>NC_083342.1:105199783-106514977 GCF_019175385.1 Lycium barbarum
TTGAAAAGATTCAAATAAATCAACCTATGCATACAAAATTGTCGTACTTTTTGTAGTCCAAGTGAGCTTTGCAGTAAACAGGAAAATTCACTTATTTGTGTACTGACTTTCTTTTACTTAATTTTCATGGACTTGTGGAAATTTCTTAATCCTTTTAATAAAATTGCTTGATTATTAGTACCATTTATTTATTATTTTATAATATGGTTTGCAAAATGTCAAGGAATCACTATTAAACAACATCTAATACTCCCCTCCGGTCCATATTATATGGCTATTTTATCTTTTACATTTAGTCCAAAATAAATACTTTTTTACATAATCAAGAAAATATTAATTTTTTTTTCAATTTTACTCTTAATTAGATAAGTGATATTTTTAACTAAGTGAATTTTTTTCATAACCAAAAAACATATTAAATAGTAAGTACTATTTAATTAATATAATTAGTAAAAACACTTTTAACTTTCTAGGAGTTAATAGTTTTTTAAAGAGTCATATAATATGAACATGACTGAAAGTAGTTTAAAACCAAGATGATGCTATAAACGATAATTTATTAAAGTAAAAAAAAAAAGGAAAGAGCTACCCTTCCCAAACCCAAAGTTCAATAATTAAAAAAAGAAAAAGAAAATAAAAAGTAGTAGTATTCCACTGAACAAAAGGACATAAATGGTCCCTTAACTATGAGAGTAGGTTTAAAATAATCCCTTAACTATGCACTCAACAGTTTTGGACCTTTAAGTTTGCCACAAGTTAACAAAAAATGTTACACCTCGGAAAATTTCTCCGTACTTGTATGATGAGTGGAATGATGAAAAGTTGAGTGAATGATGTTTTATTAAGTCGGAAATGGCTAATTAAGAATTTTTGGAAAATAAGAAAGTCGCGGAAAATTTTATGTCCAGTGGTCGTATATGGCACTATACGACCCGTAAAGTGATTTACGGACCGTATAGTGCAATCGTCCTTCAGCTGGCCAAAAATCTCAAGTTCTGCCCAGTGATGATATGGTTAAATACGACCCAGTTTACGGCCCGTAAACTGGTTTACGGTCCGTAAACCAGGTCGTAAACTACCATGTCCATCAGCCAAAACTTTCTGTCTTTGAAATGGTTAAATACGACCACAGTGGACGGACCGTAAATCAAAATACGGTCCGTATATGGTGGTTTACGACCACTGTTCACCCCGACAAGAATTCATTAAAGATCAGATTTTGTGATTTTAAAAAGGGACTTAGGCTTCATATTATTTCATTGTTCATCCAACAAATCAAGAGACCTCTAGAACATTCCAAATAATTCCTCCACAAGACTTCAAGAGAATTAAAGGGGATATCAAGATCAACACCACCAAATTTATGAAATCAAGTGTAAGAACACAATAAAGGATCATCTAAGTGAAGAAATTCCAAGGAAGGTGGAACTAGGGTTTGGCTAAGTGAAGTATTTCAACTTAAGGATTGTTCAACCATCATTTAAGGTAAGTTTCATGATTATTCCATGTTGTTTGAAGTATTGGAAAGCTTGGACACTTGAAATGTAGAAGAACATAGAAATGAGTTATTATTAAGTGAATAGTGACATAAATGAATGATAGTGGAATTGAATTACGAATGTTGAAGTGTTGAGAGTACAATTACATTATAAACGATGTTTATATCATGAATCAAGCATTAAATGCATGAAAACGCTAGGATGAGCTAGAAGTAGAAATAAGGGAAAATTGGAGGAAAATGGTGGATTTTGCCAAATGTACGTAAATGATGATTGTCGATTGTGATATTATGAGTAATGTTATGAATGTTGGGAGTTGAGATAAAGCATGAGAAAAGTAGTATAAACGAAGGAAGCGTTGTCCGACTTTTCCTAGAATTAGCGATGCGTTCTTGTAGTTAGTTACTAACGTTGATCCGAATTCTCTTATGAAGGTAACGACATGATATTGAAGGAGAGCAAGTGAGCGATAGTCTAGCTAAACGACCAGGTATGTGAGGCTAGTCCTTCTTTCTAATGGCATGAATCTTTTAGCTTGAATCTCTATTCTCTTCATGAGTTCTCACTTTCTAAGAAGTTAAAGGCCTATGCCTATAAATGTCTATATGAGTTAAGCTATACGATATGAGGATGTTATTACTTGCCTACACTTACCTTATGTATTAGTCCTTTCAAGGTGAGGCAGAATGTCCATAATGGTTCCATAATGTAACCGGGGGATTACGACCTTACGTCACCCCGATAAAGTAAAGTTGATCTTGAGTCTTATACACTTATCATGATAAGATGAGTATTTTGTGATGAGCATATTATTATGAATATTTTGCATTGAGCATGTCATGAGCATTTTACACCGTGCCTAGTTGGCCGAGCAGTCACCGCCAAAGCGGGCAGCTATACGGATACACCATGACCTTTGGGCGTGGGCAGACACCACTAGTGGGCGGCATGAGATGGTACCCCGGACGCGGGCTAAAATTATTGATTATCACACCGTTCCGACATGGACGGGCAGCTTGCATATGATACATATATGTCATGATGATGAGTATGAGTAAGACAGCATGCATTACTTCTTTATGATCATCAGTCAGATCCAGATGCTTCCTGTTAATATTATCACTATATTATTGATGCCTTCTTTCATTGTTTATGCCTCTCATACTCGGTACAATATTCGTACTGACGTCCTTTCTTCGGACGCTGTGTTCATGCTCACAGGTAGACAGGGAGGAGAGCTTGGCCCAGGTCCTCAGTAGCTGTCAGCTGATAGATAACACTCCATTGTTCTGAGGTGCTTATGACTATTCTTTTGATGTACATTCATACATGCATATTTTGGGCATGACGGAGTCTTGTTCCGTCCATGTATTTATTATGTTAGTAGAGGCTCGTAGGTACGCAGTGTGGGTTAGATGGTCTCACAAAACGCTATTACCATATATATATTATTTTGATGGCCGAAGGGCAGATGCATATAAGTATTTATGTTTTTATTTAAATATGATTTTCCTACAATTGGTATGAATAGTTGATGAAAGAGCATTAAATGAGTAGTAGGTAAGCGGTGCTCGGTAGCTAGCTCCGGGCACCCGTCGCGGCCCCTAGCTGGGTCGTGACAGAAGTGGTATCAGAGCAGTTCGCCCTAAGAAGTGTCTGCGAGCCGTGTCTAGTAGAGTCTTGTTTATGGTGTGTTGCGCGCCACGCTAATAAACAAGAGGCTACAGGTCATTTAGGAAAATGACCATCTTTCTTCTCATGAGATCGTGCGATAGAGCCATGTCTAGGATTATATCATTCCTAAAGGTGCGTTATGGTTTCAGAAAAATGCCGCCTAAAGGGAAAGCTACAGCTGCCCAGAAAGACAAAGCTACGACAAAGAGGCAGGCGGAAAGAGAGCCTCCGGAAAATGTAGAGGAAAGTGAATCGTAAAGTGAGGCCGCGCCCAATATAGAAGAGCAGGGAAGAGCCTCAGCTCCGATTCCTCCACCGGGTGCTTCGGGTCAACAAGTGTCCGAGGCCATACATTTATTGACACAGTTGGTTGTCGCTCAGGCCCAACGACAGAATGTGGGCCCAAGTGATCGTTCGGCTAGTACAAGAGCCCGTGATTTCCTTACTCTAAATCCTCCTGAATTTTTCGGGTCGAGGCCGGATGAGGACCCTCAAGGTTTTATTGATGAAATGCTGAGGACGCTAACACTTATGCATGCTTCTGAGACTGAATCTGTAGAGTTGACCACATATAGACTTCGCGACGTGGTGGTACTATGGTATAGAAATTGGATGATATCGAGGAAAGAGAACACACCACCTCCTGTTTGGCAAGAATTCGTGGACGCCTTCATTCGTCATTACTTGCCACCCGAAGTCCGCCGAGCTAGAGCGGACAGGTTCTTGAATTTGAAACAAGGAAGCATGAGTGATCGAAAGTAAAGTATGCAATTCAATTCATTGGCCAGATATGCACCGACTATGGTGGTTGACATGGGAGACCGAGTTTATAGATTTGTGAGTGGTTTAGGACCACACTTGTTCAGAGATTGCCTGATAGCCTCTTTGCAAGACGGGATGGATATTTCCCGGATACAGGCCCATGCTCAGAACCTCGAGGAACGACAATGATAGCAGAGAAGTGATCGTGGTGGTGACAGAAGACAAGGTAAGAGGGCTAGATCTATGGGGGAGAACAGTGAGTACTGAGGGGGACCGAGACAGACATATTCTAGGCACTCAGGTCAGTCAGTGACCAGTGCACCTCCCAGATTCTCAGACAGAAGGTTCGACCGTTCTTTTCAGTCAGGGCAGGGCCAGAGTTCGAGGGCCCCAGATTTTCAGTATCGGGGAGATTTTAGTCAGAGGAGACCTCCAGTATCGCGGTGCAGTCAGTGCGGTAGACTACATTCCGGACAGTGTCGTCAGGGTACGGATGCTTGTTATACCTATGGGCAAGTCGGTCACATGATGAGAGATTGCCCCTCAGCGAGAGATAGAGCTGGGACTCAGCCTACAGGTTAAGCAGCGGGTTCTTCTTCAGCACGCCCGACAGCACAGACTCCTCAGACTACAGCAGGTAGAGGCAGAGGTTGAGGGGGAGCATCTACTTCAGGTGCTGTCCAGCCCCGTGTGTATGCTTTAGCTGGGCGACAGGATCTTGAGTCTTCCCCAGATGTTGTCACAGGTACCTTGACTATATTTTCCCGTGATGTATATGCTCTGATTGATCCAAGTTCTACCTTCTCATATATTACTCCGTATATCGCTGATTGTGTTAGGGTAAGACCTGAGCCAATTAAACCCTTCGAGGTATTCACTCCGGTTGGTGATCCTGTAATAGCGAGGCAAGTGTATCAGAACTGTGTAGTCATTATAGGTGATCGTCAGACAAGGGCTGATCTAATTGAACTTGAGATGATAGATTTTGACGTAATTATGGGTATGGACTGGTTGGCATCATGCTATGCTAATGTTTGTTGCCGGACAAAGGTAGTTCGATTATAATTTCCGGGAGAGCCCATACTCGAGTGGAAGGGTAATACAGTTTCCCCAAAGGGTAGGTGTCACGCCCCGAACCTGGGCCTGGACGTAACACGGCACCCGGTACCTGACTGCATGTGACCGAGCGAACCAACTGGCTGCTGAATCAACATGTGATACCAAAACATAACTAATTTATAAAATAAAACTAACACATGCTGATTAACTGAAAGTCTCACTGAAATATCATAATGCGGAAATACTTAAACAATCTGAACATATCTGAAATTAGCCAACATGGCTAAACCAAACAACTGAACGACTGCCAACAAGGCTAACCTAATAAATATCTGACTGTCTGAACTGTGTCTATGAATCCTCTAAGAGTACTGAATAATAGATCTGTCTATAAACTGAAATAACCAGATAGCTGACAACGCCCCGAAGGAATGTGGGGCTCACCAGTAGCTGATATGTGCACTCCTAATTAGCTGAGTCGTCAACTTGTGTATCGTTACCTGTATCGCGAGATGCAGGCTCCCAAGCAATAAAAAGGGACATCAGTACATTTGAATTGTACTGGTATGTAAAGAAACTGAAGCAATAAAATACTGGAACTGGAACTGAAACTGAACTAAACAGGATAGTAAGAAGCTGAAGTACTCCCTGTTCTGGATGAAGAGTCACCTGTAAAACTGTAAATATAACTGTGGCCTCAGGCCCAAATAATGTGCACAAAAACTGTGGCCTCTGGCCCAAGCAATACGTATGCATAAACTGTGGCCTAGGGCCCAAAAGTACAGATACATGTGTTAAACATTAATATTTTCCAAAACTGAGACTGGCTATAGCTGATAGCATGATAACTGTTTCTGATTCTGGGACTCTTACAAAATAACTGGTTATACACTGATTGAGACTCATGTGATAATAATGCATGAGTCTATAAAGATTACGTGCTGGGTTCATGATGTTCAAAGTGACAACCATGAACGAATTCTGTGACTGCAACCTTAGAAGATAACAGTTCTATATCATATCCTGAAACTAGGGCTAAACTATATTCTGAGTCAAATTGCGAACAAGTATGAAGAATGTGGCGTAGGGAGAATCATGAACATTCCCTAACGTAGATAGTTAGCCTCACATACCTTAATTCCAGCCTTTGAGCGTAATACAATGTTCGTCGACCTTTTCAACTTTGATCTATATCAATACAAGTCAAAGGGATTCTATATTAGCAATAATATTCATGCTTTGGTCATCTAAGCATTTTATCAAACACTTAGTGGGCATGAAGCTCCACAGTCTCTATTAATGGTGATTTCTTCACCCAATTCCCATTCTATTACTTCGAGGTGATTCTACAATCTCAATTAGGTGGAATCAACATCATTCTTCATCACCCACATGAATACAACAATCCCAAGTCAACAATCCAAAACTCTAGCATTGTTCATATAATTCTCTTTATCAAACCCATTTACTATTCTCCCAAGAACTCATCAATTCATAACTATAAATGTTTAGAGGGTAGAAACATTACCTTTTTGAAGTCCAATCCTCTTGAATTCGGGTTCTAGGGTTTTCACCTCCAACTATAGTGTTCCAATCATAACTCTATAGATTAGAAGGGTTTACTCAAATTAGAAAGGGATTAGGGACTTGGATTCAATCTAGAATCATGATAGAAACTTACCTTGGAAGATCTTGAGGTTTGGGACTTGTTCTCTATGAGTTTAGAGAGAATTTTCGTGAATGGGGCTGGGGAAATAAATCCCAAATCCCAAACATAACAAAAAAAAAACGCGCAAACCCGACCTTTGACCCGAAAACGTACTTAACGGACCAAACGACGGTTCAAACGATGAAACGTCGATCAGATCGACGGAGCGTCGATATGCTCCGTCGAATTGATCAAATTTCCAGTGAACAATGCACAGTTGATGGTTCAAAGGACGAAACGTCGATCAGATCGACGGAGCGTCGATCTGCTCCGTCGAATTGATCAAATTTCCAGTGAACAATGCACAGTCGATGGTTCAAAGGACGAACCGTCGATCATAACGACGGAGCGTCGATCTTCCCGTCGAAGTCACCAATTTTCCAGTGAAGATAGGCTTCAGTAAAATGGGCATAACTCTTTGCACAGATGTCCGTTTGACCTCCATAATATACCGTTGGAAAGATATTTCAAAGGGATACAACTTTCAACAAGGAAGTTTTCCCAAAATCCAAATTAATAATGGGGTTATGGTCGTTGGAAGTAAGACTATCTATAAACTCACTGGCAACCATGCCCCGTAGAGTGGCTCCCAACTTTTCTTTGCCCGAAGACATTTCCTATGACTTAATTAGTTTTCAAAACACTTCCTAAACCTCATATTGGTTCCATTATATTATCATCTTATGAGTCAAACTTTCGTCCGAAGTTACGAGGTGTTACAATATCTCCCCCTTGGGATCATTCGTCCTCGAATGATAACCGTTCGGGATTCTACAAAAATTTTGCCAGAGTTTCCCCTGTAATAAGGCACTACCAACCTGTCACAACAACCCATATTATCATTGCCTCACAGGTCTACATCACAATAGCATTATAAATTGGCCACACATGACCCAAAAGCATGAAAAGAAATCTTACATACCTCAAAATCTTGGTGCTTCATCATAAATATCTTCTGCAGGCTGAAACAAGTGAGGGTACATGGATTTCATATCCTCCTCGGCCTACCATGTAGCTTCCTCAGCTTTCTGACTCCTCCACAGAACTTTCACTGAGGCTACTTCCTTAGTTCTCAACTTGCGAACTTGACGATCAAGAATGGCTACAGGGATCTCCTCATAGGTGAGGCCATCCTTAACTATTATAGCATCAGCAGGAACAACCAACGAAGGGTCTCCCACACACTTCTTAAACATGGATACATGAAACACTGGATGAACCGCAGCTAACTCTTGTGGTAACTCAAGTTCATAAGCTACTAGACCGACCTTTCGTAAAATTCTGTAAGGTCCAATATATCTCGGACTGAGCTTCCTTTCTTGCCAAATCGCATAACACCTTTCATGGGTGAGACTTTAAGGAACACGCAATCATCAACTGAAAATTCTAAATTCCTTCGTCTCACATCTGTATAAGACTTCTGGCGACTCTGAGCTGTTTTCAAACGCTCCTGTATTAACTTGACTTTCTCCATAGCCTGATAAACCAAATCTGGTCCTAACAACCCTGCTTCACCAACTTCAAACCAACCAATTGGTGATCTACACCTTCGCCCATACAGAGCTTCAAATGGTGCCATCCCAATACTAGCATGATAACTGTTATTATAAGAAAACTCAATGAGAGGCAAGTGATCATCCCAATTACCTTTGAAATCTAAGACGCATGCTCTCAACATATCCTCCAGAGTCTGAATAGTACGCTCTTCCTGGCCATCCGTTTGTGGATGAAAAGCTGTGCTGAGGTTCACCTTGGTACCCAATCCTTTCTGAAAGGATTTCCAGAAGTTTGCTGTAAATTGAGCACCACGATCTGAAATAATGGACACTGGTGTCCCATGCAATCTGAAAATCTCATTAACATACAGCTTGGCATAATCTTCTGCTGAATCTGTGGTCTTGACGGGCAAAAAGTGTGCTGACTTAGTAAGCCGGTCAACGATCACCCAAATGGAGTCATGTCTCCTAGATGAACGAGGTAAGCCCGTTACAAAATCCATATTGATCATTTCCCATTTCCAAACAGGAATATCAATATTTTGAGCCAAGCCACCAGGCCTCTGGTGTTCGGCTTTCACCTGCTGACAATTCGGGCACTTAGCTACAAAATCTGCCACATTCTTCTTCATATCGTTCCACCAGTAAATCTCCTTGAGATCATGATACATCTTAGTGGAACCTGGGTGAATGGAATACCTGGAATTGTGAGCTTCTGACATGATTCGCTCTCTGAGCCCATCTACATCTGGGACACATAATCTACCTTGGTACCTCAAGGTACCATCATCTCCCCCTTGTTCGAAAGCCGTCGTCTTATGTTTGTGAATCCCCTCTTTCAGCTGCAACAAGTAGGGATCATTAAACTGTTTCTCCTTGACTTCAACGACTACAGAGGAAATAGCACTATTCTAAACAACCACACCACCATCCTCGGAGTCCAAAAGTCGAACTCCAAGATTAGCCAAACGGTGAACTTCCTTTGTCATAACTCTCTTATCCACGTCTACGTGGGCTAAACTTCCCATGGAATGTCGACTAAGAACATCAGCTACAACATTCGCTTTCCCTGGATGATAGAGAATATCCACATCATAATCCTTAAGCAATTCAAGCCATCTCCTCTGTCTAAGATTTAGATCCCTTTGCTTGAAGATATACTGCAGGCTTTTATGATTTGTGAAAATATCAACATGCACTCCATACAAACAATGACGCCATATCTTAAGTGCAAAAACTACAGCTGCCAACTCTAAGTCATGAGTCGGATAATTCTTTTCGTGAACCTTGAGCTGACGAGATGCATAAGCTACAACCTTACCATGCTGCATTAAGACACATCCGAGACCAACTCCCGAAGCATCGCAATAGACAACGAATCCCCCGGTTCCCTCTGGTAGTGTCAAAACTGGGGCAGAAGTCAATCTCCTCTTCAACTCTTCAAAAATTTGCTCACAAGCATCTGACCATTGGAATTTGACTTTCTTCTGAGTCAGCTTAGTCAGCGGAGCTGAGATAGAGGAAAATCCCTCAACAAAACGCCTATAATAACCTGCCAGACCCAAGAAACTCCTAATGTCTGTTGCTGAGGTGGGTCTGGGCCAGTTCTTGACAGCGTCAATTTTCTGAAGGTCTACCTTAACACCTTCACCTGAAATTACATGGCCTAGGAAGGCCACTGATTTGAGCCAAAACTCGCACTTTGAAAATTTTGCATAAAGCTCACGATCTTTAAGAGTCTACAACACTATTCTGAGATGTTCTGCATGATCAGCCTCATTACGGGAATACACCAAAATATCATCAATGAAGACAATGACGAATAAATCGAGATAAGGCTTGAAGACCCTGTTCATAAGATCCATGAAAACAGCTGGCGCATTTATCAACCCAAATGACATAACAAGAAATTCAAAATGGCCATAACGGGTTCTGAAAGCGGTCTTCGGAATATCAACTTCCTTAACCTTTAACTGATGATAGCCTGTTCTGAGATAAATCTTGGAATAACATTGGGCGCCCTGCAGTTGGTCAAATAAGTCATCTATTCTAGGAAGAGGGTACCTGTTCTTAATGGTGACCTTGTTCAGCTGACGGTAGTCTATACACATACGTAAGGAACCATCCTTCTTTCGGACAAATAAGACTGGTGCACCCCAAGGCGAAACACTGGGCCAAATAAACCCCTTATCAAGAAGGTCTTTCAACTGGGCTTTTAACTCTTTTAACTCTGCTGGAGCCATTCTGTATGGAGGAATAGATATCGGCTTAGTGCCGGGAAGTAGGTCAATTCCAAAATCAATTTCCCTATCTAGAGGGACTCCGGGTAGGTCATCTGGAAAGACTTCTGGAAATTCACTGACAACTGGTACTGACTGAAGAGTTGGAGTCTGGGCATCTGCATCCCTGACTCGAACTAAGTGATAAATATACCCCTTGGAGATCATCTTTCTGGCTCTAAGGTAGGAAATAAATCTACCCCTTGGTGCTACTGAATTACCTTTCCATTCTATAAGTTCATCGGGAAAATCAAATGTCACAGTTTTGGTTCTACAACCCACAGAGGCATAACAGGACTCTAACCAATCCATACCCATAATCACGTCAAAATCTACCATCTCTAATTCTATTATGTCTGCTATGGTGCTGCGATGGTAGATTAACACTGGACAACTTCTATAGATACGCCTAGCTATAACTGATTCCCCAACCGGTGTGGATACTTCGAAAGGTTCTTGCAACTTTTTGGGTTCTATCCCAAATTTCTTAGCAATATACGGGGTTACATAAGATAGAGTGGATCCTGGGTCCATAAGAGCAAATACATCGAAGGTGAAGACTGTTAGCATACCTGTGACAACATCTCCACGAGCCTCTGTATCCTGGCGACCTGACAGTGCATACAGACGATTCTGACCACCGCCCGTATTACCGGGATTTGCTGCTCCGCGCCCCTGTTGGGCTTGGAAATTTCGGGGAGCTGCTGAAGTTGTAGACTGAGCTACATTATTGTTACCTCCGGTATTCCGTCTTGCGGACGGACAATCCCGCAAAAAATGACCCGGCTGACCACACCCAAAACAACCATCCATGCCCAAATGGCATACTCCTGAATGTTTCTTACCACAAGTGTTGCATGTAGGGTGTTGAAAACCACGGTTGGTCACGCTGGCCTGTGAATGTGAGCCTGTCGTTCCGAAGTTCCGGTCTTTCTGGTTAAACTTGGACTTTTGAAATGGAGCACTAGCTGTTGAGGGAGTAGGTCTTGATGACCTATTCTTAAAAAACTGACGGTTGCCATCACCTTGAGATCCCCCATGACTGAAATTACCAGCAGACTTAGCCCTCTTACTAAACACTCTATCTTTTTGCTTCTGCAGGGCTTCTTCTTCCTTTATCCTTGTCTCGTTACCTTGCACGAATGCCAGTATCTTAGAAATAGTCATCTTGTCATTCTGAGCAGCTGTGTTGGCATCCCTGTGCAACTCGGGTTTAAGCCCAAGTACAAATCTCCTAACCACGGCTCTCATATCAGGAACCATATGAGGAGCATGTCTGGACAATGACACGAACTTGAGGTAATAGTCCTGAACCGTCATGTCCTTTTGCCTTAGATTCTCAAACTCTATAGCCTTGGCTTCTCTAACCTCAATTGGCATGAAACGTTCAATAAAAGCGTCTGCAAATTCGTCCCAAGTAGCAGAAGGTGCATCCTCCCCTCGGGACTGTTCCCATGTCTCATACCAAATATGGGCCACATCTTGCAGCTGGAAAGCCCCGAATTCTGCTGCCTCCGTATCAGTAGCATGCATCACACGAAATATTTTCTGGAGTCCATCAATGAAATTCTGGGGGTCTTCTTCCTTCTTTAACCCTGTGAACACTGGCGGCTTCATCCGCATAAACTCCTGAGTCCTAGAACTGTTTGACCCACTACTAGCGCCAGAGCTAGGGGTTGTTTCCTGTCGCTGGGCCTGATTTGCCAAAAATTGAGTGAGCAGGTGAATAGCTCCTCTAACATCTGCATCAGAAGTATTGGAAGGCGTAGCACCGACATTAGTTGTGGCGGCAGCCTGGGCCTGAGTGCCCCCTTCTGTTGCTGCGTCAACGGTAGCCCTCTGGGTAGTAGCCGTATTTTTCTTGTTGTACTTCCTTTTTGGAGCCATTTCTGAAATACGTAATTCGCATGAGTTAGAAGAATTCCTAAAAGCATTACTCTATCTTGCACGATCTAGAGTATGAAAGAAGTGAAACAAATCCTGAATGTCTTGGTGGTCAACTGTTTATATGTGCGGGGCCCTCACACATATAAAAGAGACCCCACTGGACACGGCTTCATAGACTCCCTAAGACACTTGAACCTAGGGTTCTGATACCAAGCTTTTTCATGCCCCAAACCTGGGCCTGGACGTAACACGACACCCGGTGCCTGACTGCATGTGACCGAGCGAACCAACTGGCTGCTGAATCAACATGTGATACCAAAACATAACTAATTTATAAAATAAAACTAACACATGCTGATTAACTGAAAGTCTCACTGAAATATCATAATGCGGAAATACTTAAACAATCTGAACATATATGAAATTAGCCAACATGGCTAAACCAAACAACTGAACGACTACCAACAAGGCTAACATAATAAATATCTGACTGTCTGAACTGTGTCTATGAAGCCTCTAAGAGTACTGAATAATAGATCTGTCTATAAACTGAAATAACCAGATAGCTGACAACGCCCCGAAGGAATGTGGGGCTCACCAGTAGCTGATATGTGCACTCCTAATTAGCTGAGTCATCAACTTGTGTATCGTTACCTGTATCGCGAGATGCAGGCTCCCAAGCAATAAAAAGGGACATCAGTACATTTGAATTGTACTGGTATGTAAAGAAACTGAAGCAATAAAATACTGGAACTGGAACTGAAACTGAACTAAACAGGATAGTAAGAAGCTGAAGTACTCCCTGTTCTGGATGAAGAGTCACCTGTAAAACTGTAAATATAACTGTGGCCTCAGGCCCAAATAATGTGCACAAAAACTGTGGCCTCTGGCCCAAGCAATACGTATGCATAAACTGTGGCCTAGGGCCCAAAAGTACAGATACATGTGTTAAACATTAATATTTTCCAAAACTGAGACTGGCTATAGCTGATAGCATGATAACTGTTTCTGATTCTGGGACTCTTACAAAATAACTGGTTATACACTGATTGAGACTCATGTGATAATAATGCATGAGTCTATAAAGATTACGTGCTGGGTTCATGATGTTCAAAGTGACAACCATGAACGAATTCTGTGACTGCAACCTTAGAAGATAACAGTTCTATATCATATCCTGAAACTAGGGCTAAACTATATTCTGAGTCAAATTGCGAACAAGTATGAAGAATGTGGCGTAGGGAGAATCATGAACATTCCCTAACGTAGATAGTTAGCCTCACATACCTTAATTCCAGCCTTTGAGCGTAATACAATGTTCGTCGACCTTTTCAACTTTGATCTATATCAATACAAGTCAAAGGGATTCTATATTAGCAATAATATTCATGCTTTGGTCATCTAAGCATTTTATCAAACACTTAGTGGGCATGAAGCTCCACAGTCTCTATTAATGGTGATTTCTTCACCCAATTCCCATTCTATTACTTCGAGGTGATTCTACAATCTCAATTAGGTGGAATCAACATCATTCTTCATCACCCACATGAATACAACAATCCCAAGTCAACAATCCAAAACTCTAGCATTGTTCATATAATTCTCTTTATCAAACCCATTTACTATTCTCCCAAGAACTCATCAATTCATAACTATAAATGTTTAGAGGGTAGAAACATTACCTTTTTGAAGTCCAATCCTCTTGAATTCGGGTTCTAGGGTTTTCACCTCCAACTATAGTGTTCCAATCATAACTCTATAGATTAGAAGGGTTTACTCAAATTAGAAAGGGATTAGGGACTTGGATTCAATCTAGAATCATGATAGAAACTTACCGTAGAAGATCTTGAGGTTTGGGACTTGTTCTCTATGAGTTTAGAGAGAATTTTCGTGAATGGGGCTGGGGAAATAAATCCCAAATCCCAAATATAACAAAAAAAAAACGCGCAAACCCGACCTTTGACCCGAAAACGTACTTAACGGACCAAACGACGGTTCAAACGACGAAACGTCGATCAGATCGACGGAGCGTCGATATGCTCCGTCGAATTGATCAAATTTCCAGTGAACAATGCACAGTCGACAGTTCAAAGGACGAAACGTCGATCAGATCGACGGAGCGTCGATCTGCTCCGTCGAATTGATCAAATTTCCAGTGAACAATGCACAGTCGATGGTTCAAAGGACGAACCGTCGATCATAACGACGGAGCGTCGATCTTCCCGTCGAAGTCACCAATTTTCCAGCGAAGATAGGCTTCAGTAAAATGGGCATAACTCTTTGCACATATGTCCGTTTGACCTCCATAATATACCGTTGGAAATATATTTCAAAGGGCTACAACTTTCAACAAGGAAGTTTTCCCAAAATCTAAATTAATAATGGGGTTATGGTCGTTGGAAGTAAGACTATCTATAAACTCACTGGCAACCATGCCCCGTAGAGTGGCTCCCAACTTTTCTTTGCCCGAAGACATTTCCTATGACTTAATTAGTTTTCAAAACACTTCCTAACCCTCATATTGGTTCCATTATATTATCATCTTATGAGTCAAACTTTCGTCCGAAGTTACGAGGTGTTACAGTAGGTTTATTTCCTACCTTAAGGCGAGAAAGATGATAGCCAAGGGTTATATTTGTCATCTAGTTCGGGTTCATGACACGGAAGCGGAAGTACCAACTTTCCAGTCTGTCCCAGTAGTGAATGAATTCCAGATGTGTTTCCCGACGAGTTACCAAGCCTTCCTCCAGAAAGGGAAATCGACTTTGCCATTGATGTATTACCAAACACGGAGCCCATTTCTATTCCCCCTTATCGAATGGCTCCAGCAGAGTTGAAAGAGTTAAAGGCACAACTGAAAGACTTGCTCGAGAAGGGTTTTATTAGACCCAGTTCATCGCCGTGGGGAGCGCCGGTCTTGTTCGTGAGAAAGAAAGATGGGTCACTACGAATGTGTATTGATTACAGGCAGTTGAACAAGGTGACGGTAAAGAACAGATATCCCCTCCCCAGAATTGACGACTTGTTCAATCAATTGCAAGGTGCTAAGTGGTTTTCCAAGATAGACCTAAGATCGGGTTATCATCAAGTGAGGATCAGGGAAGAAGACATTCCCAAGACAGCCTTCAGAACGAGGTACGACCATTATGAGTTCCGAGTAATGTCGTTTGGGTTGACAAATGCCCCGGTAGTGTTTATGAATTTAATGAATAATGTGTTCAGGCCGTTCTTGGACCTTTTTGTAATAGTGTTTATCGATGATATCCTGGTGTATTCTCGCACAGAATCGGAACATGCAGATCATCTAAGAATTGTTCTTGGCGTTCTTCGAGATCGAGAATTGTATGCAAAGTTTTCGAAGTGCGAGTTTTGGCTAAACTCGGTGGCATTTCTAGGTCATGTTATTTCAGACGATGGTATCCGAGTCGACACTCAGAAGATAGAAGCTGTAAAGACTTGTCCAAGTCCTACGACACCCACGGAAGTTCATAGTTTCCTCGGGTTAGCAGGATATTATAGAAGATTTGTAGAGGGCTTCTCATCTATTTCAGCCCCATTGACAAAATTAACCCAGAAGTCGGCTAAATTCCAGTGGAGTGATGCCTGTGAGCGTAGTTTCCAAGAGTTGAAAAACAGGTTGACCTCAGCGCCAGTGCTAACAATTCCAGAAGGATCAGATGGCTATGTCGTATATTGTGATGCTTCCGGCGTGGGAATAGGATGTGTATTGATGCAGCATGATAACGTCCAAATACACTCCTCAAAGAGAAAGTGTACACGGTCGTATGCAATATATTTACCCAACTATGAGTCGGGGTCGATCCCACAGGGAACAATATGCTAGGCGATTAAGAAAGTAAGGAACTTTCACCAACTAAGCTAAAGCCAAACGATGGATAATATTTTGGTTTTTTGAGAAAGATTATAACTAATACGGAAATGTAAACTAACCTAGAAAGCGAGTAAAATGATCAATGGCCACAAGCATGGATAATAGGAGATTACACTCAAGTAACGATCCAACGTATTTTACAATTTTACAACTAAGAACGGGTTTATGTCAATAGATAATGATTTCTAAAATCTCATTGAAAGTTTTCCAACCAAATCAATGAATTTCACTCTAAGCTTTTCCAAGCCTTAGAGTGTGATGTTAGGTACAATCAATTTAACCTCAAGTAACTATCCTCTTCCGAGCTCAAGTTATTAGATGAGTTTAATGACCCAAATTCTTGTTAATTAATCTTTCCCAACCTAGATTTCCTCTTCCAAGCTCAATCTAAGTAAATGGGTGAGCCCTAGGGTTAGCTAATCCCTTTGGAAACATTCAAGAACGAGATTAATTAAATCAACAAAGACCCACTTCAATAGCAATAAGAATCATTCAATACATAAGCAAAACAAGAGTTTCAATCCAAACTTTAATCCTAGAATACTTCCATAAACAAGGTTCAAGTATAGAAATGAAAACTACACACTTAGATATACAATACAAAGCAAGAGATTGAAGAAATGAATTAAAGGTTTAAGAAATGCTCAACCAAATCTTCAAATCTTCAACCCCAAAGTGTGGTGTAGATGAACCCTAGCCTCCAAGCTTGCAAAATGGCAAAAGATGGAAAATGTTTTGCCCTAGCCTCTCTTTTGTAGCTCCTCTAATTCTTCCAAGTTCAAAAGAATGTCAAAATCTGCCCCCATATTTATGTTTTTGCAATTCTGCCCGTTTTTGCAAAACTGTCCACTTTTGACAGTTTTGCAAATCTGTCCCGTTTTTGCAAAACTGTCTAGTTTTGACAGTTTTGCAAAAATGTCCAGTTTGACCTCTTTTTGACTTTCTTTTCACTTGGTTTCTTCCGATCACTCATTTCAGCTACTTGGCTTGTTTTGCTCTATTTTGTTCCATTTTGGTCCATTTTGATCTTTTATGCTCTCCGGGCATCTTTTCCACAAAACAACATAAAAAACACAAAAAGTAACAACAAAAGTGCTTAAGGAGTCACAAAAGCTTAAGGAATTAGCGTCGAATATCGCGTAATTTCACGACTCATCACAGCATGGGAAAGTCATTGCATATGCCTCGAGACAGTTGCGAAAACATTAACAGAATTATCCCACTTATGATCTTGAGCTAGCTGTGGTCATTCATGCATTGAAACTGTGGAGACACTATTTATATGGTGTGCATGTGGACATCTATACGGATCACAAAAGCCTTCAATATATTTTCAAACAGAAGGAGTTGAACCTGCGGCAAAGGAGATGGTTAAAATTACTGAAGGATTATGATGTGAACATTCTATATCATCCAGGGAAGGTGAATGTAGTAGCAGATGCACTTAGCCGCCGATCGATGGGTAGTTTATGCGGAGTTCCTTCGAAAAAGCGAGAAATGGTTCGTGAGGTCTATCGGTTAGCAAGTCTCGGCGTACGGCCAATTGATTCAGGAGATGCAGGTATTAGTGTCAATGACCCTACAGTTTCATCATTGAATCTAGAAGTGAAGGAACGACAATATAAAGATCCTCAGTTAATCTACTATCGAGATCTATCTCAGGAAAAGGAAAAGTCTTCATTCGAAGTTTCCATAGAAGGGGTTCTTAGATATCGAGGCCGGCTATGTGTACCGAATGTGGCAAACTTGCGCCAACAGATTTTAGAGGAAGCACATTCTCGGTATTCTATTCATCCAGGTACAACCAAGATGTACCGCGACCTTAAATTGCTATATTGGTGGGATGGCATGAAGCGAGACATAGCAGAATTTGTAGCACAGTGCCCAAATTGCCAGCAAGTGAAGGTCGAGCATCAAAAGCCAGGAGGCTTATTGCAAGCAATGGAAATTCCTACGTGGAAATGGGAAGAAATTAATATGGATTTTGTGGTAGAGTTACCTCGTACGCGAGGGAAGTATGATTCTATATGGGTGATCGTGGATAGACTCACGAAAGCAACTCATTTTCTCTCCGTTAGAACCACATATTCAGCGGAAGATTATGCTAAATTGTATCTCAAGGAGATTGTACGACTTCACGGTATTCCTTTGGCCATTATCACAGACAGAGGGGCACAGTTCACATCCAAGTTCTGGAAGTCCTTTCAAGAAGGTCTAGGCACTCAAGTGAAGCTCAGCACGACGTTCCATCCACAGACCGACGGACAAGCTGAGCGTACTATTCAAACCTTGGAAGATATGCTACGAGCGTGTGTGCTGGACTTTGGTGGTATTTGGGATGAGCATTTGCCTCTTATTGAATTTGCCTATAATAACAGCTATCATTCCAGTATTCAAATGGCTCCATACGAGGCCTTATATGGAAGAAAATGCAGATCTCCAATTGGATGGTTTGAAACCGGAGAAGTACAATTGATAGGCCCCGACTTGATCCAGCAAGCAGTTGAGAAGGTTAAAGTGATTCGAGACCGACTGTTAACAACTCAAAGTCGCCAAAAGTCTTATGCAAATAATCGCCGATGAGACTTGGAATTTTGAGTGGGCGATTGGGTGTTCCTGAAGGTATCGCCGATGAAGGGAGTGATGAGATTTGGCAAGAAGGGAAAGCTAAGTCCCAGATATATCGGACCCTACCAAATCATTCATAAGGTGAGTCGAGTAGCCTATAAATTGGACTTGCCTTCAGAGCTCGAATCCGTGCATCCAGTATTCCATGTTTCGATGCTCCGCAAGTGTATTGGAGACCCAACGAGAATAGTTCTGGTTGATGATGTGCAAGTAACAGAGAAGCTGACATACGAGGAAATGCCCATTGACATTTTGGATAGACAAGTACGAAGGCTCCGGAATAAAGAGGTTGCTTCAGTCAAAGTTCTATGGCGGAACAATAATCGGAAAGAAATGACTTGGGAAGCGGAGGAGAAGATGAAATCTATGTACCCCCATTTGTTCTAATCCCCAAAAGAGATTCAAGATGAGACGCCGATGATGTAAGGTATGTATGTTTTAATTTTGTTTCTGGTCGTGTGTGGCCATAAATGTGTTGATATTGTGATATAGCCCTCTGAAGCGAATATATTGTGGGTTGTTGTAAGGGAAAGGTAGTGTCCAAATTACAAAGGAAACTCTGGCAAACATTTTCTAGAATTCCCAAGTGTGGAAATTTCTCCGTACTTGTATGATGAGTGGAATAATGAAAAGTTGAGTGAATGATGTTTTATTAAGTCGGGAATGGCTAATTAAGAATTTTTGGAAAATAAGAAAGTCGCGGAAAATTTTCTGTCCAGTGGTCGTATATGGCACTATACGGCCCGTAAAGTGATTTACGGACCGTATAGTGCAATCGTCCTTCAGCTGGCCAAAAATCTCAAGTTCTGCCCAGTGATGATATGGTTAAATACGACCCAGTTTACGGCCCGTAAACTGGTTTACGGTCCGTAAACCAGGTCGTAAACTACCATGTCCATCAGCCAAAACTTTCTGTCTTTGAAATGGTTAAATACGACCACAGTGGACGGACCGTAAATCAAAATACGGTCCGTATATGGTGGTTTACGACCACTGTTCATCCCGACAAGAATTCATTAAAGATCAGATTTTGTGATTTTAAAAAGGAACTTAGGCTTCATATTATTTCATTATTCATCCAACAACTCAAGAGACCTCTAGAACATTCCAAATAATTCCTCCACAAGACTTCAAGAGAATTAAAGGGGATATCAAGATCAACACCACCAAATTCATGAAATCAAGTGTAAGAACACAATAAAGGATCATCTAAGTGAAGAAATTCCAAAGAAGGTGGAACTAGAGTTTGGCTAAGTGAAGTATTTCAACTTAAGGATTGTTCAACCATCATCTAAGATAAGTTTCATGATTATTCCATGTTGTTTGAAGTATTGGAAAGCTTGGACACTTGAAATGTAGAAGAACATAGAAATGAGTCATTATTGAATGAATAGTGACATAAATGAATGATAGTGGAATTGAATTACGAATGTTGAAGTGTTGAGAGTAAAATTACATTATAAACGATGTTTATATCATGAATCAAGCATTAAATGCATGAAAACGCCAGGATGAGCTAGAAGTAGAAATAAGGGGAAATTGGAGGAAAATTGTGGATTTTGCCAAATGTACGTAAATGTCGATTGTCGATTGTGATATTATGAGTAATGTTATGAATGTTGGGAGTTGAGATAAAGCATGAGAAAAGTAGTATAAACGAAGGAAGCGTTGTCCGACTTTTCCTAGAATTAGCGATGCGTTCTTGTAGTTAGTTACTAACGTTGATCCGAATTCTCTTATGAAGGTAACGACATGATATTGAAGGAGAGCAAGTGAGCGATAGTCTAGCTAAACGACCAGGTATGTGAGGCTAGTCCTTCTTTCTAATGGCATGAATCTTTTAGCTTGAATCTCTATTCTCTTCATGAGTTCTCACATTCTAAGAAGTTAAAGGCCTATGCCTATAAATGTCTATATGAGTTAAGCTATACGATATGAGGATGTTATTACTTGCCTACACTTACCTTATGTATTAGTCCTTTCAAGGTGAGGCAGAATGTCCATAATGGTTCCATAATGTAACCGGGGGATTACGACCTTACGTCACCCCGATAGAGTAAAGTTGATCTTGAGTCTTATACACATATCATGATAAGATGAGTATTTTGTGATAAGCATATTATTATGAATATTTTGCATTGAGCATGTCATAAGCATTTTACACCGTGCCTAGTTGGCCGGGTAGTCACCGCCAAGGCGGGCAGCTATACGGATACACCATGACCTTCGGGCGTGGGCAGACACCACTAGTGGGCGGCATGAGATGGTACCCCGGACGCGGGCTAATATTATTGATTATCACACCGTTCTGACATGGACGGGCAGCTTGCATATGATGCATATATGTCATGATGATGAGTATGAGTAAGACAGCATGCATTACTTCTTTATGATCATCAGTCAGATCCAGATGCTTCCTATTAATATTATCACTATATTATTGATGCCTTCTTTCATTGTTTATGCCTCTCATACTCGGTACAATATTCGTACTGACGTCCTTTCTTCGGACGCTGTGTTCATGCCCACAGGTAGACAGGGAGGAGAGCTTGGCCCAGGTCCTCAGTAGCTGTCAGCTGATAGATAGCACTCCATTGTTCGGATATGCTTATGACTATTCTTTTGATGTACATTCATACATGCATATTTTGGGCATGACGGAGTCTTGTTCCGTCCATGTATTTATTATGTTAGTAGAGGCTCGTAGGTACGCAGTGTGGGTTAGATGGTCTCACAAAACGCTATTACCATATATATATTATTTTGATGGCCGAAGGGCAGATGCATATAAGTATTTATGTTTTTATTTAAATATGATTTTCCTACAATTGGTATGAAAAGTTGATGAAAGAGCATTAAATGAGTAGTAGGTAAGCGGTGCTCGGTAGCTAGCTCCGGGCACCCGTCGCGGCCCCTAGCTGGGTCGTGACAGAAGTGGTCCCTTAACTATGAGGGTTGGTTAAAAATAGCCTCTTAAGTATACACTTAACAGTTTTGATCCTTTAAGTTAGCCAAAAGTTAACACTTTTAGTGTCTGACAAAATATTCATCGAACTCTGTTTGTTAGATTTGACAAGAACTATATAAAAAAAAAAAAAATTAGTGAGAACTCATAGTTAGAGGTACACATTACTAAATAAAAGACCAAATACCTTGGGACAAACCAACGGATGTTAGTCCGTTATAGGAAAAATTCAACAGACTTAATAATGTCAGAAAATAGTATCTCGGAACACAAAGACCGACAGACTTTATCGATTAAAACCGAAGGAGTTCATTGGTTAAGTAAACTACATTTCCTAGTCTGTTTTGAACTTATAAACATATCTATCCTTTCCTTCACTATAAACTTTATCTGTTGTATTATAGAGCTTGTATTCACATTTAGTTCTCTAAAGATTTTCCAATTCCTGGCCTGCTAGGTGAAGTATACCAGTTCACCATGCATAGCAGCCAACACTTCCTTCTTCATGTTGCACCACTGCTTCTGCTTAATATAGCTCAAAGCGAGTCTTGTCTCCAGTTGAGGCATTTGCAACCCCAACCACCGCATGAGTTCACTCTAGACTGCTTTTTCCCATTCACAATCAACAAATAAATGTTTAGCATCCTCCATTTCCTCCTGTTCACACAACACACAGTCTGCATTATCACACTGCATTTCCATACCCACCATCCTGTCTTTAGTCAACAGTGTCCTATGATAAGCTAACCGTAGAATAAACCTGTGTTTTGGCAATAACATTTTGCTCTATATGAGCTCATGTGACTTAATGATTTTCCCATGTACTAGCAATGCTAGATAACTCGGAGTAACAGAGTATTTACCATTGGCAGTTAAAGTGTACCTATCATTACTATACCAGTGTTGCATCCCCAATTTGATCTTATTTAAATTCTTTCAATACCAACTACAATTTCCAGATGGGACATGAGTCCAAAAATCCTCATTAGGTTGCAGATAGATTTCCATGAATCCACCTGACCCATAATAACTCTTTGTTTGTTACTAGTAACCAAATTAGTTTACCAACAGAGGCCAAATTCCAGATCTTGCAGCTTCTAACATTGAGGCCTCCTTCCTTTTTTGGTGTGCATACTATCTCCCAAGCTACCAAAGCCATCGTCTTTGTTTTCTCATTACTTCCCCACAGGAATTCTCTGCATTTCTTGTCCACCGCCTTCAACACACTTTGAGGTAAAATGAATAAAACCCCTCAAAAGTTGCGAAATGTAAACAAGATGGAGTTTATTACCTGCAACTTCCCAGCATAAGAGAGATGTCTAGCTGATACAACTCTGATTTTCTCAGTGATCTTCATAACTAGTTGATGACAATCCAATTTATTCCACTTCTTTGGTGAAAAAGGAAGCCCCAAATATTTCATAGGAAAAGTCCCCACATTAAACCCTGTAAGTGCCAATAGTCTAGTCTTTGTCTCATCATGCACACCAGTCATATAGATACTAGACTTATCAGAGTTAGCATTCAAATTGGTTACATCAGAAAAATATTTCAAAGCTTCCATTATTTTCTGCACGGAGATCACTGTACCTTTACAAAAGATCATCTACAAAGGTGAGATGAGTGAGCTGCACATCTTTACACATAGGATGATACCTAAAGTCTGGTAGCTCACTCATTTGCTTCAAGACCCTCCTCAAATATTCCATGACCAGGACAAACAACAATGAGAATAATGGATCCCCCTGTCTCAACACCCTTCTTCCTTCAAAGTACCCACAACTATCACCTTTTACTTGTAAATATCTTTTTTACATAATCAAGCAAGATAGTTTTTTTTTTCAGTTTTACTTTTAATTAAGTACTATTAAATTGGTCCGGTTCAAAATAAGTGTCCACTTAGCCTTTAGCACACCCCTTATAAAAATACTAACTCCTAGAGAAAAATAAGTATTTTGACTAAACTACCCTTGATTAAATACAATCTAGTTAATATATTTTCTTGATTACATAAAAACTCACTTATTTAAATAAGAGTAAGTTTTGAAGAAAATAATTAATTCATTTTTGATTATGTAAGTAGACTTATTTTGAACGAAAATAAAAAGGCTAAGGGTGTGTTCGGTATGGAGGAAAACATTTTCCGGAAAATGTTTTTCAATTTTCTCATGTTCGTTTGGTAAAAAATTCTTTAGAAAAACAAGTTCCTCAAAAATGGGGAAAATAACTTCTCTAAAAAAGTAGGGAAAACAAGTCCACAAGTGCATTTCACCATCCACCCTGCCACCACCCAACCCACCCCCAACCACTCCCACCACCCCATCCCACCTCCACCCACCAACCCCCACGACCCAACACCACGCCCCCACAACCCCTCTCCCCGCAAAAACAATTAATTTTGTTATGTTGAAAAAAGTTTTGAATTTGTTTTTATTTTTATTTTTTGCACCACCCACCCCCACCCCCAACCACTCCCGCAACCTATGCACCACCCACCAAACCCCAACTACTCTCGCAACCCATGCACCACCCCCCTAATTTTTTTTTAATTTTCTTTTGGTACCACCACATCCCTCCAACCACCAACCCCCCCCCCCCTCCAAATTAAAGTTTTCTTCTGTGTTCTCTACACCACCACATCCCTCCACCACCCCCTCCATTTTTTTTTAAGTTCGCTTTTTTTGATTCACTACGCCCACCCTCGCACGCACCCCCTACACGCATCTCGAATTTTATACTTCCTATTTAATTTTACTTTTATTAAAAAATTATAAAAAGTTGAAACTATGTGTGGTTAAAAAATTAAAACTTTTGGAGGGGGTGGGGGGAGGGGTCGCAGGGGTGGGTGGTGTAAAATTTTTAAAAAAATAACCTTTTATTTTTTTTGGGCGGGGGGTGGGTGGGGTTGTGGTGGTGTAGAAAACCCAGAAAAGAAAATGAAAAACTTCAAAAAATAAATTGGGGGGGGGGGGGGGGGAGTTGGGGTTGGGCGAGTGGGGATTGGTGTGGTATGGGTCCACGCGGGGATGTGGTGGTGTAGAAAATCCAGGAAATAAAATTAAAAACTTCAATTTCTTTTTTTGGCCCGGGCATGGAGGGGGGAGTGGGGTTGGTTGGTTGGTGTGGTATGGGGTGATGGGGTTGGGGTGGAGTTGATGGGGGCTTGGGTTGAGTATTTTTCGGAAAATGTTTTCTACCACACAAACGAACATAAAAAAGTAAGTAAGAAATTCAGTTATTTTTCACTATCCAAACGAACATGAGAAAATAAGTAAAAATTTACTTATTTTTCAAGAATACATTTTTCAGGAAAACATTTTCCTCCAGAGCGAACACATCCTAAGTGGACACTTATTATAAACCGGAATGAATGCTATTTAATAAAAACAATTAATAAAAATATTTGTTACTTTTTTAGGGATTAATAATTTCTTAGATAATGTGCCCAAGCAAAAACCATACAATGTGGACATGACCGAGTAGTTTAATACCAAGATGATGATTCTAAATGATAATTTTTGAAGCGAAAAAAGAAAAAAGAGCTACCCTTCCCAAACCCAAAGTTTTAATAATAATAAAAAGTAGTAGTACTCCATAACCAAAACCTAATAAAGAAGAAAAGCCAAATAAACTTGGCGGCAGGCGCTTTCTGTCATCCGTCCACGGTGGCATTCATTCCATTTGCTCTGTAAACACAATGTGCGCTGTCATTAAACTTGCTGTAAACATTCATGGAGGAGCAATTTTAACAGCAAAAATGGTAGTAATAGTTTTGCCCAAGTCGGGTTAGGCACACTTCCTTGACTATTTAAGGAAAATTTTCACCCATTATCTTTCTCATTGCATGCCAAAAGATCTAGAATATTTTAGAGAGAGAGAGTGAGGAGATAGAGAGATAAAGCAAGGGATCGATCAAGTTCGAGGCCCCGAATCCCGAGGCTCGTGAAGGATAAAGTGTAATACGAGTTGTCGTCGTCGTTTCAAGCTAAATATTGAGCTTGAGGGATGATATTTTCGTGGTTGAGCTGCTGCTAAAGTATGTATTATTTTCTCATCTTTGTTATTGAGATGATTACGTGGAGATTTAACGGATTAAAGTGTTAGAAATATAATTATAATTATCGTATACCGAATATTAAGGCGTTGTGGTTTAGGGGCTGTGTTGGATAGAATTGTAAGATGAGTTTAGTCATATTATTGTTGTAAATTGTTAAATTTGTTGTTGTTGTTAGTTATTAGCTTAATTTGGAATTGTTGGATTGGTAGGATTATAGGGGAGATACTGTCCAAATTCCGTTAGGCGACAGAATAAATGATTAGTTAGAATAATCTTGTTGGCCTAGTCTTAATCCCTATATTGTTGATGGTATTTTAATTGACTAAGCTCGGGAAGGGACTCGAGGATTAGCTTGAGGCATAAATAAGGTATGTAAGGCTAACCTTCTTTCATATTTTGGCATGATCCCTTTTATATGACTCCTAAAGAACGTAAAACATAAGTACTCTATTCTTAGTTGGATTTGGAGTCGATATCCAATGTCTTGTTTCGTTCATGCTATACTCTTGTTGATAATTCGAAGGAAGCTTCTGCGATACATTATACTTACATGTTCACTACAAAGCAAATGGTAAATGAAGGAAACTCTGAAATTTGTTCTCAAAATCTCTCCATAAGGAGTTGTAATAGAAACCACTCTGAAAGGGGTGCAACGTTTTGTAACTTCATTACATATTCATACTTTATATCATAAGTATTGTTATTGTTCCACCTGATCAGTTGGATTATGATATTCTTAAGCCGGAAGCGGCAGCCCGAAGGGGCCATCATGACTACGCCGGAAGCGGCCGTCCGAAGGGACTATTGTATTATTAGCCGGAAGCGGCTACGAGTAGGATATTCTATATTTATATTATGTATGCTATAATTTGTGTAAGGGACCATATGACATGGTTCAAAGTGTTGTTCCAGGTTACTCCCAGGTTGCTTTCTAAACTTGCTTACTGTTACGCTTTTCCTTGTTTTATGATTCAGTATTGCCTTACATATTCAGTACATATTTCGTACTGACCCCCTTACTTCGGGGGCTGCGTTTCATGCCTGCAGGTTCAGGGATGCGGTTAGACGATCCAGCCACCTAGGAGGAGTCAGCATTGAGAGTCAGACAGCTCCACTTGCTTCGGAGACTGTTCCTGTTTTGGTATAATTTTGTTTGTATACATTATGGGTACGACGGGGCCCTGTCCCGTCACTTATGCACGGTCATACTCTTCTAGTAGTTTGCGGTCAGCGTAGGTGTCATCCATACTGTTTGGCCTTTCCGGCCATTTTTTTGTTGTACAGAAGTATCGGCAGCCTCGTTGGCTTGCCTTGTGATATGTTACGTATATATAAGTATGTTTTGAGATGTTTTAAGTTACAGATGGACTTTGGTATTCTATTTACAGCTTTCAAACTTAGTTAAATAGACCCTATTGAATGCCATGTTTGAGTACAGGTAACTTAAGTTGGGTTATCGGGCAAGTTAAGTTCGCTCACTCGTCATAGCCCTAGGTTGGGTCGTGACACTTGTTTCCCTCCCTATAGGTAGGTTCCATTTTAATCATCTATTACTTTTGAAATACACAAGGTACGTTGTTGTTGTAATTAAACTTTGGTCATTATCTAAAGCTATTTAATGTTTAGTTAGTCTTTAATACGAAAAAAATATTTGAACAAAAATATCCTTACCTTGAACATGGAAAATCACCAATATAGTGTGGGAAAGTTTGAAACATTTACAAGTGAAACTCCATTATACTATAGTGATGTTCGAAATTCCTCTATAGGTAAAAAAGCTCCATTACGCTATAGTGTGCTCGAATTCAAAAAAGTGAAATTTTAATATATTCTACTGTCTCAACTCAATTTTAAAATAAAATTCTACATTTCTATTTAAAAGTAAGACTTGTTCGAACTCCATGACGGTACCTTGTCCTTAAGTAAAATAATTTCTTTTACATACCTATTTCATTCATGACACCTATTTTAAAACTTATATATATATATATATATATATATATATATTATCATTATTTCACTCTTGGAGTTACAAACTCCAGAAACTTTCCGAACTTCAACAAGTAAGAAACAAATTATATTTATGGCAAAAATTCCACTCAAATTGAAGTAGGATAAGAGGAAACATAAATAAAAAATTGATACTAAAACCTGAATTTCTTATTCAAACAATGCCTTTTGTAATTGTACAAGTAAAACTATTTTCATTAGCATTTCACGAAGGAAAATTACCTAAAATGTTTCTTTAGTTTATCATTCATAAATCATACAGTAATTCTGATATATCATGACGAAAACTTACACCATGAAAAACACTCAATACATGTTGGTTCGCTCGCTCAGTGGTGAAGGGTTCTTTTTCCCCTTTCATAGAAATACTAATTTGCAAGTTTTCACATATTAAAATAACAAAATATATGCTATGAAAATACAAGTCAAAGGCTACTTTTTTTTTTTGGTTTTCTTTTTTGTTTTTTGCTGCACCATGTACTTGAAGAGATTCAAATAAATCAACCTATCCATGCAGCATTGTCATACTAGATTTGGTTCTATCTTTTATAGTCTAGTAAGGTTTGCAGTAAAATAGGAAAATTCACTTATTTCTATTATACTATATTGATTTTCTTTTATTACTTAATTTTCATGGACTTGTGGAAACTTCTTAAATTTTTCTATAAAATCACTTAATTATTAGTACAATTTATTTATTATTCTATAAAACAATAATTTATTGAAGTAAAAAAGAAGAAAAGAGCTACCCTTCTCAAACCCAAAGTTGAACAATAATAAAAAGTAGTAGTACTCCATAACCAAAACCTAATAAAGAAGAAAACCCAAATAAAGTTGGCGGCAGGCGCTTTCTATCATCCGTCCACGGTGGCATTCATTCCAATTTCAAATTCATGTAAACATTCATGGAGGAGCAATTCTAACAGCAAAAATGGTAGTAATAGTTTTGCCCGAGGTAGAAAATCTTTAGTAAAAATGTGTTGTACATCTGGACAAAATGTTCAGACTTCAGTTAAATCACCACTTCCTATAATGGTACCTTCCCTTGAAAACTCCCCTGCAGTATTATGTATTACTTGTTCTTTTCATATTTTCCAGACCTCACTTGTGGAATTACAGTGGATATGTTGTTGTTCTTCGTTTTAATATTTTGCTGAAGTAGTAACGACATTATAGCTTTTAATTACACCGGCTAAAACTGTTGCAAAGGTTATTATACCAATTGCAATGGGTAGTCTCTTCAAAAGTTGAGCTATTATCTGGATATGAATTTGTATCTTTAGCAATGTTATATGTGAGTACTGTTTAATTCAGATTGGTTAAAGCTCAATATTTTGTTTGATGATATATAAAGGTGAATGGGTGTACTGGAAAAATGGGGAGGGCAGTTCTTGAAGCATCAATTTCTGCGGTACTTCAACCCGTGTCTGTATGTTTTAGTGGTCCAGAAGATGAAGGAAAAACTGTGTAGGCGGGCGGAAAAGAGATAACTGTGCATGGTCCATCAGATAGAGAAAACATCCTGTCCTCTGTTTTTGAGGAACACCCGAATCTAATTGTAGTGGAGTACACTGTGCCTGCTGCTGTGAATGGTAATATAAAGAGTCAAAAGTTTACATTTTTATGCCAATGGCATACATCAATTCAGTTTCAATCTGTTAACTTCTGTCAATATCACTATCTTTTGGCTGTTCTGATACGTGACATATGCATTGCTCTTATTGTTTTGATATACCGTGTTTGATGCCAATGATACTTCATCTGTAATTAAGGTCAATTATTCTCTATGAACTACTCTAGACCTGCTGAATCATTATCATTGATGATGAAAATAAAAGGAAATAAGGATCAAACAATCTAACGGTCCTATTGAAGAAAGAACATATTCTACTGCTGTACTAAGTTCTATCTGAAATTTGAGGGGCTTTATTACTTATAAATGTTGTTTCGTTATTAATGGTGTGGAATCACTATCTTGATGGAAGCATATCCACGTGTTATCATAGACAATAGGTTAGCAACATTGCCCCTTGGGCTTTGGTCTAGTGGCAAGAGTTCATCACATGAGTGTTGGTTAGGCACACACATCACAGTTTTGAACCTTGCCATAGTCATAAGCATGGTATTTAAGTGGAGAAAGGTAGAGGGTTGGGTCCATTATCCACCGATTTTGAACTGTGTGCTTCTAGTCTCGGTTTGAGCTATATTAAGCAGGCACTTTCTATCATCCGTCCACGGTGGCATTCATTCCAATTTCAAATTCATCTCTGTAAACAATGTGGGCTGTCATTAAACTTCCTGTAAATATCCATGGAGGAGCAATTCATTACAATTCCAGCAACAAAAATGGTTGTAATAATTTTGTCAGAGATAGAAAATCTTTCGTAAAAATGTGTTCTACCTCTGGACAAAATGTTCAGACTTTAGTTAAATCACCACTTCCTATAATGGTACCTCCCCTTCAGTCTGCCTCGCATTATTATTACTTGTTCTTTTAATATTTTGCTCTAAATGTTCTTATACCAATTGCACTTGGTTATCGTGTGTTCAGTGTGAAGGAAAATGTTTCTTACTTATTTTCTTGTGTTCGCTATGTTTAAAAAAAATAAATCTCAAAAGCATTTATATATAATCTAAACAAATATCCTAGGAGGTGGGGGATGGGTGGTGGGGGTCGGGGTGGGGTGAAGATGAGGTGTGATCGGGGGTAGGGAAGAGATAATCATTGTAGAATGTCATTTGTGAAACTTATTTTCCCTACTTCTTTTAGAAAAGTCATTTTACTCATTGTTAAGAACTTATTTTCCTAGATAAGATGTTTTCCAAAAATTTTGACCAATTGAACACGAGAAAATTGAATTTTTTTTTTTCCAGAAAATCTTTTTCCTCTATAACGAACACACCATAGCATGAACATGAATTTGTATTCTTAGAAATGTTATATGTGAGTTCTTTTTAATTCAGATTGGTTAAGCTCAAGTCTTTCGTTTTTGGTTTTGTTTGATGATGTAAAGGTGAATGGTTGTACTGGCAAAATGGGAAGAGCACCGGAAAGTTTTGCCTTTCCCGAGAAGTGCACACTCCTCAACGGGGACAATTACCGAGTGATACAGTTCCTAATCCAAAAGGTAGTGGAGTGAACTCTGTGGAGAATGTACTTGCCATTAGCACCAGAAGTGGAAAAATACTTCAGGGTGCTAATAAAAAAGTGATTGATCAGGAACCAATTGTTGAAAAAGAAACGCAGCCTAATGTATTGGATGATATTGTCGAGGTAGAAGCAGGGGAGGAAGTCCCTATTGTAGCCGAAGAAGAGCTGAATCTTGATAAACCAAAGGAACCGGTGGAAAACCATGAAAAGGGGAAGGCAAAACTTTCCGGTGCTCTTCGCCCTTTGAGCCAATTGTTCAAATCTTCACTGCCTTTTCCTCAAAGACTGGTGAGAAAAATAGAAGATGAGAAGTGCTTGCGATTTTATGATCAACTCAAGCAGTTGACGATGAATTTTCCGTTCATGGACGCTGTCCAAGAAATTCCTGGCTTTGCTAAGTATTTGAAGGATCTTTTAACAAAGAAGAAAAAACCATTGAAACATGACATTGTGGGCATCACTCACCGCGTTAGTGCCATTCTTTCCAAGACCACAGTGCAAAAGAGGGAAGATCCTGGAGCATTCACAATTCCATGCACCATAGGGCAGCAAAATTTTGCCAGGGCTTTATGTGATAACGGGGCTAACATAAATCTTATGCCCTTGGAAATTTTTAAGAGATCAGGGTTAGCGATGCCGAGGCCAACTACCATGAGGTTGCAGATAGCTGACAGATCGATAAAAAGGTCAGTGGAGGTAGTTGATGATGTGCTGGTTCAAATCGGGAAATTTCTACTGCCGGCAGATTTCGTGATTCTTGATTGTGCTATTGATCAAGAAATTCCTATTATTATGGGAAGACCTTTCCTTGCCACAGGGAGGGCTCTTATGGATTCCGAGAAGCACGAAATAAAGTTCCGGGTGAACGATGAGGAGGTGACTTTCCACGCAAGCAGAGGTATGAAATTACCTAGTCCTTATCAAAGTATTTCAGTCATCAATTCTGTTGATGAGGTGGATGAAGCTGTGGAATTCAAAATGGAGGAAGAATGTTTGAGTGAAGCACTATCGGCCATCTTGGTAAATTTTGATGCTGAACAAATGGAGGGATATACTGAGACAGAAAATGCACTCATCGGTCTGGGGTCTTACTCTTATGAGCCCAAGAAACTATCTCTTGATTTAGAGACACGAACAACTCCTCCAGCAAAACCATCGATTATTGAGCCACCGAAGTTGGATCTCAAGCAACTTCCATCTCATCTTAAATATGTGTTTCTTGAAACGAATGCCACCCTCCCAATCATTGTGTCATCACTTCTGAATGAGGGCTAAATCCAAAGACTCATCGCAGTATTGAGAAAGCATTTAAGAGCTTTGGGATGGACTACGAAGAAGTTTTCTAATGATTTTTGATAAAATGCTCAACCTTAAAGATTGTCTACATAGTACATACTCAGCGGGACGAGCCCAGCTCTTTTGTATAGGTACAATCATTCTTGATGCTGAGGTTCTTATAAATAAAATTTACACAATCATTCTTGATGCTGAGGTTCTTATAAATAAAATTTACCAGCATAGGTAGGTTCCTGTGATATCTATTACACATTTCTTTAGTGGAGGGCAGAAGAGGGTGCGGAACGAGGTATAAAATACAAAAGCACCAAAATGATATCTATTGCATTCTTTGCTGGAGATTCCTTTGACATAGGCATTGTAATGTTCTTTGTTGCTACTGTGAACCTGCAGATAATGCTGAATTATACAGCAAAGTGGGAGTGCCTTTTGTGATGGGAACAACTGGTGGAGATAGGGAAAAGCTGTACAAAACAGTGGCAGACTCAAAAGTTGATGCTGTGATCTCCCCACAAATGGGAAAGCAGGTTTAGACATTTTGCTTTTCTATTTCCTTTTAATAGTATGCCAGACTGTAGTTTAACACGAGGTATACCTGTATGATTGCCTCTGTTTTAGGTGGTAGCTTTTCTCGCAGCCATGGAAATCATGGCCGAACAATTCCCCGGAGCTTTCTCTGGGTACAGTTTACAGGTTTGTCTGACCATTGATTTCCAACCTCTTGCATATTCAGCCAATGTTTCTTATCGAGACCATAATAACTTAGTTTCATAATGATTTGAAATGCTGCTATATTTTGTCTATGCTTTCATTCTTTTGCCATAAAAGGTGCTTAGTTGCATTACTTGCATTGGTATGTCAGTTTCTCTTTTCCTTGACATGCATATGAGGTTAACATGAATTCTTTTCATCCGGAGATTTGCATATTGAGATCCAAATTGCTTTTGAATTTAATTTTGCTATAAAAAATGTTAAAGCTATTGGGAATTACTTTCTGAAGATCACTGTACCATTAAGAACTGGAACTCGTTGATTTGAAGTGCTCTACAAAATCAGTTTTACGGAAGACAGCAGAATTGGACTAGTGATTAAGCAGTAAATAACTGGTATCCAATTTTACATCTTCCACTATTATCCATCTTCATATTACATGTTCTATGGATGAATTTAGACTTAAGATATATATATGAGAACAAGCAGCAGTAGTGTCGGGTATACATGAATTGCTGTATTTGGACTTTCGTGTCCACAGTGGCTGGATATCTAAAGGGACAAATGGAACCACCAGTTGTTGCTTTGTGTGTGATTGGGTTACTAGGCCGCTGGATGTCGTTTTTTCATCTTGACTGCTGGGCGATTAAAATGTTTGTTCCTTTCACAACCAGGGTTTTGGTTTGCCATTTACAATTCATGAACGGAGAGAAATAGGCAGAAGCAATAAGGGGTCTGAAATGATTTATGTCTGAACATCAAAATAGTCTTTCTCAACTTCATCTTCAAATTCTTTTTTTTTTCCTACTTCATCCAAGTATTGTCCAAACGCCTACTAGATCATTTAGTACCCACCAAGCATCATGCCTGTTTTCTAGGTCACTATTTGCATGTTACTGAATTAGACAGAGCAATTTAACGACTGTGACTTTCTTGGATTGGTTCTTTTATGTTTGACATACAGTGTACAAACCTCATGCTTATATTACTGAAATATGAAGGAACTGGCCTGCAATGAATTATTGGAGTTCTGACACTTTCTTATTGTTCTGTTTAACAATGATATTATATCTAATTGAGGCAAATCTGCATATCTAACCACATATGGAAAGTACATGCTTATTTCCATGTCTATTTATCTGTGCATTCATAGTGCATCTTGTTTTCTTCTTTGCTTACCCTTTCTTATTTCCGTATTTACTGATCCTCTTGCAATCTTATTCATCTCAATGTGTTAACAGAACATTCAGTTTGATTTATAGTATCCTGTGATTGAAGTCTGCATTTTGACCCTCTTTATTAAAATTATAAGGTGATGGAGTCTCACCAAGCAAGTAAATTGGACACTTCTGGAACTGCGAAGGCTGTTATCTCTTGCTTTCAGAAAGTAGGTGTTTCTTTTGATTTGGATGAGGTGCGTCAACTGCTTTATTTATTCAAAATAACGGCAAAACACTGACCTATCATGTTCTTCCATATCCTCCTGTCCCAAATTTCCATTTCCATTTCCATTTTACTATTTTAGATCGTCTGGACTTTATCCTTTTCACTAAATAGTAAACTCTCTTATGAAATAATCCTACTCTACTTATTTGATCATGGTCTTCCATGCTTTTACAAACATGAGTTCATCATTGCACAATTTGACTATTTTCTAATACCCCCAACTTCAGTGTCCTGCATAAATGAGTTGACTGGGAAAGAATCTGATAGGGTAGAGAAAAAGCTCGACTATATTGCTCTGTGTTAGTTCTTATGCCTCACAGCTCTAAAGTGAAGCATCTGAATTCATGGTCATTGATGGAGTTTCAGGTCTAGGCTGGAGCCAAGTTGAGTGGAAATAACTGCCACAAATTAATTATTTGTGTTTTAACTTTAACCATGTTTTAGGTAGCTACAATGGGCTTCATGAGAGGATTTGATGATAAAACCACCAGACTAGTACAATATTAATGTATCACCTCCCTCCGCTCCTGTGTGTTGCTTCAAAATGGTGTTTTTCGCTTTAAAACTTTGCTGTATACTGAATCAAATTTCTGAAATGGTGGCGAGATCTGTCAGATATAGAATAGAGAGTACACCACTATTTTTTCTTCCAAAGCTATCATCGCCCCAGGCACTTTATTGTGATGTTACTTTCTCCTATATCATATCGTCTTCCATCTGGTTCCTATATCTTCCCATAGTGCAATTTTGCTTTGGGGTTTGTTGACCCCTGCTGCGACTCGTTTCTTGGGACACATTCCTCCATAACTTGCAGATTTGTGTTTCGCTTCTTTCCTAGACATTCATCTAGCAGAACTCACCACATTCTCTTTAAATTCGTTGCACAATTTCAATACCAGTGAAAAGTCTAGAGTATATTTCATGTACGGCATAAATGTTCTATTAGCCTTGCCTGAGATGGTTTTTCCCGCTTTAAGTGGTGGTACAGACTGCCAAGTTACTGAATATTTTCAAACTATGTTTCACGTTTGAAAGGGAAAGAGAATGAAACTAAAGATAAAAGGTTTAATATATTTTCAACCTTCTTCGATTTTTTGGGAGGAAAAGAGAATGAATTGAATAATATAAAGATTAAAATTCAACTGTAGTTGGAGCATATAGAGAAATTCAATTTGCTGTCAAGCCTTGACATTGATTTCTTCTATATTGTGTCTTAAAAGGAAGAGTATATATTAACAGTTATCCTCATGAAATATTCCCTCAGGTACAACTAATACGAGATCCCGTACAACAAATTGAGATGGTTGGTGTCCCCGAAGAACACTTGTTCGGCCATGCTTTCCACATGTACCATCTGACCTCACCAGACGGAACGTAATACCGCCTGTCCTTTGATTTTTCTCATTTTTGTTGCCAATGTCTATAAATTGGACAAACTTTAACTTGGTTTCTCTTTTTCAGGGTTTCTTTTGAATTTCAACACAATGTTTGTGGTAGATCTATCTATGCAGAGGGCACAGTTGATGCTATACTTTTCCTTGCTAAGAAGGTAATCCAAACTTAATATGTCTAAATTGTTATTAAAGCTTTTCTTTTCTGCGGTATCACCATTCCTTTCAAGGAACAAATTCAGTTAGAAATAGAAGTTTCATATATAATTCAAGTCTCTCCAATTATTACAATGCTTTCTAGCTTTTTATTCTGCATTCACCAAAGTATAACAATGGGTGTTTCTGAGTATAGGTGAAGTTGAAAGAAGAGAAGCGGATATATGACATGATCGACGTGCTGCGAGAGGGGAACCTGCGATAACAGCTGAGTTACATATGCTGGGGTAGGGTGTATAGCATTTAGACCTCGGAATGGAGAGAAACGAATGGTGGGTTCAATTTTGTTGGCTTTGGCCCTTCCAGTGGTTCTTGATGCTTTCGGATCTTTAGTTGAATGACTCTTAAGATGCAGAAATCAAAATAATATAAAGATTCTATTATGACTAGTAGGTTTAGCTCCAGCCTCCATGCAAGCATTATATGTGCTTCTCTTGAAGAGCTTGTTGTATGCTTTTTCTTCATTTTTCATTTGTACTACCAGAAGAGAGAATGTTATAAATAGGAGGTTCCCAATGTTTTTGAGAAGTACAATATTATGTATTGAGTTTCGGCTATTTTTCTGTTAAGATTATTATTAGTGCATGATTTACATCCAATAGGTTTGATGACCCGGTTCAGTTATTGTAATTATGCCTGGATTAGATGTAATCTTGCGTAGAATAGTATACCAAAGTTATATATGTTGTAGAGTATTACAAATTTCCAACCAAGCTCGTGTGTGTAATAATCAAAGTTTTTCCTTTATTTCTCACTCTATCTATATTAAAAAAAAAATCTGAACAAAAAAAAACTCATGCTTAGAAACCATGTAGGACAGCCGCTGTGCCATGCCAGCGAAAAGTGTTTAATTAGTACAAATTTTTGGATGGCATAAGAGTTCAATTAGAAGTAGGCCTAGTCCAAGTGTCAAAATGAAAGTACCCGATGAGTTCAGGGTGTCATTTATGAGTTTTGTCAATACCAAAGAATGTCACAAACATGAATATCTAACAATTGAGAATTTTTAATATTAAAAATAAAAGGGAAAAGGGTAAAAAATGCCTCTCTACTTTATTTTTAAGGGCTAAAAATATCCTTTGTTACAAATTTGGATAAAAATAACTCTCCCGTCATTAAAGTTTTCAAATATACCCCTGTCTTGACGGAAATCCTCAAATCCCACAAAATAACCGGATTTCATTTTTTAAACCCGCTTCATCATTTAAACCCGATCCAACTTAATTAAACAACCTACGATCCCTGGCCACATTCCCCCAACTTAATTCCGCTCCATCTTTTCACATTCGGTTATCAAGAAAAAGAATTGATGCGCTTAGATTTTTAATGATAGAAGTAATAAACAACCCTCTAGAAAGTTATCTGATTACGTATGGGATGTGGGTTTGGAGAATGATAAGCTTGAAATGGATTTGGGGAGGCTGGTTAGTAAGTAGTGAAAAGACAGGCAAACGCTTATTGAGCGAATTAACTGATGACAAGTAGAATTACGTTTGAGGGAATTGCGAGAAATAAGAGGATGTAGTTTTTAGCCCTTAAAACAAAGTAGAGAGACATTTTTGACCCTTTTCCCTTATATTTTTCATAAAAATTCTCAATTGTTAGATACTTATATTTGTGACATTCTTTGGTATTAATGAAACTCATAGATGACATCCTAAACTTATCGGGTACTTTCATTTTGACACTTGGACTAAGCCTACTTTAAGTTGAAGGGCATTTTTGATCCTTTTCCCAAAATAAAATGTTGGAGGTTATGGGTATGAAGTGTTGTGGACGTGACGTCCCCAAATGAATATATTTCTGACATACACCGTTAGTTCTTTTAGTCAAGTGTCAAACATACACGAGCATTGGCATGATACTCCTTGCATTAGTTCATACTGCTAAAAATTCAAATGTTTGAAACATTGTGGTTAGCGCACTCGCTAATGAACGTTGGAATATCCTAATTACAATAAATGAGGCTGTGATAAAAATATCTTAATTAATAAGTTTCAAATTTTATGTGATTAAATGTAGTTTTTAATGATTAATAAATACTCCCTTAGTCTCATTTTAGTTGTCCACATTACTATAAATATTCGTCCCAAATTACTTGTTCATTTATAAAATCAAGATAGAATTAATTAAGTTTTTTCTACTTTGCTCTTAAAAATTAATTGTTATTAAAGTAACCAATATTGATAAGAATATAATTGGAGAGAGATAAAAGTAATGCAGTAAAAATACACTTTTATTTATAAATTTTTAAAGAGCATTTAAAGAGAAAAGTGAACAAATAATATAAAAGTTATACTTTTAGTATTTCGAGGATTTAATTAGTAAGGTTTAAGAGAGTAAAACTCTAGTACCTAAAGCCCTTCTTTTCTGCAAAAATCAAAGGCGTTCCTCGAGAAAAGCATTTCTTTAATTGCCATTGACTAGTCTTTTTCCCCTTCTTTATGAACACTTTTTTTTAAAAGGTTTTTTTTTATTATATAAAGGGCAGGGGAATGAGAGAATGGGGAAGGAGATTACAATGTGGGATTCAAATCCTCACTAATAAAAAGAAAATTCAGGTAGTCAACCAACTAAATTATTAAATTTCTACTTTTTTTGAACACTTACCGAACAAAATCAGAGACAAATCTAAAATATTGAGAAGATGGTTACTATTATGAAATGGTGGATTCAACTTTGACCGTTCAACTTTTAAGTTTCTATCATTGAACTCATTATACTTTTGAAATGATAAGTTCAAAATTCAATAATATTTCTTAAAATACTATTCCCTCAGGATAAAAAAAGAAGTGTATATTTAGCTTTTTTTCTTAGTTCACAAAGAGTTTTCACTTATCAAATAAAAAAGGAATAAACTTTATCTTTCTAGATTTACCCCTATTAAGTGTTATGTGATCAAAATTTAATACTTATTTAATTTGGGACAGTTTAGTCAAATTGCTTATTTTTATCTAGGAATTAATATTTTCTTAAGGGGTGTGCAAATAGCTAAGTAAACACTATTTTTGATCCAGAGACAGAGAGAACTTCTGTTGCTACTCCGCGTCGAAAATGTTGGAATCCGTTGAACTCATTGATTAAATACTACGTCATCTACTACAACTAGTATTAATATACACATTTAATTTTATCATGACTTGAATATTTTGAAAGCTTAAACCATAAAAAGAAAGAAAATAATAAAAAGTACTTAATTAAAACACAAAGAATGACACCAATAGGCAATAATAACTTAAGGAGTTGCACCCAATTTTAGAAAAATACAAAAAGTAAAATAGACATAAAATTGAACTCCTAGCGTTACTCAGAGAAGTGCACCCAATCGGCACCACATTATATGATACTTTAAGCTTAGATACACACATCTATATTAAAGTACTGTTTATAAAATATATAATTACTATGCATGATGATTTAGGAAAAGAAGCACTGGTTGCATAGGTTCATGTGAAACCCCCACTAGATACGCAAAGTTGATAACATAGTTTGATTAAAGTTGGGGACAAAGCTGGAGTCAGTAAAGAGTTGTTTGTTTGTGATTTTTCCTATCTATTGGGTCCCGTTTGGAAATTATTTTTTTGACTCACAAACTGAATTTAATTTGTTCACTGCTAATGCTCAGAAGGCCCTACATGCTTTCTACTGGTGAAAATGTGGAAAGCATTGATATGTTTAGTTTAATATGAAGGAGCTTTTTGAGATGAATATGACTGCACGAAGATCAGTAAATCTTCCTATCTATTTGTGCACACTCAAAATTAAAAACTTTGATTTGTGTGAATTCCCATTCTCAATGAATGTGGCCACAATAAGAGTCCGCCAATGTTAGTTGACAAAGAAAAAGATGAGCCTATTTTTCTTAGCGAAATGACTTGGCAATCTGTCTTAGTTTGGTATGGTTGTGGCTTCGCTTGGACCTTATCCTCCATTGAACTTTCCCAGTTGCATTTTCATCACGATCAAACATCAAACATTTCCACTGAATCTCCAAATATGGAGTTAAAAGCTTGGATGGTCACTCAACTTTGGGTAATTAATCATCATATTTAATCAACTTCGTTTTGTCTTTCAAAAGTCATTCAACTTTGAGTTAAAAGCTTAGATGATCATTCAACTTTGGGTAATTGGTCACCATAGTCACTCAACTTTGTTTTGTCTTTTAAAAGTCACTCAGCTTTGAGTTAGAAGCTTGGATGGTCACTCAACTTTGGGTAATTGACCATCATATATAGTAACTTAACTTTGTTTTGTCTTCCAAAAGTGACTCAAATTTACCTAGTTAACTTCCATGATCATTTTAGCGGGAAATATAATTTCTGATACCTATGCAATGACATGGAAACTATAATTTTTTTTTTTAAAAAAACTCAATATTTAAATTTATTTAGGATCCAATTCATCATAATTAGTGCATATAATACTAATTTTAGAATATTATTCATCATTAATATATAAAAATAATGAATATATTTAGATTGAAAAAACAACTTAGACACAATATTTAAAAACTATACTAGTTAAGTAAACTGGTTAATTAATGCATATAATACTAACTTTGAGAATATTATTCATCATTAATACATAAAAATAATGATCCTATAAGTTCTTTCATCTGGAGTAATATGAACCGACTTTTTAATTTTCGGTGTTCTCTCTCTACGCTCTGAAGCGCAGGTTACGATAACCTACGTCGGCCACGACGGCCATGGCTAAACGGGGAAGACCACGCAAAGATAAACCAAAAACTCCTATCGTGAAGGTGGGAAGCTCAGTGAGCGCGATAATAATAGCCGAGACATTGTAACAAGGAGCTACTCATAGGATTATCACATTGAAATCAACACCTATCCAACCATTGGCTTTAATATCAGTGGAGCTGCTAGAGTGACGAACAAAGCTGCAAAAACTGTCAATCTTGGGAGAACTTAGCTGCAATTTGCAGGTGACAGAACCAAAATCCCAATCGTGCAAGCCTCCGAAGCCAATGGAAAAATACGAACGACACAGGAAGTTGTGAATCCGGACGAGCAGAAGGACAAACCCCCACTAAAACAAAACTGAGTTGGACTTTTCAAAGGTAACAGATCTGTTGACAATGGTTTAACTCTATCTTATATTTCCCCTGATGTGATTGAGGGCCAAGTTGTTGTCCAACTTGAGAAATAAGAGGTAGATGTAGAAACCAACAAGTGGAAATGTGTGTTATAGCCTATGTTATTGGGGATTTACCAGGCAACAATTATATGATCAGATTTATAGCTCAAACTTGGTCTCAAGTAGCTGATCCTGAGGTGTTTTTACATGATAATGGGTATTACATAGTGAAGTTTCAAGACATGGATGATTCGCAAGAAATTTTATGTGCTGGCCCTTACTCAGTGAATAATAGACCTATGATTTTGAAAAACTAGATACCTTCCAAGCATGAATGTTGGCAGAAAGCAATGGAGGAAGAACTTTTGGCTCTTAAAGAAAATAATACATGGGACATTGCTTTATGTCCTTCAAATGTCCGGCCAATTGGTTGTAAATGGTTTTATTCAATTAAGCTTCATTCTGATAGAACTGTTGATTAGTACAACGCTGGCTTGGTTGCAGGAGTATGGTGTGGATTATGAGGAGATTTTTGCACCAGTAGCAAAAATGACTATGGTGCGAACTAATATTGCCATTGCTGCATCACAAACTGGCCTCTTCATCAAATGAATGTCAAAAATGCTTTTCTCCATGGTGACCTGAAAGAAGATATTTATATGAAACCTCCACCAGATTTGTTTTCATCACCTACATCAGATGTTTGCAAGTTGAAGCGATTTTTTATGGATTAAAACAAGCTCCCTGAGCTTGGTTTGACAAATTTCAATCTACTGCGCTTCAATTCTCTTTTGAACAAATTAAATATGACTCATCTTTGTTTCTTCGGAAAATATCTACAAGTTGTGTTCGTATTTTGGTATATGTAGATGGCATCATTATCACAGGAATTGATTCTTCATTAATGTCACGACCTAACCCCGTGGGCTGTGACTAGTGCCCGAGCTGGACACCCATACACACTTACTTACCAAATCAGCATACCAACGACTTATCCATATCTAACATATATTCATTATTACAGATATTAAGGGAAGATGTTATCTTAAGCGGTCGCATATATCAAACACATCCTACAGGAGCCGCCAAGGCTGTCGTAGAACATATCGTCCAAAGCATATACATAAGTATATATACATACAAGTCGTTAAGGCTGTCATAGCAAAAAGGACCGCTTAGACGCAAATCACAGACATAACTGAATAATAACGACCCATGACCCACATATATGTCTACAGGCCTCTAACAAACACAACCGAATCATATGACGGGACAGGGTGATATGCCGTGAATTTTAGCACATTTTATGCCTTTGTAACTAGAAATGTTGCTTGATTTTAAGTGTTTTTACATTGTTTCTTATGTTATTTTTGTATTTTATAGGGTTGATTAACTAAGGATCAGAAATGAGATGAAATGTTGAAAAACGGACAAAATGGAGCTAAGCGACGGTCCGTAACTCATGTTACGGACCGTAACGTGTTTCGTAACTCATGTTACGGTTCGTGCCATTGAACCGTAACAGGGCCCAAATTTCCAGAGAGTTTTCATTGAAATCATCAGTGTTACAATGTAGTGTTACGGTTCGTAACTCATGTTACGGTTCGTAACATGTCACCGTAACATCGACTAAATTTCGAGAGAGTTTCAATGAAATCATCAATGTTACGATGGAGTGTTACGGTCCGTAACATCGGCTAAATTTCCAGAGAGTTGCCAAGTAATTGTCACCGAATACGCTTCAGAAGGACGGACCGTAACACAGGGTACGGTCCGTCGCATGGTGGTCGTAACGTGAAAGTTGACAGATGACGAATTGAAGAACGGACCGTAACACAGGTTACGGTCCGTAACGATGCGGCGTAAGGGCAATTTTATCTAAGAACTTGGCGCGATTTTTGGCTCTATAAATACTTAATGTAGGGTTTTAAATCATTATTCAGATTTTATTTTAGAGGCACAAACCCTAGGTCTTTAATCTTGAAGTGGTTGGAGCATTTAAGGCAACAACTTCACTCTCATTCCATCTTGTATTAGCATTGTAAGTGTATTATGTTAATCTTTAAGCTTTTTCTGTCAAGAAACATTATGAGTAGCTAATTTCAATTCTAAGGTTGTGAATCCCATGATGGGTATTATGTGAATGGGTTTCTATTATTGATATATGCATAATGGTTGTTGTTATTTATTCTATCTTTGAGTTGTAACGTTGGGTAATGATTGCAAGCATTAGCCGAAGCCATTGTATTGACTTTTCTTGGGAAAGAGAGTCAATATTGGTAAGATTGAATAACAATGACTCGAGGCGTTAACCCTCGTTTAATAGACTAACTTAGGAATAAGAATAAGTCTAAATTGGTATTATTGGTCGCTCTTCGATTGTAACTCTTTTATATTCGGAAGAATCATAAAGAGGAAATATTGCTTAACTGTTGGGAAACATTAAGAAGTCTTTAAGAGACCATGTGCATATTCATAGAACAACCATTAGAAGTATATCACTTTGAAACCTGAAGCATAATATCTAATCAAATTGGGGAACACAATCTTAGTCTCTCTCTCACATTAATTACATTTTAAGTCAAAATATTCAATTACATTATTCAAAAATCAATTCAAACTATCCGGAATAGGATTAAACCATTTAAAGACTGGTATAGCATACGATTAGTACTCTTTTCTCTCCATATTCCCTGTGGGATTCGACCCCAACCTTGTTGGGTTACTATATTTGACAGCGTCCACTTTACGCCATTAATAGGTGTAATTTGAGCGTATCAAAATTTGGCGCCGTTGCCGGGAAATACGGTTCAGAAATTACTAATTGTTGTGTACTATTCTTTAAAACTTTTTCTATTCCATTACACCTCGTTTGCTGTTTTAGTGAACCAGGTGAACATGGCAGGAAGACCCCATCGCAATCAAGGAAACCAAGGGGGAATCCAAGTGAACCATCCTGCACCAGACGAAGAGGAGGATGAGAATGTATTTGCGGAATTCATCGACGAAGCTGATTATGCTTCAGCTGTAGTTCCGCCTCGAACATGAAATGCAAATTTCAAAATTGATAGTTCTATCTATCAGCTATTGAAACTTGAAGGCTATTTCCGAAATTCTTCGGAGGATTGTCCACTCCGACACCTGCGGAACTTCCTGCATGTATGCTCTCAACAATCCCAAGGTGTTGTTCCTGCTGATGCACTGCGGCTGCGGGTTTCAAATATTCCTTGGCTGGCCAAGCGAGGGAATGGTATGAAAAGCTCCCGAGCAATACTATTCACACCTGGAACGAGTTGGCCAATATCTTTCTAAAAAAATGGTTCCCACCTAGCAAAAAGGCTGAGCTTCGGGACAAGATTTTTGGGTTTAAACAACTTCCAGGGGAACAACTATATGCAGCATGGGAGAGGTTCAAATATTATCTAGCTCAATCTCCGACTCATGGATTTCCAGATGCAATCCTCACAGAGAAGTTCTAGAAGGGGCTAGATACAATGAATCAAATAGTTGTCAACACTGCAGCTGGGGGATGCTTCATGGACAAATCCTTTGTCAACATCACCAGGTTGCTCGACATGCTTACTACCCACAATCAAGCCTGGCATTCAAGTGATAGCGAAGTCCTATCATATGGTAGTCCCTCTGTGGCCGCGGTGGCCAAAGAAAATCATGAGCGAGATCATGCATTCGCTCAATTGCAAACCATCGTGGATTTATTATCCAAAAGGCTTATGGAGAAAGAAGCCAAATGTGTAAATGTTGTCGATGAGATGCCACCTCATGCTCCCGGTATGTATCAAGTTTCTGACAAAACTTATCTAGAGGGGCAGCCACAATATGAGGATGTGAATTATGTTAATAACTCACAAGGGGTTATCAACGGCAAAACTATCAAGGTCCCGGTAATCACCCATGGCAAAGGCCTTAACAAAATTTACAAGGGAATAATTATGGAAGAACTGATCAGGGTAATCCCAATCAAGGGAATTACAATAACTATAATTATGGCAACAAGAGCTCTAACCCCTACATTCCACCTAGGGGGCAAGCATCCAATTCCCAACCATGGAGAGATAATTCAGCTACTAACTCTACTAGCAACACGTCTAATGATTATGCGGAACTGAAGAGTATGATGCAGAAAATGCTGATGAATCAAGACAGAATAGAGAGCACAATCAAGGGAATGTCCCAGGTCCAACTATCGCATTCAGCTTCCATTCAGAAGCTTGAAGCGCAATTCAGAGACCTTTCCCGAGAAGTGCACACTCCTCAACGGGGACAATTACCGAGTGATACAGTTCCTAATCCAAAAGGTAGTGGAGTGAACTCTGTGGAGAATGTACTTGCCATTAGCACCAGAAGTGGAAAAATACTTCAGGGTGCTAATAAAAAAGTGATTGATCAGGAACCAATTGTTGAAAAAGAAACGCAGCCTAATGTATTGGATGATATTGTCGAGGTAGAAGCAGGGGAGGAAGTCCCTATTGTAGCCGAAGAAGAGCTGAATCTTGATAAACCAAAGGAACCGGTGGAAAACCATGAAAAGGGGAAGGCAAAACTTTCCGGTGCTCTTCGCCCTTTGAGCCAATTGTTCAAATCTTCACTGCCTTTTCCTCAAAGACTGGTGAGAAAAATAGAAGATGAGAAGTGCTTGCGATTTTATGATCAACTCAAGCAGTTGACGATGAATTTTCCGTTCATGGACGCTGTCCAAGAAATTCCTGGCTTTGCTAAGTATTTGAAGGATCTTTTAACAAAGAAGAAAAAACCATTGAAACATGACATTGTGGGCATCACTCACCGCGTTAGTGCCATTCTTTCCAAGACCACAGTGCAAAAGAGGGAAGATCCTGGAGCATTCACAATTCCATGCACCATAGGGCAGCAAAATTTTGCCAGGGCTTTATGTGATAACGGGGCTAACATAAATCTTATGCCCTTGGAAATTTTTAAGAGATCAGGGTTAGCGATGCCGAGGCCAACTACCATGAGGTTGCAGATAGCTGACAGATCGATAAAAAGGTCAGTGGAGGTAGTTGATGATGTGCTGGTTCAAATCGGGAAATTTCTACTGCCGGCAGATTTCGTGATTCTTGATTGTGCTATTGATCAAGAAATTCCTATTATTATGGGAAGACCTTTCCTTGCCACAGGGAGGGCTCTTATGGATTCCGAGAAGCACGAAATAAAGTTCCGGGTGAACGATGAGGAGGTGACTTTCCACGCAAGCAGAGTTATGAAATTACCTAGTCCTTATCAAAGTATTTCAGTCATCAATTCTGTTGATGAGGTGGATGAAGCTGTGGAATTCAAAATGGAGGAAGAATGTTTGAGTGAAGCACTATCGGCCATCTTGGTAAATTTTGATGCTGAACAAATGGAGGGATATACTGAGACAGAAAATGCACTCATCGGTCTGGGGTCTTACTCTTATGAGCCCAAGAAACTATCTCTTGATTTAGAGACACGAACAACTCCTCCAGCAAAACCATCGATTATTGAGCCACCGAAGTTGGATCTCAAGCAACTTCCATCTCATCTTAAATATGTGTTTCTTGAAACGAATGCCACCCTCCCAATCATTGTGTCATCACTTCTGAATGAGGGCTAAATCCAAAGACTCATCGCAGTATTGAGAAAGCATTTAAGAGCTTTGGGATGGACTACGAAGAAGTTTTCTAATGATTTTTGATAAAATGCTCAACCTTAAAGATTGTCTACATAGTACATACTCAGCGGGACGAGCCCAGCTCTTTTGTATAGGTACAATCATTCTTGATGCTGAGGTTCTTATAAATAAAATTTACACAATCATTCTTGATGCTGAGGTTCTTATAAATAAAATTTACCAGCATAGGTAGGTTCCTGTGATATCTATTACACATTTCTTTAGTGGAGGGCAGAAGAGGGTGCGGAACGAGGTATAAAATACAAAAGCACCAAAATGATATCTATTGCATTCTTTGCTGGAGATTCCTTTGACATAGGCATTGTAATGTTCTTTGTTGCTACTGTGAACCTGCAGATAATGCTGAATTATACAGCAAAGTGGGAGTGCCTTTTGTGATGGGAACAACTGGTGGAGATAGGGAAAAGCTGTACAAAACAGTGGCAGACTCAAAAGTTGATGCTGTGATCTCCCCACAAATGGGAAAGCAGGTTTAGACATTTTGCTTTTCTATTTCCTTTTAATAGTATGCCAGACTGTAGTTTAACACGAGGTATACCTGTATGATTGCCTCTGTTTTAGGTGGTAGCTTTTCTCGCAGCCATGGAAATCATGGCCGAACAATTCCCCGGAGCTTTCTCTGGGTACAGTTTACAGGTTTGTCTGACCATTGATTTCCAACCTCTTGCATATTCAGCCAATGTTTCTTATCGAGACCATAATAACTTAGTTTCATAATGATTTGAAATGCTGCTATATTTTGTCTATGCTTTCATTCTTTTGCCATAAAAGGTGCTTAGTTGCATTACTTGCATTGGTATGTCAGTTTCTCTTTTCCTTGACATGCATATGAGGTTAACATGAATTCTTTTCATCCGGAGATTTGCATATTGAGATCCAAATTGCTTTTGAATTTAATTTTGCTATAAAAAATGTTAAAGCTATTGGGAATTACTTTCTGAAGATCACTGTACCATTAAGAACTGGAACTCGTTGATTTGAAGTGCTCTACAAAATCAGTTTTACGGAAGACAGCAGAATTGGACTAGTGATTAAGCAGTAAATAACTGGTATCCAATTTTACATCTTCCACTATTATCCATCTTCATATTACATGTTCTATGGATGAATTTAGACTTAAGATATATATGAGAACAAGCAGCAGTAGTGTCGGGTATACATGAATTGCTGTATTTGGACTTTCGTGTCCACAGTGGCTGGATATCTAAAGGGACAAATGGAACCACCAGTTGTTGCTTTGTGTGTGATTGGGTTACTAGGCCGCTGGATGTCGTTTTTTCATCTTGACTGCTGGGCGATTAAAATGTTTGTTCCTTTCACAACCAGGGTTTTGGTTTGCCATTTACAATTCATGAACGGAGAGAAATAGGCAGAAGCAATAAGGGGTCTGAAATGATTTATGTCTGAACATCAAAATAGTCTTTCTCAACTTCATCTTCAAATTCTTTTTTTTTTCCTACTTCATCCAAGTATTGTCCAAACGCCTACTAGATCATTTAGTACCCACCAAGCATCATGCCTGTTTTCTAGGTCACTATTTGCATGTTACTGAATTAGACAGAGCAATTTAACGACTGTGACTTTCTTGGATTGGTTCTTTTATGTTTGACATACAGTGTACAAACCTCATGCTTATATTACTGAAATATGAAGGAACTGGCCTGCAATGAATTATTGGAGTTCTGACACTTTCTTATTGTTCTGTTTAACAATGATATTATATCTAATTGAGGCAAATCTGCATATCTAACCACATATGGAAAGTACATGCTTATTTCCATGTCTATTTATCTGTGCATTCATAGTGCATCTTGTTTTCTTCTTTGCTTACCCTTTCTTATTTCCGTATTTACTGATCCTCTTGCAATCTTATTCATCTCAATGTGTTAACAGAACATTCAGTTTGATTTATAGTATCCTGTGATTGAAGTCTGCATTTTGACCCTCTTTATTAAAATTATAAGGTGATGGAGTCTCACCAAGCAAGTAAATTGGACACTTCTGGAACTGCGAAGGCTGTTATCTCTTGCTTTCAGAAAGTAGGTGTTTCTTTTGATTTGGATGAGGTGCGTCAACTGCTTTATTTATTCAAAATAACGGCAAAACACTGACCTATCATGTTCTTCCATATCCTCCTGTCCCAAATTTCCATTTCCATTTCCATTTTACTATTTTAGATCGTCTGGACTTTATCCTTTTCACTAAATAGTAAACTCTCTTATGAAATAATCCTACTCTACTTATTTGATCATGGTCTTCCATGCTTTTACAAACATGAGTTCATCATTGCACAATTTGACTATTTTCTAATACCCCCAACTTCAGTGTCCTGCATAAATGAGTTGACTGGGAAAGAATCTGATAGGGTAGAGAAAAAGCTCGACTATATTGCTCTGTGTTAGTTCTTATGCCTCACAGCTCTAAAGTGAAGCATCTGAATTCATGGTCATTGATGGAGTTTCAGGTCTAGGCTGGAGCCAAGTTGAGTGGAAATAACTGCCACAAATTAATTATTTGTGTTTTAACTTTAACCATGTTTTAGGTAGCTACAATGGGCTTCATGAGAGGATTTGATGATAAAACCACCAGACTAGTACAATATTAATGTATCACCTCCCTCCGCTCCTGTGTGTTGCTTCAAAATGGTGTTTTTCGCTTTAAAACTTTGCTGTATACTGAATCAAATTTCTGAAATGGTGGCGAGATCTGTCAGATATAGAATAGAGAGTACACCACTATTTTTTCTTCCAAAGCTATCATCGCCCCAGGCACTTTATTGTGATGTTACTTTCTCCTATATCATATCGTCTTCCATCTGGTTCCTATATCTTCCCATAGTGCAATTTTGCTTTGGGGTTTGTTGACCCCTGCTGCGACTCGTTTCTTGGGACACATTCCTCCATAACTTGCAGATTTGTGTTTCGCTTCTTTCCTAGACATTCATCTAGCAGAACTCACCACATTCTCTTTAAATTCGTTGCACAATTTCAATACCAGTGAAAAGTCTAGAGTATATTTCATGTACGGCATAAATGTTCTATTAGCCTTGCCTGAGATGGTTTTTCCCGCTTTAAGTGGTGGTACAGACTGCCAAGTTACTGAATATTTTCAAACTATGTTTCACGTTTGAAAGGGAAAGAGAATGAAACTAAAGATAAAAGGTTTAATATATTTTCAACCTTCTTCGATTTTTTGGGAGGAAAAGAGAATGAATTGAATAATATAAAGATTAAAATTCAACTGTAGTTGGAGCATATAGAGAAATTCAATTTGCTGTCAAGCCTTGACATTGATTTCTTCTATATTGTGTCTTAAAAGGAAGAGTATATATTAACAGTTATCCTCATGAAATATTCCCTCAGGTACAACTAATACGAGATCCCGTACAACAAATTGAGATGGTTGGTGTCCCCGAAGAACACTTGTTCGGCCATGCTTTCCACATGTACCATCTGACCTCACCAGACGGAACGTAATACCGCCTGTCCTTTGATTTTTCTCATTTTTGTTGCCAATGTCTATAAATTGGACAAACTTTAACTTGGTTTCTCTTTTTCAGGGTTTCTTTTGAATTTCAACACAATGTTTGTGGTAGATCTATCTATGCAGAGGGCACAGTTGATGCTATACTTTTCCTTGCTAAGAAGGTAATCCAAACTTAATATGTCTAAATTGTTATTAAAGCTTTTCTTTTCTGCGGTATCACCATTCCTTTCAAGGAACAAATTCAGTTAGAAATAGAAGTTTCATATATAATTCAAGTCTCTCCAATTATTACAATGCTTTCTAGCTTTTTATTCTGCATTCACCAAAGTATAACAATGGGTGTTTCTGAGTATAGGTGAAGTTGAAAGAAGAGAAGCGGATATATGACATGATCGACGTGCTGCGAGAGGGGAACCTGCGATAACAGCTGAGTTACATATGCTGGGGTAGGGTGTATAGCATTTAGACCTCGGAATGGAGAGAAACGAATGGTGGGTTCAATTTTGTTGGCTTTGGCCCTTCCAGTGGTTCTTGATGCTTTCGGATCTTTAGTTGAATGACTCTTAAGATGCAGAAATCAAAATAATATAAAGATTCTATTATGACTAGTAGGTTTAGCTCCAGCCTCCATGCAAGCATTATATGTGCTTCTCTTGAAGAGCTTGTTGTATGCTTTTTCTTCATTTTTCATTTGTACTACCAGAAGAGAGAATGTTATAAATAGGAGGTTCCCAATGTTTTTGAGAAGTACAATATTATGTATTGAGTTTCGGCTATTTTTCTGTTAAGATTATTATTAGTGCATGATTTACATCCAATAGGTTTGATGACCCGGTTCAGTTATTGTAATTATGCCTGGATTAGATGTAATCTTGCGTAGAATAGTATACCAAAGTTATATATGTTGTAGAGTATTACAAATTTCCAACCAAGCTCGTGTGTGTAATAATCAAAGTTTTTCCTTTATTTCTCACTCTATCTATATTAAAAAAAAAATCTGAACAAAAAAAAACTCATGCTTAGAAACCATGTAGGACAGCCGCTGTGCCATGCCAGCGAAAAGTGTTTAATTAGTACAAATTTTTGGATGGCATAAGAGTTCAATTAGAAGTAGGCCTAGTCCAAGTGTCAAAATGAAAGTACCCGATGAGTTCAGGGTGTCATTTATGAGTTTTGTCAATACCAAAGAATGTCACAAACATGAATATCTAACAATTGAGAATTTTTAATATTAAAAATAAAAGGGAAAAGGGTAAAAAATGCCTCTCTACTTTATTTTTAAGGGCTAAAAATATCCTTTGTTACAAATTTGGATAAAAATAACTCTCCCGTCATTAAAGTTTTCAAATATACTCCTGTCTTGACGGAAATCCTCAAATCCCACAAAATAACCGGATTACATTTTTTAAACCCGCTTCATCATTTAAACCCGATCCAACTTAATTAAACAACCTACGATCCCTGGCCACATTCCCCCAACTTAATTCCGCTCCATCTTTTCACATTCGGTTATCAAGAAAAAGAATTGATGCGCTTAGATTTTTAATGATAGAAGTAATAAACAACCCTCTAGAAAGTTATCTGATTACGTATGGGATGTGGGTTTGGAGAATGATAAGCTTGAAATGGATTTGGGGAGGCTGGTTAGTAAGTAGTGAAAAGACAGGCAAACGCTTATTGAGCGAATTAACTGATGACAAGTAGAATTACGTTTGAGGGAATTGCGAGAAATAAGAGGATGTAGTTTTTAGCCCTTAAAACAAAGTAGAGAGACATTTTTGACCCTTTTCCCTTATATTTTTCATAAAAATTCTCAATTGTTAGATACTTATATTTGTGACATTCTTTGGTATTAATGAAATTCATAGATGACATCCTAAACTTATCGGGTACTTTCATTTTGACACTTGGACTAAGCCTACTTTAAGTTGAAGGGCATTTTTGATCCTTTTCCCAAAATAAAATGTTGGAGGTTATGGGTATGAAGTGTTGTGGACGTGACGTCCCCAAATGAATATATTTCTGACATACACCATTAGTTCTTTTAGTCAAGTGTCAAACATACACGAGCATTGGCATGATACTCCTTGCACTAGTTCATACTGCTAAAGATTCAAATGTTTGAAACATTGTGGTTAGCGCACTTGCTAATGAACGTTGGAATATCCTAATTACAATAAATGAGGCTGTGATAAAAATATCTTAATTAATAAGTTTCAAATTTTATGTGATTAAATGTAGTTTTTAATGATTAATAAATACTCCCTTAGTCTCATTTTAGTTGTCTACATTACTATAAATATCCGTCCCAAATTACTTGTTCATTTACAAAATTAAGATAGAATTAATTAAATTTTTTCTACTTTGCCCTTAAAAATTAATTGTTATTAAAGTAACCAATATTGATAAGAATATAATTGGAAAGAGATAAGAGTAATGCAGTAAAAATACACTTTTATTTATGAATTTTTAAAAAACGTGTAAAGAGAAAAGTGAATAAATAATATGAAGCAGAGGTGGTATACTTTTAGTATTTCGAGGATTTATTTAGTAAGGTTTAAGAGAGTAAAACTCTAGTACCTAAAGCCCTTCTTTTCTGCAAAAATCAAAGGCGTTCCTGGGGAAAAGCATTTCTTTAATTGCCATTGACTAGTCTTTTTCCCCTTCTTTATGAACACTTTTTTTTATTTTTATTATATAGGGGTAGGGGAATGAGGAAATGGAGAAGGAGATTACAACGTGAGTATTCGAATCCTCACTAACAAGATGAAAGTTCAGGTAGCCAACCAATTAAACTATTAAATTCCTACTCTTTTTGAACACTTACCAGACAAAATCAGAGACAAATCTAAAATATTCAGAAGATGGTTACTATTATGAAATGATGGATTCATTATATGACTTTGACGGTTCAACCTTTAAGTTTTTATCATTGAACTCATTATGCTTTTGAAATGCTAAGTTCAAAATTCAATAATATCTCTTAACATACTACTCCCTCAGGATAAAAAAAAAGTGTTTACTTAGTTTTTTTTTCTTAGTTCACAAAGAGTTTCCACTTATCAAATAAAAAAGGAATAAACTTTATCTTTCTAGATTTGTCCCTATTAAGTGTTATGTGATTAAATTCCAATACCTATTTAATTTGGGACTGTTTAGTTAAATTACCTATTTTTGTCTATGAATTAATATTTTTTTAAGGGGTGTGCAAATAGCTAAGTGGACACTCTTTTTGATCCGGAGGCTGAGAGAGTAACTTCTTATATATATATAGCTACTCTGCGTCGAAAATGTTGGAATCAGTTGAACTCATTGATTATATACTACGTCATCTACTACAACTAGTATTAATATACACATTTAATTTTATCATGACTTGAATATTTTGAAAGCTTAAACCATAAAAAGAAAGAAAATAAAAAAAGCACTTAATTAAAACACAAAGAATGACACCAATAATAACTTACGGAGTTGCACCCAATTTTAGAAAAATAAAATAGACATAAAATTGAACTCCTAACGTTACTCAGAGAAGTGCACCCAATCGTCACCACATTATATGATACTTTAAGCTTAGATACACACATCTATATTAAAGTACTGTTTCTAAAATATATTATTACTATGCATGATGATTTAGGAAAAGAAGCACTGGTCGCATAGGTTCATGTGAAACCCCCACTAGATACGCAAAGTTGATAACATAGTTTGATTAAAGTTGGGGACAAAGCTGGAGTCAGTTAAGAGTTGTTTGTTTGTGATTTTTCCTATCTATTGGGTCCCGTTTGGAAATTAATTTTTTGACTCACAAACTGAATTTAATTTGCTCACTGCTAATGCTCAGAAGTTCCTACATGCTTTCTACTAGTGAAAATGTGGAAAGCATTGATATGTTTAGTTTAATATGAAGGAGCTTTTTGAGATGAATATCAGTAAATTTTCCTATTTTATTTCTACGTGTACACTCAAAATTGAAAAAACTTTGATTTGTGTGAATTCCCATTCTCAATGAATGTGGCCAGAATAAGAGTCCACCAATGTTAGTTGACCAAGAAAAAGATGAGCCTATTTTTCTTAGCGAAATGACTTGGCAATCTGTCTTAGTTGGGCAATCTGTCTTAGTTGGGTATGGTTGTAGCTTGGACCTTATCCTCCATTGAATTTTCCCAGTTGCATTTTCATCACGATCAAACATCAAACTTTTCCACTGAATCTCCAAATATGGAGTTAAAAGCTTGGATGATCACTCAACTTTGGGTAATTAGTCACCATAGTTAATCAACTTCGTTTTGTCTTTCAAAAATCACTCAACTTTGAGTTAAAAGCTTGGATGATCACTCAACTTTGGGTAATTGATCACCATAGTCACTCAACTTTATTTTGTCTTTTAAAAGTCACTCAGCTGTGAGTTAGAAGCTTGGATGGTCACTCAACTTTGGGTAATTGACCATCATATATAGTAACTTAACTTTGTTTTGTCTTCCAAAAGTGACTCAAATTTGCCTAGTTAGCTTCCATGGTCACTTTAGCCGGAAATATAATTTCTGGTACCTATGCAATCAGTGGCGGAGCCACACTATGCCGAGGGTGTTCATCCAAACCCCCTCGGCAGAAAAAAATACTGTTTTTACAAGGTTAAAATTATTTTTTATGTATGTGTAGTAGATGTTGAACTCTCTTAGACTTCTTCGTATGTTTATTTTTTTATATTTTGAACCCCCTCAGCGAATATCATGTCTCCGCCACTGGATGCAATGACGTGGCAACTATAAATTTTTAGGAAAAAAAAACTCAATATTTAAATTTATTTAGGATCCAATTCATCATAATTAGTGCATATAATACTAATTTTAGAATATTATTCATCATTAATATATAAAAATAATGAATACATTTAGATTGAAAAAACAACTTAGACACAATATTTAAAAACTATACTAGTTAAGTAAACTGGTTAATATATAATACTAACTTTGAGAATATTATTCATCATTAATACATAAAAATAATGATCCTATAAGTTCTTTCATCTGGAGTAATATGAACTGACTTTTTAATTTTCGGTGTTCTCTCTCTACGCTCTGAAGCGCAGGTTACGATAACCTACGTCGGCCACGACGGCCATGGCTAAACGGGGAAGACCACGCAAAGATAAACCAGAAACTCCTATCGTGAAGGTGGGAAGCTCAGTGAGCGCGAGAATAATAGCCGAGACATTGTAACAAGGAGCTACTCATAGGATTATCACATTGAAATCAACACCTATCCAACCATTGGCTTTGAATATCAGTGGAGCTGCTAGAGTGACGAACAAAGCTGCAAAAACTGTCAATCTTGGGAGAACTTAGCTGCAATTTGCAGGTGACAGAACCAAAACCCCAATCGTGCAAGCCTCTGAAGCCAATGGAAAAATACGAACGACACAGGAAGTGGTGAATCCGGACGAGCAGAAGGACAAACCCCCACTAAAACAAAACTGAGCCGGACTTTTCAAAGGTAACAGATCTGTTGACAATGGTTTAACTCTATCTTATATTTCCCCTGATGTGATTGAGGGCCAAGTTGTTGTCCAACTTGAGAAATAAGAGGTAGATGTAGAAACCAACAAGTGGAAATGTGTGTTATAGTTATTGGGGATTTACCAGGCAACAATTATATGATCAGATTTATAGCTCAAACCTGGTCTCAAGTAGCTGATCCTGAGGTGTTTTTACATGATAATGGGTATTACATAGTGAAGTTTCAAGACATGGATAATTCGCAAGAAATTTTATGTGCTGGCCCTTACTCAGTGAATAATAAACCTATGATTTTGAAGAACTAGATACCTTCCAAGCATGAATGTTTGCAGAAAGCAATGGAGGAAGAACTTTTGGCTCTTAAAGAAAATAATATATGTCCTTCAAATGTCCGGCCAATTGGTTGTAAATGGTTTTATTCAATTAAACTTCATGCTGATGGAACTCTTGATCAGTACAACGCTGGCTTGGTTGCAGGAGTATGGTGTGGATTATGAGGAGATTTTTGCACCAATAGCAAAAATGTGCAAAAATGACTATGGTGCGAACTAATATTGCCATTGCTGCATCACAAAATTGTCCTCTTCATCAAATGAATGTCAAAAATGCTTTTCTCCATGGTGACCTGAAATAAGATATTTATATGAAACCTCCACCAGATTTGTTTTCATCACCTACATCAGATGTTTGCAAGTTGAAGCGATCTTTTTATGGATTAAAACAAGCTCTCTGAGCTTGGTTTGACAAATTTCAATCTACTGCGCTTCAATTCTCTTTTGAACAAATTAAATATGACTCATCTTTGTTTCTTCGGAAAACATCTACAAGTTGTGTTCGTCTTTTGGTATATGTAGATGACATCATTATCACAGGAACTGATTCTTCATTAATCACTAGCCTCTAGCAACGACTTAAGGATTCTTTTCATATGAAAGATCTCGGTACTCTAGCATATTTCTTGGGGTTGGCAGTTCATTATAATTCTTTAGGTTTGTTCTTAAACCATCACAAATATACTCAAGAATTTGATTGCTTTGGCTGGTCTTCAAGAATCTCCCTCTGTTGATACTCCATTGAAATTGAATGTAAAGTATCGTTGTGATGAATGCGATCTACTTCCTGATCCAACTTTGTTTCGACAATTAGTTGGGAGCCTAAATTATCTTACTATTATTCAGGCTGATATCTCTTTTGTAGTTCAACAAGCCAGTCAATTTATGCAGACTCCTCGTCATCTACATTTGGTAGATGTTCGTCGCATTATTTGATATCTCTCAGGAACATCTACTCGTGGATTATTTTTTCCTAGTGGTTCTCATATTCAGCTTAATATGTTTAGTGATTCTGATTGGGCTGAATGTCCTGATACTCGCCGCTCCATCACAGGATGGTACATGTTTCTCGGAGATTATTTGATATCTTGGAAGAGCAAGAAGCAAGATCGTGTTTCAAAATCTTTAACGGAGTCTGAATATCGAGCAATGCCTACTGCTTGGTCTGAGATTATTCAGCTTCGTGGTTTACTTGCATAAATAGGATTTCCTCAATCTAGTCCTACTACTCTACCCTGAAAACACAAGTGCCATTCAGATTGCAACCAATCCAGTTATCATGAAAGGACTAAGCATATTGAAGTGGACTGCCATTTTATCAGAGAAGTTGTAGATAGAAGAGTTATGACTCTTCCACATGTATCCAGTGATCTTCACTGATGTGTTTACAAAATCAATGGCACGACAACGTCATCGGTTACTAGTAGGCAAATTGATGTTTTTTGATCCACCGACATCAATTTGAGGGGGGCTGTTAGCATAATAGACCGATTGTAGATTATTTATATTAAGATACATGGGCGGAGCCACCTTGGCTTGAGGGGTGTCACGATACACCCCTTCGCCGGAAAATTACATTGTATATATAAGTGAAATTTTGATTTTATAGGTATGTATACTACTGTTGACACCCCTTAACACAAGTTGAAGGCTTAGCGTCGCGGTTAAGGGGTTGCAAAAAGTCTTTTAGATCATGGGTTCAAACCTAGATCACGACATTTCTACATTTTTTGACACCCCTTAATATGAATTCTGGCTCTGCCACTGTTAAGATATTATCGATATGGTGAATATGAAGAGATACTATGGATATATGAATTATTATTAGGGATATTCCACATTTTAATATTATGAATATATGAAATATATGATACTATGAATATATGAATTATTATTAGGGATATTCCACATCAGGATACTATTTTAATGAAGATACGCGCTAATTTGGGTAACTCGTGAAGGAATTTTTTGTATCAAAATTTTCTCAATCCGTTTCAATCAAGCCAAACTTGTTATTAGGTTTGAACCAAGACCAGTTACGAATGATGTACAATACATAACTTTGTCCAAGAGATGGTCTAATTTCCAACAAAACCACCAGAATATGGTAGGTCACTAGGGATAAATAAAATAATTTTTTTGGGCCGAATGCCCTTCAAAGGCACCGGTCTTTAATTTTTTCCCCTCAAATTGTGGTCTTTAATTTTTGTCCTTCGCTAAAAATTCCTTGGTTTCGAATTCGAACCCCCGCTTAGTTAAAATTAAAAAAAAATCGCAAGGTAGAGTTTGGATTCACAAGGCAGAGTTTTGCCTCAAACTCTACGTGATCAGGTAGAGTTTTGCATTAAGGCAATTTTTTTTTTAATTCAGTTGTAATGTTGTAAAACTCGCCTTAAGGCCTAACTTTGCTACGAAACTCTGCCTTGCGATTTTTTTTTTATTGAGCCGGAGTTTAAACCCAGGACCTTGGGATATTAGGTTATATATAAAAATTAAAGATAACCAATTTGAGGGGCAAAATTAAAGACCAATGCCTTTGAAGGGAAATCATGCAAATGACCCCAAATATAAACATGAGAATGATTTTCTCATGCCAATCTAATAATGTTACTGATCAGCACGAATAAGCGAGATAATCAATTTGGTGTTTCACTTTTGTTTTGAATATTTTTGAAGCGTCCAGTATCAGTGAATGATTATGTGAAATTATGTTTATGACTCTAATATCATGTGAACGTAGAGAGGTCATGCTGAAGAAAAATGCTTGTATATAGCTTTTCACAAGACGAAATTGTTACAAATTTACCACTTGGGAAGAAATTAACTACCTATAACCTTGGGAGGAGAATAATATGTGTTTCAAAAATTTACATTATCCTAATTAACACGGCGAGAAAATTCTAATCAGATGAGATACCTAAGATTGGGGGCGTCATAAAATTGTACTCCCTCCATCCAATATATATGACACTCTTTTATTTTAATCAGGCCACAAAAGATGACATAATTCTATATTTAACAAGAAGTTAACTCTAAAATTCTAATTTTGCCTTTAATGAAATAATTTTTAGCCAAAACTTTGTTTGCCTTGTTTTTTATCACAAGATTAAAAAATCATCATTTTTTTCTTAAATTTTGTATTCAATCAAACACCTTCTTATAAATTGGGACGGAGGGAATAGCTTTCTCTATTAATCATTCACCAGTATTTTCCCTTCTTTTTGAACACTTAATAGGGGATTGACTCGACTGGATGTCTGAACTTGCATTAAAAGTTGGGCCCAACGGTGGAAAATGAGGTTCCCTGTGTTAGTGTCAAAAAGGAAAAAGACTCAAAGTCAATTCTGTCGTGTTTCTAATGCTAAGGAGTTCTCTACACGTTTTTTAGTGTACTACTCAAGGTGAAAGGCTGTATATGAAAAATATTAAAGGTGAAAGATATATACAGTATTAGTTTATGGTGTAAAAAATATTTAAACATAAATCTCTATAAATAATACTTATTATTAATTAGTAACTTTACACTGAAAATAATTTAAATCCGTAATTTATACATGAACGGCCTTCTTGCAAATTATGAATTAGCTGAAGATAAACATCCAAAAGTTGCTGAATGCTCCAATCTTCACAACAGGGTGCATCCACAAAATTCATTAGAGTACTAAATTAATCATCCATGGCATGAATTCGCGAGTTGATTTCTCATGAGATCACTTGATAATTATTTCAGAAAGTTACTTTTCTTTGTTTTGTAACAAAAAAGTCACCCAACTATTATCACTTCATCTACAAGTCAGTCAACCAACTCTAGTGATATTTCCGATAGATATTACTGATGTAGAATTTTTTTAAGCCAAACTTTAGTATAAAATAAAAAGCTATCCGTTTTAGTTAACTATTAAATTGACCCCTCAACTGGTCTGACCCACTTAAAGTAAATGGGTTGAATATATAATGCTAGGGACGCGCTTTATTTTACATATTTCGTCTGTCTCAATTTATGTGATACTGTTTAGATTTAGAGAGTCAAACTTCTTTATCTTGACCGTTAATTCGGACATACAATTTTTAATTTTTTTGAAAAGTAATTACATATTTAGAAATTACGTAAAAAGTACTATAAGTTACAATAATTAATTATTTCATATATTTAAAGGCTTATTAATAAATCGCGGTCAAAGGTTTTATTGTTTGACTTTCGAAATTCAAACTTCATCACATAAATTGAGACCGAGAGAATATATAGATTCCTCTCCCTCTCTCTCTCGGTCAGAATAACCATGAACTTTAGCGGGAGAGAGGCAGAGAAATCCATAGGGTCCCCTGCACTATATATTAGACCCATGAAATTTTGACAGATCAGACCAATGGAGCATGTCAGATCGGTGGAGGCAACTTACAAGAACTGAAATATCAATTATGTACTTAACGAAGCAACTTACCATTCGGGTCTCTTTCGGGACAATTGACTATGGACGTGAAGTTTGGGCAAGCAATAGGTGCACAGAAAGTCTAGTCTTTGTGATGGTTTGCCTTATTTTTACAACTGGTTTGCCACTTATATAAATGATAGTATATCTTTTAATTAGTGACATTTTCTATTAGACATAGATAAAAAGAGAGAGATGGAGAGGAATTCATAGGGGTCCCTGCACTATATATTCGATCCGTTTAACTATATATTCAACCCATTTAATTTTCAAATCGAATCGATGGAGTGGGTCAGACCCGTGGAGGCAGCTTACAAGAATTGAAATGTCAATTACGTACTCAACGAGGCAACTTACCATTGGGGTCTCTTTGAGTCCGCAACTTAAATGATCCCAAAAGTGAAATTTTGATCCAAAAAAGTTACAAAAGTACCTTTTGCGTACAAAATTAGTGTGCAATAGGAGTTAACTGTGACGGCCACCGTTAACTCCTATTGCGCACTAATTTTGTGCGCAATAGGGGTTACCATTTGGTTGGCATTTTCTTGACAAGAGTTTAACTTTGTTGAGAGGTATACTTGATGTTAATACCAAAAAGTTAACATATTTTAACAAAATTTACAAAAGATTTAGCTACCTATAATCATGCTTGATCTTTCAATTCCACCCAAACTCTTCCTATTTTCTCGTTTAATAATATGACTTACTCGGATAATTATGGTATGTAGCATATTTAGGTATCAATATTTATTATTTAAAGGTACAATAATGGAATATAATTATTTAAAATAACTCTAGTATATTGTAAAATTGATTAAGAATATTTATTATGCAAATATAATATATATGCATATATGAAATTAACAATCTCGACATATTATCATAATTAGATCCAAACGTCCTCAATTAATTATGAAAAAAATCTCGACTTCGTACCTCCCTAACTTTTTGGTAGTAACATCTAATTATCTCTCGACAAAGTAATCATGAAATTAAAATTTTAGATTACTAATATACTAACACTCTATATATCGAGATTGTAACACTAAAGAGTCACTACTTTAATTTAAGAGTTAGGTACTTTAATTTAGGCACAATTATCAGATTTCAAAATGAAAGCTCAATCGTGATTAGGTGAATGATATGATTTGTGTGGTACTTATGGGAGCTAAAGTTTAGGACGAGAAAAGAAGAAAGAATATAATTATTTTGGATTGTTATTAAAGAGATTCTCATTAATGGATAGAAAAATCCTGTTACGAAAGCAAATATATAGCTGCCACGATTTTTCAATTATGTATTTCGGCTAACTTTTTTTAAATTTTTTTAAACATATATGCATATATATTATAGTTGCATAATAAATATCTTAATCAATTTTACAATATACTAGAGTTATTTATTTAATTATATTCCATTATTGTACCTTTAAATAATAAATATTGATACTTAAATATGCTACATACCATAATTATCCGAGTAAGTAATATTATTAAACGAGAAATAGGAAGAGTTTGGGTGGAATTGAAAGCTCAAGCGTGATTATATGTAGCTAAATCTTTTGTAAATTTTGTTAAAATATTAATTTAGGATGTGGAGTTAACTTTTTGGTATTAACATCAAGTACACCTCTCTACAAAGTTAAACTCTTGTCAAGAAAATGCCAATCAAATGGTAACCCTATTGCGCACAAAATTAGTGCGCACTAGGAGTTAACGGTGGCCCTCACCGTTAACTCCTACTGTATACTAATTTTGTGCGCAAAAGGTATTTTTGTAACTTTTTTTTTGTGAGTTATTTTTGGATCAAAATTTCATTTTTTGGATCATTTAAGTTGCGGACTCGGTCTCTTTTGGGACAATTGATTATGGACGTGTAGTTTGGGCAAGCAACAGGTGCACAACAAGTCTAGTCTTTATGATGGTTTGCCTTAGTTTTATAATTGGTTTGCAACTCTATATAAATGATAGTATATCTTTTAATTAGTTACAGTTTCTATTAGACATAAAAGAGAAAGAGAGAGAGATGGAGAGAATGCTGTCAGTTACTATTTCTTTAATTATATTTCTCTATGCAGTTGAAGTGGTTTCTTTTGCCTTTGGGCATCCACTTTGCTCTTCTCATGACTCCCTTGCACTTTTACAGTTTAAGCATTCACTTGTCATGGCGGACTATCCACTTTGCTCTTCTGATTATCCTTATATCTATGACGTCCTGTTCCATTGCCAATCTTCTGTTCCTAAGATGACGTCTTGGAATAGGAGTAGTATGGATTGTTGTACGTGGAATGGAGTTACTTGTGACAGCCTCACCGGGCATGTGATTGGTTTGGACCTCAGTTTTAGCAAACTTGAAGGAACTATTCATCCCAATAGTAGCCTTTTCCAGCTTCAACATCTTCAAAAACTTGATCTTTCAATTAACAATTTTCTGGAATCTCATATTCCACAGAGTATTGTTCAGTTGGTCCGTTTGACGCATCTCAACCTTTCTTATTGTTATCTCGAAGGAAGGATTCCGTTAGAAATCTCGTACATGTCCAATTTGGTTTCGCTTGATCTCTCTAACTTTGCCTCTAATGTCCAGCTTAGTGGGGAAGGGTTCAACATGCTCTTTCAAAACTTAACCAAGTTAGAGGTACTTTCTCTTTCTTATGTAAACATTTCATCCAAGATACCCATGAATGTATCATTCTCTTCTTCTTTGAGATATCTAGATCTTGGATATACTTACTTGCAAGGAGACTTGCCAAAAAGCATTTTCCTCCTACCCAATTTGGAAACCCTCAAATTGTGGCAAAATGATCTTGCTATTTCTTTGCCCAAGTTTAACTGGAGTAGTAGCCATATGCTAACTGAGCTAGATCTCTCTCACAATAATATCTCTGGAGGACTACCCAGTTCACTTGGAAGTCTCAAAGGCTTAAAACTTTTGCATTTTTCTGGGTGCAACCTCATCGGACCTATACCGGAATTCGTCTGGAACCTTTCACAAATCACTCATCTGTATCTTTCAGGCAACCAGTTGGAGGGCAAAATTCCTGATGCTTTTTCCAACTTCCAAAAGCTTACACAATTAGGACTTGACCAGAACAACTTCACTGGCCCTTTCCCATCTTCTCTTGTGAACTTGACAAAGCTTGAAGTCTTGCACTTGTGGGACAATTCACTCAGTGGTCCACTTCCTTTTACTGCTAGCGGACTTCAAAATCTAAGTGAACTAGATTTGTTTGAAAACACACTCAACGGATCAATCCCATCTTGGATGCTTAGTCTTCCTTCACTTAGGGTTTTGTACCTGGGGCACAATCATTTCGGTGGACCACTTCCCGAGTTTAAGACCAACTCTCTAGAAATACTTGATATATCTAATAATCAACTCAGTGGTCCCATACCTCACTCGCTTAGAGATCTTGTGAACCTAACTGATCTCCTTCTTGGATCAAATAATTTGAGTGGTGAGGTAGGAGCACAAATGTTTTCAACAATGAAAAACCTCGGATATCTTGATCTTTCTCATAGTGGTTTATCATGGAGTAGCAATAAGGAAAACATCAACACCACCCTTCCTAGTCTTTATTATTTAAGTTTAGGCTTCTGTCGCCTAAAAGATTTTCCGAATTTCTTGTTAAACTCTAAGCAATTAGAGTATTTGGATCTCTCGGAGAATGAAATTCACGGCCAGTTACCGAAATGGTTTGGTGGTTTGAGCTCATTGCAAGAGTTTAACCTCTCTCACAACTACCTTACAAGCTTAGACCATCTACCTTGGCAGACAATGAGGGTTGTTGATCTTCACTCAAACTCACTCAGAGGACCTCTGCCGTCTTCCCTTTGCGAACCGAATAGCCTAGATATTCTGATTTTGTCCCATAACAATTTGAGTGCTGAAATTCCCAATTGTTTGTTTATTTCTAAAACTCTCAGAGTCCTAGATCTACGAGGAAACAACCTTCGTGGTCCCATTCCAAACATATTCTTGGGGTGTGGTGAGTTAAATTATATTGGTTTGAGCAAAAATCAATTGGAAGGTCCGATCCCCAGGTCGCTAGTCAACTGTACATCCTTACAAGTCCTTGATTTGGGAAACAACAAAATCCATGACATTTTTCCCATTTGGCTGGAGAGGCTGCAGGAGTTAGAGGTTCTCATATTGAAATCTAATAGATTTCATGGACCCATCAGTGCTTCCCAAACAAAATTGCCATTTCCAAATTTGAGGATCTTTGACCTCTCCGTAAATTCATTTACTGGGTCTCTACCTAAAAAGATTCTAAAAGGTTTCAAAGCTATGATGAACATGGATGCACACAAATCAGGACCGGAATATATGGGAGCCTATTACTATGGAAACTTTACAACTCACTATTACGAATCAGTAACATTAGTGATGAAAAATCAAGAGACTGAATTCAAAAAGATCTTGACAATTTTCACAATAATCGATTTGTCAAGGAACAAGTTTGAGGGAGAAATCCCAAAATTCATTGGGAACTTGAATTCACTCCGGCTGCTGAATTTATCTCGTAACAACCTCACAGGGCACATTCCTGTTGGAATGAGGAACATGAGCACTCTTGAAGCTTTGGACCTTTCATTTAACCGGCTTACTGGCAAAATTCCAATGGAATTGGCAAGTCTAACATTTCTTGTGGTCCTAAATCTGTCATACAACCATCTCGTCGGACCTATTCCTCATAGTAACCAGTTCAATACGTTTCCAAATGATTCTTATTTTGGAAACTCGGATTTGTGTGGATTTCCATTGTCAAATGAATGTGGGCAGCGTAAGAGTGCATCAGTACCAGTATTGTCGGTTGAACAAGAAGTCGATGAGGCAAGTTTTCTTAGTGAAATGACTTGGCAATCCGTCTTAATTGGGTATGGCTGTGGCTTGGTTTTTGGATTTACCATACTGTATCTCATATACAAATTTGAAAAGCCGAGATGGTTCATAGACCTCTTTGCAACTATCACTCATGAAATGACATATAGAGCAAAGAGGAGAAGTCAAAGGCACAGGAACTTTCGCAGAACAAGACAGTGAAATCTATGAGGTAATAAATCAATAGTCGCCTTATTGTTCTTAATTCAGTCTTTTCAGAATTAAAAGTGTGTACATTTTATTAGCATCACTTATCTATGCTTTTCCTCTCGGGTGTTATAAAAACAATAACATAAGCCATCAATGGGAATAGGAAACTTAGTAAAAGTTTATTGAAGAACCTCCCTATAAAGAAATAACAAAATGTTTTAGTTCACTGAAGAATTTCTTAGTAATAAAAGTACATATTTAGTATCTTGATTTTATTTCAAATTTTTTTACCTTAGATATTCAAAAGTGTAAAACTTTGTTTTATTTCCCAATAAAAAATCATATCCTATTGTAATTCATCATTTATTATTGCTTTTCAGATTGAAATCAGCAAGTATGAAACAAGGGAGATCAGAGAGCCACTAGTGACTGCTTGTTAATGCAGATTATCGTTATCATCATGTTCATTAATAGTACCTATTTATGTATTTATCTCGCCTCTGGCAAGACATATAATTGTATAAGCAACTTCTTATTATACAGTTCTAAATAAATTTGACAATCGTGTTTTTCGTCCAACTTCTGATGAGAAATCGTTTGCTTCTTTTATAAGTCGTTTAACCACTTTTAATTTTTATGAAGAAAGATTAAATAACTTTGTGATCTTTGTGAATAGATTCATAACTTTCACTCTCCATTGCAAGTCTAGCTTCTGTTAATCAGACCTTCAAGAACATATACAAACTACCAATAGTATGGTAATCCAATAAGTCCAACAAAACAAAACTAAAAGGTAGAATTCGAAATTGAATGAAGTGCAGAATCTAACATCTTTCAAAATGGAACTCAATACTTTACTTGATATTGATTCTGTTCATCGGAAGTTAAAGAATTTGAGAAAGGACATCTAAAGATGAGGTTACAAAATAAAGAAAGTCTATTATTGAAAGAAATATTGATGTCAGCTTTCTTGCTGAGAGATAGGAAGGCTTGGACAGATTCTGCTTGCTGAGAGATAGGAAGGCTTGGAACAGATTCCGAAAGATACCGCATCATCTACACCTCAAAGTGTTCGTTGCTGTTTTCTCTAGGCACCTCCATGGACCACGATACAACATAACAAAATAAAAATTTAAAAAGAAATAAATATGTATTATTTAAAAAGTAAAGAGTACTATTGAGCAAAGCTTTCTGTGTGCATGCATAAATATATACTAGATGGCCTGAGCCCTGTGCATCATCTTCACTTTTACTTTTGCTTATTTTAAGTGGACATAGTTGGGATAAACGTTTCAATGGTGACAAACCAACAATAGTGCAATATAAATACAAATACAGGATGTAATTTTTATTTGATTCCCGGATAGCCTTGTCTTGCTTACAACTGTAAGTTGCCATCACTCGTCCAAGTAATGATTGTTGGAATGAAACATTACTTTGGCACAACTGCAAACTAAAACAACGCCTAAAGAACCATGATTTGTGGCTATAGAAGTCCACATTGCACATTACAAAGACAACCTAAAAGGTTTGAGTTAACCAAACAATGTAAAAGTATTTTTGTACCAAACTATCCGGTGCGAAAACACACTCCAATCTAGTCCTCCTTTTGCTTATTGACTCGAAGAATAAAACAGTTGTTAAATGAAGTTTTTTTCATCTCAACCTGAATTGTATGATTCACACTTGCATAATTTTCTTCGACTTCCTTACGTATTGAAGCGCAATTGACGGGCATGCACATATATGAATCCTTCCACATAGGCACTTGATCTATCAAGATCTGGCCATCAAGCTAATGCAATCCCCATGTTTTTTTCGGACTTGACATTGACTGTGTTTTGTGAAGGCCACATCAATAGTACCAGGATTCACCTAGAATCACAGACGTAATACGACGATATGAGATAAAACAGTCGCATTAACTGAAAACCCAAAAATAGAATGTTAGAATATAGCTTTCTGGATGACCGGTTGCTTACACATTTGTGAATAAAAAGAATGTTATCTTATTTTGCTTCTTGATGGTATGTTAATGTGTTTAAGGCTTTTTATTTTTTTGTCTTCGATTTCAGTCTTGAAGAACTTAATAATTGAACATAAAATTAGAAGGAAAATGCTACTGCTTAAAACAAAGAAGAAAATTATCATATAAACAATGGAAGTATGTAGCTAGTTTAAAAGAATTACATACCTGCTGAGAATGGACCAACAATTCTAACTTCTACAATATGATTTACCAGCACAATCATGCAGCTCAAACTCTTTAAGTTGATCATGAATATATTCACTTTGTAGATCTTCTGCTGATCTGCATTCAATTCTCCTTCAGGTAACTGCAAGAAAATTAAGAGTTCTGCTTCTTCACAGTCCAAATCAACTAACACATGTCCACCCATATCAGTTACTAAGCATGCTTATAATATTTAACATTATTTATGTTATGATACAACAAATAGAAACAATAATCTTTCAAAATGAAATAATGACAGCTGGTTAGAAACAATAATCTTTCAAAATGAAATAATGACAGCTGGTGAGGAAGGCGCTACAACATTCAACACGAAAACAATAATATGTCAAACTGAAATAATGACAGTTAATGAGGAAAGCGGCACAACATCCAACATGAAAGGGCAATTATTGATACATTCACCATGACTTGCACACCTGGACCAAAAGATCATCCGGCAAATTGCAAGATGCCAATTTGGTAGGTGAACAACTGGAACAAAAAATTAGGAAACAAATTTGACAAGGTAGTATGAGTGCACTTACATAGCAAATTTGGTAAAAGGTGGCTTCCCATGATAATATTTATAAAAATCCAATAGAGCTACAAACTTGATGACAATCCGTCTCCCTCCATCTCAAAACATCTTCAGCCTGAGATCATAAGTTAATTTCTATTGAAAACTCTTTAGGAGACACATCGACAACAAAAAGAACAAAAAGTACCCGCTTATTAGCACTGTTGTCAAAGGCGCGCTTAAGCCTTGAAGGGAAGCTCAAAACATGTTGAGCGCTTTGCCTCGCTTTATGTGCGCTTCAATGTCGTTATCAAGGCTCTAAGACATACTTTCTGCAAATAAACCACGCAATAGCTCCTGAAGAATGATTATATGTCACTATAATTGGTCAATTTCCTATAAATTTGGTGAAGAATGATCAAAAATGTTGCCTTCATAACTCTAATAAGAAATGTAGACACAATCCAAATAACTTTTGCATAGTCTTGCTTGTTGGATGGAAAGCTGATCAGTATTTATCAAAGCACAGGAAACTTTCACGTTATTTATTATGAGAATGCATGCCTTGACAGCCACTTATCTTCACTTAAAATATAGATGACATTTAATATAATTACCTTTGTTCCATGAGCACAACGATCACAAAAAAATGTTTATACAAGCCGGAAAAAAAAGAAGCCAAAAGTGAGCTCGAGAAGTGGCTTGCTTGACCTGCAATTATTTTTACACAAACAAGACAATGAATTAGGCCACTGAATATTGACCGGGGGGGGGGGGGGGGGGGGGGGGGAGTCATCTATCAACCTGGAGTAACCTGAGATATGTAAATACATAATTGAAACAATTCTATCTTGATTCTGTTTCTGGGCTCCCTAATGTATCATGCCGACAACTGGTGAGAGAACATGGTTGTCCAAAGTGGACGCTTACATTCTCTTTTGCCTACCTTTTCCCCTTCCACTTACCAATTTAATACTAACTTTCTTTCTCAGTCACAGGATTTATGAGATGTTGTACTTATGCCTACACAGCTCGATTAAGCGCATATAATTTTTTCTGTGATTATAAGACATATTATAAGAAAATGCTGGAGGCATTATTTGGAATATGCACCAAACAGGTAAAGGCTTCTATAAACTTCACTTTTTAAACTCTGAGTCTTAATTAGGACCTGCTAAGGTATACGGTTCATCATCAATAAGAAATCTAATCACATATTACATATATCTACAATAAACAGAAGTTTTATAATGAAAGTAACAGTAGTAAATATTAACATATACCTGAAAAATTAGCCTGATCATTAAGTAGAACAAGCCGCCTGGGAAAGAAGGAGCCTTTGTTGACCAGCACCTCATTCTAATATATAGTTGAATATCTGAGATTGATGTCTTAGTAATAATAAAGCAACATTTCCAAACAAACAATTATAATTAGGCAAGCAACAAGCTGCAAAAGAATTCCCATGATTACCTCTCTGGGTAACAACTAACGAAGTGCAAATAACTTGAATCAAACAACTATTTAGGAAAAAATTAGTCTCTTGTAAGAAGTTGATATGAGATGTTGGCTTATAGTTGAAGATAGCTGAGTCACCCCTATAACCAGTGTGAAATACAACCTGGAATAAAAATTAGTTCAAGAACTCAAGTATTAGAAGCCATAGTTGAACATATTCAAAAATCAGTTCAAAAAGTGAAGACACAAGAAATTGATGGGAGATGAAAGCAAAAAAGTTATATTTTTTCATAGCAGGGAATGAAAAATTGGCATGGCAAATCAGAATGAAGGTAAATAATAAGATTATTCTAGCTCTATTGTGTTTCTAGGCTTTCTAATATATCTTGCTACATGGTTTTCCAAGATGGACGCTTTACAGTTTTTTTCCCCCTTTCGGTCAGCTTTCTCAAATGGCTTTCCAAAAAAAATAAGATTTGGGGAGGACTACTTGAAAAGATGAACGCCAGAAAGAGTGAGAGATTTGAGAAAAAATTGAAATCGGAAGGACAAAACTCAATAGTTCCCTGTGTATTCTCCGAGAACATGTATTGATAGGCAAAGGGCAGCTGAAAAATTATAAAAGGATACTTTTACGGGACCAATACTACCTTCACAAGCTCCAGACCATATACAATTATAATGGCATGAGTTGTTTAGATAAGTTAAAACGATATGAGCTATGACGAAGTCTCAAAATCCTTGGTAAAAATATCAAACTAAAATAAATTAACCACATGCAATACCTGATTGAGCAAAAATGTAGCATCAAACGAACCAAAAACAAAGATAAAAAGAAATGAGCAATTATCAGCACATGTAGAAGAGACAAAAACAGAATGAATAGAATAACAAAGAAGAAGAAGAAAGTGGAGCAAGATGGAGCAGAAAAGGGCACACGTGGATATTTAGAGCGTAGTGTGAGGGACGTGCGTATTTACATTTGTACCCTTCGTCGTTCCAAGAAGCTTCACTATCTAGTAAAAACCTGATTAACTTTATGTTTGCACATTCTTTATGTTTCTTTAGAGCGTAGTTTCTTTAATTTTTTTTTTTCTTCCAAAAGCACTTGCATTCAAGCACAAGACACTGCTCTACACAAGATAAACAGAGCCCATAGTCGTTAGCTCAAAAGTGTCAAAAATATATACTCTATAGTGAATTAGTGATAGACTAATCAAAATACTTACTTTGAAAGGAATCTGGTCATGACTTAGTGAGCTTAGTAGGCCAAAACAATGTTGTTCTGCAAAAGAACAGCCAAGATGATGCGAGTACATCATACAATTCACAGAAGTCACGTCGTGTATCATTGCTCTCCTCTTGCCACAACTATGAAGAATTGCAAGAATTGTCCAATATCCTGCAACAATCCAAATCTAATCCGTTACATGAGTAGCACTTCACTATCTCTACCTTTGAAAAAGCACCAACTAAAAGCACGAAGGTCGAAAGTAAAGATCTGCTGCATAGGTTACCCAGTGGCCAGTATCAAAACCTTAACTATTGGATCAGAATATTTAATATTGTCAACCATTAATATATAAATGGTGAAAGAAGAATACAGTCTAGAAACAAACTTAACTTCCAAGTTCCAACTACTGATCAGACAATGCAAAATAGATTGAACGAATAACTAAACCATTTTCCAAGGTACACCGTACTCCTTGCACCACTTAAGACCTATCATAGCTGCCTTTGCCTCGGTCAGATTGCTGCTACCAGTTCCCAGAGATTGCTGGAATGCCATGATCAAATTACCTAGATGATCTCTACAAATTCCACCAGCGTCAATTGGTCCCTCAGTCTTCCTGCTGCCATCTGTGTTCAATCTGAACGAATAAGAGATAAAAATCCGGCAAGTGCCAATTCAAATTGAACTTGCAATTGCTTTCTAACTTTTAACCATTGCAGTTTAAACATCATTTGCATAATACTTGTACAGTCTATTGTTTCCTGTGGTCCGATTAAGTCTTCAAAGTCAGGACTTATAATAAACTGTCTTTTGTTGATCTTTAAAAAAAAGGAAAATAACTTACTTTCCAACTCTAATGCGGAACATAAGTAATTTGAAAGGAACCGAATAAAATTGGGGAGCATAAGTACATTACTGCATTTCATTTGGAATATATGTTTAGAGAGACTTTGTGTGTTCTCATTGAGTTCTAAGGACCAGTGATTATTAGGAAGTTGGCACAGTCACATGAGCATATACATGTGAAAATTTCCTTTTCGGCTATCAATATTATTTTCCCTTTGATAAGATGTATTTTCATTATTGAACAGGGGAAAAAAGAATTAAGTTTCACTAACAATAGAAAAGATCACACATGTATCTTTAATATCCAAAATCATGCACCCAAGTGTCTAGTTCCGAACATGCATAGCGAATCGGAGAAATGTACTAACATGCATGTAGGAAACCCGACAAGAGACTATCTAAAAGAACAGAAAACTAACAAATCACCCACTAAGGTCCCATTAGCAACAATCGAATGTATTAAACAATAAAGACTTACAAAAACAAATCAACAAATATATACCAAGCAGAACAAGGAAACAATAAATTCAAAAACAAAAAGCATCCTAGGATAAACCATAACATAAATACACAAAATAAACAGATTGCCGAAAAACATTGAGAAACAGGGAACTAAAGGGAGAAATCAATGAGAGAACTTATGTTTACCTCCGTGCCTATCATTTTCAGTTCCTCTGTCCTTCGACTTACAACCATTCGACTTTGTCTGATCGCCGTCGTTCTTTTCCTATAATGTTACTTTGAACTGAGCTCTGTTAAACCTGGGTAACTGTTAGAGTAAAGGAAAGGAGAGATGGGTTTGTGGGTTTAATCGTTCAAAAATTTGCAGAGATCCCAAAAAGTAAACCGACTTTTAAGTTATGGAGATGAAAACAATAAACCAAATCGGCTGACCACAATCTCATAGGTATTCCGGTGGTAAAACCGATGACTACACGGCACATAGATGATTTCATGGATTACAAAAATTTCATGAAATAGTATGATTTAAATAAAAGCCATTGAATATATGAAGCAGTAGGACAAAAGAATGAATAGAAGAGTTACTTCATTTGTGGCTTTGCTGATTTACACACCCCCCCCCCCCCCCCCCCCCCTCTCTTCAATGATTCGAGCCTTTGATGTGAGAACAACACACTCTTAAATTAACTCTTAAAAGCAACTTTTTTGGTTATAACACCCTTCTATTAACATGTAGCAGCTAAGAAGAGACAACACATCAACTTTTACCTTGCAAACAGAATATGTAAAAATCTAAGAACCCTCTTTCACGTGAATATCCCAACTTAGGTAAACGGGAAAAACTTGAATCACTTTATAAAAGCAGAAAAAAACAAATCTCACCTTCTTTTCCATCACCTCCTCTTTATTCTGGTCATCATCATCTTCCTCGATAATATCTTTGATATCTTCAGATTCATCACCTTAGCAGCTCGCCAGCAAACCATGAGACTGCATGAAGAATTATTTGTCCTGAACAGTTGAGCTACAAAGGAAGAACAATATATCACATCATATTCACTTTTCCAATCCAAACAACAACTTATGACGCCATAAATAAAGATTGAATTTGTTGGGACAAATATCAAAGTAAAAGTAGATTAATAGTTAATACTAAAGCTGCTTCCTAAAAGAAGAAATCAGCAACATACCCAATATAATAATCTTGCTCCGCTTGATTCAGGAGCTCTTCAACTCGTGAGAAATATATTTGACACAGCTATCATATCAGATAAAAGAACTTAGTATATTTAACAAAAGGAATAATGTCAAAGTAGCAAAACTTACAGTGTCATCATCTGTACCAAGTCATCATGAAGAGATTTAACTTTTTCTGCAACATTACCTGAATTATCATTTTATCTCTCTCTCTTTTTTTTTTTTTTTGGGTACAATCAACTACATTATAACTGAAACATAGCCATTTTACAGTAGTAGAGGGTGACTATACGCTACTGAGAACCAAGGAATAATTATCTTGTATCATGTGCATCAATCCTTGAAATTTTCTTTACCTCATTGCAGGCTGCAGGAACTTCCTCTCCATATTATACAATGTTAAACATCTCAATCTCCACATAGAGGGTCCCAACTCCCTTAAACTTCCTGATTTTCTTTGACAATGGTGGTGTTCGGCGCAATTTACACGCACATCAACTATTCTACCGGATACCTACTACCTCCTCCCACCAGCACAGGTACCGCGTAACTATGCCCACGAAGGCTTAGGTTGATAGGAATTTCCTGATTTTCTTCTACAGGTTTAAGCACCTAAGGTCTCTAGAAGAGCCAAGTAATATAGTATTTCCGCCTCAGCACATTCCAAGATTCTGATTGACCTCAAACTTTCTAAGATTTTTGTTGCTTAGGACTTCTGTTCCTGGACATTGCAGTATTTGATTCTAAACAGTATTTTTACTCCCTTATTTCCTCAATAACTTTCTCTAGATGCACGGTTCGCCTTAATTCCAACTTCATCTAGCAACCGTAAATGAACAATATCAGTTTAGATATTAAAAAAAGACAACCATCCCACGAGCAAATTACGCTGAGGTAATTAATCAACTACTCTTCATCCCAAATTAGCTGAGATCAACTATATGAATCCTCAGTATCCATTCGACTCTGTTCAGATCCATTCCAATACTAACTAATCATCTAAAATACTTGATTACTCCATCTGTCTAAGCTAAAGCAGCAAAATCTCCTTCCATAGGCATCTCAATCTTTTGTTTTCATGATAGTCCACCAAGTAAGCAATAATTCAATACAACACCCAAAAAATCTACATAAGAAACCAAATCACGCCCACTTCATAATAGTGAACTAATAAAGTAAAACAACAAACCACCATCAAGAAAATTCTGAACCGCTTGAATCTAAGTAAAAGCAAAAAACAAAAGTTACCCAGATGAAATCTAGCAAAAAACTGGAGGTGGGTATGGTTTAATCATTAAAAAAAAAAGAGGTGGGTATAGAAAGAAACCTGAGGGAAATTAGCAGATTGGGCCCAAACATTGCCGTCTTGACCGATAATAGCAGCAGAAGTGAGATGATTACCTTCAATCTCACAAAGCAAGTGATCATCAACATATGTTTGCCACAACATCTTTGATTTACCCAAGTTTCTTCTTCTTTAGATATATTATCTCTATGGTTTAGTGAGGGTTTGTGTGCAGAAAATGGCCCAGTGATAGAAATCGGAGAGTAGAAGGTGAATGAGAAAACTAAAGAGTGGGACCTGTGGTGGCACACGTGTTTGTTTTTCAAGGCTGACAGATACACTAAAGTTTAGCCATAAAGTAGCACATATTTACGATAATACCCTTCGTCGTCCAAGGAACGTGCTAGACGGTCTATGCCCGTGCTGCGCATGAACCCAATATTTTAGATTATAGTGTATTTATATTATAGTTGTGTTTATATAATGATAATATATATATATATATTATGTTCAAATTATGATTAATATAACATTGTAGTTTGTGCTCTGTATCTAGAACTTTATTTTATTTGTGTTTGCTACGAACATTTATTAATACTTTTTAAAAGAAAAGACTTGTTTAAAAGAAAATTATTTTCCTTTCTTTGAGATAAAATAATAGCAATATTTAAGTATCAGTTGATACTTTCAATTTTAATTCAATTAATTTAAAGGTGTAAAATACTTGTTATTTTTTATCAAATTTTGATTTATATAATTCTAATTCTAATTATTAAATTAATTTTACATGTTTAAAACGAAACAAAGTAGAAATTGATTTTCTATTTAAACGAAGAAATACTATTTCTTAATTTTTGGTAAATATTCTCGATTTACCTCATTTTACTTGTCATGTTGTCTTTTAGATCGTTTTTTAAGAAAACGTCGATTAGAATTATAATTTGACTAATTTACCTTACTCATTATTTGATCTCCATTTGATATTTTTTTACGACATTAATCTCTTTTCACATTTATTAGAGTAAGAATAAAAATAAAAGAGTAATTAAATTCTATCTTATTTTAAAATATAAATATTTTAAGTATATTTATTTTAGTAAACATAACAAATAAATGACATGGCGGAATAACAAATACAACAATTTAATATCTACATTAGATCTCAGGCTAATATAAAAAAGAAAGAAAATTGTATGGTTTGACTACTTAACATTTTGAAGAAAAGTAATTTCATTTGCTCCCACTAATGGATTGATACGCACGCGATTGACTTAATGAGATACTTTAGAAATTACATGGATATTGTTTGATTTTTTAATATGGGGTGCACTTTTTTTTTGACATTATTAATTTGCACTATTTTTATGTATATATATATATATATATATACATACTATGTTAAAACACGATTAATAACTTTGTACCTAAAACTTTATTATATTAGTGTTTACTATGAATACAAAGTCTGCACTTTTTTTTCTTACATTTTTTTTTATATTGCTTGATTTTGTTAATATGGGATCCACTTTTTTTTACCGTGAGTTTGGAGATGGTGGGTTCCACTTTTTTTTTATATTGCTTGATATTATTTAGTATGGGGTCCGCCCTTTATGGGTGCACTTTTTTTTTTACATTATTAGTTGGCACTATTTTTATGCATATAATATATATATATATATATATATATATATACATACTATGTTCAAAATACGATTAATATAATATTGTAATTTATGCTCCGGATCTAAAACTTTATTATATTAGTGTTTGCTACGAATACAAAGTCTCCACTTTTTTTTTTACATTATTTTTTTTAATATGGGATTCACTTTTTTTTTATATTGCTTGATTTTGTCAATATGGGATACTATGTTCAAAACACGATTAATATAACATTGTAGTTTGTGCTCCGTATCTAAAACTTTATTATATTAGTGTTTGCTATGAATACAAAATCTGCACTTTTTTTTGACATTGTTTATTTTTTTAATATGGAATTCACTTTTTTTTTTATATTGCTTGATTTTATTAATATGGGGTTTACTTTTTTTCTGTGAGTTTGGAGAGGGTGGGGTGCACTTTTTTTTCATGAGTTTGGGGAGGGTGGGGTCCAGTTTTTTTTTTTTTTTAAGAGTGACTGTCGACGAAGCATTGATAAACCGATGCTTCTATATAGTAGAAAAATAAAAATGTAATAAAGTATTTCTATCTACTTTTTAGAAGAGTTGTTAATATAAAGTATAAAACGTCATTTTTTTTTCCCTTAAATAAAAAAGTGGGTGACACCACAAAGGATTGTTTTACTCTTAAATAAAAAAGTAGGACCGAACACGGACGACGATCTTGCCTTTATAAACCGGTTCTTCTATATAGTAGTAATAGTAAAGTAATACATGTAATTTTTTAATCAAATTTTGATTTGGATAATTTTAATTCAAATTATTATATTAATTTTACATGTTTAAGATGAAACGAAGTAGAAATTTGATTTTCTATTTAAATGAAGAACATTCTATTTTTTAATTTTTAGTAAATATTTTTTTTAACTCATTTTACTTGTCATATTATTTTTATATGGTTTTTTAAGGAAACGTCAATTAGAATTATAATTTTACTAATTTACCTTATTAATTATTTGATCTCCATTTAATATTATTTTTTCTTTTATGACATTAATCTATTTTCACATTTATTAGAGCGAGGGAAAAATGAAAAAGTAATTAGATTCTATCTTATTTTAATATATAACTATTTTAAGAATGTTGTTGTACAATAATTTCATTTGCTCCCATTAATGGATTGATACGCATGTGGCAATGAATCCATCATTATTGATTTAATTGTTTGATTTTCTAAGCACTTTTTTTTAACACTGTTTGTTTTTTTAAATATGGGATTAATTTTTTTTTTAATATTGCTTGATTTTGTTAATATGGGATCCGCTTTTTTTCCGTGAGTTTGGATGTGGTGGGTTTCACTTTTTTTTTTTAATACTGGTTGGTGTTTAATATGGGGCCATGAAGAACTTCTATTTTTTAATTTTTAGTAAATATTTTTTATTTAACTCATTTACTTGTAGTGTTATTTTTTACACGATTTTTTAAGAAAACGTCAATTAGAATTATAATTTCACTAATTTAGCTTATTAATTATTTGATCTCCATTTAATATTATTTTTTCTTTTATGACATTAATCTCTTTTCACATTTATTAGAGTAATAAAAAAATGAAAAAGTAATTAAATTCTATCTTATTTTAATATATAAGTATTTTAAGTATGCTGTTGTACAATAATTTCATTTGCTCCCACTAATGGGTTGATACGCATGTGGCAATGAGTCCATCATTATTGATTTAATTGTTTGATTTTTTAAGCATTTGTTTTTAACATTGTTTGTTTTATTAATATGGGATTCACATTTTTTTTAATATTGCTTGATTCTGTTAATATGGGGTCGACTTCTTTTTTCCCGTGAGTTTGGATGTGGTGAGTTTCACTTTTTTTCTTCCTTTTTTTATTGCTTGGTGTTATTTAGTATGGGGCCCACCTTTTTTTTTAAGGGACAACGGACGATAAAGCATGGGTCTATATAGTTTCTTCTTTTTTTTATTTTTATTCTTTATATTGCTTGGTGTCGTTTAGTATGGGGCCCACCCTTTTGGACATTATTAGTTTGCACTATTTTTATGCATATATATATACTATATTCAAAACACGATTGATATAACATTGTAATTTGTGCTCCGTATCTAAAACTTTATTATATTAGTGTTTGCTAAGAATACAAAATCTGCACTTTTTTTTTGACATTGTTTATTTTTTGAATATGGGATTCACTTTTTTTTATATATATATATATATTGCTTGATTTTGTCAATATGGGATACTATGTTCAAAACACTATTCCTATAACATTGTAATTTGTGCTCCGTATTTAAAACTTTATTATATTAGTGTTTGCTACGAATACGCATGGTGTTTAATATGGGGCCCAAAATTATTTTCACATTTATTAGAGTAAGGAAAAAATGAAAAAGTAATTAAATTCTATCTTATTTTAATATATAAGTATTTTAAGTATGTTACTGTACAATAATTTCATTTGCTCCCACTAATGAGTTGATACGCATGTGGCAATGAGTCTATCATTGTTGATTTAATTGTTTGATTTTCTAAGCATTTGTTTATTAACATTGTTTGTTTTATTAATATGAGATTCACTTTTTTTTTAATATTGCTTGATTCTGTTAATATGGGGTCCACTTTTTTTTCCCGTGAGTTTGGATGAGGCGAGTTCCACTTTTTTTTCTTCCTTTTTTTTTATTACTTGGTGTTATTTAGTATGGTGCCCACCTTTTTTTTTAAAGGACAACGGACGAGGAAGCATGGGTCTAAACCCATGCTTTATATAGTTACTTCTTTTTTATTTTTTATATTGCTTGGTGTTGTTTAGTATGGGGCACACCCTTTTGGACATTATTAGTTTGCACTATATATGTATATACTATGTTCAAAATACGATTGATATAACATTGTAATTTGTGCTCCGTATCTAAAACTTTATTATATTAGTGTTTGTTAAGAATACAAAGTGTGCACTTTTTTTTTTTACATTGTTTATTTTTTAATATGCGATTCATTTTTTTTTTATATATATTGCTTGATTTTGTCAATATGGGATACTATGTTCAAAACATGATTAATATAACATTGTAGTCTGTGCTCTGTATTTAAAACTTTAATATATTAGTGTTTGCTACGAATACGCACGGTGTTTAATATGGGGCCCACATTTTTTTTTTAACATTGTTTGTTTTTTTAATATGGGATTCACTTTTTTTCTTAATATTGCTTGATTTTGTTAATATGGAGTTCACGTTTTTTTTCCCGTGAGTTTGGATGTGGTGGCTTCCACTTTTTTTGTTTTTTTTAATACTGGATGGTGTTTGATATGGGGCCCACAATTTTTTAAAAATATTAGTTGTTGTTTAATATATATGGGGCCCACAATTTTTTTTTTTACAATTTTGTTTTTTTATGGGTTTGTTAAATATGGGGCTCAAATATTTTTTTTTATATATACTATGTTCAAAACACAATTGATATAACATTGTAATTTGTGCTCCGTATCTAAAACTTTATTATATTAGTGTTTGGTAAGAATACAAAGTCTGCACTTTTTTTTTTACATTGTTTATTTTTTTAATATGAGATTTTTTTTATTTTTTTTATATATTGCTTGATTTTGTCAATATGGGATACTATGTTCAAAACACGATTAATATAACATTGTAGTTTGTGCGCCGTATTTAAAACTTTATTATATTAGTGTTTGCTACGAATACGCATGTTGTTTAATATGGGGCCCACATTTTTTTTAACATTATTTATTTTTTAAATATGGGATTCACTTTTTTCTTCAATATTGCTTGATTTTGTTAATATGGGGTCCACTTTTGTTTTCCCGTGAGTTTGGATGTGGTGGGTTCCACTTTTTTTGTTTGTTTTAATACTGGATGGTGTTTGATATGGGGCCCACAATTTTTTTAATATTAGTTGTTGTTTAATATATATGGGGCCCACAATTTTTCTTTTTTGATATTGTTTATTTTTTTAATATGAGATTCATTTATATATATATATATATATATATTGCTTGATTTTGTCAATATGGGATACTATGTTCAAAACACGATTAATATAACATTGTAGTTTGTGCTCCGTATTTAAAACTTTATTATATTAGTGTTTGCTACGAATATGCATGGTGTTTAATATGGGGCCCACATTTTTTTTAACATTGTTTGTTTTTTAAATACGTGATTCACTTTTTTTTTCAATATTGCTTGATTTTGTTAATATGGGGTCCACTTTTTTTTTCCCTTGAGTTTGAATGTGATGGGTTTCACTTTTTTTTAATACTGGATTGTGTTTGATATGGGGCCCACAATTTTTTTTTATGGGAGGGGGGTGCATAACGGACGTCGAAAAAGGAGCACCAACCGGTGCTTCTTAATAGTAGTAACTAGATGGCTTGTGCCCAACACTTCGAATTATAGTATATCTACGTATATGTAGTTATGTTTAGATAGTGATAATATATATATATATATATATATATATATATATATATATATATATATATATATATATATATATATATATATATATATATATATATGTTCAAAATACGATTAATATAACATTGTAGTTTGTGCTCCGTATCTAAAACTTTATTTTATTCGTGTTTGCTACGAAAATTTATTAATATTTTTTAAAAGAGAAGACTTGTTTAAAAGAAAACTATTTTCCTCTCTTTGAGATAAAATAATAGCAATATTTAAGCATCAATTGATACTTTCAATTTTAATTCGATTAATTTAAAGGTGTAAAATACTTATTATTTTTTATCAAATTTTGATTTGGATAATTCTAATTCAAATTATTAAATTAATTTTACATGTTTGAAACGAAACAAAGTAGAAATTGATTTTCTATTTAAACGAAGAAATGCTATTTTTTAATTTTTGGTAAATATTCTCGGTTTCCGAGGACATGACCTTAGATAGGAGGGTGTGGAGGACCCACATTAGGGTAGAAGGCTAGTAGATAAGTCTCGTTATCTTTCCTTATTAGTAGGCGCATTAGCGCATTATAATTTCTTGTGCTCTGATTTATGTTATTATTTGCTACTTTCTGTACTTTGATTACTCTATTTTATCTGTGCCGCTTTTGTTATTTGCATTTCCATATCGCTTTGAATTCCCTGATTATCCTGTTTTACTGTTAAGCTTGCATTATTTCATTGCAATATCATTTTGAATCTTTTAACCTTATCTGACTCCCTTTTTATGCTTCTATTGAGCCGAGGATCTCTCGGAAACAGCCATCCTACCTTGGTAGGAGTAAGGTCTGCGTACATTCTACCCTCCCCAGACCCAAAGATATGAGATTTCACTGGGTTGTTGTTGTTGTTGTTGTATTCTCGGTTTAACTCATTTTACTTGTTATGTTGTCTTTTGCATGGTTTTTAAGGAAACGTGAATTAGAATTATAATTTGACTAATTTACCTTATTCATTATTTCATCTTCATTTGATATTAATCTCTTTTCACATTTATTAGAGTAAGAATAAAAATAAAAAAGTAATTAAATTTTATCTTATTTTTTATATATATATATATATATTTTAAGTATATTTATTTTAGTAAACATAACAAATAAATGACATGACGGAATAGCAAGTACAACAATTAAATATTTTGAAGAAAAGTAATAATATGAGGTCCATATTTTTTGCTGTGCAATAATTTCATTTGCTCTCACTTATGGGTTAATATGCATGTGGCAATGAATCCACTATTATTGACTTGATGGGGATACTTTGGGAATTACATGAATATTGTTTGATTTTTTAGTATATGGGGTGCACGTTTTTTTTTTAAATATTGGGTCCATCTTTTTTTTTTCATGGGTTTGGAGAGAGTGGGGTCCACTTTTTTTTCATGAGTTTGGGGAAGGTGGGGTCTTGTTTTTTTTTTTTTTTTTTAAAGAGTGACTTTCGACGAAGCATGGGTAAACCGATGCTTCTATATAGTAGAAAAATAGAAATATAATAAAGTATTTCTATCTACTTTTTAGAAGAGTTGGTAATATAAAGTATAAAACGTCATTTTTTTGCCCTTAAATAAATAAGTGGGTGGGACCACAAAGAATTTTTTTAGTCTTAAATAAAAAAGTAGGACTGAAGACGGACGACGATCATGCCTCTATAAACCGGCTCTTCTATATAGTAGTAATAGTGAAGTAATACATATAATTTTTTTTATCAAATTTTGATTTGGATAATTCTAATTCAATTTATTATATTAATTTTACATGTTTAAGATGAAACAAAGTAGAAATTTGATTTTTTGTCTAAATGAAGAACTTCTATTTTTTAATTTTTAGTAAATATTTTTTGTTTAACTCATTTTACTTGTCATGTTATTTTTTACACGGTTTTTTAAGAAAACGTCAATTAGAATTAGAATTTCACTGATTTACCTTATTAATTATTTGATCTCCATTTAATATTATTTTTTCTTTTATGATATTAATCTCTTTTCACATTTATTAGAGTAAGGAAAAAATGAAAAAGTAATAAATTCTATCTTATTGTAATATATAAGTATTTTAAGTATGTTGCTGTACAATAATTTCATTTGCTCCCATTAATGAGTTGATACACATGTGACAATGAGTCCATCATTATTGATTTAATTGTTTGATTTTCTAAGCATTTATTTTTTAACATTGTTTGTTTTATCAATATGGGATTCACTTTTTTTTTTTTAATCTTGCTTGATTCTGTTAATACGGGGTCCGCTTTTTTTTCCCCGTGAGTTTGGATGTGGTGGGTTCCACTTTTTTTTTAATACTGGTTGGTGTTTAATATGGGGCCCACAATTTTTTTTTAACATTGTTTGTTTTTTTAATATGAGATTCACTTTTTTTTTTTTAATATTGCTTGATTTTGTTAATATGGGGTCCACTTTTTTTTCCGTGAGTTTGGATGTGACGGGTTCCACTTTTTTTTTTTGAATAGTGATTGGTGTTTAATATGGGGCCCACAATTTTTTTTAATATTAGTTGTTGTTTAATATATATGGGGCCCACAATATTTTTTGCTTGATTCTGTTAATATGGGGTTCAAATTTTTTTTTTTTTAATATGGGATTCACTTTTTTTTTAATATTGCTTGATTTTGTTAATATATGTCCCTTTTTTTTAATACTGGTTGGTGTTTAATATGGGGCCCACATTTTTTTTTTAATATTAGTTGTTGTTTAACATATATGAAGCCCACAATGTTTTTTTTACAATTTTTTTTATGGGTCTGTTTAATATGGGGCCCAAATTTTTTTTTAAGGGCCCACAAATTGACGAAGACGGACGACCATGACCCCAACTGGTGCTTCTAATATAACTAGATGGTCTATGCCCGTGCTGCGCACGGGCCCAACACTTTAGATTATAGTGTATCTATGTATATGTAGTTGTATTTGGATAGTGATAATATATATATATATATATATATATATATACACACACACGAAGCATGGGTTTTGTGCTCCGTATCTAAAACTTTATTATATTTGTGTTTGGTACGAAAATTTATTAATACTTTTTAAAAGAGAAGACTTGTTTAAAAGAAAACTATTTTCCTCTCTTTGAGATAAAACAATAACAATATTTAAGCATCAATTGATACTTTCAATTTTAATTCGATTAATTTAAAGGTGTAAAATACTTATTATTTTTTATCAAATTTTGATTTGGATAATTCTAATTCAAATTATTAAATTAATTTTACATGTTTGAAACGAAACAAAGTAGAAATTGATTTTCTATTTAAACGAAGAAATGCTATTTTTTAATTTTTGATAATTATTCTTGGTTTAGTATATTTTACTTGTCATGTTGTCTTTTGCATGGCTTTTTAAGGAAACGTGAATTAGAATTATAATTTGACTAATTTACCTTATTCATTATTTGATCTCCATTTGATATTAACCTCTTTTCACATTTATTAGAGTAAGAATAAAAATGAAAAAGTAATTAAATTCTATCTTATTTTAAAATATAAATATTTTAAGTATATTTATTTTAGTAATCATAACAAATAAATGACATGGCGGAATAGCAAATATAATAATTAAATATCTAGATTAGATCTCAGGCTAATATAAGAAAAGAAACAAAATTGTATGCATTTGCCTACTAAACCTTATGAAGAAAAACAATAATATGGGGTCCATATTTTTTGCTGTGCAATAATTTCATTTATCAAATTTTGATTTGGATAATTCTAATTCAAATTATTATATTAATTTTACATGTTTAAAATGAAACAAAGTAGAAATTTGATTTTCTATTTAAATGAAGAACTACTATTTTTTAATTTTCGGTAAATATTTTTGGTTTAACTCATTTTACTTGTCATGTTTTCTTTTGCACGATTTTTTAAGGAAACGTCAATTAGAATTATAATTTCACTAATTTACCTTATTAATTATTTGATCTCCATTTAATATTATTTTTTCTTTTATGACATTAATCTCTTTTCACATTTATTAGAGTAAGGAAAAAAATGAAAAAGTAATTAAATTCTATCTTATTTTAATATATAAGTATTTTAAGTATGTTGCTGTATAATAATTTCATTTGCTCTCATTAATGGATTGATACGCATGTGACAATGAATCCATCATTATTGATTTAATGAGATACTTTGAAAATTACATAAATATTGTTTTGATTTTTTAATATGAGATGCACTTTTGTTTTTTTGACATTGTTTGTTTTTTTAATATGGGATTTATTTTTTTAATATTGTTTGATTTTGTTAATATGGGGTCCATTTTTTTAATCCATCATTATTGATTTAATGAGATACTTTAGAAATTACATAAATATTGTTTGATTTTTTAATATGGGATGCACTTTTTTTTTACATTGTTTTTTTAAAATATGGGATTCATTTTTTTTAATATTGCTTGATTTTGTTAATATGGGGTCCACTTTTTTTCCGTGAGTTTGGAGATGATGGTTCCACTTTTTTTAATTCTTTTTTTTAATATTGGTTGGTGTTTAGTTGGGGCCCACACTTTTTTTTTAATATTGGTTAATATATTTATTCTTTTTATCAATCTTTGATTCAGTAATTTTTAGAAATAAATCAAACTTATATTAATTCATATATTTAGATCAAATCTTAAAGGTTTAAATGACACAAAGTTCAAATATATTTTCCGTTTAAATAAAAAACTGCTGTCTTTAAAATTTTAATGAATACTCGTTGTTTAACTTTAATTGGATGTAGCAAAAACAGAAGTATTAATTTGATGTCATACTTATGAAAGAAAAAAAGTAATTGAATTGGGCATAAATGCTAATTTTACATCTTTTCTGATAATCTTCCTAAGGCAAAGAATAAAGTAGGACCCACATGTTTAGAAATGTACATATTTCACGAACGTGGCATTGAATGAAGCAAAGCTGTGAAACTTGATAGTGACATTGTACTGGAGTTATTGAATAGTGAGGGGTGAAGTTAAATTAAAGTTGCCTGGTTTTTTAGTGAAACCGATGTTGTTACTGCACAATGTACAACTGTCCTATGCTGATATGTTTGCAAATTGACTCTTTTACCCTTGGTTGTCCCAAACGGACGACGATCATACCCCAAACTCGCTTTTCTATATAGTAGAAATAGTAAAGAAAAGAAATTTTCCCCCTATTATTGCTTTAATTTATTTCTCGGTATATTCTATCCAGTATCCATTGTTACGTGTTTTTCTTCCTAATCTCCCTTTCATAAAATAAAAGAAACTTTAGCTTGATCTTAAGAAATGATATCAACAATAAAGAATGCAGTGTTCCTTGTATTGAGGATCTTGCAATGAAAATATATACTTTAGCTTCAGTAAATATTTACATTATACACTTTCTTTCTTGTCTGCGATCAAATAAGACTGCAATTTGTTGATCCCAAAATTCAACTCTTACCTTGGAATGTGTACAGTATCTTTTGAAGTTTGTATTTTGCAATAAGAATAAATAAATGACATGGATAATCCTCACAGCATGTTTTGTCGCATGACCAATGTATATATGCCAACAACAATATTTACTGTCTTGAGAAAATAATTAAAATGGTAGAAAGGAGTACACACCAAAAAAAAAAAAAAAACGTATACTGACATATCTGTACGACAACATCTGCATATAACAACACCTCTCTATAATTTTTTTTTTTTTTGAACCAACAACAACATTTTACCTATAATAGCAACAACCAACTTTATAAGAATACACTCTTTGTAAACTTACTCCCATACAACAACTATCTTTTTTTTTGTAATATAATAATTAATCATTTTTATAAAAATAAAATATGTATGATTACCAATAATAAGTGTAGAGATTTTGACCAAATATTCAATTTGATACTTTAAATACTATATTTATGACAGAATATTACATATGAACACATATTTGTAATTTAAAAATATCATTGTCTTCTATTTTTATTTATAAATAATTTTCAAAAAGGAAAACAAGCTACAATTATAAATTTCTTCCATCAATCTTGAAATAAATTTAATTTTCAATTAGATTTAAAATGTGTGCATTAGAGCTTAAAACTTTGACGTATGAATTTATTAAATTGTATTAACCATCTTTAATGTTTAGTTAGTGAAGTGTGCATATCTCTGAGGTTTAAAAGTTAAATAATATTTTTAGTTTTTATAACATTAAAAAAATGGAGAATTTTTATAATGTACAATCTAGCATATAAAATTACATTTGCATAGCCATATTTTTAAATTACACCCCGCATAGCCACTTTTGCACAACATACATTATACAACAATATACAACTTTAGACATTTGGAGTAGACAATGTATCAACCTTGTATAAAAGTGTATAATAATGTATAACATGTGTTTATATCCAAGAATATTCAATTGTATACAACAATATACAACATTTTTTCAATTGTAGTGAGGGTACAAATATACAACAAGCTTTTGAAGTGAGGAGTCCAAATTGGGCCATTTCGGATGATTTTACAAATATGGGCTATTTCGGGTAATTATTTTTCCTAAATAGTCATAGAGGGTTATTTTTCCTAAAAAAATTTAGATTTTATACATTTTTTTTGTCTATAACAGTTAACTATTATTTAAATGTCAAATGCTGTTATAGGCGTATAACAACCATTCTCTATAACATCCAAAAAATTTCGAAACCAACGATGTTATAGAGAGGTTTGTCCGTACAAAAATATATTAGGTGAGATATGATAAGATAATATCTTTGTATCTCTTAAAATAAACACAGTACAGTCAAACCTATCTATAGTGACAATGTTTGTCCGAAAAATTCATGGTTGGTATAGTGAGGTGTTGTTATGTATGCATACTGACATTTAATGTTTAGGTCTCATTTAGCTGTTATAAACGAAAGTACTCATACAATTATTTTTCTATACTTTTTTATGTTATAAACGAAAACAATATACTTATTAATTTTAAAAATCTCAATTGATTTTCATTTCTCATTAATTAAAAATTGAAAAAACTAATAAATCCATAACTATTTGTACCATACCGATAAAAAATTAAAATCTAAGGAACATATGAATTTTAAATTAATTGATAATTTAAATATTTCAAGTTTGGTAAGAATTCTATAATTGTAGGTTGTTTCGTAAATTCTAGTTAGTGATAATATAACGCTTGAATTGACGAATAATTTTATCCCAAATTTCAGCAAAAGGAAGTCAATAGCTTTCGCTTAAAGGTTGTCCGAGAGCTTAATAATTGACTCTTCTATCTCCAAGTAGTAGTAGGTTGAGACTTTTCATCAACACTTTTGTTGTGACATAACATATTTCTTACAAAATATTATTATACCATATTTGAGTATGACTGTTATAAAGAGGTAATTTTACAAAGAGTGTACTGCTATAGTGGGTGCAATTGCTGTTATAGGTAGAATGTTGTTATAGATAAGTAAAATATAACATGAAAAATCAATTCCCGAAAAAATTAGGTCATTATAATGAAATGCTATTATAACGAATGACAATTATAGAGAGGTTTGACTGTATAACATAATTAGCAAATAATATCTAACTTGTCTTTTTGATATGTTCAAATTTATTAATTTCGATCTCTATGTAATCGAGCAAATATTCATAGAATACATACAACTATACTAAATGTTATGTAGGATTATTTTTCTTATAATTAATAATGAAAGTCCTGAATCGTGATCATTTGGACATTATCTGGTTGAAATTTGAAGAAATATAATACAATTTAAAGTTAAAATTATTGTTCTTGAACATGAAATTCACTCGAAATAAAAAATTGTAAGCGGAAACTTTAAATCTGAAGATTGGACAATAGGTTTGCCGAATATATTTAAGGGAAAGGGTCAAAAATGTCCCTCTGCTTTAGGAAAAGGGAGAAAAATATCATCTGTTATAAATTTAGATTAAAAATACCGCTTCCGTCATTAGAATTTTCAAATATACTCCTATCTTTAACGGAATTCCCAAATCCCCCAAAATAACCCGATTTCATTTGTAAACCCGCTCCATTAAACCCGACTCAACTACATAAAAAAATTCATATGCGACCAACTTGTTATCGAGTCCTACATCTCGAGCCACTAGGCACATGAGCAGGTAACCTATATGAGTTTCTAATTAAGTTGGGTTGAGGTTTTAATGGAGCGGGTTTAAAAATGAAATCAGTTTATGTTGGGAATTTCCATTAAGATATGAGTATATTTGAAAACTTTAATGACGGAAGAGGTATTTTTAATCCAAATTTATAATATTTTTATCCCTCTTTCCAAAGTAGAAGGATATTTTCGACCCTTTTCCCTATATTTAAACCTAATTTTCTATTTAAAAAGTTGAACAGAAATAGTAAATTTATAACCAAACAAAATACTCCCTCCGTTCACTTTTACTTATCACGTTTTGACTTTTCACGCTGTTTAAGAAATAATGATTAAGATAGGTATTTTACCACAATACCCCTATTAAATGGTGTATAATTATATTAGAGTTGGGAAAATGATTTGAAATGAGTAATAAATATTAAGGGTAAAACATGAATTTTTCTTATCTTACCTTGATATGTGAAAATTGATAAGTAAAATAAAAATTTATAAAAGGAATAATGGACAAGTAAAAGTAACCGGAGTAAGTACATTAGTTTTGTTGAAGAATAAAAATAAACAAACAACAGAATAATAATATTTCTATAAAACAAATTACCTGAAAGTTGAAACCTATATTTGATCAGTTGGAAAAACAAATAGCAGTTTCTCTTCTTCAACAACGGCTTCTTCTATTCTACTCCATGTAAGCAAAATCATTGAAACTCTACTACACACTGCTATTTATGTATATTCACAATTAGGATAGGTTCCTTTTTTTGTCCCAAATCTTATAAGTTATTCATTCATGGGTCTATAATCAATTCTATGTTAATATATTTGTCCTGCCTCGTAATTCAAGAGATTATAGCTTAATTTTGTATGGTATAATACATTGGAATGTGAGGGAAGGAAAAAAGGGTAATTTTTTTTTTTTTTTTGTTGGGTAGGAGTTTTTTTTTCTTTCCTGAACTGTGTATACATTTAGGTTTATTTGAGTAGGATCAAAAGTTTATTCTGTGTAACTGATATATGCTCTCTAAAGTTTGTTTATACGGTTTGGTGATATGGGGTTGCCAAATTTTGTGTCTTTATTGCAGTTTAGGGGATTCTTGAAGTTACAGCTATGATTTACACGGCAATAGACACATTCTATCTGGAAGAGGAGCAGCTTATAAACTCCCCTTCTAGGAAAGATGGAATTGATGAATTTACGGAAATGACACTTCGAATCTATGGTTGTGATCTCATCCAAGAAAGTGGGATCTTGCTTAGATTGTATCCTTTGTTTATATGAGTTAATATGAAGATAGTTGATTTTTGCTATTACTTTTCTAGTATAAGTAGGCGTTTGGCCATAGAAACCAAATATTTTTCACTTTATTTGGAATTTTTGAAGTTGGAGTTGTGTTTGGTTGTTGTTTTTGCAAAGAATATTTCATTATTTGAATGTGAAAGTGAAAACAGGGTTATAGGTGTTTTCCAAATTCACGAAGTTGTATTTGGAATTTCATGGCCAAACGCTGGTTTTCAAATAAAGTGAAAAACTTTTCCAAAAAAAAGTGAATAGTTCACCGCATTTGGCAGTGGTGTCTCCTTAACACAATAATTTGCAGACCGCAAGCTGTTATGGCCACTGGTCAAGTATTGTTTCATCGCTTTTACTGCAAGAAATCATTTGCCCGTTTTAATGTGAAGGTTTCTTTCTTTTCCCCTCTGCCCCGACTCCCACTTCCGTCAAAAGATTGTTTGTTATTCATGCTGAGGTGTGGTTCTTTTGTGTTAACTTGCAGAGGGTTGCTGCTAGTTGTGTTTGGCTTGCATCAAAACTCGAAGAAAGCCCAAGAAAAGCAAGGCAGGTGCTTATTGTTTTCCACAGAATGGAATGTAGGAGAGAAAACTTACCTATAGAGCACCTGGATACATCTTCAAAGGTTTGATATCTCATTTACTTGAGAAAAGAGTTTATTTCTACCTGCATGTTAGTTGCTTTACTCATTGATATATTGGGGAATTTACTTTTTTGGTATTCTATATCAGTATTATTCTTTTTTGTTCCTGAAATACCCAATTAAAAAGGTCTGCACATGCAATTTTCCTGAAAGCTGTACACAAATTCTTTTCCTACAATATTAGTGATATTTCCCCTAGATAAGATCAAAGTTTTGATGTGTTGCAAGTCGCAAGATTGCAATAGAGACTGATGGTGTCACTGCGAACTTTTTATGTATTAATTCATGAGTAAAATCATACATCTGCAACTTCCCTTTTTACCCATCTTTTTCTTTTTTGAGGGATGGGGTTCCTTCAGATGCATTTGTGCTCACCAAGTTTGCATTTTCTTACATTTCATTGGTGTTTACACCGCCGGGGGGGGGGGGGGGGGGGGGGGGGGGGGTTGCGGTTCTACATATTGTAAAGACATCAAGTTGATACATTTCTTTGGTGTTTCCATTTGAAAGATTTTTGCTCTTTTTTGCAGAAATATATCGATTTGAAAGCAGATCTAATCAGAACAGAGAGGCATCTTTTAAAGGAGATGGGTTTCATATGCCATGTCGAGCATCCTCATAAATTTATATCGAACTACCTCGCAGCTCTTGGAACACCTGCAGAATTGAGACAAGAAGCTTGGAATCTTGCAAATGACAGGTGAGTGCTGTTTAGGTGTTATGTTTAGCTGAATATGTTTTTTATGTGGGTGTTGACAACAGAAAGTATTTCTTGAATTGCTACAAGTTATAATAGCACCTAATTACCTTAATGTATAATGTAAACATTTAATGCTCAGTACTTTAAAATTGATTAAGCTATATTTGTGTTTTGGCCGTCTTTCTTTCTATATTATGTGGTGTTGTCAACTTGAAACACTTAAAAGCGGTACCATCTAAATTTTTGGAAGCATAAACTCTGATCTTAGCTTGAAAAGTAGTTAAATCTTTTAGTTCATACCTTAGGCGTGGCATGATCAATATATGACATTTTGCATGATCCATATCTGTCCTTTAAAATGAAATGGTCATGTAACTGTTGTGGAAGAAAGATGTTCGAGCTCTTAAAGGATCTACTCAAACCATAGACTAAGTGGGAAAAGCATTTTGGTTGTTGTTTTTCTTTTGTCATGTCTTCTCCTTTTCCATTCCCAATTTTCTATGTTGTGAGGAATCCTATCGTATTCACCCTCTATTCGTTTTTCCAAATAAAGGAAATATAGCCATCTCTTTTGTTTTATTTATGTCATTGCTGGTTTTACTTTAAACCAGGTGCTGCTTACATACTTTTCCTTGTGTTATTAACATATAGTTTGAAGAATGTAAATAAGATGGCATCTGCTGTACAGTATACTTTTGCTCGTGTTATTAACATAGTTGAAGAATGTAAATAAGATGGCATCCGCTGTACAGTACCTCCTGATAAAAAACCAAACATAGTGAAGGTTTTCTTTTTTCCTATTAATATCTGTGTATTGAATGATTACAAAACTATTGCTATAGACAAAGAGAAAAGGCACCTAAATGGAAAGATAATAAATAGTAATTAATAAAAGGCACCTAAATGGAAAGATAATAAATAGTAATTAATAGACACCTAAATGGAAAGATGATTAACTATTAATGGAAACAGAATAAAATCAATTCAAGCTCCAATCCCACCAATCTCTCTTTATGTTTCCTAACTTTACGTGACAGTACAGCTCATTGGAACACTCCCCCTCAAGTTGGTATGTAGATATCTTTGATACCCAACTTGTCCAATGAGTTGTTAAATGGTGTACTTGGAACAGCTTTTATTAGCATGTCTGCTAATTGATCCTCTGATTTCACATGTGGAAAACATGTTACTTCCAGGAGACGACTTTAGATATTGCAGAATACGAGTGACTGCCCCCATAAGTTCTTCACTAGGATTATGCATGAACTGAATAACTGCATAAGCTATATCCGGTCTTGTATGGGATAGATAAATCAACTTGCCAACAAGTCGTTGATACCTCCCTTTGTTTGTGGGCGTCTGATTCAGGTGCCCTTCTAGTCCATGATTTTGGACTATAGGAGTATCAACTAGTCTGCAATTTAGCATTCCTGTTTCTGCCAATAAGTCAGGAACATATTTTCTTTGGGAAAGAAAAATAGCTTCGCTAGATCGGGCCACCTCTATCCCAAGAAAATACTTAAGCCGTCCAAGGTTCTTCATTTCAAACTCTGAAGCTAAATATCTTTGCAACTTCATAATCTCTTCTCTGTCATTCCCTGTGATTATCATATCATCAAAGCAGATAATTAAGGCTGTCACCATACCTCCTCGGTGATTCAAGAATAAGGTGTGATCAGCATTGCTTTGCTTGTAACCTCGTCTCGTCATGGCTACACTAAAGCGTCCAAACCACGCTCTTGGTGATTGTTTCAATCTGTATAATGCTTTGTTTAACTTGCATACAGTTCCTGCTTGTGAAGCAACAAAGCCTTGTGGAATTTCCATATACACTTCCTCTTCAAGATCGCCATGTAAGAAAGCATTTTTCACATCATATTGATGTAATGGCCAATTCAAATTAGCAGCAAGCGATAGTAGTACTCTTCACTATATTTAATTTCGCTGCAGGAGAAAAGGTCTCCGTGTAATCTATACCTTAAGATTGAGTGTATCCTTTTGCCACAAGTCTCGCTTTGTAGCGGTCAATCGATCTATCGACACCGTATTTGATAGTGAACGCCCACTTGCATCCTACCACTTTCTTTCCTTTAGGTAGCGATACTAGCCTCCATGTATTCATATTCTCCAGTGCATTCATTTCTTCCTTTATTGCTTGAGTCCACTTTGAGTCACTTAAGGCCTCCTGTACAGTGCTTGGAATGTTTGCAGAGGATAGCTTGTACGTGAATGCTTTGAGCGATTTTGACAACTTTTCTGTGCTCACATAGTTAGCTATTGGGTATTTTGCTTTCTTTTCTTCAAGAGATGGAGATATCGATTCGGTGGCTGCCCTCGATTATCTGTAAGGGAGTCTATAGACTATCCGTTTCATTATTAGGAGTAGAATTCAGAGATTGTACCTCAGGACTGCACTCAGGAGATTGGTCTTCGTGTGGTACTAAGCTTTGAGTGACGATTTGATCTGTCAGTTGCTCATGTATATGCTCTGGACCCTCCTGTACATCCCCTGGTATACTCATACCATGTTTTTCAGATCCTTCCATCAAGTCGGGTGTGTCATTCAAAGCTGGATTATCACCATTCTTTTGAGGTTCTTCCATCAAACAAGGTTTGTCATTCAAAGCTGAATTATTATCTTCGAAAAATGGCCAATTCTCCCAATCACTTGCACTCTGCTCTTCACTAAGTTTCTCCCCCTGAAGAGAAGAGTCCATACAACTCTCAGAAAAAAAAAAAGTTCAGATTCTAAGAAAGTAACATCCAGTGTGACATACAACTTTCTACTTGTGGGGTCATAGCAGCGGTAGCCTTTCTTATGATCAGCATATCCAAGAAAAACACAACGAACAGCACATGGATCTAGTTTAGATCGCTGATTCTTGTAGAGATGGACATAAGCCACACAGGCAAATACTTTGGGTTCAAGCATTAGTACAGACGGCAATGAAGAATGATCAGCAAGTGTCTGTAATGGAGTTTGAAACTTCAACACTCGTGATGGCATTCTGTTCAGCAAGTAAACTCCAGTACAAACTGTATCCACCCAGTAACGTCGAGGTGCTTTAGATGCTATCAAAAGAGATCTAGCTGTTTCCAAAATATGTCTATTTTTCCGTTCCGCGACCCTGTTTTGTTGGGGTGTTTGAGTGCAAGAGGTTTCATGAAGTATTCCATTCTCTCGAAAGTAATCCGCAAACCGGTTACTCTCATATTCTCCACCATTATCTGATCGTAGAACTTTCACAACAGCAGAGAATTGAGTTTTTATCATGTTATGAAATGAATGAAAAATTCCAAACACCTCATCTTTACTTTTCTTCAAATAAAGCCAAGTCATACGTGTACAGTCATCTACAAATGTCACAAACCATCTAATACCCGAAGAAACTGAGATGGGAGCTGGACCCCAAACATCAGAATGAATTAATATAAATGTTGTTGTTGTTGTTGGTTTTTCACATTTATTCGAACTTATTGGATATGAAACACGATGACTCTTAGCAAGAATACAATCTTTGCACTTAAACTTTGTTTCGTCTAAATTTAAGAACAAACTTGGCAATAAACGTCTTAAATAAGGAAAAGATGGGTCCCAGACGGCGATGCCACAACCATATCCGTTGCTCCTTCTTACTCATTCCCTGAGCTGCATTTGTAAAGCCACAATTGTAATCATCCATGTAATATAGACCTCCTCGCTTAGTACCACGACCAATAATCTCCTTCGTGGGAATATCCTGAAATAGACAAAACTTTGAATATATTAGTGCACAACATCCAATTCCCCCGTTATTTGACCCACAGACAATAATTTATTGGAGAGAGACGGGATAAGTAAAGTATTTTGTAAGGAGAGATTTGGTGCTAGTGTCACTCTTCCAGCCCCTTCAACAGGAGATGTCACTCCATTTGCATTAACTATACATGTCCGTCTAGGTTGAGTTGAGTCTACTAAATCACGCGGATCAAAGGTCATATGTTCAGTTGCTCCTGAATCAATAATCCAACCAAGATTAACTAAATCGTTCTGAGCCCTAGAGTTGTTGACACTTGCTGGTGAAGTATCCTCATGTTGTGGTATAAGCGTCAACGATTCAGCTCTTTTTGAGGTTTCCACAGTGTTTGCCAATGAGGCTCTACCAGCCTCTTGCTTCTTTTTCTTTTTCAATTCATACCACCAGTCTGGAGTTCCATTCAATTGGAAGCATGTTGCTATTGTATGTTTCGAGTTTCCACAGTGTGTGCAACCACCTCTTCCTTCTTGTTGCTTTGGTTTAACGTGTTATACTTTCCATTGATCATTGGCTGGAGAGAGCCTTGCCGTTGAGATCCTTCTCGTGCCCTTGAAATCATAGCTGCACTACTCATGTCCTCTTCTTTAGCCAACATTACAGATTGCCTCAAGTCTTCTCGCCGAACAAGTGCATATGCTTCCTCTACTGTAGGAAATGGTTTGAGTTGCAAGACATCACCTCTGATTTTATCGAGTCTATCATCCAATCCATCGAGAAAAGTATGTACTCTATCTTCTTGTAATATAGAATTATACTTTTCTATGTCGGATTGACATTTCATTGGATTTGGTCTCCGAAAATCAATTTCTCTCCACAAGCCTTGACGATGGTTGAAATACGTCTCAATGGATCCCCCTCCTTGCTTCAACTTCATCATTTTTCTCTTCAAATCATAAACTTGAGAAGCATCACCTCCATCAAAATATGTCATAGCAATAGCATCCCAAACTGCTTTTGCCGTCGGAAATCGAATATAATTTCCAATTAACTTGGGATCCATCGAGCTGATTAACCAACTCTTCACTTGTGCATTTTCTGTTCTCCACTTCCTGAATGTGGAATCAGTCTCTTCTGGTGGTTAAAGATCTCCATTAATATATCCCAGTTTGTCTTTGCCGGAGATATACATCTCTACAAACTGGGACCAAATCGCATAGTTGGTACCATCTAGTTTGATACCGAGCGGAACAACAAGTGCTTCATGGCTTGCTGTCTTTGATGTACTGCCCATCATTTGTGATAATTTGGATGTTGGTTCAGAGAGTAGGGAACTCTCAGATCCAACACCAGATCTCCCAGTTGGTGGAGGAGTCTCCCCCATAGTGTCTCAGTTTTTTTCTTTCAATCTCCCTCTATGTTACTCGCCCTTTGTCAGAGCTTCGAACCATGCTCGGATACCATGATAAAAAACCAAACACAGTGAAAGTTTTTTTTTTTTTTTTCTATTAATTTCTGTGTATTGAATGATTACAAAGCTATTGCTATATACAAAGAGAAAAGCCACCTAAATGGAAAGATAATAAATAGTAATTAATCCAGACACCTAAATGGAAAGATAATTAACTATTAATGGAAACAGAATAAAATCAATTCAAGCTCCAATCCCACCAATCTCTCTTTATGTTTCCTAACTTTATTCACTCAGTACAGCTCATTGCAACACCTCCATCATTATTACTTAAATTGTCCAAGCTAATGATTGCCCTTGGTATCACTATTGTTTTTTTTTTTTTTTCAAACCTTTAGTGGGATGTAATGGAAAGTTACTTCTTTCATCAAGGTATCTGTTTCTTTTAGCTTCTATATTTTTTCTTCTAACAAGTGTCATGGTACTCCTGGATGAAGCTTAACTAATTGAGCAGTGATCAATATTAATTGGCCTAAATATTCTATTCAACTCATTGCCCAGAAATGATAATGTTTTAAACCATAAAACCCTCTGGGGTGTTTTGTTTGTGAGCAGCTTACGCACAACACTCTGTGTAAGATTCAAGAGTGAGGTTGTGGCCTGTGGAGTTGTATATGTTGCAGCCCGTAGATTTCAAGTGCCCCTCCCAGAGAATCCTCCTTGGTGGAAAGCATTTGATGCAGACAAGGCTGGTATAGATGAAGTTTGCGGAGTTCTCGCTCATCTTTACAGTCTTCCAAAAGCACAATACATTCCTGTATGCAAGGAAGGAGGCTCCTTTGGTACATCAAACAGATCAAGGGACTCGCCATCACTTCCTGTATCTAAGGTAAAGCACTCACCGGTCTTTCAATTTGATAGCCGTCTGCTATATATATATATAGAACACGTCCAATGTGATACTAACAACCCAAACCCCCCCCCCCCCCCCCCCCCCCCCCCCCCTCCTTTTCTTTATAGGAAGGTTCAGTGAATGAAGATACTGGTACACCAGGAAACCAGGAAGTGGCTAAGGAGGCAGTAACAAAAGCTGCCATTGATAAGTTGAAGGACTCGAAGAAGAGCGATGACTCTAAAAGCATGCCTTCAGAAGGGGAGTCAAAAGAAGAGCCTGGAAAGACTGAACATAGAACAGATGCTGGTGGAGAAAAGAACAAGGAGCGGGAGAGGGACAGGGACAGGGGCAGAGACAGGGAGAGAGAGAGGGATAAGGAAAGACTAAAGTCTCGTGAACGTGATAGGGGAAAGGAATCTGACAGGGAAAGGGAGCGAGACGACTTTGAAAGGGACAGGGAAAAATCCAAGGACAGGAGTCATCGTTCAAGAGACAAAGGTAAGTTCTGGTTGATTCATGATATTATCTAATTTCGAACTTTTCAAACTCTCAGAGGCTTGTGAATGCTTAATGTCCGGACTCTTCTATGTCTGATTGGCTAGTTTTTCTGGTTTGACTTATTCAAGCTGATCTAAATATTGCAGGTCACGCAGAGAAGCCAAAACATCACTCTTCTCGAGGTAAACAACAATATACTTTTGTCTGCTCTTGATTCCTGACTCCTGACGGACTGTATTTGACAATTTTCTGTGTATGCAGATCGTGATTACCAGTCTTATTCATCACGGGAGAAGGATCGTCGTAAACACCATTAGCTTGGAACGGCCTGGGAAAATGTAATCAGTCATTTCAAGTAGTTGCTTGCTCCATTAAGCTTACTTCACGTATTTCATTAGTCTGCATATGGAGGATTTAATTAATTGGGGAAATGGTATACCCACCTGTTGAAATTGGACCCATCATCGTGGTGCTTGAGGAGCCTAAAAATATGTTTCTGGCTTGATGGTGTAGGTTGCTATGCCAAATATGTTTTTCGTCTCTATGGAGCGTAGCTGCAGTTATTTGCTTATAGCTGAGAGTGCCTTCTTGGTGAAACTGTTTATCTATAAACAAGGGTCTCTTGTAATCGGCTCACTGGTTTGGACTATTTTCGTTTATTTCCCTCTGAATGATTGACATACCTTTATCGTCCAAATGTTCTGTCTGCACTACCGTTTATACTCCTTAACATTCAATTGATTGTTCTCTTTGACAGACTTCCTCCTTTCACCTTCTAGCTTATGGAATGGACCACTATAGCTTGTAGGCTGAAGCAAGATTGTTAACTTTCTGCACTACAGTTGTATAAAAACTTACATAACTGAAATTTCAGCTTTTCCGAGAAGGAAAAGAAAAAAACAGAGAGCGAGAGAGAGTAAACAACATGGCTGCTATTTTATATGTAGTGTAACGCTCTTTGACATGACAATGAATGTCCAATGTCGATTTCAGGTTAATGTGTTCTTCCAAACGTTTTACAAGTCAAATGGATGTTTTAAGATTAAGAAATTCTTCCACTGACTTCGAAATTTCACCAGGAGACTTGATTGACATAAATAAAGAGGTCATAGAGACTGGCAAAATGTGTTCAAGCTGTGTTCTTGGTCTCTTCGAAACCTTTTCGCTTTAACTTACCTTTATTTCAGAATTTCCGGTTTCTCAGTACAAACCAAGAGAAAACTTTAGTTCCTTTTTTTTTTTTAGTTTTTTTTTTTTTAAAATCTTTAATTCGGAATTCATTCATCGTTCTTGCGACTGAAGTCAATAAAAATAAAAGCCATGAAGTGTCAAACTCAATCAAGTCACAAAGTAATTCCTTCCAAACTCAAGTTGAAAGATCACGGATTCTCGGTAAGTATCAAAAGAATAGCTCAACTGAAACTTTCAAGTTTACCATTCCCCTGGAAAAATACGATAGATTACGAGACAGATGCCTTCCAAAAGAACATGTCGTCCGTTAATATCCTCACTACATGTTCCAGTAATCATCTGGGGATACAATTCATTCACTAGTCTTACAGCACTAGGCAAAAGTAAAATAATGCAAACATACAGCAGCCAAAAGTGTTCAGCCCCAACACTATCGATGCTAATAACTATAATGGCCTATATTAAGATTTATACTAGTGATACCATCCCTGAATTCTGGCGAAAAACACTTCACCCGTATAAAGTAGAAGACACAGAATTCGTATAAACAGATCAGCTAATCTTTTTTCTTTTTTGCTTAAAAGGAGTATATAATAAGAGCCTTTACAAACACTTACATCCTACTATCTTTGGTCCTTTGATAGTCTTGGGTGTATAAACCCATTAGAGAAGGTGGAGGGTTATCATAATACACAACTTTTTCCAAAAACTCCCGAGTCATCACACTAGTACATCTGCTACCTTGTTGCCCTCCCTATAGGTAAGTTCCATTTTAATCATCTAGCAAGAAACTGATGAGAACAGTAGGCCATTAGTGTGTTAATCCAGAAGAACTAATCCCATCACACTAACAAAGAAGACGGTACTGAAGCAGGGTCAAGCTCCCAGCAGCCTCTCAAAACCCCTCCTTTTCCCCCAGTCAGCTGAAATGCAGGGATCTGATGAGAGAATTTCCAAAACTCATCTTATCGTATTTCCAGCAGGATTCGACCTTTCATTTTTTGGAGACCTGAAGACTGACTTGAAACCATTCACACGCACCATGGATGAAACTTCTATGTGGTCTTTTGAGTTCTCGATGACCTCCACTATCTCATATACAAACTTGTCAGGATCCAAACCTGATTTCTTCAAGCTCTTATACAGTGCCCAAACCTCTCCTTCTCTCGGATAGATCTCAAACCTGTTCCCATTAATAGATACTGCTTTCACCAAATGTGAGAATGAGCTAGGATCATAGACTTGATGTTTTTCATTCTGGACTTTGAATGTTCCACAAACCAACTGAGCAGCACTATTAGACCCTGCACATACTTCAAGGAGGACTACATGCAATTTGAATGGGGCAGGATTATCTTCTTAACCAGAGCGTAAGTATTAGGCAATGTGCTATTTTGACCATAGAGAGTCCATACCTGATTTACTTGAAACTTTCCCATAGATCTGTTCATTTTAAAATCACGAGCAACTACTTCAAAACCTTTATCATCTGACGAAGTTACTGGTTCTTGGAGCTCCCAATGAAGTTGTTGAGACCAAAGTTCGTTGTGCGTGAATGCAACTCTCCATCAGCTTGACATGACAAATGAATTGGTATGCTGGGACTTGAGTGACGGTTTTTCTTAACACAATTATCGTCAAAATCAGCGGAAGGACCGTCATCGGCAGAACAAGAGCTCACCTGAGTTCGCTTTTTCTGAGATATGTTCATCTCCTTAAGAGATATTCGAACCTTAGACTCTCCATCAGTAGCATGGATGTCATTCAAGTCCCCTGACTTCAGAGGTGTCGTTGCACTCCTAGACTTATCTCTACTTCCAAGAGGAACTGCAGGCAGAAAATTTTCTACAGTTTTAAAATTTGCGATCCTGCTGTCTTCCTTAACTTTCTCAGTGTACGAAATATCATCGGGATCATCAGCGTGATCTTCATCAACCCGCTGGTGCGTCATGTGGCCTCGACCCCGTGGGTTACCAGCACCAGGTACAGCTGCACGTTGGCGACGTCGCACGGGCAAGTCAGGCGGTGCCACATAATCTGCCGGTGGTGTATAGTCTGGAGCAAACGTCAACCTCGTCCCTAGTGCAGCAGCATTCAGAGCCTCCACCGGAATGTCAATAAACCTCTGCATCAATGTCTTCACCCCGTGAGGCGTTGACGGCCACTGTAATGGGTCTTCCTGAATACTGTAAGCCAAATACCTCAGTTCATGCAGTCCACGAGCCTAAACCAAAAATATGATAAGTCAGTGATGCAAGACATGTAGAATCGTATGTATACATCTACAATTATGTAAGGTACGTACCAGTGTGTCGTGCCTCCCTACGAGGTGCTAGTATCCTCTATCCACATTACGTGCTGGATTTCCTATCAAACTGCGCGAGTGCTTCCGGTACCATTTAAAATACTGGGAATTCGGTCCTGGCACTCCAACAATATAATTTGCTTCAAATATGTTTCCCGGACGATTTGCCCAAGTATGAGCTGTGCTAGGAAAATAGTCCATTAGCTGTTGTGTTACCTTAAACCGCTTGTCCGGGTTAAATGAAATGGTTCATGTTTGGTACATGGTCCCGGAACATGCTGCTCCATACCAAATTGTCTGAGGACCCGATCCACCATGCGTCACTCACGGTAGATCCTACAAATGAGTGGCACATGCACCCTCCAAATGTTTCGACCACGCCGGCACCACTCGGGAAGTCAATGATGACCTCTGTATAAGGCTCCCATACAAACTATGATAGCAAAATTATTATACAGTAAATTAATAGAGAATTTAAAATACAAACTACGCCTTTTCCCAAAACTAAAGATATTATTTACATGTATATTTATGGATATACTTACATGGTGATAGAGGACAAGACTGAATCGTGGACAATATAATTAGCAAGTATATTATATGCAATTAGATAAAATTTGTTGTTGTTGTTGTTGTTTTTTTTTTTTTTTTTTTTTTTTTTGTTGAAGAACCAATCAATCAAAGGAGAACTGAGATTCTAAAACCAGAATATAATATTTCAAATTTGACTCTCTATTGATGTACAAGAAGAGATTTACTTTTAATAAAGAACCAAACTTAAGTTTGACATTTTTTTATTATTGTCTTTTTAAAAAAATTTAAAGATACTCGTGTTACTAGCTAAAAGGGTTCACAACTTCAAATACTTATAAATGCATGAATGTTAGAATTTAACGATCATTTCCGATAAATGACACTTTAACAAACATAATTTTATCTAAATACCTGATCATCAAAATGACAGTTAATTTGCATAATTTTGATAAAATACCTGATCATCAGTTAGGTTATCTAACACATCCCTACAAATTGCTAGCACAATTCACGCCTCGCTTTCGCGATTTCCACGCCGAGTCCACTTCTATGCAAGTATCGCATCTCACTCGTTTATCCTTGGAGGACATAATGATGGTTGCATGGGATAAGCCGCTCCCAAGCCCATACCTGCATTAAGTAAATTAAATATATATAAAGGTTATAACTATCAAATAAGACAAATAATCAAAATAGAACAATATAATATTGAAAGTCACGTACCTGCAACAAGGAAAACGAATCCACACACCACGGACATTGGACATCAAAGCACGACATAAAGAATTTTATAAGTATGACAATGCCGCTGCTCCCCAAGCTTGCCTACCCATTGCTTCAAGGTCCACCATGTCAAGCAAAAAATCTAAACTAAGCCTTGCATTGGAATTATCAGGGAATATTGTGCCACCAAACAACCATAGCAGGTACAATCTGACCCTTCGTTGCACCACAATCTCATCGGTCTCGTTTGTAATAACATCCAACCTATCCATGTAATTAGCTAATTCTTTTACTTTCAACAAGCTGTTACCTTTAATGAAGCTCTCTTCGGGTAGCCAACCAGTAAGCTTGTACATCAACTGCTGCCACTCTGATTAGTTTTTAAGTCTAGCACCATTTTGCAACAACGGGTCACCATCTACGACCATGCCAAATAAGACTTTGACATCCTGCAATGTGATGGTACATTCGCCAGTGCACATATGGAATGTATGCGTCTCTGCACACCATCTCTCAATAAGTGCAGTGATGATTCCTTCATCAAATTTCACACATCCTACCTCTAAAACTCCCCTAAATCCACATCTCCCAAATTAACTGAGGATGCAGTTATGCAAAGGGTGCTGCTTCACGTGATGCCAGAATTCAAAATCCGCACGGTGTGGAGTTACACACGCTTCCTGTCTAGTCAAAGTCCCATCCCACACACCCTGGGATTGATGGTCCTGCTGGAGTGTTAGCATACGTACTCTTCTGGACCGGGATGTATAGTCACTCTTGGACGGTCCATCCTATAATATGGTGTACTTAGTTAATTTATTTTAGTTAATTGATTCTAACAATATTTAATTAAAAGGACAGTTCGATATATGCTTACTTTTTTTTTTTTTTTTGCAAATTTTAATTGCAGTTCGATATATGGTCAGCGAACTGAATTAAATTATCTTTTTATTTTTTAATTGCAGTTATTTGACCATATATGATATATCGAACTGCAATTAATAACTTTTTTTTAACTGAATCAGCAATTGGATGCGCAATTTATTTTTTAATTAACTAAATCAGGAATTGAATACACTTTTGTTTTCTTTATTCGAACAAAACCTTGTGGATCCAACGCGGGGGCAGTCAAAATATATTATTGAGTTTCCATGTGGAAAATGCACTGAAATCTAGTGAAAAAAATAGATTCAAAACATCTACTTACCCTTACGTACTACAATATAAGGACAATTTTAATAATGTCTTATTTGCTTTATTTCATGAGACACAAACCAGCAAATGCAATTTGCAAGAATTCTCTGTCTGCTAGTACCATCACACAATCAAAATACTTTAAGACCCCATTTCACTGATCTAGCAAACACGCGAAAGTAAGGAACCTCTAATCTAGGTTGTGTTCGGCATGGAGAAAAATATTTTCCACGAAAATGTGTTCCTGAAAAATAAGTGAATTTTTACTTATTTTCTCATGTTTGATTAGGTAATGGATAATAAGAGAAATTCTTATTTATTTTTTCATGTTCGGTCGGTTGGTAGAAAATATTTTTCGACAAAATCCCCCAAGCCACACCAATCCCACCACCCCACACCACACCAACCCCCATACCCACGCTCCACCATCCACCCCAAGCACCCCCAACCACCACCCTTGAATGCATTTCATCTTCACCCACCCCTATCCACACCACCACCCACCCCAACCCCACCGTTCCACCCTGCCTGCCCCTCCAGAATTTTCTATTTCATATATTTTATTTTACTTTTATAAATTTTTATAAAAAAAAAAATTCTTACCCACCCACCACCACTCACTATCCTAGGGGTGGTGTGTGGGAGTTGTGGGAGTAGTTGAGGGTTGGTGAAATGTAATTTGTAGGAGTTGCTTTCCTATTTTGAGTAGAGAAGTAAATTTGTTTTTCTAGAGAAAATATTTTTTAAAATTTTTGATCAAAGGAATATAAAAAAATTAAAAAACTTTCTCCATACTGAACATACCCCTAAGTGCAATTATTTTTTCTAATCTAATGCACTTTTGTTTTCTTTCATGGAAGAATTTAAAAAATAAGAATCGATAAATACCTCAAAATCGTTTGAACAAAAATTGTGGAGTAAGAATGGCCGCTTATGCTTTGACGAAGAAGATCTATTTTAGAAAAATTAGGGCCAAATAAACTTTTCTGTTTATTTTTGGGCTATAGTTCGCAGGCCTACAGGCGAACTGTAATTTATACTTTTTATTTTTATTTTTTAAGACATTGTTCCCAGGTTAATAAACAAACTGTAATTTATATGCCTTCCATTTTAATTTAAGTGTCTTACTTTTCATTTTAATCCATCTAAAACAGAATAATTTTTTTTTAATATTTAATAACTATTTAACTTCAACATCATACATGACATGTTTAAGTTAAGAAAAATGACCCACATTACCGTAGTTTATTTGGGACAAATTTTTACTGGGGCTCCCCTCCGGTGCCTCTTTCCTCAAGTTCCTCCATTAACTTCAACATCATAGGTGACATGTTTAAGTTAAGGAAAATGACCCACATTACAGTAGTTTATTTGAGACAAATTTTTACTGGGGCTCCCCTCCGGTGCCTCTTTCCTCAAGTTCCTCCAGTCCCCCTTTAGATTGGTGACACGTTTCACTTAGTAAATTTAATGACTAAGATTCATTCTTCCAAATATGACTCTATACTCCTAAATAGAATCAAACCCAATTTCCTTTCTTCCTCCACTCTCTTTCAATGAATAGCGATGGGAAAACTGACAATTGTCAAATACACAGAGTACGAAGGATCATTCTTAATTTTCCTTTTGCATTCTTTTGGTGTAATCTTTAAAACTAATTAACACTCCTTACGAAAAATTAGCAACTTTATGCCCGATAGCAGAAGATCATTAGCAATTTGCCTATTGCTTCATTTGGTGTAATCTTCAAAATTAGCTTTAAGTAAATCCGGCTCAGCCTTTATATATTTTTTATGTGTTAATACTAGCATTTAACATTCATATACAGTAGTTGGAGATTGGACATAAATTACTGATTATGGACGGAGTTAAAGAGAACGGGAATTAAAGTGGAGCTTGTATTAATTAGCACTGTGCGGAAGGAAAAGAAAGACGTGGAGGGCATTCATGGGAAGAAGATAAATGCGTTTAGTTCTGCGTTTTCCCATAGCCATTCATGGGTGAGAGAGGAGGAAGAAAGAAAATTGGGTTTGGTTATATGTAGGAGTGTGTATAGAGTCATATTTGGAAGAATGAATCTTAGTCATTAATTTAATTAAATGACACGTGTCACCAATCTAAAGGGGGACTGGAGGAACTTGAGGGAAGAGGCATTGGAGGGGAGCCGGTTCCCACATTACACACACCTTTAGTTTTAGATCACGTGATTCAAAATTTTCGCTTACTTTCTTAAATATTTTGCCTAGTCAAACTAAAACGCTTAAATTAGAATGAAGGGAGTAATTATACGGAAAAGGGTAAACAATACTCATGAACTATCAGAAATGGATTACATATACCCTCTGTTTGCATTTGGTATCAAATATACCCTCGCCGTTATCAAAGGAGACCACAATTACCCCTACACTTAACGCCTGGCCGTTTAAGCTGACGTGGCAGTGCCACGTGAAAAAAATTATCCACGTGGACAGCCACGTCAGCCCTTCTTCCTCTTCCTCTTTAGTTCAGGGGTATTTTTGATCCTTTTTTTTGTAGTTTTTAATTATTATTTTTTTTGAATTTTCTAGACCACCACATACCCCTCCCCCCTCCACACCCCCCCACCACCCTTTTTTTTGTAGTTTTTAATTTTTTGCTGAATTTTCTACACCCCCACATACCCACCCCCACCACCCCTAAAAAAAAACTTTTTTTTTGAAGTTTTTAATTTTTTTTTCTGGATTTTCTACACCACCACATACCCCCCCCCACCCATCCACCCCCCACCCCACCAAAAAAAAATTCTTAAAAAAAGTTTTAAAAGTTGTTTTTTTTTTGGATTTTTACAAGACCCACCCCCATGACCCCCCTCCCACACCCCACTACCCCCTTCAAATTTTTTAATTTTTAGCCACGCAAACTTTCAATTTTTATAATTTTTTTATAAAAATTAAATTAAATAAAAAGTAGAATCAAAAAAGTTTTTATTTTCACCCCACCACCCCCACGACCGACACCCCACCATGCCTCCAATTTTTTTTTTGAAAAGTTTTCTTTTTTGATTCTCTACCCGCACCTCCTACCCCCTCCCGAATTTTCTACTTCATATTTAATTTACCTTTATAAAAAAAATTAAAAAATTTAAAGTTTGAGTGGTTAAAAATTAAAACTTTTGGAGGGGTGGTGGGCTGGTGGGGGTGGGTATGTGGGGGTGTAGAAAATCCAACAAAAAATTCAAAACTACAAAAAAAAAAAAAAAAAATTGGGTGGTGGGGGTGTGGAGGGGGGGGGGGGATGTGTTGGTGTAGAAAATCCAGCAAAAAAAAAAGGGAAAAGGGTCAAATATACCCCTCTACTTTACTTTATTGGTTAAATATACCTTCCGTTAGTTAAAGTACCTATATATATTCCTCTGTTAGCTAAAATTGTTAAATATACCCCTACATGGATGGAAATACCCAAATTAGATGAAATTAACCATTTAACTTAAAAAACTCAAGCCCCATAATTTTAACCCGACCCGACCCACAAATTTGTGCTGATTTTGATTGTTCGAGCTCAAACACCTTTAATCTACGAGCAGCACTCGACTTTATTATGCTTCCACCACGGAGGCGTTGGACGGACGATACCAGTGTGGTCTTCGAGGCAGTGAAAAATTCCAGCTGACGATACGGAGAAGGAGAAAAAGAAGTGAAATTTTGTTTTTCGTGAATGATTTTTGGGAGTTTTGAAATTGGAATTGGAAATGTCTTTGAGAAGAGAAGATGATGAAGAAAATGGATGGTTCTGGAAGGGTGATGATGTGCATGAAGTTTGTGATGGTTTTTTTGGTTTTATTTTTTGGTGAAATTTTTCGATCTCTGTGAAGATTTGTCTGAAGATTTATGTTAGCATTCTCCACTCATTACAATAATGAGATGAACAAATCAATGGAAGAAGTGGTTCTAATTGTTTCAAGCAGACGAGTACTGAATGTATTGATTTTGACGGTATTATTATCGGACTCTTCTGTGGCCATTAGTGAGGTGTTAGAGATTGAATGGTTGGATTTAAATTTTTCAGTGGGTCGGGTCGGTTAAAATTATGGGGCATGGGTTTTTTAAGTTAAATGGTTAATTTCATCTAATTTGGGTATTTCCATCCATATAGGGGTATATTTAACAACTTTAACTAACAGAAGGGTATATATAGGTACTTTGACTAACGGAGAATATATTTAACTAATAAAGTAAAGTAGAGGGGTATATTTGACCGTTTTCCCAAAAAAATAATAATTAAAAACTATAAAAAAAGGGTCAAAAATACCCCTGAACTAAAGAGAAAGAGGGAGAGGGACTGATGTGGCCGTCCACGTGAATAATTTTTCCACGTGGCACTGCCATGTCACTTAAACGGCCAGACATTAAGTGAAGGGGTAATTGTGGCCTCCTTTAGTAACGGCGAGGGTATATTTGATAGTTGATACCAAATGCAAACGGAGGGTATATGTGATCCATTTCTGATAGTTCAGGCGTATTTTTGACCCTTTTCCGTATTTTTTAACAGCAGTTTGTTTACTAACCTGCGAACTGTTTTTTTAATTGGTCACGGCGATGTTAATAGTTGCCGACAAAAGAAGCTGCAGTTCACGGATTCACCAACAATAACCCATTTCGGTATATTAAATATTTCACATACCATTTTGGTCTTTAGGCTTCAAGAATATGCCATTTAGGCGACATACTCTAAACTATTGCCAACTTTATGGTGGGTGAATTTGGCAATGAAATGGAAAGCGGAAGCTGCTTGCTGTAAGACAAGTTCTGTTAAATTCCTATTGCTTACTTTATTAAAACAAAACTGGAACCTTGAAGGAGATTGTGCTCACGGAATCAGATAAATACACGAGAAATTACAGGGGATAACTGGATTTTTTTTCAAAAAAAAAAAAAAAAATCTTTTCAAATGTAATCGAGTCATCGCTTTTTTCACTTTCTAGCTTGTCGAATGAACCATTTTAGCTTTCTTGGTCTCGTTCATCCTTTTTCCTCAAAATTACCTTTGTTTCAGAATTTCTGGTTTCTCATTACAAACAAGAGACGCTTTAAATCTTTGGTTAAATCATTTCTGCCACTGAAGTCAATGTTAAACATTTAAGACATCAACTTTCAATCTTCACCCAAGTCATTCAATTCCTATCTCAAGTTGAAAGATCGCATCAAAAAATAGTTTATTGAAAACAAGACAGGTCTGGAACTTTCAAGTTTACCATTCCCCTGGCAATATAGGATAGATTACAAAGACAGATGTTTCGAAAAAAACAACGTTGTCTGTTAATACTCATACATGTTCCAGCAAGCATTTGGGAATACGATTCATTCACCAAACTTACAGCAAAGGGAAAACTAATAGTAATAGCTGCAGGTGCAAACATCCAGCAGCCAAGAGTGTTCAGCCCCAATGCCAGCGATTATTATAACTATAGTGGCCTGACTTAACGATTATACAAATGACACCATCAGTGAATTCTGGCGAAATATACCTTTCACTGGAGTAAAGCAAAAGACAGATATCTGTCATGTCTACGAATCTAATCTTTATTTTCTTTCTTCTGCTAAAAAGGAAACTTATATGCTTATAATTAGCGTCTTTACAAGAACTTCTGGATAGATCCAACATATTATTCCATTGATAGTCTTGGGTGTATAAACCCATTACAAAAGAGGGAGGGGTATCATAATATACAACTTCCAAAAACTACAGACCCATGCGCTCTAGTGCATCTGCTACATTTTGCCCTCCCTATAACGATGCATCGTCTTAAAACATCTAGCAAGAAACTGAAGAAAACAATAATCCATCAGTGTGTTAATCCTGGATAACCGATCCCATCACACTCTTAACTGGTGCATCACTTAACAAAGAAGACGGTACTGAAGCAGGATCAAGCTCCCAGCAGCCTCTCAAAACCCCTCCTTTTTCCCCACTCAACTGAAATGCGGGAATCTGATGAGAGAATCTCCAAAAACCATCTTTTTGTATTTCTAAAATAACAGAATTCGATCTTTGCTTTCTTGGAGACCTAAAGACTGACTTAAAACCATTCACACGAACCATGGATGAAACTTTTATCCGGTCTTTTGAATACTCAAGGACCTCCACTATCTCATACTCAAACCTGTCTGGATCCAAACCTGATTTTTTCAACCTCTTGTACAGTGCCCAAATCTCTCCTTCTCTTGGATAGATCTCAAACCTGTTCCTATTAATAGATACTGCTTTCATGACATGGGAGAATGAACTAGGAGCATAGACTTGATGTTGTTTTTCATTATGGACTTTGAACGCTCCACAAACAGACTGAGCAGCACTATTAGGCCCTGCACATGCTTCAAGAAGGACTACATGCAATTTGAATGGGTCAGGAACTATCTTCTTAACCAGAGCGTAAGTCCTTGGCAATGTACTATTTTGACCATAAAGAGCCCATACCTGATTTATTTGAAACTTTTCCATCGATCTGTCCATCTTAAAATCACAAAATATTTCTTCAGAACCTTTATCATCTGAAAAAGATGATGGTTTTTTGGAGCTTCCAAAGAAGCTGTTGAGACCAAAGTTCTTTGTGCGTGATTGTAACTCTCTATCAGCTTGACATGACAAAGGAATTGGTACGCCGGGACTTGAGTGACGACTTCTTTTAACACAATTATAATCAGTGGAAGGACTGTCATTGGCGGAACAAGAGCTCAAATGAGTTCGCTTTGTCTCAGAGATGTTCATTTCTTTAGGAGATATTCGAATCTTAGCAGAATCTCCTTCAGTAGCATGGATGCCATTCAAGTCCCCTGACTTCAGATATGTCATTGCATCCCTGGATTTATCTCTAGTTCCAAGAGGAACTGCAGGCAGAACAGTTTCCATAGGTTCAGAATTTGCAGTGCTGCTGTTTTCCTTAACGTTCTCAGGGTACCAAATATCATCTGGATTGAGGGGAAGAGAAAGAGGATCAAGTTCAAACGATCCCGCGGTTACACCCTCTCCTTCAGTTCCAGTCATTTTGAAAAAGGGAATTCGATGAGAGAACTTGTAAAGTTCATTTGGCTTTACAAAAAATGTATCAACTTCAGTCGGCCTTGTTCGCTGGAAAAGGCTAAGAAATCTGGTCACTTTATCTAAATACCCAACTTGGACACCAACATCCACAACATAATCAGAAAGAATCTCCACAATTTCGTACTTGTACTTCCTATGATTATCTGGATCAGAGCTCCAACTAATATCCCAATCTTTGAAAAGGGCCCACGTTTCCCCTTTCCTCGGATATACGATGTACAGACCTCTTTTGCCCATTTCGCACTGCACTTGATGAGAAAATATGAGTCGATCAGAAGTGAATTGAGTACTCCCAGATCTAAATTTTCCACAGCCAACAGGTAACTCTGCCCTGACCCAAGCTCTGCCCCTTTTATCTTCCGGATGAGCCTCAAGCCAACTGAACATTACCTTAAATTCAGGACTGTGTACCTTCCTAATGTGGGCATAGCATCTTGGCATTTCATCAGCCATATCATAGCAAGCCCAGATCTGATCCATTGCAAAGCAATTTTGTGCTTTAAGCTTGTCGAAATCACTAAATTCAGGATCAGGATAATCATACACCTCTGCAAGATTACTATTAGGAAGTGTATCTGGTTCTGAATCAGAATCAACAGTAAGTTCAACTTTCTTCGTGTCAACTGACGGCAATGTAGAATAAGCTTCCTTCTCCAAACTTGATGCATAAACATGTGCAAAACCATCATTAAATTGTAATAGAGTATTGACATCTTCTTGGTCTCTCAGCTCTATCAATTGGGACCTATCAAACTTCACAGTAAAGTGCAAGATCTTATCTAAAGGATCAACGCATAATCGGTCAAAAACTGCATTCACAAAATCATTATACTTTATGCCCGTTTCCGCAATAACCTGACGGGTAATACCTTCCACATACACAGTGGATCCATCTGGAAGCACCTTATTCTTCCAGCCCCAATGACAGAAACAAAACAGTGTTTTATCTTCGGTTCCCATCATGAAGTAGTCGACATGACTACCGAGGTTCAAACAGTAACAATCTTCAAAATCTTTCTTCTTTTTCTCTGTGAAGGCTAACAATCTCAAAAACTAAACCTGATCGCAGGAAATAAAATTAAATTAAAGAGAGTTTCTTATCAGGGTAGGAATGTAGAAAAGTAAATTCCACAAGAAAGGAAACGAAAGCATGAGGATTAACCAAGTATCTCAATAGAATCTTTTTTTCCCTTTTAAGTACAAACATCTCAAGCTTCAAGATCTGGAAGGAACAAATTTTAAATACAGGATAGGTATCAAAACCAGCCAGTTGATAGAAATTTTGGCTGTAGGAAGAAAAAAGCATTATATGTGAGTCAGCAAAAAAAGTAACTCATCTATGCAGGTTATCTCAAGCAGAATAGTCTCCTATCCCCGTCATATCATCATAAAACATAAAATTAAACATATGATGACCGTATAAGACAGTAAGATTTCATCAATGAAATAGGGTGTCAAAAGGGAATCCCCAACAAAACAAAAAGTATCAGGCTTTACACAAGGATCAGGGAATTCAAAATGGGTTCAAAGAAAACTTTATGCAAAACTTTACAAAAGAATATTAGATATTTTTTCAGTGAAACCTGATATTAGCAAAGAAGGAAAATTTCATAATGCAAAAAGGTCAAGACATAATCCCCAAGAGAGCAAAAATTTCAATCTTCAACCAAGCAGAAATTTCCAAAATGGGCTCAAAGAACACACGACAAATTAATGAGGAAGTCATAGTCTGTTTACTCAAGCTTTTGGGAAGCCAAAAGTTCTTATTTCATTTATAAAAAAGTGTCTATTATACAGAGGTATTTGATCAAGCTTGTAAGAATAAAATAAATACTTTTAGGAACTAGCAGAAAGATTTTAGTGAAGCTGAAAAAAGTAACTTTTCTCTAGAAGTGCATTTGGAACCACTAAAATTGTTGTTCTGACTTCTCATATTGACAAAAGTATTTTCCAGATTGTTTAGTCAAACAAAAACGGTTACTTTTTCGAGAAGTACTTCTAACAAAAGTATATTACCCATCTAGAATTCCATCAAATGCAAAATGATCAAAACAGAAATCCCAGCGAAACAAAAAATTTCAAACTGGAAGCTAGCAAGGATCAGAATTTTTCTAAAAAAAAAAAAAGTTCAATCAACTTCTTCCCACAAAATCTGCATAAGAAAAGAAGCTGGTTTTGGGAGTAGCAAGCTTCACCCATTCATTTTGTAAATATGTACTCCAATACACTAGTAAAGAAGACATGCAGTTTGATCAAACAACTGCATGATACCTTGTTCCTCTCTAAGTCTACATACTCATAAATATAATTGTGAGTAGAGAATGGATCAAGAAAAAAAAAAAGAAGCTACCTTCAAGCTGCAGATAATGGGATTTCTCTACTATGCTTTTGAAACTAAAACCCCAAAAGGTTGCAGTGATGAATTCATCAGTTGTCACTTAATACATGCAGAGAAAGAGTTACAGTCATTCTTTCAAATTCTTTTAACGGAAAAAGGGTCAATAATTTTCCATGACCTGTTGAAAATGACTTAAATTTGTTTTCTTTACCGTTATTGAATTCCAGTTGTCTTTAATGTTAATGTTCAGATTAAAATTGCCCGGACCTCCACCTTTAATTATAAACTGAAGTAGTGAAATCAGAGAAAATGATCAAAATGGTCCTTAATGTATGAGGGTGGATTGTATTGGTCCTTGATATATTCACTTGATTGAAATAGTCCTTGATGTTTCGAGAAAATGATCAAAATGGTCCTTAATGTATGAGGGTTAGATTGTTTTGGTCCTTGATATATTCACTTGATTGAAATAGTCCTTGATGTATGCAAAATGTGGATGGTTTTGGTCCTAAATCCTAAATATAATGTCGTAACATTATTCAAATGTTTGACACAAAAAATCCATCAAATGTAAGTGAAAAATAAATAACATGCAATGTGAAAGCAAATAACTTAAAATTGAAAATATAACCTAAATTCAAAATCCAAAAGAAAAAATTCAACATAATACTCATATGTCAAATTCTAACATTACATAAGTAAGTTTCAACGTAACTTAAGTAAATAATTCAAAAGAAAGGAAAAATATAAGTTTATAACCCCATTCACAATGAAATTTTACTTTAATAACGTCACCCGTTATATGTCAAGTTTGTTAATAACTCATTCTTTTCAATATTAAGAGGTGTAGTTTCAAATATTAGAATACTAACACAGTTATGCTAAATGAATAAAATAAAAAAATACGAGCAATTACATGGAATCACAAGAAGTAAAGGTTGGGAATGAAAAGAAAGAAAATGAAAAATAAATAATATAAAAAGAATAATACATTTTAAAAATAAAAATTATAAAAAAGTAAAAATAAAAAAAATTATTTTTTTTTCCACTTACATTTGATGGATTTTTTGTGTCAAACATTTGAATAATGTTACGGCATTATATTTAGGATTTAGGACCAAAACCATCCACATTTTGCATACAACAAGGACTATTTCAATCAAATAAATATATCAAGGACCAAAACAATCCAACCCTCATACATTAAGGACCATTTTGATCATTTTCTCGAAACATCAAGGACTATTTCAATCAAGTGAATATATCAAGGATCAAAACAATCCAACCCTCCAACCCTCATACTCCTAAACTTGTTACGGATTTGTAGTTTAGTCCCTGAACTATTGACATACTTAAAAACACCTTCACCCCCAAATTGACATGCCACAGCAGTGAAATGCACTCGCTGTCCACTTGATATTTTCGTCTTATGTGTCCTCCACGTAGATAAGTTATTATTTTAAAAAAATGGTAAAATTGATTTTTTTTTCAATAAAAAATCTGAAACAATGGAATTTTTTTAAAATCATGAAAATTTGATTTAAAAAAAAAAACTGGAAAACTAGATTTTTAATTAAAATATCTTTGAAAAATGGATTTATTTAAAAAAAATTGAAAACTTGATACTTTTTTAAAAAGTGTCCTAAAAATTTAGATTTTCATGATTCTTTTAGGACCATTTTTTAGAAAAGAACTGGAAAATAGTGGATTAAAACTGGAGTTTTATACAAATATGGAAAAACTGATTTTTTAAAAAAATGTGGAAAACCCTTTTTTTTTAAATCCCGATAAATTAGATTATTTTTTAAATCTAGAATTTTTTTTATCAGTTTTTCACTTTATTCTTAAAAAAGAAATCAGTATTCCAGATTTTTAAAAGTCCAGAATTTTAATTAAAATTTCAATTTTCCAGTTTTTTTTTTAAAGAAAAACAGTTATATTCAGTTTTCCAGATTTTAAAAAAATCCAGGTTTTTTAATTAAAAAATCAATTTTCCATTTAAAAAAAAAAGGTTTTGCACATTTTTATAAAAAAAAATTTAGTTTTCTAGATTTAAAAAGTTCCAGATTTTTTAATAAAAAATTCAGTCCAAATTTATTTTTAAAAAATGGGTTTCCACATTAAAAAAAATTAGTTTTTTCTGATTTTAAAAAAATCCGATTTTTAATGGAGAAAGGGGATGATTTAGATGTTGGAATAGGGAAAATAATTAAAGGAAAATGTAAAAATAAATTTATTCTTCTTGGTTAAAGAAAAAGCTGACGTGAAGCTTCTCACGCTCGCGTAGGAGTTTGGGCACACTTGTTGTGCCATGTGTCAATTCAGGGGTGAATTAAAATTTAATTAGCTAAGATTAAGAGTGTTTTTAAGTATGACAATAGTTCAGGGACTAAACTATGAATCTGTGCCATGTTTAGGGGTATTTTCACTACTTCAGCCTTAATTTGTAAGGTGGGTGGATTCGGGTAACCAAGAAAGCAAAAAAGGCGGAGGGGTAAAAAAAAAAAAGCCCCTTCTTTCACTTCTTGGACACCAATTTTCTTTTACATTAAAAAATGACTCATTCTTTTAACGAAATTATGAAATGACATATGTGCACTTTAACATAATAGATGGTACTCCCTTCGATTCAAAATAAGTGTTCACTTAACTTTTTATATCACACCCCTTAAGAAAATATTAACTTTTAATAGGCATATTACTATTAACTGGACACATTGCGATCTCGTTAGCCCTGAATAAGGAAAAATTTGGAAAAATAAAGTTAATTCTTTCTTAATTATGTAAGTAAATGTTTATTTTAGACCAAAATAAAAGGTTAAGTGGACACTTATTATGAATCTGAAGAAGGATTAACTTATTAGTTCATGTAGTTATTAGACCATGCTTATAAATAACACGACTCATCCGAATTTATTTGTTCGATAATTGCCGGGGCTGAGTTTCTAGAAATCTAACATTATTAAAGAATGAAGTAGTTGAGTTGAACTTAGATTTTGTATCGATTGGAGCTTGTTTGCACTGATTTTGAACAAAAATAATAATTTCAAACGAAAAAAATATTGTTGACTTTTGAATCCGTTCAACCGCAAAATGTGAAGCAACGGAAGAACTGGGCATGAACAAATAGATTTAGTAAACAAATAGTTTTAGTTGTTTTGAGTTAATCTGGACCGGTTAGATTAATTATGATTGGGGTCGCGCGAACCAATAATCAGTGTCACCTATTTAATTAAAGCTCCACATACGCTATCTCATAATTCCGCTAAAAGAATGTACATTTTTAACCCAAAAAATAATGTAGAGGGCAATTGAGATCCAATAGGTGAAAAAGACATTTTAACTCAAAAATTAATGCAAAAGACAATTAAGGTTAATAGGTGAAATGAGGGAAAATTTAAGTTATCTATATGTATATATAAAGCTAGGCATAGACAATCTCATGTGACATATTCTCTCTATGGCCTCCATCAGCATTTATCTTTTTTCTCTTTTTTTTTTTTTTTTTTTTTCTTTCATTTAAAAATTAATGTGCTGTATTAAAAAAAATCAAAACATTACTCAACTAATTATATTAATTGCACCACTTAAATCTCTCTCTCTCTTCCTCTTCTATTCGTTATGGTTGTAATAGAGAAGGAAAATTAAAAGTTATGTAGGCAATGAAGAATTGTAGTAAATGGAAGATAAGGATGAGGCATAGCAAGGGTCATCCTGCATGCTTGCTCACGTGAATAAAGGCTTCAAAAGTTTTCGGGTAGACTGGTTTTGAAGCATTTTTTCAATGAGACGGGCAATGTTTCAGTGATATGTTTTTCTTATTTTTCCTTAATAATAATACTTTTCAGTTGAAACTTTATGATGATTGTAGGATTTCAAGATTGGTGAATGGGTCATCGGCCAACAAGAAGCTTGAGTAGACTTCTAAAACAACCTCTGAACTATCACAAACAATTGCAATGAAGAAATACTCAAGCTACATACATGCATACAATCCTCTTTTAACTTTCACCAAAATACAAGAGTTTTTTTTATGATAAAGTACACATGCTCTCACCAAATTTCCTAAAAGAACCTGCACTTGGAGTAGAAGTGTCAAAATGGGCTGGCCCAGCCCAATCCAGCCCAGTCCTAAAGGGCCAACGAATTAAATGGGTTAGGATGGGCTGACTCTTTTAATTGAAGGGCCTGCAAAATGGTAGCCCAATCTAGCCCTAAGCGGGCGCGGGCTAGGACGGGCCAGCCCTTTAAATTTTTTGGTCTTTCGAAATAACATTTTCTAAGTAAATTTTGGTGCAATTTGAACATGAAACTTTTGCAAAATAGAATCTTCTACTTCCCATTCTTGCGCAAATCAATGTCATAGAAGAAAAATTCAAAAGAACAAATATAAATTATTATTTTTAATTACTAATTCAGATCACATTCAAAAGAAATTAAACATAATATAAATTCTAAGACTAAAAAGTATTACTCCAGTTTCTAATTACTACTTAGTAGTAAATACATTATTTTTTCTAATTACTTTTTATCTTTTTGTTTAATTTACTTATTTTTTAAAAATTAATTAATTTATTATTCTTTTCTGATCTCAAGGGTTGGCCTAAGGCCAACCCTTGAGGCCGGCGGGCCAAGAGAGGCTGGACTTTTGAGCCTCACTTCTATATGGGCCAAAGAAATCTTGTTACATACCTTTATTATTGCCATGAGTCTTTTGTGTTATTGGGTAGTTACTGAAGAAGAAAGAAAAGTTTTTTTTTTTCTTTTTTTGAAAAATGAACAGGTTGGAGTAAGAAAGGGACGGGAATAAAGAAAGGATCATATGACACATGAAAAGAAAGAAAGGGGAAAGTTAGAGATTTATACAATTTGATTTCATGAATTTGGGACTGATGAATTTGATTTTACCTATTTTTTTTTTCCTTTTCTTTCTTTGTTATTATGTTATTATTATTGTTGTTTATATAAAAAAGGAGAAGTTTAAATGTTCATATCAATGCTTACATGTTAAATTTAAATGTACACATGAATACAATACAAAAATTAAGCATCTTTAGAAGAGTAAAAACTATTAATAAAAAACTAAAAGCAAGTGACATCTTTACACGAGAGAACACAATATTTCAAGTGACATTCTTTCATAAAAGAGCACAGTTTTTTTTGAAAAGATGTATTATTCAAATTTCAAATTAGTTGTTTCATCAACTAGGCATCACCGAGACCAATCAAATTATGAATCCATTCACTGCCATGTCAATATCTACCTAAGGACTTGTGGGAGTTGAAGAACTATACAACTTAACTAAATCTATATTTCAAGTTCTTCAAATTATATTAAATATCAAATTTAATATTGACTTTTAATTATAAGCCAAACACCCCACAATTTAAATATTTCAAATGCCTTTTTTTAAAATTCATATGGACCATCTAACATCAACGAGTCCATTTCGTTCTAATATATATATATATAAAGGACTTTAGAAGTCTTCAAGGTTACATAATCGGAAGCAATTTTACTACTATTAAGAAGCACCGGTTGGTGCTTCTTTTTTGTCGTCCGTTCCCCCATAAAAAAAAAAAAAAGTTTTGCACCCCATATTAAACAGGTCCATTAAAAAAAAAATTATAAAAAAACAATTGTGGCCCCATATATATTAAATAACAACTAATATTAAAAAAATTGTGGGCCCCATATTAAACACCATCCAGTATTAAAAAAAAAAAGTGGACCCACCACATCCGAACTCACGGAAAAAAAAATGGACCCCATATTAACAAAATCAAGCAATATTGAAAAAAAAAAGTAAATCTCATATTTAAAAAACAAACAATGTTAAAAAAAAAGTGGGCTCCATATTAAACATCATGCGTATTCGTAGCAAACACTAATATAATAAAGTTTTAAATACGGAGCACAAACTACAATGTTACATTAATCGTGTTTTGAACATAGTATCTCATATTGACAAAATCAAGCAATATAAATAAAAAAAAAAGAGCAGACTTTGTATTCTTAGCAAACACTAATATAATAAAGTTTTAGATACGGAGCACAAATTAGAATGTTATGTCAATCGTGTTTTGAACATAGTATATATAAAAAAAAATAAAAAATTGGGCCACATATTAAACAGGCCCATAAAAAAACAAAATTGTAAAAAACAATTGTGGGCCCCATATATATTAAACAACAACTAATATTAAAAAAAATGTGGGCTCCATATTAAACACCATCCAGTATTAAAAAAAAAGAAAAAAAATGAAACCCACCACATCCAAACTCACGGGAAAAAAAGTGGACCCCATATTAACAAAATCAAGCAATATTGAAAAAAAAAGTGAATCCCATATTTAAAAAACAAACAATGTTAAAAAAAATGTGAGCCCCATATTAAACACCGTGCTTATTCGTAGCAAACACTAATATAATAAAGTTTTAAATACGGAGCACAAACTACAATGTTATATTAATCGTGTTTTGAACATAGTATCCCATATTGACAAAATCAAGCAATATATATAAAAAAAAAAAGTGCAGACTTTGTATTCTTAGCAAACACTAATATAATAAAGTTTTAGATACGGAGCACAAATTACAATGTTATATCAATCGTGTTTTGAACATAGTATATATAAAAATAAATAAATTGGGCCCCATATTAAACATGCCCATAAAAAAAAATTGTAAAAAAAAATTGTGAGCCCCATATTAAACACCATCCAGTATTAAAAAAAAAAGTGAAACCCACCACATCCAAACTCACGGGAAAAAAAGTGAACCCTATATTAACAAAATCAAGTAATATTAAAAAAAAAAAAAGTGAATCCCATATTAAAAAAACAAACAATGTTAAAAAAAACTGTGGGCCCCATAGTAAACACCGTGCGTATTCGTGGCAAACACTAATATAATAAAGTTTTAAATACGGAGCATAAACTACAATGTTATATTAATCGCGTTTTGAACATAGTATCCCATATTAACAAAATCAAGCAATATATATAAAAATAATAATAATAAAAAAAAAGAATCCCAAATTGTGGGCCCCATATTAAACACCATCCAGTATTAAAAAAAAAGTGAAATCCACCACATCCAAACTCACGGGAAAAAAAAAGTGGACCCCATATTAACAAAATCAAGCAACATTGAAAAAAAAAAAGTGAATCCCATATTTAAAAACAAACAATGTTAAAAAAAAATGTGGGCCCCATATTAAACACTATGTGTATTCGTAGGAAACACTAATATAATAAAGTTTTAAATACGGAGCACGAACTATAATGTTATATTAATCGTGTTTTGAACATAGTATCCCATATTGACAAAATCAAGCAATATAAAATAAAAAAAAATGAATCCCATATTAAAAAAATAAACAACGTCAAAAAAAAGTACAGACTTTGTATTCTTAGCAAACACTAATATAATAAAGTTTTAGATACGGAGCACAAATTACAATGTTATATCAATCGTGTTTTGAACATAGTATATATATAAAAAAAAAAAAAAAGGGCCCCATATTAAACAGGCCCATTTAAAAAAAAAAAAAAAAAAAATTGTGGGCCCCATATATATTAAACAACAACTAATATTTAAAAAAATGTGGGCCCCATATTAAACACCATCCAGTATTTAAGAAAAAAAGTGGAACCCACCACATCCAAACTCATGGGAAAAAAAATGAACCCCATATTAACAAAATCAAGCAATATTAAAAAAAAAAAAATTGTGGGCCTCATATTAAACACCGTGAGTATTCGTAGCAAACACTAATATAATAAAGTTTTAAATACAAAGCACAAACTACAATGTTATATTAATCGTGTTTTGAACATAGTATCCCATATTGACAAAATCAAGCAATATATATATATAAAAAAAAAATTGAATCCCAAATTGTGGGCCCCATATTAAACACCATCCAGTATTGAAAAAAAAAGTGGAACCCACCACATCCAAACTCACGAAAAAAAAAGTGGACCCCATATTAACAAAATCAAGCAATATTGAAAAAAAAAGTGAATCCCATATTTAAAAAACAAACAATGTTAAAAAAAATGTGGGCCCCATATTAAACACCATGCGTATTCGTAGCAAACAGTAATATAATAAAGTTTTAAATACGAAACACAAACTACAATGCTATATTAATCGTGTTTTGAACATAGTATTCCATATTGACAAAATCAAGTTGTTATGTTCACTAAAATAAATATACTTAAAATATTTATATTTTAAAATAAGATAGAATTTAATGCAAAAGACAACATGACAAGTAAAATGAGTTAAACTGAGAATATTTACCAAAAATTAAAAAATATTATTTTTTCGTTTAATTAGCAATCAATTTCTACTTTATTTCGTTTTAAACATGTAAAATTAATTTAATAATTTGAATTAGAATTATCCAAATCAAAATTTGATAAAAAATAATAAGTATTTTATACCTTTAAATTAATCGAATTAAAATTGAAAGTATGCTTAAATATTGCTATTGTTTTATCTCAAAGAGAGGAAAATAGTTTGCTTTTATACAAGTCTTCTCTTTTAAAAAATATTAATAAATTTGCCGATTTTGTATTCGTAGCAAACATTAATATAATAAAATTTTAAATACGGAGCACAAACTACAATGTTATATTAATCATGTTTTAAACATAATATATATATATATATATATATATCTATATAATCACTATTCAAAGACAACTACATACACATAGATGCACTATAATCTAAAGTGTTGGGCCCGTGCGCAGCACGGGCATAGGCCGTCTAGTACTAATAAAAGTATCACTTTCTTTGGACCTCAAATTGTTAGAGCAACTTTCAAGTATAAAATGATTCGCCTATACTTCATATATTAATCAACAATCTTGAAAGTATACTCTATATTCATGCATTTAACATAATTATGCCAAATTATGAGGGTTTTAATTAATTTGACATGGAATAACAAACTATAATAAACGTATCAAATATATTATTCTGATACTCAACATGCATCTCAAGATCATCACAACTGGATCATCTACCTTGAGGTTTATGAAAATAAATTGCACCAAAAATCACAAAGGGTAGAACTTCATATATAAAAATAAAAAATAGAACCTAATTTTCGCTACTTTTTTTTCCCCCTAAATCCCGCCATATTAAAAGTGGCTGCCTTCGAAATAAAACGCAATGAGAAGAATCACAATATTTGATCAAAAAATTAAGAGGAAACCTTAGATGGCACTAGAATGTTGTGATCTAACTCGGAACTATTGTCGCTTGACTGCAATCAATGAACAAACGGGACCTTCCAATCCGTGGTTGATAATTGCCACTTGCTGCCGCCTGCCAGTCAAAATTAATTTACACATACAGCATTGTGCGTGTCTGTCTTTATGTGCAACCTTTTAACCAGCACTGGAACATCTGTTTTTCTTATAAACCCACTTCTCTAAGGATTCAAAGGCAGAAATATGGTAGATGCATGTTGCCGTGTTTAAATGACAAGGAAAATTAAGGAAACAAATTTCAATTGAATCTCGGTTCAGAAATCTTCCCTGATGCTGACATCGATCGAACTTGAAACGGCAAGCCATATGATAATCATTAGAACTTCTTCATGTATCTCGGTGTCAAAACTTTCTTCTTTTTCTTTCTTATCGACCAATCCGCCATTCTTGAATTCTCCAATGTAGTCAATCTCTTCATTGCACAATATCGCTTTAAGATTGTTAGAAAAATAGGTAAACATAATTGAAGAAGAAATGGCTTTGAGGCATGAATAAATCGACTTCCTTAAATAGATATTGTTTGTATACACACATATTGAGAAAAATACAAGTAATTCTCTTCATGATACAACAAAGCCCGTGTTATAACTGTAGATTTTTCATAGTCACTTCATGAAAGAAGACTTTATTTATAGAGTTATGAATGAATAAAATCAGAAAATAGCAAGACTTTTAATATATAAAGTGCTCAAACTCTTTTTGCCTTATGTTGTGGGTAATCCCACTTCATATATATTGCAAACTATCTAACAAGTGAAACATATTAATTTTACTTAATCTTGAAAAAGGCAAAGCATTCTTGCAACTTGCATGGAACACGCAGAGACTAATGCTGTAAAGCATGAAATCTTATTTAATTTGCACTGGCTAACTGGGACGTGGTTATGAGTGCATGCTAGAACAAGATTTCTTCCCAATTTTTCAGACATGAGAAATCTTCTTTTGGGAACGAGGGGAGAAAAACACCATAATGATCTCCAGAAAGGTCTATTTTAATTATTAATCATATTATCTTGAACATTTATAGGCCTAAAAGCTTACAAAAAGGACTCACTTTTGGTCCATCCCTAAAATAACCCAAGTTAGAAAAACGGAAAAGTAAAAACTGACGTTACAAATAAAAATCTCATAATGACAAACAGATGGAAATAGGACAAAGTGAATCCTTGCAAGCTTATCATATAATCATGGGCAGTAGAGGCGTCAAAGCTTAATTCAAAGCTAATTTGATGTGCCCATCAGTGACAAGAATAGCTTATTGAAAACAAGACAACTCTGATACTTTCAAGTTTCTCATTTTCTTGGCAAAAGGCGATATATTAGAAAAACCAAGATGCCTAAACAACAGTATTATCCAGACAATAAATAGCTGCTGGTGCAAACATCCAGCAGACAAAGGTGTTCAGCCCCAATGCCATCGATTCTATGAACTGTAGTGGGCCATCTTATGATTTATAGTAGTGACACTATCCCGGAATGCTGGCGAAAAACACCTATCAGTGGAGTAAAGCAGAGGACAAGGAATCCCTCATGTCTACAGATCATCTGATCCCTTTTTTTTTTTCCTTAAAAGGATAGTTATATAATATGATAAGAGCCTTTACAAAAACTTACACTCTGTTTGGACCCATGGTTTCATAATGAATACAATGATGTTGTATAGTACTGTATTAATGAATACAATGTTTGAATAATCGTTTGTTATGGTTTAATAGCATTTTTATTAGTATTTGGTTTGACTGCATGGTATGGTATAATAACATGTAGGTTTAATAAAATATCCTTAACCCTTAATTACAAACTACTCCCTCTATTCACTTTTACTTGTCCACTTTTGACTATGCACACCCCTTAAGAAATAATAAATGAAGTGCATAATTTACCAATATACGCATATTGATTAGTTTTTTGGATTTGAAAAATGATTTGAAGTGAGTATTCTATGGGTAAAACAGGAAAAAAGAAATTGTCTTCTCTTGATATGCTAAAAGTGACAAGTAAAAGTAAAAATCTATTTTAGAATACTGGACAAATAAAAGTAAACAAAGGGAGTAGTTTATATATCATATTATTCTAACTAGTAGTCATGTTCAAGATAATATTATTAAGAACTAGTTTCTGGATATGTACGGAAAACTCCTTAGTTGAAAGTTGGTTTACGAAGATACCCTTCAAATATTGATCGACCAAATTACCCCTTGTCTCTATTAAAAGTTACTAACATTTAACATTTGCTTTAAATTGCTCTTATTGTAAAATTACTCACCAATAAAAGTAATACGTATTATATTTAACATTTGACATTTCACCTCGTACGTTGCAAAGCTATTGGTATTCTTCAATTATCAAATTAAATAGTTGATGAATCCTCTTATCTGGTATTTAATTTGGAGCGTTATAAGAATGGGGCATGGCCAGTAGCCAACCCTGTTATATTTCTGGCTAACCCCTTTATTAATGTTCAGGTAACCTTTCTGCCCTCTCTAGATATTTTCACCTTTTAATTCCTTAATTATTGGCTGGCAGTAGTATATGTTAGTCCACAGTAAATTGGGTTTGTACATATATGATATGGGATTAACATGAAGCATCTTTAGCTCTATCTAATTATCATGCATGTAATCAAGTTGGTAAACTTATATGGATGAGTCTCGTTGATGACACCTGTCTGGATGAGAATTTAACATTCGTCTTTTGTTATTATTAGCAATAATTTAAGTTGGTATCTTTTTTTTCCTATTAGTCTATCTTTTCTACAAATTTACTGATAGATTTACAATCTACAATGTTAATATTCAAACACAGAAAATTAATGCAGCTTATATGTTACATGAATTGATCAGAAATAGAAACATATCAGCTACGAAGAATGGTGTCGGCAAGGGAAAGAAAAAAGGGAGGAGAAAAGGAAAAAGACCAAGTTCTAAGCTACATCAATTAAAAAAAATGGTATTTTTAATAAAATATTTTTGATTGAATATGACATCTTTTTTTTTTTTTTCCTTATTTCTCAATTTTTTCGGAAACAGCCGTCCTACCTTGGTAGGAGTAAGGTCTGCGTACATTTTACCCTCCCCAGACCCCACATTGTAAAATTTCACTGGGTTGTTGTTGTTGTATTTCTCAATTTTGATTTGGAACATTTAGTTGCTTGTTTAAATCATCCAAGCCAAGAACCAAGCAGTTGATAATGTTATATTGGAAAAAGTCGCAACTAATATTCTTCTACAAAATCATAGACAGGGCCGGCTAGAGGGCCAAGCAGGTAAAGCAGCTGCTTTAGGCCCATGAATTTTAGGGGCCCCAATTTTTGGTAATGGTAATACTTATAGGTTAAAATAGGTTTAAATTTTGGGAAAAGGACATATATGGCCGGTCGGTCATAAATAATCCCACCTTCTAGCCTAATTTTTTCCAAACCCAAAATGTAGCAATTAAACTAATCCCATCCATTAGTTAAAACTTAAATAAGACAATTTTCAAATAAAAACCGAAACACAAAAATGTTTGAGGCGATTTTTATATATAATATGTGTCATTTGTGTATAAAATATGTATCAGTACCTATCTGTAATGTATAGAAACTGTATAAAATATGAATAGTGTAACAGTTGTTTCCGACATGTTGTGGTACAGTACGAGCTGTGTTGTCCTAATTTAGATGCGTGACTAAGTTCGGTTTCTAGCTATGACTTGAGGTTTCAGCTGTGTGGAGTCATGATTAGGCTCGTTATTGTGAGGTTGGTTGAAGAGATGGGAGAGGTGATTCATAGGGTCATAGGATCTCCATATTTATAGTATTGGGTTTTCTCGAAAGGGGCAAGAGTGCATTTATGGCTTAATAAGAGCGATTTGTTCGATGATATGATCGGTTTTGGGAAGCGTATAGCAAAGTAAGAGTTCTTATGGTATTTTGGTAAGAGTGTTATTGTGATGATGTGACAAAGGCGTACGAAAAAAAATACTCAGATAGATCAATCTCCACTATAGGAACGGAATAATTGGTATCTGACGCGTTTATGAGATAAGTTGCAAAGTGTGCGTGTGCGCATATTGTATATGCTATGAAATGTGGAGTTGGCTTAAATTTGATTAGTATTGTGATAGCAGAATAGAATTAGTGGTTGGGAGTTCTTTCGGGAATGGTTTTCTGATCGAAATCAGGTTGCAGTGTTACTTATGATAAGTGAAGTCTAGTGAAATAGACAGTAGTGTTCATTCACTTGTAAAGTGTGTTCGTGGGTTCACTTAGCATCTTCGAGGTTAGTGATGATAGAGGCAATTGTTGAAACCAAGAGTGTTGATTCTTGGGCATTTTCATAGTGGGTTGGTATTAGGGGAGTGTTAAAGTCGTATATGCGTTGGTCTGCTGAACTCGTCGTAGGCTAATGGGAGTCAGTGATCGACAATTAGAAACAACTCTTGCGTTGGACAAGGATGGAGGTATAGTTGAAGGATTATCGGGTGCTGCATCTAAGTTTTCGAATGAGAATTATGGGAAGTTGTGCAAAGGTTAAATCTTGAGGATTTCTTTGATTTTGAATACAATGACTTAGGGTTGACCAAAGGCCAGCGAAAAAAGAAAAAAAAATACACGGTCAGTTAGATGTGTATGGTTCGGTATAGTTAAGTAAGGGTTGGTTATTCATATGTGAGCACCTTTTTGAGGACTATCGAATAAGGCATGGATCAATGGAATTATTTACGGTAACAGAATGATGATGGTGTGACTAGTACTAATGGTGAAAGACTTTTGAGATATCGGTGATCACGTTAGTGAACTTATGAACTAAGGTAAAAGGGGAATTATTTCCATTAAGGATTTTTGGCAAGGGTACTTCGACGAAAGAATATGAGAATATTAACAGGTTTGAGCAGCGATCAGTCGTTTTGAAAATCGATTATCTTTTTGGCGTATCGTCCATTCTAGAAGCTCCGTAGTATTTATTTTGACCTGCTTGCAAAAGTTGAAGTCAACAGATATCATTTGATTCACTTTGGGAGAAGGTTTCACTATGAAAATTTTGGAATTCAATTATTTGGATAAATTATTTATTTTGGGGAAAACGTGTTTCGATTGAACCGTTAGATACGTATCGTAATTTAGGAGTTGTAGCAACAAGTCTCCTCGCGTTTCACCATCGTATGAGGGAGATATGACAATTTTACTAAAGGAATTCACTGCTGATTTTTCTGGTGTAATTTTGCATAAAAGTTGTGAAATTGCTACTGAAATTCGTGTTAAAAATCTGCATTCTTTCTAAAATTTGAAACCACCATATCTCATTTATTATAAGGTCAAATTGAGTGATTCAAAAGCCTAACTTGAGTGAAATTTCACAAGGAATCCGTTGGAAGCATCAAAAGCGAGTTTTGGGATCAGTTGGCATGAGAAACGAGGCGGAACAACTGGGCATTTTTGTTATTAATGTTGCTTTGGGGTTTCTCATAATATTGAAAGCTTGGACTTAGGAGAATTCAAAGGCGTTCTCCAAGTTCCTTCAATGGAGTAAGGTCTAAACCATAATATAGTATTTCCCCTTGATTCAATTCCTTAGTTTAAACTTTAATCCAGGATTTCTAAAGTAGGAAATTGGGGTTTATCCATGAAAAGTGGGTTTGTGGATTCCGTTGACTTAAAGTATGATTTAATTAATGGGTTACATTAGTACTTGGTAATGATTTAAGGTACTATGGTCGCAAGAGGTTATAGAGTGATCTGATGGTGTCCTACGGACTTGGCTCCGCGGAGTATTCAGTGATATGCTTCCTGCATTGTGATTTGGAGGTGTAAGTAAGACTTAGAATTAGCAAGGTCAGTTAAGAGTGGATCAGTTTGTTGGGATCGCTTAAGGTTGCTCCGCTAAAGCAAGGAGTCTTTCCTGGCAAGAGTAAGTTGTGGTTTCGGGTTGGTCTTTATGTGTTCCTAAGAAATCGTGGTACGAAGAAAATTTAAGAAGGGTGAAAGAAGGGTTAGTGGAATCAGAATACTTTACCAGTTCAGAGTGGGCAAGGTTTGTGTCTTAGTCTAAGGTTGGTGTGGTTCTAAGGAAAATTGTGGGGCCTATCGATAACGTTCATAGGTTTGGTTATATAGGATTAGAACATTTTGATAAAAGCAGTGCTTATATTCGGAAACCGAGGATGGGGGAAAATTTGAATTTGGAAATATGAAAATTAGGTCTTTTATCTAAGTTAGAGGGAGTTCCAGCTAGTAAGGAGAGAGAGCAGTGTTTATGGCGTATTCCGTAGAGGTTTCCCGCATTGTCCTATTCAAGATTCTTTAGTTACCGTCAGCGTTCATTCTCTCTTGTCGCTCGATGACGAGCGATTGTTTAATTGGTATCTGATGTAACGGCCCATTTGATCATTTAGCACTTTTAGGCCTAATATCCCTAAAACACCCTTTTCGTGGTCTAATTTTGGTGTCTATAGCTTGCGATAACGGGTGATTCAGTTATTTAATTGACAGGTAAATTTTAGAATATATGTAGTTAATGTGTGTGAATAGTTTATTCATAGAAATAATATTTGCACACATATAAGGTGTAAGTGGGTAAATATGGTATTTGACGGAGTGGATAATTGGTTATATGTTTAATTTTAACGGAGATTAATTACCTATAATTAGCTTATGGTTAATGATTAAGGTAGACATCATGACCCTCTGCGTGGCAGCAACTAGTGAGTAAGTAAATAAAGTGGCTAGGTGTGCAATTGGCTAAATATTGTATTGTAGTGGGATAAATGAATTAATTAAAAGTTGAGTGATAAGTGATAGGTGGCTGACCCACGTGGATCCTTAGAATGACAACAACAATTGACTCATGTATTATATATTTAGGTGGCACATTCAGAATATAGGTGTATTGTTGAAGTTAATTAAAGAATTAGACCCCACATTCTATTATGAGAAGATTCCTTTTCATATCTCATTAGAAATGAGCTAATTCACTTACAAAGGTATTATGTAGCAACTTTTTTTCTCCTTGCACGAGAGTTAAGGGAATAAAACAACTTGTAGTAATAATATATGAGTTAGTGGGAGACAAAAAGGGATATGCTATAATTTTCAATAGGCTAATATGTATGGGATATTGCCTGATTTCAATACTGAGACTAATATTAGTTATTAATCGATTAATATTAGGTAGTTGGTTAACCATAATATTAGATAGTTGCCCACTAAGTGAATATCAGGTTGCCTTTCCACTTACCTATATAAATATTAACTTTACTATTATGAATGTTTAAGTGGTGGGCCCCACGTCCAAATAAAGGAGACATAATGATATGGTAGCACTTTAAGATTTTAAGTCTTCCACGTCTAGCATATGTATTTGCAGCAACTTCTCTCTAAAAATTAGTCATTCACTTAAGAAATCCTAGGCAGCATCTATTTTACAATATTAATGACCTTTTAGTTCTTGGACTATACATTTAGTTCCTAAGAAGATTAAGCAGCAACGTTGAAATATTTTTAAAGAGAGAGAAGCTCCTAAGCCATGGCAACTCACGGCCATGGCAGCTCTTAAAGCTCACAACCATGGCAGCCCTTGAAAGCTCACGTCCAACCCTCCTCCACATAGTTAAATTATTAATCTTCATCTTGATTTGGAGAAAGAATTATGAACAACCATGGCTGCCAAGCTCACGTCCATGGCAGCCCTTAATCCACTTCAAGTGTTGCAAGAAAAATTAATTTCCTAAGGTGTTCTAGGCACTTAAAGGAGCAGCAAGGTTAGAGTTTAAGTTGAAGAAGATGAAGTGGTGCAAATGGTGCAAGTATTGTAAGGCTTTCCAAATAAAATTTAAGGTAAGATTTCGTGTTTATGTCATGAAATTGGGGTTAATGATGTTGTAATGGAGAGATTAGTTTGTATTATGTGAAATTGGAAGTAAGAAAATTGTTTGATTAAAGTTGGCATTATAAGTGGGCAAAATTGGAGTTGTTTTAATTGGGTTGAGTTGAGTAGTGTTGTCATTATTATGGTATTGTACTTGTAGATAATTTGTTTATGTTGAAGGGCTGGAAATATGGTTATAGACATGTATGGGTACTGTTGTCTATGGTTTTCATGTGTTTGTGATTTTGCGAAATAAAGGTCGAAGATTGTATTTCGATGTTGTAGTTTTGATGGACTGTTTTGGGCTTGCTATTTAAACGATATTGAAGTAATTTCTTGTCCATGAATGGTTGTTGTTATTAATGTTATGGATTATGTGTTAAAGGTGAAAGGAAAGCTTAAATCATGTTAGAACTTGTTGTGATATTAGGGCAGTTTCCTTGCATATAGTAGTCGATGATGTTGTTCTTGTGGGCCCAAGGCCACTTTTTGGAGTGCGTTTTTGGGTTTCGAATATAGGTATAGCAATATGGGCGCTCTTAGATTCGTATTCTAACGTAGATTATATATTTGATAGACTCTGTCCGTTCGGAAGCACTTCAGAAGGAAAAAGCTTTGGCGTGAAAGTTCGTGACACCTGTTCGGCATTGAGGTAGGTTACGACTTACTTTATGTCTAGACTCCGGTTAGCAAAACGTATGTAGATAGTAGTGATTGACGGGGAAAGCATGATAGGTCTTCAGGCATGGTATGGAGGTAAATTCCATCTAGGTTGATATTGTCAGCTGTTACGTGGGCTTGTCACAATTATTGTGATACTGTTATGTGGGCTCGTCGCCATTATTGCGATATGTTATGTGAGCTTGTCACTGTATTGTGATTTCATGTACTTGATATAATTTCCTCTCTTTTGTTATCTCACTGGTCATATGAAAGAGGAAGGTTATTACTGAGAAACTGAATATTGAATTGCACTTCCTAGTATGAATCTATGGAACCTATGACTGCGGTGATTAGTGAGGTTGATTTCATGTGAGGCATGCATCCCATATTCTATGTGCTATTTGATGTAATTATCACCTAGTTGTATCTTTATCACATACTAGCTCACTCACCTTATGAAAGGGAATGGTAATATTGATTATTGAGCCATGGACAATAATATAACTTGTACTTGTTTATTGCATATTGATGATATAGTTGAGGCTGATATCATGCATGACATATTTCCATATTACTTTTATGTTGTCCTAATGGTGAGGAGAGTGATTGAGAGACTCTGAGGTCTTTGCCGGAGATTGAGAGTGACAGAGAGACTCCGAGGTCTTTGCCGGAGATTGAATATGATTGAGAGACTCCGAGGTCTTTGCCGGAGATTGAGAGTAATTGATAGCCTCCGAGGCTTCTGCCGGAGAGCACGAGTTGTACATGGACTTCGCGGGTCCCCCATGGGTCATGACTATGAGGCATTGCTATAGCATGTGTGTACGAGAATGGAGCGTGAGAGGTGACTATTGCATTGCATAACATTACATAGCACGACATTGCATTGCATGACATTCCATTTGAATTGCTATTCATGTCATTGCATGGCACATTCTCTGATTGATTCTTGATTCGTGAATTATTGAATTGTTGTTTGTAAGTATTTATTTTAGAGGCTTGATGGACTCGAGGTTTATAGATTTCCCCCCAGGCTTATAACCTGAGATATTGAAATCCCTTGTGACTATCGTTACTGCAAGACTTTCATATGTGCTAGAGTTGTGACTGTGTTTGATTACTTATCTGCTTACTTGTTAGTTGCTTCTTGTTTATATGCGTGAACTAACCATTGTCGGCCTATGATACCTACGAGCCTTGTGTTGTGCTCATACTACTCTTGCTACACTCCTTGTGGAGTGTAGAGTTATTTTCAGGTGATGTTCGGAGTCTCACGACCGTTTCGAGGCATTCGTCAAAGGCGTTTGGGTGAGCTATTTGAGATCTTGCAACCCAGAGTCTCTCCTTAGATTTCTGTTGTTCTCTATCCTTAAACAGAAGTCGTATCCAGTTTGAGTCTGTTATCTACTTCAAATTGTAAACTTCTTAGAAGCTCTTGTATGAGTCTAGACCAGGTTTTGGGAATTTCTTATAATAAAAGTATTTATTCCGCATGTTGTATCAAATTAAGATAGTTACCTGAAGGGTTCGCCCACCAGGGAGGGTTAGTGTGGGTTCCTGCATGATCCATGATTTGGGTTGTGACAAATAGTTAAGGTATGTATCATTTTTGTATATAATATGTATCATTTGTGTATATACTGTGTATCAGTACAGTGCAACTGCCCTATAAGGAATAGAAAATTATATCATTTTTATATATAATATATATCATTTTTGTATAGAAAGTGTATATATAATTCCAGCATGTGTATATAAACTGTATCAGTCTTGTATAAAAAGTGTACCATATGTATAAAAAATGTATTATAGAAACTGTATCATTGTGGTATATAATATGTATCACTATTGTATATGTTAAAAATAAATATCATATCATTATTGTATAATAAATGTATAATTAACGTATAATTTATGTATAATAAATGTATGATTAATTCCAGCATATGTATATAAAATGTATAATTCTTGTATATAAAATGTATATATAATTCCAACATATGTATATATGCTGTAGCAGCCCTTTAGTGGCGACATTTTTGTGGCGACTTAGTTGCCACAAAAAGTCTTTTTTTTTAAGCGCCTGAGCTGTTGGGCCGGTTAGCCTTGGCATTATTTTGGGCGACCGATCATTTTTTGGCATTAATTTGGACCGATCGGACATCCAGTGAAATTAAGTCCAAACAGTGATTAAATGTGAGATTAGTTTAACTGAGTGGTTAAAATGAAAAAGTGAACTCTTCATAAGAAAGGAAAGGTAATTTTGACTTGATTGACGTGACTAATTGAGTAGGAATTGAAAAATTCTCTGCTAAATTGGGAATATAAACAATTTTTGCTTTTGAGGTTATTTACTTTTTTAAAAACTTTAATTTTTTTCCTTAGATTGTGAGTACAAAGTCCTCTTTTTTTAAAGTTCTATTATTCTAAAATTCTATAATGTCTAATCAAAGATCAGTTATTTTTTATATTTTATTTATAGGTGTATATTATATTTTAATAATTATTATAATGTTAATATGTCAATTAAAAATATAAATCCGGTTATTAAAAACTCAAAAGAAAAACAAATGAAGAGAATTGAAACTACAATCCCCAAAAAAGGACCTTTGGATAAACTTTTGGCAAACAATAAAAATTCTATTTAGTGGTAATTATTTTAGATCGGTAGATGGTCAAGATTTAAAAAAATATTATTTTAATCTTGAATGTTCCTTAAACGATAATTATCACTCTGACATTGATGGTTTATACTTATTTCTTGAATTAAAATAGTTAAGAAATATAGTAACGCTAAAAGGTAATATTTTAATCGATATATTCAATCTGATAAAAGAGTTCGGTTCTTTTCAAATGTCTATATTACTTATAAATAATTTTAATAGTTTTTGTAACAGTTGCTTTCGTGGAAGGAAATTATGTTAAAATTAAAATTAATAAGATCTTATATTAGATTAACACTGTCAAAAGATATTAATTAGAATGACCATACTATCAGTTTAAAAAAAATATTACAAGAAACTGATTATAATAAAATTTGCTTTGCATCTCAAGATGTTTAAAAAATAAACTTCAAAAATAATATTCCCTCCGTTTTAATTTATGTGAACCTATTTTTTACTAGTGTGTGCCAAAAGAATGACTCATTTCTATATTTGAAAATAATTAATTATTATGAAATAATTTATAATCACAATAAAATATATTTGACTCATTTACACAAGTTTAAAAGCCTTCTCATCTTTCTTAAACTCCGTGCCCAGTCAAATAAATTTACATAAATTTAATGAAGGAGTAATATATAAGACGTTTCCTTTAAAAGAAATTAAGGCCCCTCAATTTTGCTTTAGGCCATAAACTTTCTTGAGCCTTCCCTGATCATAGATGATAGGATTCATAACTTTGAATCAGACAAAGAGTACATGTACGTGCAACTATGATTTATATACCTCAATTACATTTTCTGATGTGAATATGTTAACCATCTTTATCATAATTAACGAGTTTGGATCCCCTCCAGTACTAGTTTGGTCCAGTTCCTCTAGTACACGTCTAGATATAGGACACGTGTTACTTATAAAATCAACGGTCCAAATTATTTTCCCTCACTTATCACTCTACAAACACGCCAGCACTCCTCTTCGCTATATCTGATAAAACATCTCAAAACACAAAGTCGAAATCTGTCAAGTTTTGCCAGAAAATCTATAGTGGCTCCATCCTAATTAAGAGCCCGTTTGAATTGACTTATAAGCTGTTTTCAGTTTTTTTGAGTGTTTATCTGGCCAGCTTAAAGTCATTTTGTGCTTAAAATAAGCTCAAAAAAATAATTGGGCTCATTTGACTTAGCTTATCTAAAGCAGCTTATAAGCTGAAAACATCTTATAAGCCAAAAAAATAAGTTAGACTAGCCCAACTTATTTCTTTTAGCCTATAAGTTGTTTGCAGCCTATAAGCAGCTTATAGGCATAAGCCCATCCAAACAGGCTCTAAGTCGCATATTGTCCCTATTCTTCTGCTGCTTCTTAACACTCTTAATACCAAACCCACCCAATTTGGTTTGTAAACACATTGAACCAATTGCTGAGGTTGACTGAGAACTGAGAAGATATCTTCTAAATAAACTGATATTAAAAATGGAAAAGAACGAGTAGAAATCTGTTGCTACATTAAGTTCTATAGGAATTTGTGTATACGGTAAAAACTGGATATGAGTCAATCCGGAGAAACTATGGATTGGAGGAAGAAAGGGCCCGTTAGTTCGCACGAGGGGCATCACACCTTTCCGGATAAGCGCTTTAATCGAAGCTGAGGAGAGGCGCCATTTGGCCCGGTCTCTATGCCACCGATAGTTCGGGGACTCTTCCCGAGGGTTCGTCACCGTTGATCCGGACAGCCGTTTGTCCGTGTATCCGTTGGTCCGTTATGACCGTTGCTGAAGCGCATCAGTGGTGTCACATCATGGTCGGCTACCAACTATGCGTGTGTCAGACGGCGCCGTCAGTCCAATCCCACCAAATCCGTGCACGAGCTGTCCTTTTTATTGCTATTTTATTAATTCATATTGTATGAGGCCCATGGGCTCACTGCTATAAATAGGATATATCCTCCTCCCTTAAGGAGGTTGGCTCTTCTTACTTTCCAAGAACATTTGTAATAGAAGAATTCTTATATACAAATTCTTTCATCATTTAATTCGGCCAAGGCCACCTGTTATTGTTATTATTGCATTTCATCCATCAAGTATCATACATTGCTCACAAACCTTTGTATCGCTAACCAACCGTCGTCATCAGCCGTTCTACCAAGGAACCTTCAAATATTTTGTTTTCTTTGTCTAGCATACATCAAGAACAAAGCACATATCCTATACCCACCTATAAATTTAATTGATTATCCGAATCCGGGGTAAACAGTTTGGCGCCCACCGTGGGGCTAGGATAATAGTGGTCTTTGGCCTTGATTTCTACCATATTCATCGAAGCCAAAAGCGTCCCTACCCAACTCTGTGAAAACGGTCCAAATGGCTGACGTCGAACAATCCGGTCATGTCAATAATACCGAGATCGTGGCGGAAAACGAAGGGAGCGAACTGCGGGCATTGCCGAACCCCGTTGATTTAAGGGAAGGACTCAACCGGCAAAATACCGTAGATCAAGAGAACGCCGTCTCACCGGCCACCGACCCCCTAAACACTCACCATTCCGTTACATTGTCCCGGGACCGGGGCCGGAGAGAACCGGACGCACCAAACGATGGCATTAACTTGCGTTTAATCTTTGAAATGTTGCAGGAACAAAGGGCGGCAATCGCCGAGCAAGGACTAGCGATTGCCCAACTGCAGAGCGGAAAGGGTGAAGCTGGGCCTGAAAAGGCTAAGGGTACAGTGGAAATCGGAAGGAACGAGCCACAGGCGGTCGAGAGTAATGATTCTGGAGCCGGTTCCTCCACCGAGGTTCTGAAGATGCTCGAAACTTTGGCGAGGCGAGTGGATTCCACCGAAAAGAGGGTCGAGACGTACAACTCTCGGGTGGATCAGATACCGGGGGCTCCACCTTTGCTAAAAGGGCCAAACTCAAAAAGGTATATTCAAAGGCCTTTTCCTCCGAGTGCGGCCCCTAAGTTGATCCCGAAGAGATTCAAGATGCCGGATGTTCAGAAATACGACGGCACCACGGACCTGCATGAGCACGTGACCTCATACACCTGTTCTATAAAGGGCAATGATATGGAAGAAGATGAGATAGAGTCGGTATTGTTGAAAAAATTTGGAGAGACTCTATCGAAGGGGGCATTGACGTGGTACGACCATCTACCCGAGCATTCGATCACTTCTTTTGAAATGCTCGCCGACGCCTTCGTAAAAGCCCATGTCGGTGCCATAAAGGTGCAGGCCCGTAAGGCTGATATTTTCCGGATAACCCAAAGGGACGACGAGCTATTGCGGGAGTTCGTCACCCGGTTCCAGAGGGAACGGATGGAACTCCCCCCGGTGCCAGAAGAGTGGGCCGCACAGGCTTTCACAAAGGGTCTCAACATGCTAAGTTCGGTGGCTTCGGCCAAATTGAAAGAAAGTTTGCTGGAATACGAGGCCGTAACATGGGCCGACGTCCACAATCGGTATGAGTCGAAGATTCGGGTGGAGGACGATCAATTCGAGCTCCCACCGGTAAGGATCAAAGTAAATAGAGGTTTCGAGGAACCAAGGAAGGGGTACGAAACGAAGTCCGAATCATCGAAAGAGAGGTTTCGGCCATATCCCCATTCGGAGAGACAAAATTTCAGGTCGGAAAAATCAATCGAGAGTCCAAGCTATTTCTCTGGACGGGGCAGCAAGCGGGTTGAACGCTCGTCGAACAGTCGGGGACTCTCGTTTAGGAGCGATGCCGGAAGTTCCGCCAGTAATAAAGTTCCGCCAAATATTTCGGAGTACAACTTCAACGTTAGTACTTCGGGACTTGTCTCGGCTATTGGACGTGTCCCCGATGTAAGATGGCCTAAACCATTGAGGTCGGACCCGGGTCAGCGGGATCCGAGCGTAGTGTGTGAATATCACGGAACCCACGGTCATAGAACCGAAGATTGCCGCCAATTGAGAGAGGAGGTAGCCCGGTTATTGAAAAATGGTCACCTCCGAGATCTGCTGAGCGAGTGGGCCAAAAATCATTATAAGGAAAGAGAATCTTATCAAAGGCCCGAACCTGTCGAACCCCAACATACGATCAACATGATAGTGGGGGGCATTGACGCCCCTCGAGGGCCGGTAATGAAGCGGACGAAGATTTCTATTGTTCGTGAAAAGCGCACTCGAGATCTTTCGATCGAGGGATCTATCTTCTTTAATGACGAAGACGCGGAGGGCATCATCCAACCCCACAATGATGCGTTGGTAATTTCTATACTTGTCTTTAAAACTAAGGTCAAACGTATTTTGGTTGACCCAGGTATCTCGGCTAACATCATCCGATGGAGAGTGGTTGAACAGCTGGGACTGCTCGGTCAGATCGTACCAGTGGCCTGAGTATTAAGCGGGTTCAATATGGCAAGTGAAACCACGAAGGGGGAGATCTCGTTGCCCGTAAACGTGGATGGCACCATTCAACAAACGATGTTCTATGTGATCGAAGGGGACATGAAATATAACGCGTTATTGGGCAGGCCCTGGATACATGGTATGAAGGCAGTTCCTTCAACACTGCATCAGTTGCTAAAATTCCCCACTCCGGAGGGGGTGAAAACCATCCGGGGCGAGCAGCCCACAGCAAAGGAAATGTTCGCAGTAGATGAGGCAGCTCCCCGGCTCGAGAAGCCGGCTCAGGAAGAGAAGGGTACAACCGGAGGGGAGGTCCCCCAATAGCAACTAAAGTATACTGGACCAGATCCAGTGCACGAGGAGGACGACTTCGGGATGCCCAGATCCTTTGTCATGCCGGATGACTCGGACGCGACCAAGTCAACCGTGGAGGAGCTGGAGCAGATCATCTCGTTCGAGTTCTTACCGGACAGAAAGGTATACCTGGGCACGGGGCTCACCCCGGAGCTCAGGCGTAAATTAATTGAATTTCTTCGAGCTAACGCCGATTGCTTTGCATGGTCGCATATAGATATGACAGGTATATCACCGGAAATAGCATCACACAAACTCAGCTTGGACGGGAAGTTTCTCCCGGTCAAGCAAAAAAGAAGGCCCATGTCAGAGCCAAAGCACGCCTTCGTGAAAGACGAGGTAACGAAGCTTTTGAATATAGGCTCCATCCGGGAGGTGAAATACCCGGATTGGCTTGCTAACGTGGTGGTGGTGCCAAAAAAAGGTAATAAATTTCGAATGTGTGTTGATTATAAGGATTTAAACAAGGCATGCCCGAAGGATTCATTTCCATTGCCTCACATCGACAGAATGATCGATGCGACGACCGGGCATGAAATGTTAAGTTTTCTCGATGCTTACTCCGGGTACAACCAAATCCGGATGCACCCGGAGGACCAAGAGAAAACATCCTTCATCACCCGTTATGGGACTTACTGTTATAACGTCATGCCTTTCGGATTAAAAAACGCCGGTGCAACTTACCAACGCCTAGTTAATGGGATGTTCGAAGAACAAATAGGGAAAACAATGGAAGTTTATGTTGACGATATGGTTGTTAAGTCCCTGAAAACAGAGGACCATTTAAAGCATTTGCAGGAAACCTTCGATGTACTTCGCAGATACAACATGAAGCTCAACCCGGAGAAATGTGCCTTCGGCGTCAGGTCTGGTAAATTTCTGGGATTCATGGTGTCAAACCGGGGAATTGAAATCAACCCGGACAAGATCAAGGCCATCGAGGACATCGAGGTCGTGAACAACATAAAGGGGGTACAGAAGCTCACCGGGCGGATAGCGGCGCTGAGTCGCTTCATTTCGAGGTCCTCGGACAGGAGTCACCGTTTCTTCTCTTTGATTAGAAAGAAGAACGACTTCGTTTGGACACCGGAGTGCCAAGAAGCCCTAAGGGAATTGAAGAAGTATTTATCCAGCCCCCCGTTGCTGCACACACCGAGGTCCGATGAGCCACTCTTCCTCTATTTAGCAGTCTCCGAAATGGCGGTAAGCGGCGTTTTGGTCCGAGAAGAATCAGGTACGCAATTCCCTATCTATTATGTAAGTAGAACTTTGGGGGATGCAGAGACCCGTTATCCTCATTTGGAAAAACTGGCATTAGCATTGGTAAGCGCTTCCAGAAATCTCAAACCTTATTTTCAATGCCATCCCATATGTGTGGTAACCACTTACCCTTTAAAAAACATCATGCATAAACCTGAGTTATCCGGTAGGTAAACAAAATAGGCTATAGAAATTAGCGGTTACGATATCGAGTACAAGCCTCGGACGGCCATCAAATCCCAAATCTTGGCCGATTTTGTGGCAGACTTTACCCCGGCCATGGTCCTCGAGGTCGAGAAGGAACTTTTGATGACCTTGGGAAAGGCCGCGGGCATTTGGTCTCTACATACGGACGGGGCCTCGAATCTTAGAGGTTCCGGCCTAGGGATTGTCCTTAGGACCCCGGCCGAGGAGGTCATCTGACAGTCCGTTAGAACTGCTAGATTGACTAACAATGAAGCCGAGTATGAGGCTATGATTGCAGGTTTGGAATTGGCTCGAAGCATGGGAGCCGAAACAATCGAGGCAAAGTGCGACTCGCTTCTGGTCGTGAACCAGGTGAACGGCGTATTCGAGGTAAAGGACGAACGGATGCAGCGGTACCTCGAAAAAACACAGGTGGTACTTCATCAATTTAAAGAGTGGACCATGCAGCACATACCGAGGGAGCAGAACAGCGAAGCCGATGCATTAGCAAACTTGGGATCCTCGGTTGAGGGGGAGGAAATCAACCTCGGGGCAACGGTGCACTTATCAAACACGGCCGTAGAAACCGGGCACGCCGAAATATACGCAATGGGCTTGACCTGGGATTGGAGCAATAAGTACATCGACTACTTGCATGATGGTAAGCTCCCAAAGGACCCGAAGGAGTCACGATCACTACGGACCAAGGCTACCCGCTTTTGCTTGGTGGACGGTCAACTGTATTGACGCTCCTTCCTCGGTCCTTTAGCTAAGTGTTTGGGCCCCGGTGAAACGGAATATGTGATAAGAGAGGTGCACGAGGGAACCTGCGGCAACCACTCCGGTGCAGAAGCTTTGGTTCGAAAAATCGTCAGGGCCGGTTATTACTGGAACCGGATGGACGAGGACACGAAAAGTTTTGTCCAAAAATGTGACGGGTGTCAGAAGCATGCTCCGATGATTCACCGGTCTGGGGAGTTGCTGCATTCGGTCATCTCACCTTGGCCTTTCATGAAGTGGGGAATGGACATTGTTGGTCCGTTACCTCGGGCACCAGGTAAGGCCCGTTTCATTTTGTTTATGACTGACTATTTTTCTAAGTGGGTTGAAGCGCAGGTCTTCGAAAAGATAAGAGAAAAGGAAGTCATCGACTTCATATGGGACCACATCGTCTGCCGCTTCGGCATCCCGTCTGAGATAACCTGTGATAATGGCCCCCAGTTCGTGGGTGGCAAGGTCAACAGTTTCCTCGAAGGGTTGAAGATCAAGAAAATCGTGTCAACCCCGTATCACCCGTGTGCAAACGGGCAGGCAGAATCAACGAACAAAACGATAATCCAAAATCTGAGGAAGAGACTTGAGGCATCGAAGCATAATTGGAGGGAAATACTCCCGGAGGTGCTCTGGGCTTACAGAACCACATCCAAATCGAGCACGGGGGAAACCCCGTTCTCATTGGTTTACGGAGCCGAAGCCCTCATCCCCGTGGAGGTTGGCGAACCGACCCTCCGTTTCAGATATGCCACCGAAGAATCAAACGGGGAGGCTATGGCCGTGAAGCTCGACCTCGCGGATGAGCTACGCGAAGGAGCGTTGGTCCGCATAGCGGCCCAAAAACAGAGGATGGAAAGATATTACAACCGAAGAGCCAACTTTTGGCATTTTCAAGTGGGGGATTTAGTACTTCGAAAAGTCACCTTACATACAAAGAACCCCAACGAGGGAAAGCTAGGACCGTACAAGGTAACCGGTGTAACGGGCAAAGGATCATACCAGCTGGAGTCTATGGATGGGCAATGCCTGCGCAACAACTGGAACATAGCCCATCTAAAAAGATACTACTGCTAAGGTATGATCTTCCCGTATACTTTTTGTTAACCGTATTTTTCTTTTGCAGGAAACCGTATTCTAATCCTAAAGTTAGAATTTAGGACTGAAAGCATGTGTTGCACTCTTTTCCTTAGTGCGGTTTTGTCCCAAAATGGGTTTTCCGACGAGGTTTTTAATGAGGCAACAAGTACAACGTGCTACGCAACAAAGATAAAGGGCCAGCACTCGGACACCCGAGGTCACACCTTCCGAGTGGGGGCTTGGTAACACTCACCCGACCTCAAAGCTCGGATCAGTGTTAGGGGGGCACAGTACCCACATCGAAGCATGCCACGATAAAAAGAAACAAAGAAGCTCAGCATTTGCCACCGGCCATCGCCTTCGATGTAAGGACCAAACGATCATAATGAATCGTGTCCCATTCAGCGTTTGCCACGGCAAAACAAAGGCTGGCCACCGGCCGTCGCCTTCGATGTAAGGACCAAACGATCATAATGAATCGTGTCCCATTTAGTGTTTGCTGCGGCAAAGATACAAGAAATGAAAATTCTCATATGTACAAACACTTGCAATACAGAAACCATTGCAATGGTCGTATTTCGGCATTATTCAATTTATACGCCCTACACCGGGCACTATGGTCGAAATTCGACAAGGCCAACGAGGTCATTGCGAACCGTCCATGAAAAATGCCGGTCCTAAAGAAGCGCCTATCATGGGCATGGAAAGATCCAAAGTCACAAAACATTTGGTAAGTCCTACGGGCAGAATTAATCAATGAATACGGATCATCTTGTCCGAAAAACGGACCAATAATTCAAGGCAAAATAAAAACAAGCACTCAAATGGAGAAACAAGAAAAGTGCAACTTTCATATATACAAAAGATACTTTTACAAAGAATACTTTTACATCAAAAGTCAAAAGGCCAGCAAAGGCAAAAAGCAAAAGCCAAGTAAAAATCCTATGCTGGATGACTGGAGGCAGAATGATCGGACTCGGTTCGTTCGGAATCATCTGAGTCGGACCCGAGGGCATGGTTTGCCTCCTCCTCCATCTCTTTGGCCTGGTTTATCAGGGCCGGAAGTTTGGAGAATCCGTGCTCGGCTTCTTCGAGGGTGAGCCGCCGAGACTTCCACTTCTCGTACTCGGCGACAATGGCAGTATGAGCCTCGGCCGCTTCCACGCCTTTCCAGGCTTCTTCCAAATCAGCCTCGACTTTAGCCAACTTAGTCTCCAGCTCGGCCCGGTTTGCCACAGCAATATTCCTCATGTGAACAGCAGCTTCTAGCTCGGCCTTAAGAACATCGTTGGCGCTCACCGCCTCCTCCAGATCGGCTTTTAAGCCATCACATATCCGAGACCGCTCCTCGGCTTTCTCTTCGAAAACTCTCATGCGTTCTTTGTATAGAGCGGTGTCGGACTCCAGTAGCCGGTTCCTCTCGGCTAGGCCTGTTGCATCGGCCTTCACCAAATCCAGTTCCCCCCGGAGTTGGGATACGATGGTCTCCATTTCGTCCAGCCTCGACGAAAATTGGGCTTTGTCTCGGCTAAGGCCAATCTTCTCAGTCTCGAGGCTTCGATTATAATCGGTCATGGCGGCCAATTCACTCTTCAAGAGACGATTTTCGTCCTTGGCCGCATCGAGCTCAGGACGAAGGTTGGCAAGAACAGCCGCCCGACCCAACTCTTCCTCTTTCTCTCGGAGGAGATGCTTGTATTTCTCCATTTCTCGGCCTTGGGCATCTAGTTGGCCTCGAAGATCGTCCATCTCGTGGTGGGAACGGATGAAGGCCTCGTTGACCAGTACCACACTCTGCAAGAAAAACAAACATGAAGAATCAAACAAAGTGAGCATAAAGTCTATTGAAATACTAGGGTGGCTGAGGGTCTTACCCGGTTGCTCGCGTGCATGCCTTCGTTCATAAGGAACTGCCAGGTGACCCCGGTCATTTTACGCTTGTCCGAGTCGGAGACAAGAGGCCGCAAATAGCTTGCGACTCCCGCCGGGCGCGACAAAAAGCCGCAATCCTCGGGGAAGGTGATTACGGCCGATCTGGTTCTTCTTGGTTCTACGCTCGGGGCTGGGAAGATGGTCACCAGGTTATCTCTAGAACTAGATTCTGACTGTCGGTTAGCCGACCTCGTGACCCGAGGAATTGTAAGATGGCCGAAACCCGCAGCGTCACCGGTAGCAGGAGGAGTGGTTGAAAACATATCTTCAAAATCTTCAGCCCTCGGAGCCGGGGTAGATGAACTTGGCGTGGACTCAATGTTTCTGGCATAGAGCAGGGGCTCCGCAGTAGAAACAGGTTCATGGTCGGGAGACGAATGAGCGTGAATGGGGGCTTCGGTCTCCGGAACTGGGGCAGTCCTTTGATCAGCTGCAGTGACAGCCGTTTCCCCGGGTCCCTTTCTCCTCTGCATGGGAGTGTCTTCCGAAGAAGTTTCACCTGAAATGTCGACAAAGTCAACCGACCGAAGAGGAGCCGGGAAAGGATTTCTTCCGCACCTGAAGGAAGAACGGGAATCAAGAGACCTTCGTTGATAGAAGGCAAAGGTGGAACGGAGGCAGTCTCCTCAGGTACTGGAGCCGTTGACGGAGCCGGGCCGACCCTCCGAACTATGATGTCGGGCTCCGCTTCTTCTCTCGGGGGCCGGGCAACACTTCTTGCCTTCTTCCGTTGGGACGGTTTCCCCTTTTCGGAGGGCCGTTTCCTTTTGGAAGCTTCGGCAAGAACACGGGAAGAACTCGCCGTGTCGAATGCGGATGCCGGTGCAGGGGAGCGACCCCCGACTCCGACCTGGATGCCACCGAGCCCTTCGGCAAACCTGAACGACAAAGACATAGGCAGGATTGAGAAAACTAACGACCACGAATGGCTAAAGATGCAGCAAAAACGAAGGAAAGTCAAACGTTACCATGATTTTGAGCGATCCATCGGCCGCGTGACAAATGGGCCCATGTTCGGTCCTCATAGGGAAGCTGGCTGAGGAGTGTCGTGACCCATTCACTCAGATTGCGAATAACCGGGGGAACAAATCCGTTTGCTGCAAAAAATAAGGAAAGGGCTATGAGAAAACAATACTAAAAGCGGCTGAACAAGTAAGAACGATTGCTCAAAGGATCGAACTTACGCTTGTCGTTCCATTTCTCCGGAAAAGGTAGATGGACGGCCGGGATTATGTCCTCGATTTTTACCCGGACGTAGCGTTCTAGCCATCCCCTGTCCCGGTCTTCGTCCATCTTCGAGAAGAAAGGGTTCCGGCTGCGCTTGGTTAATTTTATGACACCGCCCCGGAATATTCTCGGAGAATACAGGCGTATTAGGTGGTCCAGTGAAAGTTCCTTCTCTGCTCTGTTGGCCAGCAGCCGGAGGCAAGCAACGACCCTCCAAACGATTGGGCCGATCTGTGCCAAAGTCATGCCATAGGTCCGGCACATATCCAGTATGACCGGATCAATCAGGGGGTCGAGTTTAAGGGTAAAGGGATAAGTGTACACGTACAAGAACCCTTCCGGTGGTCGGTAATGGATTCGTCCGGCCCGGGTGCAAAAACCCTTACCGGGCGTGTGTTCCACCCACAATCTGCCCGGACTATGTCAAGCTTATCCTCAGTTATGGAGGAAGGATACCGCCTCACGTCGTATCCCCGGTCTGAGACAGCAGAGGGTTTTTCCGCCTCAAGGTCTTTATTGAAGTTAAATTTGGCCGGTATAATATCCGAGGCCGTAGTCTCGGGGTTACTCTTTTGTTTAGCCGGAGACACAGCCTCGTCCCCCGGGGATGAAACCGAGGGAATTTCTAGAGAAGTGGTTTCAGACATGTTGAAGGAATGAAGGGAAGAGGATTTCGGAAAATAATGCGAAGGAAACGAAGGAAATGGTGATTTGAAGAGCAACTGAAGAAAAAAGCAGTTGGCGAGAATGGTGACAAAATTAATTCCCCTTTCACGTAAAAATAAGCGAAGATTTGGCAACAGATTTGCTGAAGAAAGGATAAAGATAGAACGTAGAGGAGAGAAGAAATGAAAGGGCAGATCGTAAAAATGAAAAAATGAGGAAATGAGGGGCTTTATATAGGCATAAGGAGGGGAACGGTTATCGAGGATGGCCAATCGGGGATCGCCACGTGTCCCATCATTAATGCGAAGCGACCCGAAACGACGTGCAAAAGGCGGTTGACAGGAGCGGACCATCCGAAGCAGGACACGTGGCCGGCAAAGGGGAAGACGTGACACAACTATTCCCACCAAAATAAGGAGATAAGGATAGGCCATCCAGGCGGTCGGTTGTATGATTCATTCACTTCCCGTTACTCCGATGGATCGTTGTTCCGGGAAGTGTGGGGGATATCTGTATACGGTAAAAACCGGATATGAGTCAATCCGGAGAAACTATGGATCGGAGGAAGAAAGGGGTCGTTAGTTCGTACGAGGGGCATCACACCTTTCCGGATAAGCGCTTTAATCGAAGCTGAGCAGAGGCGCCATTTGGCCCGGTCTCTATGCCACCGATGGTTCGGGGACTCTTCCCGAGGGTTCGTCACCGTTGATCCGGACAGCCGTTTGTCCGTGTATCCGTTGGTCTGTTATGACCGTTGCTGAAGCGCATCAGTGGTGTCACATCATGGTCGGCTACCAATTATGCGTGTGTCAGACGGCGCCGTCAGTCCAATCCCACCAAATCCGTGCACGGGCTGTCCTTTTTATTGCTATTTTATTAATTCATATTGTATGAGGCCCATGGGCTCACTGCTATAAATAGGATATATCCTCCTCCCTTAAGGGGGTTGGCTCTTCTTACTTTCCAAGAACATTTGTAATAGAAGAATTCTTATATACAAATTCTTTCATCATTTAATTCGGCCAAGGCCACCTGTTATTGTTATTATTGCATTTCATCCATCAAGTATCATACATTGCTCACAAACCTTTGTATCGCTAACCAACCGTCGTCATCAGCCGTTCTACCAAGGAACCTTTAAATATTTTGTTTTCTTTGTCTAGCATACATCAAGAACAAAGCACATATCCTATACCCACCTATAAATTTAATTGATTATCCGAATCCGGGGTAAACAATTTGAAAATAAATTTACTTTAGCAAATTACAAGTTAGTTGCTGTTCATTAACATTGAAAGCAAGTACTGTGGATTTAGAAGTGGGTGGATTGTGTATGTGAGCATGAAGGGAGTAGAAGAAGGGACTGCGCGTTTGTAGAGTGATAAGTGAAGGGAAGTAATCTGGACCGTTTGATTTGTAAGTGACACGTGCCCTATATCTAGATGTGTACTGGATGAACTGGACGAAAATGGTACTGGAGGGGATCTTTGCAAATGTATATCATGAAATTAATAATGACGTACCCGCCATCATATGGAAAACATATTAATCGAATTTCTATATGACTTATACAAAGTGCTACTTTTGTTCGAATTAATTTCTCGATATGTATACAATTATAAAAACAAGGCTACAGTTTCTTAAAGACAAGACAAACACTTTTAGATGTGAATCAATTGCAACCAAGCCGACGATGCTTATAATCAAATGTAAATTGTTTGTTGTTGAAATATCGAAGACAAAAGCATTGTCAAGTTGAATATTTGATATATTACAAGAACTAAATGATTGAAGTCATTTGATTATTACTCGCATTAAATTTTATCATCAAACGATATTAACGATATAAATGAAACAACACATATTGGTAAGCAAGAGATGCAATTCTATTTATTGTGTGCAGCTATAAAAGATCGTAGTAAAATATATGCTACTAAAGGAACATTTCTTTCTTCCCAAATCCGAATTTCATCTAGGGCAAATGAAGGATATTCTCATATACACAATATAGAAACATTTTTTCAGTACGTTGGTGCTTTGCAATGACAACAAATACAAAGTACACATATTCTAATATTATTTACATCATTTTAATACATTTAAAAGGATTAGCATGAAATTCGAAAACTAGTATGAATAAAACTAAGGCAAATGATAAAATAGGAACTTTAAAAAATAAGTAGGTATTGGTTGATGGTGGGGGTGGGGTGGTTGGGTGGTGGTGGTTGGTGTGGGCGGTAGGGGTACGTGGGGGTGGGGTGGGGTGAGTGGGTGGTGGTGAAGGGTGGTGAGGGGTAGTGGTGGGTGGTAGGGTGGGGGTGGGGTGGGTGGCAGAGGGTGGGGTTGGTGCGATGGGTGGGTTTGGTTGTGATGGAGGGGTTAGGTGGGGTGGAGATATAATGAGGAAATAAAATAAGTAACCACGCAAAAACCACCAAATCTGCAGTTACAAAAATTGAGTATTTTTATGGTTATATAACCGCAGAATTACAGCTAGTTTACAACACCATACAACATAATTTCAAGAACAATAAAAACAAACATGGTAATAATAAATCACGGGAAACAACCATACAAACAGGGGGTTTGGGACTATCCTACCATCCTAGTCCTAGATAGTCTTGGTTGCATAACCCATTACAAAAGGGGGAGGGGTATCATAATACACAAACTACATACCCATGCGCGCTAGTGCATCTGCTACCTTGTTGCCCTCCCTATAGCTTTGTACCATCTTAAACATCTGGCAATAAACTGAAGAGAACAATAGGCCATCAGTGTGTTATAATCCCGGATAACCGATCACATTACATACTAACTGGTGCATCACTTAACAAAGAAGACGGTACTGAAGCAGGATCAAGCTCCCAGCAGCCTCTCAAAACCCCTCCTTTTTCCCCACTCAGCTGAAATGCGGGGATCTGACGAGAGAATATACCCAACTCATCTTTTTTTATTTCTAGAAAAGCAGGAGGCGATCTTTCTTTTTGTGGAGACCTAAAGACTGACTTGAAACCATGCACACGCACCATGAATGAAACTTCTATCCAGTCTTTTGTATTTGCGATGACCTCCACTATCTCATACTCAAACTTGTCTGGATCCAAACCTGATTTTTTCCAGTTCTTGTACAGTGCCCAGATCTCTCCATCTCTTGGATAGATCTCAAACCTGTTCCTATTAATACATACTGCTTTCACCGCATGGGAGAATGAACTGGAAGCATAGACTTGATATTTTTCATTCACTTTGAACGTTCCACAAGCCGACTGAGCAGCATTATTGGGCCCTGCACATGCTTCAAGAAGGGCTACATGCAATTTGAATGGGACAGGAACAATCTTCTTAATCAGAGCGTAAGTCCTTGGCAATGTACTATTTTGACCATAAAGAGCCCATACCTGATGTACTTGAAACTTTCCCACAGATCTGTCCTCCTTAAAATCACAAAATATTTCTTCAAAACCTTTATCATCTGAAAAAGATGATGGTTTTTTGGAGCCTCCAAAGGAGTTGCTGAGACCAAATCTCTTTGTTCGTGAATGCAACTCTCTATCAGGATAATCATACCCCTCTGGGAGATTACTATCAGGAACTGTATCTGGTTTTAAAACAGAATCAACTAGAAGTTCAACTATTTTTGCACCACCCGAGGGCGGTCTAGCCTGTTTGTTAGCTGTCCAAATTTTAGACTTGTTATTCTGCATATCGCCTTCATGAAGGCCCATCCCATTTTGATTTCATCATTCCATGGAATTACTGCACGACCTAGTTACTCCGACATGCTTTTGATCATCACCACAAATAGCTTCTTTTTGCTGAGATTTACTTTCTCCAGCTGACAGGTGAGCCGATGCTCTTTTCAGAGGTTTACTATCTCCAGCTGATCGGTTAGACCATGCCTTCTTCAGAGGGCTTGCCAAATCATTCACATCAACTATAACACCTTTGTTGTTTGAAACATGCTGCCAATGCTGAGATGATCTCCTAGCGTCATAGCCATCAAGTCCAGTACCTTGTCCAGCAGGTGGATTGTTTCTGTTCTCAATTCCCACATCATTTGTCTCGACTCTGACTGAAGTATCATCGCTTACACTCGATTCAACTGTCTGCTTCCAACTCCTTTTCCTGCTTTCGCCATCTACCTTTGGCATTGCAGCTCCTTCTCTCATACCACCCATTAGCTTTTCGTACTTTTCATCCTTCTGTTTCGTCCTTATATCCACAAACACTGGAGCAATCTTTCCTCTGCATATCTCTGGACTCTGTGGGGATCCTATTTGGGTAGGTGGAAACCCAGCACTGCTTGCAGTCATTTTCGAGGTTCCTTGTTTAGGAAGCTCTTTCTGCTCAAAAGGACTCTTGACATTAGATTGGTTAGGAAGCAGTTTCTGACCCGCAGGTTGACTTTGTTTGGGTGTCTCAGCGGCACCTTGAGAACCTAGATCATATGCAATAAAAGTCTTCAAGCATATCTTGCAGCGTAGAGCACGGTTGACATAATTACTGTAATACTGGAACCTAATTTTGCAAGTGTGACACTTTGTCCAGAATGTTTCCTGCATTGCAGATGAAGTTGCTTGTGTAGATTGATGGGGATTTAGATTACTGAACTGAGCATTTGAGCCATTTTGAATGTTGTTTTGCCTGACAAATGGATTTCCATTAACCTGATGAGGTGGTTGCTTTGCTACAGAAACTTTGGATAATACTCCACACTTATTATCATTCTCATCATCAACCTTTTTCGCGCCACCTGATGTCTGTCTAGAATAAGGCTTCTTCTCCAAACTTGACGCATAAATATCAGCAAAACCATCATTATATTGAAAGAGAGCATTGACATCATTTTGGTCTTTCAGGTCTATCAATTGGGAATTAAACTTTGCAGTAAATTGCAATCTCTTATCTGAAGGATTAATAATGCCTAATCGGTCAAAAACTGCCTTCACAAAATCATTATACTCTATGCCTATCTTCACAGTAACCTGACGGGTAATACCTCCCACATACGAAGTGGATCCATCAGGAAGCACCTTTTTCTTCCAGCCCCAATGACAATAACAAAACAGTGTTTTATCTTCAGTTGCCATCATGAAGTAGTGTACCTTAATAGGCTCAAAAGCTAACAATCTTCAAAACTTCCCTTCTTCCTTCTCTTTTTCCTGAGAAAGGTAACAGTCTCGAAAAATTAAAAACCTGATCAAGAAATAAAATGAATTTAAAGGAAGCTACAAAATCAAGTATGAATATATACATAAGAAATGGCATAAACATATGAGGATTAACCAAGCCTCTTAATAAAAGCATTTGTTTCTTTAAGTAAATACATCTCAAGCTTCATGATCCTAGAATAAACCAAATTCTAATTAAAGGATAGGAATCTAACATCAGCTAATCAACAAAATTTTGACTGTAGGAAGAAAAGCGTTATCTAAATGTGAGTCAGCAAAAACAGCAACCCGCCTTGGCAGGTTAAAAGGCATAGGATTTCATCAATTGCAACAGGGTGTCAAAACAGAATTCCCAACCAATCTCAATAGTTTAAAACTTCAACCAAGAAACAGAAAATTCCATAATGCGTTTATAGGAAATCTTATGCATAAAATAACATGAGAATATTAGATATTTTTGCTGTGAAGAATGATATTAGCAATGAAGGGAAATTCATCAAATGCAAAGGGTCAAGACATTATCCCCACAAAAGCAAAGGTTTCAAACTTTAACCAACAAGAAAATTTCAAAATGGACTCAAACAGTAAGTTTACCACATGACAAATTTCATGGTAAAGTTAGATACTTTTGTTTGTTACATTAGCAAAGAAGACAAGCAATTTACACAACAGAATACCATCAAATGTAAAAGACAGAAACCCCAACAAAGGAAAAAGTTTCAAAGTTGAAGCAAGAGTCAGTATTTTTCTAAATTAAGTTCGAATTTGCAAGAGAATACTTTTTTCCCTTCTTTTTAATTTCTTTTGTAAACTTATACTTCCAAAATACCTCATTTTACGAGTAAAAGTTGCATCAATCTACTAGATACACAATTCCCCAATGACTTTATCATCAAACAAATACATGGCGGAGTCAGGATCCATATTAAGGGGTGTCAAAAATTATAAGTATTTTTGCTACCCAGGATCAAACACTCAACCTTAGGGAACGTTTGCAACCTCCTAACCACTGGACTAAACCTTCAGCTTGTGTCAAGGATGTCAACACTAGTATACATACCTTATAAACCAAAATTTCACCTATCTATACAATATGATTTTCCGGCAAAGAGTGTCGCTTGACACCCCTCAGGCAAGGGTAGCTCCGCCCCTGTACATGATACCATGTTTGTCACGACCCAACCCCGTAGGCCGTGACTAGTGCCCGATCTGGGCACCCAAACACATCTATTAAATGCTATCTCAAATTTTTATCAAACGCATTCAAGTATATAGCAGAAGCCGACAAGGCTATATTTCAAATTTAGATAATTTCCAGAAAAATTTCGGCAGAGTTTCCTTTGTTTTACAGACTATCCAAATTAACCCTGCGCACAGATAATACCAACAATGACCACCCAGGGCCAACAAAGCAACATTTAAACATATGCAGACCGGCCGCCGCGGCGAATGGGATCGCCCAAACACAACATATACACGCATCCGTACAGAAAGACCCCAACCCACAAACATGTCTACAGACCTCTAAACAGACCGACAGAATCATATGACGGGACAGGCACCCGCCGTACCCATGAACGAGAATATATAAATAAAGTAGTGACAGACTGTACCAAAAGATGGGCTCTGAATAAAAGAGCGCTCCAAATGGCAGAAAAGATATCCTAGACGGACGGATCAGCAAACCTGTCGTCGGTACCTGCGCGGCATGAAAACGCAGCCCCCGAAGAAAGGGGGTCAGTACGAAATATGTACTGAATATGTAAAGCCTGAATTACAGAAAAAAAATCATAACTGGTACAGAACGTACAGAAAAAGTGAGTAGAAAATCCAAAGTATCAAATACATATTTTCAAAACATGTGGAGTGTGTACAGAAACATATGTCATATCAAATCCGGCCCCTGCCAAGGGACTCGGCAGACAGAACGTGGCCACCCTCCCGACGCTGGTGCCACAACACAGAAGAATCAGAATAGGGGCATAACCCCGTAACATAGTATATCATATCAGATGACCATGGCAAATCATATCAGAACATGTGTACATGACACATCATACTCCACAAATCCATGTACGTGTATACCTGCCCTCTCACATCGAGGCACGACGAACAATGCAGAGGATTACGCTTGACAACATATCCTGGCCCGGGCTCAGTGTGGGAAACATTGGGGCATCCACGAATAGAGTAGTGAGAAACTAAATGCAGTTAAAATATCATAAATATTTTCAGAGACTCGATGAGGCATATCAATGACAAACCAATTCAATGAAGTCAGACGGGATCATAATAAGTGAGTTTCGGATGTCATAATGAATTACAGAAGCATAACCTTTCTGAAGTCGTTCCGAGTGCCAAAACAATTTATAAGACTTAATGAATTATTTAAAACAATTTTTTTTTTGTTTAGTAGTTAAAAGAGTAGTCAGAACATTTCTTTCCAAAAACTGCTCGAAAACGAGCCTTAAGTACAATAAGGGTAAAACCGGGACTAGTGGGCCCACCTTGGGACAAGTAAGGCGGTGGGCTCAAATTACGCATTTTAGGCTTATGGGGTCACCTACGAAGGTTCTACGGACATTCTATAACTTTTCATAAAGTTTGGGGAAGGTTTGCATAATTTTTAAGAAAGCATACAAAAAGGGTTCAATTCTATTGAATGAAAGAGGGATATTTTCAAATGCGGATTCCGATGAGCAGAATATTTTCCGAGGCTCGAATCCGATCCTAGTACACCTAGGACATGCCAAAAGAAGAAAAGGGATAGCTTTACATACCTCGAACGCACTTCCAAGATAGCCAATCTAAAGCTAATCCAAATCTACGCCTCGGGCTCCCCAAGGTCTACAATTACGCCAACGAATACCAATCATTAGCTAAGGGCACTTAAGCCATTCATTCCAAACTAATCATTAAATTCTACAGAAAATTCGGCAGCACTTCCCCTGTAAATAGGCCATCCCGAGAATTTATCTCGCTCAAAATCAACAACAACAACCACAATAACCAACCTAGTAACATTGATAACCAATTCGAAAGGCAAAATAATACTAGTAACTCTCTTTTACATCATTCAACAACTTTCATAAATTCAACTCGACGACTTACCTTCAAGCCAACATCGATGCTTATATATTTGAATACTAACCCGAATCCATACCAACAATACTTAAAGACATTCTAAGCAATTCATACAACATTTCCAACAATCCAAAATTTTTCCCTTCCTTTCCACATAATGTAACTCTTCCATTCTAAATTCACACCACCCAACTAATATCAACATTTTTCCATATTCATTAACTAACTCAAGATTACCCAAACATATTTCAATAACATTTTAAACAATATCCAAGGATTCGAACCATTCCGCCCATTTTCATATTCCATTCGAAACTTCTACAATTGCAACGAAACTACCAAATCGCATTGTTTTCTTCCAAATTCATTAATAACAACCATAGTTCACATTTAGCATCTTACTTTCATAATTGCATAAAAAATATATAAAAATCACATAATTTCTCATAACAACATACAACCAATTTCAACACCAACTCAACTCATTAACCCTTTATCTACGTCATCAATGTCACAACGACACCTCTAACAAGCTAAATAAATTTTAATTCACCATTCTCTTTCATTATTATGGCTCAGGGCCACACTCCTCTTCACACACCCACACGACCTCTATAAAGTTTCTAACCATTAATTTCCTTCATTCTCATCACATAACCCATGATAACAACAACAATAATCATATGAACATAATCATACCCTCAATCCTTTCAATTTAGCAAGGATAGCAATATGTCCATAATCACAACTTTAAATTTAACCATTTAATTCCTACATAATGCTACTAAAATCAATTCCTCATTCTTACTCAAAACACCCCCTTACACGGCTCAATTTATAATTCAACATCAACATACATAACCCGTTTGTATTCAACACACATCTACCAAGCTATACAAGTCTAAACTACCTCCAAAACATGTAGAAAAGAATTAAATCTTACCTTAGAGACAAACTCTAATTTTTCACCATGAAATGTCTTCAAGAAAGCCATGGCCGTGAGTTGCCATGGCTACCATGAGCTCCATCTTTTTCCTCCTCTTGATCTTCAAATCTCTCCAATTAATTGTGTAGAAGGGGGCAAAAATGGGCTGGCCGTGAACAGTGTCCGTGAACAGTGGCGCCGCCCGTGAACAGTGGCGGCGTGAACAGTAGCGCCGCCGTGAACAGTGGCGCCGCTGTGAACAGTCGCCGTGAACAGTGCCCGAACCCCTCTCTCTCTCTAGGCTTGAGAACCCCTCTCTCTAAAACCTAATTTGCAAGATTAATTGTAGTGTAGTTATCCACTTATGCTCATTTATATAATCTTTACAAAGTGGACATGTGTCAATTTTCATGACATGTGTCCATCTTTATTCAAGGCCAACCAAATCTCGCCACGTGTCGTGGGGGCCCACTTTCGATAATTAAATTAATTCCTAATCTCCAATATTAATATTTTTATGCTAAATAAAATTTATAAGCAATTTTTGTAATAATCAAAGTTGAAAATTAAAAGCTCTTATTTCATGTCCGAAAATAATTCCGCCTTTAACTTGAGTCGATTTGCTTGCGGATAATTCGTCGTATAAATGTACGGGGTATAACAATGTTGCACTACAACTCTACATACTCATATACCTATGACTTGTGAAAATTTGAAAATACAAGTTAATTTTTTATTGATTCGTAAGTCGACACTCTTTTTGAACAAAAAAATAAAGGCTAAATGTACTTTTTTTTTTTAACTAGATGGAGTACTTCGAGTTGCAGACAGTTAAACAATGCTTTTAAAACTAAAACCCCCTTTTTCTTTATGTGAAAATACTGTGTGGTTCTTTAAATATATGTACTTCATATTTTGACAGCAAATAAAAAAAATCAATCATTTGACCATGAATTTTAAAAGTTACAAAATACTAGTACTAGATGCCTGACATTCTCATTACATGTAAATACCAGTTTGGGTTTCTTCTTGGCGGAAGAAATATGCAACAATCACGACTTGTATCATCGGGTGTCAGGAATTTTTAAGATAGATTCTCTTTGCCAACGAACTAGATGTCCTCTAGGAAACTATTCCCTTCGTCAACAACCTAGATATCCTAATGGTGTATTTATACATTAGAATATAACAATTAAAGTTTATGAGGAGGACAAGCTAATGGTTAACGAGCTAATTAGCATATCTTATATGTAGACCCGACCAATAGCTATTTTCAACATCTTTGTGGCTATTGCTTTGATAAATGTTTTCTATACTCCCTCCGTCCATTTTTACTTGTCCATGTTTGAAGGGGTATTCCCTCTGGTTTGTTTTACTTGTCATTGTTTTTGTACGCCCATTAAGCTAATATTAACTAACGGGTGATTTGACTAAATTATCCTTATTTATTCTTTGTTGTCAATCAATACTACTGTTTTTTCCACCACATTTATTGAGTAAGGGTAGAGGTGGAAACTAATAGTTAACTGTATCTTGATTTTCTAAAATGACAACTATTTTGGACTATCTATATTTAATAAGGACGATAAGTAAAGCAGACCGGAGGGAGTAATTAAAAAATGATAAGTTTACTATATCAATATATATATATATATATATACATATATATAGTGCATTCAATATTTTGGGAAATGCATCGAAATATGATTATGATTAATAATAAGGGTAAATTAGAACTAAGTGATAAATTATGTCTTGATTTTGCAAACTGGATAACTAAAAGTGTACATCTATTTTAATCTAGTGGATAAGTAAATAAAAATGGACGCACAGAGTAATAAGTTTCCTGTTTTAATGAGTCACCTAGAGCTCTTGTGGAGAAGTAACGGTGTTTTGAAGGAAAGGATTTTTGGGAATTAGGGTTGGGGTTGAGTTGAAGCGAAGACACAACTAAGGTCACGTGCATCGCCACGTGTGTTGAAATTGACGCATAGGATCACTTAGGCGGCTAGAAATAGTGGCCCAAGTTAAATACCAGGCCAAAGATCTAGCTGAGGCAGTTAGAAAATCTGCTAAAAATATATGCTCTCTCTCGTATTTCACTCTCAATCTCTCATCTCTCTCTCTCTCTCTCTCTCTCTCTCTCTCTCTCTCTTCTCTTCTGTTCTCTTATCTTACCTCATTCATTCTCTCATTTAAGGGAATTCTCCATTGTTGCTGAAGCTTTCATTTTGGAAGCCATTGTATCTGTAATAGCTATAGAGTTCATCATAGTTTGTAGTACTACAATTTGTATCAATAAATTCCCATAACTGCCTCAATTTCTCTATTTTTACCCTAAGTACATTACAGTTTTCTAAAAACAATGAATAAGGATATATATGAAATGGGTTCAGGGGTAAGATGGTCATTTAATAATATATCCCATGAAAACTAATCCTGATATTAGTTATCCCGCCTAGGAGATGGGATAAAATAATCCGTTTGTTGTAAAATTTTATATTGGGAGTAATAATAACTCAACCAAATATGGTATAAATTCAATCAAAGAATTTAATCCCAATATCCTGCCTTATCAGTGTACCAAACGACCCCTAAAAGAAAAGAATAAGAAACAAAAAAAGAAACTTACAGAGAAGAAAAACGAAAATAGATTTTTCTAGGAATATTAGTCGACCCCTGAGTTGTCCAAAGCTCTGGTGGAGAAGTGTTTTTGAAGAAAAGGGCTTTTGTTATGTACCGTAGCAAAGTTATTTCGTATTTAATTTGGGAATTAGGGTTGGAAATAAGTTGAAGTAAAGACACAGTTCAGGTCATGTGCGTCGCCACGTGCGTTGAAAGGATACATAGGATTAGTTCATTTAATTGTAATCCAACGGATCAGATATAATGGGCCGCATAGCCAGTTGAGCCAGCTATATCCAGCTGGATCGCTTAGGTGGTTAGCAATAGTGGCCCAAGTTCAATACCAGGCCAAAGATTTAGCTGAGGCAGTTACAAAATCCGGTAAAAATATCTACTCTCTCTCTCTCTCTCCTATTTCTCTCTCAATCTCTCCTATCTCTGTCTTCTCTTTTTTTCTATTCTCTTCTCTATCTCATTCACTCTCTAATTTCAGGGAATTCTCCACTGTTGCTCAAGCTTTCATTTTGAAAGCCATTGGAGTAGCTACAATTCGTATCAATAAAATTCCCATAACTATCTCAGTTTCTCTATTTTTACCCTAAGTACATTACAGTTTTCTAAAAACAATAAACAAGGATATATATGAAATGGGTTCAAGGGTAAGATGGTCATTTAATAATATATCCCATGAAAACTAATCCTGATATTAGTTATCCTGCCTAGGAGATGGGATAAAATAATCCAAGGTTGTGGTAAAATTTTATGTTGGGACTAATAATAACTCAACCAAATATAGTATAAATTGAACCGAAGAATTTAATCCTAGTATATCCTGCCTTATTTGTGTACCAAACAATCCCTAACAGAAAAGGAGAAGAAATAAAAAGAGAAACTTACAGAGAAAAAAAACGATAATAGATTTTTCTTAGAATGTCAGTCAGTCATGGCTGAGTCGTCCAAAGCTTTGGTGGGAAAGTGACGGTGTTTTGAAGGAAAGGGTTTATGTTATTTACCGGAGCAAAGTTAATTCATATTTAATTTGGGAATTAGGATTGGAAACGAGTTGAGGTAAAGACATAACTGAGGTCACGTGCGTCGCCACATGTGTTGAAATGGACGCATAGGATTTGTTCATTTAAGTGTAATCCAACAGATCAGATGTAATGGGCCGCACAGCCAGTTAGGCTAGCTATATCCAATTGCATCTTTTAGCTGGTTAGTAATAGTGGCCTACGTTAAATACCAGCCCAAAGAGTTAGCTGAGGCAGTTAAAAAATCTTTTAATTAAAAATATCTTCTGTCTCCCCTAATTCGCTCTCAATATCTCCTATCTCTCTCTTCTCAATATCTCCTATCTCTCTCTTCTCTTACTCATTCTCCATTGTTGCTCATGCTTTCAATTTGGAAGCCATAGTAGTAGCTATACAATTCATCATAGCTTGTAATATTACAGTTCATATCAATAAAATTTCCATGACTGACTCAATTTCTCTATTTACCCAAAGTGCATTACAGTGTTCTATAAACAATGAACAAGCATATAAATGAAATGGGTCCAGGGGTAAGATGGTTAATTAATCCTGGTATTAGTTATCCAACTAGGAGATGGAATAAAATAAACCAGGGTTGTGGTATAATCTTATATTGGGACTAATAATAACTCAAACCAAACATGGTATAAATTTAACCCCCAAAAATTTAATCCCAATATATCCTACCTTATACTGCGTATCAAACGACCCTTATAAGAAAAAGAAAAAAAAAAAGAAACAAAAAGAGAAACTTACAAAGAAGGAAAAACATAATGAATTTTTCTTGGAATATCAATCAGTCATAGTCATGGCTGAGTCGCCCAAAGCTCTGGTAGAGAAGTGACAGTGTTTTGAAGGAAAAGGGTTTTTGTTATGTACCGAAGCAAAGTTAATTCATATTCAATTTGGGAATTAGGGTTGAGGTTGAGTTGAAGTGAAGATACATCTGAGGTCACGTGTGTCGCCACATCTGTTGAAATGGATGCATAGGAGTAATTCATTTAAGTGTAATCCAACAGATCAGATGTAATGGGCCGCACAGCCAGTTGGGCCAGCTTTATCCAGTTGGATCACTTAGGTGGTTAGCAATAGTTGCCCACGTTAAATACTAGCCCAAAGAGTTACCTGAGGCCATTAGAAAGTCTGGTAAAAATATCTTCTCTCTCAATCTCTCTCTCTTCTTTTCTCTTACCTCATTCATTCTCTCATTTCAAGAAATTATCCATTGTTGCTCAAGCTTTTGTTGACACCCAATTTTGTCCCTCCTTTATTTAATTTTATTCACTCGGGCGTCTAAATTTATTGACGAGCTAAATACTCTATTTTCACTACTATTATTTTCGCTATTTTTATTTTTAACATTACAAGTATTACTTTATCACAAATTTTAAATGCTCGTCATCGTTTCATTTTCGAGTTTGGAATCGTTAGATTAATTACAAGACAACATTTTGCAAAAATCTTTATTTCTTCTACATATTAATTATTAATTACATAATATATATTATACCAGTTAGAATCCCAAAAATAATTAAATAGCGAAGGAAGGACCAATATTTTTCAGCCAAATTAATGGCCCAAAATACAAATATAATATCATTTTCCTACCCAATTAAACAACCCCACATTTTAAATACCCAGCCCATTACCCATTGAAATATATCAGCCCACCAGTCCATATTTAATTATTTCCGGACCAGTCCCTACAACCAGCCCACATATTGTACCCGACCCGGTCCAATTTTTTTTTTAACCCTAAATCTCTTCCTCTTTCTTTTCTTTCTTTCCTTTTCTTCCGCCTCCCCTCATCTCTTTCTCTCCTTTTTCTTTTCCCCTCATCGTCGCCGCTCCCCTTTTTCCTCGTCTCTCTCGCACCCCGCTCCTCTCCACTTACCCCTGTCCCCGCGCCTCTGTCGCCCACTCATCTCTGTCCCCCACGCTCCCTCCCTCCTTTTCTTAAACCCTAATCACAACCCTATAAAGAAGGGGGAATCGACTGAGAAAAAAAAGAAAGGGGGATCTGCTTGGCTTATGAACGAAAAAGGGGTTCGGGAAATCAAAGAGTGAAAACAAAAAATCAATTCAAACAAAATAAGAACAAGTTTTAGAAACAGATCGGAAATCCCCCCTAAAAATAACCAAATCAGGAATTTACAAATTCCCATACAAAACTCGAGATTCAATAAATCATTCGGGTCTACTAGAAAAGAAGAACTTCTGGGTTGGTAATTCGGGTTTTGCAATCGTTCGTCGTATTCGAGAATAGATTCAACGCTGTCGACGCCCCAGTTCATTGCACACAAAATAGGTAAACTTCAATACATTTATTACTTCAAGTCTTCAGTATCTGGTTTTAGTTAAATTTTTAGTGGTTCTGCTATTTTTATGTTATGTAATTTCTCTGTCGTCATATTATTTTTTTTGATATCTGGGTGCTGTTAGGATAGGATGCTAATTTCTAAAAAAAATGAATTTGAAAGATGTATATTATAGTCTTGGATGCCTAGACTGAATTTCCAAAACTTAGAATCCATTTGAAATCAAATATACATAGGATATACAGTGGGTTACCAAGATAAGAAGAAGATATACATTCGATATACATCTGATATACATATCGTGGTGGATATATTTTAGGTATCATGTTTGTACTCTGTTGAATCTTATAATATTGTTTGAAGTCACCTGTTGATGAAATCTTTAGTCATGTGCCGTATGATCTAGACGTGATTCTGTATGTTTATTTCATTACATGTATATTTGTTTGCTTCTGTTCGTGTCTGTTTAGCTGGAACTGATGTGTAGACTTTATGGGATTGAATAAATCTGAATGCTGTCTGATCTCAGTTCAGCAAAAGAACTTCCTGTAAGAACCTATGTGAAAAAGAAAGTTAGTCTCAAACATCCATTTCATCTTGTTTGATATTTAATCTTTGTTTTGTGTTCGTATGATTGGTTTAGCTCATTTGGTAGATGTTGTCTAGTTTGGCATGAAGTGTGGATCTATATGACTATAATAACATCTATTTCGCTTGTTCAAAAAAATCTGATTTGAATTCCTGGGTTTAAGCTGGTAATTGTCCCTACACCATTCCTTGGCTATGTAACTCATATATTTCTGATTCTGCCCTGCTACATCAGAGTATAGTGTAATACCAAGTTCTTTTGTCTGTGATTCTAGCTGTAGAAGAAGACATGTTTGGTTCAGCTGAAAAAAAATGTTTACTGACTGGGATATAAATAATATATCTCTGTGTATGATGTCTTATTGTTGAGGTGTCTGACTTAATGAAGAAAACACTATATTCAAATCACTTTGAGAATCTGGGTTGATTAACTTTGAGAAGGTTGACTTCTTCCTCAGTTTCTCTATTAATAAGTTGAGGTTTGCTTGACTTTATTCATATGTTGTTATCCTGGAAACTGAACTTGCTCTGTTCTTTTGGGTTGCTTGAATGTCTTGAACACGATTTTAGATCTGAACCTGTTTTTCCTCTAACTATTTTTGTTGGTAGTGGGCCTTACTGCCCATTTCGCTATAAATCTTAGTGTTTTGCATTGTCAATATGATGAATATGAACTGAAAATGTGTGCCTGAACACCACAATATTCCCCTGGACTGCTGTAGTGGTTTAGTCGCTGTTGTGTTTAGTTTAGGCAATTCTGGATACTATTTGCTGTGTTGTTTGGTTTATTTGGTGCTTCATGTGTTTAAGAATTTGGATGCCTATTTCTCGCTCAGTATAGCATCATGTTGTTAGTCATGGCATTTTAGTTCCTGTTTCTTATTAGATGAGTTTATCGTGTTTAGGTGTGGCTTTAGATTTCTTGCTTTCTGTTTATAGGTAAATCGAGCATGTTCAGTCATAATGTTTCCTCCTATATTTGCCCTTTCATGTGATCTGCATATTTCTTTTGATCTGAGTCAAATTTTGGGTCTGTCCAGATCCATGCACCACTAAGAATAGCTTTATCTGTGACTATTGTGGGACCAGCATCCTTTCATGCCTGGTCTCATTTCTTGTTGTGTCAAAACACCCTCAGTGTACGAGAGTTCGGCTATTGAACATTGTCTGAATAAATGATCATTTTAAAACACGTCAAATGACGACACCTGCTAACTAGTCTACTAACCATGTTGCCGCATTGTTGTGACGCATTTGGACATTTTTTAGCCCTGTCTCGGTTTCATTCATTCAAATATACATGGTATATACACAGCCTACTTTGAGTTTATATTTTATATGTTTAACATTATTGTTTGATTATATACTAATCCCTTTCCTTTTCATTTTTTACGCATGACCTCCGCATACGTGTCCAAGGGACTTGTCTTCCGCATTCGGTGTTGGACTAAAAGCCCAACAATATATTCTTCTCGTGTCCAGCCCATTTGAAAGAGTTCCTGAAAATGTTGGGCTGAAGCCCAATAGAGGTAGTAACAGACAGCAGCAACACATAGAAGTTGTTGTTGGGCTGAAGCCCAGCTGCAAGCAGACCATAACAATTCTGGAAAGTGGGCCGAACCCATTTATATTACATCTATTTTATTTTGTGCGTATTTAATATGTGTTATATGACTAACATTTTGTCTGCTAATTTAGATAAATTCTAGTACATTAAGGGTTGTAGTTTAATAATGGGTAGTTAATTCCATAAATTTATTTTCACCTCTAGTTTTGTTCTAAACTATTAATGGTATCTATAACATTTATTCGAGTAATTGATTTTCAAATAGCATGACTATATATCTCAAGTCAAAGGAATCATACTTTATTTTACTATCTTAAAATTCTCAAACGTCACTAATATATAAATATTAATCCGAGTATTCTCTATAAGCATTAGTTTTAAGACGTATTCAACTATGCATATCTTTAGCCGAATTGGTTAAATAAGTTAGTAAGAAATAAAATTCACCTCCTTTGCCTCCTATTAAGAATACAAGTCTAGGCATTTTTACACCACCATATTCACATAATATCATCTTTACCTAAATATCATATTGTCAAATCATATTTTAAAAGGTTATTATTCATAGGTAGATTATCTTATTTTCCGCAAACCATGTTTTTTGAATAACATTATTATATTTTCATTTAAGGTCTTAGCAATATCTTTAAGTCTCATTTAACATTTAGAATCTTCTTCTACGCAAATTGTTGTGTTTTCTACAAGTATTATTTTAAACAAATTATTATACTTTCGTTTAAAAATTTAACAACATTTATAAGTCGTATTACAAAATAGCATTAAAGATACACTTTTTATACAAATTATTACTTTTCCACAAATCCCATTTTTTTAAAAACAACATTTTTTATATCTATCTGTAACTTTAACTATATTTACCAAGTTATTTTTTTATAATACTATATTTACACTTAGCCTAATTAATCATAAGTCCGGTCGGTTAACCATTGTTAATGGGTCTTAAAGGGTGCCTAATACCTTCCCTTTAGACTAATTGAACCCTTATCCAGAATCTTAAGTTTCGCAGACCTTAAACAGAGTTAACTTTAAACAATAACTTTAATAAAATTTAGGTGTCCTAATTCACCATAAATAATTAGGTGGCGACTCCTTAAAAAACAACAAACAAAAAACAGGAATCTCCAATACGTCATACTTCTAAATTTTAACTCTCTGGGGTAAAAATGGGGTGTGACAGCTTTCATTTTGTAAGCCATTGTAGTAGCTATACGGTTCATCATAGTTTGTAACACTACAGTTAGTTTTCAATAAAATTTTCATAACTGTCTCAATTTCTCTAATTTTTACCTAAGTGCATTATAGTTTTCTAAAAACAATGAACAAACATATAAATAAAATGGATTCAAGGGTAGGATGGCCATTTAATAATATTATCTCAGGATAATTAATCCTGATATTAGTTATCCCACTTAGAAGATGGGATCCTTTGAATGGAAGCCCCGGTAAACGGCGGTGGTAACTCTAACTGTCCTAAGGTAGCGAAATTCCTTGTCGCATAAGTAGCGACCTGCACGAATGGTGTAACCGGTTCCCTCAATTGTGGCATCGCCTTCATCATCCCTCGTTCCCTTCTTTGTTTGTTTGATTCGAAGGGGAAGGGCCCGTTGAGTTCTTAAGAATCATAATATTTTTTTCGTCTAAATGGTAAAATGGATTTCTTTTTCTTTTCAAAAACTCCATTTTTCTCATTTTTCTGATCATGTTTTTGAAAAATTCAGTTATTGATTTATTCAGACCACATCTTCTTTTTCTATGATAGTATCTATCGGTACTTTCAAAGTTGGAAGAAAGAAGGAATCACTAAATTTCTTGGCTGCTATGCTAGAATATACTCCCTCCATTTCAATTTATATGAACCCATTTGACTGGGAATGGCATTTAAGAAAGAGGGAAGACTTTTGACACTTGTGATTCAAACAAGCCTTGAAAATTTGTGTGGCTGTAAATCATTCATAAAGTGAATTTGTTTCCAAATTAGGAAAGAGGTCATTCATTTTGGCACGGACTAAAAAGGAAATAGGTTCAAACAAATTGAAACAGAGGGAGTATTAAATATCGTGCAAATCCTTTCTATACTAATCTAATGTAGAACCTTTCAATCCGGCGAAATGGAAGGCTTTGGCGTGTACCAAAATGGAGAATTTGGGTCAGATTAGTAAGCTTACGACCACTGAACAAACTTGGTTGACGGCATTCCCATAAATAGAGGATGAAACCCTTGCTTGTTTATCCTGACGAGGGTTTATGAATCACTCAAACGAGCCTTTCTAGCCGCATCTGAATCGACATCCCTATCCATATGTTTATACGCAGAGGCAGCCTTCTTACCAGTCTGCCTCCTTTCTCTTGATGGAATATATGAATACCTGAGCTCCAACTTTGCCCCACCCCGTCTCCACTGGATCTGTTCCCGGGAGTACCCTAAAAAAAGGGATCTTTCCTCTCCCCAGCCATTTCGGGTTAAGAAGACGTGAAATCCAGAGACAAAATCCATGGCTATCTCGTCCCACTTCCACTGTGGCAGTTCAAACCTCAGAGGGAGTTGAAGAGAGGTCTTTCAGTTCGTTCAAAGGCACTAGGGACAAGCCATTACAGACTGTCTAATGCTTCTAGATTTCACATTCCTTTCAAGCTTGATCCTTCCCTTAGACTCGTTACCTCGTTCGACTGAACTCGTTGGTTCCGTGCTCTATTTGGTCGTAACCCGGTTCGAGAACCTTCTCTCATAGATTTCCTTTACCAAGTCATCGCCAGCAATCAACTCTTATCCCTTGGTGTCAAAGGGCGAGTTCGTTTCTTGTCTTGCCCAAAAACTTTCTTTATTCTCATTGGAGAAAGACTCTCCCGCGGCAGGGTTTTACACATAGGGCCAGCTGCTTTCTTTATCTCGCTTGCCCTTAGTCCATCTAGTGCCTTTCGGTTGGGGTCCGCCCTGGGGGTTAGGTTAGACGGCATTAAGCAAGTTCCTTCTTCTGCGAATATGAGATAGACCGATAGCCGGTACGAGACTAAGGGATTGTGGGAATAGCGAAAGACCGGATTCAAAGATATAGGCCAATCAAAAGGAAGATAGTGAAAGACCACCACAAAGAGACCCTCGCTCACGCCTTAGTCTTATTCGAAAACAAAAACGGATGGACCTTCCTATTTTAGCGGAATGACTTAACTTACTCCCCATACGAGACCTTTGTTTAGTTAGGAGTAGGTTTTTGTAACCTTAACGCACTAACGAAAAACCGCTTCCAGTTTTCAGCTGATGAAAGTCTGTCCTTTCATTACAAGCATCGGGGTGATCCGCTTCGGGAAACTATTACCTCGACTTGGATTGAAAGGAAGAACTTAGAACTTTGGGACTTACCCTAGGACTCCAACCCCTAGCATTCCAATTGAAACTTTTTTATTGCGTTCCTGGCTCTGGGCTCTCTCAATCAAAGGATGGTCTCTATCAATCTCCTGGCCGAAGTCAGTCTTAAACTCCACGGGGGTTTCCAAGGAATCGGAAACGGAAAGACTTCACTTCAACTCAATAAATGACGTCCACTTCGTAAGTGCTAAGGCAAAATATATCAGAAATCAATTGAAAAAGAAAATCAAGAGTGCTTAGTGCTTGGTCCCAGATAGCAGCTCTTGATGAACTGCCCAGCTAGGCATGATCAACTATTCCTATCAATTAAACCTTCTACTACGTTAAACGTGTCTCGCCAGACATTTCCCTCGCTGAAAGCCATAATTTCTTTTTCAATTTCCAATTGGAGCTCCCTTAACTCTTTTTCTGGGATGTCTGGAAAACAAGGATCATTCTTTTTTTCTTCCAATAAAGAAAAATAATCTAGGGTTGTGGTATAATTTTATACTGGGAGTAATAATAACTCGAACCAAATATGGTATAAATTTTACCCAAAAATCTAATCTCAGTATATCATGCCTTATACTACGTACAAAACGACCCCTAACAGAAATAAAGAAGAAGAAAAAGAAGAAGAAATAAAAAGAGAAGCTTACAGAGAAGGAAAAAACGACAATGAGTTTTTCTTAGAACATCAATCAGCTATGGCTGAGTAGCCCACAGTTCTAGTGGAGAAGTAATGGTGTTTTGAAGGAAAGGTTTTACATAAACAACAAACAACCATACACATGAAATGGGTTCAGGGGTAAGATGGTCATTTAATAATATTATCCAGGATAATTAATCCGTGTATTAGTTATCCCACCAAGGAGATGGGATAATATAATTCAGGCTTGTATAATTTTATATCGAGACTAATTAATAACTCAAAACCAAACAGGGTATAAAGTTAACCTAAAAATAATTAATTTGATATTGCGTACCAAACCATTCCTTTAGAAATCGAGAAGAAACAAAAAAAAAAAAAAAACTTATAGAGAAGGAAAAACGAGAATGGATTTTCCTTGGAATATCAATGATGGTTTGAAGGAAAGGATTTTGTAGAAACAACGAACAAGTGTATGTATAAAATGGGTTTAGGGTTAAAATGGTCATATAGTAATATTATCCCAGGAATTAATCCTGGTATTAGTTATCCACCCGGGAGATGGGATAATATAATCTAGGGTTGTGGTATAATTTTATACTATGACTAATTAATAACACAAACCTAACATGGTATAAATTTAACCCAAAAATCTTAATCCCAGTATATCCTCCTGCCGTATACTGCGTACCAAACGACCCCTACCATTTAGTCTTTAACATTCATTTGATTGTTCTGTAAGACAAAATTGCTGCTTTCACTTTCTTGCTTGTGGAATGAACCGTTTTAGCTGGTGGACTGAAACAAGATTGTTAACTTTCTGCACTATAATTATATTAAAGGCATTTGACTGAAATTTCAGCTTTTCCGAGAAGGGGAAAAAAGCAAAGAGATAAAACAACAGGGCTATCATCTAATTTGTGCCACTGAAGTCAATCAACATTAAAGACATTGACTATCAATCTCATCCAAGCCACGAAGTCATTCACTCCCAAACCCAAGTTGAATGAACATGGCAAGTATCAAAGAATTAACTAACGAGACAAAGTCTGGAACTTTCAAGTTTACCATTCCCCGGCAAAGTACGATTGATTACAAAGACAGATGTCTTCTAAAAGAACAATTTTGTCCATTAATATCCTCACTACATGTTCCAGCAACCATCTGGGGATACAATTCATTCACCAGTCTTACATTAATAGCTGCTGGTGCAAACTTACAGCAGCCAAAAGTGTTCTGCCCAAATGCCATCGATTTTATCAACTATAGTGGGCAATCTTAAGAGTTCAATGACACCATCCATGAATTCTGGCGAAAAGCACCTTTCATTGGATAAAGCAGGAGACAGAATTTATCATGTCTATAGATCATCTAATCTCAATTTTCTTTTCTTTTTTTCTTGCTTAAAGGGCTAATTATAGACTCCTTTACAAAAGCATAGGGACTATCCTACCATCTTTAGTCCTCTGATAGTATATGGGTGCATAAAATCCATCACAGAAAGGGGAGGGGTATCACAAATATACAACTTCTTCCAAAAACTACAGATTCATGTGTGCTAGTGCGTCTGCTACCTTGTTGCCCTCCAGCAGTGTGTTTGTCCAGGAGAACTAATCCCATCACACTTTGACTGGTGCATCACATTACAGAGAACACGGTACTGAAGCAGGATCAAGCTCCCAGCAGCCTCTCAAAACTCCTCCTTTTTCGTCAGTCAGCTCAAATGCAGGAATCTGATGAGAAAATCTCCCAAACTCATTTTTATGTATTTCTAGAATAGCAGGATTCGGTCTTTGTATTCTTCGAGACCTAAAGACTAACTTGGAACCATTCACACGGTGCATCAATGAAACTTTTATCCGGTCTTTTGAGTTCTCGATGACCTCCACTATGTCATACTTAAACGTGGCAGGATGCAAACCTGATTTTTTCCAGTGCCTGTATACTGCCCAAATTTCTTCTTCTCTTGGATAGATCTCAAACCTGTTCCCATCAATAGATACTGCTTTCACCACATGGGAGAATGAACTGGGAGCATAGACTTGACAATCATTTTGGACTTTGAACGTTCCACAAGCAGACTCAGCATTTTTAGGCCATGCGCGCGACTCAAGGAGGACTACATGCAATTTGTGTGGGGCAGGAATAATCTTCTTAATTTGAACACATTTCCTAGGCAATGTACTATTTTGACCATAAAGAGCCCATACCTGATCTATTTGAAACTTCCTCATGGATATATACATCCTAAAATCATGAAAAACTTCTTCAAAACCTTTATCATCTGACAAAGTTATTAGATTCTTGGAGACTCCAAAGATGTTGCTGAGACCAAAGCTCTTCGTGCATGAATTCAACTCTCTATCAGCTTGACATGATAAATAAATTGGTATAGTGGGACTTGAGTAACGACTTCTTTTAACACATTTATCACAAAAATCAGGGGAAGGATTGTCACTGGCAGAATGAGAGCTCATCTGTGTTCACTTTTTCTAGAGATGTTCACTCCCGTGGGATATCTTTGAACATTATCAGACTCCCCATCAGTAGCACGGGTGCCATTTAAGTCTACAGACTTCGAAACAGTCATTGCATTCCTGGACTTATCTCTAGTTCCAAGAAGAACTGCAGATAAAACATTTTCTACAGCTCACTCCCTTTGGTCTTCTTCTGGATGAGGCCCGAGCCAACTGAGCTTCATCTTAAATTCAGGACCAAATACCTTCCTAATGTGGGCATAGCATGGCATACGATCAAGCATATCGTAGACAGCCCAGATCTCGTCAACTGCAAGGCACTTTTAAGCTTTATATTTGTCAAATCACTGAAATCAGGACCAGGATGATAATACAACACTACAGGATTATTATCAGGAATTGTATTGAGTTCCGAATCCGGAATTGTATCTGATTCTGAATCAGAATAAAAAATATGTTCAATTTTTTTTGCACCACCTAACGGTGGTCTAGAAACCTGTTCATTAACACTCCCAACCTCAGAAGTCGTTATGCACACCCCCTTCAGGAAGGCCCACTCCATTTTGATTTAATCTTTCCACAGAATTACCGCATGACCTAGTTACACCAACAATTTTTTTCTGCTGAGGTTCATTGTCTCCAGCTGACAGGAACCGTGCCTTTTTCAGAGGGGTTGCCAAATTATTCTCACCATCACCTAGCGGAGTTGTATCTCGTCCTGAATCAGAATAATCAACAATTGCAGTTTATCTCACATGACCTGATGGTGGCATAGCATTACGCTCCAAATGTGATGCATACAATGAGCAAAACCATTGTTAAATTGCAACAGGGTATCAACACCTTCTTGGTCCCTCAGCCGTATCAGTTCGGACCTATCAAAGGATCAATGCCTAATCTGTCAAAAACTGCATTTACAAAACCATTGTACTTTATGTCTGTCTTCACAATAATCTGATCAGTAATACCTCCCCCATACGAAGTGGACCCATCTGGAAGCACCTTATTCTTCCTACCCCAACGACAGAAACAAAACAGCGTTTTATCTTCGTTTCCCATCATGAAGTAGTGTACACAAGCACAGAGGCTCAAAGGGTAACAATCTTCAAAACCTTCCCTTTTTTTTTCTGAGAAGGGTAACAATCTCAAAAACTAAACCTGATCAAGAAATAAAATAAATTCTAAGGGATTTTTTCCTTAAAAGTAAATACCTCTCAAGCTTCATGATCCTGGACCAGATCAAATTCTAATTTAAGGACAGGAATTTAAAACCTGCCAATCAGCGAGTCCGGAACCAAAATGACCCATTAAAAATCAAAGTGAACCAAAATACCCAAAAAAAAAAATTGGTATGAAAGTACCTTTAGCGCAGTATTTTACTGCACTAAAGCACTTAACCGTGACGGAACCGTTAAGTGCTTTAGCGCAGTGAAATACTGCGCTAAACCAAACTCTCTCTCCTATAGCGTAGTAAAATAATGCGCTATAGGGCTCCACCATAAAACCCGATCGGCTCCGCCACTGGTCCCTCCAGTGGCGTTAAAAATTTTCAAAAACGTCGTTTTCTATTAACTTTCGTCGGGAAAGTTTAGATTCTTGGTATATTCAAGTCAAGGAGCAAGATTCTAAGCTCGAATTCTGGGAAAAAGCGGCGTACAACTCAATTAATACAACTCTACAAAAATCTTCGATTAAGATTTTCTACTATGAACTTTTGTTATTAATTTGTTATAGACATTATATTGTACGAGTGTTTAACATTTAATCGTCGTTAATTTCAAAAAAAAAAAGAAGTCAAATTTCATTTTTTTTGTTTGATCGACTGGGCAGTGGCTTTTGCCACTGTTCCCTTTTTTTTTTGGCAAATTCATTAATTGTTAAATGTGTATGAATTGTTAATTTGTTAAATGTTTATGAATTGTTAAGTTATTTTATGTTTATGAGTTGTTAACTTGTTAATTGTTTATGAATTGTTAATGAATTATTATTTTGTTAATTGATTATTTGTTAAATATTGATTATGAATTAATTAGTTGTTAAATATTGGTTCTGAATTGAAAGAAGTTGATTGGTAATGAATTTTTTTTTAACACTTCGTTTGGATAATTGTTATGTATTGTTTCATAATGTATCGTATTGTGTTATACTGTATAGGACCAAATCAGTCGTTACATAAAATAGGACCTTTCGTCATTACATGACGATGGATTTAACGATACGATACAATAAAATTAAAGTAACAATCAAAGAAAACATTGTATTTAAACTAACAACACAATATAATACAATAGGTAACAACCATCCAAACAAGTTGTAAATGATTATGAATTGTTAATCTATATTATTTTAAAAGAATGAATATATATGTTAAATAAAATAAGATTATCTAAAAAAGAATAGTTAAAGTTCTTCTTTTCATAAATACATAGGTTAAAATATACCACATCCTTTAATTATACACATTGCCCGGTTAAAATATACCACATCCTTTAATTATACACATTGCCTCAATAAGCCGTAAAATCACATATGTTTTCTAATTGAGACTGATAGGTATAATTAAAGAATAAGACATATTTTATGTGGTTAACTTAACTACCTAATAAACACTTTATAACACGCACAAAACTTTTTGCAAAATTTGAACGAAAGGTGTCTAATAGGAACACTTTATAATATGTTCAATTCTCTATTAGAATTAATCGTAGTTTGATTGTCTAAACAAAATTTGATGACAGATTTAAGAGGTTGTTAATGTATTAAGCCTTTAAATGTGGTTTTATTAATCTTTTCATTTGGCTGAAAGAGAAGATCATGGTAGCTGCTAAATTGAATTTAGACAAAGTTAACTATGTGTTACACCCCGTAGTTTTGTACGTTGAAATTTATAAGTGATTGGATGTTTTAAGTATGGACATTGGAGTTACCTCCAAGGGTATATGAGATTACATGCGTCTATCTTATGGTTACGTGCGTTTAAGCGCATATTATAAGTTATGTAAAGGATTAGAGGTCAAGTGAATCAAGGAAATTAAGTCTGTGGGACTTTGGAGAAAGTATGAGGGGCAATTTTGGCCCAACTTTGGGGAAGAATATATTTTAGTATATGAGGAGTTTTGAAGCAAAGCAAAAGCCTAAATTGAATTTCATGAAGTCTAGTTTCCAACGCAACAAACCGCTCGTCGATACAACATTGGAGTAGCGAATTATGGACGTTACAAGTTAGGCGGGCAGAGCAGGGGACTGCACTACGCGAACGCACAGTGTCGCGCACTACTACAGTGCACAGTGCACAGTGCTACAATGCCAACCGACTTTAATCCACTATATAAGAGGTAAAATTCATCTTTTTCTCCATAAAAACTTCCCAAATACTCTGGAAAGCTCATCCAACATAAGAGAGCTTATATACACCACAAAGTGAGGATTTTACATAATTTTCAAGTGACAGAGTATTAATCGAGGTCCACGTAACGTGTAGTTGCGATTATAATTTTGTTTTGTGTTGAAGTTGACTTGGATTCAAGAAAACATTGAAGATGTTGTTATTCTAGCAAAAGTAAGGTATGAATATCTTTTTATTAATATTGATTTAGGAATATTTAAGAGAATAAGGATTATAATTATTGCGTTGGTATTGTTGGCGTATGGATTGAGGTTTGAAGAAAATTTTGGATGAAATTGTGCATATTTATCTTGTAGAATCTTGATGATATTATTGTTGAAGTTGGTATGGTTGTTGTTGTTGTTGGTTGTTGGTATTGTGATTTCGGGCTAGGCATATATACAGGGGAGATGCTGCCTGAATTTCGGCAGATTCTAAATGGATTCGAATTAAAGGCTTAAGACGAACATGTGAGGATGAGTCTAATAATAGTGTGAATTGTTTTATATGTAGATTACGGGATTGCGAACGATCTTAAGTAAATTTCAAGACAGGAAGTAAGTTGGAAAGTCGAGAAATAAGCCTCCAGGTATGTTAAGGCTAGTCCTTTTCTTTCTAAAGGCATAATCCTTTTGTTATAAACCTTTGTGTCATACCCATAATGTCCTTGGTTCCACAAATGCTAGAAGTCCACGAATCTCATGATCCTTATGATGTTATTGATTCTTTTCCTACCAACCCATGCATGAATTTCATAAAAATCCTCATTTCCAAGAATGTTTGAGATTCATGACTCCTAAGTTTTTATGATGCTAAAGATGAATAATGTTTTTATGATAACCATGACGATGATTATAAGGGATTTATTTATCAAAGCTCCAAGGCATACGGATTTCATGATATGATGAGATGCTTTTATTCATAGAGATTTCCACGTACATGAGTTTTATATTATTATGAGATGATTGAGCTTACTTTACAATTTCTTAATTCCTTCATTGTTGGCAATCTCACCTTATGACATTCGTTCCTTCAAGGTAGAATATAACGACAATGATTGCTCCATAATATAATCGGAGGCTATCGACCTTACGTCATTCTGATTTAGTTGTGGCTTTTAATTGGGGCTCTCATGCATGCTTTATATATATATATATATATATATATATATATATATGTGTGTGTGTGTGTGTGTGTGTGTGTGTATTTTCTCACACCGAGTCGCGCTATAGTCGGCCGGTCATGGCACGGAGATGTGCACACCACTGCAGTGGGCATGTTATGATATCACCCAGGACGAGGGCCGGTGATAATAACACCGAGCTTTAATGGTCGGGCACTATACTATATATATGACACCAAGCCTTAATGGCCGAGCATGGTACTATATTTATGTATAAAAATATTTTTTTTAAAAAAGTTAAGCATGCATGACATCCGCCTCAAGAGGCATCCAGATGTATAGGTTATCTCTCTCTTATTTCATGTTACTTTTCATATCTGCATCATGTTGTTATCCATGCCTTACATACTCAGTATATTATTCGTACTGACTAGTCAGGCGAGCAGCCCAACGCAGTAGGATCTTCCCTCAGCTGCAGTCAGTGCGCTCCACTTGGTTCGGAGCCGCAGTCTATTTTGGTATGATATTTTGATTTGTACATATGGGTATGACGAAGCCTTGTCCGTCCTTCCTATAGTTTATATTCCATAGAGGTCTGTAGACATTTGTATTAGGTAGCACGTTATGTAGCCTTGCCGGCTCTATGATACTCGTGATGTTGTAGCGACCGTGTTGTTCGCATATGCACATATATGTTGGATTATCGGATATTTTTATGTTGGGCCCTTTCTGCGTGCAAGTATTCTTTGAGTTATGGTATCTAATGTTCAAGGTAACTGTTAAGTCAGGTGGTTCCCGGCCTACAAGTCGGAACCCGTCATGCTCCTCGTTGGGGGTGTGACACTATGTTATACGTAGGGGTGAGCACTCAGGCAGTTCGAACTGCATCGGTTTTCTTAAGTTCCATTTTGAATTAATCGATTTGGTTGTTTTGGATTTTCTATTTTGAGCCTGTAAGTAGAGTTTCTTCTTCTTACAAAAAGAAGTTTCTTCTTCTTACAAAAACAACATCCTAATCAAGCAATAGAATAATGGGGCATTTAATTATAGGTGATGTTTTAGTTTTAAATTTGAAGGGAGGTGATTCAAGTTTTAACTATTGAGTAGAGGTGACTAAATTTAATTAGTGATTAAGGGGCTTTGAGCTTTCCCAATAGTTTCATTTTGGACACTTTGGCCCTCTGTTTTATTTTTAATACTTTGCCCTCAAGTTTTATTTTTAACACTTTGACCCTAAACTTTACTTTTAACACTTTGCCCCAAATTTTTATTTTTAACACTTTGACCCAACCACTAAAAACCCTAAAATACAAAAATCGGGAAAAAAAATCCTCTTCGGCGTCGTTTTCTCCATTTTTGTTCTTCGCATCTGTTCGTCTTCTCTTCTTTGTGTTGCTCTCCTCTTCTTCTTCTTCTTCTTCTGCTTCTTCTTCTTCTTGGTCCGCCATTATTGCTGCTTTCTTCTTCTTCTTCTTCTTCTTCTTCTTCTTCTTCTTCTTCTTCTTCTTCATCCGCCATTGCTCAAGAAAAAAAAATCATCCGATTTTACAATTTTTTAATTGAATGTCATTGGTGTAGCACTGGCATTACTTCATAAGTGTTTTCCGGTCCATTGGTAAGTTAAACAATATTGTTTTGTTTCAATTTTTCATCTGGGTATAGTTGCCTTATTTGCTGATTTTCCCAGATTCGTAGTTACAGTAGCAGTATAGTTGTTGCAACAAGTTCTAAAGTTGTTGTATAAGAGCTTCTGAACTTTTTGCATCAGCTGTTGTAGTCCTAGTTTCTGCAAGAATTGTTGATAAATTATGAAGTTGTTGCGACAGATTTACTAATCTGTTGCAACAATTACTAAAAATGTGAATAAATAATTTACAACAGCTATTGTACTTTATGCAACAATTGTGAAATTTGTTGGAGAGCTCCTACTCTTTCCAACAACTGAGTTACTTGTTGCAACAAGTATGATACTTGCTACATCAAGTACAACAGCTGTTGGACATATTTTACAGTTGTTGGATGAAACAGAGACTGAAGCTGTCTCCAACAAATAAGTGAGTTGTTGCAACTAGTAACCTACTTGTTGCAACAAGTATGTTATTTATTTCAACAAGTCACTTAGTTGTTGCATTTCATTATGAAACAGACAAAAACTGAAGCTGTCTCCAACAAGTAATCAAGTAGTTGGAACAAGTTATATACTTGTTGCAACAAGTAAGTTAGTTGTTCCAACAATTCATATAATTGTTCCATTTTGTTATGAAACAGAGACAGAGACTGAAGCTGTCTCCAACAAATAAGTGAGTTGTTGCAACTAGTAACCTACTTGTTGCAACAAGTCAGTTACTTGTTCCAACAAGTCACTTAATTGTTGCATTTTGTTATCAAACAGACAAACTGAAGTTGTCTCCAACAAGTTACCAAGTAGTTGGAACAAGTTACATACTTGTTGCAACAAGTACATTAGTTGTTCCAACAAGTCAGATAGTTGTTCCATTTTGATATGAGACAGAGACAAAAACTGAAGTTGTCTCCAACAAATAAGCGAGCTATTGCAACTAGTAACCTACTTGTTGCAACAAGTCAGTTATTTGTCCCAACAAGTCATTTAAAGTTGTGATTAAGTTAACTAATTTGGGTCCAAAATTACAGGAAAAAACCACTCAATTATGAACTTAATCATAAATTTAAGTGGCCTTTGGGATTGGGGGGGGGGGGGGGGGGTCAAAGCTGTCACCTAGAGTAATTTCAACACTTGACATTCAAGCGTTGTGATTACTAGTTGTGACAGCTTTGAACATCCAAGCTCAAAGGCCGCTCAAAATTGTGATTAAATTAACTGCTTTGGGTCCAAAATTTCAGAAAAAACCACTCAATAATTAACTTAATCATAAATTTAAGTGACCTTTGACTTGTGCTGGACATGACTGATTTTCATAAAACAAAATATCTTCAGGCACCATTAATGGGGGACTCAATAATAATAGGTGTTGATTGCCATGGTGAATGGATCGAGGAAAACAATCGATATATTTGGCGATGGAAGGGTAGTCGCATGTTAGAGAAGATAGCGATGACTATCCCAAGAGATGTTGAGTTTGATGATTTTGTGAACTTAATCATTAACTATTGTGAATTAACTTGTGAACCGAAAGACCTTGTCATCACTTACATGCATAGCTCTTTTGAAAACCAGAGGGTCTTGCCTTTTAAGATAACAGATCAGGGTCGTTGCGTACTTATTTGAAAGATGTAGCTAGGCCCATTTTAAGGGTATACGTGGTTGGAAGCTCGGTCGAGAACCATAATTTAACTCAAGACCAACAAGATGTGTTAAATGATAAATTGGATTGAGTGGATATGGGTATTCCAGATAATAGACGTACGAAGCCCCATGGAAGTGGGGGTGAGCCGATCCCTATACCCGAACTTGCGAGTAATACACCGTGTGCTGCACAATCGTCACAGTCCAGCCATGTTCAAGATGATGAAATAGTTTTTATAAAGGAATGTCATTCAGTTCGCTAAGTATGCATTGCTTTAGATGTGAACATCTGAAGTGCAAGTGGTGGCCGAGGGATGTGAAGCTTTTAAGTTCTAGTAAACACGGAAGAAGGTGGACAAAGAGAGCTATGCGAAAAAATAAATTCTCCTTATACAAAATAGTTGGCCACAAAAAAACAACATGTCCAAGACGAAATACTCCTTTGTTGTAAATTGCATTGTGTTGTAATAATAGTTATCTGCTGGATCTTTATGACATTTTAATGTTATTCTTTCTTAACATGGTAATTTATATTCTTGGTGATTGTGAACTTGGTTTATATGATATGTTGTTCGTTATCAAATCACTAATGTGTATATTCTTGTTAATAGATTGTTATACAGTTTCCAACATATATATATATATATAACAGCTCTGTAATTTGTTGGGTTTTATCCAACAAGTAACAGGACTTGTTGCAGCAACTAGTAAGTCGTTGAACATATTACAAAAAATCGGAGTTTTTAAGCAGATGCAACTAAGTTATATGTTGGGTTTTTTCCAACAAGTGGAGTGACTCAAGTTTTAATTATTGAGTAGAGGGATCAGTCACATTTAGTGATAAACAATTGGAATCAACCATATTTAGTGATAAACAATGGAAATCAAACAAGTGCAGTGACTTGTTACAGAAAATGGGTAACTTGTTGGGTTTTATCCAACAAAGTAACAAGGCTTGTTGCAGCAGCTAGTAAGTCGTTGAACATATTACGAAAAATCGGAGTTTTTAAGCAGATGCAACTAAGTTATATGTTGGGTTTTTTCTAACAGGTGGAGTGACTCAAGTTTTAATTATTGAGTAGAGAGAATCAGTCACATTTAGTGATAAACAATTGGAATCAACCATATTTAGTGATAAATAATGGATATCAGCCACATTTAGTGATAAACAATGAAAATCAAACAAGTGGAGTGACTTGTTACAAAAAATAGGTAACTTGTTGTGTTTTATCCAACAAGAGTAAGGACTTGTTCAACAACTTACTCAGTTTGCTGCAACAAATACTACAATTGCTGCAACAGATACTACGCTTGCTGCAACTGATACTACAGCTGTTGCAACAGATACTACTTGGTTCACCCATATTTAGTGATCAATAAAGGGAATCAGCCATATTTAGTAATAAACAATGGATATCAGCCACATTTAGTGATAAACAATCGAAATCAAACAAGTGGAGTGACTTGTTACAGAAAATGGGTAACTTGTTGTGTTTTATCCAACAAGAGTAAGGACTTGTTCAACAACTTAATCAGTTTGCTGCAACAGATACTACAATTGCAGCAACAGATACTACACTTGCTGCAACAGATACTACAGCTGTTGCAACATATACTACTTGGTTCACCCATATTTAGTGATCAATAAAGAGAATCAGCCATATTTAGTGATAAACAATGGATATCAGCCACATTTAGTGACAAACAATGGAAATTAAGCAAGTGGAGTGACTTGTTACAGAAAATGGGTCCAATACGCATTAAATAGAGTGATCATTGGAGTGAATTAATGTGAACTTCTTGATTCAACCACATTTAGTGATAAACAATGGAAATCAATCATATTTATTGATCTATCTATCTATCTATCTATATATATATATATATACACTTAAGCAATTCGATGGTGTTTTAGGTCAGGATAGATGATTAACTAAGTCCAATACACACTAAATGGAGTGATCATTGGAGTGAATTTATGTGAACTTCTTGATTCAAACACATTTAGTGATAAACAATGGAAATCAATCATATTTATTGATCAATATATATACTTAAGCAATTTGATGGTGTTTTGGGTTAGGATAGATGATCAACTAAGTCCAATGCGCACTAAATAGAGTGATCATTGGAGTGAATTGATGTGAACTTTTTGATTCAACCACATTTAGTGATAAACAATGGAAATCAATCATATTTATTGATCAATATATATACTTAAGTAATTTGATGGTGTTTTGGGTCAGGATAGATGATCAACTAAGTCCAATACGCACTAAATGGAGTGACCATTGTAGTGAATTGATGTGAACTACTTGATTCACCCATATTTAGTGATAAAAATTTGAAATCAATCATATTTATTGATCAATCTATATATCTACTACAATTATTAGTAATTTGTTGCAACTTTTTTTCACAACTGTATGATCTGTTACAACAGATTAGTAACTTGTTTAAGCAGAATAGTTACTTGTTGGAATGGATTAGTAACTTGTTGAAACAGATTAGTAATTTGTTGCAACTTCTTCCATAACTATAAGATCTGTTGCAACAGATTAGTAACTTATTTAAGCAGATTAGTTACTTGTTGGAACAGATTAGTAACTTGTTGAAACAGATTAGCAATTTGTTGCAACTTCTTCCACAATTGTAAGATCTGTTGCAACGGATTAGTAACTTGTTTAAACAGATTAGTTACTTGTTGGAACGGATTAGTAACTTGTTGAAACATATTAGTAACTTATTTAAACAGATTAGTCACATATTGGAACGGATTAGTAACTTGTTTAAACATATTAGTAATTTGTTGCAACTTCTTCCACAACTGTAAGATCTGTTGCAACAGATTAGTTACTTGTTGGAACGGATTAGTAACTTCTTCAACAACTGCATGACCTGTTGCAATCATTTAGGCAACTTATCTAAACAGATTAATAGATTAATAATTTTTTGCAACTTTTTCAACAACTGTACTATCTGTTGCATTTGTTGCAACAACATTCATAAATAATAACAAGGACAAAAAAATTGTTTAAGTAGTAATTTATTAAAAAGTCAGCTCAGGGCTCCAAAACATTATCTATCACACCCACTGCATCCTCGCCACTGAGTTGTCGCACAATAGAGTCTCGGGCTTCATCATGTTAGTGCCGGTAAGCAAATGCTCAATAAAAGCAAGTGAATACGATCCGAATGCCATTGCAGTTTCATTGCGGGGGAGATTCTCCTTCAACACAAATTTCCAAGCTTCGTTGAGCCGCTTTTCAGGCAACTGTTCAAACATGCCACTCTGCTTCAGTAGTTTCGGCCATAATTCAATGACTGGCTGGATGTGGATAAAGAACTCATCCTCTTGGATTTTTGGGAGGTTGCAGTCATAAATATAGTCTAGCCTTTCTTCTTCTTTAGATCCCTTGTTTCACTCCGATAGTAGTATTGATCGTGTCAATGCAGAGGAAATGAATACATTTACATACTATTAAATCTTATAAGTGAACTAGATAAAACGGAATCAAGATTCCCCTTTGGAAATATTACCTGGTATTTCTTTCCTGTATTTTAAATACTTCGTACAATGCCTAACAAATTATTGGGGGTTCTTTTAATGGTTTCAATACCTGCGGGATTATTAACAGTACCCCCTCCTCAACTATGAACTCGAGGGTGACAAACTGGCTAACATTTATGTTCATGATAGTAAGCACCCTTTTGGCACCAACTCACTCGTGACCACCTTTGGCTGATATAGTACCTCTACAATAAGCGCTAACATCATCATCCCATATAAAATCATCAAGCATTTGATTGAATGGAATAGCTTCCGGCTGTGTGCTTTCATCCGACAACTCTGTGCACCGCTTGAGCATGATATTGTAGAAGTTGAGATCCAAGATTATATCTGTGGAAGCATAGTGCTCAGTGAAAGTGCTTTGCCTCACACGCATTAGGAGCATAATTTCATCAACATACGGTATTAAAAGTATAAGAAATGTCAATCACCTGAACAACTAAGTGAGTTGTTGCAACAAGTGTTCACTTATTGCAACAAAAACAATACTTGTTGCAACAAGTGTTCCACTTGTTGCAACAAAATATAACTTGTTGCAACTAATACAACCAAAATAATACTGGTTTCAACAAAAATAATTGTTGTTTTCAAACTTAGACTAGCCAGCCACCAATCTTCCATGCTTGTCATTATCTTGAAGTCATCGGCCTTAAATTCATGCAATGAATACTTCGTACCCTTTCTCTTCTAGGCATAGACGAATTCTTCAAGCTTTTTCAATTTTTAAGCATCTGCATGCTTGTACACATTTACCTTTTTAATATCAACAACAACAACTGTCTTGTGGGGTGTAGAAGATTTCCTTGACCTAACATCCGCAAGTGCCTTGGAGATTGTTTTTCCCTTCTTGCGAATACGAATAGGAGTATAGGGTGAGGTCAGCTTCTTGGATGGATTGACACCCCTCTTGGATAACAAACTCTGTAAAGCAGAATTTGTGTCTTTTTGTGCCTTCACCAACTCCTCAACATTTTTTTTATCAAACATCCATTCGCCGCTTGCAATAGGTGAATTCACAAGCACATTTTGATATGCTGGCACCAACAAATGAAAATCTACCACCAAATCCACCATAACTAACATCTCCACCAATTGGATTTTGTCCATCAATATCACCACCAATTAGAGTTTGTCCACCAACAACACCACCAATTGGAGTTTGTCTACCAACATCAACATCATCATCTATTATTTTTTCACCTCCAATTTTTGCCGCAACATCATCAACAACAGGTTGACCACCAACAAAACTGATTCCCTTTTGATGGCTGTCACTCCAGCCAATTCTAATTTCAATCCCTCAATTATTTTATCAGGAACAGATTGTAAGGGCACAAAGGAAGCAAGGAATGGCATCTCCAACTCCCGTACTGTCGGGACAAGCCCCGGGTGCACAACCTATAACAAAAAAGTAGATATATTAAGATGGTCCTAAATTATGAAATGCAACAGATGACTAGGTTATTGCAACAGGTGTAACAGGTGTCATACTTGTTGGACATTGTCCAACAGATTAGTAACTTATTGCAACAGATATCATACTTGTTGGACATTATCCAACAGATGACTACGTCTATTCTATATACATGTCTTAAGGCTTGCCTCTTCCAAAGGAGGGTTAAAAAGATCAACACTCAATCCTGTGTTGCTCTTTGCAGTCAGCCATCTAAGCATTCTTAGAAAAGACACTTCTGAAGGGTAGTCCTTCATTTGTTGTCAGAGGTGAGGAATGGCTTCAAATGCCCAAGCCTAGAAAATAAGATACCAGCAAAATCAAAATGATGATAGAAATACAAAAAGTACAAGAAATTAACATTGCAAACGCTTAACCATGAAAGCCCAAGGGAAGCCATATAGATTGACTGTCTTCACTGTTGGCTTAAGCTCTTTCGATAAATAGTCAACAGTCGACTTGAAGCTTTTTCGGCCCCATCCATGGTTGTCGAATGCCTCATAGTGCTCCGCAAGTTTAAGCAAACCAAGTGGTATGTTGAGACTTATATCTTTTGCCATAAAAACACAGTGCACAAACCAAACTAAATACAAGGACTGCTTATGCTTTTTTAACATAGTTTTGGACTGCAAATCTCAAGCAGCATATCTCCTTTGTAGCTTTTTCCAACTAACTCCACCAAATCAGTTTCACTCTTATCCTTTCCAGTCCTATTTTCTTGGCTTCTTTGGCTGGCTTGCTAGTCCGGGCTAGCTTATTCAATACAACATTAGGAAGCTCACAAGGATGACATCTAAGGCCAGTAACTATGACAAACTCTTTCAAGCCAAAGCACACCAACATGCCACTGTAATTAATCCAAAGCTCATCCTTTGCATCCGAAAGAATCCTACGCTTCATAAGCCCATATACCATTTTCATTTGAAACTGTGCACCGATCTCTTCAGGCATATCCAAATACACCCCAAAACAGCTTTTACTAAAGAAATGTCGTGACCAAGAAACCACTGCTTTCGCTTGGTGGGCCGGGAATGCCCGACAACTAGAGGTTGGTAAGAACTGAGGTTTGGAACCCTTCCTCTAACCCCTATTTTTTAAGAATTAGCCTAAACATATCAAAGTTTTTGCCCATGCCTGATTTGACCGTAAGATCAACGGTCAAATCATTATTTTCATTCAACGGCATCCTCACGGCATACTTGTTAATACTGAAAACCTTGACGACCTCGTCAATGGAAGGTCTGTTATGATCTATGTCCAATCTACTAGAAGATTCTGCAATTAAATTGACGTTCACACTATTTCTCTTCTTTGTTCTTAATTTAGCTATGAACGTCGACAAGTGAACTGTATTTTCGGAAGCACTATCCTTTTCATCATCTTCATCATCTTCATCCACTCCATCTCCTTCATCTACTCCATTAGCAGTTTCTTCAGCTTCTAATTCTTATTCACTTTGTTCATTTGTATCTACTACTTCTTGGCTCTGTACTTCCTCTCTTTCTGAGGATTGATTGTCAGTTTGGCTGTCTCTTTCCTCTATATTTGCTGATTCAACAATAGATTTTGCTAAATCAGCAAGATTCTCTAATAATGATTGCACTTTAGCTTTTTTATTATCTCTATGACCCTCAGTTGATTTCTCAACTTTTCTTTTGGCTGGAGACATTTTATCTACACACAGGAGAAAAAAAAGCTTCAACTGATTAGTGAATCATTCAAAGTAAACAGATAATAAGAAGTGCAGCATTTGATCAAACAAAATACAACAAGTAATAGAATTCCCCAACAACTGAAGAATTTGTTGCAACAAATGATGTAACTGTTGCAACAAGTGAGTAGGTTGTTGCAACAGATTCTTCAGTTGTTGAATAAGTGATTAAGTTGTTGGATATCTTCTACAAACACAACCAAATAACTAAAGCAATGTCCAACAGATTTATAGTTATTGCAACATATTGTATACTTGTTGCAACAAGTGTATAATTTGTTGCAACAACTAAAAATCTATTGGACATCTTCTACAAACAGAACCAAAAAACTGAAGCTAAGTCCAACAGATTTGTAGTTATTGCAACATATTGTATACTTGTTACAATAAGTGTATAACTTGTTGCAACAACTAAAAATCTGTTGGATATCTTCTACAAACAGAACCAAAAAACCGAAGCTATGTCCAACATATTTGTAGTTGTTGCAACATAATACATTAGGTAGAGGTTTTTAAAGCAAGCAACCTCAGCAAATGTCTGCAACTGTCAAACAAGTGCTAAAATTGTTGCAGCAACTTATTCATCTGTTGGAAAAAGTCAACAAGATTGCAAGCCATTTTTTCGAAATCCTAAGGAGAACAAGAACAAAAACATCACAAAAACCCATAATTTGACAATAATGTACGCTATTTATAAACGCAAAAACCCCAACAAGTCAAACAAAAACCTCAAATAAGGGTTTCTTAAACATAGAACAACAAAATAAACAACATTGAAGACAAACCCATCTTCTTCTTCTTCTTCTTCTTCTTCTTCTTCTTCTTCTTCTTCTTCTTCTTCTTCTTCTTCTTCTTCTTCTTCTTCTTCTACAACCAAAATCATCAATTTCTACCAAATAACTTTTGGAACAAGTGAAACAAAAAATTTACCTTGATATTAAAGAAGAAGCAGCAGCAGCGGCACCTACACACGAGGGTGAAGAAGAAGATGATACGAAAAGAGGAGAGATGAGAGACGTCGAAGTGAAGAAGATGAACTGTTTGCTTGGAAGTTTTGATTTTGAAATATGGAAGAAGTGCGAGGGAGTTGTGGAGAGGGAACGGTTTGGGGTGTTTTGAATAATGGGTGGGTGTTTTAGTATAATGAGTGGGTGTTTTGGGTTTTTTTTTTTTTTTTTTTGTATTTTGTAAAAGATTAAGAAGTTTAAAAAATTACATTTTGGACCCCAATCTTCTTAATCCCAAATTTAATTGGGTTTTGATGTGGGTGGGCCCCACACGTCACCTTTGGTAATTTGAACACTTTTTCGTCACCTTCAGTTAATTCTTCGTAGAATCATTATCCAAGAAAATTATAATACGAACAATGTAAAATCATGTCTAGGTAGATGATACTACTAATGCTTCATATTCAAGTCAACCGCTACCCATTTAAACTTCAATTTCCTACGGACTTATAGCCACAACTCCTCAAATGACAATGAAAAATACGGTCACATCTCAGTTTGCACTAATCATTAGCGTAAATGTGTAATACGATATATTGACTGATTTAGTAACATTTTTTTGTGCGGATTGTCCTTCAAAGGCACTGATCTTTAATTTTTGCCCCTCAAATTGGTGGTCTTTAATTTGTATCCTTCGCCAAATACCGCGAGGTTCTGGGTTTGAATCCTAGCTCAGTAAAAAAAAAAAAATCGCAAGGCAGAGGTTTGAGCAAAGTTAGGTCTATTCGAGCAAAAGTTAGGCCTTAAGGCAGAGGTTTGTCCAAAATTAGGCCTTAAGGCAAATCTCTACCTGAAAGCGTAACTTTTGCCCAAAATTAGGCCTATTCGTGCAAAAGTTAGGCCTTAAGGCAGAGGTTTGTAAAATTCGAATTAAGTAAAAGAAAAAAGGAAAAAAAAATACCTGAAGACAAACCTCTGCTTTACTCTACCTTGAGGTAGACCTTGAACTCTGTCTTGCAAATCCAAACTCTACCTTGCGATTTTTTTTTTTTAATTTTTTACTGAGCGGGAGTTTGAATCCGAAACCAAGAGATTTTTAATGAAGGACGAAAATTAAAGGCCACTAATTTGAGGGACAAAAATTAAAGACCAGTGCCTTTGAAGGACAGTCGTGCAAATGACCCATTTAGTAGGGTATTGGACCAGTATTGTGCTATGGGCTTCTGTGTAGTATTTACTATTCAGGATATTAGGAAACGTCCTAAATTCATTTTTTTTTTTTGGAAAAAAAAAAAACAGAATTAATCCTTAATCTGAAAATCCAAACCGAAAATCCAAAAAAATTAGGACTTCGGTTTTGGCCAAAGTATGCCTACGCGTAGACTTATGTATATCATCAGTTGCATTAATAGATAGTGAGAACGCAAAGGAAACATCCTATAATTTTACTTTACCAATTTCTTGAGAAAGGCAAAGCATTAATGCATGCGGAAGACACAGAGACTAATGCAGCACATGAAATATTATTTGCACTGGCTAACTGGGACGTGTGTATTAGTGCATGCTAGAGCAGAGACTTGTTCCTCATTTTTCAGACATGAGAAATCTTCTCTTGGGAAGGAGGGGAGAAAAACAGCAAAATGATCTCTAGATAGGTCTATTTTAATTATTTTTTTTTAAACTGAAAAAAAAGGAATTAAAATAGACCTACGATTAAATTATCTTGAACTATTTGGTCTTAAAAGCTTACAAAAGTGAGTCAATCTTTTCCATTGCCAAAATGAGCCAAGAAGCCCCCATAGGAAATGGACCATCAGTGACGAGAATTAGCTTATTGAAAACAGAACAGCTCTGAAATTTTCATATTGCGATTCCTATTCCCCTGGCAAAAGACGATAGCTTAAAAAACCAAGTTGCCATTGAAAGAACAAAAATGTAGTCCATCTAACATCCTCCCAAAATATTTCAGCAACCATCGGGCGACACAATTCATTCACCAGACTTACAGTGAAGGGCCAATTTATATTAATAAGTAATAACTGCTTTGCACACACACAATGTGTTCAGTTCCAATGCCAAAGATTCTCTTAACTATAGTGGTCAAATTAAGATTTATGCTAATGAAACCACCTCTGAATTTTGGCGAAAAACACCTTTATTGAGGTAAAGCAGAAGACCAGGAATATTAGTCATGTCTTATACATCATCTCTTTATTTTTCATAAACGGATAACCATAGTATTCTATATATATATATATATGAGGAGTCTTTAAAAAACATAGGGAATATCCTACTATTTAAGTCTCTTGATAGTCTTGGGTGAGTATAAACACATTACAAAAAGGGGCAGGGGTATGATAGAACACAACTGCTTCCAGAAACACCAGATTCATGTGCGCCAGTGCACATGCTACCTTGTTAGCCTCCCTATATAGGTATGTTCCATCTAAATCATCAAGCAAGAAACTCATCAGGACAATAGGCCATTGGTGTGTTTATAGAGCAACTGATTAGGAAAATCTCAGAGTTTCTCTAAATCAAGGAGAACCAAATCATTTTTGAGTCCCGTGACACCATTATTTCAGTTCCAAGACAATGAGCATAGAAGACTCTCCATCAGAAGCATAATTTGCCTTTCAAAACCCCAGACTTTAGAGCTGTTGTCGCATTCTCAGCCTTACCTCTAGTTCCAGGGGGAACGGCAGACAACATTTTCTACAGGTTCAGAATTTGCAGTCCTACTGTCTTCTTTAACTTTTCCAGGGTACCAAATATCATCTGGATTGGGGGGAAGAGCATAAGGATCAAGTTCAAACGACCCTGCTGGTACACCCTTCTGTTCAGTTCCAGTCATTTTGAAAGAGGGAATTCTATGAGAGAACTTGTAAAGTTCTTTTGGCTTTACAAAGAATGTACCAACTTCATTGAGCCGCTGGAAAAGGCTAACAAATCCGGTCACTTTATCTAAGTAAACTACTTCAAGACCAACATTCTTAATATAATCAGAAACAATCTCCACAACTTCATATTTGTATTTCCTGTGATTCATTGGACTAGAGCTCCAATGAATATCCCCATCTTTGAATAGGGCCCACGTTTCCCCTTTCCTCGGATATACAATGTATTGACCTCTCTCCCCCTTTACGCACTGCACTTCATGAGAAAATGCAAAGATATCATAAGTATGTGCAGTAATCCCACATCTAAATTTCCCACAGCCAACAGGCAAGCATCCATTGACCCAAGTGCGCTCCCTTTGACCTTCTGGACAAGGCACGAGGCATGTGAACTTTATTTTAAATTCAGCACAGAGTATGATAAGGGCATAGTGTCTTGGCATACCATCAGCCTTATCATAGCAAGCCCATATCTTGTCAACTGCAAGAAACATTTGTGCTCTATGCTTGTCAAAATTACTGAATTCAGGACCAGGATAATCATACATCTCAAGACGATCACTATCAGAAATTCTATCTGAATCAGAATCAACAATACATTCTTTTTCAAGGCTCCTTCTCAAAGCCTGATGCATAGACATGAGCAAAAACAACATTAAATTGAAACATGGCATAGACACCTTCTTGATCCCTCAGCCGTATCAATTCGGACCTATCAAACTTCACTGTAAAATGCAAGATCTTCACAATAATCTGCTCAGTACCTCTCACATATGAAGTGGATCCATCTGGAAGCACCTTATTCTTCCTACCCCAATGACACAAACAAATCAGTGCTTTATCTTCAGTTCCCATCATGAATTAGTTAGAGGTTCCAACAGTGATAATCTTCAAAAAATCTCTTCTTTTTTTCCCAGAGAAGGGTTACAATCTCGAAAATAGAAAAAACTGATCAAGAATTAAAATGAATTTTAAGTGAGTTACATTTATCATGGCTGAATATACTCAAAATAATACTCCCTTTATCCCAATTTATGTGATATCGTTTGAATTTCGAGAGTCAAACTTCTTTATTTTGACCGTGAATTCAGACATACAAGTTTTAAATTTTTTTGAAAAATAATTTACATATTTAGAAACTATATAAAAAATACTACTCCCTCCATCCCAATTTATGTGATATAGTTTGACTAGGCACGAAGTTTAAGAAAGAAATGAATGACTGTTAAAACATGTGGTCTAAAACAAGTCATAGATAAATGTGTGGTTGTAAATCATTTCATTAAGGATAAAAGGGAAATTTTAAGTTAAATTATTCCTAAATATAGAAATGTATCATTTTTTTGGATACACTAAGAAGGAAAGTGTATCGCATAAATTGGGACAGAGGAAGTATAAGTCACAATAATTAACTATTTCAAATATTTAAAGGCATACTAATAAATCACGGTCAAAGATTTTCTTGTTTGACTCTCGAAATTCAAACTTCATCATGTATATTGGGACAGAGGGAGTAATAATCCATGAAAAGGACACAAAAGCTGTAACACCCCGTACTTTTAATGAAAGTTTTGACCACGATCCTAGACTTAGAACATCAGATAAAGAATGTGGGAATTGAAATTTTTCCGTTAAGTTGTGATATGGTGGTTTACGCCCATGAACAGTGGTCGTATTTCAATTTACGACCATGAACAGTGCCCGTAAACTGAAACCAAGAATTTCTGAACATTCTGGAATTTGACATTTTGAGGTCATATGGTTAAATACGGACCGTATTTCACTTTACGGCCCGTATTTCAAAACGTGTTTGGAATTTAGGAAAACTTCCTTGATGAAAGTTGTAGAGCATTGAAATACCTTTCCAACGGTATCTTACGAGGGTCAAACGGACATCTGTGCAAAGAGTTATGACCATTTTACTGAAGAGAGGCAGTGCAGTCCATATGGCAGAATACGGACCGTATTGCAGTTTACGGCCCGTAAACTTGAAATACGGCCAGTACAGTGCTTAACCGACCGGACTTATGATTAATTAGACTTAAGTGTAAATATAGTATTTTTAAATATTTAAGAAAATATCTTGAAAGTATTGCTAAAGTTATAGAGAGAAGTAAAAATGTTGTTTAAAGTAAAACTTGTAGAAAAGTAGTGATTGAATAAAAAAAGGTTTAGTTATAAATAAACCAAAGGAAACGGAATGAAGTAATGTTCATATGTATTCGGAATATGAATTACGCCAAACTAGCAAATTAAAATGTATTTGTAAAGTTATTGCAAAATTAATATTAATGTTTTAACAAATGTGTATTTCAAGTGTTCTAAGATAAAAAAAGTAAATCTTAATTCTTTTAGCTCGATGTGGTCGTGCTAATTTGAAAAATCAATCGTTCAAATAAATGTTATGAATACTATAAATAGTTTGGGACATAAATAGAAATGAATATAGTTTGTAGAATTAACTACCCTTTACTAAACTAAACCCACTAATTTATTAAGGTTCATCTAAATTAAACAAACAAAAATGTTAGTCACACAACACAAATTAAATGCACAAAAAAGAAAATAAAATAAACTAGAGGAGCAAATAAGTCAAATGAGCTCAGCCCATTTTGACGGACTGCTGTGATCTGTTGACTGTTGGGCTTCGGCCCAGATTTTTGCCTTCTTATGTGGTTGCGGACAGGACTGATGGACTGACTTGAGAGAAATTATGTTGGGCTTTCGGCCCAACGCCAAGTGCGGAAAGAGATGAGTCCGAGGGACTCATATGCGATAGTCATGCATAAAAACAAAAGAAAAGGATTAGGAAATGAGCAGATTAAATAAGGAAAATAAATAGACGAAGGTGAATTCTTAGAAAAAAAAAAACATAATCAGCAGAGTTCATAGTTGCAGGATTGTCTGAAAAGAAAAGTCATCAAAACAACAACAAAGAAAGGGCAGCTAACTACTTGAAAATAACCCAAGTCCAAGGTTCCATTCTTTGAAGAAAAGAGGCTGAAATTCAATTGTTTTAAAGTTTTGATGCTAAAACAATACGAGAAACCAAAGGCAGACATTTTAGCTTCTTTGGACGATGCAAAATTTGTCAATCTCTCTGTTCGATTAAGCTTCTATTCTGTGCTGGTCCAAAAAACCCAAGCACTTAACCTTGTGTTTAACGCATGTCAATAAGCAAGAATTATAGTACTAATATATTTACTCGATACTCATGCTCTAAAGGCTGAAATAGATTCGAATACAACTAAAGGCAGCAACTAATTATCTCAAAGATTTCAAAATAATGAGGCTGTGCTAGAAATAGAGGCTAACGTAAAATTAAACTATCCCATCTCCATGCTTTGAACATGGCGTTATCCTAGCTGTTATAACTCAAACAAGCAGCTGTATAACTACAGCCATATATATACTATAATTTGAAGGAAAAATCGACTTATTCATGCTCTTTCATAACTCAAGCAAGGAACGAAAATGGCGGGGAACAACTGTGATATATGCACTCCATGGAGATGAAAGGGAACTAGGAACTACAGTGCGAATCCATGAGAAACATTAACATTCAGTCACAACCAAACATCCAGCAGCACGGTTTACATACTAGGAGGGATATGAGATGCTCAAGCATATTCGAATACCCTTGAAACTGCCAACTTAAAACAACTAAGCACACTTCGTGAAAGGTCGAACAAGGAAAGGATTCGATTCATATTTATCGAAGGGCTGTAAAGGAGCCAAACTACTTAAATCATTTGTATTCTCATATTGACTTAGGGATAGGCCACAAAATCTAAAGACGTGGCGATTCCCCAGGCGTGAGTTTGGAAGGAGAAGTATTGACTTAGAGTATCATTAGAAGATACTTGATTTCCATGATTTTAACACACTAGTTTGAACTCGATTATGAGATTTGGTCGATTTAATTCTACTTTGGTTCTGTTTCACAAGCAGGTTGTAGCACTAGCAATTACAGGGCAGTTCACAGATGCAGCCAGGACCATTATTGATATATCACAAACCACCAAAAATCAGATAAGTGCACAGTTATTGGTTAATCATTTGTGTTTGAGGCAGTTTTATGCTTAGTCTTATTTAACAACATAGTGGAGGCTTGAATAATTAGAAATACAACGAGAGTGTATCTGAGAATGCTTTTAGGCTATGGAGTAGAAAGAAAGGATCATACTCTACTCTAAACCAATCAATTACAAATTTTGAAAAGAAACAACTAATGGCCTTAAAAGATTACACATCATGAAGGGCAATGCGAGGACTAAAACCAAACAGCATGTGGACATGTATAAGATTCAAACTGAAAACCAAACAAGATTACCATTCATATCATGGGGGCTATACTGAGCAGATAGACACAAACATGCTAATGTCTAATCTCACCTATCTATATTAAATAAAAATGACACATGTGACTAACACAACCAAACAACACTTCAACATAGGATAAAGTTAAATAGTATAACAAACCACTAGCACATGAACCTTCTCATAATTAAATACGTATTAGAGATAGTCAACGTAACCAAGCAAATATCTTACTTTGAATCAACAGGCTAGAACACAAATATGAATCAATTGCAGAGTTATTAAGGCATATGGACTAAACAAACTTCTAATGGATACATAATTAGATAATGTCCACTTTAAACAGAATTTATAGGAATGCTAATGATTAGGTAAATTTATCTTAACTCAAGTGAGGTTGAGGCAGCAGCTAAACCAGGCCAAACCAATCAGCTAAAGGGTCTATTAATAGACTAATCTATCTGAGGTCAGTAAAGTGGCACTAGACATAACATCAAGCCAACCAAACAGGAAACTTAAACTTACGGATGAAAGACAATTATGAAGATGATTCAGTGTTGATCTGTCTTAATCACATATACAATATACCTAAGATATACCCACCACAGTGTGTATATCAGATGTATATCGAATGTATATCTCCTTCTTACCTCGATAACCACTGTATACCCTATGTATATTCAACCTAAAATAGACTCTAAATTCTGGAAATTCAGTCTAACACCCAAATTACAGCATGCATCTTCCAAGTTCATTTAGCAACTAATGTTCTATCCTAACAGCTCCCAAACATCAAACGAACAGCAGGAAAACAAAGAGACTACACAACCAACACAAAATTGCAGAAATGAGCTAAGATTTCGAACTAAAATGGAAACTAACGACTGAAACAATAAGTCTCGTAATATTGCATGTGAAAACACTCCAACTGCTCAATAATCAGAATAAAACATGCCTCATAATTCACAGACCAAAACAGAGTAAAGCTACGACGCTTATAAAATCGATTAAACCGTGTTGAACTCTAAATAGCACAGAAATGCAGAATCAAGAAAACCAATTGGAAATACTAAACAGTCGACAGAACATATACAAACATATCAGAAATTTTAGATTCGACGATATAAGGAAAAATACTGACCTTTTGTGGGTGCAGTGAAGTGGGGCGTCGAGGTGTCGAATCTATACTCGAACTCGAAGAACCCGATTAAAGTAAAAAAGGTTTCCAACCAAAATAGAGTGATTGTTGGATGTTCTTTTCGAGCGATGCTATCTTTTATGATTAAACATGTGTTTTGTAGGGAATTTTGCAGTTCCAGATTCTTGGGTTTTCAACAGGGGGTTTTTTTCTGATTTTAAAAGAGAATCCAGACTAGAGTAGAAAATGAAGTTTAAGACTCGAGGGTAGGAAACTTGTCTCTCCCCCTCAAACCTGAAAATCCCTGATTCCATTTATAGGGTTTTCGTTTGTATCCGACAAGAGCGGAGCGTATGAGCGATAATAGTGTCTGACAGAGCGTGGGAGACATGTGTGGATATGGCAGAGATGAAACGTGGGAATGGCAGGGCGATGTCGGGTGAAGTGGAGGGGAACGTGAGGAGACAGAAAGGAAACGTGGGAGAGAGGTGAGTGGAGAGAACGTGGGTGTGGGGTGGAAGAGAGATGGAGAGGATGACAAAGAAGAGGGAAAAGGGAGGAAGAGGTAGGGTTTTATGGGAGAGGAGCGGCGGAGGAGTTGACAGGAGAAAGAGACGAGAAATGAGGGAGGCGGCGGGTGAGGAAAGAGGAGAGAAGGGAGAGGAGAAAGAGAGGGAGGCGGGTGAAAGAGATGAAGGGAGAGATGAGGCGGAGAGAAAAGAGAAAGAGAAAAGAAGAAGAGGGGTAGGGTTTAGAATAAGTGGGCCGGACGGGTCAAAAATGGGTAATGGGCTGGTCGGGTGAACTGTTTTGGGCCGAAAGTGTGGGTTAAAAATGTGGGTTGGGTATTAAAATGTGGGTTGTGTATTTGGGTAGGGAAATAATATTGTGTTCGTATTTTGGGTCATTAATTTGGCTGAAAATTGTTGTTCTTTCCTCCGCTATTAAATTATTTTTGGGCTTCCAATTTAATAACTAGTATAATATATATTATGTAAAGACAATAAATAATTAATATGTAGAAGAATAAAGATTTTGCAAAATGTTATATTGTAATTAATTTAATGAGTCCAAACCCGAAAAAATGAAATGATGACGAATCATCTAAAATTTGTAGTAAAGTAATACTTGTAACGTCGAAAATAAAAGTAATGATATTAGTAGAAATGGCAATAAAATATTGTAAAAATAAAGTATTTAGCTCGTCAGTAAATTTAGAAAGCCCGAGTAAATTAAATAAAGGGGGGACAAAATTGGGTGTCAACAGTCATTATTACAGATTATTACAAATTATCTTATGTTTACAGTACTCATGTTTATGTTCAGTTCCAGTACTCAGTTTCAGATTCAATTTCATGCTTATGTACTCATGCTCATGTTCATGTCCAGGTTTTCAGTTTCAGTTCTTATCATGTTATTCATGTCCTATGTTATTTCTTTCAGTTGCTTTACATACCAGTACATTCAATGTGCTGACGTCCCCTTTTATTGCCCGGGGGCCTGCATTTCACGATGCAGGTACTGATATACAGGACGACACATCTACTCAGTAGGACAACATTCGTATCAGCTTATTGGTGAGCCCATCTCATTCGAGGTTTAGACATTGTATTTCTTTATTTAGTTTTGCATCTAAAGGTATGCTGGGGGCCTTGTCCCAGTAAGTATGTTTTCCAGTTAGACTCATGATAGAGGTTTCATAGACTAGACAAGTCAGTTATGTTATGTCAGACATTCAAAGTCGTCTAGCCATTTTTGGCTCATTCATGTTATTTCCGCACTCATGATTAAACAAGTATTTTTATTAAGTATTATGACTCACCACGTTTTATAAAGGCTCATCATGCATTCACGTTATATTTCCGCTCATGTATGCCTCATGATAGTTCAGCAAGCCATGTGGTTCGCTCGGTCACATGCAGTCAGGCACCGAGTGTCGTGTTACGTCCAGGCCATGGTTCGGGGCGTGACAAAACTTGGTATCAGAGCCTAGGTTCAAGTGTCTTTAGGGAGTCTATGAAACCGTGTCCAGTGGGGTCACTTTTATATGTGTGAGGGCCCCATACATATAAACAGTTGACCACCAAGACATTCAGGATTGTCTCATTTCTTTCTACTCTAGATCGTGCCATGAAGCTTAGAGCGATAAGTAACTTCTCTTCTTCTTGAATTACGTACGTTTCGAATGCGCAAGAGATGAACAAGTAATTCAAGGTCCAAGTAAGGATGTTTACCCATAGAGGGTCCAATTGTGCAGTACTTACTGGTAACGAATGAGACTTCAAGTGCTATTGAAAGTGGAATACAATGTAAGTTGCCCAAGAAGGGGTGTAGTGGAATGAATGGTATGTTGAATGATAATGATATTCTTGAGAAAGAAGAATGAAATACAACAGGGAGAGAATATCAGAGAAATTAGAAAAGGAGCTAAGTCAACAGGAAAAAGGTAAGTCATGGAGGATCTCAAGGAAGTAGTGGCACACAGTTTTCTACCGGAGGGCATCAGGACCCACTCTATCTGCAGTTAAAGATTGAAAGGGAAAATAAACAGGAAAGTGTAACAAGTACAGTTTGAGTTGGACATATGAGGTAAGTTCATCATTTTTATACTGTTGTTGAAATTGGGAGCCCTGTGTGGCTATGCTATGATATGATATATATATGTATACATGTTGGCCTTGCGAGGCGTTGTTGGTATTTCCTGCGTGCAGGTTTTGGGATAGTAAGAAATACAGAGGAAACTCTGCCAAAATTTTCCTAGAAATAGAAGGAGAACGAGATATAAGTTCGTAATATGTCTGGAAAAGTCATGTCAACAGTAATGATAAGATTTGACTAAGTTACGAGTGCAACTGACTTTGAGAAATAAGATTTGATTTCCTATTTAGATGAACACCTTGTGTGGGTGACAGTTCGGATACATCCGAATGTGTGTGAGAAAACAAAGGCTTAAGTTAAGTTCAGAATAGAGTGATTAGTGGAAGAAGAAATCAGCTAAAGCTGTAAGAGAGCAAACTACAGAAGAATAGCCTTTAAGAGTTGTCAAAAGAGGTTTTCCTAAGATTTACAAGTGTGAGCAGAGTTAAGTCGTTAAGATGGAGTATGCCAGTTATGAATACAGTAGCAACCCGTTCATGTAAGTAAATTTTGTTTTTCCCCATGAGGAATTGCTCCGATGTGAGTAAAAAAAAAATATAAAAATCAGTGTTGTAGAGTACAAAGGAATTACAGAAGATAAGGAATGTTAATTGAAATCCTATCAAAAGAGAATAATTTATAATTATGAGATGTTAGCCTTGGTCTAAGGGGGAGATGCATAAATCGCCAGTAAGTCCAGTGAGATCATTGAAGACCCGAAGGGTTAGTATGATATATGAAGAACCTCAGTTCAGTTAGGTTGGCATAATGGGATAGTCTCCATAGGGAATATGCCTAACCCGAAATGAGTAGAATGATCGTCGAGCAAATCATGTCAAGTTCAATTATTATCGATTAGGCGATCACAGAAAAGCTATAAGATTATGCCCAGATATGTGTCACAAGGATAGTGCCATTGCACGAGACTCTAATCCTTAAGGTGCTAGTCATAGACTTAGCGCACAACAGTACTATGAGTATTTTAGGAAGTATCTAAAATAAAGTATGGGAAGTATGGCTCATGATTTAGACAGATAAGATAAATATGGTGAAAGAAGTTCACCGCTTATCCAAGCTAGGAATTCGACTTTCAGGCTCCGAAGTAGGCGGAGTTGTTGCCCAGAACATGGCTTATTCCTCCTTAGTCATCGAAGTTAGAGGGAAGCAGTTTGGTGATTCCTACTTGCTACAGATGAAAAAAAAAGGATTCACGAATAGAAAGCCTTAGCTTTTGAGAAGGAGGGAGATAATGGTACCTGGAGATATCAAGGCTGATTATGTGTTCCAGATGTTGATGGGCTCAGAGAGAGAGAATCATGTTAGAAGCTCACAACTCTAGGTATTCCATTCACCCAAGTTCCACGAAGATGTATCATGATCTCAAGGAGATTCACTGGTGGAACGACATGAAGAAGAATGTGGCAGATTTTGTAGCTAAGTGCCTGAACTGTCAGCAGGTGAAAGCCGAACACCAGAGGCCAGGTGGCTTGGCTCAGAATATTGATATTCCTGTCTGGAAAGGGGAAATGATCAATATGGACTTTGTATCAGGTCTACCTCGTTCAGCTATGAGGCATGATTTAATTTGGGTGATTGTGGACAGACTTACAAAGTCAACGCACTTATTGCCAGTTAAGACCCCAGATTGAACAGAAGATTATACCAAGTCATATGTTAATGAAATTGCTAGATTGTATGGGATCACAGTGTCCATTATTTCAGAGTTGGTGCTCAGTTCACAGCGAACTTCTGAAAATCCTTTCAGAAAGGATTGGGTACAGAGGTGAACCTTAGCACAACTTTTCATCCTCAGACAAATGGTCAGACAGATACGTTATTCAGATCTCTGTTATAATATTCATGTTAGTTCAATACTCAGATATCAGTCTAGTACTCACGTATTCATGCCAGTTCAGTATTCAGCTAATCCAATATTTAGTCAGCTCAGTATTCAGCTAATCCAGTATTTAATTAGCTCAGTATTCAGTCAGCCCAGTCTTCAGTCAGTTCAATAGACATTCAGTTTAGTATCTCAGTAGTTTAGTAATCTTGTATTCATTCAGTTCAGTAACCATGTGTCCTTTATTTCAATGGTAATTGGGATGACCACCTGTCTCTTATGGAGTTTGCAAAAAAAAAAAAAAAAAAAAAGGGGGGGGAGAAGAAGATTATCATGCTAGTATTGGTATGGCACCATTTGAAACCCTTTTTGAGCAAAGGTGTAGATCACCAATTGGTTGGTTCGAAGTTGGTAAAGCAGAGTTGCTAGGACCAGATTTTAGTTTATCAGGATATGGAGAAAGTCAAGTTAATACAGGAGCGTTGAAACGACTCAGAGTCACCAGAAGTCATATACAGATGTAAGGCGAAGGGAACTTAGAATTTTCAGTTGATGATTAGGTGTTCCTTAAAGTCTCACCTATGAAGGGTGTTATGAGATTTGGCAAGAAAGGGAAGCTCAGTCCCAGATATATTGGACCTTACAGAATTCTACGAAAGGTCGGACTAGTAGCTTATGAACTTGAGTTGCCACAAGATTTGGCTGTTGTACAGTGTTTTATGTATCCATGTTGAGGAAGTGTATAGGAGACCCATCGTTGGTTGTTCTTGCTAATGCTATAACAGTTAAGTATGACCTCACCTATGAGGAGATCCCCATAGCCATTCTTGATCGTCAAGTTCGCAAGTTGAGAACTAAGGAAGTAGCCTCAGTAAAAGTCCTGTGGAGGAGTCAGAAAGTTGAGGAAGCTACATAGGAAACCGAGAAGGATGTGAAATCCATGTACCCGTAATTGTTTCAGCCCGCAGAAGATATTTATGATGAAACACCAAGATTTTGAGGTATACAAGCTTTACTTTCACGCTTTTGGTCGTGTGTGGCCAATTTATAGTGCTATTGTGATGTAGCCCTGTGAGGAAATGATGTTATGGGTTGTTGTGACAGGTTGGTAGTGCCATATTACAGGGGAAACTCTGGCAAAATTTTTGTAGAATCCCGAATGTTTAACATTCGAGGACGAATTCTCCAAAAAAAAAAAAAAATGGGGGGGGGGGGGGGGGGGAAGAATGTTACACCTTGGAAATTTCCCCGTTAGCATACTGCGAATAGACCCACGAAGGGTATGACGTATACGACATGTTGACGAGTAAGAATTAATGACTCTAAATGAGATTTCAAAGACATTTGTGGTAGGAGACGAAAGTTGTTAAGGAAAGCAAGGTATATGTTGTATGTCGGGCAAGAATTACGAGTATCGAATTAATGATGGCTTAATGACATTTTGGAGAAGGGTTATAATGTCTCTTATGTATTCATACCTCACGTTTCACGTTCAAGTTCATATATTCTCTATTCATGTCTCATGTTTAGGCACTGACGTTTTCATGAAACTATGTCATGTCAATTTCCATGCCCCATGTCATGTTATGTCTCATGTTTCATGCTCATGTCATGTATCCAGTGCTCATGTTTCATGTCTCAAGCTCCAGTATCCATGTTTCCATGTAATCATCCATTCAGTTCTTATGTTCCATGATCATGCCCCCACGTAACCATGTCAAGCTCTTATGTTTTATGTCGTCTTTCATTCATGTTCATGTATTCAAGCCATGTCCAGCCATATCCTTAACCATGACCCATCATTCGAGGACGAATGATCCCAAGGGGGAGATATTGTAACACCCCGTACTTTTAATGAAAGTTTTGACCACGATCCTAGACTTAGAACATCAGATAAAGAATGTGGGAATTGAAATTTTTCCGTTAAGTTGTGATATGGTGGTTTACGCCCATGAACAGTGGTCGTATTTCAATTTACGACCATGAACAGTGCCCGTAAACTGAAACCAAGAATTTCTGAACATTCTGGAATTTGACATTTTGAGGTCATATGGTTAAATACGGACCGTATTTCACTTTACGGCCCGTATTTCAAACCGTGTTTGGAATTTAGGAAAACTTCCTTGATGAAAGTTGTAGAGCATTGAAATACCTTTCCAACGGTATCTTACGGGGGTCAAACGGACATCTGTGCAAAGAGTTATGACCATTTTACTGAAGAGAGGCAGTGCAGTCCATATGGCAGAATACGGACCGTATTGCAGTTTACGGCCCGTAAACTTGAAATACGGCCAGCACAGTGCTGGACGTAAACTGCATTTTCCAAAACATTATATGTTCGTTTATATCAGTTCAAGTCATTATTTTTCATTCCCTCAAACCCTAGAGCGACCTCCTACTCTCCTCCAACATCAAGAACACCAAGGTAAGTCCATTCCAATTATTCCAACTCAATTCTAACATATATCCTTGTAATCTAAACAAGAAATAATCATTCCTAATCTAGGGTTTTCAAGAAAACCCATCTCAAGATTCAAGAATCAAGATTTAGGAAATCTTCTTCAAAATCCAAGTCTTTAATTCAAGTTTTGGAACAACTAAGGTATGTAGAACTTCCATCCACATGAGGGAATCTCTATGTTCTTCCCCATGCTTCGTTTCCTTGATATACATGAAGTTCAAATCTTAGGGCACTAAATCCAACATATTGGTAGCCCGTATTTAAGTATTTATGTACATGAATTTTGTATCTATATTCGTTGTTGTATTCCTAATCTTCCATTACGGTTATTAGGAACCCTAGCTTAATCCATGAATCATGAATTCTTCCTCATGGGTTCTCAATATGTTTACATGAAACTTCATGATTTTATCTAGCAAGTTACAAGCATGTTTTCAAGTCAATTATATATATGATTTCGAAATATTTTTATTACTCATGAATCAAGAACATGTTTGCAAGACTATGACAAGTTATCTTATGAAACTATTTTATAAGTTATTTCATGAAACCATGTTTACGAGATTATTGCATGAAACCATGTTTACAAGTTATTTCGTGAAATCATGATTTCAAGACAAGTACAAGTTAATTCACGAAAGTCATGGGCTTCTTAGCCAACTACGTTATTCTTATGTTCGGGAGTTGTATTAATACCGAGAAGGCTCAAGATAGCCTGAAACTACGTATGCCAACGTAGGATAAGGATCGCTTCGCCCAGATAGGACGATTCCTTCATATTTTCCCCATTGAGGGATTTGGATCCATTTATGTCAGATTCATGTCTCGTGCCCCGGCAAGGTACGAGATAGCTTAGCTGATCGGGCAGAGATCAGACTCCACGTTTCTCCCCGTGGTGGTTCATGTCGGTATTACAGTTCATGTCATGTTCATGTCTCGTGCCCCGACAAGGTACGAGATGGCTTAGCTGATCGGGCAGAGATCAGACTCCACGTTTCTCCCCGTGGTGGTTCATGTCATTATTACAGATCATTACAGATTATTACAGATTATCTCATGTTTACAGTACTCATGTTTATGTTCAATTCCAGTACTCAGTTTCAGTTTCAATTTCATGCTTATGTACTCATGCTCATGTTCATGTCCAGGTTTTCAGTTTCAGTTCTTATCATGTTATTCATGTCCTATGTTATTTCTTTCAGTTGCTTTACATACCAGTACATTCAACGTGCTGACGTCCCCTTTTATTGCCCGGGGGCCTGCATTTCACGATGCAGGTACTGATATACAGGACGACACATCTACTCAGTAGGACAACATTCGTATCAGCTTATTGGTGAGCCCCATCTCATTCGGGGTTTAGACATTGTATTTCTTTATTTAGTTTTGCATCTAAAGGTATGCTGGGGGCCTTGTCCCAGTAAGTATGTTTTCCAGTTAGACTCATGATAGAGGTTTCATAGACTAGACAAGTCAGTTATGTTATGTCAGACATTCAGAGTCGTCTAGCCATTTTTGGCTCATTCATGTTATTTCCGCACTCATGATTAAACAAGTATTTTTATTAAGTATTATGACTCATCACGTTTTATAAAGGCTCATCATGCATTCACGTTATATTTCCGCTCATGTATGCCTCATGATAGTTCAGCAAGCCATGTGGTTCGCTCGGTCACATGCAGTCAGGCACCGAGTGCCGTGTTACGTCCAGGCCATGGTTCGGGGCGTGACAAAAGCATAACCGCTAACAAAGCGTTTTCAAATACAAGATTAAAAGCATTTTTTTCCTGTAAGTAAATACCATCTCAAGCTTCATGATCATGGAAAACAACCAAATTCTAAATACAGGAAGAAAAAGCATAAGCTAAATGTATACAAGCAAAAGTACTAACCCACTTATGAAGGTAATGTGAAGCAGAATATGCCCGTCATATCGATATGAAAGATAAAATTAAACATGTCAAAATGGAATCCTCAACAGATGAAAAAGTTTCAATATTTAAACCAATAATCAGAATATGTCAAATTGGGTTCAAGAGAAACTTATAAACAATTCTTTCTTAAAATAGAAAACTTTATACAATATTCTTCATGAGAATATTAAATATTTTTGCAGTGAAACACGAAATCAGCAAAGACAGAAAGCATGAAGTCATAAAATATCATCAAATGCAAGAAGATCAAAACATAACTTCCAAGAAAGCAAAAGTTTCAAACTTTAACCAATCAGAAACTTCAAAATGGGCTCAAAGAATAAGTTTATCACACGACAAATTTCATGAAACAAGCAGAGAAGAGAAGCATATTAAAACCAAGAATTTCATCAAATGCAAAAGGATCAAAACAGAAACCCCATCTTTCTACATACTCACAGATGTATATTTGTGGGTAGAGAATGGAGCAAGAGAAAAAAAGAAAAAAAAAGTTACCTTGAAGCTGCAGATAGCTAAACTTCAAATTTCTTCCATGCTTTTGAGACTAAAACACCCTTTTTCTTTATGCAATTTATGTGAAGTCTGTCCCTTGATATTCTAGTCTAGCACAAGAGTTGAATCGTTTCTTTTTTATTGCGCTCTCTTCATTGGATTAAAAATAGGGTCACATTAACTGCTATATTAGATTTAGTCGACTGTTTTATCCTTTGTTGCTTTGTTAACCATAAGAGCCTCAATTGCATTAATTAACAGTAAAAATGTACAACAAGAGTTTCGAGTAAAAATACAACTCCTATAACAGTAAAAATGTAATGCATTGTTCCATGCGGATGCAAAAATAGGACAAGAGTTTCGAGTAAAAATACTACTCCTATATACTTTCTCCGTTCACTTTTACTTGTCGAGCATTCTAAAAATAGATTTTCACTTTTACTTGTCACTTTTAACATATCAAGAGAAGGCAATTTCTTTTTTTATGTTCTACCCATAGTATTAATTACTCATTTTAAATCATCTTTCCAATTCATTAAAAATATTCACCAATTGATATGGGCATTATGATAAATTACGCATTTCATTTATTATTTCTTAAAGAGTGTGCAAAGTCCATAATGGACAAGTAAAAGTGAACGGAGGGAGTATGTGACATTCTCATTACATTTTTACAGCTATTGATTTGCTATATGTTGATAAGTTTTGAGGATAAATTTCACAGATGATCACTTAACTATCACTTTTTTTTTTCACATAAGTCACTTAACTGTGAATATACTAACACAAAAGTCACTAAACCACTTTCTGGTGTCACTAAACCACTTTATAGTGAATAACTCATCTTTTACTCTCTTTTTTTATTAAAAAAATATATAATAAATTAAAAGTTACTTAAAAAGGTTCAACCCGACCCGACCCAAATTAGGTATTACTCCCTCTGTCCCAATTTACATGACGCGGTTCGAATTTTGTGTCAAAACATTTTAATTTTGACTGTAAATTTGGGCAAGTGATCTTTCAGTTTTTTAAATAAAAAGTACATATTTGGAAGCTACGTAAAAAATACTATAAGTCACGATAATTGACAATTCAAAATATTTAAAAGATATATGAAAAATTACGGCAAAAGAAATAATTGTTTGAATCTCGAAATCCAAAAGGTGGTACATAAAATGGGACGGATGGAGTAAATTTTTTGGGACGGGTCGAACCTTTTTAAGTAATTTTTAATTATTAGATTTTTTTTTAGAAAGTAAGTAAAAGATTAGTTATTCACCGTAAAGTGGTTTAGTGACATCGGAAATGTCACGACCCAACCCCGTAGGCTGTGACTGGCGCCCTACTTGGGCACCCTGACATACCTATCCATATCTGATCACATCCAAATAGCATATGCGGCCATAAATACTATATGCCGTCTCAAACCATATCAAACTGTATCAGACACATTTCAACGCAACCATGTGCGAACATATATATATATATATCGAAAAGCCGGCAAGGCTGTCAAATGTATCAAAAGCCGACAAGGCTATCAAATGGCACAACGGCCCAAAACACATATACAAAACGCACGCCGACGAGGCTGCCATAACGAGTAGAAACATACAAACACATCTGTACAGAAGTAGGCACACACACCCACAAATACGTCTACAGACCTCTAAACAGACCAAACGAATCATATGGCGGGACAGGGCCCCGCCGTACCCCTGAACGAATATATACATACATAGCGAACAAAAGTGTATACCAAAAGATATGCTCTGAAAGGAGAAGAGCACTCCAACAGCAAAAGAGGGTAGCCTAAACCGGTGGATCACCAAACTGTGCGTCCGTACTTGCGGGCATGAAACGCAGCCCCCGAAGATTGGGGGTCAGTACGAAATATGTACTGAGTATGCAAAGTAGAATGTACAGAAAGTAAATCTGAGACATAAACGAAATCGAAGTATCGAACATAAGTGCAAATCCAACATATCAAAATTTGTTTACTTTCAAAAATATGCAAGTCATGCATCGGGTACAGAAGAATATGGTCGCCCACCCGTCGATGGCGCCATAACACAGCATAACACCAGAAAGTCTCAAATCTCCGTATCCCCGTCATACATCACATCACAACATAACGTCATACACAGCATAATACCAAATATAGGTGGAACCCGACCCTCTTTTGCGAGTAGCTCGGTGAACCATAAACACAGCATAACTCCAGAGTATATTAAAATGCGCACGATAACAGAACCGGCCCGGGACTCGGCGAAAGGAATAACAGAATGCACGAATAGAGTCGTGAGTAGTCATATGCATAAAATCATTATCATAACTTCAAACATAAGTAAAATGATCATATTTGAAATCGGAATAATGGTCATACCAAATTCTTTCAAAGATTCTCCGAATTACATAAAGGAAGGTCGCGGGACCCACGGACGGGTATCGACCCGAATCAGGCCCGCTTATGGAAAACATACTCATTATACATCATGCACATTCTTATGAAAATGTTGGGAAAATCCGAGCCTTTATGCGAAAGATATGACATTCAAAAATTACGAAATTCATTAAAGTAGAACCTTTTTATACAAAGTTTGGAAATCACTTCTTTCAAAAACATAATGGTTCATATTTCATCAAATCATACATAAGAGTGCCAAGGAATATATATAGATCATATCATGCTCGGATTTCGGATTTGGAATTTCCTTAAGGCTCTAATCTAGCCTATGTGAAACTAAGGCATGCCAAGAAAAGAAGGTTGCTTTACATACCTCGTACGCACTCCAAGATAGCCAATCTAAAGTAAATCCCAATCTACGCCTCGGGCTCCCCAAGGTCTACAAATACGCCAACGAATACCAAACATTAGCTAAGGGCACTTAAGCCATTTATTCCAACTATTCATTAAATTCTACAGAAAATTCAGCAGCATTTCCCCTGTAAATAGGCCATCCCGAGAATTTAACTCGCTCAAAATCAACAACAACAACAACAACAACCAACCTAGCAACATCGATAATCAATTCGAAAGGCAAAATAACAATAGTAACTCTCTTTTACATCATTCAACAACTTCCCAAATATTCGTTTTGACGGCTTACATTCAAGCCACAATATAGCTCATATATTCAATTTTCAACTCAAATCCTTACCAGCAATATTAGAGGACTTTCTAAACAATTCGCATGACATTTCTAACAATCCGATAAATTTTCTCCAATGTTGGCCGAAAACAGTCCCTAGCCGAGAGCAGCCCTCTTTTCACTTTCCTCATTTTCAAGTCATGTTTTGTATCACAATCCACAATATAACGATATCATTCTCATAAAATATACGAATTACATCAAACGTACAACAAGCCTTAAATCAGCCCCTACCATTTCAACATCATTCTCGAGTCATTAAACACTTATTTCCAACTAGAATTCATATCGACGATAACTAAAACGCTAAGCAATATAAATGCGATCTTCGGCATATAATAAGATCCATATTCGTCTACACTACACATATACATATGTTGATGGTTCTCATAAATAAGGATTGCATTAAATGTACAAAGTTCTCCAAATCAGTCCGCAACGCTTACTATATCAATTCGGGACATTTAACTCTCATTTCCAACATACAAGTCATCACAACAACCATTACGACGCTAAGCGATATTAATTCGTGCTTTGCTACAAATTGGGGCTATACTCGGCCACACACTACACACATGTAAATATATTGATGATTTTTATTCTTTTCCCCACTCGACACCAATCTAACATAATATAGAATTAATTCATCAATTCCATTTCTCACACCCATATACACGGCTAGAACACCCATCACACAACCCACTCCCAACATACTATATTTCATGATTTCCATCCCTATTAACATACCATAACATGAATAAAATGTTCACAACACATAAAACAAGAGCAAACTTACCTTTCTCCTTCAATTCCACAAAATAGCTAGGGTTTGCAATTGGACACAATGAGTGGTTAGATGATCCAAACAACTCCTCCACGCTACTTAGGGACCTCAATATAGTGAGTTAACACCAAGGAATTATTTTTGGGAAGGCTCAAAATGGGGTTGGTTTTTCTCCTTGGTTGGCCGAGAGCTTCAAGTTGAAGCTCTTCAACTTGGTTTGTTTTCTTCTTTTGCTAAGTATAGAAAATGAGGAAAGAAGACTTAGTGGTCATCTTTTTAAGTCCCCTAAACAAATATCTCCATATTGTCTTTGGCCCACACAATGTGTTGGACCAATTAAATTTGGCCACACAAGGTGTGAGACCATTTCAACTTGCACGACCACCATGGCATTTTGCACAACATTTTTAAATTCCAATTTTATGAATTGTGGTCCCATTTTTTTTTTCCTAAGTGTTCAATGCTAACAATTTCATATATAATTTATGTCTCAAAATAAAATCAAATGGTCAAAAGTCCCGACTTCAAATCTCGGATTAGTCTTGGCCTTAAATTATCATAGTTAATCCGGGTTGTCCCAATGTATAAAAAAATACGGGACATAACAGGAAAGTAGTTTAGTGATGTGTTAGTATACTCAAAGTTAAGTGACTTTTGTGTTAGAACGATAGTTAAGTGACATTGGCCAAAAAAGTGATAATTAAGTGGCTTTTGTGTTGGAAACGATAGTTAAGTGACTTTAGCGGAAAAAATAGATAGTTAAGTGACCATCTGTGAAATTTACCCTAAGTTTCCTGTTTAAGAAAGAAATATAAACATGAAAAAATACCCCTACTTAAATTTTCTGTCGTGATTCCTAAAATATTTGTCTCAAATTATTTATCGTTTTAGAAGTTCACGACGACTCAGTCCCAAAATAAGTGTTACCTTAATAAAAATTAAAAACAAAATTGCCCCAAGAAAAGTGTCTCCTTAGGAATTCAAGACAAAAAATAGCATGTCCTTCCAACTATGCCCTTAGCATTAAAGAAATAACCCTCTTTAATATTTGCTCAATTTTCAAAAACATCTAATAAATAGGGTAATTTAGTAAGCTCCACATTATATTTATTGTTTTCTTAATGAATGCGATTTTTGCTAATGTGACACTTATTTTGGGACGAGAGAGTATTAATTAGTAGTATTGTCTTGAAGCCTACAAACACCTCAATTATGGTGTGATGTTATGATTGTTCATATACCAATGAAGAATTAAGTGCTCCTCCTAATTAATATTTCTTAAAGGGCGTGTAAAAGAGAATCACGACAGATAATTTGAGACAGAGAGAGTAATTGATAACAATCTTCTTCGAGTACAAGAGGCGAGGGTCGAAAAAGAATAAGGGACATGGAAGGTAAATGAGCTTTGAGCTTCATTGTAGGAGTTGAACTATTGACAATGGTCTTAACTGAATTCACCTTGCAACCTAACATTCAGGTTACGATATGGCGTAACAAACTTGTCAATACATTACCTAACGGTGTTGTATTTTCCTTCCACTGCCTTCCAAATTTCAATAGGAGACTCGATTGACATACAAATAGAGAAGGTAGCAAAATGAGTTCAAGTCGTGCTCTTGGTCTCCTCAAAACTTTTTCTCTAAAATTACCTTTATTTCAGAATTTCCAGTTTCTCAGTAAAAACCAAGAGACACATTAGTTCTTGGTTTCTTTATCTTTAATACGGAAAATCATCACCATTTAAAGACATCAACTTGCAATCTCACCCCGTCACCAAGTCATTCAATTCCAAACTCAAGTTGAATGATCACGGTAAGTGTCAAAGAATAACTTACTGAAAACAAGACGGGTCTGGAACTTTCAAGTTTACCATTCCGCTGGCAAAATACAATAGATGACAAAGATAAATGCTTTCTAAAAGAACAAAGTTGTCTGTTAATAACATGTTCCAGCTGCCTGCAACCACCTGGGGATACAATTCATTCACCAGACTTACAACACTGGGCAAATTTAAATTAAAAACTGCTGATGCAAACGAAAAGTGTTCAGTCCCGATGCCAGAGATTTATAATGATACCCTCCGTGAACCCAGGTGAAAACACCATTCGCAGGAGTATAACAGAAGACAAAGAATCCGTCATGTCTACAGATCATCTAATCCTTTTCTTTTTCTTAGAAGGAAATTAATAAGAGCCTTTACAAAACACTTAGGGACTACCCTACCATATTAAGTTCTTTGATCGTCTTGGGTGTATAAACCCACTACAAAGGGGGAGGGGGTACCATAATACATAACTTCTTCCAAAAACTACAGATTCATGCACGCCAGCTTTGTTCGAACCTCAGCAGACTCTCCATTAGCAGCACAGATGCCTTTCAGCTCCCCAGACTTCAGAGATATCATTGCATTCTCAGACATCCTGATCTTTTCTCTAGTTCCAGGGGGAACTGCAGGAGAAACATGTTCCCTAGGTTCAGAATTTGCAGCCCTGTTTTCTCGCATAACCCTTTCAGGGTACCAAATATCATCTGGATTGACGGGTAAAGAAGCAGGATCAAGTTCAAAGGATCCTGCAGGTACACCCTCTCCTTCAGTTCCAGTCATTTTGAAAGAAGGAATTCGATGAGAGAACTTGTAAAGTTCATTTGGCTTTACAAAGAACGTACCAACTTCAGTCAGCCTTGTTCGCTTGAAAAGGCTAACAAATCTGGTCATTTTATCTAAGTAACCAACTTGGACACCAACATCCACTACATAATCAGAAAGAATCTCCACAATTTCATACTTGTACTTCCTATGATTATCTGGATCAGAGCCCCAACTAATATACCAATCTTTGAAAAGGGCCCACGTTTCTGCTTTCCTAGGATATACAATAAACAGACCTCTCTTGCCCATTTCGCACTGCACTTGATGAGAAAATGTAAGTCGATCAGAAGTGAATTCTGCACTCCCACGTCTAAATTTCCCACAGCCAACAGGCAACTCTGCCGTGACCCAAGCTCTGCCCCTTTGATCTTCCGGATGAGCCTCAAGCCAAGTGAACATCACCTTAAATTCAGGACTGTATACCTTCCTAATGTGGGCATAGAATCTTGGCATACTATCAGCTGCATCATAGCAAGCCCAGATCTGATCAATTGCAAAGCAATTTTGTGCTTTAAGCTTGTCAAAATCACTAAATTCAGGATCAGGATAATCATCCACCTCCGGAAGCTTACTATCAGGAGCTGTATCTGGTTCGGAATCAGAATGAACAATAAGTTCAACTTTTTCTGTGCCACCTGAGGGCGGTCTAGAAACCTGTTCCTTAACTGTCCCAATCTTGGAATTGTTGTTTTGCACATCGCCTTCAGGAAAGCCCACTCCATTTTGATTTAATCTTTCCCCGGAATTACTGCATGGCATAGTTACATCGGTTCGATGTTGATCATCACCACCAACAGCTTCTTTCTGCTGAGGTTTGCTGTATCCAGCTGACTGGTTAAACCGTGCCTTCTTCAGAGGGCTTGCCAGATCATTCTCATCACCACTCACACCATCACTGTATGAAATAATCTGCCTACGCCGAGATGATCTCCTAGCACCATAGCTATCAACTCCATTTCCTTGTCCAGCAGGTGGACCGTTTTTATTCTCAATGTCCACATCTTCTGTATCAACACTGGTTGATCTATCATCACTCTCACTCGATTCAACTGTCTGTTTCCCACTCCTTTTCCTGCTTTTGCGATCCACCTTTGGCCTTGCAGGTCCTTCTCTCATACCTCTCTTTAGCTTTTCATGCTTTTCATCTTTTTTTTTTGGTCCTTATATTCTCGAACACTGGAGCAGTCTTTCCTCTGCATTTCTCTGGTTCAGGCCCTGCTGTTCTGCTGCTAAAACCTGGTTGGTATCCCATTTGGCTGGGTGGAAACCCAGCACTGCCTGCAGTCATTTTCGAGGTTCCTTGGTTAGGAAGCTCTTTCTGCTCAGAAGGCTGGTTGAGATTAGATTTAAAGGGCACATCCTGAACCTTAGCAGACGCTCCATCAGTAGCATGAATGTCATTCAAGACCTCAAGACGTCCGAGATATCATCGCATCCTCAGATGTATCTCTCGTTCCAGGGGGAACTGCTGACAAAACGTTTTCTACAGGTTCATACTTTGCAGTCCTGCTGTCTTCCTTAACCTTCCCAGGGTACCAAATATCATCCGTATTGAGGGGACGAGCACAAAGATCAAGTTCAAATGATCCTGCAGGTACACCCTCTCCTTCAGTCCCGCTCATCATGAAAGAGGGAATTTGATGAGAGAACTTGTAAAGTTATTTTGGCTTTATAAAGAACGAACCAACTACATCGCCGGAAAAGGCTAACAAATCCAGTCACTTTTTCTAAGTAACCAACTCTGACGCCAACTTTCTTAACATAATCAGAAAGAATCTCCACGACTTCATACTTGTATTCCCTGTGATTCTTTGGATCCAAGCTCCAACAAATATCCCGATCTTTAAAGATTCCCCACGTTTCCCCTTTCCTAGGATATAAAATGTACCTACCACTTGTTCCCTTTTCGCACTGCACTTGATGAGAAAACATAGGTTGATCAATAATATAATCAATACTCCCACGAATAAATATCCCACAGCCAACAGGCAAGCCTGCCTAGACCCAAGCATGCTCCCTTTGGTCTTCTTTCTGATGAGGCACAAGCCATCTGAGCTTTATCTTAAATTCAGGACCAGATACCTTCCTAATGTGGGCATAGTATCTTGGCATAAAATCAAGCTTATCATAGACAGCCCAGAACTGATCAACTGCAAAGCAATTTTCAGCTTTATGCTTGTCAAAATCACTGAATTCAGGATCAGGATAATACAGCGGTGGAGGATTATTATCAGGAATTACATCTGATTCGGAATCAGAATCAATAATAAGTACAACGTTTTGTTCACCACCTGATGGCGGTCTGGAATTACTGCACGACCTAGTTACACAAGCAAGCTTTTGATCATCACCACTAACAGCTTCTTTCTGCTGAGGTTCACTGTCTCCAGCTGACTGGATACACCATGCCTTCTTCAAAGGGCTTGCCAAATCATTCTCATCATTACCTGCAGCAGTTGTATCTCCTTCTGAATCAGAAACAACAATAAGTTCAATATTTTCCGCACCACCTGATGGCGGTATAGAAGTAGTCTCCTCCTCCAAACTTGACGCATAAACATGAGCATAACCATCATTAAATTGTAACAGAGTATCGACACCTTCTTGACCCCTCAGCCGTATCAACTCGGACCTATCAAACTTCACTGTGAACTGCAAGATCTTGTGTGAAGGATCAATGCCTAATCGGTCAAAAACTGCATTCACAAAATCATTGTACTTTATGCCCGTCTTTGCAATAACCTGATTCGTAATACCTCCCACATACAAAGTGGATCCATCTTGAAGTAGTTTATTCTTCCGGCCCCAGTGACAGAAACAAAGAAGCGTTTTATCTTCAGTTCCCATCATGAAGTAGTGTATATGAAACACAGAGGTTCAAACAGTAGCAATCTTCAAAACCTTTCTTCTTCTTTTTCCTGAGAAGGGTAACAAATTTTAAAACTAAAAACCTGATCAAGAAAAGAAATAATTTAAAGGGAATTACTTATCAAGGATGAGCATTAACCAATCATCTCCAAATAACAGATTGAAAGCATTATTCCCTTAAAAGTAAATACATCTCAAGCTTCATAATCTTGGAACAAAACAAAATTCTATATAAAGGATAGGAATCTAAATACCAAACTATCAACAAATTTTTTGGCTGTAGGAAGAAAAGCAATGTTTAAATGTGAGTCGGCAAAAAAAAGTAACCCATCTATGCAGGTTATTTCAAGCAGAGTAGTCCCTGATCACTGTTACGTAAAACTAACATATGACGACCTTATAAGATATCGGATTTCATCTATGTCAACACAGAATCCCCAGTAAATCAGACAGTTGCAAACTTTAACCAAGACTCAGAAAATTTCAAAATGGGTTCAGAGAAAACTCTATGCAAAAAATTTCATGAGACTATTAGTTATCAAAATATTTTGCAGTGAAACTTGAAATTAGCAAAGAAGGAAAGCACACTAAGTAATAAAATCTCATATAATACAAAAGGATGAAAAGGTTATCCCCAAGAAAGCAAAGTATCAAACTTCAACTAAAGAATAAGTTTATCACACGACAAATTTCACGGGGAATTAGTTATTTTTGTTTGTTAACATTGAAATGGCAAAGAAGACAGGCATATTATACCATTCATCAAATGCAAAAGGATCAAATAGAAACCTCCAGCAAAGAAAAAAAGTTTCAAACTTGAAGCAAGGATCACAATCTTTCTAAGTACAGTTCAAACAACTTTTCCCCACAAAATTTGCAAGAGAAAAAAGCTGGGTTTGAGTAACAAGGTTCACCCACTTCACATTCTAACTCAATGCTTCAAAAACATCTCATTATACTAGTTTATATAATTGTGAGTAGAGAATGGAACAAGGGAAAAAAAAATTACCTTGAAGTTGCAGATGCTTAAATTTTTAACAAGGAGGCTTTTCTACCATGCTTAAATCTTTATGTGATGTTTGTCCCTTGATATCTTCTAGCACAAGAGTTGAATCGTCTCTTATTTTGTTCTATCGTGCTTTTCATTGGTTTAAAAGAGGCGGTCACATTAACTGCTGTATTAGATTTAGTCGACTGCTTAATCCTTTTCAGCCTTGTTAAACGTAATAGCCTCAATTGCATTAATTAACAGTTAGAATTACATTATCAATTTCTTGAAAAAAGGTAATCCATTGTTCCATGCGGAAGACAGACTAATGTAAACATAGGACAAAAGTATCGAGTTCTTTTATCTTCTTATTTTCGTTATACATGTGATTTACTCCCTCCGTTCACTTTTACTTGTCCACTATACTAAAAATGATTTTTTACTTTTACTTGTCCACTTTAGCATATCAAGAAAAGACAAACTTTTTTTTTGTTTTACCCTTAACATTAATTACTCATTTTCAAATTATTTTTCAAGTCCAATGAGACTATACACCAATTAATATGGGTATTATGATAAAATATATACTTTATTTATTAATTCTTAAGGGCATGTAAAGTCAAAAATTGATAAATAAAAGTGAACGGAGAAAGTAATTAGTACTGCCAAACTGGCTTGTCGCCTCGCAGTTTGTTTGTGCACAGAGACTTGGTCCTCATTTTACAGAGATGAAATATCTTTTTGAGTTGGGATAGGGAAGGCGGGGAGAAAAACACCAAAATGATCTTTCGTAAGGCCACGGTAGCTGCTATATTAAATTTAGACAAAGTTGACCGTTTTATCCTTTTTAACTTTGTTATACAACACTCTAGGATTATTATGATATCAGAATATGGAGAGGAGTGGGAGTTTAAAAGTTAGTTGGAGTTCAGGAAATTAGCTAGCCACGTCAGCTGGGTAGCTAGTTGACAGCTTCGAAGTTGTTAGAGTCGGTTAGTTAGCTATCAATTGTGCGGATTAGTTAGAAGATATTTCCATTGTATTCATTTCATATAAAGCATTGAGTTGTAAGGATTGACGGCATAAATATATAAATAACCATTTCTTTTCTCGTAATCTCTCTCTTCTCTCTTCTACCCTAAATTATTTCATGTTCTATTGAGCTGTCTTCTCGAACTGTTAAGTTCCTGAATCAGCAACGCAAACCTCGAATTCTCTCTGAATTCCTGCATGAGCAACATATTATCAGGAATTATATCTGGTTCTGAATCAGAAATTGTATATGATTCTGAATCAGAGTCAATAATAAGCTCAACTTTTTTTTCCACCACCTGATGGCGGCATAGAAACCTGTTCGTTAACTGTCCCAACCTTGGAAATGTTTTTTTGCACAACCCCTTCAGGAAGGCCCACACCATTTTGATTTAATCGTCTCGTCTCGTCCCGTTAGACAGCCTTAATGTTAATTACAACACCAGCATTTATTGTACATGAAAGAACCAGTGCTTCCAAGAAGAAGAAGAAAAAAATAGAAATGTTGGGTGTGTACGGATTTCTCACGTTCGATTGGTCAAAATTTTTGATAAATATTTTCTTTAGGAAAGCAAGTCCCACAACAAACTCACCCCAACGTTCCATATTAATTGCCTCCTCCCCACTCTCAAACTCACCCCCACCCCCCACCGTTTTAACTCCACCCCAACAGAGGATGAAAGGGTCGAATCTCGAGATAGACAATATAGGCTACCTTTTCCTTTAAATGTTCTATGCTTTCAGTCCTCGACACCTTGGACAGAAGGCTTCATCAGCCTCATCGGCTAACCTAGTGAGCTCATCCTGGATCATTCTCTTCACAGATGACTTTCTTGGTGTAAGATCTGTATCATGGTCTATAAAGAGAGCAATTCCTTCTTTGTTATTTTTTTGGGATAATGGTCAGTGACGGAGCCAGGATTTCTGCCGAGGGGATTCAAAATATAAAAAAGTAAACATACGAAGAAGCCTAAGGGGGTTCAACATCTACTATATATACAAAAAAATAATTTTAACCTTTTAAAAACAGTATTTTTTTCCGCCGAGGGAGTTCGGATGAACACCCTCGGCATAGTGTAGCCGCCACTGATAATGGTGGTGTCTTGCCAACTTCCGTGCAACTCTGCCCACCAAAGCTAAGGTAGAAGGAAAAACAATTACTCCCTCCGTCCCAATTTATGTGACACTATTTGACTAGGCACGAAGTTTAAAAACGAAAGGAAGACTTTTGAAATTTGTGATCTAAAACAATACTTAGATATTTGTGTAGCCGTAAATCATCTAATAAAGTCAAATTGTTTCTAAATATAGAAATGTGATATTTTTTTTGAGACAAACTAAAAGAAAAATTTATCACATAAATTGGGACTGAGAAAGTACTTTTTAAATTGGCAAGGAACATCTAACAGGGAAGCTTATAATCGAGATCTCCTAATAAGGGAAGTAACAGAAAAGCGATAAAATCACCGAACTTATGGACCCCACTACTTAAAAAAATATTTCCTCACCGGGTTAAAGTCAATTTCTTTTAAAGTTTCACAAACTGCACTTCTGAGTTCATCATCACTTGGACTCAATTTATCTACTTTGTTATGGCCCTTTCCATTCAGAACTTTTCTCCCTGCACAATCAGTAAAGCTAATTAAGAAATGGACATCACCACCAACCTAGTTACACCAGAAAACTTTTGATCATCACCACCAATAGTTTCTTCTGCTGAGATTCACTCTCTCCAGCTGACCGGTGAGCCATTGCTTCCTTCAGAGGGTTACTATCTCCAGCTGACGGGATACACCCTGCCTTCTTCAGAGGGCTTGCCAAATCATTCTCATCATCATACATAGGAGTAGTATCTGGTTCTGAATCAGAAATAATAAGTTCAACTTTTTCCGCACCACCTGATGGCGGTGTAGAACTAGGCTCCTCCTCCAAACTTGCTGCATAAAAATGAGCATAACCATCATTAAATTGTAACAGAACATCAACACCTTCTTGATCCCTCAGCCGTATCAGTTTGGACCTATCAAACTTCACTGTAAAATGCAAGATCTTATCTGAAGGATCAATGCCTAATCGGTCAAAAACTGCCTTCACAAAATCGTTGTACTTTGTGCCTGTCTTCACAATAACCTGATCAGTAATACCTCCTCCACACGAAATGGATCCATCTGGTAGCACCTTATTCGTCCTGCCCCAGTGACAGAAACAAAGCAGCGTTTTATCTTCAGTTCCCATCATGAAGTAATGCACATGAACACGGAGATTCAAACAGTAACAATCTTCAAAACCTGATCAAGAAATAGAATAAATCTAAAGGGAGTTACTCATCAAGGCTGAATGTACTAAAATAATAATCCATAAGAAAGGACACAAAACCATGAGCACTAACCAAGCATCTTCAAATACAAGATTAAAGGCATTTTTTCCTCAAGTAAATACATCTCAAACTTCATGATCTTGGAACAAAACCAAATTCTAAATAAAGGATAGGAATCTAAAACAAGCCGGTCAACAAAAAATTTTGGCTCTAGGAAGAAAAGCATCTAAATGTGGGTCAAGTGGAAACCAAAAAAAAAAAAAGTAACCCGCCTGTAGACAATAAAATTCACGTCGAGAAAATAATAATCAAAACAGGAAAATATCGCAGCAATCGTAGTATTTGATTTCAAATATGAGTGCTACAATCTCTATGAATCCTCTGATTCGTCTTTTCAATAATAAATTCAAGAGTTTTTGAGCTTGATCTTGAACTTAATGGGTTTGATCTTGATTTGTACTTAAATTCAAGGGCTTTTGAGCTTGATCTTGAATCTAGTGGTCTTGATCTTGAACTTATGCTTGGATTCAAGGGCTTGAAGCTTGATCTTGAATCTTCGTCTTGATCTCTAGAACTTTTAGAGAAATACTTGAGTGCTTGAATGTTTTTAGCTTGTAGAGAAATCTGCAGTCTTTGATCCACGAGCTCTCTCTAGCTTCTTGTTAGAACTTTTGATCCCTTTTCTGGATTATGAGGCCCCTATTTATAGTTGTAGGATGTAGGAGTTGTGAGAAGGACGAACTCCTTTCGACCAATCAAATTGAAGCTAACATGGCGATATTTAATTGTTCGGAACATCACTTGTACACATGGTGCATTTCCATTGGCCTTTGATTTGACTAGGCATGCTGTGTCATTTTTGACCCGTTGCATGATCCTATTGGCTCTTTCATTTAACGTGGCATGCCACATCATCTGACACGTGACACTAATTTGGGCCTCCAGGAAGATGACATCTTGGGCTTAGCAAAGTGGGTTCATTATTTATAGCCCAACAAAATTGGATCATTAATCAAATCCATATTTATTGGACTTAAATAATTAAGTTAATTAAGTCAATCATATTAGCCCATAATATTTATTTGGACTAATATATCTTGAATTTAATATAATCCAAATTTCTTGTGGATTTAAATTTAATAAAATATCATTGTCCACAGCCTAAACAGGATATTCTCTGATCCCCGTCATATCATCATAAAACATAAAATAAACAACAACAACATACCCGGTGTTATCCCACAAGTGGGATCTAAGGAGGGTAGGATGTAGGCAGACTTTACCTCTACCTTTGTTGTTACACCCCGTACCTTTAACGAAAGTTTTGACCACGATCCTAGACTTAGAAAATCAGATAAAGAATGTGGGAATTGAATTTTTCCTGTTCAGTAGTGATATGGTGGTTTACACCCATGAACAGTGGTCGTATTTCAATTTACGACCATGAACAGTGCCCGTAAACTGAAACCAAGAATTTCTGAACATTCTGGAATTTGACATTTTGAGGTCATATGGTTAAATACGGACCGTATTTCACTTTACGGCCCGTATTTCAAACCTTATTTGGAATTTGGGAAAACTTCCTTGATGAAAGTTGTAGAGCATTGAAATACCTTTCCAACGGTATCTTACGGGGGTCAAACAGACATCTGTGCAAAGGGTTATGACCATTTTACTGAAGCGATGCAGTGCAGTCCATAGGGCAGAATACGGACCGTAAAGTCAGTTTACGACCCGTAAACTGAAAATACGGCCAGCACAGTGCTGGACGTAAACTGCATTTTCCAGAACAATATATATTCGTCCATATCAGTTCAAGTCATTAATTTTTATTCCCTCAAACCCTAGAACGACCTCCTACTCTCCTCCAACATCAAGAACACCAAGGTAAGTCTATTCTAATTATTCCAACTCAATTCTAACATATATCCTTGTAATCTAAACAAGAAATCATCATTTCTAATCTAGGGTTTTCAAGAAAACCCATCTCAAGATTCAAGAATCAAGATTTAGGAAATCTTCTTCAAAACTCAAGTCTTTAATTCAAGTTTTGGAACAATTAAGGTATGTAGAACTTCCATCCACATGAAGAAATCTCTATGTTCTTCCCCATGCTTCATTTCCTTGATATCTATGAAGTTCATGTCATACCCCATTTTAACCGGGTTAAAGTAGAGGTACAACATATTGGAGATTCCTATTTTTTGTTTATTTGTTTTAAGGAGTCGCCACCTAATTATTTATGGTGAATTAGGACACCTAAAGTTTAAAGTTATGTTTAAATTTAGCTCTGTTTAAGGTCTGCGAAACTTAAAATTCTAGGTAAGGGTTCAATTAGTCTAAAGGGAAGGTATTAGGCATCCTTTAAGACCCATTAACAATGGTTAACCGACCGGACTTATAATTTGTTAGGCTTAAGTGTAAATATAGTATTTTAAATATTTTAAGAAAATATCTTGAAAGTATTGCTAAGGCCTTAAATAGTAATGTTATTCACAAAATAAGATTTGTAGAAAATAGGATGATTTGCCTTTGAATAATAGCCTTTTAAACGATAATTTGACAAAAGTGATCTTTAAGTAAAAACGATATTATATGAATATGATGGTATAGAAATGCCTGGACTTATGTTCTTAAATTTGATGAAAAAGGCCATGAATTTCTTTTTATTTATTTTTTTCGGCTAAAATATGTATAATTGGGTAAATCTTAAAAATGTTTATAAAATACAATTGGTTTCATATTTTGTGTGTTAGTGACATTTTGAAATTCCTAAGATGGTAATAATGAGAAATGATTCCTTTAACCCAAAAATATATAGGCATACTATTTGAAAATCAATTATTCAAATAAATATTATAGATACCATAAATAGTTTAGAAAATAGAAGTGAATGTGATTTGTGGAATCAACTACCCATTACTAAACTAAAGCCCTTAATGTCACTAAAGTTTACCTAAATTAACAAACAAGAAAAATATTAGTCATACAATACACATTAAATGCATACAAAAATAAAAATAGAGGAGTAGGTATGATGTAAATGGGCTCAGCCCATTTTCCAAAGAAAACTGATGTGGTCTGTTGCGACTGTTCACTGTTGGGCTTCGACCCAGATTTTCTTTTTTGTATTGCTGCGGACAAATCTGGATAGAGGGAGGAGTGATGTTTCGTTGGGCCTTGGCCCAACACCGAATGTGGGAGAAGACGACGAGTCACCCGGACTCATATACGAGATGTCATGCAAAAATAAAAATAAAAGAAAAAGATTAGTACCTGCTCGACGAATAAGATTAACCATGTAAAATATAAGTTCAAAACAAATCAGTAGATTATGTACATGTTTTATAAAGAAAGTATCATGACTTAAAAGCTTTGAACAAAGATCTAAATACTTCTACCCTATGAAAATATATAAATCGGTACAGTAACACATAGAAATATGACCCGAGACAGTAACATTTTCATTAAACCTTGGCTCGGCTTATGCCCTTGGACGTTCATGACTACAGCGGCATCTTCCTTCTTCTTTTTAACCCCGCCGATAGAACCAGATTGAATAGCTTTGTTTATTGCTTGCAAAGCAATAAGATCCTGAATTTTTCCTGATTTGATTCCTTCTTCCAAGGCTACTTCTATTCGGACAACTTCTGTGAATTTTTGCCCCATCATGCCTATCATTTTCTCATAAAATACGCCAGCCTGGCATTCAATGAAGGTAGCAGTCATTTCTCTATCATTCATCAGAGGTTGAACCCTGGCTGCTTCTGACCTCCAGCGCAATGCATACTCGCGAAACGTCTCAGTTGACTTCTTGGTCAACTTAGTCATGTAGACTCTATCTGGCGTGATATCGGTGTTAAAACTGAATCTGTCCATAAAGTCTTGCGCCATGTCACTCCAACCACGCCATTTACGGACGTCTTGTTGTGTATACCAAGTAAGAGCTTCACCAGATAAGCTTCTTATGAAGAGCTTCATCCTTATGTTCTGGTCTCTACCTACTCCAACCAGTTTATCACAATAGGCCCTTAAATGCGTATGAGGGTCGCCTGTCCCATTAAATGTATCAAATTTCGGCGGCTTGTATCCTGCGGGAAAATCGACGTCAGGATGAACACAGAGATCCTCGTATTCTACACTCTTAGTTCCCCTAGCAACTTGAAGGTTTATCATCGCTTCTTTGAGACTGTGGATCTCTTTTAGCAATATGTTGTCTGCCCCTGCTTTTGCATCCTTTTCCATTTCCTCGTATTGATCTACCTCGGGTTGGAACCTGACCGTTACTGGGTTGGTAAAGGCTTGTGTTTCCGCTGCATATACCGGAGGCACATACTGTGTATTTGGAGGGACAAAATGTGCCCCTTGTATATGCTGGGTTGGGTAAGTCTGGACAGTGGGAGTGTTTTGGACTGGAGGTGGTGTGTTATAAGTGGTGTTTGTAGGTGGTTGATTTGGTGGGTTTAGAGGAGTAGTTGTAGGTGGTGGATTAATGTTGGTGGGCAAAGGAACATAGGGAGTGTGAACTAGCGATTGACTTGGTGGGTTGACGAGTGGTGGATTAGGAGTAGCATAGGTAGTGTAGGTGGGTGGTTGACTCTGTGGAGGGGTATAGACGAATGATGGATTTGGTGGGTTTGCAGGGGTGATCGGAGGTAAGTTGTTGTTGGTAGGTGCATTGTTTTGTGGAGGAAAGTGTTCAGGAACTGGAGATTCGAGTGATAGGAAACGAGGTGGGTTTGGTGCAGTATTTCTAGGTTCAGGGGGTGGACTTTGGAGTGTGATGGATAAATTGGTCAAGTCCCTAACCCGATTTAGTTTTCCACGTAGATTCTCAATTTCTTGAGTCAGGCGGGCGATATGTTCATCATGTTGAATATTAGTTCTGTGTTCGAAAGTCTCGGGGGGATCACTAGAGATCACGATGTTTTCCACACCGGTTGAAATAGATGCGGCCGGATCAGACATAGTAATTTCATTTCCTTGAACAGTCCAACTACGTTCAGGTAACGATGATGTCTTTGACCTTGTGATGTAAGGATGGTCGGCCATTGAGTGTCAACACGAATCAACTCTCTTTTGTAGGAATAAAAATAAAAAGAAACACAATAGTGTAAATGGTGTCAGTCTCACAACATATCTAGGTAAAGTCATGATCACATAGAGTCAAGTAAGTCATGTAGCAAATAATTCATCAAATAAAGTCAAACAAGTTGTCAAACAAATATAAACGATTATATCAAACAATAATAATGCGTCCTAATATGCATGTGACCTCTTTGTGCCAGAGGTAGGCCTAACGTTTGTTTGAAGGGTAAAGTGTGCCATAATACGTCATCCAGTTGCTTTGATTAATTAAACAAATTCTATTTCCCCAAAATAAAGTTCAAAAGTAGTGTAATATTTATTACATGTCAAATGAATACAACATAAAGTGTTTCCTAATCTGAGCAAAGTAAATACAATTTTCTATGTCTAAATTTCAGCTCCGTTTGGTGATGTCATTGATCTTCGTCATTTGTTGTACTCCAATGCATATCCATACCTGTCATAGAAACGTTAGTCATTCCCTCCCTCCTAAAGTTTAATTAATTAGAGCAAATTGTCAATATTTAGGCACAATTATCCTTCAAACATGCACATAAAGTATGCTTAGTGTCACTTGGGGTTGTGAACCCACTTGGACGTTTGGGTATGGTCATCTAATGGATTTAATACACCAAGGGTATTAAACCTCCTAGGTCATGAAATGTATGCTCTTAATAAAGGGTGTTGGTTTAGCTCTATCCTAGGTTGACTAAGAGTGGGTTTACTGGTGTCACGACCCAGCCCCGTGGGCCGCGACTGGTGCCCTACTTGGGCACCCAAACGGACATACAAACTAAATCATCATTTTTAAACAGAGTTGAGAACGAATATTATCAAACGCATTCAAGTATATAGCAGAAGCCGACAAGGCTATATTTCAATATTTAGATAATTTCCAGAAAAATTTCGGCAGAGTTTCCTTTGTTTTACAGACTATCCAAATTAACCTTGCGCACAGATAATACCAACAATGACCACCCAGGGCCAACAAAGCAACATTTAAACATATGCGGACCGGCCGCCGCGGCGAATGAGATCGCCCAAACACAACATATACACGCATCCGTACAGAAAGACCCTAACCCCCAAACATGTCTACAAACCTCTAAACAGACCGACGGAATCATATAACGGGACAGGGCCCCGCCGTACCCATGAACGAGAATATATATATATATATATACAGTAGTGACAGACTGTACCAAAAGATGGGCTCTGAATAAAATAGCGCTCCAAATGGCAGAAAAGATATCCTAGACGGACGGATCAGCAAACCTGTCGTCGGTACCTGCGCGGCATGAAAACGCAGCCCCCGAAGAAAGGGGGTCAGTACGAAATATGTACTGAATATGTAAAGCCTGAATTACAGAACCAAAATCATAACTGGTACAGAACGTACAGAAAAAGTGAGTAGAAAATCCAAAGTATCAAATACATATCTTCAAAACATGCGGAGTGTGTACAGAAACATATGTCATATCAAATCCGGCCCCTGCCAAGGGACTCGGCAAACAGAACGTGGCCACCCTCCCGACGCTGGTGCCACAACACAGAAGAATCAGAATAGGGGCATAACCCCGTAACATAGTATATCATATCAGATGGCCATGGCAAATCATATCAGAACATGTGTACATGGCACAGCATACTCCACAAACCCATGTACACGTATACCTGCCCCCTCACATCGAGGCACGGCGAACAATGCAGAGGATTACGCTTGACAACATATCCTGGCCCGGGCTCAGTGTGGGAAACATTGGGGCATCCACGAATAGAGTAGTGAGAAACTAAATGCAGTTAAAATATCATAAATATTTTCAGAGACTCGATGAGGCATATCAATGGCAAACCAATTCAATGAAGTCAGACGGGATCATAATAAGTGAGTTTCGGATGTCATAATGAATTACAGAAGCATACCTTTCTGAAGTCGTTCCGAGGGCCAAAACAATTTATAAGACTTAATGAATTATTTAAAACAATTTTTGTTTAGTAGTTAATAGAGTAGTCATATGCATAAAATCATTATCATAAATTCAAACATAAGTAAAATGATCATATTTGAAATTCGAAATGATAATCATACCAAATTCTTTCAAAAGTCGTCCGAATTACATAAAGAAAAGTCGCGGGACCCACGAACGGGTATCGACCCGAATCGGGCCCGCTCATGGAAAACATACTCATTATACATCATGCAAACTCTTATGAAAATATTGGAGCAATCCGAGCCTTTATGCAAAAGATATGGCATTTCGTAGTTACGGAATTCTTTAAAACAACTTTTTGTACAAAGTTTGGAAATCAATGCTTTCGAAGACATAATTGTTCATACTTCATCACAACATACATAAGAATGCCAAGAAATATATATAAGGATCATAACGTGCTCGGATTTCGAATTTGGAATTTCCTCGAGGCTCGTGATATAGCCTATTGAAAACTAAGGCATGCCAAAAGAAAGAAGGGTTGCGCTTTACATACCTCGTACGCACTCCAAGATAGCCAATCTAAAGTAAATTCCAATCTACGCCTCGGGCTCCCCAAGGTCTACAAATATGCCAACGAATATCCAATATTAAACATAGGCACTTAAGCCATTCATTCCAAACTAACATTAAATTCTACAGAAAATTCGGCAGCACTTCCCCTGTAAATAGGCCATCCCGAGAATTTAACTCGCTCAAAATCAACCACAACAACCACAATAACCAACCTAGCAACTCCAATAACCAATCCGAAAGACAATATTACATTAATACTCTCTTTTTCATCATTCGACAACTTTCCAAATATTCAATTCAACGGCTTACCTTCAAGCCAACATCAACGCCTATACATTCAAATACTAACCCAAACCCATACTAACAACATTCAAGAACATTCTAAACAATTCACATAATATTTCCAACGATCCAACAATTTCTCCAAATTGGGCCGAAAACAGCCCCTAAATTATAACATAACGATGCCCGAAATTCTAACGAACACTTACAACACACCAAGCAGCCCATATACACTTCTTACGACTTATTTCATGCCATCTTTTCAGCAAATTTCAGGGAAATACAACAGCAGCCACACGACACCACATCATCTATCCATATGCAAGTAAATCACATTATTATCTCTATAATCCTTACAACAACCCACAACAATTTTAACTCCAACTCTAACCATTAAATTCCTTCATTCTCATCACATAATCTATGATTACAACAACCAAAATATTAATTCAAATCAGTCCATCAAATTTCAATTAAAAACAGCCCCTACGGCATTCAACAACATTTCAACAACATTCCAACATTCGTGCAATTCATGTTACCAAGTTACAACTATGCTTCAACATCAAGATACATAATTTCACACATACAATTTACATTTGCATATTCCCCACACGTCCAACTTCATCATCAAACACATAGAAAAATGATCAACTCTTACCTTAACAAGTTGGCTTTTTCCACTTAGCTAGAATTTGTGAAATGCACTAATACTTGTTCTTGTTGCTCCAAATGAATTCTCCACGTTATTATCACCTTCCTAAGGGCTGAAATACCTAGAAAATCTGATTTTTGGATCAACAAATTTGAGCTCCAATTTTGCTAGCCATGGCCGAATGCCATGGCTTATGCTCTCTCTCTCTCTAGCTTGTATATCAACGTTTCCTTCACGTATACACCATATTAAACCTTTAATCCAAATTGATAACATGAGTGGGAGGTTGAAATTACCTTTAGCAATCAGAATCTTCAAGAATCTTGTTCCTCTTTCCAGCTGCTTGCTTAACAACACAAAAAAAAACTTAAGCTACAACTTCTCTTTAACTAATATCATGTCAAGGGTCTAGGATTTAGCTTATATGATGGCTCAATTAGAAAGGGGGTTTGGGAGAGAAAATAAGGGTTTTGGATCTGTTTTAGGTCGTGTGAAATGATATAGGGCAAAGTGGTGACTTATCTATTGAGTTTAATGGGCCTCATGGGCCGAAATGTGAGTGTTTGGGTCGGGTCCAAACTTGCTGCCCTGCCAGCCCAACTTGCATCGTCCATATCTCCTTATCCCGATATCATTTTGACGAGCGGTTTGTTGCATTATAAACTAGACTCGATGAACTTCATTTTAGGCTTTTGAAACACCTTAAAACTCCTCATATTCAAGGAGATATGCCTCCTACAATATAGACTAAAATCGGGTCCGAAATTTTACTGAAGTTGTTCCGATTCATTTCGTTTAACTTCTAATCCTCTTCCAACCTTATGTAACCTCTTATGCATACATATTCACACTTATATACATCAATAAAAAAATCCATATACACATCTTGAAGGGTCCAGAGACTCACAATAACCTTAAACATAACTAGAGAACTCACAAAGCTTTGACGAAACTCCAATCGCAAAAGTATATTCATATCTTTTGTCCACCCTCTATATCATTACTAATAATCTCAAATACTTTAAAAGGTCACTCGCATTACTTCATATACATACTCATAGCGCGATTCCACACCCTTTAGGTAACCGTGTCGCCTTGGGATACTTAAGGAAACCATGTATATATAACGATATTCTTACTAACTCGATTAACTTTCCTTGAACCTTCTTAACTCATTTTTTCTTGTTTTAATACAAGTAGCACAGATTATTATGGAGTGTAACAACTGGACGCAAGGTTCCCGAGCGGACAACTCGAGTGAGAAGGCTACGCGGTCACCGTTATTCGGACACCCCGCGCATACGCCAACTCTCCTAAAATTTGGATTCTACGAAGAAATTTGCGGGTGCGCTAAGACACCTCGCGTGTACGTGTGATAGTGTGAGCTTTCCAGAAGTGGAAGAAGTATGAACGGAATGACAATTTATCAAAGCAGTAACACTTAAACAATTTATATCAAATAAACAATTAATAGCGTGTAAAAACAGTTAACAACAAATAAAGTAATTAAATAAGCACACAAAGCCTATTTAAACTAAGTCCGTTATGGTTAGAACCTAAGTAATCCCCAGCAGAGTCGCCAAGCTGTCATACCCCATTTTAACCGGGTTAAAGTAGAGGTACAACATATTGGAGATTCCTATTTTTTGTTTATTTGTTTTAAGGAGTCGCCACCTAATTATTTATGGTGAATTAGGACACCTAAAGTTTAAAGTTAGCTCTGTTTAAGGTCTGCGAAACTTAAAATTCTAGGTAAGGGTTCAATTAGTCTAAAGGGAAGGTATTAGGCATCCTTTAAGACCCATTAACAATGGTTAACCGACCGGACTTATAATTTGTTAGGCTTAAGTGTAAATATAGTATTTTAAATATTTTAAGAAAATATCTTGAAAGTATTGCTAAGGCCTTAAATAGTAATGTTATTCACAAAATAAGATTTGTAGAAAATAGGATGATTTGCCTTTGAATAATAGCCTTTTAAACGATAATTTGACAAAAGTGATCTTTAAGTAAAAACGATATTATATGAATATGATGGTATAGAAATGCCTGGACTTATGTTCTTAAATTTGATGAAAAAGGCCATGAATTTCTTTTTATTTATTTTTTTCGGCTAAAATATGTATAATTGGGTAAATCTTAAAAATGTTTATAAAATACAATTGGTTTCATATTTTGTGTGTTAGTGACATTTTGAAATTCCTAAGATGGTAATAATGAGAAATGATTCTTTTAACCCAAAAATATATAGGCATACTATTTGAAAATCAATTATTCAAATAAATATTATAGATACCATAAATAGTTTAAAAAATAGAAGTGAATGTGATTTGTGGAATTAACTACCCATTACTAAACTAAAGCCCTTAATGTCACTAAAGTTTACCTAAATTAACAAACAAGAAAAATGTTAGTCATACAATACACATTAAATGCATACAAAAATAAAAATAGAGGAGTAGGTATGATGTAAATGGGCTCAGCCCATTTTCCAAAGAAAACTGATGTGGTCTGTTGCGGCTGTTCACTGTTGGGCTTCGACCCAGATTTTCTTTTATGTATTGTTGCGGACAGATCTGGATAGAGGGAGGAGTGATGTTTCGTTGGGCCTTGGCCCAACACCGAATGTGGGAGAAGACGACGAGTCACCCGGACTCATATACGAGATGTCATGCAAAGATAAAAATAAAAGAAAAAGATTAGTACCTGCTCGACGAATAAGATTAACCATGTAAAATATAAGTTCAAAACAAATCAGTAGATTATGTACATGTTTTATAAGGAAAGTATCATCACTTAAAAGCTTTGAACAAAGATCTAAATACTTCTACCCTATGAAAATATATAAATCAGCACAGTAACACATAGAAATATGACCCGAGACAGTAACATTTTCATTAAACCTTCATACATGTGATTAAAAGGATGAATAAAGTTAAACAACCTATCAAAGTAAATATTCTAAGTCATGATAACATTTATACTCATCCACATGATAAATGAAAGGAACAAAGAATAGGATTTCAAGAAAATTTCAGCATGACAGGTAGCAAAAGAAAAATAACTTAACTTAACTGAAGTAGAATCATAGTCATGCTTAAAACATTCATTATCCGAACACACAAAAATAAAATCATCTACACGGATTTTTCCTAAATAAGCAAAGACGCTAGATACAGAGGGAGTAAATGAACTAAAATAGAGTCGAATTTACCTTTTGTGGGTGCAGTGAACAAAGGCTTTGAGTTCCTCTTCAGATCTACTCCTTTGTTATGAATAAATTTGAAACTTGACTCAAATGAATTCCGAAATCTCTGTCACAGCTAAAGTCTACTGAGACAGAGAGAGTAACTCTAGAAATTAAAGGTCCTTCCCCTTTTAAAATGTGCAGAGAATGTATTTGATATGGTAGTGTTTCAAGATGTTCCACCAAAAAAATCCCCCCATGCTAAAACATTTAATAAAGTATTTATAGATGTAGAAAATTAGGATTTTTGTTAAAGAAAGGAAGAGAAGAGAGAGTCGTTGAAATGTTAAAATTCTGTCCTGAAATTGGGGGGGAGACAGAGAGAGTAGAGAGGACATAGGCGTGGGGGGACAATAAGAAATGGAAGGGAGCCTGAGTGAAATGCAGTCAAAAAAGAAAGAAGCATGTGGAGCCTATTAAAGAAAAAGGGAAAAAGAAATCAGGCGAGATGTGTGGCGTGGAAAGAGGAATGCAAATGCAAAGTTTTCTTTCTTTCTTTCTTTCTTTTTTTCTTTTTTTTTTCTTTTTTTTTTCTTTTGCGGTAGATAGCTATTATCAAGAATTTACCCCTTGTAAAATAATATTTTGATGAAATAAAAATTATAATACGTTGTTTTAAAATACGAGCTTCAAAATGAGTCCAACATTGATATACTTCCGAGCAATTGCTTATGAGGTGAAAATTGTTGATTCTTCCTCCTCTATTTAATTATTCTTGGGTTTCTAATTTAATAACTAGTACAATGTATACTATGTGAAGATAATTAATAATTAATATGTAGAAAATAAGGATTTAACAAAGTGTTGTCTTGTAATTAATTTAACGATTCCAAACCCGAAAAAAATGAAACGATGACGAATATTTAAAAATTTGTGATAAAGTAATGCTCATGATGTTGAAAATAAAAGTAGTGAAAATAAAGTATTTAGCTCGTCAATAAATTTAGATGCCCGAGTGAATAAAATTAAATAAGGGAGAGACAAAATTGGGTGTCAACAGTTCAAATCCTAGGGCATTAAACCCAACATATTGGTAGCCCGTACTTATGTATTTATGTACATGAATCTTGTATCTATATTCGTTATTGTATTCCTAATCTTGTATCTATATTCGTTATTGTATTCCTAATGTACAATAAAAGGTTGGTCAATTCGCTTATGAACTTGAGTTGCCACAAGATTTGGCTGTTGTACACCTAGTGTTTCATGTATCCATGTTGAGGAAGTGTGTAGGAGAGCCATCGCTGGTTGTTCCTGCTAATACTATAACAGTTAAGGATGGCCTCACTTATGAAGAGATCCCTGTAGCCATTCTTGATCGTCAAGTTCGCAAGTTGAGAACTAAGGAAGTAGCCTCAGTGAAAGTCCTGTGGAGGAGTTAGAAAGTTGAGGAAGCTACATGGGAAGCCAAGGAGGATATGAAATCCAGGTACCCGTACTTGTTTCAGCCTGCAGAAGAGATTTATGATGAAGCACCAAGATTTTGAGGTATGTAAGCTTTCTTTTCATGCTATTGGTCGTGTGTGGCCAATTTATAATGCTATTGTGATGTAGCCCTGTGAGGCAATGATATTATGGGTTGTTGTGACAGGTTGGTAGTGCCTTATTACAGGGGAACCTCTGGCGAAATTTTTGTAGAATCCCGAATGGTTATCATTCGAGGACGAATGATCCCAAGGGGGAGATATTGTAACACCTCGTAACTTCGGACGAAAAGTTTGACTCATAAGATGATAATATAATGGAACCAATATGATGGTTATAGGAAGTGTTTTGAAAACCAATTATGTCATAAGAAATGTTTTTGAGCAAAGAAAAGTTGGAAGCCACTCTATGGGGCATGTTTGCAAGTGAGTTTATAGATGGTATTACTTCCAACGACCATAACCCCATTATTAATTTGGAATTTGGGAAAACATCCTTGATTAAAGTTGTAGCCCTTTGAAATAGCTTTCCAACGGTATATTATGGAGGTCAAACGGACATCTTTGCAAAGAGTTATGCCCATTTTACTGAAGCCTGTCTTCGCTGGAAAATGGGTGACTTCGACGGGAAGATCGACGTTTCGTCGATCTGATCGACGGTTCGTCGATCTGATCGACGGTTCGTCCTTTGAACCGTCGATTGTGCATTGTTCACTGGAAATTTGACCAATTCGACGGAGCAGATCGACGCTCCGTCGATCTGATCGACGGTTCGTCGTTTGAACCGTCGTTTGGTCCGTTAAGTACGTTTTCGGGTCAAAAGTCGGGTTTACGCGTTTTAAGCTATATTTAGGACTTGGGGTTATTTCCCCAGCCTCCCCATTCACGAAAATACTCTCTAAACTCATAGAGAACAAGTCCCAAATCTCAAGATCTTCCAAGGTAAGTTTCTATCATGATTCTAGATTGAATCCAAGTCCCTAATCCCGTTCTAACTTGAGTAAACCCTTCTAATCTATAGAGTTATGATTGGAACATTATAGTTGGAGGTGAAAACCCTAGAACCCGAACTCAAGAGGATTGGACTTCGAAAAGGTAATGTTTCTACTCTCTGAACATTTATAGTTGTGAATTGATGAGTTCTTGGGAGAATAGTAAATGGGTTTGATAAAGAGGATTATATGAACAATGCTAGAGTTTTTGGATTGTTGACTTGGGATTGTTGTATTCATATGGGTGATGAAGAATGATGTCAATTACATCTAATTGAGATTGTAGAATCAGCTAAAAGTAATAGAATGGGGATTGGGGGAAGAAAACACCATTAATGAAGGTTGTGGAGCTTCATGCCCACCAAGTGTTTGATAAAATGCTTAAATGAACAAAACATGGATATTGTCGCTAATATAGAGTCCCTATGACCTGTATTGCTATAGATTAAAGTTGAAGGGATTGAAGGACATTGTGATACACTCAAAAGCAGGAAGTCAAGGTATGTAGAACTTCCATCCACATGTGGGAATCTCTACGTTCTTCCCCATGATTCGTTTCGTAAAATATATGAAGTTCAAATCCTAGGGCATTAAACCCAACATATTGGTAGCCCGTAATTATGTATGTATGTACATGAATTTTGTATCTATGTTCGTTATTGTATTCCTAATCTTCCATTACGGATATTAGGAATCCTAGCTAAATCCATGAATCATGAATTCTTCCTCATGTGTTCTCATTATGTTTATATGAAACTTTATGATTTCATCCAGCAAGTTACAAGCATGTTTTCAAGTCAAGTATATATATATGATTATGAACTATTGTTATTACTCATGCATCAAAAACATGTTTTGCAAGACTATGACAAGTTATCTTATGAAACTATATTTACAAGTTATGATTTATGAAAACCATGTACAAGCAAGTTATGATTTATGAAAATCATGTACAAGTAAGTTATGATTCATGAAAACCATGTACAAGCAAGTTATGATCATGAATACCATGTACAAGCAAGTTACGATTCATGATATACCATGGGCAGCAAGTGCCACTATTTTCATGTTCATGTTTTGGGAGTTGCATTAATTACCGAGGAGGGCTTCAGATAGCCTGAAACTACGTAGCCACCGTAGGATGAGGATCGCTCCACCCATGTCCCGGACGATCTCTCATAATGACTGGATCCTTTCATATTTTATTAAATCTCATGTTCCCTGGCAAGGACTGAGTGTTCTGCTGGCGGGACGCAAGCACCAGACCATGGATCGGTTATAAGTTATTGCTCTCCCTACTTATGATATTTTTACCATGTTTTATATATATATGTATGCACTCATGTTCATGTCCAGGTTTTCAGTTTCAGTTCTTATCATGTTATTCCATGTCCCATGTTATTTCTTTCAGTTGTTTTACATACCAGTACATTCAATGTGCTGACGTCCCCTTTTTATTGCCCGGGGGCCTGCATTTCACGATGCAGGTACTGATATACAGGACGACACATCTGCTCAGTAAGACAGCATTCGTATCAGCTTATTGGTGAGCCCCATCTCATTCGGGGTTTAGTCAACTTTTGTTTTATGCTTAGTTATGCATCTGAAGGTACGCTGGGGGCCTTGTCCCAGTAAGTATGTTTTCCAGTCAGACTCATGATAGAGGTTTCATAGACTAGACAAGTCAGTTATGTTATGTCAGACATTCGGAGTCGTATAGCCATTTTTGGCTCATTCATGTTATTTCCGCACTCATGTTTAAACAAGTGTTTTTATTAAGTATTATGACTTACTACGTTTTATAAAGGCTCATCATGCATTCACGTTATATTTCCGCTCATGTATGTATCATGATGATTCAGCAAGCCATGTGGTTCGCTCGGTCACACGCAGTCAGGCACCGAGTGCCGTGTTACGTCCAGGCCATGGTTCGGGGCGTGACAAAGCTTGGTATCAGAGCCTAGGTTCAAGTGTCTTAGGGAGTCTATGAAACCGTGTCCAGTGGGGTCACTTTTATATGTGTGTGCGCACCACACATATAAACAGTTGACCACCAAGACATTCAGGATTGTCTCATTTCTTTCTACTCTAGATCGTGCCATTAAGCTTAGAGCAATAAGAAACTCCTCTTCCTCTCGAATTACGTACGTTTCGAATGCGCAAAAGATGAACAGGTAATTCAAGGTCCAAGTAAGCATGTTTACCCATAGGGAGTACAATTCTGCAGTACTTGCTGGTAACGAATGAGACTTCAAGTGCTATTGAAAGTGGAATACAATGTAAGTTGCCCGAGAATGGGTGTAGTGGAATGAATAGTATGTTGAATGATAATGATGTTCTTGAGAAAGGAGAATGGGATACCACAGGAAGAGGATATTAGAGAAATTAGAAAATGAGCTAAGTCTACAGGGAAAAAGGTAAATCATGGAGGATCTCAAGGAGGTGGTGGCAGACAGTTTTCTACCGGAGGTCATCAGGACCCACTCCATCTGCAGTTAAAGATTGAAAGGGAAAATAAACAGGAAAGTGTAACAGGTACAATTTGAGTTGGACATATGAGGTAAGTTCATCATTTTTATACTGTTGTTGAAATTGGGAGCCCTGTGTGGCTATGATATGATATGATATATATGTATATATATATGTTGGCCTTGTGAGGCATTGTTGATATTTCCTGCGTGCAGGTTTTTGGGATAGTAAGAAATACAGAGGAAACTCTGCCAAAAATTTTCTAGAAATAGAAGGAGAATGAGATATAAGTTCGTAATATGTCTGGAAAAGCCATATCAACAGTAATGATAAGATTTGACTAAGTTACGAGTACGGCTGACTTTGAGAAATATGATTTGATTTCCTATTCAGATGAACACCTCAAGTGGGTGACAGTTCGGATACATCCGAATGTGTGTTAGAAACCAAGGGCTTAAGTTAAGTTTAGAGTAGAATGATTAGTGGAAGAAGAAATCAGCTAAGCCGTATGAGAGCAAACCACAGAAGAATAGCCTTTAAGAGTTGTCAAAAGGGGTTGACCTAAGATTTACAATGTGCGCAGAGTAAAGTCATTAAGATGGGGTATGCCAGTTATGAATACAGTAGCAACCGTTCATGTAAGTAAATTTAGTTTTTCCCCATGAGAAATTGCTCAAATGGGAGTCGAAAGATTCATCAATGTTGTAGAGTACAAAGGAGTTACAGAAGATAAGGAATGTTAATTGGATCCCATCAAAGGAGAAGAGTTTGTAAGTATAAGACGTTAGCCTTGGTCTAAGAGGGAGATGTATAAATCTCCAGTAAGTCCAGTGAGATAATTGGAGACCCAAAGGGTTAGTATGAGATATGAAGAACCTTAATTCAGTTAGGTTGGCATAATGAGATAGCCTCCATAGGGAATATGCCTAACCCGAAATGAGTAGAATGATCGTCAAACGAATCGTGTCAAGTTCAATTACTATCAATTAGCCGATCATAGAAAAGCTATAAGATCATGCCCAGTTATGTGTCACAAAGGTAGTGTCATCGCATGAGACTCTAATCTTTAGGGTGCTAGTCATAGACTTAGCGCACAACAGTACTATGAGTATTTTAGGAAGTATCTAAAATCAAGTATGGGAAGTATGGCTCATGATTTAGACAGACAAGAGAACTATGGTGAAAGAATTTCACCGCTTATCCAAGCTAGGAATTCGACTTTCAGGCTCCGAGGTAGGTGGAGTTGTTGCCCAGAAAATGGCTTATTCCTCCTTAGTCATCGAAGTTAGAGAGAAGCAGTTTGGTGATTCCTACTTGCTGCAAATGAAAGAAGGGATTCATGAATAGAAAGCCTTAGCTTTTGAACAAGGGGGAGATAATTTTACCTTGAGATATCGAGGCAGATTATGCGTTCCAGATGTAGATGGGATCAGAGAGCGAATCATGTCAGAAGCTCATAACTCTAGGTATTCCATTTACCCAAGCTCCAGTAAGATGTACCATGATCTTAAGGAGATTTATTGGTGGATTGATATGAAGAAGAATGTAGCAGAGTTCGTAGCTGAGTGTCCGAGTTGTCAGCAAGTGAAAGTCGAACACCAGAGGCCTGGTGGCTTGGCTCAGGATAATGATATTCCTGTCTGGAAATGGGAAATGATCAATATGGGCTTTGTATCAGGTCTACCTCGTTCAGCTAGTAGGCATGATTTAATTTGGGTGATTGTGGACAGACTTACGAAGTCAGCGCACTTCTTGCTAGTTAAGACCACAGATTGAACAGAAGATTATGCCAAGTCATGTGTTAATGAAATTGTCGGATTGTATGGGACCCTAGTGTCCATTATTTTAGATTTTGGTGCTCAGTTCACAGCGAACTTCTAAAAATCCTTTCAGAAAGGATTGGGTACAGAGGTGAACCTTAGCACAGCTTTTCATCCTCAGACAAATGGTCAGACAGATACGTTATTCAGATCTCATGTTATAATATTCATGTTAGTTCAATACTCAGATATCAGCCCAGTACTCATGTATTCATGCCAGTCCAGTATTCAGCTATTCCAGTATTCAGTCAGCTCAGTATTCAGCTACTCAAGTATTTAGTCAGCTCAGTATTCAGCTAATCCAGTATTCAATTAGCTCAGTATTCAGTCAGCCCAGTCTTCAGTCAGTACAATAGACATTCAGTTTAATATCTCAGCAGTTTAGTAATCTTGTATTCATTCAGTTCAGTAACCATGTGTCCTTAATTTCAATGGTAATTGGGATGACCACCTGTCTCTTATTGAGTTTACTTACAAAAATAATTACCATGCTAGTATTGGGATGGCACTGTTTGAAACCCTTTTTGAGCGAAGGTGTAGATTACCAATTGGTTGGTTCGAAGTTGGTGAAACAGGGTTGTTAGGACCAGATTTGGTTTATCAGGATATGGAGAAAGTCAACTTGATACATGAGCGTTTGAAAACGGCTCAGAGTCGCCAGAAGTCTTATACAGATATGAGACGAAGGGATTTAGAATTTTTAATTGATGATTGGATTCCTTAAAGTCTCACCTATGAAGGGCGTCATAAGATTTGGCAAGAAGGGGAAGCTCAGTCCCAGACATATTGTACCATACAGAATCCAATAAAAGGTTGGTCAATTCGCTTATGAAGTTGAGTTGCCACAAGATTTGGCTGTTGTACACCTAGTGTTTCATGTATCCATGTTGAGGAAGTGTGTAGGAGAGCCATCGCTGGTTGTTCCTGCTAATACTATAACAGTTAAGGATGGCCTCACTTATGAAGAGATCCCTGTAGCCATTCTTGATCGTCAAGTTCGCAAGTTGAGAACTAAGGAAGTAGCCTCAGTGAAAGTCCTGTGGAGGAGTTAGAAAGTTGAGGAAGCTACATGGGAAGCCGAGGAGGATATGAAATCCAGGTACCCGCACTTGTTTCAGCCTGCAGAAGAGATTTATGATGAAGCACCAAGATTTTGAGGTATGTAAGCTTTCTTTTCATGCTATTGGTCGTGTGTGGCCAATTTATAATGCTATTGTGATGTAGCCCTGTGAGGCAATGATATTATGGGTTGTTGTGACAGGTTGGTAGTGCCTTATTACAGGGGAACCTCTGGCGAAATTTTTGTAGAATCCCGAATGGTTATCATTCGAGGACGAATGATCCCAAGGGGGAGATATTGTAACACCTCGTAACTTCGGACGAAAAGTTTGACTCATAAGATGATAATATAATGGAACCAATATGATGGTTATAGGAAGTGTTTTGAAAACCAATTATGTCATAATAAATGTTTTTGAGCAAAGAAAAGTTGGAAGCCACTCTATGGGGCATGTTTGCAAGTGAGTTTATAGATGGTATTACTTCCAACGACCATAACCCCATTATTAATTTGGAATTTGGGAAAACATCCTTGATTAAAGTTGTAGCCCTTTGAAATAGCTTTCCAACGGTATATTATGGAGGTCAAACGGACATCTTTGCAAAGAGTTATGCCCATTTTACTGAAGCCTGTCTTCGCTGGAAAATGGGTGACTTCGACGGGAAGATCGACGTTTCGTCGATCTGATCGACGGTTCGTCGATCTGATCGACGGTTTGTCCTTTGAACCGTCGATTGTGCATTGTTCACTGGAAATTTGACCAATTCGACGGAGCAGATCGACGCTCCGTCGATCTGATCGACGGTTCGTCGTTTGAACCGTCGTTTGGTCCGTTAAGTACGTTTTCGGGTCAAAAGTCGGGTTTACGCATTTTAAGCTATATTTAGGACTTGGGGTTATTTCCCCAGCCTCCCCATTCACGAAAATACTCTCTAAACTCATAGAGAACAAGTCCCAAATCTCAAGATCTTCCAAGGTAAGTTTCTATCATGATTCTAGATTGAATCCAAGTCCCTAATCCCGTTCTAACTTGAGTAAACCCTTCTAATCTATAGAGTTATGATTGGAACATTATAGTTGGAGGTGAAAACCCTAGAACCCGAACTCAAGAGGATTGGACTTCGAAAAGGTAATGTTTCTACTCTCTGAACATTTATAGTTGTGAATTGATGAGTTCTTGGGAGAATAGTAAATGGGTTTGATAAAGAGGATTATATGAACAATGCTAGAGTTTTTGGATTGTTGACTTGGGATTGTTGTATTCATATGGGTGATGAAGAATGATGTCAATTACATCTAATTGAGATTGTAGAATCAGCTAAAAGTAATAGAATGGGGATTGGGGGAAGAAAACACCATTAATGAAGGTTGTGGAGCTTCATGCCCACCAAGTGTTTGATAAAATGCTTAAATGAACAAAACATGGATATTGTCGCTAATATAGAGTCCCTATGACCTGTATTGCTATAGATTAAAGTTGAAGGGATTGAAGGACATTGTGATACACTCAAAAGCAGGAAGTCAAGGTATGTAGAACTTCCATCCACATGTGGGAATCTCTACGTTCTTCCCCATGATTCGTTTCGTAAAATATATGAAGTTCAAATCCTAGGGCATTAAACCCAACATATTGGTAGCCCGTAATTATGTATGTATGTACATGAATTTTGTATCTATGTTCGTTATTGTATTCCTAATCTTCCATTACGGATATTAGGAATCCTAGCTAAATCCATGAATCATGAATTCTTCCTCATGTGTTCTCATTATGTTTATATGAAACTTTATGATTTCATCCAGCAAGTTACAAGCATGTTTTCAAGTCAAGTATATATATATGATTATGAACTATTGTTATTACTCATGCATCAAAAACATGTTTTGCAAGACTATGACAAGTTATCTTATGAAACTATATTTACAAGTTATGATTTATGAAAACCATGTACAAGCAAGTTATGATTTATGAAAATCATGTACAAGTAAGTTATGATTCATGAAAACCATGTACAAGCAAGTTATGATCATGAATACCATGTACAAGCAAGTTACGATTCATGATATACCATGGGCAGCAAGTGCCACTATTTTCATGTTCATGTTTTGGGAGTTGCATTAATTACCGAGGAGGGCTTCAGATAGCCTGAAACTACGTAGCCACCGTAGGATGAGGATCGCTCCACCCATGTCCCGGACGATCTCTCATAATGACTGGATCCTTTCATATTTTATTAAATCTCATGTTCCCTGGCAAGGACTGAGTGTTCTGCTGGCGGGACGCAAGCACCAGACCATGGATCGGTTATAAGTTATTGCTCTCCCTACTTATGATATTTTTACCATGTTTTATATATATATGTATGCACTCATGTTCATGTCCAGGTTTTCAGTTTCAGTTCTTATCATGTTATTCCATGTCCCATGTTATTTCTTTCAGTTGTTTTACATACCAGTACATTCAATGTGCTGACGTCCCCTTTTTATTGCCCGGGGGCCTGCATTTCACGATGCAGGTACTGATATACAGGACGACACATCTGCTCAGTAAGACAGCATTCGTATCAGCTTATTGGTGAGCCCCATCTCATTCGGGGTTTAGTCAACTTTTGTTTTATGCTTAGTTATGCATCTGAAGGTACGCTGGGGGCCTTGTCCCAGTAAGTATGTTTTCCAGTCAGACTCATGATAGAGGTTTCATAGACTAGACAAGTCAGTTATGTTATGTCAGACATTCGGAGTCGTATAGCCATTTTTGGCTCATTCATGTTATTTCCGCACTCATGTTTAAACAAGTGTTTTTATTAAGTATTATGACTTACTACGTTTTATAAAGGCTCATCATGCATTCACGTTATATTTCCGCTCATGTATGTATCATGATGATTCAGCAAGCCATGTGGTTCGCTCGGTCACACGCAGTCAGGCACCGAGTGCCGTGTTACGTCCAGGCCATGGTTCGGGGCGTGACAGAAACCCTTAATTTTTAATTTCTAAATTAGAACCAATTGGTTGTAAATTTTATTTAGTGTAGAAATATTAATGGAGATTAGGGATTAATTAATTGTGATTAAATTATTAAGTGGACCCCACTACAATACATGGATAAATATAATTGGATCATGGAGGATGACATGTCATAGTTGGACACATGTCATCTTGGTTGGACATGTGTCAACATTAGGGATGCATATATAAGGCCATAAATGACTCATATTGCATTCATAATTCATTCACCAAAGTTGAGTTTAGTGAGAGAAGCTCTCAAACTTAAAGAGAGAGAGAGAGAGAGAGAGAGTCACGGATACACTGTTCACGCGCACTGTTCACACCGCCACTATTCACGGCGGCGCACTGTTCACGGCCAGCCTTGTTAAAACAATTTTTTTATTAAATCTCCAAGGTGATTTAAATGTCCCAAAGGAAGCAGCAAGTTAGGATTTAAATTGAAGAAAGAAGAGGCGGTGCAATTGGTGCAAGCGAGTGTAGAATTTGGTCCGATTAAATTAAGGTAAGATCTTCTCACTTTATGGTATAGTTGGATTAATGGTGTGGTAATGGAAAGATTAAAATTGTATGAAGTGGAATTGGAAGTAAGAAAATTGCATGATTAAGTGTTGGTGTTGAAATGGACAGAATTGAAGTTGTTTAAGTTAGAAATTGGTTTGATTGTGGTTGTTGTTATTATTATTGTGAATTATGTGTTAAAAGTAAAAGGTTATGTATATTGATGTTGAATTATAAATTGAGCCGTGTAAGGGGGATGTTTTGAGTAAGAATGATGAATTGATTTTAGTAGCATTATTGAGGGATTAAATGGTTAAATTTAAAGTTGTGTTGTTTTATGGACATGTTATCCTTGCTGAATTGAAAGGATTGAGGGTATGATTATGTTCATATGATTATTGTTGTTGTTATCATGGATTATGTGATGAGAATGAAGGAATTAAATGGTTAGAGTTGGAGTTAAATTTGTTGTGGGTTGTTGTAGGGATTATAATGATAATAATGTGGTTTACTTGCATATGGATAGATGATGTAGTTTTGGTGTAGCTGCTGTAGTATTTCATTAAATTTTCTGAAAAGATTGCATGAAATAATGTATAAGTAGTGTATGTGGGCTGCTTGGTGTATTGTAGGTATTCGGTAGGATTTCGGGCATCTTTATGTTATAGTTGGGGGTTGTTTTGGTATGTTGTTGTTCTTGTTGAATTAAAAAGAATTGAAGATATGATTGTGCATATATATTGTTGTTGGTATTTCTGTGTCAACAGGAGAGTAATTGGATATTCGGGATAGGCGAATATATAGGGGAGGTGCTGCCCGATTTTCGTCAAGCCTTTAGATAATAGAAAGCCTTAAAACGAAAATATGTGAACTAACGGATAAGTTCTATAAGGAATGGGATATGGAATTGTGAACCATAAAATGTAGTTACTAACGACAACGTTACTTTATATAAATAGGCTAAAAGAGCGACGAGGCGAAAAGGATTCGCGAATAAGCGCTAAAGGTATGTTAAGGCTATTCCTTCTTTCATTTTGGCATAATCCTTGTTGTTATTCATTCTATAAGTACTCCATATGATTTCATTCTTAGACGAGTAAGGTCTAAATGTTTCTTGTGATGGGTTATTGATATTGTACTCCTATTCTGTTCCGAAGGGAACACCCATAAGGTGCCAGTTGAGTTGTGTATATGATTTTACTAATGATTTCGAGGAAATTAGTTTTATACTAAAGGAAACATAAATTTAGATTTTCAAAACCACTCCGAAGGGGGTGCGAGATTTTACTATTTAGATTTTCAAAACGACTCCGAAGGGGGTGCGAGGTTTTACTATTTCATTTCATTTACGACTTATGTTTACATTCCATGCCATTATTATTATTGAGCCGGAAGCGGCTGCCCGAAGGGGCCATTATTATTATTGAGCCGGAAGCGGCTGCCCGAAGGGGCCACCATTATTATTAAGCCGGAAGCGGCTGTCCGAAGGGACCATTTTGTTAATATGTCGGAAGCGGCATGTGTGTTAGATTGCATTATTTACTTAAAGAATGTGTGTTAGATTGCATTATTTACTTAAAGATTGTTTTGGAGACTTCGTGTATATGTTTATGTTTCTTCCAGCGAAGGCTGCAGGTATTGAGTTAGATTGTGATTTCTTCTCTCCTAAATCAAATTATGATTATGATTTGTTACCACCTTACATACTCAGTACATTGTCCGTACTGACGTCCTTTTGCCTGGGGACGCTGCGTTCATGCCCGCAGCCCAGATTGTTTGGCAGGTTAAGTATATAGCTAGGATGCTTGGACGTCAGCTGGGATTGGCAAGTTCCACCTCATTCTGGAGTTGTGCTGAGTCATGTATAGATATGTATGATTACGGGTATGTCAGGGCCCTGTCCTGACTCATAATGTTTATTTTATTTCTTAGAGACTTCTGCAGACAGTGTCCTGTGGTATGTTTGTCGAGATGTCGACAAAGTGATATCAGTTGAGTCATTTATGGATTTTAAAAGAGTATATATATTTTAGATGATTTAGATTGGTCTAAAGTACTTATTTATTGAAAGTTTTCATAACCGTTATAGACATAATGATATCTATTTGGAAAATTTTATGTTCTTAAAGTTTTTTTTTGAAATGATAGGTTTTAATAGAGCGAATGTCTAAGGGTTCGCTCGACTCTGATGAGAGTCGGGTGCCCGTCATGTCCTACCATTTTTAGGGTGTGACATGCTCTCCCTACTTATCATGTTTTTACTTATGTTATATATATACATATGTACTCATGCTCATGTTCATGTCCAGGTTTTCAGTTTCAGTTCTTATCATGTTATTCCATGCCCTATGTTATTTCTTTCGGTTGCTTTACATACCAGTACATTCAATGTGCTGACGTCCCCTTTTATTGCCCGGGGGCCTACATTTCATGATGCAGGTACTGATATACAGGACGACACATCTGCTCAGTAAGACAGCATTCGTATCAGCTTATTGGTGAGCCCCATCTCATTCGGGGTTTAGTCAACTTTTATTTTATGCTTAGTTATGCATCTAAGGTATGCTGGGGGCCTTGTCCCAGTAAGTATGTTTTCCAGTCAGACTCATGATAGAGGTTTCATAGACTAGACAAGTTAGTTATGTTATGTCAGACATTCGGAGTCGTATAGCCATTTTTGGCTCATTCATGTTATTTCCGCACTCATGTTTAAACAAGTGTTTTTATTAAGTATTATGACTTACTACGTTTTATAAAGGCTCATCATGCATTCACGTTATATTTCCGCTCATGTATGCCTCATGATAGTTCAGCAAGCCATGTGGTTCGCTCGGTCACATGCAGTCAGGCACCGAGTGCCGTGTTACGTCCAAGCCATGGTTCGGGGCGTGACAAAGCTTGGTATCAGAGCCTAGGTTCAAGAGTCTTAGGGAGTCTATGAAACTGTGTCCAGTGGGATCACTTTTATATGTGTATGCGCGCCACACATATAAACAGTTGACCACCAAGACATTCAGGATTGTCTCATTTCTTTCTACTCTAGATCGTGCCATGAAGCTTAGAGCAATAAGAAACTTCTCTTCCTCTAGAATTACATACGTTTCGAATGCGCAGGAGATGAACAGAAAATTCAAGGTCTAAGTAAGGATGTTTACCCATAGGGGGTACAACTGTGCAGTACTTACTGGTAACGAATGAGACTTCAAGTGCTATTGAAAGTGGAATACAATGTAAGTTGCCCGAGAAGGGGTGTAGTAGAATGAATGGTATGTTGAATGATAATGATGTTCTTGAGAAAGGAGAATGGAATACAACAGGGAGAGAATATCAGAGAAATTAGAAAAGGAGCTAAGTCAACAAGAAAAAGGTAAATCATGGAGGATCTCAAGGAAGTGGTGGTAGACAGTTTTCTACCGGAGGTCATCAGGACCCACTCCATCTGCAGTTAAAGATTGAAAGGGAAAATAAACAGGAAAGTGTAATAGGTACAGTTTGAGTTGGACATATGAGGTAAGTTCATCATTTTTATACTGTTGTCGAAATTGGGAGCCCTGTGTGGCTACGATATGATATGATATATGTATATATGTTGGCCTTGTGAGGCATTGTTGGTATTTACTGCGTGCAGGTTTTGGGATAGTAAGAAATACAGAGGAAACTCTGCCAAATTTTTTTTCCTAGAAATAGAAGGAGAATAAGATATAAGTTCGTAATATGTCTGGAAAAGCCATGTCAACAGTAATGATAAGATTTGACTAAGTTACGAGTACGGCTGACCTTGAGAAATATGATTTGATTTCCTATTCAGATGAACACCTTGAGTGGGTGACAGTTCGGATACATCCGAATGTGTGTTAGAAACCAAGGGCTTAAGTTAAGTTCAGAGTAGAGTGATTAGTGGAAGAAGAAATAAGCTAAGCCGTAAAAGAGCAAACTACAGAAGAATAGCCTTTAAGAGTTGTCAAAAGGGGTTGACCTAAGATTTACAATGTGAGCAGAGTAAATTCATTAAGATGGGGTATGCAAGTTATGAATACAGTAGCAATCCGTTCATGTAAGTAAATTTAGTTTTCCCCCATGAGAAATTGCTCAGATGTGAGTCAAAAAAAAAAAAGGTCATCAGTGTTGTAGAGTACAAAGGAATTACAGAAGATAAGGAATGTTAATTGAAATCCTATCAAAAGAGAATAGTTTATAAGTATATGATGTTAGCCTTGGTCTAAGGGGGAGATGTATAAATCGCCAGTAAGTCCAGCGAGATAATTGAAGACCCGAATAGTTAGTATGAGATATGAAGAACCTCAGTTCAGTTAGGTTGGCATAATGAGATAGTCTCCATAAGGAATATGCCTCAACTTATAGGAAACCCGAAGTGAGTAGAATGATCATCGAACGAATCGTGCCAAGTTCAATTACTATCGATCAGGCGATCACAGAAAGGCTATAAGATCATGCCCAGTTACGTGTCATAAGGGTAGTGCCATTGCACAAGACTCTAATCTTTAAGGTGCTCGTAAAAGACTTAGCGCACAACCGTACTATGAGTATTTTAGGAAGTATCTCAAAAAAAAAATCAAGTATGGGAAGTACAACTCATGATTTAGGCAGACAAGAGAACTAAGGTGAAATAAGTTCACTGCTTATCCAAGCTAGGAATTCGACTTTCAGACTCCGAAGTGGGTGAAGTTATTGCCCAGAACATGGCATTCCTGCTTAGTCATTGAAGTTAGAGAGAAACAGTTTGGTGATTCCTACTTGCTGCGGATGAAAGAGGGGATTCACGAATAGAAAGCCTTAGCTTTTGAGCAGGTGAGAGATAATGGTACCTTGAGATATCGAGGTAGATTATGTGTTCCAGATGTTGATGGGCTCAGAGAGCGAATCATGTTAGAAGCTCACAACTCTAGGTATTCCATTCACCCAGGTTCCACTAAGATGTATCATGATCTCAAGGAGATTTACTGGTGGAACGATATGAAGAAGAATGTGGCAGATTTTGTAGCTAAGTGCCCGAATTGTCTGCAGGTGAAAGCCGAACACCAGAGGCTTGGTGGCTTGGCTCAGAATGTTGATATTCCTATCTGGAAATGGGAAATGATCAATATGGGCTTTGTATCAGGTCTACCTCGTTCAGCTAGGAGGCATGATTTAATTTGGGGGATTGTGGACAGACTTACGAAGTCAGCACACTTCTTGCCAGTTAAGACCACAGATTGAATAGAAGATTATGCCAAGTCATATGTTAATAAAATTGCCATATTGTATGGGACCCTAGTGTCCATTATTTCAGATTATGGTGCTCAGTTCACAGCAAACTTTTAAAAATTATTTCAGAAAGGATTGGGTACAGAGGTAAACCTTAGCACAGCATTTCATCCTCAGACATATGGTCAGACAGATACGTTATTCAGATCTCATGTTATGATATTCATGTTAGTTCAATACTCAGATATTTATGTCAGCTTAGTACTCAGATATCAGTCCAGTACTCACGTATTCATGCCAGTTAATCCAGTATTAGGTCAGCTTAGTATTCAGTTAATCAAGTATTTAGCTAATCCAGTATTCAGTTAGCTCAGTATTCAGTCAGCCCAGTCTTCAGTCAGTTCAATGGACATTCAGTTTAGTATCTCAGCAGTTTAGTAGTCATGTAGTCATTCAGTTCAGTAACCATGTGTCCTTGATTTCAATGGTAATTGGGATGACCACCTACCTCTTATTGAGTTTACTTACAAAACTAACTACCATGCTAGTATTGGGATGACACTGTTTGAAACCCTTTTTGAGCAAAGGTGTAGATCACCAATTGGTTGGTTCGAAGTTGGTGAAGCGGAGTTGTTAGGACCAGATTTGGTTTATCAGGCTATGAAGAAAGTCAAGTTAATACATGAGAGTTTGGAAACGGCTCAAAGTCGCCAGAAGTCTTATACAGATGTGAGACGAAGGGATTTAGAATTTTCAGTAGATGATTGGGTGTTCCTTAAAGTCTCACCCATGAAGGGTGTCATGAGATTTGGCAAGAAAGGCAAACTCAGCCCCAGATATATTGGACCTTATAGAATTCTACGAAAAGTCGGACTAGTAGCTTATGAACTTGAGTTGCTACATGATTTGGCTGATGTACATCCCGTGTTTCATGTATCCATGTTGAAGAAGTGTGTAGGAGACCCGTCGTTGGTTGTCCCTACTGATACTATAACAGTTAAGTATAGTTTGACGTATGAGGAGATCCCCATAGCCATTCTTGACCGTCAAGTTCGCAAGTTGAGAACTAAGGAAGTAGCCAGTGAAAGTCTTGTGGAGGAGTCAGAAAGTTGAGGAAGCCACATGGGAAGCCAAGGAGGATATGAAATCCATGTACCATACTTGTTTCAGCCCGCAGAAGAGATTTATGATGAAGCCCAAGATTTTGAGGTATGTAAGCTTTCTTTTCATGTTTTTGGTCGTGTGTGGCCAATTTGTAGTGTTATTGTGATGTAGCCCTGTGAGGCAATGATATTATGGGTTGTTGTAACAGGTTGGTAGTGCCATATTACAGGGGAAACTCTGGCGAAATTTTTGTAGAATCCCGAATATTAACATTTGAGGACGAATGTTCCAACAGAGGGGGAGAATGTTACACCTTGGAAATTTCCCCGTTAGCGTACTGCGAATAGACCCACGAAGGGTATGACGTATACGACATGTTGAAAAGTAAGGAGTAATATTTAATGATTCCAAATGAGATTTCAAAGACATTGGAGGTAGGAGACAAAAGTTGTTAAGGAAAGCAAGGTATATGTTGTATGTCGGGCAAGAATTACGCGTATATAATTAATGATAGCTCAATGACATTTTGGAGAAGAGTTATAATGTCCCTTATGTATTCGTGCCTCACGTTTCACGTTCAAGTTCATGTATTCGCTATTCATGTCTTATGTTTAGGCACTGACGTTTTCATGAAACTATGTCATGTCAGTTTCCATGCCTCATGTCATGTTATGTCTCATGTTTCACGCTCATGTTATGTATCCAGCGCTCATGTTTCATGTCTCATATTTCAGTACCCATGTTTCCATGTAATCACACATTCAGTTCTCATGATCCATGATCATGCTCCCACGTAACCATGTCAAGCTCTTATGTTTTCTGTCATCTTTCTTCAAGTTCATGTATTCAAGCCATGTCCAGCCATATCCTTAACCATGACCCATCATTCGAGGACGAATGATCCCAAGGGGGAGATATTGTAACACCCCGTACCTTTAACGAAATTTTTGACCACGATCCTAGACTTAGAAAATCAGATAAAAAATGTGGGAATTGAAATTTTCCTGTTCAGTTGTGATATGGTGGTTTACACCCATGAACAGTGGTCGTATTTCAATTTACGACCATGAACAGTGCCCGTAAACTGAAACCAAGAATTTCTGAACATTCTGGAATTTGACATTTTGAGGTCATATGGTTAAATACGGACCGTATTTCACTTTACGGCCCGTATTTCAAACCTTATTTGGAATTTGGAAAAACTTCCTTGATGAAAGTTGTAGAGCATTGAAATACCTTTCCAACGGTATCTTACGGGGGTCAAACGGACATCTGTGCAAAGGGTTATGACCATTTTACTGAAGCGATGCAGTGCAGTCCATAGGGCAGAATACGGACCGTAAAGTCAGTTTACGACCCGTAAACTGAAAATACGGCCAGCACAGTGCTGGACGTAAACTGCATTTTCCAGAACAATATATATTCGTCCATATCAGTTCAAGTCATTAATTTTTATTCCCACAAACCCTAGAACGACCTCTTATTCTCCTCCAACATCAAGAACACCAAGGTAAGTCTATTCTAATTATTCCAACTCAATTCTAACATATATCCTTGTAATCTAAACAAGAAATCATCATTTCTAATCTAGGGTTTTCAAGAAAACCCATCTCAAGATTCAAGAATCAATATTTAGGAAATCTTCTTCAAAACTCAAGTCTTTAATTCAAGTTTTGAAACAATTAAGGTATGTAGAACTTCCATCCACATGAGGGAATCTCTATGTTCTTCCCCATGCTTCATTTCCTTGATATCTATGAAGTTCAAATCCTAGGGCATTAAACCCAACATATTGGTAGCCCGTACTTATGTATTTATGTACATGAATCATGTATCTATATTCGTTATTGTATTCCTAATCTTCCATTACGGATATTAGGAACCCTAGCTTAATCCATGAATCATGAATTCTTCCTCATGGGTTCTCAATATGTTTACATGAAACTTTATGATTTTATCTAGCAAGTTACAAGCATGTTTTCAAGTCAATTATATATATGATTTCGAAATATTCTTATTACTCATGAATCAAGAACATGTTTGCAAGACTATGACAAGTTATCTTATGAAACTATTTTACAAGTTATTTCGTGAAATCATGATTACAAGACAAGTACAAGTTAATTCACGAAACCATGTTACAAGTTATTTCGTGGAATCATGATTACAAGTTAATTCACGAAAATCATGGGCTTCTTAGCCAACTATATTATGTTCATGTTTTGGGAGTTGCACGAATTACCGAGAAGGCTCAGATAGCCTGAAACTATGTAGCCACCATAGGACAAGGATCGCTCCGCCCAGTTAGGACGATACCTTAATTTTATACTGAATGGATCCATCAGGTACCTTACTACCTATATTCTGGCAAGGTGTGAGGGCTCTGCTGGTCCGGCGAGGTACCAGACTACACGTACCCACGTGGTGATTTACTACCTTATACTCTGGCAAGGTATGAGGGCTCTGCTGGTCCGGCGAGATACCAGACTCCACGTACCCACGTGGTGATATCACATGTCGGTTTATGAAATGCTCTCCCTACTTATCATGTTTTTACTTATGTTATATATATACATATGTACTCATGCTCATGTTCATGTCCAGGTTTTCAGTTTCAGTTCTTATCATGTTATTCCATGCCCTATGTTATTTCTTTCGGTTGCTTTACATACCAGTACATTCAATGTGCTGACGTCCCCTTTTATTGCCCGGGGGCCTACATTTCACGATGCAGGTACTGATATACAGGACGACACATCTGCTCAGTAAGACAGCATTCGTATCAGCTTATTGGTGAGCCCCATCTCATTCGGGGTTTAGTCAACTTTTATTTTATGCTTAGTTATACATCTAAGGTATGCTGGGGGCCTTGTCCCAGTAAGTATGTTTTCCAGTCAGACTCATGATAGAGGTTTCATAGACTAGACAAGTTAGTTATGTTATGTCAGACATTCGGAGTCGTATAGCCATTTTTGGCTCATTCATGTTATTTTCGCACTCATGTTTAAACAAGTGTTTTTATTAAGTATTATGACTTACTACGTTTTATAAAGGCTCATCATGCATTCACGTTATATTTCCGCTCATGTATGCCTCATGATAGTTCAGCAAGCCATGTGGTTCGCTCGGTCACATGCAGTCAGGCACCGAGTGCCGTGTTACGTCCAGGCCATGGTTCGGGGCGTGACATTTGTGGGGTAGAGAAGTTGTTTCCGATAGATCCTCGACTCAAAAGAAATGTAATTGACGCAAGATTGCAAGAAAAATAAGACAGCAACTTATCAAGATACAAAACAAAGAGCAACAGATAGTACTACAAACCCAATAATAAGGAACTACGCGATACCTAACTAATACTACTAAAAAAATGAGAAGGGGAAATGAGGAGGCTAGCCCCCTACCTCTCCCACACAAGGTAATACTCAACTACCTACTAAAATTGTATGGTTCTACCCTAATCCTCAACATCCAAATCCCCCTATGTAAGGTCATGTCAGTCAGCTAAGTCATGTCATGTCACAGTTCTTATTCGACCTATCTCTACCTCTCCTAAAACAACCTCTCGCAACTCCTAACTGGCGCATCCTCGCACCTCCTCTTCACATGCCCGAACCATCTTAGTCTCGATTTCCTCATCTTGCCCACCATGGAGGCCACTCTAACCTAGTCCCGTATAACTTCGTTTCTAATCATATCTCTCCTAATATACCCACACATATCATAAAACATAAAATTAAACCTTAAAAATATGGATTTCATAAACTGCAATAGGATGTCAAAAGGGAATCCCAAAAAGACAAAAAGTTTCAAACTTTACACCAGAATGAGAAATTTTCAAAAAAATTCATGAGAAAATTAGATACTTTTGCTGAGGAAAACATGAAAATAGAAAACAAAGAAATCATACTAAGCGTGTAAGCGGTATAATTTCATATAATACAAAAGGATCAAAAGCTAATCCCAAGAAAGCAAAAAGTGTCAAACTTTAACTAACCAGAAAAATTCAAAATGGGCTCAAAGAATCATAAGTTTATCATACGGCAAATTTCATGGGGAAGTTAGTCATTTTTGCTTGTTAAACATGAAACTGGCAGAGAAGACAAGCATATTATACCATTTATCAAATGCAAAAAGATCAAAATAGAAACCCCCAGCAAAGCAAAAAGTTTCAAACTTGAAGAAAGGATCAGAATACAGTTCAAACAACTTACCCGCACAAAATTTCAAGAGAGAAAGAAAAGCTTGTTTTGAGTACCAAGATTCACCCTTTTTCACATTCTAACAAATGCTTCAAATACATCTCATTATAAAAGTAAAGAAGACAAACAGTTAGAACAATGCCCTTATGGTTGTATCATCAAACATGTAGATGGTACCTTGTTCCTCCATTTAATTTGTGTGGATGTTTATTTAATGAACTCTTTAGCATACATTTAACTTATTAATATTAATGTATCACTTAAATTTTGTATCTAACGGATGGAGGGTACTTCATCTTTGAAGAAGTCACACTTGAATACAACTTGATCGAAGAAAAGTTTTATTCTTTCTCTACATATCTTGTCTATGTACCTTGTTTTATATAACTCCACTTACTTTTAATTTAGAACAAGATGGTCATTAAAGATATGAGTAAGTTTGGAAAAAATTAATTAATACATCTTTAGACTTGAAAATTTTATTTATTTTGGACTATAAAAAAAGTGCGAGAAATGCATTTATGTTGGAATGGAGGGAGTATCAGATTTTTAGTCAAGTTGATCGTTTTATCCTTTTCAGCATTGTTAAACGTAATAGCCTCAATTGCATTAATTAACAGTTAGAGTTACTTTATTTAATTTCTTGAAAAAGGTAATGCATTGTCCCATGCCGAATGTAAAAATGGGACAAAACTATATGGCTGCTATGAATTCACTCGTGTTGTCAAAAATAAGCCCTAAATTGATCCTATATATAGAGGAAATTTTGGGCAAATTGGCCTGGTCAAAATTGGATTGAGTTTTATTAATCAAATTCCACATAGGAAGGAAAACCCAAAAACCTAATTGGATTGGGTTTTATTAATCCAATTCCACATAGGAAGGGAAAACCCAAAAACCTAACATTAGTTGCCTTAGTTAATCCATCGACCCTCAGCGTCGATAGATCAAAGAAGGCTATTTGAGAGACTTATTTCTATTATTTGCCTTGGTTGATCGATCGGTCAGTAATCGGTGCATAAACCAAGGCCATTTGAAGTACTCATTTATGTTATTAGTCTTGGTTGATCCATCGATCTGAATAGTCGATGGATCGATCAAGGTCTTTGAAGTATTCTTTCATTTGCTGAGACTAAAGCTGTGTGTGAATGCAACTCTCGGTCACCTTGACATGACAAATGAATTGGTACGTTGGGACATGAGTGACTTCTTTTCTTAACACGAGTATCATCAAAATCAATGGAAGGACTGTCATAATTGGCAGAATGAGAGCTCTCTAAGTTCGCTTTTTTTTTCTCAGAGATGTTCATTTGCTTAGAAGACTCTCCACCAGTAGCATGGATCTCATTCAAGTCCCCCGACTTCAAAGGTATAGTTGTATTCGTGGACAAAAGTGTCAAGAGTTTCTGATCCTCTTATTTTAGCTGTAAATGTAATCTAGTTTGCACTGCCAAACTTGGCACGACGCCTGTCTGTTAGTGCATCACAAAACAGACAGTTGCTCCTCATTTTTCATACATGAGAAATCTTTTTCGAGTTGGGATTTGGAAGGAGGGCAGAAAATTACCAAAATAATCTTTTATAAGGTCTACTTAATTCTTAATTCATATTATCTTGAACATTAATAGTCCTTCAAGCTTACAAAATTGAGTTATGGTCCATCACCAAAATAACCCAAGGTGCCAAAGGAGAAGAGCCACCAGTAACAAGGAATAGCTATTTTAAGTTACTTGATAATCTTGGGTGTATAAACCCATAACAAAAGGGGGAGGGGTATCATAATAAATAACTGGTAGTTCCAAAAACTCCAGATTCATGTGTGTTAGTGCATTGCCCTCCCTATCAAACAAGAAACTGATGAGACAGCAGGCCATCGGTGTGTTAACGGAGCAACTGACAAAGAAAAACTTCAGTTCCAAGTTTCTATAAATCCGGGAGAACCAATTCATTTTTTAGTCTCATCAAAACCATAATGTCAGTTCCAAGTCAAAGAGCATAGAAGGATCTCCATCAGTAACATGGATATCTTTCAAGTTCCCAGACTTCAGAGATGTCGTCGCATTCTCAGGTGTACTGGACTTATCTCTAGTTCCAGGGGGAACTGCAGGCAAAACGTTTTCTAGAGGTTCAGAATCTGAAGTCTCACTATCTTCTTTAACTTGCCCAGGGTACCAAATATCATCTGTATTGACCGGAAGAGCATAAAAATCAAGTTCAAACGATCCTGCTGGTACACCCTCTCCTTCAGTTCCAGTCATTTTGAAAGAGGGAATTTGATGAGAGAACCTGTAATAATCTTTCGGCTTTATAAAGAATGTATCAACACCAGTCAGCCTTGTTAGCTCGAAAAGGCTAACAAATCCGGGAATTTTATCTAAGTAACCAACTAGGAGACCAACACCATATTCATAATCAGTAAGAATCTCCACAACTTCATACTTGTATTTCCTATGATTGCTTGGACTGTAGCTCCAACCATTATCCCAATCTTTGAAGAGGGCCCATGTTTCACCTTTCCTAGGATATACCATATATGGACCTGATCCCTTGCTCTTTAAGTACTGCACTTGATGAGAAAATATACGGAGATCCAAAGTATGGTCAATACTCCCACATTTAAATCTCCCACAGGCAACAGGCAAGAGTCCCCTGACCCAAGCCTTCTCCCTTGGATATTCTGGACGAGGCTCCAGCCATCTGAGCTTTATCCTAAATTCAGGACAGGATACATTCCAAATGAGGGCATAGCATCTTGGCATATCATCATCATCATAGCAAGCCCAGATCTGGTCAGTTGCAAAGCAATTTTTTGCTTTATGCTTGTCAAAATCACTGAAATCAGGATAAAGAATATCATCCTCTGAAGAATAACTATCAGGAGTTGTATCTGTTTCTGAATCAGAATAAAATATATCTTCAACTTCTTCTGTGCCACCTGATGGTTGTCTATAAGCCTGTTCATTAACTGTCCCAATCTTGGAATTGTTGTTCAGCGCCTCCCCTTCAGGAACGCCGACTCCATTTTGATTTTATGTTTCCACGTAACTACCGCACGACCTAGTAACACTGGCATGCTTTTGACCATCATCACCAATAGCTTCTTTCTGCCGAGGTTCACTGTCTTCAGCTGACTGGAACCGTGCCTTCTTCAGAGGTCTTCCCAAATCATTCTCAACATCACCTGCAGGAGTAATATCTGGTTCTGAATCAGAAACAACAATAAGTTCTATTTCTTTCGCACTGTCAGATGGCGCCATGGCGGTACAGAATTAGGCTCCTCCTCCAAACTTGATGCATAAACATGAGCAGAACTATCATTAAATTGTAACAGCAGATCGACACCTTCTTGATCCCTCAGCGGTATCAATTCGGACTTATCAGACTTCATTGTATAATGCAAAATCTTATCTGAAGGATCAAAGCCTTATTGGCCAAAAACTGCATTCACAAAATCATTGTACTTTATGCCTGTCTTCACAATGACCTGATCAGTAATATCTCCCACATACAAAGTGGATCCATCTGCTTGCACCGTTTTCTTCCAGCCCCAGTGACAGAAACAAGACAGTGTCTTTTCTTCAGTTCCCATCACGATGTAGTGCACAAGACCACAGAGGCTCAAAGAGTAACAACCCTGAAACTTTTCTTCTTCTTTTTTCCTTGAGAAGGATAACAATCTTGAAATCTAAAAACCTGATCAAGAAAATAAAAATAAATTTAAAGGGAGTTACTTATCAAGGCCGAATCTGCAAAATAATACTATGCCATCCCAGTTTATGTGGCATTTTTTGTTTTTCGAGATTCAAACTAAATAAACGTTGACCAACACTTTAAGATATATTTTTCATCATATTAACATGAGAAGAATTGTAACTAATAGTTTTTGTATACTGTTTGAGTATCTAAATTTTAATTTCAAAACATTGATTGATCTACAGTTTAGCTTCAAAGATAAGTCAAATTACTCGCGGGAAGCGAAAATTGCCACATAATTGGGATGGAGGGAGTACTCCATAAGGAAGGGCACTAAAGCGACTAACCAAGCATCTAAATAAAAATAAAAAATAAAAAAATCATTTAACTTAGTACATCTCAAGCATCATGATCTTGGAACAAAACACAATCCTAAATACAGTAAGAAATCGAAAACCAGCAAGTCAATAAAAACTGTCGCTGTAGGAAGAAAAAAGCATTAACTAAATGTTAGTCAGCAAAAGAAAAGGTAACCCACCACCTATGCAGGTATCTCAAGCAGAATAGTCTGTGATCCCCATCATATCATTATGAACATAAAATTAGAACTACAAAACAATTGAGCTTTTTCAACAAACAAGTTCGTCACTTAGTTAATACATTTTGCGAAGATTTTTTTCTCTAGTATAATGTTATTTTAGCGATGAAAACATTAACTCTCTCTAATCTATATTTAGTGAACCATGATATGGCTACAACGGATTAGCAAAATAAAGTTCGTCAAAAGAGATATACAATGACGAAACAAGATGTCAAAAGGAATCCCTATCATAAGACATAGGAAATCATCAAATGCAATAGTGTTAAAAGGAATCCCTAACAAAACAAAAAGTTAAAACTTCACACAAGAATCAGAAAATTTCAAAATCGGCACAGAGAAAACCCTATACAAAAAATTTCATGACAATATTAGAAATTTCTGCTGTGAAATGTGAAATTAGCACAACAACAACAACAAAAACATAACTAGTGAAATCTCCCATTGTGGGGTCTGGGAGGGTAAAGTTTAAGCAGACCTTACCCCTACCTTGGAAGGTAGGTAGGTTGTTTCCGAAAGGCCCCCGGCTCAAGAGAAAGCATGGCAAAAAAAGGTCAGATAAGGACAAGAAATTCAAAGCAGTATGAAAATGAAATAGCGAAAGCAAAAAAAACCATGGTAAAACAGTTTAAAAAAAGGAACCAGTACTACCATAGAGAAATAAAATAATCGAAGTACAATAAACAACAGATAAGCTAGAATATAATCAAATGCAAAAGGCTCAAGACATAATTTCAAAGAAAGCAAAAGTTTCAAACTTTTAACCAATCGGGAAATTTAAATATAGGTTCAAAGGATGACTTTATCACACGACAAATTTCATGGGAAAATTAGCTAATTTTTTTTTATTAAGCATGAAATTAGCAAAGAAGACTAGCATATTAAACCATAGAATTTCATTAAATGAGAAAGGATCAAAACAGAAACCCCAGCAAAGCGAAAAGTTTCAAACTTGAAGCAAGGATCACAATCCTTCAAAATAAAGGGTGTGTTCGGTATGGAGGAGAAAAAATATTTTTCAATTTTCTCATATTCGGTTGGTCAAATTTTTAGAAAACATTTCCTTTAGAAAAACAAGTTCCTAAAAATGAGGAACCCTAATCGAAGTAGGGAAAACAAGTGCCACAAGTAGCATTCCACTCCTTCCTACCCTCACCTCATCTTCACCCCACCCAAACCTCACCACCCACCCCTGACCCCATCCACAACCTCCACACCATCCACCCCCACCTTCACCCCACCCCACCCCCATTATATTTGTCTAGATTATATACGAATGTTTTTAGGATAATATTTTTCCTTATGTACCGAACGCCAAAAAAAAAAAAAAAAACAAGAAACCTAACTTATTTTCCTAAAAAATATTTTCCGCGAAAAACATTTTCTTCATACAGAATACACCCAAAGATCAAACAACATTTTCCAAAAACATCTATTCAATACTTCAAAAACATCTCATTGTACTATGATTGGATTTTATCATCAAACAACTATCATATGATACCTTATTTCTACATTGCTACAAACTCATATACAGTACATATAATAGTGAGTAGAGAATGGAACAAGAGAAGAAAGTTACCTTGAAGCCGCAGATAGTTAAATTTTGAACCAAAGCGGGTTTTTCTACCATGCTTTTGAAACTATGTGAAGTTTGTCCCCTGATATAGGAATCATTTTCCAAATTTTATGTATTTTTTTTCTATAAAAAAAATGTGGTTTAATTGTGCGTTTCATTGGCTTAAAAAGACGGTCGCTATAATTGCTACTCAATTAATTAGGAGTTCACCACTTCTTTACTACTTACTCCGTTCACTTTTACTTAACTATTTTTGACTTTGCACGCCAAATTAATAAATGAAGTAAGTATTTTATTATAATACTCATAGTAATTAGTATATAGTCTTATTGGACTTAGAGAATGATTTGAAAATAAATAATTAATGTTAAGGGTAAAAGAAGAAAAGGTGTTGTCCTTCCTTGATTTGTTAAAGTGGATAAGTAAATACAAAAATTTATTTTTAGTATAGTTAACAGTAAAAGTGAAAGGAGAGAGTAGCTACTAAAGCTATGCATGTGAATCATCATATATATTTAAGTTCCATACGTTTGTTAGCATTTCCTTCTACTCTCATTATATTTTTTTTTCTTAAATGAAAATGAAAAAATAAGAAATAGACAAAATTGCTATTAACTCAAATAAAACGAAGGTGATAGGTATTTCGTGGAATTAGTCAAGATGCCTGCAAGCTGGTCTGGACACCGTAATTATTAAAAAGAACTAAATAAGAAAAACTCAAACATCTAAATCAAACCTGTAAAATAGAATAAAAAATAATTAACTAATCGAACATATATTCTAAACTACAACTATAAAGGTTTTATTATAAACTTTTTCTAAGCTATAAGTTTATGGATTGATATTATTAATTAGAAATTTGTTAAACGCTTATTAGACAAGGGTGATTTCGAGAAGAAGAAATTAATACATTCTTGGTTTGTTACAAAATAACTTATTTTAAAACAAATTGAGATGGCTAGAACACTTGCAAGAGAATGGAGAAAGTACCACATATGTACACCATTCTCACTGCATCTTTACAAATATGCTTTGTTATATATTGATAAGTTTCTTAATTAAATCGAAAAAGTATGAAGAAGTATGCGAGCTTCATAGTAGGATTTGAACAGTTGCCTACTTTATGACGGCTGAATTTTTCCTTTTCTTCACTCATCTATTTTTACCTTTATTCCCTATAATATCCTAGTAGTATATCAAATCTTAATACACTCGTTGGACAATTTTTCATCCTTCCGGTAGCAACATTACAACATTAAATTCGTCTCCGTTTATACTGTGTTGTCCAATTTGGTGAAATAAATTCACATTGTTCTAAAAATAATCCTAGGTTTAATGTCTATTGTGTATGTTTGACGGTATATTCCCCAAAATCAACTCTTTTATATTCAAAAAAAGTAATAGAGTTAACCGTATGGTTGAATTGATTCCTATAGTTTGTTTATTCGGAGGAAGAATTTAATATAAGAATGATTTCTATAATCCATTATTCGAGAGAAGAATTGGTTGTAGAAGTATCACTAAAAATTGGGATACTTGAGAGAAGTTCTGATATTGTTGAATCTATCATCCTATAAACATGCACGTCAAATTGAATTCTTAAAGCGTTTCTAGAATTATTAGACTATAGTTATTCGAGAGAAGACTTTAGCTTAATTGCTTCTTGCGACATACGATTATATTCGAGAGAAATAATCAACAATTATAGTTATAATATGTTTTAATCAAAGAACAAGTCCTTTATTTATCATCCCAAATCAAGTTCCCTATCTTTTTTTTCTTTTTCTTTTTTTGTTGATAAACTCTGTGAATATTAGTTTTAACTTTAAGATCACATTTACTTCTTGCTTTAAGTTTTCGTAAAATCATATCAAATCTTTATAGCTTCACTTTAGCCAAGAAGAAATTTATTGAGAACTACTCCAATTCCCGTGGAGACGAGATCTTTCTATACTATCTTAGATGCAACATGAGCTGTATTTTATTCTAGTGTTTTTGCGCTCATCAGATTAGTAGGCCCTCATTCGAACTTTTAGCTCTATACATATTCTTCATTTAGGGCGTGTTTGGGATGCTCGAAAATTTTAATTTTCTCATGTTTGGTTCCAAAACATTTTTTTCACGAAAAAATAAGTAAGGAAAACAAATTCATAAATGACAATCCAAGTTCATTGTCTCCTCCCCACCTATTAACCATCCAACACTCCACCACCCGCGAATCAACTACCTACCCCATCTCATCTCATAGTATTTTGCTCGATTACATATAAATGTTCTTCGAATAATATAATTTTATTTGTTTACCATGTTCTAGAAAATAAATAAAAAACCCACTAATTTTCAAGCAAAACATTTTTCATGGAAAACAATTTCCTTCATACCAAACACACCCTTGATATAGCTTAACTTTAATGATAATACCAGTTTCTAGCTCACCCAAGTCACTAAAGTCATCCAATTCAAAGTAAAGTTAAATGGCCACAGGAAGTATCAAGACTAGCTTGTTGAAAACAAGGCAGGCCGGACACTTGCAACTTTTCTCACTTGCCAGAGCAAAGGCAATAGATTACAAAAATCACGAAGCCTATTAAATAACAAGAATGTCATCTGTCTGATATCCTGCTTACATGTTTCAGCAACCATCTGATGATACAATTTCATTCACCAGACTTGCAGCAAAGGGCTAACTTATATTAATAGCTGCTGTTGCAAACATACAGCATTTAACAATGTGTTCACGCCAAATGCCAACAATACTCTAATTGTAGTGTCCTCTTTTAAAGTTATACTAATGACAGCATATGTAAATTCTAGTGAAACAGACCCTGGACTGAAGTAAAGCAGAAGACTGAAGAATCTGTCATATCTACAGGTCATCATCAAATCGAGCAAGAAACTGATGAGAGAACAAATACGCCACCAGTGTGGAGCAACTGAGAGGGGAAGATTTCACTACCAAGATTCTCTAAAAGCGGGAGAACCAATTCTCGTTAGAGTCCCATCACACTATACCTGGTGCATTACTTTACTGAGAACATGGAACTGAAGCAGGATCAAGCTCCCAGCAGCCTCTCAGAACTCCTCCTTTTTCCCCGGTCAGCTGAAATGCTGGGATCTGATGAGAAAATCTCCCGAACTCATCTTTAGGTATTTCTAGAATAGAAGGATTCGATCTTTGTATTCTTGGAGACCTAAAGACTGACTTGAAACCATTCACACGCACCATGGATGAAACTTTTATCCGGTCTTTTGAATTCTCAATGACCTCCACTATCTCATACTCAGATGTGTCTGGATGCAAACTTAATTTTTTCCAGTTCTTGTACAGTGCCCAAATATCTCCTTCTCTTGGATAGATCTCAAACCTGTTTCTATTAATAGATACTGCTTTCACCACATGGGAGAAGGAACTAGGAGCATAGACTTGGTGTTTTTCATTCTGGATTTTGAACGTTCCACAACCAGACTGAGCATTTTTAGGCCCTCCACCCGCCTCAAGAAGGACTACATGCAATTTGAATGGGGCAGGAAAAATCTTCTTAATCTGAGCATAAGTCCTTGGCATTCTATTTTGACCATAAAGAGCCCATACCTGATCTACTTGAAACTTCCCCACTGATATATCCATCCTAAAATCACAAAAAACTTCTTCAAAACCTTTATCATCTGACAAAGTTATTGGATTCTTGGAGGTTCCAGAGGAGTTGCTGAGATCAAAGTTCTTTGTGCATGGATGCAACTCTTCATCAGCTTGACTTGACAAATGACTTGGTACGCTGGGACTTGAGTGACGGTCACTTTTAACACAATTATCATCAAAATCAGGGGAAGGACTGTCATTGGCAGAACGAGAGCTCATATTACTTTGCTTTTCCTCGGATAGGTTCACTCCTCTAGGAGATCTTCGAACCTTAGAAAACTCTCTATTAGCAGCACGGATGCCTTTCACCTCTCCAGACTTCAGAGATATCGTCGCATTCTCAGACATCCTGGACTTATCACTAGTTCCAGGGGGAACTGCAGGAGAAACATGTTCCCTAGGTTCAGAATTTGCAGCCCTGTTGTCTTGCATAACCTTTTCAGGGTACCAAATATCATCTGGATTGACGGGTAAAGAAGCAGGATCAAGTTCAAAGGATCCTGCAGGTACACCCTCTCCTTCAGTTCCAGTCATTTTGAAAGAAGGAATTCGATGAGAGAACTTGAAAAGCTCATTTGGCTTTACAAAGAACGAACCAACTTCAGTCAGCCTTGTTCGCTTGAAAAGGCTAACAAATCTGGTCATTTTATCTAAGTAACCAACTTGGACACCAACATCCACTACATAATCAGAAAGAATCTCCACAATTTCATACTTATACTTCCTATGATTATCTGGATCAGAGCCCCAACTAATATCCCAATCTTTGAAAAGGGCCCACGTTTCTCCTTTCCTAGGATATACAATGTACAGACCTCTCTTGCCCATTTCGCACTGAACTTGATGAGAAAATGTAAGTCGATCAGAAGTGAATTCTGTACTCCCACGTCTAAATTTCCCACAGCCAACAGGCAACTCTGCCGTGACCCAAGCTCTGCCCCTTTGATCTTCCGGATGAGCCTCAAGCCAAGTGAACATCACCTTAAATTCAGGACTGTATACCTTCCTAATGTGGGCATAGAATCTTGGCATACTATCAGCTGTATCATAGCAAGCCCAGATCTGATCAACTGCAAAGCAATTTTGTGCTTTAAGCTTGTCAAAATCACTAAATTCAGGATCAGGATAATCATAAACCTCCGGAAGATTACTATCAGGAACTGTATCTGGTTCTGAATCAGAATCAACAATAAGCTCAACTTTTTTTCCGCCACCTGAGGGCGGTCTAGAAGCCTGTTCCTTAACTGTCCCAATCTTGGAATTGTTGTTTTGCACATAGCCTTCAGGAAAGCCCACTCCATTTTGATTTAATCTTTCCACAGAATTACTGCACGGCATAGTTACATTGGCTCGATGTTGATCATCACCACCAACAGCTTCTTTCTGCCAAGGTTTGCTGTCTCCAGCTGACTGGTTAGACCGTGCCTTCTTCAGAGGGCTTGCCAGATCAGTCTCATCACCACTTACACCTTCACTGTATGAAATATTCTGCCTACGCCGAGATGATCTCCTAGCACCATAGCTATCAGCTCCATTTCCTTGTCCAGCAGGTGGATCGTTTCCATTCTCAATTTCCACATCTTCTGTCTCGACACTGGTTGAAGTATCATCACTCTCACTTGATTCAACTATCTGTTTCCGACTCCTTTTCCTGCTTTTGCGATCCACCTTTGGCCTTGCAGGTCCTTCTCTCTTACCTCTCTTTAGCTTTTCATGCTTTACATCTTTTTGTTTGGTCCTTATATTCTCGAACACTGGAGCAGTCTTTCCTCTGGATTTCTCTGGTTCAGGCCCTGCTGTTCTGCTGCTAAATCCTGGTCGGTAACCCATTTGGGTCGGTGGAAACCCAGCACTGCCTGCAGTCATTTTCGAGGTTCCTTGGTTAGGAAGCTCTTTCTGCTCAGAAGGCTGGTTGAGATTAGTTTTGAGGGGCACAGCCTGACCTCCAGGCTGATTCCATTTAGGTACACAAGGGGCAGAACCTTGATAACCTAAATCATATGCAGTGAAAGTCTCCAAGCACTTCTGGCAACGTAGAACACTGTTCACATAATTACTGTAATACTGGTACCTAATTTTGCAACTGGGACATTGTGTCCAGAACGTTTCCTGCACTGCAGATGAAGTTGGTTGCGTATATTTATGGTGATTTAAATTACTGAACTGAGCATTGAAACCATTTGGAATGTTGTTTTGCCTGACAAATGAATTTCGATTAACCAGATGAGGCGGTTGCTTTGCTACTCCAGCTCCGGATATAACTCTGTACTTATTATCGTATAAAGACCTTTTGACTTGGTCTGAGAGAACCATATTTGCTTCCACAATTAGCTTGAAAGCTGCCTCTGCTCCAGGCAACTTATTCTTGTCAGGATGAAGCATAAGGGCAAGTCTCCGATATTGTTTCTTGATGGTCAATTCATCAGAAAACCTATCAATTTGAAGAATCCCGTACCAGTCCCTTTCTGATCCTACTCTGTTGCTTTGAGCTGAACAGTGAACATTACAGACAGTAAGTAACTGGGATATGTTCTCTAGTTGAGGGTAAAGTCGTTCTGCTTTCTCTGCAATCTTTTTAGCCCCTTCAAAGTCATTATTCAACATTTTCTTCTCCGCAACCTCTTTGGCCCTTAGGGCCTCATCCTTGTTGCAGTCCATCGCAGTTTGCACTTATAATAAATCAACCAGCCAAGTTAAGCATACGTTTCTAGCTTGTCTTCCTCATCCCAATTCTATAACCATACAAGAGAAAAGGAAAATTATATCAATGTTGCAAAAAAGTGTGCATATAAGCAGAAACCAAAGCAGTGTATTAACACAATGACATACATATACAAAGCAAAGCAAGAGTACTAAAAGGTAGTAAAAAGGAAATGATGCAATTCTCAAGACAAATAATAGAAAAATGCATTTTTATTATTCACAGCTCTGGAGAAGGAATTTTACCTTCGGTTCTGAAATATGTGCTTTTGGAGCAGTTAGGTTTTGATGAAGTGGCCGATCAAAATCACAGAAAAACCAGAAGCTTATATGAATTATCATGTTATTTCACATTAGGTGTAATAAGGAAGCTGCAAACAAGGCAGAAACTATACTAGAACTCATAAAATCCCTCTAAGGTTTTTTTTTTTTTTTGATAACCGTGGTGTCGGGGTTAGTTTGCGCGCACCTCAACTAATTCCACGAGATAACTGTCACCACCCCACCAGCAACAGATACCAGGTAAACACTCTAAGACATTAGTTTGCGCGCACCTCGACTAATTCCACAAGATAACTATCACCTCCCCACCAGCAACAGATACCAGGTAAACACTCTTAAGACTAGAAGAGGCTATACTGTGGCTTTTTTGCTCACTTGAACAGAATCCCAGCACTTCCTTTGTGCTTTTTTTTTAATACAATTGTTACCAGTTCATTAAAAAAAAGCTTATATGAAGATATCAAAATCTGCACCAAACAATAGCTCATTTCAACTAATCTGCACCAAAGCATATTCGGTACTACAATTCTGAACATTTTTAGTCTCAGTTAAGGTAACTCCACTAGAATTTTGCTAAAATGTGAGGTTATCACTTTGAGATATCCATGCAGCTCAAATTTTATCAAAAATGAACAAAGAGAAGCAATTATTAATAGGGAAGGGAAAACCCAGAATTCAAACACCAAAAAACAGATCAACGAACATTCAAAACCCTAAAAATTCAATTATGAAAATTGCAATTTTTTAAACCCCAAATTGAGAAAAGAAGGTTCAACACTGACTGTCCAAACACTTCAAACTTGTAACACAGATGTGATCCAAAACCCAAAATCACAAGAAAAATAGGGAAACAACATACACGTAAGACACAGATATATATATCTAAAAAAAAATTATAAATAAAAGGAACATGAGAAGTATGCTTACCACTTAAGAGTCACACGCTTGGGATGAAGAAGTTATTGATGGAAATATAGAGAGAAAAAGACTTCAGTTGAGAATAATTTGAAAAGAGGGGAAAAACCCTGATTTCTTACTGAAATTTCAATTCCCTCAAAAGGATTACAAGGGTTTTTTTGGTTATCTCCATACAAGTGGAAGAAAACAGGGAAGGTTGTTTTGAATGGAATTTGGTTGGGCTGGGGTGGGGTGGGCCCATTTAAGTTTTTTGGGTTTTCAATTTGGCCCATTAAGAAGTTTTGGGCTTTAGAAAGGGCAAGTTGAACCCGAGACCTTTGATTTTTGATGTAATATATAGATAGGTCCCTGAACTTGTCCAAGAATTCTACTTGGACACCCCAATTGGGCTTTGTATCACTTGAACAGTCCAAGAAGGTGTTTACAGTGCCACTTGGACATAATTTGTTGAGGCGACACCGTGCATGCATTCCACTTGCTCTTGAATGCGTTAAACAAGTTCAAATAATGAAAAAAAAAATTCAGCTTGGAAGTATGTGACTATAAATGAATAATCTCTAAAAAAAAAAAATTAACGAAAAAAAAAAAAAGGAATGGTCATCTTTTTCATCCCAATCTCATTCTCCTCCAGACAAGCCAATTATCGGAAAATTCAGAACATCACCGCATCAACCCAAGCAAAGCAACAATATGATAAAGTAGAGAGCTCATCGAAACCTATGGAGTTCTTTAGAGTATTTAGCATCGCCAGAAAATGTAAACAGTCACAAAAAATAATTGTAATCAGAAACAATAGTAAACAATGGAGCAACAAACAATAGGCGACTGGGAAGACGAAGCTTCGTTGTAGTTTCACTCTTTCTAGCCAAATTTGTGAAAATACGTACGACAAAGAAACCCAATAGTCATTAACGGCGTTGCTTCAACGACTTTTGCCGAAGCAACACCGAAAAAGAGTCAACACAACCCGATCTGGGCGTCTTCTCCGGCAATTTCGAGAGTTCAGTGTTACAGGAAAAGGAGGGAGAGCATAAGGGTGAGCAGTGGGCATCGTGGTGGTTTTTGTAACACCTCGTACCTTTAAACTAAGTTATGTTTATGATTCAGGACTTAGAAAACCAGACGGAGAGTGTTAGGATTAAAATTCGCTTCAATTTAGCGATTTACATTTTTACGTCAGGTTTTATGGACCGTAAATTGTTTACGGCCCGTAAAACGGACCGTAGATGAACCCCAGAAGACCCAGCTCACTGTAACTGATTTACGGTGGGTTTTACGGTCCGTATAATTTTTACGGACCATACTTTGTACCGTAGAATATTTTACGGTCCATCTTTTGGACCGTAAATGAGGAGGAGGAATATCGAGTCATTAATGAATTTACAGTCACCTTTCACGGACCGTAAATCCTTTCTAGACAATATATAAACGCGTTTTCAGTTCTTGATCCATCCTTTTCATATTCTCAAAGCCCTAGAACGAAGGTTTTCTCCTCTCCTGATCCTACGACGTCAAGGTAAGCATATTCCAAGTAACTTTAAGTATTTCTAACATACCTACATGAATTCTAAGCCAAGTCCATTGTTTCTAACATAAGGTTTTCAAGAAAACCCATATCAACTAACATAGGATTTTCAAGAAAACCCATCTCAAGGGTTCAAGATTAAGGCTTGTGGATTTCTTCTTCAAGTTCAGATCTTGTCTACAAGTTTTGGAGCGATTAAGATATATAGGGTTTCTATCTATGTGTTGGAACATCATTGTTCTTCCCCACACCATGTTCATCCTTGAAAACAAGAAGTTCCATAAATCTAGGGTTTCTATTATAAACTCATAATAACCCTAAGTTACAAGTATCATGTTATATCATGTTTGGATTATTATTCGTCGTTGTATTCTTGATATTCCATTGTGGTTATTGAGAATCTGTCTGTAATCCATGAATCCAATGTCTTGAATTCCATGGGTTCTTAAATGCAATATATGAACTATTATGCGTATTTTAATGAATTTCTACATGCTTCCATGTTTTCATACAAGTTATACTATATATCTATCTTCCTGTTATAATACAATTACGAATCATGTTTATTTAATTCAAGGGCTATCAACCCAATTTTATCCATGTTCATGTTTTAGGAGTTGCACAGATTACCGAGAAGGCTCAGACAGTCTGAAACTACGTATGCCAGCGTAGGATAAGGATCGCTCCGCTCAGTTAGGACGATTCCTTCATGTTTACCCATTGCGGGTTATTGGATCTATTCATGTCATGTTCATGTTTTGTTCCCCGATAAGGTACAAGATGGTTTAGCTGATTGAGCAGAGATCAGACGCCAGGTGCTCACGTGATGATTACATGTCGGTTATACTAAGGCTCTCCTACTTAATATATATATATATATATATATATATATATATTCATGGCAAATATACTCATGTTCATGTTCAGCTTATAGTTTCAGTTTCAGTTCTATTATTTCACGTGCCATACTTATTTCATTCAGTTGCTTTACATACAAATACAATTTGAATGTACTGAAGTCCCCTTTTATTTGCCCGGGGGCCTGCATTTCAAGATGTAGATTTATAGGACGATAGATCAGCTCATTAGGACTTTGCTCGTATCAGCTATTAGTGAGCCCCATTTCATTCGGGGTGTTATCTTTATTTATTTTCATGTTAGTTATGCAATTAAGGTATGCCAGGGGTCTTGTCCCGGTAAACAGTTTAGCAGTCAGACTCATGTCAAAGGTTTCATAGACTAGTTCAGTTATGTCAAGTCAGATGTTCAGATTCGTATAACCAGTAATGGCTCGGTATTTATTATATTTTTCAGACTATTTCCGCATCATGATTAAATAGTATTTTCATTAATATTTATGAAGACTCGTGTTATTCAAACTATCCATGTTTTAAAGTGTATTCTGCATTAGTACATGCTCCATGTTGATTCAGCAAGCCATGTGATTCACTCGGTCACATGTAGCAAGGCACCAAGTGTTGTGTTACGCCCAGGCCATGATTCGAGGTGTGACATTTTTGTGGTTGCTCCTGTTCACCGAAGATAGAAGCTCCTCGTCGAGTGTCCGAAGAAGAGGAGAAGAACCGCAGAAGATGAGGAGGGGGTGGGGGGTGTTGTTTCTGGAAGAAAGAGAACAATATATTTATTTTTTTAATATCTTTTTTTTTTAATTTGTTTAAGTTAAAATTCAGGTGTCTCTGTTTTATTTTTTATTTTAACGTGTCAATAGCATGCACTTTTTGTGTTTGACTGCATATTAATTTTGTGCCCAAGTGGCACAGTAAACATCCTCTTTGATGGTTCAGGTGGTACAGAGCTCAATTGGGATGTTCAAGTGAAATTTCTAGACAAGTTCAGAGACCTATCTATGTATTACGCCTTATTTTATTTTATTTTAATTTTTATTTTAATTTTTAAAATGATTATGTTATGGAGTCAGAAATGGAGAGATGAAAGAAGGTCAGTGAGAACTGAACTCACACCTATTGTGTGAAAGATTTCTATCAATGACACTAGGCCTTAAGATCAAGATCTTTTGTTTTATTGTTTTCGCTACAATGACGATGAAACCATTAATACCATTAGCTAAACAAACAACAACTTTTTCAGATTACTTGAATATTAAAATAAGAGATACATAATCCTATTTTTTACGTACTAATTATGGAGATTACTCGACTTGTCATACTGCATTTTCGATGTTTCCTAATAATAAGTATGCATTTAATATCTTTGTGCATGTCACGTGCACAAAACTATTAGATGCTTACATGCACTAACAAACATGAATTTTTTTGTTGTTAATTAGGAAATTACATATTCCATTAATTAATTAATTGGACATGCATGATGAATTATTTACTAGTGAAAAAGCATCTTAATATTATTTGAAATACTTAAATTTTAAATCAACTGTGAGGATCGAGTAGTCTTGTTATGTATGATATCGATCAAAGATCATAACAAACATCAAAATCCTTCACTAGATCACAAGCAAGAAAATTCGTGGATTTACAAATCCTTACAAAGAATTGGAAAACGTTGAAGAATCAGAGATTCCTCGCACGCTTACATGTTTAATGAATATTTCCTGAAGAGCGGAGCTGAAAGTTAAAAACTTGTAACACAAATATGATCCAAAACCCTAAATCACAAGAAAAATAGGGAAACAACATAAACAGACACAAATATATATTTTAAAAAATTAAAATTAAAATACATGAGAAGTATGCTTACCATTTAAGAGTCTCGCGCTAGGGATGAAGAAGTTATTGAAGGAAATATATAGAGAGAGAAAGACTTCAGTTGAGAATATTTTGAAAATTTTAGGAAATGGGGAAAAACCCTGATTTCTTCTTAAATTTCTATTCACTCAAAAGGATTACAAGTTTTTTTTTTTTTTTTTTTTTTTTTCTAATTTCCATACAAGATCAATGGAAGAAATAGGGGAGGGGGTTTTGAATTGAATTTGGTTGGGCTGGCTGGGTCCATTTAAGTTTTTTGGTTTTCAATTTGACCCATTAAAAAGTTTTGGGCTTTAGAAAGGGCAAGTTGAACCCAAGAACTTTAATTAGAATAAGAGATACATAATCTTATTTTTACGTACTTACGGAGATTGCTCGATCTTTTCATACTGCATGTTCGATGATTCCTAATAATATGTATGCATTTGATATCTCTGTGCATGTCACGTGCACAAAGCTATTAGATGCTTACATGCACTAACAAACATGATTTTTCGTTGTTAATTAGGACATTACTTATTTCATGATATTGCTTCGAGAATAGCAGGAATCGATATGCTAATTCATAATTCTCATGAAAACTCATTAGAGACCACTTTAGTCAGTTAGAAAGGCCACATGATTCACTCATTGTCGAGGCTTTGGGTGTTCGAGAAGCCAAAAGAGATATTATTGTACTATAAGCAACTTTTTTTGTTTCAAAAGGTTAATTTATTTTTTAAATTTCTTATCTATTGGTTGGTTGATATTCGCGGAATCCTAATTAATATAAGTTCGTATTGTCGGGCGCAAAACCATAACGGTAGTTATGGTGGTACAACCCAATAACTTAGGAAACTTTTTTTTTTCTCCTGTTGTTTCAAAAGGTTGACATTTTTTTATTTCCTATCCATTGTTGGTTGATATTTGCGGATCCCAGTTAATTTAAATTTGTGTTGTCGGGCGCGAAGCCATAACGGTAATTATGGTAGTAGAATGCAATAACTTACAAACTATTTTTTCTTTTTTGTGTTGTTTCAAAAGGTTGATTTTTTTTTTATTTCTTATCCGTTGGTTGGTTAATTAATTGGACATGCATGATGAATTATTTACTAGTGAAAAAGCATCTTAATATTCTTTGATACTTAGATATTACACGAATTGAGAGGATCAACTAGTCCTGTTATATGTGATATCGATCAAAGATCACAACAAACATCAAGACCCTTTACAAGATCACACATAAGAAAGTTCGTGGATTTACAAATCCTTACAAAGAATTGGGAAACATTGAAGAATCAAATTGGAGATTCCTTGCACGCTTACATGTTTTATCAATAATCCCTCAAGAGAAGGAGCTGGAAGTTGAAAACTTTGTTTTTTCAAGGACTCGTCTTTTAGATCATCCCGTCATATTTCTATTTACCCAAATACAAACAAGTATATATACAGAGACAGTTGCATGTCACATACAAACACACTTCTTAGATCTGAATCTTTCCCCCCATATTTTCATGTTAATTTCATTTGAAGTTGGCAATATATTAAGAACCTTATTATTACTTCTATCCAGTCCTTTGTTATTGGTTCTTGATTTTGAACTTAAATTGAGAGTTATGATATCCATATCTTTTTGTGGGGATAAAAGTTAAAGGATGTGGACAGTGTTGCCATAGTTGTTCTGCCTAAGGATGTTGGCAGTGTTGATTCTTATATTTAATTTCTCCAAAAGGATTAGGAGAGAGGGGGGGGGGGGGGGGGGGGGGTGGGGGGGGTTCTTATTTCCATACAAGATCAAGATAGAAGTAGTAGGGAAGGGTGTTTGAAGTGAATTTGGGTGGATTGGGCTCATAAGTTTTTTGGTTTTCAATTTCGCTCATTAAGAAATTTTGGACTTTAGAAAGGGCAAGTTGAACCCTAGACCTTTGATTTTTCAATTTTAATTATATTGTGGGGTCAGAAATGGAGAAGGTCAAAGAAGGACATTGAGAATTAGACTCACACCTATTTTGTGAGAGATTTTTGTCAATGCGACTAGGCCGTAAAAGCAAGATCTTTTGATTTATTTTCTCACTACAATGACAATAACCACATTTATACCATCAGCTAAACAAACAAAAACTTTTTCGGATTACTTGAATATTAGAATAGGAGATACATAATCTTATTATTACGTACTAAGGAAGATTACTCGATCTAGTCATACAACATGTTCAATATTTACTAATAATATGTATGCATTTAATATTTTTGTGCATGTCGCGTGCATGAAGCTATATTAGATGTTTACATGCGCTAACAAACGTGATTTTTCGTTGTTAATTAGGATATTACTTATTCTATAATTTAATTAGACATGCGTGATGAATTATTTACTAGTGAAAAAGCATCTGAATATTATTTGATACTTAAATTTTAAATGAATTGAGAGGATTAACTAGTCATGTTATATGTGATATCGTTCAAAGATCATAAACATCAAGACCCTTTACTAGATCACAAGCAAGAAAGTTCGTGGATTTACAAATTCTTACAAAGAATTGGAAAACCTTGATGAATCAAATTGGAGTTTATTTGCACGCTTACATGTTTTATGAATATTCTTAAGTGGATGAGCTGGAAGTTAAAAACTCTTTTTTTAAGGACTCATATTTTAGATCATTCCGTCAAATTTATCATTACCCAAATACAAACAAGTGTAATACACATGGGAAAAAAAAATCAGAAACAGTTGCATGTCTCATACAAACACACTTCTTAGATATGAATTTTTTTCCCCATATTTTCATGTTAATTTCCTTTGAAGGTAGCAACATATTAAGAGACTTGTTGTTACTTCTATCTTGTCCTTTGTTAGTCGTCCTTGGTTTTGAAATTAAATTGAGAGTTATGATATTTATATCTTTCTGTGGTGATAAAAATTAAGGATGCGGACAGTATTATCATAGTTGTCCTGCCTAAGATTGTTGACGGTGTTGATTCTAAAATTCCATTTCTCCAAAAGGTTTAGAAGGGTTTTTTTTTCTTATTTCCACATAAGGTCAAGATGAAAGCAGTAGGGAAGGTGTTTGATGTGAAGTTGGGCCCATAAGTTTTTTGGTTGGGCCCATAAGTTTTTTGGTTTTAAATTTCATCCATTATGATATTTTGCGCTTTAGAAAGGGAAAATTGAACCCTAGACGTTTGATTTTTCAAATTTTATTATGTAGTGGGGTCAGGAATGGAGAGGATGAAAGAAGGACAGTGAGAATTGAACTCACACATGTGAGAGATTTCTATCAATGTCAGTAGCCACTATCTAGGCAGTAAGATCAAGAGCTTTGTTGATTTATTTTTTCGCTAAAATATTGACAATGGCACCATTTATACCATCAGCTAAACAAACAAAAACTTTTTCGGATTACTTGAATATTAGAATAAGAGATACATAATCTTATTTTTACGTACTAATGGAGATTAATCAATCTTGTCATACCACATGTTTGATGTTTCCTAATAATATGTATGCATATAATGTCTTTGTGCATGTCACATGCACAAATCTATTAGATGCTTACATGCACTGACAAACATGATTTTTCGTTGTTAATTAGGATATTACTTATTCCATTAATTAATTGGACATGCATGATGAATTATTTACTAGTGAAAATGGATTTGAATATTATTTGTTACTTAAATATTAAATGAATTGAGAAGATCAACCAGTCCTGTAATATGTGATATGGATCAAAGATCACAACAACATCATGACCTTTTCTAGATCACAAGCAAGAAAGTTCGTGGATTTACAAATCCTTACAAAGAATTGGAAAACATTGAAGAATCAAATTGGAGATTTCTTGCACGCTTACATGTTTTATGAATATTCCCTCAAGAGGAGGAGCTGGAAGTTACAAAAACTCTATTTTTTTATTTCAAGGACCCATCTTTTAGATCATCCCGTCAATTTTCTCTTTACCAAATACAAACAAGTGTAAAATACATGAAAGAAAATCAAAAACAGTTGCATGTCACATACAAACACAGTTCTTAGATCTGAATCATTTTTCCCATATTCTCATGTTAATTTCCTTTGAAGGTGGCAACATATTAAGAGCCTTATAATTACTTCTATCTAGTCCTGTGTTATTGGTTCTTGATTTTGAACTTAAATTGAGAGTTATGATATTTATATCTTTCTGTGGGTATAAAATTAAGGATGTGGACAGTATTGTCATAGTTGTTCTGTCTAAGGATGTGGACAGTGTTGATTATGATATTTCATTTCTCCTAAAAGAATTAGAAGGGTTCTTTCTTGTTTACATACAAGATTCAGATGGAAGCAGTAGGGAAGGGTGTTTGAAGTGAATTTGGGTGGGTTGGGCTCATAAATTCTTTTATTTTCAATTTCGCTCATTAAGAATATTTGGGCTTTAGAAAGGGCAAGTTGAACCCTAGATCTTTGATTTTTAAAATTTTTATTATGTTGTGGGGTCAACAATGGAGAAGATGAAAGAAGGATAGTGAGAATTCAACTTACTCCTATTGTGTGAGAGATTTCTATCAATGCCACTAGGCCATAAGATCAAGATCTTTTTTTTTTTTTTTTTTTTCCTACAATGACAATGACACCATTTATACCATCGACTTAACAAACAAAAACTTTTTCGGATTAATTGACTATTAGTATAAGAGATAAATAATCCTATTTACGTACTAATGGGGATTACTGGATCTTGTCATACTGCATGTTCAGTATTTCCTAATAATAAGTACGCATTTAATATTTGTGCAAGTCACGTGCACAAAACTATCAGATGTTTACATGCACTAACAAACCTGATGAATCATTTACAAGTAGGGGTGGGCGTTCGGTTTTTCGGTTCGGTTTTTCAAACTTCGGTTCGGTTTTTTCGGTTTCGGTTTTTTGAAAGTGGACACCGAACACCGAACCGAATTAGTTCGGTTCGGTTCGGTTTTTTGAAGTTCGGTTTCGATTTTTTAATTCGGTTTTTTTTGGCATGGGCCTAAAATGAGATATTTTCTGCTTGTAAAATGGACTTTTTTTTAATTAAAAATGAGCTATTTTATTGTTTTTAAGTATATGCTTACCGATTCTATAATGCGAAGATGTAAGCTAGATCATGCAATACATAAAGAACGAAAATGTAGACGATGGGGGAAAAGAGAAAAAGTCAGTAGAAGCTTAGGATTAACACCGAATATCTAATTAATTAAGCTTCTATTTCAGAACCAGTCCAAACCTTGCTCAATTGTTACACCATCCCTCTGTCGTTAATAAATAATTAACATAAAGGTACTATACATTTTAGAATCAGTAGTATCCTTGGAAAAGTATAACTAGAACTATTCATAGCAATTAGCAAACATAAATAAAGTATAACTAGAAGAGGTGCAACAAACTGAGAAAACTGAAAATTGGAAAAGACATGAGCAATTAGCACTGTAGCAGCAGCACTGTTCGGTTAAACCGAAAAACCGAAAAACCGGTGAACCGGAACCGAACACCGTACCGAAAAACCGAAAAATCGGTGAACCGGAACCGAACACCGTACCGAAAAACCGAAAAACCGAATTAATTCGGTTCGGTTCGGTTTTTCGGTTTTCGGTGTTTATGCCCACCCCTATTTACAAGTGAAAGAAAGCCTAAATATTGGACAAACATGAAGAAATATTTAATAATGAAAGAGCACCTAAATATTATTTGATACTTAAATTTTTAAATAAATTGCAAGGATCAACTAGTCCTATTATATGTGATATCAATCAAAGATCATAACAAACATCACAACCTCGTGCTAGGTCACAAGCAAAAAAGTTCATGAATTTACAAATTCTTACAAAGAATTAGGATAGGGAGATCAAGCTGGAGAGTCCTTGCACACTTATAATGTACGGAAAAGACTCAAATATGTCATCAAACTATCGCAAATGACTCATTTATGTCACTCATCAATAGTTTGGCTCATTTATGTCATCGCCTTTACCAAAATGGCTCATCCATGTCATTTTTCATTAACGACGGTTTTACAATACTAGATATGACACTTGGGCTCCAATTATAGGTCCATGTAGTTTAATCAAACCAGCACAAATTTATGGGTCGGGTTTTAGTTTAACTTAGGATTTAATTTGTGCTGGTTTGATTTAACGACGTGGACCTGTAATTAGAAACCATGTGTCATATCTGGCATGGTAAAACTGGCGTTAATGAAAAATGGCATGGATGATCCATTTTGATAACGGTCATGACATAAATGAGTCAAACTATTGACGAGTGGCATAAATGAGTCATTTTCGATAATTCGATGGCATATTTGAGCCTTTTCCGTATAATGTATTATCATATTCCCTCGGGAGGAGGACGTAGAAGAAGGCCAATTAGAATTTCAAATAAATCAAAATTTGATTTGGCAAAGTGCAGATTGTAGCACCAATAAACCTTCATAATCTTGAGAAATGAGCAGTTGCAGACCTTCGCGATTGCGAGGAGATATGGTGCGTTTGCGAACCAACCCGAAGGCAAAGTTCCACCTTCACGATACCTAGGCCGTGATTGTCGGAGACGGGATATTTTGCAAATTTATGCCTCTTTTACTATAGTAGTTTAGGTCCAGGTTCTTATGTTTTTCGTTTATGCTATTTAGACCTAGTACAAAAGATTAAGGACAGTGATTATTTCATTCTAACTTGTTTTGGATATTGAAGATAACATTTACGAAGCAATGACTTTAAACTTGTTGATCCAAACTTTTTAAGAGGTATTCACAAGAGGAAATATTTTCTCTTGAGGGTAGTGTTAGTTTCACTTTGTCTTGTTAATTGTTGGGTGATTGATTTTGTCAATTATTTTTTAGTTAATTAATACTTTGTTGGGTCTAACCTAAACTTTTTATTGCAATTCCTTCATTTCTTTGGTTTCCGCGTTTAAGATTCCTATCAATTGACACTTTCAAAGTTGCCCAAACATGCATCTAGTTACCTTGTCATCAAACCTTGCATCACAAGGTTGAGACTTACACAGATGACAATTTGGGATTAACAGCACTTATTCTCTTAACTTATTCAGGACAGGTGGGAGTAGCTTTTGTGGTGGACAAGATTTAAAGGTAAATTTTATAAACTGGTTGTTAGACCAGCTATATTGTATGGGGTGGAGTATTGACCGGTCAATAACTCGCACGTCCAGAAGATAAAAGTGGCGGAAATGAGAATGTTGAAATGGATGTCTGGGCATACTAGGAGAGATAGATTAGGAATGATGATATTCGGAACAAGGTGGGAGTGACCACCATGGTGGACTATATGAGGAAGGCAAGACTAAGATTGTTCGGGCATGTGAAGAGGAGATGCACAGATGCCCCAGTGAGGAGGTGTGAGACGTTGGTGTGGTGAGCCTTAGGAGAGGTAAATGTAGGCCGAAGAAATATTAGTGAGAGGTGATTAGGTGGAACATGAAACACCTACAGCTTACCCACGACATGACCTTGCATGGATAGGAGGATATGGATGTCGAGGATTAGGACAGAATGCTAGTAGCTAGTCGAGCATTGTCTAGTTTCCCCTATCATCAGAGGCGTATCTAGCCTACAAGGTCAGGGTTCAATTGAACCCCAAACTTTCTACACGGAGCCTAAATTTATGTGTAAAAAATTATTAAAATTGCAATAAATTATAGATATGAACCCCTAACTTTAAAAATATAATGAGTTCAATGCTAAAAATCTTAAGATTGAACCCATAGAATTTAAATCCTAGATCCGCCTATCAGTAGTATTATTAGTATTCCCCTACTAATCATCATATATTTTAAAAAGTGAGAAGCTCCTTAGTGTAAAGTTGGATTACCATTTTGCCCCTTTAATATATTAAAATCTAGTTAAATTTCTAATCAAATAGTAAAATTTTAATGCAGTATATCAAAATCTAATTAAAGACTCTAATTAGCAATAGAGAATGTGGTTAAATAGGATCATATTAAATGATGAGTTAATAATATAGCAGAACGTGTTCCTTGACTTATTTCACAACCTTTTCACCTCCTAGCTTAATGTTGATGGACTTAAATTCCTTAGAAAACTACATTATCCCTTCATAATTTGGTACGTGAACTAGGCTTTTCGCCATGAAACTCAACAACGGAAGAATGTGAAGAGTTGTAATTCCTAAATAATGAAAATTAAATGATTCTTCTCAAATGGGTACATGAATCAAGCCTTCTCCCTTTAATCTTAAACTGAAGAATTTAAAGAGTTGCACTAAAAACAATATATACCAAATTCAATTTTTTCAGTTTGGAAATGTCATCATCTCACCTTTCTCGGATCTTTAAAGTTGCACAAGCTACTTCATGCAAGTCTTCCTTATACCAAAAGTATACTATCGTCTATCGATATATATCAAAATGTTTGATAGTCTTTTACAACCTTTTATAACTATATTATTTCTTCAAAGCTATTGTGTACAATGTAAAAACACTATATTAATCTATGCAAATTGCAATATATCTGGTGCTATTTGCTTATGGTACTTTTAGTATTCCCAACTAATTGATAATTATACATATTATGTTCCCGACTGAGTTAATAAAATATTATGGAAATACAAATGGACACGACGGAAAGAGAGTTGTCTTTTATTCTATCTCTATTGGTTTATTTTGCTTTTGTTCAAACTAAATCAGTAGTTGAGAAAGAGATGAAGCAGAAATATTTATTGCCAAGTTCTAGCTAGGGGCAATAACATAATCTCTCTCGGTGCTATGAAATGTTAGGTGAGTTAAAAAGCTCTCTTTAATTCTTTTACTTGATGCATATTAACCTAGCAGATTTTTAATTTATCAAGTACTCTGAACTCCTTTAATTATCATTTATTTATTTATTTTTAAGTAAATGATTATTTTGCTCTAATATTAATAACGATACTCTCTGCTTTTGATTTCTGAAGCCCGTATGATCTTTCTCTTATAAGTTACGGAACATCAAGACCTATATTCTTTTTCTCTGAATGACATTTGATCTTTGTATATTTATTGAGGAATGTCTTTGGTCTTTCAACTTCATTAAGCGGCTATGATCTGAGAGTAACAACAGAGAGTATAGTCAAGTTTGGTGTCTTCACTTTATTTTAGCAACATCGAAAGGATTTTGAGGAAGATGAATTCATGAAGTTATAAATATCAAGTATGACTTCCACAATTGTATGACGACAACTAAGTTTGATTACCTTATATATACAATAGCCAAATTCATTTGATTCGAGATGTTCATGGTTCTATAAACTATCTATAGAAGGTTTGGTTCATTGTTTTAAAGTTAAAAGACATGGGATCTAATATAATAATGTTATAGTTCACCCTTGTTTTTAAAGTAGGAAAATAGAAAAATGAATTGGTCAAGGTTATGTTAGTATCACATATTTAATTAATATTGATGTGACTTTATAAGAATTTGTACTTATCGACATAGGTACACGCAACGCGTACCCAGAGACTAGCAATATAAAGCAAAGTGATGACAATAGCTTCCATATTCTTCTTTTTCCCATAGAAGAGGCAACTCCAAATCTCTAAGTTAATCAAACTAAAGGTTGTTGCCGTTATTTTTTTATTTTTTTTCATTCAGTTTGATACTTTAAGAGTTGAAATTATTTATTGCTGAAAATATGATTTTCTCAAGTATACATTTTTTCTTAAACATGATATATTAAAAGAAGAAAAAGCATTTTTGGTGTACATGCAAGCACACTCTTGGAAGAGATATAATAGTTTTAGTGCAAAAATTTGATGTAAAATTAAATTAAGGGAAAATGACTTAATAATACTACTTAAGACTCTATATTACAAAACATAAAGATACTTTTTCTTATTTACAAAACATACCAACAAAATTACAAAGTATACCAAATAGAATACCAGATTTGGACTTAATGAGATACCCACGATTTTGGGCATTTTTTAAGGAAAAGAATTTGATTTTAAATGTGGACTTAATTATAGGATAGTTACCGATCAACTTCTTCTCCTTTTTTAAAAGATTCTTCTCTCTCTCTCTCCCCCTCTATGATAGATACCATTTCTAGACCTAAAATTCATCTTCTCTCATAATATAAATTTTCAAACTAATATTACAAAATATTTTTTTATTACTGACATGTGTATTAATTGTATATAAAAATTGATTTGTATCGTTTTGAGATATGTGTGGTCATTGTGTGTTTGAAATCTGTATAAATGTTGAAAACTAGTATATGTATGGAATCTGCTATATACTATCATTTTTTAGATATATGTGGCACAGTGTGTATGGAATGCGAATAAATTCGATATAAATTAATTTTAAAAATGTTGAAAATTATACGGGTATGGAATGTGGTTTGTATCAATCAAAAAACTTAATATACATATATACTTTCTCATAATCTATACATACTTTGATTAGATTTCATACAATTTATATGTACTTTATCATAATCAAAATATACATACAACTTTTATACATATTTCATACATAAAAATTATAACGAATTTATACATTTATACATATTGCATACAAAAATTTACACAAATTTATTTTCTGGTGTATGAACTTTGTATGGAATCTGGTTTGTATCAATTACAAATTTATTATACATTTTTCTCAAAATTTATACATACTTTGATTAAATTTTATACAATTTATATGCACTTTATCATAATCAAAATACACGTAATTTTAATACATATTTCATATACAAAAATTATAACAAATTTATACAGTTATACATATTGCATATAAAAATTATACATATATGTTTTCTGATGTATATAAAAACTACCGATTAGTATTGACTTTTTGAATAAAAGTTGAAGAAAATTAGAGAACAATATGTCTTAATTTTGAATGGGGAGATAAAAGTGGATGAAATAAGGGAGCAGGGAGAAAATCATGTAACAATATATTTTAATTTTGATTGGAGAGAGAAAATTGCATAAAATAATGAAAGCAATCTCCTTACGTTATTTAATGTGTTTTATTTAATTTTTTTTAATTTACCCAATTTATATATATTTTGTAAGAAATCTATTGATATATTTTATAAACGGAAAAGTATCGTCATATTCCGTAAATATAACCTGTACATATATGTTTTTTGCCCTAAAATTAACTGTTACTGATATGCCAAAAATGAGCTAGCACGCCTCATAATTGAATTCTTGAATCTTGACACCTTGTATCAAATAATAATAATTAAGTTCTTGAAAATTTGGCAATTCTACATTTGAAAAATCGATGTCAATATAGCACACACATTTGAAAAATCTATGCCAACAAATAGCAGCGTTTTTAGTCCACTCTTTGACACATCCATTAGAAAAGAACACTCTTCAACTCAAACTAAAATTTATTTCAATTGAACACCTGAATACATAATAAAGTATTCCTACTAGATATTTTCGATTCAAAATTATAATTTAAAAAAAAAAAAAAAACTTGCGTGTAAATTCAAGCGTCTATAAGAAAGTTAAATTAACTACATAAAATATGTCAATTGAAATAGGCCTGAGGGTTTTTGGATTATTGCAGCAAATGCGGCATACATATAATTAAAAGAGGTGACATCTTTTACATGTTTAGTTGTAATGAACACTTGAGAACACGCACTATTTAAAAAAAAAAAAATGGTTGAACCAAAACTTTTCTATAAGAACACTTTATTATATACTTAGGCATCCAACTGAAACAACCCTTAATTCGAGTGTCTAACTGAAATTTGCTAAGCAAATTTAAGGGGATGTCTACGTATTAAGCCTATAATTAGGCAAATCATTTATCCACATCATGAAAGCTTCTAAAAAATTAGTAGCGAAAATGTCGAACAGATTGTTTTTGATACCACACGACATAAGAATCAAACATATGCATGTGACCCATCAGAGGGCTGATGCTTCACCTCCACAGGCTGAGAAGATTCTTTTATTGAGTGGACTGGTGCAGTGCACAATCTGAGCATCTATAGATGTGAGCTCAGGAAATGACTGTACAAAGCAGTTTTATGGAAGGTAGATAATTTTATCAAAAGTCCAGATACGAACACGCATATACAAGACATGTACAAAAACATGGATAACCTACAAAAAGATATGATTTTATACAAGTCATGCCCAAGCATCTATACAACCAGGAACCTCATGGTGCACGAAAGCAAAATACGGGATAAGAGGCTATCAACGGTTCAGAATCAGTCTCTACCCCTTCAAAAACTTACATGTTTCTCCCTCCAAACAACCTACATAATGCTAGTGGATCATGTTTTTCTACATTGTAGGGTAGTCTCTTGCTTATGGTGGAATATTCTGCTATGGTTTGGCGTATCTTGGTATCTTAGGGATCCAAGCTGAGATGTAAAGAGAAGCTACCTTCTCGTAGTCCTCTGATGTGTGCTTTGTTTGTGAAGCAATTCAATCAGGCTTTAAAATTCTGACACCTTCCAATCTTGCAAGTCCCTCCTAAAACTCAAGTCCATCCAGTAGCCTCCGGATTCGTTGAACTGTTTACATCCTGCTGGCAAGAATTTATATACAAATTTCGGAAATGTAAGCCTCAAAATGTTATCCCCACACCACCTGTCCCCCCAACCCCCTTCCCCCAACCCAACCAAAAACCCCAAAACTTAACCTCCTCTCTTTCTCCCTAAAAGAAACATTACCTTTAAACTCTTCTCACCCCTTCAAAATCATCCTCCACAAAGTAAAACCCACAATGCTCGTACAGAAGATAACCGTGAAGGATGTCAATATAACACCTGATACAACTCAACTCCTCATGGATAAATGACAATGGCGCTTAAAATTCTGTTTTTGTTCAGCCCTGTGGATGACGTCAGTGCCACCAGCTGGGGCAGAACGTTTCTTCGTGAGCTCTTTTTGCACTTGAGCAAGTGGAGCAGATCCACAAGTACCTTTCTTTGTTCCAACTTGTTGGAACATAGCAGTAAAGTCCCGATTTGAGTTTGATTGCCTCAAGTTTGACAGCTGATATAGAAGCTTTTCTATCCGTTCTTGAAGATAGGAAGGTGAATATTCCGACTGAAGACCATGATCCACAATCTGTTTAACTGTAATTCTTAGTGCATTCATTTCAAAGTTTATAGCCTTCATCTGCGAGAAAGATTAGATTAAACTGGATTTTGGACTTCAGAAGAAACAATCATGATGCTATTTGCTAAAAGGAAAGAGAAGACTACATACTTGGGATCGATGAGAACTATTTCCAGCATGGAGTTTTTGCTCGGCAATCTGTTCTGAGTGCCTTACATAATCCTTCAGGAGCGACACTGGTGAAACCAAGTCAAAAAGCTCAAACGCATAGACATATTTGAATGCTACTAGCCACTGCTTTTTATTTCTAAGATTTTGGACAAAGTCTGCAACTCAACAAAGACCCAAAAAAAAAGGAAAGAAATGATCAGTCAGATAAAGGCAAAGGTGGTCCAGTCTTTGGTTATCTTCAGTTTCTACGAAGGGAGTCAAAAGGAAATATCAGCTACAGTAAAAAATTTGTTCCAATAGCGGGTGGCAGATAAAGAAATTGTATGTTAGAAGGAACAAGAATTTTAGCCAATGCTGATGTTTTCAAACACCAAACCCTGCCCTCAAAATAACTGAACTGAATGCATTTTCTAGTTATATTAGCATAAAAAGATTTGAAAAAAAAAAATCATAGAATAACAAAAAAGTAAATAATAGTTTATCAGCTCCATGATTATCACCCATTTTATACTGAGCAACAAGATCAGAACTCCTCACAATCCATGTCACTCCATTTAGGCCCATCTCCAACTAATGTTTAATAATTGAAGTTCTTTGACACTAGAAGTTCTCTATCTTTTCTACTGCAATACAAATCGTAACAAGATAAACTCCTAATATTGGACCTAAAGTAAGTGTAATAATAAAACTAAGCCTTAATCCCAACTAAGGGGGTTAGCATAAAAAATAAAAAATAAAAAAATCGCAGCTATATTTCTTTTTCTATCATTATACTCTATTCTCCAATAAGTCTAGATGGATCTAAAGAGGTTATACACCTTTCTAGATAACTTCTCCATTCATGCACACCTGCACTGGTACATCTCAAGGTCTACATAAGGACAAGACTAAATCATCGCAAGCGACCTTCTCTTATTTTACTCCTTTCACCTTTTGTCAAATGTGATCATTTCTAGTGTCGTCCAACCTTCTGTGACTGCTGATTCAACATAAATCGATAGTTTTACAATAAAAGTCAACCTACCACAATCCTCCTCCTTTATAAAATGACAATGTGAGAAAGCCCACATAGATGGGATTATTTTGGCAAATAAAATAAACCTGTAGATTGCCAAGATCACAGCCACCCAGGAGTAATTCCATGTTCCTTGGGCAAAGTTAAACTAACTTCAACGACTGATAAAATCATCATACGAAACGAATGCTGGTCCTAGCATGTCTGATCAAATTATCCCTCTTTGTAGTATGCATAATATAAAACAAGAAGAAGTATCCTACAAATTCTGCCTCTTCAAAGGATATTAACAGCATCTAACCAATTAAAAAGGCAATTATTATATTATGAAGTAGGAACATTTCATGAGAAATGAACGCTGGTAGAAACTTGTGACCCTGCATATAACCAGCAGCAGTGCAGCACATTATTAATATTGAGAGGTGATTGAGTGGGTACACGGGCGAGTAAATTTCATAGTGAAACAAACAACAATAGAAAGAGAGAGGAAACATACATCGGATCTTATCTGTCAGCCCAAGGATTTTGACCAAAGTAACAACCCTTTCAGTTGGCTGAACTTTCTCCAGAAGACCTAAAAGTCCATCTGAATGGAAAGAGTCTGTTATTCTATAAATAGCTAAAAGCTGCAAAAATGCCGTGACCTCAGTAGGATTTAGTTGGGGTACATTCAATTTAGAATACCAGTCTACTGCGAATACAACAGCCTCCATTTTAACATGATGTTCAATATCTGGAGAAACTTCTCTCAGCTGGTCCAACAGATCAGAGAAACTCCTCATAACTAATGGGAAGTTTTCAAACCTCACTAATTTTACGGGATGACAGCTCCGGAGAGCATCCAATACAAGAAAAGCAGGATTTGATGAATGATGTAAACTCGACGCACAATTGCAGATTACATCTTGTCCTTCTCCTTTCATATCCATGTTGTTGCAAGTAGATTTATCTGTACAGCCTTGAGCCTTATGTCTCTTGGATTCTTCTACTGAAGGATAATCATCAGTTCCTGAAAACGCAACATTAACACAATGGCTAGGAGACAATCTGACACGACCATATAAACAATTCTTCGATCTGACTACTTACTTGAAGTGTTATTTGAAATACCAAGGACATGACAGATTTCAGATGTATTCACATGCTGTGCTACCTTGTGATACAAACTCTCAAGTTCATCTTTATCAAAGGCAGATGCCAATCTATAGCAACCTACAAGAAGCAGAAAACCCAAGATTGCCAAATGGTTTTCCATTTCAGCCATCATCTTTGCTTTCCAGGCAAATGCAAGCTTGCTTGCTTCTAATTTAGCATCTGGTTTAATCCCCGGTGAAAGTTCCATCAATTGTTCTAATAAAAGGATGCAACTCTGCCTGATAATATCACGATGAAATCCAATCTCTTCTTTCTGATGCTCGGGAGGATAAAACCCTTCCAGTGCTTCCAACACAAGCATTCCCGAGTCCAGTGACATTAGAATGGCACTAAAGACTTCACTGCGCAACAACTTATGCTCCTTCAAATGCTTGTTCAAAAAATTCTGCAAATTCTTTCCACTCATGTTCATAAGGATAATTGGCATAGCATTGGAATGACCTAAAGTGCAAGCGGGGGCCTTGGTGCCGGTGAGAAAAGATGGATTACTAGATCCCATCTGATTCACATTAGCTTGCTCTGGCTTTTTAGCATCACAAATGACAGATAATGCAGCTTGATCTTCCTTCTGCCTTGTAAGCAATTCTATCCGCTCTTCAAGTTCTTCTACCGGATATTGAGACTGAAGCTTGTAATCCAGGATACATCTGATAACAGCTCTAACAGAAGCAACCCTTCGTTCAATGGCTTCAATCTATTGGCAAAATTTTAAATAGAAAACCTTAAAAACTGAGTCTTTGATCATAAAGGAGACGGTTAAAATATTGGCAACAGAAGTGGCATAGTACCTTTTCTTCGACTGAGCAGGTCTCTTTCTTGTAGACATCCACATAATTACGTTCAACACATTCCAAGTAATCTTTCAGAATGGCTGTGGGTGGGAACTGGTCCACAAGTTCAAAAGCATAAGCATATCTAATAGCTTCAAGATGTTGCTGCTTCGTTAGAAGATTCTGGACAAAACCTGAAATCATTATGAGTTGGTTGTTTTAGTTTATAGCAAACTTTCCCAAAGAATGAAAGGGCAGTGATTTTCTCAATTACAATTTATAATAAGACAATTATGTGCACATGTAACAAGATTCCAGTACAACTAGTGGCCAACGTACTAAAAAGATTTAAGGAAAAAAATTTCAGTTGCAAGGCAAACTTTTAACTGTCCAGAAAGACATCTCACTTATATGGCAAACAAACTATTAATTGAGAATAGAATAGCTCGAAAGAAATGGAGTGTCATGTTATATAATCTGAAAACCATTGTAGTTTCTACGCTTGCAACATGATCTCCCAATCGACAGCCCACTTGGTCCAATCAAGGGCCAACTGATTAAGTGTCTAGGATAGAATTCCCAACTATTTCATGTCTATATTTCCAACGCTTAGCGAAGTTCTTAAGCAATTGGACAAAATCAGAAGAAATTTCTTATGGAAGGGAACAGGGAAGGGTGAAATGGGAAGGGTTATGCTACCAAAGGAGCAGCGAGGGACATTATTCTGGCAATAAATAATAAAAGTCTCCTTATGCAAAATGAAAATGTAATTAGATCTTTTTCTTTCTGAATTTTGGTGTAATCAGGTCCTTGTTGCAGAAGACATTATCAACCTGATCGGGTTATGCTACCAAAGGAGCAGGGAGGGATATTATCATATTTTAGCAATAAATAATAAAAGTCGCGTTTTATGCAAAATGAAAATGTAATTAGCCTCTACGAATAGATTTGTTTCTGACTTTTTGGTGTAATAAGCTCCTTGTACAAGATGCAGATGACATTATCAACCTGAACAGCGGAAAGCACGAATTGTGTAGCTTACATAAGCACAATCCTTGTGCTGTTTTGGTTCCAATAAAACTCTTACCCTTATCAAAGAACTAAAAGTCCCCTAATGAAAACGCCATGGAGATATGGCAATGACCAAGGAGCACACCGGAAGGAAATTATCAAAGCATGCTGAGCAATGTCACTGGAGAACTAAAGTGAATTCAGCAGTGTTGGAGCCTGGAAGTATATAGCAAACTATGGCAGGAATCTTTTTTTTTTTTTTTGGTGAATAAAGTATCATATGGCAGGGAATCTTACCGTAGGTTATCAACATAATAAAAATTAAAAAATACCAATATACTTACAAGGTAAATTCTGCTTCATACCAAGAGAGCGACACAATTCTGCGAATTTGTCATGCTTAGCAACAATCTCCAGAAGGATAATAAGCTCATGTGCACCAAAGGAAGAAACCAAATTGTACGCAGCCAAAAGATACAAGAAACCCAAGATCTCGTCTTGGTTCCCTTTTGTAGCCTCAATTTTAACTTTCCAATCCCTTGCAATCTTTCTTGCTACTCCCCTCTCAAAATACCGAATCTCTGGTGAAACCCTAATTAACTGCTCCAACAGAAGAATGCAGCTCCGTCGGGCAACACTAGCCTCGAACTCTGTTTCTCCCTTTCTCAAATGGGGAGGATAAAACCCTTCCATTGCATCAAGCACCAATTTTGCAGGGTCAGGAGACATCTGAAGAGCTTCAAAAACGTCATCAGACATCAAATCCAGCTCTTTCTCATGCTCGTTTAAGAATATCTGTAAACTCTTCCCATCCATTATGACAACAAATTTTGTAACAGCAGAATTACCAACAATAGTATTGACCCTGTCAACAGCTACATCTTCATTAAGTTCTGTCTTTAAGTGCGCATTAGAAATAGCATTCAACTGCTTCTCTTTCTCTCTGAGCTCTTTAGACCAATCCTCAAAATGTTTCTCTCTTGATTCAAGCTCTTCTAATATATTCTTAATCCTCTCCTCTCTAAGTATAACATCTTTCATGCGTTGCTCAAAGAGTCCTTGCTCTACCAGGAATTTTCTCTTTTCTGATTGAAAGCCCTCATAGCTTTTTCCCGTAACTTCCTCTGCTGAATCAAGTTTCCTCTCCTTTGAATGAAGTTCTTCAAAACGCTGCTTATATGCTTCTTGAGTATAATCAAGCTCTCTCTCCCTTAAATGGAGTCTCTCACTGAATGACTTCAAGTGTTCCTCCTGGAGTTCAAGTTTCTTCTTCATTGCATACTGAAACTTCTCCTTGTGCTCAAGTTTCTTCTTCGTTGAGGACAGGATCTCCTCCTCAGATTCAACTTGCTTTCTAAGAGCATTCAAGTTATCTGCTTCAGCTTTGAATTCCTTTTTCACTGACTCCAATTCATTCTCCCTCTCCCTCAGCTCCGTTTTGACAAAATCCAAGTTTTTTCCCTTTTCTTTAAGCTCCTTCATCGCAACATCTAAGTTACTTTCATTCAGTGTCAGTTCTTTCTTCATACCATCCAACATGTTTCCCTTAACAGCAAGTTCCTTCTTCATAGAATCCAAGTTAGTTTCCTTCTCCCTTAGTTCTTTTTTCAAATAATCCATTGTTTTTTCCTTTACACTAAGTTCCTTCTTCAGATAATCTAAGTTACTTTGCTGCACTTTTAATGCTTTCTTCACACCATCCAACCTATTTTCCTTAACAGCAAGTGCCTTATTCGCAGCTTCCAGGTTATTTTCCTTTTCTATAAGTTCTCTCTTCAAGATCTCCAATCTACTTTCCCTAACAGCAAGTGCCTGCTCCACAGCTTCCAGGTTATTTACATTCTCGTTTAAATCCTTTTTCACATAATCCAAACCTTTTTGTGTTTCTCTAAATTCCTCCTCCAAATAATCTAAGCTACTTTCCTTCTCTCTTAACACGTTATTCACACCATCCAACCTGTTCTCCTTAACAGCAAGTACGTTATTCACATATTCCAAGTTATTTTCCTTTTCTCTAACTTCTTTCTTCAAAATCTCCAATTTACTTTCGTTTACTCCAACTTCTTTCTTCACACTATCCAACTTACTTTCCTTAACTGTGAGATCCTTCTTCATAGACTCCAATTTATATTCATTCTCGTTTAAATCCCTTTTCACAAAATCCAATTTCTTTTCCTTTTCTCTAAGCATCTCTAAGATACCTTCTTTCGCTCTTACCAATTTCTTCACAACATCCAGCCTATTTTCCTTAACAGCAAGTGCCTTGTTCACAGCTTCCAAGTCATTTTCCTTTTCTCTAAGTTCTTCATTCAAAATCTTCATTTTACTTTCGTTTACTCCAACTTCTTTCTTCACACTATCCAACTTACTTACCTCAACAGTGACATCCTTCTTCACAGATTCCAACTTATTTTCACTCTCCTTTAGTTCTTCCCTCACACAATCCAAGTTATTCTCATTCACCCTTAATTCCTTCTTCACAGAATATAACTTACTTTCCTGAACAGTGACATCCTTCTTCACAAATTCCAACTTATTTTCATTCTCCTTCAGTTCTTTTTTCACACAATCCAACTTATTCTCATCCACCCTTAGTTCATTCTCTGCATTATCCAACTTACTCCCCTTTATAACAAGCCCTTTCTTCACAGATTCCAACCCCATTTCCTTCTTCATGCTCATCAAATTAACTTCCTTTACATGAAAATCTTCCATTTTTTCAGCCAATTCTTGATCTTTCAACTCAAGGGCATCTTCCTTAACATGAAATTCTTCAATCTTTTTAGCCAATGCTTGATCTTTCAACTCAATAGCATGTGTTTCTTGATAAACCCATCTCTGTATCTTATTCAACTCCTTTTCTTTCACATTAATCCCCATTAACTTTTCCTCTATTTGTTTCCTCTCAAATTCAACCTCTTCCCAAACTCTTTCCACCATCTTTTCTTGATCAGTTAACTTCTCTTCCCTTAACTTTACAGTCTCAGCAAACCCTTTTCTTGCAACACTCAAAGCCTTCCAATTTGATTCCAACTCTTCACTTAAGCATTCTTTCAAACAGTTGTTGGACAATTTTAAGTCATCCAAAATTAACTTCAGTATTTTTTGCCTTAACTCTACTGTTTCCTCCTCATTGTTATGCAACGCTTCAGTTATTTTTTCAAGCATACCCATAATTCTTCAACCAATATATAAACATACAAAACAACAACTAGGGTTTGTTTGTTTGTGGAGAATACTAAAACGAAAAGGGCCAATAAAATGAAGTGATTTGATTTTTAGAAGTGACAAGAGAGAAATACGGTTTCAGGCCTGTATTTGCATGATACTATTAGAAGATTGATTGACGTGGTATGTGGGTCCCAGTCAAATTCATTTCTTTTCCTTTTATGTTTTTTCTATTTTCCATTTAAATACTAGGAGTCCGGAATCAAAATGCCCTCAAAAAAATCAATTTGAACCAAAATACTCCAACAAAAAAAATAATTATAAAACTACCTTTAGCGCAGTAATTTACTGCGCTAAAGTAGTTCACTGAGATGGAGCCGTTAACTGTTTTAGCGCAGTATTTTACTGCGTTATAGAAGCTGTTAAAAAAAATTCTATAACGCAGTAAAATACTGCGTTATAGAAACAGTACAAAAAAAAAAAATTGGCCAACTTTATTTTTTGCAACACTTAGTGTTTTTTTCCATACTTTGACCAATGATTAGTCATGTGTCAAAACTCCGAAACGTCAATATTTTATATAGAACCTGATATTTTTTCTGCGTACAATAATGTAGGCTCAATACATCAAGGATACGTAAACGTTCGGATGTCATTTTAGGGGTTGAAAAGGTGCCCGAAGTAAGTTTTATTTGTAAACTTTAGGTTTAAGTGTTTTATATACATAGATATTCATTTTTGTTTGAAGACTTGTAGTCATTAGCTTAAGGTTTTTTATTTTTAGGGTTTAGATTTATTGAAAATAAAGTCGTTGCCAAAAGGTTTTTAACTGCTTTAGCGCAGTAAAAGATTTTTTTTTTTGTATAGCTCAGTAAAATAACGAGCACTAAAAAAATGGCCAACTTTATTTTTTGCAACACTTAGTGTGTTTTGTCATATTTTGACCAACGATTAGTCGTGTGTCAAGACTCCGAAACGTCAATAGTTTATATAGAACCTGATATTTTTTTCTGCGTACAATAATGTAGGCTCAATACATCAAGGATACGTTGTAACGGCCCGTTTGGTCGTTTAGCACTTTAAAACTACAAAAAGGGTATGGGACTATATAATATGTATTGACATGATTTTAATATATGAAACACCAAATATTCGCAAACTTACCTAGCATAGTCTTCTATCTTAACAGTGTTGTAATTAAGACATTATGTACATATGTGTGTTATAACTGACTATTATATATATGTTTTTATTTGTACCAAATGTATTAATAAGAGCATTAAAACATGCTGGTGCAAAGCAATATAATTCAGAAGAATGATATATTATATTTGCGTTGTAAAAACTTGTCATGAAAGGACAAGTGCATGCCTAATTTTCCACGTGTATGCATAGCAAGTAAACAATTTAAAAGCAATGCAATTTATTGAATCTTGTGACTGATTTTGATAGCATAAGAAATTAATGGCACCAACACCATTAAATAAGTGGGCACGATAATAAAAAAAAAAAATTATACCTTTCATTCTTTCTTTAATTAGTTTCATAAAGAAGGATCATTTTGGGTCCCAAGAAGAGGTAGGAGAGGGGAAAAGAGACGGGCATGGTGGACATCATTATAAAGTAACGAGAAAGTGTTAGTGCTAACATTATAAATTCATAATAATGTCTGACCTTAATTATAATAGTAAATTAATTAATACCACCCAGAAGGAAACGAACGGTCCTAGTTAATTGTGGCTGTCGTGACCCCCTTCAAACCTTACCATTAATAATTTAATACTGTATAACATATGTGTGTCTTTAATCTTTCCCAACTGGAAAGTTTTGGAATTGAAACATCCAATAGGAAGCAATACCAGTACTTTGTGATTAGGATTCCCAAAATAACTATGGCAGTACTATTTTAATTAAAATCTTAGACAAAGGTATGATGGGTGTAATACATTGCACAGCATGATATTATATAATAACAAGCCCACTATTCCTTGTTTTGTGCATTCCTTATTTTGTGTTGTGCACGTTATATTCCAAAACAAAGAGGAAAAAGTAGAAGGAAAAATCATTCACTTATTTCTAACTTAGAGGGGAGAAAAAGGACGAACAGAAGAGGCTTTGTCAGTTAATGTTGAAGGAGCAGTGAAGCTTTATTTTATTTTCCACCAAATACAAAAGCAATCAGGTATGGTACAATTAGTTTTTATACACTCCTACAAGAGAATATGTTGCAGGAAGTTTAGTTTAGTATGGTAGTTATGACAATTTTTGTACTAAGAAATTGATCTATGGAGAAGTAAATCACGTGTCGTGTCGCAGTACACTGCTAACAACAGTGGCGGGCAGTGGAAAGGACAAGCAGGTGGGAAATAATGGCAGCCCACTTCCGTCGTTCTTCTTCTATTTTAAAGGCAATCTATGACTCACATTTTCTTGCTTTTCTTGAATACATCATAGCAATTTTCAGCTTTCTACAAACTTTGAAAAGTGGTCTATGATTTAGTCATTATAAAAAAAAATTGGTTCTTTTATTTAGCTTGATAAGGATATGCTAGAAGACAATATCTATTATAGAGCCCAAGTGAAGCATACGTGAACTTAGAGAAAATCATCACATCTGTAATGATGGTCACGTTTCCTTTCCAGCCATTAAATGCTTTAGTGGTTTATTTAGAAATGTTTGTGCACTAAGAATTGATAAGGATTTAATGAATTAATAATTAAGGTAGTTGTTAGGATTATATGAAAATGAAGTAATAATTACTTAGACCACTAGTTGGCAGAAAGGTGTGAAAATTTGCATAGGAATTGAAGTCTCAATTTTGTAACTTAGGCTACAGTTATAGGAATTTCCTTTCCCCATATTATCATGATTGCACTTTAATTTTGATCCATAAGGTAAATGTAATTGAATATTTTGATAGTGAATAATATGAATACCTTCAGAATCATGGTATTTGATTTGTGAAAAGTTAGATTTTTGTTCGAAGTTAAAGATATTGGAGTAATTAAAGGTTTCGAGTCCTAGTCCTAAAAAAAGAGAATTAATGATTGAATAGTATATTTACGGATGAAATTGACCAATTTTAATAATATATGATCCTTAGATAATGGGCGAAATTATTTTTCAAATAAAATTTCAATCTTGCCTTTGTGGGCCCAAGGCCACTTTTTGGGGTGCGTTTTTGGAGGTTGAATATAAATATAGCAATATGGGTATTCTTAGATTCGTATTCTAACGTAGATCACATACTTTATAGATTTTAATCTCCACGCAAAGGGAAGACATTAGTGTGATTGTTCGTGGCACCCGCTCGGCATTGAGGTAGGTTACGGTCTACTTTAGTTAGACTCTGATTAGAGAATCGTATGTAGTTGTAGAAAGTGACAGGGATAGCATATAGGCCTTCAGGTATGAAGTGGAGGTGGATTCCAATTAGGTTGGCTTTGTCAGCTGTTATGTGGGCTTGTCGCCATATGTGTTATTTTCTGTGATTATCACCTGTTTGTATCTCTGTCACATACTAGCTCACTCATCACGTGGAAAGGAAGTGTAATATTGATAACTGCACAGTGGACAGTAATATGACTTGTACTCGTTGATTGTATATTGGTGATATTATTGAGACTCATATCATGCATGACATGCTTTCCATATTATTCTTGTGATGATGGTGAGGTGAGTGATTGAGAGACTCCAAGGTTGTTGCCGGAGATGGAGAGTGACAGAGAGACTCCGAGGTCATTGCCGGAGATTGAGAGTGATTAATAGCCTCCGAGGTTTCTGCCGGAGAGCACGAGTGGTACATGGACTTCCCGGGTCCCCCATGGGTCATGGCTTTGAGGCACTGCCCTTAGCATGTGTGTACGAGAGTGCAGTGAGAGAGGTGACTATTGCATTGCATTGCATTCATCCATTCATATATTTGATTGATCATTTGATGAATTATATCTGTCTTGGTTGATTTCATGATTCCTTTACACTTTACCTGTATATGATACGTGACCATACCTGTTTGCTCTATATGTTACTTGTTGGTTTCAACTTCTTCATGCGTTATCTAATCATTGTCGGCGTATGATGCTTACTGGTACAAGTGTTGTACTGATACTACTTTTGCTGCACTTTTGTTGAGTGCAGAGTATGATCCAGGTTCCAGTTCTACACCCCGTGGCTGACACGCGAGGGTGACATCTTTCAGTCATTTAGGGTGAGCTATTTGGTCATCCGTGGCCCTTGAGGACCTCTTCTATTTATTTCTGTTTTTGTATTCGACAGATAATATGTAGCCTTCGAGTATTTTCAGACTTCTATTCCGTACTATGTTAGCGCTCTTGTACCCTTTGACCAAATTTTGGGGTTGTCGTGACATTTCTAGTTATGATAAGTATTTAAGACTTGATATCTTGTTCTTGTTTAAATTTTCGCTTATTTAACTTGTTATTAGTAATGTGGTTCGCCTACTCGAAGGGATAGTGTAGGTGCCACCGCGACTCGCAAATTGGGTCGTGACATACGTATACGTTCGGATCGTCATTTTAGGGGTTGAAAAGGTGCCCGAAGTAAGTTTTGTTTGAAAAAACTTAGTGTTTGACTGTAAGGTTATTTTAGTCAACTTTATATGTCGAGAAAATTAGTCAGCTTTATTTTTAAAAAATTGAAACCACAAAAGTGAAATTGACATTCACAGCTACATCACCCCGGGATTTTTATAAGTAAATAAAACTGAAAATTTCACGGCAATTTAGGGAAAAATTGAAATTGAATGGGATAAAAGGTGGTTTTTTAAAAATCGGCTCTGCCAAACCGCCTTGCGGCGTTTGTCTGCATAGATCTCGGAAAAATACCCAAAATCAAAAAAAAAAAAATCGCGTAAATCGGATGTCCGAGCGCAAAGTTATGACCACTTTACAGCTAGTTTTTCTTCCTATATTTTTTAGAATTATATTTATATTCAAAATAAAGTTATGTCTTGATTAAAAAATAACACGCTTAAATCAAAACCTTAAAAAATAAAACACTTAAACCTTAAACAAAACTTACTTCGGGTACCTTTTCAACCCCTAAAATGACGATCCGAACGTTTACGTATCCTTGATGTATTGAGCCTACATTATAGTACGCAGAAAAAAATATCAAATTCTATATAAAATATTGACGTTTCGGAGTCTTGACACACGACTAATTGTTAGTTAAAGTAAGGAAAAAACACTAAGCGCTGCAAAGAAAAGATTTATTAAAATAAGATGTTGCGATCTTTTTATGGAAAAAAAACACTAAGTTCCTTAAGTGTGTTATTTTTTAATGCGTAACTTTCTTTCAAATATGTTGCAAAACAAAATCGCGTAAATCGGACGTCCGAGCGCAAAAAACTGTGTATATTCGAAATAAATTACGCTTTAAAAAATAACACACTTAAATCTAAACCCTAAAAATAAAAAACCGTAAGCTAATGACAACAAGTCTTCAAACAAAAATGGACGTCTATGTATATAAAACACTTAAACCTAAAGTTTACAAAGAAAACTTAGTTCGGACACCTTTTCAACCCCTAAAATGACGATCCGAACGTTTACATATCCTTGATGTATTGAGCCTACATTATTGTACGCAGAAAAAAACATTAGATTCTATATAAAATATTGACATTTCGGAGTCTTGACACACGACTAATCATTGGTCAAAAGTATGAAAAAAAACATTAAGTATTGCAAAAAATAAAGTTGGCGAATTTTTTTTTTTTTTGGTACTGTTTTTATAACGCAGTATTTTATTACGTTATAGATTTTTTTTAACAGTTTCTATAACGCTGTAAAATACTGCGCTAAAGGTAGTTTTGTAACATTTTTTTTGTTGGGGTATTTTGGTTCAAAGTGATTTTTTTGAGGTATTCCGGACTCTAAATACTAGTATCATGTTTAGAAGGTTGGTTTGTTGCAGCTTAGCTCCGTTTGGCCTTAGATTTTAAAGTTAAAACTTGAAAATTTTGAATTTTTGAAGTTGTAATTTTTTGTATTTAAAATTGTGTTTCGACATGTATTTTATTTGGAAAGAATTTTAAGCTTTGTGAGTGGAAGTCTCAAAAACTGATCTACTGATCTCGACCAATTTTTGAAACTTGACAATTTTTTAAGACAAATTTTCAAAATATGATTGAACATCTATGGTCAAACGAAAAGGGTTAGCTGAGATTGTAAAGGGATGAGAAGTTGAATGATCAAGAAAAGATGGTGGAAACGCTTTGGGAAGAGGCTACATTTGAGAGGGAAAAAATTAGAGGAAATGTTAATCGGTATTAATGTGAAAGAGAAGGAGTTGAATAAGATTCAGGAATGGATTTATCGAGAAACACATACCATTGAGTTGAGAGATCAAGAACTGGATAAAAAAAAAGATGGAAGAATTTCAAGTAAAGGAAGATGCCCTTGAGTTGAAAGATCAAGAATTGGCAGAAAAGATGGAGGCTTTTCAAGTAAATGAACAGAATTTGCAGACCATGCAGAAGGACCTTGAAGTTAAGGAAATGGGATTGGAATCTGTAAAGAAAGAGCTTGCTATAAAGGAGAGTAAGTTGGATAATGGAAAGAAAGAATTAAGGGTGAATGAGAATAACTTGAATTTTGTGAGAAAAGAACTGAAGGAGAATTGAAATAAGTTGGTATCTATGAAGAAGGGTGTTACTGTTCAGGAAAGTAAGCTGGATAATGCAAAGAAGGAACTAAGGATGAATGAGAATAAGTTGGATTCTGTGAAAAAAGAACTAAAGGACAATGAAAATAAGTTGGTATATGTGAAGAAAGATCTCGCTGTTGAGGAAAGTAAGTTGGTTAGTGTGAAGAAAGAAGTTGGAGTAAATTGGAAGTTTTGGATAAAGAACTTAGAGAAAAGGAAAATGACTTGGAAGCTGTGAACAAGGCACTTGTTGTTAAGGAAAATAGGCTGGATGGTGTGGAGAAAGTGTTGAGAGTGAAAGAAGGTATCTTACAGATGCTTAGAGAAAAGGAAAAGAAATTGGATTATGTGAAAAGGGATTTAAACGAGAATGAAAAGTCGGAGTCTATGAAGAAGGATCTCACTGTTGAGGAAAGTAAGTTGGATAGTGTGAAGCAAGAAGTTGGAGTAAACGAAAGTAAATTGGAGATTTTAAAGAAAGCGGTTAAAGAAAGGAAAATAATTTGGACACTTGCTGCTAAGGAGAATAAGTTGGATGGTGTGAAACTGTGAATAACGTATTAAGAGTGAAGGAAAGTAGATTAGAGTGCAGGAAAAGATTTGGATAATGTGAAAAAGGATTTAAACGAGAATGTAAATAACTTGGAAGCTGTGAACAAGGCACTTGCTGTTAAGGAAAGAAAGTTGGATCGTTGAAGAAAGAAGTTGGAGTAAAGGAAAGCAAATTGGAGATCTTTAAAAAAGAACTTATAGACATAGGCTATAAGCCCATCCAAACGCCTACTAAGAGCCTCCTTGGATGGGCTTATAGCCTATGGCTTATAAACATACATCTTAAGTTAGGAAAGTTAGAGCCCGTTTGGATTGGCTTACAGCTTAAAGCTGTTTGCAGCTTATAAGCTGAAAAAAATAAGTTGGGGTAGTCCAACTTATTTTTTTTGGCTTATAAGCTGTTTTCAGCTTATAAGCTGCTTTAGATAAACTAAGTCAAATGGGTCCAATTATTTTTTTGAGCTTATTTTAAGCATAAAATGACTTTAAGCTGGCCAACCAAACACTCAAAAAAGCTGAAAACAGCTTATAAGCCAACTTATAAGCCAATCCAAACGGGCTCTTAGTCTAACTTATGGTTTTCGACTTATTTCTGTTATTTTAATTTAAAAGAAAATAAAGCACATTTTTATCATGCTCAAACACTACAAAAGTATTTAAAAGTTATTTTCGCTTAAAAGCATCTAAAATAAGTCGATCCAAACAGGCTCTTAGCAGGCATTTGACAATGAAACCAAATATTTTTTAGTTTATGAAATTTTAAAGTTGGAGTTGAAGATGGAGTTGTGTTTGATTATACTTTTTGTAGAGAATATTTGATTATTTGAATGTATTGAAAGTGAAAAAAGCGAAAACATGATTGTAAGTGTTTTTTTAAATTCCTACTACAACTTCAAGTTGTATTTGAAATTTTCATGGTTCAACACTCACGCGAACTACATCAAGATGCAGTTAGGTAGATTCGAATATTGGGTTGCAGATTTACCTGTTTAGGACAAGAACTTGCTTCTTCTAAGATTCAACTCAATGGTGATGGATTTACGGCGTCAGGTGAGGGCTTGAGATGCGAACAAGTGACTCCAAACGGGGAAGCTTTGTCTAGTCTTGAGGTTATGATCGATCGAAGGCTTTGGCGGTCGGAAAGCCCTTGTTCGAGAACTTTCCTAATTTCTGTTGTTGTGATTTGTCAGAGAGTGTTTCTCGGGAGATGTGTTAAGCTAGATTTTGTTTTTTTGGTTTTTCTTTATTGTTTGTTGAACGTTTTGGCCTTTATTATAGGTAAAATTAACAAAATGACTACCTTTTGGTGGTTTCCTATCATTTATAGCTACCTTTTAAAAATTACCTTTTGTAGCTATGTTTTCCCAAATTAAGGTATTTTTTCGGATGTATTTGATGCTTATAAATACATAGTGACACAGTAAAAAATAAAACATATCCCATGATTTAAGGTCATAACGGTGGGATCAATTAATTAGCTATTAATTGGTATTTTTTACCATACCCTTCTACAAAATCAGATTTTAGATTACCTTTCCATAACCATTTTCTATTCCTCCATCCAATCTTCAACATTCAAACATAAAAAATCAAAAATTCAAAATTTGAAAACATTCAACAGCCAATATATTTGAAGTTTTCAATATTGATTTCGTTCTTGATTTACCTATGTATTTGATAGCATAACCAATGTATTTGAAGTTTCCAATCAAACCCCATGTATTTTATATATATATTTTTTTTGATGAAGTCATGTATTTTATATTGAGTGTCATGTATTTGTGTGAGTAACAATTTGCATCACCCATGTATTTTAGCGGTAATGTATTTGAAGTTTTCAATATTGATTTCGTTTTGATTTACACATGTATTTGATAGCATAACCAATGTATTTGAAGTTACCAATCAAACCCCATGTATTTTTATATTAAATCTCATGTATTTGTGTGAGCAACAATTTGCATCACACATGTATTTGATGGATTAATTTGAACAAAATACACAAATATATAGAAAACTTACAATGTATTTTCGTCACTCATTTATTTGAAACTAGATGAACTGATGGAATTAATTTGAACAAAATACACAAAAATATAGAAAAACTTACATAAATACACCACCAACCACAACAATTGGTAGCTATATCATAGAACATACACAAATACATATATTTTTCATCTTCTCAAAACCCTAAAAAACCCTAGACTACCAAAAAAACCCTAGCCACAGATCAAATGTAACTCGGTCCAAATTTATGGGGACTGGTCCATAGCCCAAAAGTCTTGGCATTTACAGCTACAACTTGCCCACAATGGGAGATAAGCCCACAACCATAATGAATGCTCATTCTAGTTGGAACATCATTCACATAAAAAAAAAAATGGAAAGGTTTGCCTTCTTATGTTTAATTTGTCCACAAAGCTTGAAATCATGGAAACCAAAAAAAATTGAAGAGGGGCGGCCGCCACCCGTGGTGGTGGTGGTTGATAGAAGGTCCGTGCTAAGTCCAGGTCCAAATTCAGGGTATAAATGTAGTAATATTTTAATTAAAAATGTATAATCTATTACCTACTTTCTTACTGCATAATTAACAATTCAATGGCACGATAAATGTGTATTGTTAATAACTCTTTATATTATAAATGTTATCAGTCAGCTTATTAGATAAGTTTAAACCAAAAATTATTTATGAGAAAGAAAGTTTGGCAGAAAAATTATCAAATACCAAAAGGAGACAAGCGACTCAACATTCTATAAAATAACATAATTTAAATTATGTAAAATAGTTACAACTCGGTGAAAATCATGAATTAAAAAATATTGACATTTTTATGAATCTGTGAACATATAGTTTTTGTATTTATAGATAGAAGCAAATTTTTAATATATTAAGTTTTAATTTCACTCATAATATTTCGTGTAACAATAGTTTATGCTAGCTAAATGTGGTGATTTAATCTTAGTTTTAGACGAAATTAAGAAAAAAAAATTAGTTTCATTAAATGAATGCCAAGAATCAATTTACTTCTTCATATAGTTTATGCTTAAAAATATTAATTCTAAGTTAAAATTGTAATTTATAATAATTTTTGTATTTTTAATATCAAAATTTAATTTAAAACAAATAATGTAAAGGATAATTTAATAATCGTTTTAGTTCATATATGGTTTTAAAATTAGGCTAGAAAGGTAGAAGCGTTTCACTAAATTACCTTAATAAAATAGTACCTACTTAATATGAGTTTTTTGCTATGTAAAAATTCACATATCAAAAAATTCAATATACACCAATTACATAGGCTCACATAAAAATTGATTAAGATAAAGAACGAGTCCAAAAAATGAGAATAGGCAAGACAAAACAAAGCCATGTCTAGGGTTATAATTCTTGTGAGAACTACAAATTTCATCCTGCCTTCTATATACTTACAATTTTTTGGTTATTTAAAAATTCACTTTCTAAATAATGGAAATTTGGTTTAAAAAAACTATTCGTACCTTCTCAATTATATAAAATAATTATTCGAATTAAATCTAAAAGATAAAAATACCATATAATATGAACCGAAGGAAGTAAGAGCAAGAAAGATTCACAAAAAGTTACGACAATTCAATATACACCAATTACATATATCCACATAAACATTGACTTACAAGAATGAGTTCAAAAAATGATTATAGGCAAGGGAAGACAAAACAAAGTCATGTGTAGCAACACCAAGATTAAAATTGTTGTGAGGACTACAAATTTTGGGATTTTCCCTTATATATAGTAGTAATAAAAATATTCCTCCACTAAGGTTACTTAGTGGTCTTTTTAAAAAAAAAAATAGAAAATTATGAACAAACGCTAATTTTCAAAGAAAGTGAAAACATTTTCCGGAAAAATTGAACAATCCATCATTTCTTATAATATTTGTTAGTTTTGTTATTTAAATTTTACTGTGCTTGCACTGTCTCTCATGAAGTTAAGTTTGTTCACTATTGAGAAAAGATTTGACATTACTAATATTATTTCTAAAATAGTGTTTAGCACGATTGACGCCCAATTTATATTTTGTAATAAATGACTATTTTTTTCCTTATTTTTTAACAATCTAAGTTTCACGTGCTCTTCATTTGGTTCGGCTCTAACTCCTAATCGTGTTTACTAATTGATCAAATTTTTAAAATTTATTTATTTTGATAAGTGCCTTGGTTAGAAGTGCTTTCCGAAAGACTTAATCAAATTTAGAAAATAATTTTATCAATATTAAAACAGTACTTTATGCTTAGCCTATATTTAGAAAGCGCTTTTGACATCAGCAACCACAACACACTCAATGTAATTGCACATGTGAGGCATGAGGAGGATAGAGTGTGTGCAGATCTTATTCCTACTTTGGAAGGTAGAAAGGTTTCTGATAGAAAATCGGTCAAGGCAAGCAAATGAAAGCAGTTGGGAAAAACAAACAACTAAAATAAAGAAGCCCTACCAAAATACTGTAAAAGGCACGACAAAGCATTATGAAAAGGAAACAATAACAACAACAAAGTAATACGATACTCGAAGTACAAGAAACAACAAGTAATAATAGAAATCAAAGGACATAAAACTATAAGGGTATACGACTACTTGTGTGAAATGACAAGCAAGACAACCCTTTACTACCTAGCTAACCTTCTATCTTAATCTACATCTTCCACAACCTCGTATCCAAGGTCACGTCCTCGGTAAGTTGTCATGTCTGATTAATATATCTTCGCCCTACCCCTACCTTTCCTAAAACCGTCCATAGCCAACCTCACACCTCCGCAGTGATTCCTTAGTGCCTCTCCTCTCCATATGCCCGAATCGTGAAGCCACTCCCACCTTGTCCCGAAACCGTTATTTCAAATTTTATCTCTCCTACTATGCAAGCATAAATCGTAACATCCTTATTTCTGCAACTTTTATCTTCTGAACATGAGAGTTTTTGACTGATCAGCACTCAAGCCATACAACATAGATTTTTTTTTTAATCTTTAAAACAACAGTTTATGCTCAAAACAATATTTTTTTTCTCTAATCTTTAGTAGAGAATAAGAACTTTACGGCCGCGTCACTTTTTTTTTTTTTTGGAATTTTAGAGTTGGAGTTGGAGTTGGAGTTGTGTTTGGCCATAATTTTTGAAATTGTAGTTGTTGGTGAAATGTAGTTGTAAAAAGTGAATTTTTTTTTAAAAACAAGTTTTTTGAGTTTTTGGTATTCCGGAATACAACTTCAAGTTGTATTCGGAATTCTCATGGCCAAACGCTGATTCCGGAAAAAAGTGAAAAAAAATTCCGGAATAAAGTGAATAATTTTTATGGCCAAACGGGGGCTAAATTTCCCAAAGCTTAGCGAAGTAGGCCATCAATCAGTCAGTTTTCTCTGAGTCGTTACGCAACCTTACCGTCACTGACTCGAGAATATTAAGGCCCCGTTTGGACATAGTTTGAAACCATGTTTGAACATGCAATTTGGATATTTTAAGTTGTATTTTCTCTTATAGACATAAAAACCCCACAAATTGTGAAAACTATCAAAACATTCTCAATTCTTATACAATCTTACCAAATGAGTAAGTCATAGTTCATAACAAAATTAGTACACTACTAGAAGAACTTTCTAAAAAATGCAACATCATTTAATCAAACTTTAGTTCAATAAAAACGAAAATTTAACATGAATAGTAATGTAACTACTCTTTAATATAATCCTCCCATATAAATTAAAGGTTGGTAGACACAAATAAAGGCTGGTGAAAGTTAACGAGATTGGTAAATGACTGATGGGGGTAATTGTTAAAATATCTACCAACTTATGGGTCTTTTTTTACAAAATATAAACTTATATGTTAAATTTTATATTTAAAAAAGTTAAAATTATGGTTTCAAACCCCAAATCATGTCTTTTTGAATGATTTGGGGTTTGAAACCATGAGTGAAAACGCATGTCCAAACACTGATTTGGGGTCACGGTTTCAAACCGCATGTCCAAACGCCTACTAAGACATGCGGTTTGAAACCACGGTTTGAAACAGTATACTACTAAAAAAACAGGATTTTCCGACAAAAAAAAATGGCAATTTCCGACCTCATGAGGTCGGTTTTTGGCAAAAACCGACCTCAAAATCAGGTCAGAAAATAGTGGGTCGGAATTATTACCGACCTCATGAGGTCGGTATATTTAATAATTTTATTTTTAATTTAAAAGAATACCGACCTCACGAGGTCGGTATTCTTTTAAATTAAAAATAAAATTATAATATTTAGCATCAAATTAATTTCCGACCTAGTGAGGTCGGTAAAATATTTTTTAAAATTTTGGTACAATATTACCGACCTCATGAGGTCGGTTTATTTTTAAAAAAATCGAAAAAAAATATTATGAATTTACCGACCTCATGAGGTCGGGAAATCCTGTTTTTTAGGAGTGGTAGGCGTTTGGACATGCGGTTTGAAACCACAGTTTGAAACCATGAGATGAAACCAACATTTGGACATGCATTTCATCTCATGGTTTCGAAAAAAAATGTAATATAAAACTTGACCCATAAGTTTATATTTTATAAAAAAAAGACTCATAAGTTGGTAAATATTTTTAACAATTACTCACACCAACCATTTACCAACCTTGTTAACTACCACCAACCTTTATTTATGTCTATCATGTGAGAGGATTATTAATGAGTAGTTACATTACTATTCATGTTAAATTTTCGTTTTTATTGAACTAAAATTTGATCAATTGATGTTGTATTTTTTAGAAAAGCCTTCTAGTAGCGTATTAATTTTGTTATGAATTATGACTTGCTCATTTGGTAAGATTGTATAAGAATTGAAATGTTTTGATAGTTTTCACAACTTGTGGGGATTTTATATCTATAAAAGAAAATACAACTTAAGATATCCAAATTATATGTCTAAATATAGTTTCAAATCATGATTTAAAACCATAATTTAAAACCGTGGTTTCAAACCATGTCCAAACGGCTCCAAAGTATTCTTCTGGTTCATTCTCTTGTGTAGCAGAAAGGACGATTCATTTAGATAATAATTTACCCAAAATCAATATTATATTAAATTAATAATACAACACTCAAATTTCACATATTCTTTTATTAATTAATTACTCCTATAATTTGTTAATAAATTCATCCTTTTTATTTACACTTGATTACAATAAAATACATTAATTTGATAGTATAAAGATAGTAGGGAAAAGGTGCAAATATACCCTCAACTTTGTGATTTAGAGCAAATATATCCCTCTTATAAAAGTGGTGTATATATACCTCTGCCATTACAAAATGGTGCAAAATATACCCCTAGCCGTTATAAAATGTTACAAATATACTCTTTTCGCTGATCGATTTTTTTTTAAAAATCATTTAGGTTGTTTTTAATTAAAAAAATGCCACATCACTTTAAAAAAAAAAGCCTAGCTATTTTTTTAGTAGATATATTTTTCTAAAGCCACTTGATAATTTTTTCTGGTATGTCGGGTCTTGGTTCATTTAAAAAAAATACCTCCGTAACTTTTTAAAAAATAAGTCTACCCATTTTTTTAAACGAATCAAGCCCGACCCACAAAAAAAAAATACTATGTGGCTTTAAAAAAGTATGTATACTAAAAAAAAATGGGTAGACTTTTTTTAAAAGTTACGTGCCATTTTTTTAATTGAAAAATAACCTAAATGATTTTTTTTTAAAATTCCTTCAGCGAAAAGGATATATTTACACCATTTTATAATGATAGGGATATATTTGTACCATTTTATAACGACAAGGATGTATACGGGGTATTAGCAGCCGATTCCAGCTGTTGTGTCACGACCCAAATCTGACACTTAGGTCGTGACCGGGCACCTTTCGAGCTTCTACCCATAAGGCGAACCCTCTAAGCTAATCATGCGAAAATTAACGAATAAAATGAATAATACGCAAAGTCTCATAATATAACGAAAAGTGCGGAAGCGAAATACAAATACTAGGTCTTGCCCATAAACCTCATAAAATGTCTAAGTCATGGAACTACTAGTCTGAATAGAAAAGTATGAGACGAAGCTCGGAATACTACTAAGTCAACTAAAGAAGAAGAGGCCGCCATGATCTAATGGTGGCTCACCTCTACTGAACTGGACTGAACAAAGCTGGAATGAATCAAATATCGGCTACCTGGTCACCGTTAACCACACCTGCACACATACAACATCAACAAGTGTGAGTCTAAAAGACCAAGCAAGATCATCGACACCCTCAGCTTACCCCTGGGGCAAGTCTTTGAAATCCCTCATAATGCATAAAAGCAATTATACAGTACAAGTATATTAAATATATACAAACACTGAAGCTAAAGCTAAAATCATGAAGCACAACCAAGCAAAACATGCAATACTCTAAATCTAAATCTATGCTCACGGGACATAGTACGTATTTATCTATGTCTTACCCCGTTTTCCGGAGAGGGCATTATTTACCCCCATCTTACCCGGACGAGCAATACATGAAATACACTGAATCTGAATGTATGCTCACGGGACATAGTACGTATTTGTCTATGTCTTACCCCGTCTTCCGGAGAGGGCATTATTTACCCCCATCTTACCCGGGTTACTTAAAATTCTAGCATTTATCTCTCACCGAACATCAATGGGACCTGTGGAAGTATGCCCCTCTGAAGATATGATAAGTGGAACATACATCCATTCAATACCACTTCTAAACTTTACATTTATATAAATAGTATCTATTTAAGCGAAATTACGCTAAAGGACTCATACGGTCATTACTTTAGAAACTTGGAAATTATCCAATTTAGATCATGCTTGCCCACTCACACGAACTAAATGGTTTAAATGCATACATACAACACAAACCATATGCTTTTTATGAAAAGCAAGTAAACTAAGAGTTTAAAGCCTCACTTGACTTATAACCGGAACGCAAGTCTCTTGAAGTGTCAAATCTTCAAACAATCACCAATAGCCTCAATCTATCCAAATACATAAATAAATGGTCTAAATTAGTCTAAGGAATCTAATCCTATAATTTTATGTTTAGAACTAAATCTCAACATTCTACCTAATTTCTATAATTCTTCTAAAAACGTAGAAACTGTAATTCAGTACCACTAATAAGCAGTTGTATACAAACATAATATATATATATATATATATATATATATATATATATATATATATATGTATATATATATGTAAACTAAAGATATAGTTAATTGCACACTGTAATCCTCACGTTAATTTTTCCTATATGCAAAAATTTAATAAATAATTTGAATGATGTATGTGTAGCTAGTAATAATGGGTATACCCCTTTGGCATTATTAGGAAAATAATTATAAGATAAAGAAAGAAAAATAAAGAAAGGAAGAAGAGAAAGGGACAACCCCAAAAAAAAAAAACACGGTACGAAATATGCAGAATAGAATAGCTACTTTTACACTTTTAAAACCAACTTTTCATGCTTAATTCTACAATTCTTCATATTAGCACCATCATGTGGACCCCCTTAATCATTACTCCCAATAGATTCTTGTCATTCCTATCACACCTGACAACACATCACTGTAACATAGAAACTTTTATATCCTAAAAGTTAATGACATAAATACCTGATGCTTTTCTTTTAACTCAAGGAGAATTTTCACTTCTCTGCTGTATTTTGGAAGCAACTGCAAACCCTATGCGGTTCTCCTTCCCTTGTTCTTCTTTTTTTTTTTTTTTTTTTTCTTTTAAGGCTAATAACTAGAGTAATGATTTTTCTGAATTCTAACTTTCACCTTAACGTGACTAGTGGTGAATTAGTGGGCCTGGCCCACTAATTTACTTTTACTTAATTCACCATCTAAAATATTATATCATATAGATAATATTCTCAACAATATATATATATATATACCTATTATATGGATATAATGAGTACCTGCTATGATATGAAACTAGTTACAACTATTAAGCTATATTTATGGACGTAACTTTAAAATTCACTTGGAAAATATTAGGTTGTTACATTCTCCCTCCCTTAAATAACGTTCGTCCTCGAACGTAAGAACAACTCTTCGTGTGGTCAAGGAGGAACACAGTGACAACCTTAACCGATTTAACTAATCTCTTAGCCTACCAAAATTTGGGCAGAGTTTCCCCTATAATTATGACTAATGCCACATATATATCTGGTGTAAAACCACTAACAACAACACCAACAAACATCATAAATAAATTGACATATATTAGGGAGTTCCGGGCGACTCCATACCATCAATCACATGCAAAATGGGGCACCAGGCGACCCCGTACCATCATGCAAAATTACAAATAAAAATTATGTAACTCAAATAAGTCAACACATAAATGCGAATATATAAACGCATTATCTATTACTTTAATCCTCGTACACATAAAGAGTATACCTGTAACCAATGCACATATACATTGGAGCTTCTTCTCTTGACATGACATAAGAGAAAAGCTCGGGATATCTGTCTCGAATGTCATGCTCTGCCTCCCAAGTAGCTTCCTCACTCGGATGGTTCTTCCATAAGACTTTTACAGAAGGAATACTCTTGGATCTCAGCTGGCGAACCTACCTGTCCAAAATAGCTATCGGGGCCTCCTCATAGGCTAACTTCTGATCAAGCTGAACTGCCTCATGGTCAATAACCTGAACAATATGGCTCGGGTCTCTAGAGTATTTCCGGAGCATGGAAACATGAAAAACTGAATGAACTCCTGTTAAGGACGGCGGTAAAGCCAATCTATACGCAACTGCTCCTATCCGCTTTAGGATCTCTAAAGGACCAATATATCTCGGGCTTAACCTGCCCTTCTTGCCAAATCTCATGACACCCTTCATAGGAGATACTTTCAACAATACCAAATCACCCTCCATGAACTCAAGATCACGGACTCTCTTGTTCGAATAGGATTTTTGCCTGCTTTGAGCTATCTTGAGCCGGTCTTGGATTACCTTTACCTTGTCCAAAGCTCGCTGAACCATCTCTGGACCCAAAAGCTTCCTCTCACCTGGTTCGAACCAACCAACTGGAGAACGACACCGCCTGCCGTACAAAGCATCATATGGAGCCATCTCAATACTGGAGTGGTAGCTGTTATTATAGGCGAACTCTACCAAAGGCAACTGCTCATCCCAATGACCTCCAAAATCGATGGTACATGCCCTCAACATGTCCTCCAAGATCTGAATAACTCGCTCTGACTGACCATCAGTCTACGTATGGAATGTTGTACTGAGCTCAACCTTAGTACCCAAAGCCTTCTGAAAAGACTGCCAAAACTGAGTTGTGAACTGTGACCCTCTGTCAGAAATGATAGAAATGGGCACGCCATGCAATCGAACTATCTCACGAGTATAGATCTGTGCTAACTGCTCTGCTGTGAATATAGTCTGAACCGGTATAAAATGTGCGGATTTGGTAAGTCTGTCCACAATCTCCCAAACTGAATTATGTCTCCTCAGAGTACGTGGCAACCCCACCACGAAGTCCATAGTGATTCTCTCCCACTTCCACTCGGGAATAACCAGATTCTGAGCTAACCCTCCAGGTTTCTGATGCTCATACTTAACCTGTTGGCAATTCAAACAACGAGCCACATAATCAGATATGTTTCTCTTCATCCTCATCCACCAGAAATGTTTCTTCAAGTCTTGATACATCTTTGTAGCTCCCGGATGTATGGAATAGCAAGAACTATGAGCTTCTTCCATAATAATCTGCCTCAGGTTTCCTACATCTGGTACACATAACCTGCCATCATGCCATAACACTCCATCGGAGTCAATAGTCGCTCTCTTAGTCTGTCCTTGCTCCACTTGCTCATTAAGCTTAAGCAACTGGTGATCCTCGAACTGATGAGCTTTGACCTGCTCAATCAAAAAAGAATGTGCAACTACGCAAGCAAGTATCCCTCCACAAGGCGTGGCATAAAGTCTAACACCACTATTTCCTCTCTGCATCAGAACACAACCTAAACCCACTCTCGAGGCATCACAATACACTGAATAGCCTCCCTCCCTAGTAGGCAAAGTCAATACTGGAGCCGAAGTCAAAGCTGTCTTGAGCTTTCGAAAGTTCGACTCACACTCCTCTGTCCACTTGAACTGGACATTCTTCTGCGTCAATCTGGTCAACGGTGCAGCTATTACTGAAAATCCTGCCACGAAGCGTCTGTAATAACCGGCTAAGCCCAGGAAACTCCTGATCTCAGTAGGAGTAGTAGGTCTAGGCCACTGCTGCACTACATCAATCTTCTTTGGATCGACTAGAATACCATCCTTAGAAACCACGTGACCTAAAAACGCCATTGTATCTAACCGGAACTCACACTTCGAGAATTTGGCATAAAGCTTGTGTTCTTGCAACTTCTCTAACACCGCCCTCAAATGACCCTCATGCTCCAACTGGCTACGGGAGTAGATCAATATGTCATCAATGAATACTATAACAAAAGTGTCGAGAAAAGGCTTGAACACTCGATTCATAAGATCCATAAATACTGCCGGGGCGTTAGTAAGCCCAAAGGACATGACCAAAAACTCATAATGGCCATAACGAGTCCGAAATGCTGTCTTCGAGATGTCCTCTTTCTTGATCCTCAACTGATGGTAACCCGATCTCAAGTCAATCTTGGAAAAACAGACCGCACCCTGAAGCTGATCAAATAAATCATCTATACGAGGTAGTGGATACTTGTTCTTGATTGTGACTTTGTTTAATTGCCTGTAGTCAATGCACATTCGCATGGAACCATCCTTCTTCTTCACAAATAATACTGGAGCACCCCAAGGTGACACACTAGGCCTGATGAAGCCCTTATCAAGCAAATCCTGAATCTGATCCTTCAGCTCCCTCAACTCGGCAGGTGCCATACGATATAGGGGAATAGAAATAGGCTGAGTACCCGGTAAAGTATCTATGCAAAACTCAATCTCTCGGGTGGGAGGCAATCCTGGCAAATCTTCAGGAAATACATCTGGGTAGTCCCATACAACCGGAATGTTGTCTATAGTCACTGTCTCAGCTCGAGTATCTCGAACCGTGGCTATGAATCCCAAACAGCCTTGGCTAATCAACTTACGGGCCCTGAAATAAGAAATGATCCGCTTCTCTGGAGCGGCTGTGGTACCTTTCCACTCTAATCTCGGCTCTCCAGGTATATCAAATCTAACTAGCTTATTACGACAATCAAGTGTAGCATAACAGGCTGCCAACCAATCCATACCCATGATGATATCAAAACTGACCATCTGAAGCTCGTGAAGATTCACCAAGGTCTCTGTACTCTGAATAGATACTATACAATCACGATATACTCGATCTACCACTATAGACTCCCTAACTGGGGTAGATACTAGAATAGGCGCATCTATGTAATCGAGTACTCGCTCCAAACAAGTAGCATAAAATGGGGATACATAAGAATAAGTGGATCCAGGATCCATCAAGGTAAATGCCGGATGAGAACAAACTGTGAGAATACCTGTGACTACTGCATCACATGCATCAACATCCTGTATGGCCAAAGCAAAGAAACGGGGTTGTCCACCCACTGCCTGTGCACCCTGAGTACCCTGTCTAGCTGCTCCACGACCTGCCTGTGGTACTGCTCTAGCTGGAACTGCGGCTATAGGTGGCGCCGCAATGGCACCCTGCTGCTGGGCTGCCGGCTGGACTGCGCCTACAACTCTAGGACATGCAAAGGACAAATGACCCTGCTCCCCGCAAGTATAGCATCCAGTGAAACCCCTCATACACCTGCCTGAATGGTTCTTCCCACAAGAAGAACAACGATAAGCCCTGTTCTGAAAAGAACTACGTCTCTGGTGCTGTTGCTGCCCCTGCCCCTGCCGGGCTGACTGAGAACTAGGTGAGTCCTGAGAATGATTATGTGAAGCTAACTGAGGAGGTCTAGATGACCCCTTACCCTGAACACCCCTGCTCCCAGATGGAGCCAAACTGGATAACACTGATGTGCGCGACTTCTTTCCTTCTCGCTCAATCTTGTCCTCTAAATAGTATCCCTCTCGACGCATAGCACTATCTAGAACCTGATCATAGGTAGACCTCCGCACCTCAGTAGCCAAGGCGGTACAGTGGGACCTTATCAACCCATTCGCAAATCTCCTGACCCGATCCTCCTCAGTAGGAATGATCTCAAGGCCATAACGAGACAACCTGGTGAATTCTGCATCATACTGTGCCACAGTCATGTCGTTCTGACGAAGCTTTTCAAACTGATCGCGCAAAGCATCACGCTGACTAGGAGGTAGAAACCTGTCCATAAAAAGTGTCACAAACTGGGCCCAAGTAAGGCAAATTTGCATGCCTATTACGACTCAAAGTAGTCCACCATGACTTTGCCAATCCAGAAAGCTGGAAAACTGTGAAGTCAACCCCGTGAGTGTGTAAAATACCCTGAGCCATCAAAATCTTCTCACACCTGTCTATGAACCTCTGGGGACCCACCGACGTAGGGGTAGCATCGAAGTTCGGTGGTCCAAAACCCATGAATGCTTTAAGCTCATTTATAGCACTTGCCCTCCTACCAGTAACCGAAGTTGTACCCCCTGGATGAACTGCTGGCTGTGTTACCACCTCAGCTGGTGGTGGAGCTAAACCAGGTGGTGGTGTCTGAAAATCCTGTGTGACTCGCTGCTCTGTGGTAAGAGTGGCTGGTGTCTGACCACCCACACCCTCCTGAGTCTGAGAAGTAGTTGGAGGCATAACTCCACCTAGACGAGGAACAATAGCCTCTAAAACTGAAACCATCCCGACTAACAACTCTGGTGGTACTGAAACTGTAGCTCCCTCAACTGGGGCTGCTGCTGGTATGTCCATAACATCCTCCTCTGCCGAAAGCTCAGGTGGTGCCTTTCTGGCGGCTGGGGGTCTACCTCTAGGCCTAGCAGCCTATCTTGCTGGGGGCCGTCCTCGTGACCCGGCTCTCCCCCGTGCTACTGGTGCACCCCCTCGCCCCGCAGATGTAGAAGATCGAGTCCTAGCCATCTGTTCCAGAACAGGAAAAGGTTTAATTCCTTATTCAACTTTAATAGCACGATAAGAATTAGAAAGAAGGGAAATTTTTCCTAAAATACCTGAGCAGCTCCTCGAAGAAAAGTACAGACGTCTCCGTACCGATCTACAAGGCTCTACCAGGCATCGTTCCATGACTTCAAGGAAATTGAAACCTAGCGCTCTGATACCAAGTTTGTCACGACCGAAATCTGACACTTAGGCCGTGACCGGGCACCTTTCGAGCTTCTACCCATAAGGCGAACCTCTAAGCTAATCATGCGAAAATTAATGAATAAAATGAATAATACGCAAAGTCTCATAATATAACGAAAAGTGCGGAAGCGAAATACAAATACTGGGTCTTGCCCATAAACCTCATAAAATGTCTAAGTCATGGAACTACTAGTCTGTATAGAAAAGTATGAGACGAAGCTCGGAATACTACTAAGTCAACTAAAGAAGAAGAGGCCGCCATGATCTAATGGTGGCTCACCTCTACTGAACTGGACTGAACAAAGTTGGAATGAATCAAGTATCGGCTACCTGGTCACCGTTAACCACACCTGCACACATACAACATCAACAAGTGTGAGTCTAAAAGACCAAGCAAGATCATCGACACCCTCAGCTTACCCCTGGGGCAAGTCTTTGAAATCCCTCATAATGCATAAAAGCAATTATACAGTACAAGTATATTAAATATATACAAACACTGAAGCTAAAGCTAAAATCATGAAGCACAACCAAGCAAAACATGCAATACTCTAAATCTAAATCTATGCTCACGGGACATAGTACGTATTTATCTATGTCTTACCCCGTTTTCCGGAGAGGGCATTATTTACCCCCATCTTACCCGGACGAGCAATACATGAAATACACTGAATCTGAATGTATGCTCACGGGACATAGTACGTATTTGTCTATGTCTTACCCCGTCTTCCGGAGAGGGCATTATTTACCCCCATCTTACCCGGGTTACTTAAAATTCTAGCATCTATCTCTCACCGAACATCAATGGGACCTGTGGAAGTATGCCCCTATGAAGATATGATAAGTGGAACATACATCCATTCAATACCACTTCTAAACTTTACATTTATATAAATAGTATCTATTTAAGCGAAATTACGCTAAAGGACTCATACGGTCATTACTTTAGAAACTTGGAAATTATCCAATTTAGATCATGCTTGCCCACTCACACGAACTAAATGGTTTAAATGCATACATACAACACAAACCATATGCTTTTTATGAAAAGCAAGTAAACTAAGAGTTTAAAGCCTCACTTGACTTATAACCGGAACGCAACTCTCTTGAAGTGTCAAATCTTCAAACAATCACCAATAGCCTCAATCTATCCAAATACATAAATAAATGGTCTAAATTAGTCTAGGGAATCTAATCCTATAATTTTATGTTTAGAACTAAATCTCAACATTCTACCTAATTTCCATAATTCTTCTAAAAACGTAGAAACTGTAATTCAGTACCACTAATAAGCAGTTGTATATAAACATAATATATATATATATATATATATATATTTAAACTAAAGATACAGTTAATTGCACACTGTAATCCTCACGTTAACTTTTCCTATATGCAAAATTTTAATAAATAATTTGAATGATGTATGTGTAGCTAGTAATAATGGGTATACCCCTTTGGCATTATTAGGAAAATAATTATAAGATAAAGAAAGAAAAATAAAGAAAGGAAGAAAGAAGAAAGGCTTGAAACCCAAAAAAAATAATAAGCACCGTACGAAATATGCAGAAGAGAATAGCTACTTTTACACTTTTGAAACCAACTTTTCATGCTTAATTCTACAATTCTTCATATTAGCACCATCATATGAACCCCTTAATCATTACGCCTAATAAATTCTTGTCATTCCTATCACACTAGACAACACATCACTGCAACATAGAAACTTTTATATTCTAAAAGTTAATGACATAAATACCTGATGCTTTTCTTTTAACTCAAGGAGAATTTTCACTTCTCTGTTGTATTTTGAAAGCAACTGCAAACCATATGGGGTTCTCCTTCCCTTGTTTTTTTTTTCTTTTTCTTTTAAGGCTAATAACTAGAGTAATGATTTTTCTGAATTCTAACTTTCACCTTAACGTGACTAGTGGTGAAGTAATGGGCCTGGCCCACTAATTTACTTTTAATTAATTCACCATCTAAAATATTATATCATATAGATAATATTCTCAATAATAAATATATATATATACCTATTATATGGATATAATGAGTACCTGCTATTAGGGGTGTACAAAGTAAATCGACAAACCTTACCAAATCGATAAACCGAGAAAAAATCCGACTAGTGGTTTGGTTTGACTTGGTTTGGTGTTGAAAAAAAAACCCGACTATAATTGGTTTGGTTTGGTTTAGCTAAAAAAAGTCAAACCGAACCAAACCAACCCGACATTACATTTATTCAGCTTTTAAAATATTTATTTGTAATGTAATTTATAAATATTTTTTAAATTTTTCGTAGTTTTTTATCTATTATCATATTATTCAAGCTTAACTTAGAATTTTAAATGTCAATAAGTTTTATATCTTATGGATGTTAGTAACTCAAATAAAATCCAAACCAAAACCAACTCAACACTAATGCACAAAAGAAATTCAATCTACCACTAAGAATGACAATAATGTTGGATATCTATTCTTTAGTTTTGTATAATTGGTTTAGGGAGTGAAAATACATAGCTTAAGTTTTTTTTCTTTGTCATGTAACTAATACTTGTTAGCTGTACTTATTTTAGATGACTTAATATTTTTAGATTATGGTCATTTTCTTTATGGCTTATTAATTAGCAATATCTATTTTAACCGATTTTATTATCTTTTGCTAAATATTCAATACAATGTCATCACTCTTCTCACATTTTATGTTATTTTCTTAAGAAACACCTTAATTATATAGTTGTATCTTACTAAGACTAAAGAAATATTTAAAGTAAAAGTGTATATGTTTTGTATCAAGACTATTCCGAAAAAAAAAAAAAACCCCCGAAAAACCCGAGAAAACCGAATAACCCGAGAAAATCCGAGGTTGAAAAACCCGAATTTTATTGGTTTGGTTTGGTGTATAAATTTTAAAACCCGACGCAATTGGTTTGGTTTGGTGTTTAAAAAATCTGAACCAACCTGATCCATGTACACCCCTACCTGCTATGATATGAAACTAGTTACAACTATTAAGCTATATTTATGGACGTAACTTTAAAATTCACTTGGAAAATATCGGGTTGTTACGTGTTGTTCCCCTCCCAAGGGCAGGTTCTTACGCATTACTCACCCGTCCGCCACTGACATCGTTTCCGATTTTTCCCATCCGACTTGCATGTGTTAAGCATGCCGCCAGCGTTCATCCTGAGCCAGGATCGAACTCTCCATGAGATTCATAGTTGCATTACTTATAGCTTTCTTGTTCGTAGACAAAGCGAATTCGGAATTGCCTTTCATTCTAAGGCATAACTTGTATCCATACGCTTCATATTCGTCCAAGTTTGCTCTAAAAAATATAGCCATCCCTACTCCCTCACGTCATATTTACTCAAAATATAAAGTTGAGGAATATATTTACATCTTTGCCCAAGATTATACGGCGGTCAAATTGCAAGATTTCCACCACATGAAGAAGCATAATGACTGAGAGCTATCAGCTATGTATAGAAGCTAGAAAGGTAACAATAAAAGCTGAAACTGACATGGTTCTGCTTTTGAGGCAAAATTCATTTACCAAAAGGTACTTCAGAATAGTTTAATTTGCGGAAAGAACCAGAAAAACTAAGGATACCTTTAATATACTTTCTAAAGGAAATTTTAGTGCAATTTGACCCCTCAGCACTAATCTCAACTTCCTGGATGTATTAACAAAGTTTAAGGTGCCGTTTGCTATAAAAATTATTCATTTTTTTCTGATTTTTTTTCCATTTTTAAACGTTTAGCCATAAATATTCCCTTGAAGTTGTATTCCGAAATACCAAAAACTCAAAAAACTTATTTTTTAAATTTTTTTCACTTTTTTACAATCACATTTCACCAAAAACTATAATTTCTAAAACTATGACCAAACACAACTCCAACTCCAACTTCAAAAACTCCAAAAAAAGTGAATTTATTTTTGGTATTTATGACCAAACGCCTACTAAGTTCCAAGCACTGCATTTAAAAAATATTTTACACAATCAGACCAAGGTAATTACGGGTAAATCTCTATGATGCATATTAATTGTAAACCAAGTAAAAATGGTATTGTAATAAACGTTTACAGTCTGTCCAAATAACTTAAATCGTAACAAATGCAGTTCTGCATAACTAACATGAATAATCTATTTATGCAGGGTTCATGGTTGGAACTTCGTGCCATGTGCAGGGGTTGCTCAAGTACATTCACAAGAATGGTGAAAAAAACTCCTAACTACTCATTAATTTTGAATACATCAAGCCTCGGTTCCAACTGGGGAAAAGGCAAAAAAAATTATTGCAAAAATTTTTCTGCACAAATAAGTGCGAGAACATGAACAAGGCACGGGCAGCAACATTATCCACCCGATGGTGAAGCAAAAAGTTGATTATATAAGGGCTGCAACACCAAGTTGCTGCATCTCTCTAAGCCTCCATATAGGGTAGATCGCTCCTTCTCCGAGTTCTTCTGCTTCTACTAGTTGCATAGCCCAAGCATAGTATACAGTGTGTATTGTATCCTAAATACAGTGACAAAATTTAACCATATCAGGGTTAAAATTCAAACTCTCCTCGTCTTAGCTTTGATGAGCTACTGCAGGCAGATTGGGATCATTCTATAGCAGATTCCATTGTATCGAAACAAGGAGCTCACAATAAATTGCTGTATATCCAAAGGTGGAATAATACAGCTTTAATTTACCATAGAAAAACAAAGATGTCTCAACAAAGAAGCTTTTCTAAGGAAGGAGTTTTCAGAGTCTCCTTCAGAAATTCTTGACTGGTGCTTGTTAACATCCTTAGTTTACGTGAAGTAACTCACTTTTACGTATGAAGATTACACTAGCAACATAGAAAGATGACAATTCGACCACAGGGGTTCAAGAAGGCAATTTGATATGAAGAAGTTTGTACATGATGCAATTCGAAATAAAATACCAAATTTACCAGCAGGGTAAATTAATTGAATAGCCAATGCAGGACATTAACCTGATGTATTTCCTTATAAAATAAAAAATAAAAAAAGCAGGACATTAAATAACATCAATCTAAAACAGAGGATAAAACTTACCTTTCCCCCTTCTTTAATTGAACCAAGTTTATCACGTATGCAGTAGACCTGTTGCGTCTGGAACTGTGAAAATTACCAAAGAATGATTACTATCAGGGTTTCTTCATCATTTATATACAATATGTTTTAAGTCTTTGCTAGGCAGAGAGCCCTCTCAAGAGGTGCATTGGTCGAAACATCAAAAAGAATGAGGAAAGATGCTTACCGCCAAAATGATTATGGGACTGTCTCCCATCATTTTTGTCTCCCGTACTTCAATTTCCGAAATATGTAAAATCTGCAGAACAAGAGAGAATAGTTAACCATATAGATTATTTAGACATTTATTCGTACATATAGAAGTGCACAGAAATAAAAAAGTTGGATCTCTCTGACATCATCCTTTTTCCTAGTAGCATGGGGAGAAACCACAGTAGAGGAAAAAGGAAGTTTGATGCTAGAGAAACCAATTAGTACAGAACTCAAGCTATAATCAACCCCTTTAATGTAGTATACCATGGAATGCAAAAGGAGATATCACGAGTTTCAAGCCAAATTTTCGGTTTGAACGTCTTTCCTACAGTGAAAAGTGGGAAATCTGGGATGATTTTAAATCAAGGCCACGACTATGGCAGACATACAGCATCCAATGCTTAGATCAAGGCCAATGAGAGACAGTACATAGCAGTATGCAGCGTAAACAAAATTTGTAACTAATGACGCCCTACAACCCTCAAAGGAACAAAAACAGAGCATTTGAAAGGACAAAAAATATACCACTCCACAAGGTTTTAGATTTGTTGAACAGGTTTCATGGCGGAAGTCAGACAGTTCTAGTCAGGACAACAGTTCTAAATCTCTATCACCACAACAGCATCTAAACATAAAGTTTCAAGGATTAATGACTTGACTTGACAAGCACAAAACTCAACTTTTGACCTTGTCTGACATGCTAATAGAAATCATTGACAATAGATTGTAACACTGAAAGTTTGAACAGAGCAGCACTCTTCATTTATTGTTTTTCCCCTTCAGTGTAAATAATAATCAAAATGGAAGCCAATACCATAACTTGCATTTTTCTTACCTTGTTATCAAAAATGATACCCTGGCTATCAAAAGCTTGATGCTCTGCTTTACACCGCTCAATTACCTCTTTGCTGCAATATTTCTTCAATACCTCCATATCTCCCTAACGACCCAAAAAGCAAGACATCATTGAAAGAAGATTAAAAAATAACATATTTAAGTATATCAATATGAGAAGATACATTAAGCAGTGAAAGAAAAAATTGAGCTTGGTTCAGGGCAGGAAGAGGTTGGGGTGGTGGTAAGGTAAAGATGGACCTACTGATTTACTTCTGAAGTATTTATCCATCCCTTCGGGTTATACGCTAAGGACACATACATTCTCCTCTCTGTCAAACTTTGAAGGGGTTGAAAACTAAACATGGAGAGGTTGTACCACCCACTCCTAATTGTGAAACAAATGATACTCATACCCTTCCTTCTGTGTCTCCCATTTCCAACCCAAACGAGAAATAATGTTAATACGTCAATAAGCTTTAGTGAACTTGTGCATACTTACTTTGAAAAAAGCATTAAGAACTGGTCGAATCACCTCTTGAACCTCAGCCACAAATTCAGGTAAAGAGAATGACCTTCACAAAACATACTTCAAATTTCTTAAACAAGCCAAAAATGATAACGAAAAATCAAGAAAAGGAAGGCTGTAATCATACGGATCTCTGAGGCGAATCTCTTTAAATGACAATGCAGCTGAGGATTCTCCAAACACAGTTTCATTTATACTGTACATTAAGATGGAAATTGTTAGTTGATCTTAAATTGAACTCAATCTAGGACAGAGCATTAAAATTGGAATGTATAGCCATACTCTTGGATTTTATGAACAATGGGATGATCACTCGTTTCCCATCTTTCACGGATATCTTCTGCAATCTGTCATGCCACATAAATATTCAGATAACTTCATATTAAATTCAATCCAAATTCACGGCTGCTGGTATCAGCTAAACGATTTTACGCTAAAAATCATCACCTATAAATGCTTTCCGGATCAAGCCATGTATATCTGATTGGGTTAAATATAACAGATGACAAATTTTGAAAATGAAAATTTATAACTCACAAAAGATAAAATTCTACTGAGAATCAGAAAGTACCTCCTGGCTTTTTGTTGCAACTGGTTCACTCATGCCAGTGAAGCGCTTAAAAACAGGGTGACCTTGCATCTGGAAATAATAAAAACTCAGGGCAAATTAGGATTATGAGAGGAAAAAGGCAAGTTCACTCGCATCTCCACAGGGACTAATAAGAAAGAAAATTACTTTATCCTTGAATGCCTCCCATTTCTTATTCCATTTCGATTGCTTTGACGGTAAGACAGCAACATCAGTCCTTGTGCTCCTCTCAAAGTTTGATGAAGTGGGAGCAGAATGTTCGAGGCGCTTTCTCTTACCTGGAGTACCTTTCAATTCCTCCAATATGATGCCATACCCCCTCTTGGCTAAGTCAACAGGCTTTGCTTCTTTTATTTTCTGGAAGGCTGGTGAGACTTTCCATGATAAAGATGAAGCAGCAGACTTAAACTTGCTAAAAACTGTTTCTGCATTATCACTGGAAGAAGATTGCTGCTGCTGCTCCTGTTGAGTTTTTGCTGATGCAGACTCACTACTCTCTTTGGTATTTGAACCAGAAGTATCTGAATGACTACTTGATCCTGGAGCTTCTTCCTTCCCCATCCGAAAACTTCCTCTGACCTAAATACGAATCAGGTTAACTGTCAACTCCTTAAAGAATTCACTATAATCCGGAAATGTGCTAAAAAGAGCTCGGTAAAAAGTTACCAACCTCCTCTTTAGTAGCAGATATTGTTTCCTCCACATTGGCATAAACCTACAAGACAATTATATGAACTCAAAAGGCAGTGACTAAACTTAACATTTTTTAAGGAACTATCAGGATTCGGAGATTGAAAGATCAATATCTTTTTTTATGAAGGTGTTGTATTACTGGCTTCAAGGAAAAGCAATCAGTACAAGAGTAAAAATGTTAGCTCCATTACGTGATGTTATGATAGAACGAGGAAGCTAACCAAAAAAACCCAAAAATATGTTTGGGGGAACACACAAACATGGGGCTAAGTCAAGGTTGGGGAACTAACAAAGTCTAGAAATGCATCAACATTAATTACATAGGACAGTGTGTTCCGACCAAAGAATTTCCACATGCTTGGCCCATGAAAAAGAATCAGACCCACGAGAGGGGATGTATTAAAGACATCAGTAATTAAATAAAAGAATGCTATCTTTAACGGCTTAAGCTTTTAGATGTGATGGTTACACACTTCAACAACAGGACAAACCTTCACTGCAAAGCAATGTTATCAGATGTTGGTGCATCAGAGAAAAAGAGGTACGGAGAACTAAAGCACCAAGAGAAGTCTCATGTTTGACAGCAGTGCATGGTGCTTGACACAGGATAAATGTCTAGAAGACTTTTGGATAGCATCAGGAGAAATTTTCTGTGGCATGGGAACAAACAATCGAAGGGTTACCACTTGGTTAAGTAGAAAACACTTATTTGTGGCAAGAGATATGGAGGTTTGGGGATCAAGAATTTGAAGATTCAGAGTAAAGCTCTCAAAATGAAATGGTTGTGGAAGTCCACCAATGAGAATCAGCACTTGTGGGGCAATGTTATCAGAGCCAAGTATGAACAGGAAGATAATTGGATGACGACGGAAGCCACAACACTATATGGGGTGAGTCTATGGAGATCTATTAGAGTACTGTGGACCGAGTTGAGGGCCAATTCCAAAATCAAAGTGCTTGATGGAAGAAAAACTAGCTTTTGGAAGGACAATTAGCATGAGACAGACAGTTTGGAATTGGCTTTCCCAGACATCTTCAGTATAGTGCTCTACCAACAAAGGAATGTAGCAGAAATGTGGACACCTCAAGGCGGGAGCATCATTTTTAGGAGACAAATCAATGACTGGGAAATAGAAAGAGTGGCTGACTTCTTCAGTACAATAGAGCAGCTTGGTGGACTACAGACAAACGATGATGTGTTATGGTGGCAAGGCAATAGCAGGTGAATATTCAAGGTCAATGCAGCTTACAAAAAGATGAATCACTCTAACCAGCAGATAGCCAACTGGCCTTGGAAACACATCTGGAAAACTAAAATTCCCCACAAAGTTGCCTGTTTTGTGTGGTTACTTGCTAAAGAAGCGGCCCTTACACAAGACAATGTGATGAAGAGAGGACTTCCTTTATGTTCCAGATGCTTTTTGTGTGGAGAAACAGCAGAGGCAGTTAACCATCTCTTCCTTCATTGCAAGTTTACAACCCAACTGATTATTCTAAACCTCAAAGGCATCTCTTGGACCATGCCCGGAAAGGTAACAGATGCTCTCAAAAGTTGGGAGGAAACAGGCTTACAGGCAAAGGACAGGAGCAGATGGAGAATTGTCCCTGCCTACATCTGGTGGACAATTTGGAAGGAAAGAAATTCCAGATGTTATGAGAAAGTGGAGATTGGGCTGCACAAGATTAAGCTAAACTTTATCTTGCTTTTGTGTTTTTGGTGCGCAATCGTTCCAAGTTTGTCTTGGACTTACTCATTGCAAAATTAAACTATTCCTTCTGTGTTTTTGCAAGGGATTACATCTTTTCTCAACGCAAGATTATCTACTCAAATGATATTGTCTCTATAATTGATGTTTTAGATTCAATATAGAAATAGGACAGGTTGTAAATATGGTTTCAGTACTACCTAAGTACTGTTTCGCTACATTTGAAATATAAAAGATACAGTTACCAGTTCCCCAAAAAAAAAGGACTTTATTGCAAATATTACCCATAAAAAGACTTTATTGCAAATATTTGTATTACTAAAAAAAGGTGGGGAAACCGCGTACAAGAGGATCCAACATGTGTAAGAGATGTTACATGTGTAAAACAGAAGTGGAAATTGTGAACCATCTATTTATTCACTAGAAGGCTGCAAAAAGTTGTGGGACAGGTTTTCGACTTATTCTGGTATCAGAGAGGCATACGAATCCCTAAAAGTTGTCTATAGCTGCTGACACGGGGGAAAAACTCAATTGCAAGATATAGGAACTGTACAAGCATGTATTATATGAACAAAAACACAATGGAGGAGAACAAAATCAAGGATTTTTAGAAAGTGTTTACATTCCATAGATAGATTGAAAGCTAGATGCCTAGTTAATCTAACTTGTCGCTTCAATTCAAAGTTTGTAAATGATGTAATGCCTGGGCTTTATCTCCCTTCATTTTTGAGGGGAGGCTGCTTTTATACTCATTGCATCCTCTGGATCCCCCATAACAGATTTTTTATTATTTTATAAGAAAAGGCAACAGATTAATATGAATCAATGTGGCATACCATCTACATACCTAGAAGCAGGTTTGCACAGCTGCTAAAACAGTCTTCAGGAAAAATACATGCTTGGCAGCATTCATTTTGGATAATCTCATTCAGTAATGAAATATTAGACACCTAAGAAACTGATCGAGGGTGCACTATTACCTTTTTTGCCGTAGCTTCAGCTTCCGTCCAAACACCATCGACATGCTTGTAAAGCTGCTCAGTCGTCTGCTTCGTTCTGCATTTGCCAGTTCACCATTTCAGGGTCCCCATTGGTAGTTCTGCCAGCCTTGACATACAACAGTATGTCTCAGCCCCTTAAAGAAAGGCTAAAACCACTTTAAGATTACATTTAAAGGAAATCCAAAAGGCACCTTGTTTTAAGATCTTCTTTCACTCCTTTCAACTCCTCTGCTTTCTCCTTCAGCACCTTGTCTTTCACCCCTTTCAACTCCTCTGCTTTCTCCTTCAGCACCTTGACTGACTGTTGGAATTCTTGATTACTGCAGCCATAAGCATAGTGGAATAAACCCAATGATACCCCCAACAAAGCCTAAGAAGCAAATAGATGGAGAGGACAAAACAAACAGCTAAAAACTTGATAGTCATAAAATTGAGAAATAGTTGCATTCTCCGCCTTCTCACTTCAAAAGATACCAACATGTCCCCATACTAACCACCCCCAAGGAAAAAAGAAATGCTCAGAATCAGGTTGCTCATACTGGATTTCGACAGACCTTGTCAACTAATATGTAGGCTAGCCACTTCTATTGGAGGATTTTCAGGATAAAGATGCAGTATCCAACGATACTAAATCTTGAATGCAAGTTAAGTTGAGTGGAAGACATAATCCATCATAATAGGGAAAATAACATATTTGAAAAAACTACGTTGTCTAGTATTTCCACATACTTCGTGCGTGTCGTTGTTTTGTATGACAATAGTGCAGACATTGGATGAAATGATCAGGAATCTTCTACAGGAAAGAAAAAGATTGCCACAAGAAATATCAATTCGTGGAGCAAAGAAAAATAATATTTGTTTAGAGAAGGAGGTTTAAGGGTCAGAAGACTAATGCATTTCACATGCCCATGTACGGAAAGGGTGGTGGAGATACGCACATAAAGAGATGAATTATGAAGAAGGTGATAGTTGCTAAATATGCGACATGAATGGATGATTTTCAGATGAAGTGACTAGCCATTTACTGAGAGCACGCCTGCGAAAAGGGATTATGAAGAAAAAAAGATGACTTCACGAGATTCATTTGCTTCGTCGTTGGGATGGCAAAGTTTGGTTGGATATGTGGCATGAAGATGCAATCTATATTCATTGGTGTTAGCTCTTGCTAACAATAGGAAGCAATTAAGGGCTTGTGCCACACATGACCTTAGAAATCACTCAAGGGAATTATGCTCTTGAGGAGCTATTCAGATGAGTGTTCGAGAAGTGGAAGTGCCCAGAAAAAGTGTTATCGTTACATTGAGGCGGAACGTGGGAAGGATAGGATGGTATAAAAAGGGTCAGTATGTATATATTTTCATTAAAATCTTATTCCTTCAGTCTAATTAATTGAGGAGAAAAGAAGACATCATGAAAGGAGATTCTAATACTACGGCACCAAAGAGAGTTGCTCCTTTTACATGGGTGTGTCACGTGGAATGAAATCCTTACGAAGAAATCCAATAAAGCATAAACGCAGTTCTTTAAGAGGGAGATTTATGTGCAGAGGACGCGAGCATATGTTGATCACTTGCTGTTACACTATCGACTAGCTTCCTAGTTTTCGGCAGCGGAATTCTCTCAATGTAACATTGATTGAGCATCCCAAAGAGAGTGTTAGAGGCTATGGAAAGACGGAGGTTAAAGAAGCTTGTAACTACGTGTCCACTATGTTCTTTTCTACAATATTTGGAACCAAAGGAACTGGATAATTTTTCAAAGCAATGAGAAAAAATTTAAGCTAATGTAAATATCTCGCTTTTATTTCATATATACATTGGCATAAAGAATTCCTTCGCATAGATAGTTGTTTAGCCTAGGTAGATCAAAAGTAGCCCAGATTGTAAATAATGCGAAAGGTATCTTTTTACGGCAAGCTCGACGTTTTATCACACACAAAAAAAAAAAAAAAAAAATAGGTACAAAGGGAACTTGTAATTCTAAGAATAAAAATTGCCCAGCTTGCACAAAATCCCTTTTTTTCTCCTTTGCTACCATTATCCAAGGAAAATAATTGGTAAAGCTACAGTCTTGACTTAAAAGAAAAGCAAATAACTAAGTAAAAAACTATGGCATTGAACTGAAAAAGCAATATACCTGTCTACTTCGCCTTTAATCTTCTTGGAGAATTCATTGAATACACCAAAATGACGAATACCGAGATACCTATCTGCTCCAATCAACCTCAAATTTGTTGCAACTCTACCAGAAACCACCTAATGCAACCATAAAAAATTTAAAAAAAAAATCAAATTATAAATAAGAAGCAGCAAAAACCTATTAATAGAGAAAGCAAATATCAAACACAGAGACAAAAGAACCTGTTGTGGTGCTAATATTCGGCGGAAAATAGGTTGTTTGGAGATAAACAAGTCCCGTGCTATCTTTCTGCTGGTCATTTGGAATCTTTTTAACCTGCTTTTTATGAAGAAAAGCAACAAAGTTTCTTGTTGTTGTTGTTGTGGTGAAGAAGGAAAAACGAAGGTCTCTAGTTTAAGCTCTTTTCCCCAGTTCCTGCCCTAATACTACAACTTGTTTGGCCGCACGATAATGCCCCAATTGTTACTACTCGCCTTTCCTCTTTTCCTTAAAATAAAACTCGATCCTTTCTAATTTAAGAAAAAAAGTAAAATTATTACATAGAGGCTGGGCAAGGGAATTATAACGTGGAGATTTGAACTCACTAATAAAGTGAAAGTTTAAGTAGCTACGCAATTGAGCTACGAGATCCCTACTACTATCTCGCTTTCAATTTGTTTGTCTAATTTTTTTACTCGGCACAGAAATTAAAAAAATAAAATTAAAATTAAAATTGTGAAGTCTTAAACTAAAAATATGTGAAATGTACTAAAACATCCTTTTTAATCTTGTGATGTTAAACATGTCAAGTGAAAAGTAGTAATTAGAGAGTTGCCAAAAAAGGAAATACACAAAAAGATTAGAAAGACAAACAAATTGAAACAAAAGAAGGTAATATATATGAATTCCATTCGGAAATTTTAACAAATCTAATTTCGTGCGATGAATTATTACCCCTATTTTGAACATTGTCATTCTTTCCCAGCCCGTTGGAATAATCTTTATGGATTCTGTCATTTCACCAATTCGTACTAAATAACGAGCTAATGTATCCTTTTCTCGTCGTCATTGTTGCTCAATGGATACAAAACACCCATGCTTTAGCACCTGTTACAACGGCTCTTGGTGCAACAACAAGCACCAGTTTAACTTGGGGGTGGTGATTTAGTGGCAGTGGGTGGCAAGGTGGCTTTGTTACCTATTCCATTAGGAACCACTGATTTTTTGGTACATCACATTTTCAAATCTCATAATTTATGATCAATTCATTCAACATTTCCTTTTCTAGAGGACAATTTTTCACATCTAAATTGTGCATTAGATATATTAATACCAGAGGAATTGTTCTTTTGTAATTTTGAGTAGGGGTGTACAAAGTAAACCGACAAACTGACCGAGAAAAAAACCCGACTACTGGTTTGGTGTTGAGAAAAAAAAATCCGATCATAATTTGTTTGGTTTGGTTTTAACTAAAAAAATTCAAACCGAACCAAACCAACCCGACATTACATGTATTCAATTTTTAAAATATTTTATGCATAAAAATATTTATTTGTAATGGAATTTATAGATATTTCTTTTATATTTTCATAGTTTTTTTTTTATCTATTATCATATTATTCAAGCTTGAACTTAGAATTTTGAATGTCAATAAGTTTTATATCCTATTGATATTTGTAACTCAAATAAAGTTCAAACCAAAACCAGCTCAACACTAACGCTAACAAAAGAAATTCAATTTACCATTAGGAATGACAATAATGTTGGATATCTATTATTTAGTTTTGCTTAATTAGTTTAGAGAGTGAAAATACATAACTTAAGTTTTTTTCTTTTTCATGTAACTAATACTTATTAGCCGTGCTTATTTTAGCATGACTTAATATTTTTAGATTATGGTCATTTTCTTTATGGCTTGTTAATTAGCAATATTTATTTTAACTGATTTTATTAGTTTTTGTTGAATATTTTAATACAATATTATCACTCTTTTCACATTTTGTGTTATTTTCTTAAGAAACACCTCAATTATATAGTTGTATCTTACTAGGACAGAAATATTTGAAGTAAAAGTTATATGTATTGTATCAAGACTATTCCGGGAAAAAAAACCCGAAAAATCCGAGAAAGCTGAATAACCCGAGGTTGAAAAAGCCGAATTTTATTGGTTTGGTTTGGTGTATAAATTTAAAAACCGACGCAATTAGTTTGGTTTGGTGTTTAAAAAATCCGAACCAATTCGGTCCACGTACACCCCTAATTTTGAGAACTTTAAAAAATCAGTAGTATCTTTTTGTAGCATAGAAGTGAGCTAAAACACCATTATAATTAGAGTAAACATCATCACATATAAAATTTTCATTATATAAAGGTTTAAATATTTGATTTTAAAATATGGGACTTGTATTTGTGTGTACGTGTATGATTCTATTTTAAGGGGCTAAGCGTTTGATACTGAAAATTGAAATAGAAGAGTTATCCACAATCTAATGATAGTACAAGGATCATAGAAAAGAAAATGGTTAATACCTCGTGTTGGTATATATGGCCTCAAGGGACTTTCTCTGACCTGACGGAAGGATTTGGAAAAGCACAGTATCAAGGATCAAGTATCGACAACATTGTTATTCAAATATACATATATGATCACATTCGTATTCAGGATTTAAAGTTTATGAGTTTTAATAATTCTTCACTCGATAATATTTTGAATCAAATTAATATACATATAAGATCATATTGGGTTCAAAGTTTATTATTTATACATATTTATTACATTTCTCAAACACATATACAAAATTATTCTATCGAACCCTCACGGCATACCTTATGCTTTGTGGTTTGTACCCGCCCCTATAGATGACCCCTTAAAATTGTCTATCATATCTGTTAAGTTGATGCTTTAACAGTGAACATTTAGACGCCTCTAATTAATTAAAAATAAATGTGTGTTTCATAGGAAACTGTATCTAGTTTGCTATAAAGATATTATGTACCGTGACAATCGATGAAAATGTAGTCCTTTTCAAGGATTTTTTTTTCTTTCTTTGAAACATCCGAAAACAGTCGAAACTTATAGAACAAAATCTTTCAGAAAAATAGAGTTTAGCATACAGGTTGATTATGCAAGCTTTGTGACAACAGCAAAGAAAGCATGTAATCCTAGTGTAAGTATTGATTCCATGATATGATAACTAAATACGTATGGTTTCCACCTTCCCACACGCCACGGGCAGCATAAATCTTGTGTCTTCCCATCACAGACAGTTCCTCCAATCATAACAAACACTCCCCCAACCTCCCACAAACCATCCCCATGTTATTTTTTCCCAATAACAACTATAACTAAGGGCGAAATTAGGGTATCGTAAGGGGTTCATCTTCGTCAAAAAAGTTACAATACATGTATAAGGTCAAAATATTTTTATCTACATATATAGTAGATGTTGAATTTGCTCTTCTTATATTTTACATCTTTATATGTTGAATTACCTTAGTGAAAATTATATTGGTTTAGCCACTGATTATAATAATTATTATGTCTCGATCTCAAGTAAGTCAGGTTGATCTTATACATATTGCACCACATGATTTTATTTGAATCCATCCCAATTCAATACTATATAAAAGAAAATATTACTATAAACTTTCTATATTTTTACCGACATAAATTTTTGGTATGAGTGAAAAACTCTATAAAACATTATACCCAAAGTAATCATATAGAGACTCTGATTAAAAATCAGTGAACATGCACAACACTCTCTTTGCACGTGCCCCTCACACTCAAGAAGTACATTCCTATTTCCCCCTCCCCCATTACTCAACTCTCACCAACCTTAACGTCTCTACCTTTGCCAAACCCTTCACGAGAGTTACGTGCCTTTGTTCATTATTTTCTTATAAACAACTCTTTTAAACAGCCTTTCTCTTTTAATTATCAGTACTAACTAAACTTTCACTCTCTCCCTCTAGCAAAAGCCATGCATGATCACATGGATGAGCCACCAAGTGATCATGGCACATCGGATCAAAACCGGCGTAAGGGCCCCAGAAAGCGTGTTGCAGGGGCCGTGGAGCCGTCAGTCTCGACGACTCTTGTGGCATCCACGGCCCCTTGTGGTGCATGCAAGTTCTTGAGAAGAAAATGCATCAATGGGTGCGTTTTCGCTCCCTATTTTGGCTCTGACCAAGGCGCGGCTCGGTTTGCGGCCGTGCACAAGGTGTTCGGAGCCAGCAATGTGTCTAAGCTATTGTTGCACATTCCTGCTAACCGGCGGCAAGATGCAGTGGTTACTATAACTTATGAGGCTCAGGCTAGGCTCTCCGATCCTGTTTATGGCTGTGTGTCAGCCATTCTTGCTTTGCAACAACAGGTTTACATTTAGTTTTAGATACCACGAGTACTATAATTTATAACTTTGTCATTTTGATGGTAGAATTATTACTAGTGCATAGCTATATGTGCCGAAAATGGTCAGTCGAATATCTTTTGTCGAAAAATTATAGTATTGCAGATATAGATGGAATATAACTTCATATATATTTTCTTCTTCTTGAATACTCTTAGCTAATTTCTGGCTTTGCCATGATTAATAGTTGTAGTGTTTTTTGTAAACTACTACGTACTAAGACATATTTGAAGGTTGATGAATGGAGTTAAATTGATTGTCATTTTCAAAACTAAGCTGAAGAAGCGGTGGGGTGAGGTTTTGTGTTGATCAAGGACAAAGTTTTATTTCTAGGTCTTTGTCCTAGAATAGTACTTACAGACTTACAGTGAGTATATTTTAACAAGAAGAGGAAACAAAAAGCAGTGTGGTTCATTTGACTAATGTCCATTTTTCGCTGCTTATTCTAATTCCACATCTATTGCAGTTCTTTGAATTTTTTACTGCACACATTACACATGATCTTGCTGAATCCTTTATATTGATCAGGTTGGATATATATTGCTTATTTAATCATATCAGGTACAAAAAACCATACCTTATGTGTTTCTATATAATGCACCTTGATGAAAAAGATCACTTAGTAATTTTTTAACTCTACTGAAATTTAAACCTGGGACTTTATATGTTCTCATTTTACTTTATTAACCACTAGATCATCCCTTGATGCCCAATTACAGTATACATAAGATATGTGAAATATATAGAGGACTGACATGAGCAAGTACAAATGCTAAATTTTGTAGGTGGCATCCTTACAATCAGAGCTAGCATTAGTGCAGACACAGCTAATGAACAGCAGATATGCAGTGGCAACTGTCTTTCAAACTTCACAACAACAACACCAACAACAACCACAAGAACAACACGTTGCAATTCTACAGCCAAGTTACTCAAACAATTCCTCTGTTTCAAACAACAACCTGATCAACAATATCAATAGTGTCAGCAATTTCAATAACTCTTTTGCTTTTGATCATCAGCTGCATGGATCAGATACCTGTACTGCTAATAACTCTCCAAGTTTTGACCCAATTCATCAACTCCATGATGAAGATGATGAGGAGGAGGAAGAGAGCCATAATCCACTTGCTTTTACTAATCACATGTTTCATTGAGTATAGTGTGTTACAAGAACAAAAAGATAATCACACTACACACCTTTAATTTAAAAGTCTTGTTTTACAAATAATTGAGATGTTTTAATTACCATGTCCATAGAAAGTTAACTATATATATATAGTAGACAAGAATATTTCATTGCATGCTTTACTTTCCGACTAGTACTTGAGAATGTTGGATATATACTATTAACCATGTGTTTGAATATAGTATTTATTATAGAACAATTATTTATTCGTTGTTTAATAAAGAATTAAATAGATCATGTACTAGAATGTGTGTCCTTTACTTATATAGTAGATGATTTAGTGTATAGAGTTTAGCTTATACACGGAAGATTAAATCGTCGGTTCTTATAAGTATAAAATTTATGTTCACAATCTAAGATGGAAATTGGACAAAGCCATTGGTATGATTGTAGCCCAAGATTAATATAATGTATCTTCATTATGGGAACGGTATAGTTCCGTCTTCTTGTGCTAGTACATTTTGTATGTATTGAACGGACCAAATAGAGATAAGTGTTTTTGTATTGAATATATAAAACAAATTCTCTAGTTCATTAAATGTACTTATACTCTTAATCTTGATATAATTATTATGATCAATGTGATTTGTTCATTATTTTGATTTATTAAAAGGTACGACTCAATTGCGGGTCTATGTATTCCTGGTGAATTGGATAATGGCAAATTACATTTGTGAAATAATAATTAGTTGATAGAATCCATGTCTCGACTTTGAGATTGATGATACCCCTTTATGGATGCTTATAAGTCTCGTGTGAAAACCCTGCAGGTGGATTTTGTATCCGTCACATGATGTAAGTTAAGCAGAAATATAAAGGATTCAATTAGTCAATGAATTAAATTGTCAGTAATTTAATTTAATTGATTGGTATCTGTAATCTTAACATGGGGAGTTAAATAAGTTTTAATGTATGATTTCGAAATTGAACTGAGGAGTGCAGTTACGATTTTTTGGTGGAATAATTCGCAATTTATTATGGTAGGATTAATTCAGATTTTTTGAATTAATTCCATAATAGGAAGCCTCGTTAATAAATTCGGTGGTCCCTGTTGTGCCCGGATAATAAAGAATTAAATGGAATATTATTTCTTGGTGGAATATAAAAAGACCCAACAGGTTTTGGAAAAGGGTAAAAACCCTAAACCTGTAGTTATAAAATAGGGCTCTTATTCCATAAGGAGGTCAAGGGTTTTACAAGTTTCTACTCTTCTTCCATAGAAATTTGCCCACACGAATTTCACAAATTCTGATATTATTCGGGTTACACAGCAGAAGACCATGGAACTGAAGGATGACGATGAGCTGGATGGTGTGTGCTCGTGGTTGAAGATTCGATTCTTGATCGCGGTCACGCTTCAAGAGATAAGTATCAATTTTATATTTGATTAATATCTTGATTATGTGTTGTATATATTACATGCAAGTTCGATCCTAACTATTTGTTTCCGCTGCGTATGCCTGTATTCCATCAGAGAATACAATGTTTAAGGTAGAATTTCATTTTAAGGTTTATGTTGTTTTTTTAGCACGAAAATAATGAGGGGTGTGAAGCACATTTCATGCTCATCTTGAGATACGGGTTTTCTCCATCTCATTTTTCTCTAGTGCATATATGGATGAGTGACATATACTATTTAATTTTTAAAGGTTTAAGTAGTTTAATAAGCATTTTAACTATAATATAAAGTATGTTTGGGAAAAAGCAATCTCTAAGTTTGGCAATTCTGCTGCAAATATTACTGATGTTAGTTTCTTTTTCAACAATTTCATGCTCATCGTGAAAGAAAAGCTGCTTCTTTTGCCCTGTTGGCTGGAGAGTTTTTCTTTTTCTTCAATTTTTCTCATAGCTGAATATTTCCTTAAACATTTTAAAACAGAATTCTGCTAGCAAAATGGTTAACTAGACTTTTTTTCACGAGTGAATGAAAATAATCGTTTGGCTAACATTTTGTTGAGATTCATTGGCTGGCAACCCCTTTTAATCCCCATTGATTTTTTATAACATTGTTTTCCGCAAAGCAAATCGACTATTGAGCACTGTTGTTATTCCAAAATTACTGATTTAGACGCTATATATGTAATTAAACTTTTTAGCGTAAGCTTCATTGCTTTTTTATTTTTTATAATAACATGATGAAAATTATCTCATCCTTAATTAAGGATATTCAAGTGTAGTGCAGAGAATGTGTATCAATTGTAAAAGAATCAGAAAACTGAAGAACAAAAATATATTTATGAATTACAATTTTCATCACCAAAGATATGAACGTCTGTTACAACGATATATTGTTTACATCGTTATTATGTAAAAGAATAACCATATTAACTTAACTAAACTATTTACATTCAAACTTAGAAATTGATGCTCAGCTTTGGTTGTTACATAAATACAAATAGAAAAGAAATATTAAATTTGTACATGTTAAAGAATTGTCAAACCATTAACAAATGACATATTTGCTTAGTTTCACATACTTTAAAGACGCATTATTTCGTCTCTTCTCGTTTATTAATTAGCTAATTAAGTTAGTTTGGAGGCTCCAACTGAATTAAGGATGTATTCGGATCAATTATTGAATGACAACCGCATATATGAGTTAAATTATTAAGACTTAATGCAGCCTCCTAAACATGTCTTTTATTTTCGTTTTGGCACCTCAACTAAGTATTGTTTCTATTGAATCCCTGAATTCATCCTCAAGTATGTCTATCAAACCCTCTAAATCTGATTTTTATTAGAATCAAAAATTAAATTGTGGTAATGAAGGTGAAGTAATATTTTAGACGTGTGGTAAGCTATTCTTTAGGTCATGGATGTGTCGGTTTCTGCTGGTTTTTCTCTTCCACTGCCTGCTTAATTAAGAGCTTCCACTGCCTGCTTAATTAAGAGCTTCCACTGCCTGCTTAATTAAGAGCTTACTCTTTTTTCCCCCTATCAATTGCTGCTAATCTTAGCTAAAAAATGGTATAATTAAATTAGATATATATTAGCATGTTGCTACATTGAAGATAGAATACTATGTAAGTCAGATTGTGTTTGATAGACACACTTGAGGACGAGTTCCGAGGTTCAATAGGAACAACACTTAGTTAAGATGTCAAAATGGAAAAAAGGAACAAGTTCAGGGGCTGCATATGCATTAAGAGCCCATTTGGCTTAGCTTATAAGTTGCTCAAAACAGCTTATAAGCTGTTTTCAGCTTTTTTTTAGTGTTTGCCTGGTCAGTTTATAAGCCATTTTGTGCTTAAAATAAGCCCCAAAAAATAAGTTGGCCTAGCTTAAAAAAAGTTTTTTTTTTTTTTTGCGGGGATTACCCTTCAAACACGTGGTCTTTAATATTAACCTCTCCGCCTCTTTTAATGAATTTTTCGGATGAAATTACCCCTTACCCTCTTGAACCCTTACTATTTCGTTTTTGCAGTTTTTTCGATTAACGCGCTTTTTCTTTGTCTCTCCGGTTAAATTGTTCTTTGAGTTTTCTCTTTAATTCTACGAATATTTAGGTACGAATTTATAGCTGTTATTGTTATCGTTGTTGTAGTCGATTTTGTTTATTGTAGGTATATTCTTCACCTTTGTTGTTTTTTTTTCCATAATTTTTTTGTATGTAATTGATCGTTTTCTGATTGTAAACTATGATTTTAGTGTTTATTCAAAGTTTTTGTATGTTTTTTTCATGGTTATGTCGTGTTTCCTTTGTTTTTTGGGGCAATTGGCGCGAATGCCCCTCAACATCGCGTTTGAAGGGCAATCCCCGCAAAAAAAAAAAGTGTTTTTTGTGGATTTTTGATATGTGCTTTTGGATTTCTTTGTGTTGAATGTTCTGTGTTTTGATTCAACCTCTGCCTTCAGGTAACTTCTGCCTTTGATTCAACTTTTGCCTTTAGGTCTAATATGTGCTTTTGGATTTCTTTGTGTTGAATGTTCTTAGTTTTGGTTCAACCTTTGCCTTCATGCGACTTCTGCCTATGATTGAATTTTTGCCTTCAGGCCTAATATGTGCTTTTGGATTTCTTTGTGTTGAATGTTCTAAGTTTTAATTCAACTTCTGCATTCATTCAACTTCTGCCTATGATTCAAATTTTGCCTTCAGGCCTAATATGTGCTTTTGGATTTCTTTGTGGTGAATGTTCATAGTTTTGATTCAACTTGTGCCTTTAGGCAACTTCTGCATGTGATTCAACTTCTGCCTTTCAGGCCTGATATGTGCTTTTTGGATTTCTTTCTGGTGAATGTTCTTAGTTTTCCTTCAATATCTGCCTTCAGGCAACTTCTGCCTGTGATTCAACTTCTGCCTTTCAGGCCTAATATGTGCTTTAGGATTTCTTTGTGTTGAATGTTAAATCTGCCTGTGATTCAACTTTTGCCTTCAGGCCTAAGTTGCTTCTGGTTAACTTGCTCAAAAGTAATGCATTAGAGGGCAGAGTTGTGATTCAACATCTGTCTTCAGTTCTAAGTTGTTCAAACTCCTTAGTTTATGTTTAATTTTTTGTTTTTGTAACTAAACTTATCGCTATTCCAGCATGAAATTATTTTTGTAAGTGTTTCTATTCTAGCATGTGTTGTGTGTGTATGGTTTTGTGTATGTTTTTTTGTTTATGTAACTGACCTTTTGTCTATTCTTTGTTATATGATGCAGGTGTGTAGCAGTCCAGTAACTCATTGTATTATGGTACACTTTAATTGTGTCCTTTTTTTTTTTTTTAATAATTTGTTTATATTTGGATTTGTAAAGTTTTGCCTGATGGCCTAACTTGACTAACTTTTGGATTGTAAAGTTCTGCCTTATGGTCTAACTTGACTTCCTTTTTGGACTCTAAAGTGCTGCCTGAAGGCAGAACTTGACTAATTTTGAAGTTGTAAAGTTTTGCCTGATGGCCTAAGTTGACTATCTTTTTTACTCTAAAGTGCTCCTAAAGGTAGAACTTGACTAACTTTTGGATTTGTAAAGTTCTGCCTGATGACCTAACTTGACTACCTTTTTGGACTATAAAGTTTTGCCTGATGGACTAACTTGACTCTAATTTGACTTCTTTTCATATTAATTTTTCTTTTATAGGCAGACGATCTTTTGGTTAAGTTTGAACATTGGTTTGAAGCATGTGGTCTGTGGAGTAGTGATTTTAAATTGAAGGATTTGATTATGTCATTTTTGAGTGTCTCTAATTTGGAGTTGTTAAAAAGGGATGTTTTGGATCTTTTATGGAGTTGGGTGATCTACACTTGTGTGATAATATGTTCCATTGCTTGGTTTTCTCCCAAGTTGAGTCTGGTACTGATAGTGTGTTAAAGTTTATGATATTTGGTCGTAAGTTTGTATTTGATCGCGAATGTTTCCGTCTTATTACGGGTTTGGATAATTGTGGTGGTGATTTTAGTGTTGTTTCTACCAGACCAAATAGATTGTTGAGGCAATATTTTCCAATGAGGATAGAATAAAGTTGTCTGATCTCAAGAGGTTCTTACAGTTTTGTTCAATTAATTGGCCTGCTAGTTTTTGGGCAAAACATACTGATGTTGTTAGGCTTGCTGAGGTCTATATAGTGGAGAGGGTGTTGTTAGGACGTGATGAGCACTGTTTCGTTAAAGATCATATAATGAAGATAATTGATGACGATGTTCTTTGGGTTTCTTATCCTTGGGGTACTCTTGGTTTTGAATGGTTTGTACAGTCAATTCGTTGTTGTTTGAGGACTTTCAAGACTGTGTCATTTAATAGAAATATGACTTATATGATTACCGGGTTTCCTTATGCTTTACATGTGTGGGCAATTGAGCTTTGCCCTATTTTCCGAGGATTTTCAAAGTACAATGGTCTGAAGTTTCCTCGTATGTTGTGTTGGGGTCCATCAAAGCTAGCTCCTTATAATGTTGCTACTGAGAATTTCTTCCATGTTGAAAATGTACGTGTTTTTCAGTTGCTTTTTTCTTTTTATTTTGCTTTTTTGTCATTTTTTTTAAATGTGTCATGTTTTTTTGTATTGTGGTATAGAAATTTAATAGGTTACATATGAACTCTGTTGTTGCTATGGGACAAGAGAGGCACAATTATCCAGTTGCACTTCAATTTGCTTTTGATTCAAGCTCTTGTTCTTCGACTGTGGTTTTGTCACCCCGATCACATACTTGATGTAAGTAGTAATTATGTTTTTTGTCTTCTTTTTTTTTTGTATTTTTGTCTTTTTTTATTTATTTATTTGTATTTTTGCATTTATGGCCTTGTTCAAAACTCCCCTATTATATTTGTTTTAACAAGCAGAGATTGTTGTGTGTGTGTTTCAAACTATATATGCCTTCAGGCCTGACTTGTATTTCAACTTCTGCCTTCAGGCATAACTTACTTAAAAGTTATTCCCTAGAGGCAGAACTGTGATGCAACTTCTGCCTTGAGGCCTAACTTTGTTCAAAAGTTATGCCTTAGAATTTCTGCCAGTACAGGCAGACTTTCAAAACATTCACAACTAAACAAAAGTTATGCCTGTACACGCAGAGTTTCATCAAATTCACAAGTTAAGAAAAAGTTATGCTTGTACAGGCAGAGTTTCAAAAAACACACAAGTTAACAAAAGTTATGCTTGTTGAGGCAGAGTTTCAAAAATATCACATAGTAAAAGAAAAGTTATGCCTGTACAGGTAGAGTTTCATCAAATATCACAAGTTAAGAAAAAGTTATGCTTGTACAGGCAGAGTTTCATCAAATATCACAAGTTAAGAAAATGTTATGCCTCTTGAGGCAGAGTTTCAAAAATATCACATAGTTAAAGAAAAGTTATGCCTGTACAGGCAGAGTTTCATCAAATTCACAAGTTAAAAAAAAAGTTATGCCTGTACAGACAGAGTTTCATCAAATTCACAAGTTATGCTTGTCAAAGTCTGCCTTTAGGCCTAACTTTATGCCTTAAGGTATACCACCCTGCTTGTCAAAGTCTGCCTTTAAACCAGATTATGTTATAAAAGTAAGTTTTAGGACAAGGATTTTGCTTACTTTGTAAGCAGGAGTTGATAAAAAAATGCAAAACTTTACCTGATTTTCTTAACTTTTTTATGTCAACTGAAGTTATTAAAATTTCAGGCCTAACTTGTTCAAGACTCCTTAAGGTTATGTTTGGGTTCTAGCGTAATAATACATGTTTTTTTTTATTTGATTTATCTATATAGGGTGTTATGTCCAGTGTGAATAAGAAACTGGAAGATGAATGCTCTAGTATTGTCAAGCAAGTCACGGTATTGTTTAATTTTTATCATATCTTTGTTTGTATACATGCATTGTACTTTTTCGATTATTTTTACTTACTTTCTTATTTTTGATTATTCTTACTCTTTTGATTATTCTTACTTTTTGTAGGATTGTTTCAATAGCCATATAGAAGAATTGTACTTTTTTGATTATTTTTGTTGTCTTGACTAAAGCTGTTGCTGAATGTGTTGAAAAGACTACTTTAGACAGTAGAATTGACACTTTGGACACACGATTTGTTTCTGTGATCGGCACTACTGAAAGTTTAGTTCAACTCCATCGTGAAAACAAATCATGTTTAGGTTGTGTGTATACTAAAAGAGATTCTGATTTAGCTGATCCGGTAAACTAAGAGGGCAAGTTAGATCCACATTTGCAAACATTTGCAGCAATATCCGGAGAATATGCTTTGTAAATCTACTTCTACGACAAATGATCCCTTGGATATTCTTTGTCATGCTGCTGTTTCTACATCAAGTCAATTGTCTGGTAAAACTCAAACACTTTATGGGGTTGAAATGAAAATTGCAAAAGAAAAGGAAGAGCGCGAAAATTTCAGGCACTTAAAGCATCAATTGTTGCTGATTTTAATGATGCTTATGCACGCGGAGATTATGTGTTGTCTTCTAATGAAGCATCACAAAATCTAAATGAAGTAGCAGTAGATGTTGGAGTTTCTAGAAAACGTCAGAGATCCGAAGATGGAGACAAAGATGATGATGATTTACGTTGTTGGACTTTGATTTCATCGGAAGATACTCTTGTTGAGACTTGATTTCTGGGGACTGATATAGAAAAGTGAATTTCATGTTTTTTTGTGTGTATATGTTATGAAACCACAATAGATGAATGCAAGTGTTATGTTATTGTGTTTTTTATTTTTTTACAATGATGTATACTGGTTTATTTTTTCTGCAGTAAAACTTTGCCTGAAGGTAGAGTTTGCAGTTTGCTCAAACTCTGCCGGGATCAGGTAGAGTGTTTGCAGTCAAACTATGCTTGATCCGGTAGTATTTACAGTCAAACTCTGCCTGAAGGTAGACTTTTGCAACTTGCATATATTTTTCCAAATTCTAATCAACTTATACAATATTTTTTTGTGTGTCATATATGTTATAAAAAGACAATATTTTGGTATGCTGATTTGTGGTTTTTGATGAATGCGCGTGTTATGTTATTGTGTTTTTCTTTTTTTACAATGATGTATACTGTCTGCAGTCAAACTCTGCCTTCGGGGAGAGTTTTGCTAAAAAAACAATAGTCAAATAGGTGCAAGGCATAATTTTTTAAAGGCAAAAGGGTCAAATATACCCCTCTACTTTAGTTTAATGGTTAAATATACCCTCCATTAGTCAAAGTAGATAAATATACCCCTTCCGTTAAGAAAGTAAACAAATATACCCCTCAGTTGACAAAATCCCCAATTCCACCATTAATTACTTAATTTAACTTTAAAAAACTCATGCCTGACCCGCAAATTAAATTCTTTCCACCCAAATATACCCACCACTGCTACAACCGACCCAACACAACCACCACCACCACTTCCACCACCACCGCCACCACTGTTTAGCACTCCCCCTTCCCCGTTACCCCCTAAACAGTTCCAGCAACAATCCGGGAAATGTAAACTAGAGTTGTACCTAACCTTTTTCCTTTTGTTTGAGAGTTGAATAAAAATAAATTCAAAATAGAGTTATTCTCCTTTAAAATCTATAAAGAATGTATAGAAAACCAGTCATTGTAAAGAAGAATGAATCTGTCAACCCCAAATTGACGAAATCGAATTGCATGAAATTCTTCTGTAATATTCTCCTTTCTCTTTCTTTTACCTTTTTCTGTTTTTTCTTTAATCTGTTTATTTCTTTTTTTATTTTGTACTCTGTTTCCAGGAAAAACGTCAGGACTTCTTTTCATTTTTTCTTTAACTTTTCAATAACTAAGGTCTAAGGTGGATAAAAAAAAAAGAAAATGAAGGGAAAATAGTGGTAAAGAAGTTTACCATTGTTGCCGAAACTGTTTAGGGGGTAAGGGGGGAGGGGGAGTGCTAAACAGTGGTGGCGGTGGTGGTGGAAGTGGTGGTGGCTGTTGTGTTGGGTCGGTTGTAGTGGTGGTGGGTATATTTGGGTGGAAATAATTTAATTTGTGGGTCGGGGTGGGTCGGACATGGGTTTTTTAAAGTTAAATAGGGTAATTAATGGTGGAATTGGGGATTTTGTTAACTGAGGGGTATATTTGTTTACTTTCTTAACGGAAGGGGTATATTTATCTACTTTGACTAACGGAAGGGGTATATTTATCTACTTTGACTAACGGAAGGGGTATATTTATCTACTTTGACTAACGGAGGGTATATTTAACTATTAAACTAAAGTAGAGGGGTATATTTGACCCTTTTCCCTTTTTCAAAATAGTCAAGGTTTGATTAGGGGGAGAGTTGTATGCTAAACTATGCCTTAAGGCAGAACTTTTGGGAGGTGGTAAAACTTTGTTCAAAATTAAGCCTTAAGGCAGAACTTTGCAATTTAAAATCTACCTTCAGGGAGAGTTTTGCTAAACAATGCAAACTATGCATTTAAGCTAGAGATTTTCATTGGAACTCTCCCTTAAGGCAGAGTTTACCTTAAAAGGGAGAGTATGACTGATAAGGTAGAGTTTTGCTATCTTCAGACAGAGTTGATTTTCATTGAAATTCTCCCTTGAGGCAGAGTTTACCTTATAAGGCACAGTATTACTGATATTTTTCCAAATTCTAATCAACTTATACAATATTAAATGTGTCCATTCTACACAAGTCCTTGACATTTAAAAATGTATACACATGTTCTTTTACCATTTATTTTAAAACTATTAAAGCATCTTGTATTTAAATTAAAAAATACATCCTTTTTTGGATTTAATGTATACCTTTTCTTATTTTTGTGGTTTTATAATGAATAACCAACTTTAAAAAAAAAAACTTTTGGTGGGTAGAGGCTTAGTTTAATTAAGTAGAATTTTGCTTCTAGCTCTTCTTAATCAGGCATAGTTTCACTTTGAAACTCTGCCTTGTGCCTCTTCAGGCAGAAGTTTACTTTTACTCACATCCAAACTTCTAGCTGAAGGCCTAATTTTGTGCACGTGCCATTTTTTAAAATCCATGTGCACTAGGGTAATTTTTTAACTTTTTTATGACATATATAAATTGCCCGCCCTTTCGTTTTTCCTTCACTTTATTATTCTTTTTCTTCAATTTGAAAACTGCCAATCAATTCGGTGTTTGTGACAAGTTCGATTCTCTCTTTCAAACTTGAATTCTCTTAGTGGAAGTTGCATTTCAAGGGTGAGTTCCTGTTAATAGTTATTTATTTTTTGTGATTAGTTTTTTAATTTAAACGTTTTGTATATGTATTTTAGGTTTTACAAGGGGTTTGTGTGTAGTTTTTCTTTTTCATTTTTCCCCAAATGCCTGTATTTTATTCTTATTTTATGATGGGTATGTGTTTTGGGTGTTGTTGATGGGTTTTCATTCTGTATTTTGTATTTCTATTTGACATTTATTTGTTTTTTTTTTTCGAATTTCAGTGTTTGAAAATGAGTAGTGACAGTGGCAATGTTGATGATCGATTTGCTGATTATTATATTCACCCAAATAGGTGGCCACTTATTACTACTGCGTGGCGAGGGGATGGGAGTTATCTTAAGACTGTTGAGGATTTTTTATCAGTACGACAGTTGAACATGTTGGAAAAACCTCCTTTTGGGAATGTAATGAAGTTGAATAATCTGAAGTTGTCTGGAGTCCTCTTGACAGCTGTTTTGTTGTCCGAAGTTCGCAGAACGGGGGACAACATGTATTTTAACTTCAATGGGAAAGTTGCAAAATTTACAGAAAAACAATTTAAGAAAATCATTGGTCTTCGAATTAAACCTCGAACAACGAATGAAAGTTCTTTATTGAGAAAGTATTTTGAAATCTAGGATGGTAAAAAGAGTTTGAAAATACCGAGTTAAAGGCTTTCATGAAAGACTCTAAAAGTTTAATTGATGCTGTCATGTTAGCTGAGGTGTATATACTAGGACGTGTATTATTAGGTGGTAGACACGATAAGACTGTAAAGTGGGACCATATTTTATATATAGAGAATATTGAGTTATTTGAGCAGTTTAATTGGGCCCATGAGTGTTATAATGATCTTATCAATTCACTCAGAAGTATTTTCAAAAAAGGTGAAGAAATAAAGACCACAAATTATTATTTTGTTGGCTTTATCCATGCTTTTATGGTTTGAATTTGGTCTAAATGGACCTTTTATCGCGAAAAATATTGTGATGTTGTTGGCATAGTTGAAGAACCTACTATGCTGTCATACACGCACAAAAAGAATCAAAAAGAGCGTGCTCCACAATTCAATGGAGTAAAGGAGTTGCTTGTCGATGAAAAGTACTATGAAAAGGTAATGGTTCTTTTAATTTTCTTTTATGTCATATTTGGTTCTTATTTTATTGTTGTCTGGTTTTCATTTTAATAGAGTCATGAAAGAGTTATTGGTGAAAAGCATAATAATGATCATGAAAATGACAATCAAAGCTTTTCGCTGGAGAATCAGGTACGTATTTTGTGTGTTGTCTTTTTGTTTATTTTGGTAATTTTCTTTTGAATCCCATTATTGTGTAGAATTTGATACTATGTCTGTTTTTCATTCGAATAGAGTGATGAAAGATATATTGATGAAGGGAATGATGATATTGATGAAAATATCAGTCAAAGTTCTTCTTCACAACATCATGTTGAGGTACGTATTTTGTGTTTGGTTTTTTCTCTGGCTATTTTTGATTATTTTCTTTTCAAACTCTACTTGAAGAGGCATAATTTTTGTTAAGTTGTGACATTTTGAAAGTCTGCCTGTACAGGCATATTTTTCTTAACTTTCACTCAGTTTTTGTTTGTCAATTGTTTTTTATATGTTGTTGTGGTTCTTGTTTCATTGTTGTCTGTTTTTCATTCGAATAGAGTGACGAAAGATATATTGATGAAGAGAATAATAGTGTTGATGAAAATGACAATCGAAGATGAAAATGACAATCGAAGCTCTTCTCTAGAGCATCGTGCTGAGGTATGTATTTTGTGTTTGTTATTTTGGCAATTTTGGTTATTTTCTTTTGAATTTATTTTTTGTGTAGATTTTTGAAACTATGCCTGTACAGTCATAACTTTTATTAACATTGTGATTTTTCAAACTCTGCCTGAAGAGGCATAAATTTCGTTAACTTGTATGTTTTTTGAAACTCTGCCTGTGTAGGCATAAAGTTTCTTAACTTTTACTGAGTTTTTCCTTGTCAATTGGTTTTATGTTCAGTGGTTCTTATTTGATTGTTGTCTGTTTTTCATTGGAATAGAGTGATGAAAGAGAAATTAATGAAGGGAATAATATTGTTGATGAAAATGACAATCGAAGCTCTTCTCTAGAGCATCATGTTGAGGTATGCATTTTTTATTTGTTTTTTTCGCTATTTTGGTTATTTTCTTTTGAATCCCATTTTCGTGTAGAATTTTGAAACTATGCCTGTACAGTCATAACTTTTATTAACATTGTGATTTTTCAAACTCTGCCTGAAGAGGCATAAATTTCGTTAACTTGTGTGTTTTTTGAAGCTCTGCCTGTACATGCATAAAGTTTCTTAACTTCGTGATATTTTTGAAACTTTGGGTGAAGAGGCATAACTTTTTGTTAACTTGTGATTGTTTTGAAACTCTGCCTGTACAGGTATAACTTTTATTATCTTGTGATTTTTTTGAAACTCTGCCTGTACAGGCATAACTTTTCTTTAACTTTAACTTTTGTTAAGTTGTGGTTTTTTTTGAAATTCTGCCTCTACAGGCATAACTTTTCTTTTAACTTTGTGATTTTTGAAACTCTGCCTGTGCAAGCATAACCTTTCTTTAACTTTGTGGTATTTTTGAAACTCTAGGTGAAGAGGCATAACTTTTTGTTAACTTGTGATTGTTTTGAAACTCTGCCTATACAGGCATAACCTTTCTTTAACTTTGTGATATTTTTGAAACTCTGCCTGTACAGGTATAATGTCCCGACCCAACCCCGGGGGCCGCGACTAGTGCCCGACCTGGACACCCGTATACGTACCTATCAGATATAGTCGAATTGAAACTATGAACAAAATGGAACTTTACAAAAGAACTTTGAAGGTTCATAGCGTCAACATATATGTATATTCAGATACACTGTCTCCTGAGGAGTCACAACTGAGCATATCATGAAATAATACGCAAGTCGACAAGGCTGCCATCACATATCAATATCATATACAAGCCGACAAGGCTACCATCATAGACGAACATCATAACACAGCACATCGTATAGACACAGCTGACAGAACCCATACACAACCCACACATATGTCTACAGACCTCTACGAGTATCAACAGTGCAATATGACGGGACAGGGCCCCGCCGTACCCCTGGATAAACATATACATATACATTATAAGATCTGAACCAAAGGTCTAGACTCCGGAACAACGGAGCTCTCCAAAACAGCTGAGTAGAAGTCCTATGCTGAAGGGTCACCAAACCGACTATCTGTACCTGCGGGCATGAAACGCAGCCCCCCGAAGAAAGGGGGTCAGTACGGAATATGTACTGAGTATATAAAGCATGAAATGCAGTAAAAGGATCATAACTGAAATAGGGATTACCAGAAACAAGTATGACTTTTAAAACATCAACACACTTGCCTTATGAAATGAAAATCATGTATATCAATATCATATATCATATATATAACGTGTCCCGGCCCTCTAGTGAGGGACTCGGTGAATAAAGTCATCATATGCCCTCCTGGCCGCCATAACATATCATCATATCATCACATCATCATATCATATATATATATATATATATATATATATATATATATATATATATATATATAACGTGTCCCGACCCTCTAGTGAGGGACTCGGTGAACAATGCAGTGAAACTGTGCACGAAAACGTGTCCTGGCCCGGGACTCAGTGAAAGACATATTGAGGCACGCACGAGCAGAGTAGTGAGAAACTATATGCAATTTAAAAACATTTTCAAAGACTCAATAGAATAATCAACACGAATTACCATTTGAAAATCAGGGCAATAGTCGTATCAAATACCTTTCGAATGTCACTCGGAACATATCAAACATCCCTTGGATGTCATCATAAGTATATCACAAAGCCTTAAGGATCATAGTCATATGTCACTATAGTATGAAACACCTTATAGAAGTCCAGTCACTAGTTATCATAGAGTTCCTAAGAATAGGAACGGATATATATCGACTATTAACCAACGTACAGAAAACTGAAGAGGGAGGCTCAATCACTTGAGAATTGTAACATCAAGAAGTGAATAAGAATCATAAATATCACTCAAATCTTATGAATGGAATTACCCGAAATTTCATATCAGTCATCACTTAAGTTTAAGACATGCCAAAAGAAAGAAGGGACAGCTTTACATACCTGTTGACGACTAATCGCAAAACCGTTCGCTTGGTCGCTCTTTTAGCCTATTTAATATAAGAATAACGTTATCGTTAGTGACTATATTTTCTAGTCCACAAATCTATAGCCCATTTCTTATAGAACCTATATTTTAGCTTATATATATATATATATATATATATATATATATATATATATATATATATATTCTCATTTAGGGTTTTCCATTAATTAAGGGCTTAACGAAAATCGGGCAGCATTTCCCCTATATATTCGCCTAACCCGAATTTCTAATTGTCCTCCTGTCAACACAGAAATACCAACAACAATGATATGCACATACAAGTCTCACAATTTAGCCCATAACAATTCTAACAACCCAACAACTTTCTCTTAACCCATTTCAACCCACAATTTCCTATAACATCGATTTTATGCATTTTCTTAATTCCAATTTCGTCCAATCCAATTTTAATAAATCCATCACAACATTATTAGCACAATTACACCATAAAACAAGAAAATCTTACCAAATTTTTCTCGGAGGAATTTCTACGCTCAATTGCTCCAATTTTGCAATTTCTTCTTCCTCGATTCAATATCCAACGTTGCTATCAACTCCTTGAACTTATGTAACACTTGGAACTTGATTACTAATCAAAAAAAAATAATTTTTTTCACCTCCATCCATGGCTGGCCGTGAGCAGCCATGGAAATTGTTCTTGCGTTCTCCTTTTTTTTTTTTTTTGGTCTTGTTTTTTTTTTCAAGAATGAAATGCTACATAAGAGTTATGAATCATCTCTTTGTTATATATATACTCTCTTCCTAAATGCTACACGTGCACTCTTATGTGTCACCATTTCCTATTTTATTTTTATTTTTATATCTTTTTTTTTAATTCGGGTGGGGCCCACTTGAATAATTAATTTTAATTAATTTAATTAATTACTAATTCCGAATTAATAATATAATCACAATTGATTAATTCCTAATCTCCAATAATATTTTTACACTAAATAAAATTTATAACAATTTATGTTTTAATTAAAATTAAAATTTAAAGATTTCTATTTCGTGTCCGAAAATAACTCCGCCTTTAACTTGAGTCGATTTGCTTGCGAATAATTCGACATATAAATATACGGGGTATAACATATAACTTTTCTCAACTTTTACTGAGTTTTCCCTTGTAAATTGGTTTTTTTTTTTTTTTTCTGTGTTTGTTATTTGATTGTTGTTTGTTTTTCATTCGAATAGAGTGATGAAAGAGGGAATAATATTGTTGAAGAACATAACAATCAAATCTCTTCTCTAGAGCATCGTGTTGAGGTATGTATTTTGTGTTTGTTTTTTGGCTAATTTGGTGATTTTCTTTTGAATTCCACTTTTGTGCAGAATTTGAAACTCTGCCTGTACATGCATAACTTTTGTTAACTTCTGTTTTTTTTTTTAAACTCTGCAGGTACAGGCATAAGTTTTCTTTAACTATGTGATATTTTTGAAAGTCTTCTTGAAGAGGCATAACATTTGTTAAATTGTGATTTTTTTGAAATCCTCTTAACTTGTGTAGTTTTTTAAACTCTGCCTGTACAGGCATAACTTTTCTTTAACTTTGTGATTGTGTTTGAAACTCTGCTTGAAGAGGCATAAGTTTTATTAACTTATGATTGTTTTCAAAATCTGCCTGTACAAGCATAACTTTTATTATCTTGTGATTTTTGTGAAACTCTGCATGTACAGGCATAACTTTTCTTTAACTTTGTGATATTTTTTGAAACTCCGCCTGTACATGCATAATTGTTTTTAACTTTGTGATTTTTGAAACCCTGCCGGAAGAGTCATAACTTTTGTTAACTTGTGATTTTTTTGAAATTCTGCCTGTACAGGCATAAATTTTTGTGTCCTGTACAAGCATAAGTTGTTCTCTTTTTGAGTTCCAAATTTTTTGAAATTTCTTCTTTTTGTTTTGTGTACAGTTTTTGGAGAAGACTTTGGATAAGATTTTGTCTAATCAGGAGAAGGAGAAGAAACGTATGGATAAACTGGTTGCTGCTCTTCTAAAATCAGGTTTAAAATTTGAATCGGGAAGTACTGCCGATCCTGATGATGTTTCTCAGCATTCCGATGATTTAATAATGTCGTCAGATGTTGAAAAGCATAGAAAGAGCACATATAGACTTGTCACTAGAAATCTCGATGTCCAAAAGAAAAATAGACGAGGCGTTTCTCATAAAAATGTGGAGGGATTGTCTATTGGGCGATAACAAAGATCATCGCACTCAGATATGGGTCAACAGACTGTTGAGTTTGAACAGTCATCTGATCCACTTTTTGCTGAGGCTACACAACAAATTGAACAAAGTAATGTCAGTTCTGAAAGACTAGCTACTTCTATTGTAGCATATAAGAGAACACGTTTGAAGAAGGCACACCATTCTCCCTCTCATAGTTTGGCCCTACATGAATAAAAAAAAAAAGATTGTTCTCCTAAAACAGCAGTTGATTCTTCTTTCCCAATTATTGGAGACGAAGCAAGAGAACATGTTGATCAGTTGTTGTTGGATCCTGATCAAACACCTTCTATTCCAAATGATACAGTATTATCATCTCAACAAGCTGATATATTGATGCCGGATCCAACTCTACAAAAAGCATCACAACATGTCGAATCTTTTGTTGGAGAAGAAAGAACAGAAGTGCATGATTCAGTGGTGTCGGAATCTGTTGAAACAACTACCAAGGCACCTGATACTGAACTAATTGCATCTCCTGTTCAACATACAATTGATAATGTGCTAGCTGATATATCAGTGACATCTGAACATATTGAAACTCCTGTTCGAGATGCTACAGGAGAAGGTAGTTCGGCAGCTGATATTGAAGTAGCATCTTTATTAAATGAATCTCCTGTTAGAGATAGAACAACAGAAGAAGGTGCAAAGATTTCAGATGATGCACCCAAAATCATTGAAGATGAAATCACGGGTGATGTGCTTGAGGGCCCTGCAACAGAAGAAGGTGCAAAGATTTCAGATGATGCACCCGAAACCGTTGAAGATGAAATCACAGGTGATGTTCTTGAAGGCCATACAACAGAAGAAGGTGCAAATATTTCAGATGATGCACCCGAAACCATTGAAGATGAAATCACAGGTGATGTTCTTGAGGGCGCTATTTAAAATGTTATTCCGTTAAGGAGTGAACTGTGTGTTGAAGACACAGAGGGTAGCCCAAAAGAAGATGTTCATTGTGATAAAGGTATGCAAACCCCTACTGTTATCCAACAAGCAAATGTAAAAGGGAAAGCACTGTCTTCATTAAAGACAAGAGGTCAGAGAAAAAAGAGGAAGGTAGCCCATACCCTGCACCTGAGTGGGTCCTCCAGTCTGCTTACAATGAACTACCTCGAGGTAAACGGAAGGAAATAAGCGACTGGAAGGATAACTACAAACGGATTTTCCCATTCCATTATGCTACACAAAAAAAGTCATTGGCCAGATTTAATAAGTTCATAAATCCAAGAAAGGTTCCAGCCTCAAAATTTGATCATCCGAAGTAAGTTTTTAATTCTTTGTCTATTAAATTGAGCTGCAATTTTTTTCAAATTTAGGCTTAACACATAACTAAGGCATACCTTTTTGTTTATTTTCTTTCACTAAACAGGTTTCTTATGTGTGTTATTAATAATTTCTTTTTTAATCAGGACAAAGGATGCAGTAATCTATGGTGTTGTAGCGAATAAGCTTGATGAAAACATTAAATTTAAAGATTTGATACCAAAATATAGGATGTTTTTTATGAAATATACCACGGAGTGTATCCGCTTGATGATGAGGTTCGTGATGGCATATTCGTTTTTGTTATATGTTCATTTATTTTTTTCTTCTTTACGCCTGACTTAACTTTGTATCTTCTGGTTTTTTTACTTGATGCAGCATATTAATACGATGATGTATTATATGGGGAAGAAGATGATATATCATCCCACTTCTAATAATGCCATCAAGTACGCATGCTCGAATATAACATTTGATAATATATTCAAATTCGAAATGGATGAATACCTTAAACTGGCAGATAAATCTTCTTACTACCCTCTTCATTCTGAAAGTCGATTCGCCTTTTTCCTTGATGATCATATTTATGGGGTATTACAAAGGAAGATGTCGTGGGAGAATGTTGACAGAGTCTTAATACCAATGCGCCCAGGCAGAGAAGAAGTTGGTGGTATCTTACATTATGTGCTTGCGGTATTCTTTATTGATGAGCACATACTCGAAATTTACAACTCACTTGATGACAACGATCAACAATTGATTAACCATATAGAGTGCTTTTGTACTATAACACCCAACGTGCTGGAGAAATTTTCTTTTGACCAATACAAGCTATCATATAAAAATACCAGCAAACTGACATATACTTTCGTTGAATGTCCAAAGCAAGGATTGTATGTATCTTCATTATTTTTTTTATATTTTTTCAGGTTTCTTTAGATGATTTTTATTTTTTATGTTTTATTTTTCTCTTTTGTCCTAAAGCTATTTTGTGTTGTGACTTTCAGAGATAACAATTGTGGGCGCTTTGTCATCAAGTTTGCTGATATGCTCATCAGTGGTGAAGATCCAAAGAGTTGGGATCCTTCTGCTGTGATGGATTATATGAAGAATTGGTCAATAAACCTGGTTTGTCATGCGCTAAACAAGATAGAGGATGGTTATGAGACACCTCCTGAAAAAGCAGCACATGATTACTATGAGTACAATGACATGAAGTGTACTTATGGGAATAAGTAAGAAGAAGAAAAACGTTAACAAGAAAAAAAAGATTTAGTTTTTATTTTTATTTTTTATTTTTATGTAGCAAGCTGTATTCAGTTTTTGTAACTCTAATCACATTTTGTATACTCATTTTTGTGTTTTTTGATGAAGGCAAGTGTTCTGTTATTGTGTTTTCCTTTTTACCAGGGGATGTGTATTTTTTTTTTTGAGTTATTGCAAACCTCTACATTTAAGGTAGAGATTTTCATTGAAACTCTCCCTTGAGGCAGAGTTTACCTTATAAGGCAGAGTATGACTGATAAGGTACAGTTTGCAGTTAAACTCTGCCATCAGGGAGAGTTTTGCAATCGTCAGGCAGAGTTGATTTTCATTGAAACTCTCCCTTGAGGCATAGTTTATCTTATAAGGCAGAGTATGACTGATAAGGTAGAGTTTGCAGTCAAACTCTGTCATCAGGGAGAGTTTTGCAATCTTCAGGCAGAGTTAATTTTCATTGAAACTCTCCCTTGAGGCAGAGTTTATCTTATAAGGCAGAGTATGACTGATAAGGTAGAGTTTGCAGTCAAACTCTGCCTTCAGGGAGAGTTTTCCTATCTTCAGGCAGAGTTGATTTTCATTGAAACTCTCCCTTGAGGCCGAGTATGACTGATAAGGTAGAGTTTGCAATTAAACTGTGCCTTCGGGGAGAGTTTTGCTATCTTCAGGCACAGTCAAACTCTGCCTTATCAGATAGAGTTCGATGCTTATTTAAAAAATAAACTAAAATACTGAAAAACTGTATATTTTCTTATCCAAATTGAAATCCAAACCGTTTAAGATTTTTGATTTACTTTTGAACAGTAACTCCAATTCAAAATGAAGTAACTATCTATATTCTTTAAAAATTGTCTATATTTATTCTTATGCGAATTGAAAACCAAGCGGTTCAATAGTTACTATTGTGGTTTGGTTTTCAATGCTTATGCTGGCCAACTACCTGTTTGACTGTAGACTTAAATTTTTCTATCTTTCATTTAATGAACTTGTAATTACTCAACTACCCTCTTTTAGGGTTCGTTTTGGTTCTATAAATACCCTCTTTTAGGGTTATATGCATATCCACATTAACATAAAAAATAGAGGTTTCAATATAATTTCTTTTTGCAGATTCAAAATGAATAACGCAAGTTCAAGCAGAAGTAATGAATCTATGTGAATTCTCATGCACAAGTGGGGATTGATAAAATCTGATTGGGAAACCATCAGACCAAAATTTTTGTCTAGTAGTTATTTAATAAAGAACGTATGAAACATGGGACTTATTCTGCATTTGACAACATAACAAGGCAGTTTGATTCGTCTAGTCCTATGGTTGATAAGGCCAAGATGAAAATAGTGTTGCAAAATATTCTTAATTTAATGGATAAAATTAAAATAAAACAGAAAGAGTTGGAAGATGAATTCAATGTACTAAAGGATGCAGTCATCGAACTTAGGGGTGTTTTCCCTGAGAATCCTATTATAATATTTGACGATTCCTCTTCTGATGAATCCTCATCACTGTCATCTTATCTCAGGCAGATTGATGAGTTTCATGAGAGTGATTAGTTAGTTTTTTTTTTTTTGGTAATAGTTTTTTGTTGTTTTGTAGGTACTTTTGGCTTAATAGCCATCTATTGTATTTATTTTAGTTCCTTTAAAATTAGTTTATCTTTGTTAAGATCAATGCACAAGCTTCTATTTTTTAGTCCATTATAAATAATCTTAATTATGTGACTCATTATAAACTCTGCCTTAAGGTAGAGTTTTAGAGTGAAACTCTACCGGATAAGGCAGAATTTCACTGCAAACTCTCCCTTATCAGGCAGAGTTTTGATTTTTAGTCCATTATGAATAATCTTAATTATGTGACCTTAAGGTAGAGTTTTAGAGTGAACTCTACCGGATAAGGCAGAATTTCACTGCAAACTCTACCTTATCAGGCAAAGTTTTGATTTTTTAGTCCATTATTAGTAATCTTAATTATGTGACTCATTACAAACTCTGCCTTGAGGTAGAGTTTTAGAGTTAAACTCTACCGGATTAGGCAGACTTTGAATGTAAACTCTTCCTTATCAAACTCTGCCCTAAGTAACAGAAAAACATTTTGTGGAATCATTCTCTTATTTAAATTGTAAGTGGTCATGAGGAATTGGAAAATGAATTAAATTTGATTTTTAGTCCATCTATAAGTAATCTTAATTGTGTGAGTCATCATAAACTCTGCCTCATCAAACTCTGCCCTATGATCAATCGACAAGCTTCTATAATATCATTAGTATATTTCTAAGTTTGCGAGGGGAAACTCTGCCTTAAGGTAGAGTTTAGAGTGAAAGTCTACCGGATAAAGCAGAATTTCACTGCAAACTCTACCTTATTTTGATATCCTTGATATTTTGTGGAACAATCCACGAGTCTTCATTTCCAACTGATAGGATTTCACCTTTATACGTCTCTTGCTAGGCTTGTTTCTTGAACCTGTATGAACAATATGTAGATTTGTTGAAACTTCTCTTATCTATAACTGCCACGGCATATGTGCATGGTAACTCATCAGTTTGGAATTCCAAGCAGTCACAACTCATGTCTTTCAGGTTTATGTTATATTGATAACCTCCATCTTTCACGATAAATTTGACAGCAGTTATATTTTCTACCTGTGGAAAGTAGTAATATAAATGAGTGAAGTTAGGCCTGAAGTGCTAATCTTTGTCTTCAGAGTAACTTTGAAATGGCATAAATTTGTTTTGTTTTTCATGAACTAAGTGCTAGTAAAGTAAACTTACTTTCATTTGTGAAGCCTCTACTTATCCTGATCAGGCAGAGTTTGACTGCAAAATCTACCTTGAGGTAGAGTTTTTGCAGGGAAACTCTGCCTTAAGGTAGAACTTTAATAACTTTGACATGGCATAACTTTGTTTTGTTTTTGCATGAATCAAGTATGGGTAAAATAAACATACTTTCATTTGTAAAGCCTCTAATTATCCTTATGAAGCAGAGTTTTAGTGCAAACTCTACCTTCACATGGGAAAACTCTGCCAAAGGGTAGAGTTTTTGCAGGGAAACTCTGCCTTAAGGCAGAACTTCAGTAACTTTGAAATGGCATAACTTTGTTTTATTTTTGCATGAATCAAGTGTTGGTAAAATAAAATTACTTTCATATGTGAAGCCTCTACTTACCCTTATGAGGCAGAGTTTGTTTTAGGATGAGTCAAGTTTTGGTAAAATAAACTTAATTTCATAGTGAAGGTTCTACTTATACTTGTCAGGTAGAGTTTGCACCTTCACTACTTATACTTGTCAGGTAGTGTTTGATTGCAAAATCTACCTTATCATGCAGGTTTTGATAAAACTGTGCCTTTAAGGTAGAGTTTAACTTCAGTAACTTTGAAATGGCATAACTTTATTTTATTTTAGGATGAGTCAAGTGTTGGCAAAATAAACTTACTTTCATTGTGAAGCCTCTACTTAACCTTTCAAGCAAACATCATTTCAGCCCAACATGTCAGGTCACGGGATGGGCCTGCTGCATCCAATCTTCTGTTGTAAAACCAATTTTGTAGCTTGTTTTGTATGTAATCTATACATTCCAATACCGGAAGCTCCCTTGCTTTCCTCAACACAGAATTAATTGTCTCGACATTGTTTGTTGTAAGCATGTTGTAACGCTTGTTGGTGTGAAACGAACGAGCCCATCTTTCTGGTGGTTCTTCTTCTATGTATTCTGTAGCTTGTGGGTCAATTTCTTGTATCCGTGTCATGTAGCTCTCTAAATCTGCCCGTTTATATGTAGTTGCTGCATTGTAGAATAGGGCTAGAATCGCTTCAGAAGGGAAATATTTCTGCAAGTTTTTCGGTATGTGGTAGATGCATATTCCATGTTGGCAATCTAGATACACTTGGTTGATTGCATTTGCAATTGCTGGGTGGCGATCAGAAAGAATTGATAGGTTTTCTCGCGTGCCAAAAGAAAACTTTAAATGTTTGAAGAACCACTTGTAGGATTCATTGTTCTCAGAGTCTGCAATTCCAAATGCAAGAGGGAATATGCTATTGTTGCCATCCTTTGCTATTGCTATCATGAGGACATCACGGTATTTCGATTTCAAAAACGTTGCATCCACCATCATTACTGGTCTGCAGTGTTTCCAGCCTTCAATCCATGCACTATAAGCGAAAAAGCATACTTTGGTTGTATGGCTGTATTTTTGTTTGTTGAACTGTTGAGTTTGGAGTCAAAAATAAAATCCCCATTGAAGCTGGATGTTGGGAAGCATTTCAGTCATTATTTTCAATTTGTGCAATGTTGGGTGACTGTCTTTCTTGAGGTTGAGGTGTTTGGTTTGGAGTTAGCATTTCAGTCTGGTAATGTTGAATCCCAAAGTTCTGTTCAATAGAGTTGGGTTGTTCCCCATTAAATTCATTCACAAATATGTGTTCTTTATTAGCAATGCAGAGTTGACTGTCAATTTATTCTATGGTCTGACCTTCAGTATTAGTTTGATTGAAATCTACTATGAAACGGGAATTTCTGAATTTCTCATTGTTGTTGAGCAAGTACAAGCAAGTGGTAAGATCCTTGTCATTTGTTACCCGCATCCCCTTGGATGTTTTCTCATTAGTGTCAAACCATATGTTGTCTTTTTTCTGCTGAATATATTCTGTATGTGTCTCAAATAACTGGTAACAGAATTCTTCAAAAGTTACACTATCATTTACAAGTATTATGTTCGTCTCATGTTTCACATAGTTGTTGGCGTCCCATTTTTCGTTGAAAGCTATATAAATGCAGGTTGGCACCATTTTTATTAAACTTCCTGCATAAATAGAAGATGCACTTGTTAAAAAAACAATAGTCACACAGGTGCAAGGCATAATTGTTCAAAATAGTCAAGGTTTGATTGGGGTGGGGTGGGGTGGGGGGGGGGAGTTGTATGCTAAACCATGCCTTAAGGGAGAGTATGATTGATAAGGTACAGTTTGCAGTTAAACTCTGCCTTCAGGGAGAGTTTTGCTATCTTCAGGAAGAGTTGGTTTTCATTGAAACTCTCCCTTGAGGCAGAGTTTACCTTATAAGGGAGAGTATGACTGATAAGGTGGAGTTTGCAGTTAAACTCTGCCTTCAGGGAGAGTTTTGCTATCTTCAGGCAGAGTTGATTTTCATTGAAACTCTCTCTTGGGGCAGAGTTTACCTTATAAGGCAGTATGACTGATAAGAAGACAGAGTTTTGCTATCTCGAGGCAGAGTTGATTTTCATTGAAACTCTCTCTTAGGGCAGAGTTTACCTTATAAGGCAGTATGACTGATAAGAAGACAGAGTTTTGCTATCTTGAGGCAGAGTTGATTTTCATTGAAACTCTCTCTTGGAGCAAAGTTTACCTTATAAGGCAGAGTATGACTGATAAGGTAGAGTTTGCAGTCAAACTCTGCCTTCAGGGAAAGTTCTGCTATCTTCAGGTAGAGTTCATTTTCATTGAAACGCTCCCTTGAGGCAGAGTTTACCTTATAAGATAGAGTTTGCAGTCAAACTCAGCTTTCAGGGAGAGTTTTGCTATGTTCAGGCAGATTTGATTTTCATTGAAACTCTTCATTCGGGCAGAGTTACCTTATAAGGCAGAGTATGACTCATAAGGTAGAGTTTGCAGTCAAACTCTGCCTTCAGGGAGAGTTTTGCTATCTTCAGGCAGAGTTTCAAACTCTAGAAGTCATAGAGTTCGATGCTTATTTAAAAAATAAACGAAAATACTGAAAAACTGTATATTTTCTTATACAAATTGAAATCCAAACCGTTTAAGATTTTTTATTTACTTTTGAACAGTTACTACAATTTAAAATGGAGTAACTGTCTATATTCTTGAAAAACTATTTATATTCAAAAATATTGAAAAACTGTCTATATTCTTATCCAAATTGGAATCCAACCGGTTCAATAGTTATTCCAATTGCTCATATTCATAATTCCTACCTCTATATAAAGCAATACAATTTTTGGAAAACAAATAAAAAACAATTTACATTCTCAAAAACAGATATATTCATCTGCAAAATGGCATCTAATGGGAATAATATACGTCCTAATGGTGATGTTCAACCATACCAACGTCCTCATCGCAGGGAACCACATGATCATCCTCGTTTTAATTACCCTTACAACCATAATAATGTGAATCACCATCTTACTCGAGAAATCACTGATCTCAGGCATGATGTAGATTTTCTAAGAGCTCTTTACGATGCTCTAAGAAGAGACAATGATAATCTACGCAGAGAACTTCGATATGTCAGGCAAAGGCTCTTTGAGCACACTGGTCAAGTTGATGATGGGGCTATTTATAATGGTTATGAGTGATTTTATAGGGGGTGGTTTGTTGTTTTTTCTAAGTATATTGTTTATCTTTTTTTTTAGGACATGGATGTTTTTTTATTATGTTGTTATTGAAATATTTAAATATTACTATGTTAATGGTGATGTGGTTCAAGTGAAGTGCATCAAGGACGAGCATGGCAAAGTATTGGTAGAGGAGACTCTCATTAGACGGAGATGGCAGTCATACTTCTCCAAACTCTTAAATGAAGAAGGGGACAGAGACATTGTGTTGGGAGATCTAGAACATACTGGAAGGCGTCAAGATTTTGGGTATTGCAGGAGTATTAAGGTTGAGGAGGTTAAGGGTGCTGTTCGTAGGATGCGCAGGGGAAGAGCGACCGGACCTGACGAGATTCCTGGGGAATTTTGGAAGAGTGCGGGCCCGACAGGTTTGGAGTGGCTGACTAGGTTGTTTAATGTCATCTTTAAGACGGCAATGATGCCTGAAGAATGGAGGTCGAGTGTAATGGTCCCTCTATACAAGAACAAGGGAGTTATCCAGAGTTGCAACAACTATAGAGGTATCAAGCTACTAAGCCATACTATGAAAGTGTGGGAAAGGGTGGTGGAGATGAGGGTGAGGAAAGGCGTGTCTATTTCAGAGAATCAGTTCGGATTCATGCCGGGACGCTCAACTACAGAAGCCATCCATCTTGTGAGGAGACTGGTGGAGCAGTATAGGGAGAGGAAAAGGGACTTACACATGGTATTCATTGACCTAGAAAAGGCTTACGACAAAGTCCCAAGAGAAATCCTATGGAGATGCTTGGAGGCTAAAGGTGTACCTGTGGCGTACATTAGGGTGATCAAGGACATGTATGAGGGAGCCAAAACCAGGGTAAGGACAGTAGGAGGAGACTCAGAGCACTTTCCAGTTGTGATGGGGTTGCATCAAGGATCAACTCTTAGTCCGTTCTTATTTGCCTTGGTGATGGATGGATTGACGCGGCAAATTCAAGGTGAGGTGCCATGGTGTATGCTTTTCGCGGATGACATAGTCCTGATCGATGAGACTCGTAGCGGAGTTAACGCTAAGCTGGAGGATTGGAGACAAACTCTGGAGTCTAAAGGGTTTAAGCTGAGTAGGACCAAGACAGAGTACTTAGAGTGTAAGTTTAGTGAAGCACCTCAGGAGGCCGGCTTGGAAGTGAGGCTTGGTACCCAAGTCATCCAGAAGAAAAGTAGTTTCAAGTATCTTGGGTCTATTATGCAAGGCAGCGGGGAGATTGACGATGATGTCACACATCGTATTGGGGCAGGGTGGATGAAATGGAGGCTTGCTTCCGGAGTGCTATGTGACAAGAAGGTGCCACCACAACTTAAGGGAAAGTTCTACAAAGTGGTGGTTAGACCGACTATGTTGTATGGGGCGGAGTGTTGGCCAGTTAAGGTTTCTCACGTTCAAAAGATGAAAGTTGCTGAGATGAGAATGTTGAGATGGACGTGTGGCCACACCAGGAGTGACAGGATTAGGAATGAGGATATTCGGGACAAGGTGGGAGTGGCCTCGGTGGAAGACAAGATGCGAGAAGCGAGATTGAGATGGTTTGGGCATGTGAAGAGGAGAGACACGGATGCCCCAGTGCGGAGGTGTGAGAGGTTGGCCATGGATGGTTTCAGACGAGGTAGGGGTAGGCCAAAGAAGTATTGGGGAGAGGTAATTAGACACGACATGGCGCAGTTACAGCTTACCGAGGACATGACCTTAGATAGGAGGGTTTGGAGGACCCATATTAGGGTAGAAGGCTAGTAGATAGTCTCATTACCCTGCCTTATTAATAGTCGCATTATCGTAGTATAATTTCTTGTGCTCTAATTTATGCTATTATGCTATTATCTGTTATTTCCTGTGCTTTGATTATTCTATGTTATCTGTGTCGCTTGCGTTACTTCATTTCCATATCGCTTTGAATCTCTTAGCCGTATCTGACCTCTTTTTATGTTTTTATTGAGTCGAGGGTCTCTCGGAAACAGCCATCCTACCTTGGTAGGAGTAAGGTCTGCGTACACTCTACCCTCCCCAGACCCCACGTTGTGGGATTTCACTGGGTTGTTGTTGTTGTTGTTGTACTATGTTAATGGTTTTTAATGGAATATTACTATGCTTAGTTTTTACTATGTTATTTGTATGAATTTTTATAATCTATTTTTTTTCATCTTATTTGTGTTCTGTAAATTTCATTTTTTTCATCTTAAGGCAGAGTTCGCGTTATCAAACTCTGCATGATAAGGATAAGTAGAGACTTCACAGTGAAATTAAGTTTATTTACCAAAGTTACTGACGTTCTGAATTTCTGCCAGTACAGGCAGACTTTCAAAAAATTCACAACTAAACAAAAGTTATGCCTGTACAGGCAGAGTTTCATCAAATTCACAAGTTAAGAAAAGTTATGCTTGTACAGGCAGAGTTTCAAAAAACACACAAGTTAACAAAAGTTATGCCTCTTCTGGCAGAGTTTCAAAAATATCACATAGTTAAAGAAAAGTTATGCCTGTACAGGTAAAGTTTCATCAAATTCCCAAGTTAAGAAAAAATTATGACTGTATAGGCAGACTTTCAAAAAATTCACAACTAAACAAAAGTTATGCCTATACAGGTAGAGTTTCATCAAAAATCACAAGTTCTTTATGCCTGTACAGGCAGAGTTTTATCAAATTCACAAGGTAAGAAAAAGTTATGCCTGTACAGGCAGAGTTTCAAAAAAATCACAAGTTTAGAAAAGTTATGCCTCTTCAGGCAGAGTTTCAAAAAAATCACAATTTAACAAAAGTTAAGCCTCTTCAGGCAGAGTTTCAAAAATATGACATAGTTAAAGAAAAGTTATGCCTGTACCGGCAGAGTTTCATCAGATTCACAAGTTAAGAAAAAGTTATGCCTGTACAAGCAGAGTTTCATCAGATTCACAAGTTAAGAAAAAGTTAAGCCTGTACAATCAGAGTTTCAAAAAAAAAAAAAATCACAAGTTAACAAATTTTATGCCTGTAAGTTCTGTCTTAAGGTATAACACTCTACTGGTCAAAACTGCATTTATAAAACCAGATTATGTTATTTGTAAGTTCTTACTTAAGACAGAGTTTACCTGCAAGAACTCTACCTTAAGGCAGAGTTTGCTTTATCAAACTCTGCCTGGTAAGGATAAGGATAAGTTTACAAACTTAAGTTCTGCCTTAAGGCAGAGCTCCCCTGCAAAAACTCTGCCTATGAGAAGGTAGAGTTTGCACTAAAACTCTGCCTGATAAGGATATGTAGAGGCTTCACAATTATGTCAACTGAAGTTATCACAATTTCAGTACAACAACACAATAAGCATTGTATAATAATCAGAAGTAACATATAAATTAATCAAAATCAGAATATGAATATCAAAATCAAAATCAGAATAAGCATTGTATAATAATCACAATATATTCTATGAATTCGATGTTGTTTAGTAAATTTTGTCATCCACAATGTTTATTTTCAGTTGAATATCAGATGTTTCTGAACAATTAGATTATAATAACTCAACGAAGATAATAAATTTGAATCTATATGTTTTGTATTTACCTTTTTTGCGACGTTGTATTGAAGATAATGGAGATTTCTGGTCATTATGTTTTCGTTATGTTTGGGTTTCGTTATTTATATGTTTATGGTGTAGGGGTATTTCAGTCTTTTTCTTCCGTTCCATTAGATGGCAAGGGCAAAAGTTAAAAACCACGAATTATCGTGGCAAAATTTAAAGACCAGCTCGTCTGAGGGGCATTCGAGCCAATTGTCTTAAAAAAAACAGCTTATAAACCAAAAGAAATAAGTTAAGCTACCCCATTTTTTTTTTTTTTTTACTTATAAATTATTTTCAGCTTATAAACTATTTTTTTAAGCCCATCCAAACAAGCTCTAAGCCAATTATTAATGATGGGCATAGTTGCTCAATTTAATTACTTTTAAGGGCATATATATATATATATATACCTTTCTTAAAATTTTAAAAATAAAAAATAAAAAACTGTAGCATAGAAAGAGTCCAATTCTATTTTCTACCTACACCGGTTCTAAACTCCCGATCAGTTTATCTTCTAACACCACCACCTCTCATCTAATAATTACACGGATTAGATTAGCTAAACCTGGGGCTTTTCTTGATTAATTGAAAAAAAAAATGAGATCCATTGTGGCGGAGCTACCACCGTCTTCTTCCGCAACACCGGCAGAGAGCGGCGGCGGCGGGGGTTGGTTGTACGGTTGGCTTGTAGAGTGTCATGGTTTATGGCATAATGTGTTGATGATAGTGCCTTCAGCACTGTTTGTTTTGTATTTGGGTTCACAAGCTAAGAGAAGCTTCTCCAAGGTTTCTAATGGTAGATCGCATGTTGTAGCTGCTCTTTATGCTATTCTATGGCTTGTTAGTATCTTCAATTTGGTCTGGTCCTCTCTTCAGGTACCTATGCTCAGAAGTATTAATAAGTACTAACTTTATTGGTTTTGAGATTTGTACTTACTGGAATAATGTTCGTACGTGTTGGAATTACGCATGAGACTAGTAAATTAGCACAATGATTATAGTGAAAAAAGAAAATGTTCAGCTTTCTAGGGTGTTTTTGGTATGAATGAAAATGTTTCCTTGGAAAATATGTGAGTTTTTTTAACTTTTTGTTACTTATTTTCTTGTGTTCGGTGCATAATCAAAAAATATTATCCTAAAAGCATTTGTATATAATTTAGACAAGTACCAAAATATTAGTTTTTTAAGTATTACTCCCTCAATCCCAATTTATGTGAATTTTTGACCGGGCACGGAGTTTAAGAAGGAAATGATGACTTTTGAAGCCACAGATAATTGTGTGGCTATAAATCACCTCATTAAGGGTAAAATGAGGAGTTTAAAGTTAAAATGTTACTCCCTCTGTTTCAATTTGTTTGTCTGGTTTTGATTTGGGTACGGAGTTTAAGAAAGTAAAGAAGACTTTTTTGAATCTTGTGGTATTAAATTAAAAAATCTAGAAAATGCACTTTAATCTTGTGGTCTTAAACATGTCGTGTGGAAAGTTGAAATTAAAGAGTTGCCGAAAAAGGAAAAAGGCATTCTTTTTTAAACGGACTAAAGGGGAAGTAAGACAAACAAATTAAAATAGAGGGAGTACTAAATATAGAAAGGTGTCATTCTTTTCGGGACTGACTAAAAGGAAAGAGTGTCACATAAATTGGGACAGAGGGAGTACTAACTTTTTTGTAATTCTTGGTTTTTGAGATTTATACTTCCTGGAATAAATGTTCATACATCTTGAAATTAGGCTTGAGACTAGTGAATTAGCACAATGATTATAGTGAAAAAGAAAATGTACGACTTTCTAAGGGATTGCTCTTACTTTTCCCTGATAAAGTTGCAGCAAGAACTGTTCCTCTGAAAAAAAAATTACAATTGCCATTTACTGTTACCAAAATGGAACTTTTGTTTCTAGCTATAATTCGTGGTTAGTGAGTTGTTTGCGGCTATGATTAGAAAGAATTGTTGTCTACCTCCCAAGGTAGGGGTAAGGTCTGCGTACACACTACCCTCCCCAGACCCCACATGTGGGATTACACCGGGTATGTAGTTGTTGTTGTTGTAAATTTGTAATAAGATTAGAAAGGATTGTTCATAAACATGTGATTGATCCTTTTGGAAATGTGCCAATGATCATCTTTGCTTGCTAATTGTCAGAGAATGAGATTGCAGCTTTTGCTTATTGACTTTTAAGCTCTTTTCTACTTTTTGTGGTGTTTGGCAAAGATAAAAAGTGCTTTTAAGCACTTACTTTTAGGCCATAAAAGTACAAAAATAAGCCAAAAGACAAATGTTGAGTATTCCCAACTTATGGCTTTTAGCTTATAGGCTACTTTTAAGAGTCAATCCAAACACCCTCTAAATCTTGCATATGGGATCATGTAGAATTATAATATCACAGATAGTTGTTATTGCCCAAACTGTGTTTCTAGTATGGGCTACCAATGGTTTGAAAGCATTTCTGCATTATGATCCCAGAGAGAACCTTAGAACTGATTGGATGCTGGTGCCGTATATGATATATTTGGTATAGGCAAATTTTTGAGTTATTTTGGTCCCTAATGTATTATATGATTCTCTTTATGGGCTTGACCATGTAAGAGAGTTTCGTTCTTCCTTTCTAAAGTTCCTACCTTATATGTTAAAAACATGTGTTCTTTTTGGTTCCTATGAAGAGGATATCTCCTTTAAATACAATATATATCATTTCGATTTTGGTATGGATGCTTCTGAGTGTCCAATTTGTAGTGGTTGGTGCACATTTGCCTAAAGATCTACCTGCAATTAAGATAAATTGATTTATCTGTTATCATTATCTTCTTTAAACTACTTTACGTACAGGCATGGGAGTGTGCTCCAGGGAAGCAATTTGTGTGGACTGTCATCTCCTTGTTCACAACATCTGGCATGCTATTTCTTGAAGTAAGCTTGATAGCCTTTCTACTTCAAGGGAACCATGCAAGTGGACGTGAGGCTTTAACACAGACTTTTCTAATCTCAGCACTTGTAGTTGGATTGGATATGCTTCTCAAGGTATGATCTTGTTCTGTTTAACCACTGCACTTCACTTCTTGTTGCCTAGCATTGCAGTTACCATGTCATGCAATAGCTTAAGGCTAAGTTCATACGGCTTAGAGGCACATATATCGGTTGTTAGGATAATGTAAGGAGTAGAAGAAAAAGAAAATTGGAAGTTCAATTTCTTATTATGTTATAACAAAAAAAAAGGATATGTTCAGGCTGGGAGAACGGAAGAGGGAATGCGAAAGCGATGTGTTCAGTGTTGAAGATGTAGGAAAATTGCAGGGAAAGGGAAGAGGGGACAGGGAAAGCACTGGGAAGGAGAATATACTCAACTAGAAAACGATACAGATGCCGTGGTAATTTGACAATAGCAGCAAACAAACATGCCATCTATCTAGGCGCACTTCTTTCTCATTGTTCTTGCGATCGAATGCTTTATCTCAAATTTGTTTTCATTTTCTTGAAAGAATTTAACATAAAACTTAATTTCATTTTATTTCCTTCACTTATATTTTTGTTTTTCCTCGATTCATTTTAAATTGAAGTTGGAAGCTAATTACTTCCTCTCTTGTAAAGAATATGCTTAGAGATTTAAAGACTTGATGAAAATAATATCCTGTGGCCCAATAGTGAATGTCTAACTATCCTTATTAGACTGTATTAGAAAAGTCCATGTCACTGAAGGGATTGTGGAACTTCTTATATAAAAGAAAAGGTTATGTAGACCTGAGTAGTCACTTATCAATACAACTTATTCTCTTCTTTAATCCTAAAAGTAAGTAACTTGTCGATCTCCCATTCCCCTAGTTAAGATGGAAGATCATCTTGCAGCCTAGTGGTTGTCCCAGAGTTGAATGAGTATTTACTGTCTGAGATAGAAGGAGTTGAAGAGGCAATTTGCATTCAAAGATAGTCAAAAGAGGATAAAGAAAAAAAGCATTCAATCATGAACGGCACTTAACTTGAGGAGGATGTATATTCAGGCAATAAGCGAGCATATTGTCATATTTTTCTATTCATGTTCTTTATGCATTTGTTGGGAAATGCCAACCTATTGGATGTTTGGAGATGGCGAGAGAGCTGAGATGGCTTATTCACTATTAGCTCTTATATAAGAGGTTGCCAGTGAGAGAGGAATGTTCTTTCCCCCATGGCTCCAGTTGGATCCCTAAAGCACCGAGGAAGGTTGGTTTCTTTGTATGGTTTGCGGCAAGGGATGTGATCTTAACAGCGGAGAACCTGAGAAAGAAGAGAATCACCAATGTTAGTTGGTGTTTCATGTGTAAAAGTACAGGCGAAAGTGTAGATCACTTCTTTTGCATTGTAAGGTGGCTAACCAGTTATGGAGGGCGGCCCTCAATTTGCTTGGGATGCACTGGGTCATGCCAGGTATAGTGAAGGAGGCTTTGCAAAGTTGGACTCATAGACGGGGGAAGAAAAGCCCAAGGGCTTGGAGCGTTTCCCCATTAGCAATCATGTGGGTCATTTGAATAGGACGGCATTTGAAGGGTTGGAGCTTGATTATGTAAAAATTCAGAGTAGTGTTTTGTCTCTAGTCTCTTTTTGGTGTACTCACGAGGTTCCTATTTGTATAGAGGATTGGACCTCTTTTGTTGAGAACCATATTTTGGTGTAGGTTCTCTTCTTTTGGTATGCGGCTTGTGTACGGGGGTTTCCCCAATTGTTAATAAAATTATTTACCTGATCAAAAAAAGGTAGTCAATTTGAGGATGGTGCATATATTAGAGAGAACAAGCAGAAACATCATTAAGAAACACATATTCATCCTTTCTTCTTATTTGCATATAAATATACTTTGATATCGGCACCTATATTTGTCAGCAGATGCAATGTTGTGCAATATAATGTGTTTAAGTAAAAACTCCTTCCTTCTCCGAACAAATCTATGTAGCTTTACCTGTAGTGGGGTTGATGGATTTCTCTAGATCCTAGAACCTTAATGGATTTGGGATCAGCCAATGAACCTAGCACATGGAGTGCTTGAAGGAATGGAAACTCTATGTTTCACATTCGAAGAATCTTACTTTTTTAATCTAATTGCAGCTCACAAAAAGTTCCCAGTAATGAAGATGACTAAATCGACTTTGATATAGCGTACTATTTATTTAAGGGAGATTTTTATGTGCAAGAATTAATGTTAGTTGAAAAGAATTAATAGATCCTGGCACAAAATGGGCATGAAGGAAAAAAGGCATCTATTTCCTTTTTTAGTATCTACTTATATGTGTTGAAGGTGTATGGTTGCCTCGTTTAAAAGTTTAAGCTGTCTGAAAGGAGAAATTTTTGTTGATATAATTATGGCTTAACACTCAGTCACACGTGGGTCCTTTTTCCGGCAAACACGTTGAAAATCTTTTTTTTTTCTTTCTTTTTTTTTTTCTGTCTGGTGGCGGTGAGATTTGAAACCAGGATTTTTTTCTGCTGTCATACCATGTTGAAGTGTGTGATCGCCTCATATGAAAGCTTAAGTTGATAGAGCAGAGACCCTATTATTGTTAATTAAGTCGAAACAGCACTTAAAAAAGAAGAAGAGGTATCTGGCGCCAAATGAGTTTGAAAGTCAGAAGTTCCAGTGGCGCATGTCATGTTGCTGGTTTTATCCTCGTTGAAATTTTAGATGAATGACCTAGTTCTCAATTATTTTAGTTGCCTTTGAGTTTTTTTTATGTCCTATGAGGATCAGGCATTCATCTTGATCAAAAAAAAAAAAAAAAATTGAGGATCAGAGATTCATGTCAGCATTCGTCATTTCCACGATGCTTCCTATGTCCCTCATCCCTGCTTAGAGTAGTTCGCCTTCTTTTTGTGAATTTTATAATACTAGAGGTATTGATGCGTGCTATTCATTCTCCCAGGGGATCTACCTATTTGGATTTGGTATTCAGTTGTTTGATGTTAGCAACAATGGCTCGCAATGGGCCTTATGGGTTGTTCACAAGTTGCTGCTAACTGGAGTATATGGCCTCATCTTTTTTATGTATCGATCTAGATGGAGAGAAAGGTTGCCAGGTGAGTTTCATCTCATGAATTTATGTTGGGTCTTTTGTGAGCTTATAATATTGTATCCTTGCTATTAATATCTTTCTCTCATTGCAGCAAGACCTGCATTCCAGAACTATATTTCCATCACGTTTTGCTTAAATGCGACTGCTTTGATTGCATGTGCACTTGCAGCACATGGCGCTGGATTTGGATTATGGTATGCATCTTTTAGTCAATTCGCATGAAAGTCTTTGTCATCAGATGTTCTTTCTTCTCTAGTGTGATTATTAAGGGCATTCATTTATCCTAAAGATTATTTGAGGCCATTCATATTATCATATTGGAAGTAATAGTATGAGTTCTGAAGTTGGGATATCTGATGCAATTTTATAATTACAACTAAACTGGGGGAAAAAGATTTTTAAGAAAAACGTGATGTAGCTTCTAGGGTCCTCTACATCTTTAAGTTCAATGTATATTGTCTCACCAAAGACAACAGATTTTCCTTTCTCTCCGCAAGGGTATGACAAAAGTTGTGATATAGACCAGAAAAAGAAACTTTGTAATAAAGTGCAAATGGAGAAATCAATTGTCTCGTTGCTATCACATCCAAACAGTTATTTTCAACTTCACATAAACTGATTTTTACACATGAAACAGCGGTAACTTGAACAAGTTGCATTGTCTTTTTCATGCTATATTAATAATGATCTTGCAATGAGAAGTTGGTTAAAACACAGTGAATGGTGTATGCTTCAGCTACTTTTAGTTTACTCAGACATCCTCATTTTGCAACACAGGTTGTACAATATCACGGTCATCTGCTACCACGCCATGTACCTTCCTCTGTTGTATGTTACTTTTCTGGCGGACTTTCTCCAGGTATCATAAATTCATTATTCATCCTCTTCCCTCCATCTCCTTGACCTGCAAAGCTCAAACAGGAATCTTACTTAAACCTATTTATCCAATAGATTTACATAGTTGTACACTAAGATATTTGTAAAAGCTTACATGCTCTGTTCTAAATCATGTGTGCAGGAGGATGACTTGCATCTGGAGAATGTATACTACTCAGAAATGAAAGATGCTGGCTTCTTTGATGTCGATTGGGAGTAATTCAGCAGGCATAATAGAGGTGAATTTGAAGCTGTAAATGTGTAAATATGTACTAGTAACATTTTAGGAAATTCAGAAAATAAAAAAAAATTAATTTCCTAAACTGACGATACATTGTTTCCCTTCCAAGTTATATAAATTCTCAAGGATTTTACCGCTATTTCCCCTATGCTACTAGAGTAAAAAGATACTTTATGCATACATTGTTTTTTCCGGTATCCGAAAACTAACACCCAGAAATGTTTCAAAGAAAAACGAATCTTATTAGCACTAGCAGCATATATTTATTATTACTCCTAAAAGAGATAGGATAAAGACTGCTGCGCAGTCTGGAAATGAATTATATACAACGTGCTCTTGCACCACTTTCTGTATTTTATCTGCTACGGATTGTGTACATATAGATTTGTTAGATGATAGCCATTGAACCGTGGATTTACAGTTCATTTAGCAAGTTCAATTTTATTTCCTTTCTTCACACGAATTCTATACTGTCTTGAACTGCATACATTGTGAAGCCAATGATGGATCTTCGACTGTGGAGAATCAAGCCTTCATTAACAAGGTGGGAGTTAAGGTAGCCAACTAACTGGGTCAGGATCAGCAATCTAAGAATTCAGATAACCTTGTCAATCCACGTTCGCTTTTGGTATTTCATCCTTAATTTTTCGTAGATGGCGCAATTGACTGAAAGCTATTTAGTGTTGTTGAGGCTACGACAACAATCTTGAAGGCTACCACAGGAAGTTTTGAGGCCACAAGAAGCTTGGCAACAAAACAGCTTATTCTTCAAATCAGTTGATTATTTTTTTTTTACTATAATTTGTTAACATAGCAAGAGTACCACGTAATTATGCATCATACTAAATGTTGGTGTACTACGATCTTAACATAAGTAATGGGTGATGAAAAGAATACCAAAGGAAAAATAAAAAGATCTCAACATACTATTAGTTATTTCAATCAAATGCCAACTCTAAGGGATAAATTGGAAAAAAGAAATGCCTGCATTTTCTTCAAATATTTCTCAACTGCCTCTTGATATAACTTGGAGACAAATCAATCTTTTCAACAACCCTCCTCATTATCATGACAATTGACGGGAAACTGTAATTTCTCATATTTTACTTCTTAACCCGTCATTTATTTTCCTTAACGAAAGTCCATAGCCTTAGCTTGAAAGACATTTCTACGAGAAAACATAATTGAATCATTAGATTAAACCATAAATACTTTGTTAATTAGAGTAATCGCAAATGCATTTTGCTGAAGCTTGGAAAGAGAGTCTCAATCCTCCATTTAACCAATTTTGTTAATATTCCTAGTGAAAGAATTTCTCATTGGAGGAGTCTGCGTGTAAATCATTAATAACCATCTTTACAAGAAATCACCAACGTCTACTTTGCCCAAAAGGAAATAATGTGCATAACTTCTGTACTCCAACGATTCATCTGTCTACCAAATTTATTCCTCTGTCCAAGAAAGCCCAATGACTTGCACAGAAATGTTTCCTACTTTTGAGAAGTGGATTAATGACTTAGAGTCTGTTTGGCCTAGCGGCTAAAAACTGTTTGATAAGTGTTTTTCAAAAAAGTATTTTTTGTGAGAAACAGTTTGTGTTTGACTAATTCGTTTGAAAAGTGCTTTTGACTGTTTTAATAAGCAAATCGTGTTTGGTTAATCTTCTTAAAAAAGTGCTTTTGGGTGTCAAATTACAAAAAAGGACAAGTATCAATAAACGTTTACTATAAAGATTATTTTACAAAGAGAAATTATTTTAAATATGTATTATGAAAGACTATTATTAAGTATTATGAAAGACTATTATTAAGTTTTTGCTTTTAACTAATTAAAATTTAAAAGTACATATTAAATTTTTTTAATTAATATAATACATACATAAATAAATAAATATTAAATATTGATATAATATAACAAGATGATTTAAGTATACTAAAAAACTACAACCAAAATAAAATTTAAAATCATTCCACAAATTAAAATTCAACACAAAAATAAGCAGAATTCTTCATACATCACGAATATTCTCAATGATTTCATCCCTAATGGATTAATGAGGGATACTTGGTAAATATGTATTTATGATAGGGATATTTTTGTCTTGAAGAAAATTAATTTCTGCTTCTGCTTCTGCTTTTTCCAAGAAGCAGAAATTTTCTGCTTTTCCCTAACCGCACAAAAACTGCTTCTGCTTCTACTTAAAAGAAACACCTCAAGTATCCAATTTTTTTTTTTTTATCAAAAAAAGCGCTTTTCTCCTCAAAACCGCTAGGCCAAACAGGCTCTTAATGTGGTAGTTAATAGGGCTGGAGCGAGAGACAAGGTACCGGTTTAGCCGAATTCAATAACTTTAATTTAAACTTTGTATTTATCTTAAGAAATCCAATTAATATGTACAAATTATTAATCCAAAACTCAAAAACTTAAAAGGTCAAGAAATCCTGAGCCCATAGGTATACTAAAACATGAATCATTAGAATAAAGTGCTTTGTAAATTATTAAAATGTATCTCTAATAGGGTCGACATATAATTTGCTATGAAAAAGCGTAAAAAGTAATCAATGTAGTAATATATTTAGGTCTAATGCAGAAAAAGGTTGTTTTCATCAAATGTTAAAAGTTCGAAAAATAAGTTACTTTATTTGAAAAATTACGTTCCAACGGCACCCTAATTCAGAACATGATTTTAGGTTGTTATACTTTTATGTCTGAAACTCTTAAGTTATCAAATAGTGCTGACACCCTAATTCAGAACATGATTTTAGGTTGTTATACTTTTATGTTTGTAACTCTTAAGTTATCAAATACTATTGTACTCGATTAAAACTATTTTTCAAAAAAATAAAAATAGTGTTCGGATAAATTTGCTTGCACCTCAATTATTTTACCGAATATATATTCCGAGTCTATTTGTTCGATATTCCTTTTTAAGCATGAAGATATGAATTTTGATGACAAAACAAATTGCACACAACACACAAGTACCGTAGATAGTGCTGGACTGGTAAAAGTTACAACATTTTAATAAGAGATTTTGGGTTTGAAACTTAGATATGAAGTCAGCTTTAATGTTACATTCTTCAATGTTGTTTGGAGGCGCTATGGTCTATGTCCTTCTCCGTGTTTTGCTCACCTTTGATAAATATACAGGTTGGGATCTTGTCTAAACCCCACAATCCACCATGGGTGGACTTTTGTTTTTTTTTTTTTTTTAAAAAAACAGCTTTAACAGAGAACGTTTAATCAAAACTAATAGAATCCGTGAATTTCGAATATTAAATTGTTAAGCATGAAATTGTGAATTGTGATAAATGTTGCTCGAATTCGACTTAATCGAACTAATAATCAACTTTCGAATATCGAATGATTAAAAAAGACAAAACAAAATGCAGCATCTCAAGGTTTGGTGGCCCATACACACTTTAATCCTGACGACTGTTAGAAAGATAAGAGATAGAGGAAACTGCAAGAATCAATTCTGTTTATAATGTGTGCAAAAGTCATGAGTATTTTTTTAATTTCCTTTCCTCTTATAAACTAGTGAATGTATCCGCGCTTCGCGCGGTGATAAAAGACATTAATGAATATGCAAAAATAATTTATTTTAAATTTAGTCGAGATAGAAGAGATTAAAAAAAATTATGTACATGAATATACAATTAATATTATAAATTGAAAAATCACAAGTATAAATCTTTTCGTTAGAATTGTCTTCACAAGATTGATTGTTCTTTCTAAAACATTCAAATGTCATGTAAATATAAGAACAAAACCCTTTTACGCCGTAGAACTTTATAAATTTATGTACATGAATATAAAGTCAATATTATAAATTAAAAAACACAGATATAAATCTCTTCATTAGAATTGTCTTTTCAAGATTAGTTCTGTTTTCTAAAATAATATTGAAGTGCCACACATATATATAAGCACAAAACTCAAGTTTAAAGATGTACAATTACAATATTATTTATTTATATCAGTAGTGAAATTTCATCTCAAGAGCTGTTTTTCAATACTTGACCTTAACACTTGTCGTGAAACTTCATTGGTGGATATGAAAGGGTATGGATGGCATAAGCAATTATCAGGAATTTTATGATTCAATTTAAAAAATTAAGTAACTACAAAATAAATGTCAATTAAAATCGCAACTTTGTTTTTGAAATAAACTTGGCTTTGTTTCTTTTCCCTTATCTTTTCGTGGAGGGAGGTGGAAGGATACTTTCAAGTTTATTTCTCTAATTCATAACAGCTATCTTGACTTCTTAGTATATATATGTTAAAATTTACATTTTTTTTTTCTTTTACATAAATTGATATTTCGATAAACTGTAAATCCTTATCAGAAAGAATTAAAAGTTGAAATTTTCAATCCGATGAAGTTAAAGCCAAAATAAAGAGCTAGGTCTCCCTTCTCTAAACTTAGGAATTCTTTCCTTGTCAAACATGCTTCAAACACTGGAAAAAGAATGCGAGAAATTTAATATGTAGTACATGAAAATCAATAATGACTTTTGTTACATGAAAAAATCACTGATATGATATTCATATGAAATGAAACAACTCCACACCTCCAAAAATCTGTTTTTTTTTTCTTTTCAAAATACCCCATTGCTAATAATCCTCAATGAATTCCTGCCCTTTAAAACAAATTAACAGTGAGCATAAAAAATGACATACCTCTCTTTTTTTTATTAACGTTGAATATAAGATATAACCTCTCAAAGAAAACATTAGTGGAGGAAAAATTAAAAAGAAACTGTAATCTCTAAATTAGATAACAACATCAAAAACAACTCCGATAGAGAACATCTTGCAGCACCCATGACACTAATACATATTAAGATTAAGAAAATATCACATGCATGGGAACCTAAACAAACTACTACTCTATAAAAACTGAAGAGCCTAAATGTATGTGTTGTATAGGTTCCTTGTAAATTCTTATCCAAACAATAGAGTTAGCAAATTAATTGATCAAAGATGGGCGATGATGAAGTTGTACGGCCATTGATCAAAGAATCAATAAGAAGCATTAATATGAAAAAACTCTTTTCAATTTGTACATATGTGAATTTGAAACTAATGTTTTACAAGGATAATATTTTTTCATATCTCTCATATAGCAATTTCAAAAGTTACTAAAAATTAAAGGAAGCACGAAACAAAATGAAAAGACAAAAAGAAAAAATCAATTATGCATCATGTCGCGGAATCAAATTTAATTTCTTACTTATCATCAACCTGTACCAAAAGCTCCTAACTCGAGTTGACCAAATATCACTTGATAAGAGAGCGTGCGGCAGAGAGAAATGAGCTTTAACTCTTCATTTCTTGAGTCTATTTCACGAGAATTTTTTATTGCATTGCATATGTGCTTGTTAGATCTTAATTGGTAGGAGAAACGACGTCAACTACAATAAGTCTCCAAACCCAAAAGGATTAATTAATGACTTCCCAAATATTCTAAGATGGAAATCTTTCAATTACAATTTAGATGTATTCCTATTGGTTGTTGTAACAAATAATAAGAGATCGTTGATAACAACAAATCATCAAATTATATACGTTTTACAGGAATGTTAAGACAATATCGTTCATCAATTTTTATTATCAAGAAATATACATATCATATCTGACCTTTTCATTATAAGGCAGAGCTGTACTTTCTATAAACCCATAACAAAATAATATTGCCACTTGTCCCTCTATAAAATTCAACGGACATAATTTTAGTTCATGCTTGTTTAGAGCAAAATGAAAGAGAAATGAACAAAGTAAAATTTATTGAATGATACAAATCAGATGGAAAAATTACTCACCGACGGTTAGCAGTGTAATCGGATGATCAATCAATGTAAAATTCACTATCAAATTAAGAAGATGAGATGGTCAAACATATATATATAGGTGATGATCCTAAATATAATATAGAATGAAAATTTGCTGACTTTCCAGGAGTAAAAATTTATTCATTTTTTACGTTACAAGCATTAGGAATTTAAGTTAAAAGATGATATATTGTAATTAAGGAATTTGTCACCAAAATGCCTCAAAAGCGTTACTCATTCCTTAATACTCATTATGGTCAATTTGTAACTGATGTAGAGACATAGAGTCTCGTGATCAGAATTTGATGGGCAAGTAAATACATAAAATGGAAGAAAAAGGAGAAAAAAAGAGAAAAAAGATAAATATCATTGGAGGCCATAGAGAGGTGCCACATCACCTCTTCTATTCCTAGCTTTATATTATATATAGATTTCAACCGACTCCACTGGTGATATTTCACTATCATCATTATTAAAACTAAAGTAAAGTTGCCCCACCTACATTTGCTTCATGTGTTTATGCAAAGCACAAAAGGCAATCAAAAACAAATATTACAAATAGTGATTTGCATCAAAGCAGTTGGCTCTCATTATGATCATGCATTGACTCCTTTTGAAAGGGTTTTTGATTAGTGTATCATATGGAGAGAAAGCATTTGTTTCTTAATCCTTAATTTATTTTGACTGAATAATTTAACATTGCTTTAGTTTCATTCAACCTACATCAATTTTATGACTTTTGCACCCTTTTTTCTTCTTAATTGCTCAAATCAAATGATTGAGTCATGTTGGAGGAAAAAGGAACAGTTAGACATAAGATACACTACTCTAGAGAAAAGAAAAAGAAAAGATAAAACTTATGGAACTTTTGGAAAGGAAATGAAAAGAATATTTAATTTAGTTCGATGAATAAGAAGTAAAACAACTAAGATTATAATCGATCGTATCAAGTAATCCATCCGTACCAATTTGTGTGGCACCTTTTCAATTTCGAGATTCAAATAAGTCTTTCTTTGATCGTAATTTTTCATATATCATTTAAATTTTGTCTTATAGTACTTTTTACATAGTCTTTTCCAAATATTTAAGTTTTTTAAAATTTTATTTGGAAAAACTTAAATATTCATATTTGAATTTACGATCAAAATTAAAAAATTTAACTCTCGAAATTCAAAATGTACCGTACTTATAAAATATTGTCGAAACGGACAAAAATGACTTGTCAATGTAAACGAGGGAAGTCGTTGATATATATATAATTATGCACATAAAGTTGTCCCTTTAAGCGTGTTCTGACAGTCAACTTTGTTTGACACAACTTTTTAATCATCCAATCTTTGATTGCCCAAAATAATAGAGTACACTAATGCTACCATTTATACACTTGAATGGTTCAGCAAGAGCCAAGCAACCATCTTCCTGATCATGACTTCTTGTTTGTCGTCCATCCTTATCATTATTTTTTTAATAACTGTAGTGTCCGGATTAGCTTGTACATAATTTGATTAATTTCATAAGATATTTGCTATCTTTCACAAACACAAGTATCGGGTAACTCTATCCATCAAAACTTGAATAGATGAAAAGAAATCACTTAATGTGTTTGCCTCGATGGAATTCGAATTGAGACCTCATGATCAGTTGATTCCGTTGACTACTAGATCACATCCTCGGATGCATTTAGGTGATTTTACATAAATGACTACATTTTGGTGGTTTAAAAATTGTCATAGCTACATTTTCAATATTTACATGGCATAGCTACTTTTTTTTTTTGCTGTATTCGTTTTTTCCCCCGCTGTATTACAATTTTTTTTTCTTTTTACATTGTATTCATGAAAATGACTATCTGTTTCATAAACGGGCTTGTTGTATTCATGAATACAACGAGCAAAATTGAATACACAAAAACATAGATACTCCAAAAATTAACAAATACACCCTAAAAAATATGAATACAATCTAAAATATTAACAAAAAAAGCTCAAAAAAGTGAATACAATCGTCTAATTCATGAATACAACAACACCAACCATAAGTTCCGGCCAGATCTGCCGGAAATTTCACAACAACAACAACAACAACAACGCTTATGTTAACAAATACACCCTACAAAAATGAATACAATAGAAAAATTTACCAAAAAAAGCTCAAAAAAGTGAATAAAATCGTCGTATTCGTCAATACAACGACTTCCGGCCAGATCTGACTGTTTCCGTCCAGATCTGACACCGACGCCACTAGATCTACGAAAACATCGCCGTCACCAACAAACACCGCTGTTATCCTTCATCGTCATCGTCACCAACAACTCCTCCATTAAAATGAAATCGAAGCTTGTTCAAGAACCCTAACAATGTCAGAAACGTTTTTTGTTAAAATCAAAAAAATGGAAGAAGATATTTAACAAAATACACATAAAAAACAACTAAAAAACGAAAGAATTTTTGTGTGTGTTTTCAGAGAGAAAAAGAAAACAAGTGTGTGTTTTTAGAGAGTGAAAGAAAACAGAGAGTTTTAGAGAGAGAAGATAGTTGGAGAAGAAGAAAAAGGTGGGTAAGTACAAAGAGAGAGTCAAAGAAGAACGGACATTTCCAATGCTTTTTTCTTTCTTCCCTTTTTCTTTTTTACTTTATTTTATTTTAATAATTATTAAGTGTTATTAAGATACAATTATTAGCTATGAGATGTAATTAATTAAAATTATAACTACTAAATATAATTAGATAGTAGTAGTAAGTTACGTCCCGTAATTATCCCTTTATTTTACCCCCTTGACATTTTTGAAGTTAGACTAAGTAATATCAAAGGAACAGTGAGACGATTTAAATTCCTCCGCTCTCAACTACAAATTTGGCGTTCGAGTATTGGGTTTTGAATGAAAAACTTTTTAATAGAAAAAACTAAATTACTCGTCTACCTGACACAAATCTAGCTTAGTCATCTTAGTATGATTCTAATACTAGATAATTGAAAAAAGAATGTTAAACAAATCAACTAGGTGAAACTGAAAATGTGCTTCAATTTTTTTTTCCATCTCGATTACGTCATTTACGGTTTGCTATTGAAACTTATAAATTTTCTTCTTTACCACCAAGTTCTATTAATAAAGAATAAAATCGACTCACTTCGAGTTTATTGGAAAAAATTAGTCACAGGAACGTGAATAGTTAGTATAGAAATTCCTTTTTTTTCTTAATTAATTTATATTTTCACTTTGAACCAAATGAGTAAAATACGTGATCACTTTTAGTAAGTACTTTTATTTTTAGGCAAACTTGTAACTTCGTAAAAGGTCATATTAGGCTTTATATTGTTTATTTTTTTTGGTGAAAAGTTTGAATTATTTTTGGTAGGAAAATTTGGAATTTTGGTGAAGGAAGCACCATGACATAAAAAGCTCTCAATCAAGGGCAACCTTTTTCTAATTACTCGCTTTATTTTAAGTTTTCAACTCAAAAAGATGGTCAAAGAAACTGAGGGAATTAAATTCGGGTCACCCAAGTGAGTTAACTCGGATTCATATAAATAATAAATATATATTTGTTATATATTTAATTTAAGTTAAAAGGAAAGGACATAACTGTTGGACAAAAGTTTCTGAACAATTGTACCTATTCAAGAAACATTAAAGAAGTTCTGCAGAAGAGCTTCTCATTTCTGGAAAAAAAAAAAAGGTGTTTCCTTTCTTCATTCCAAAAACAGAAAAAACTCTCTTCTTCTCTGTGAAGAACTACAGTGGCAGATTTCTAAGAAGAAAGAAAGTATCTTCACCGAATACTGAAACAAACTTCTGTAACAGGTATGACTTAGACTGTGAATATATATGGTGTAATTCGTGTTTTTTAACATATAATTACACTATCGATTAGTGAAATAAATATATGGATCTTGCGAGAACTGTATCTTATAGATTGTGTATTTTTCCTACAGAAACAATATTGAAAGGACATTCATCAAGAAGGGATTATTAGAGTGCTATAAAGTTGGAAATAAAGTTTAAATATAAAGTCATCAAATGGTGAAAAAATGACTCTTCCTTTATTTTTTATGTCGGTATTAGTATGTTCATGAATTTTATCCAAAAGGTCCTTTAAGCTGGTAGCACGTACATGAGTCCAAACGAATTAATTTATGTCTCGTCCGATCAATAGGTTAAAAGTACTTATTTTTTAACAAATATTTTACTCCTAATTAAAATTTCTGAATTCTCTAGAACATGCATATACATGCACCACAAATGAAACCTCAATTATGCCTCTTTGCGTCCTTTATTTTCTTTTATTTTTTATGTCGGTATTAGTATGTTTATGAATTTTATCCAAAAGGTCCTTTAAGCTGGCAGCACGTACATGAGTCCAAACGAATTAATTTATGTCTCGTCCGATCATGAGGTTAAAAGTACTTATTTGTGAACAAATATTTTACTCCTAATTAAAATTTCTGAATTCTCTAGAACATGCATATACATGCACCAGAAATGAAACCTCAATTATGCCTGTTTGCGTTTGGATCCTAATTGACAAAATCAAATCAAACTAAGCAGCGGCGGGCCAGTGGCTTAAGATCAGGTTAAATCAAATTCGGTATCTTAAATGGAAGATATAGAATTTTATATGAAATTCAAATATTTTTAATAACTATTAGATTAAATACATAATTTTAAAAGTATAATGAATTCAATGTTAAGAATCTTAGAATTGAACTCATGAAGGTAAAATTTTGGATCCGGTTTAATGCACAAGGAATGGTTTTTACAATATCTAGCCTGTGAAGGTATAAACTTCAAGATCAATTATCAATTCATTACGTATAATTCTGTTCCTTAACAACATTGATTAAATAAGACACTTTGCTAATGAGATTGATAAGTTATGCTAACTTTTCTTGTTTATATTTTAAACTCTCTTCCCGTTGAGGCTTGAGCCTCACATATCGTATGGTTGGGGGAAAAAGAGTTCCATTTGCTTGTGATATTTAAGTTGATCATTAATCAACTGTAAAAAGGTGAGAATACATAAACGGGTTTTGAACACTCAAGTCATTTATCTATTTACTTTATGTTCTTAACTTTAGGTAAAAAAGTATATATTTAGTTAAGAAATTGAAAAGAAAAAAGACAAATAACAACAATATATGTTGGATTATAAAACCATCAAAAACCAAAAAAGAAAAGACAATTAAAGGTGCAGAAAGTATTATTTCATATTCCAAAGTTCAGCCATGTTTGTAATTTGGTAGCATGTGAACAATATCAATAGCTTTTTTCACGTATAAAATATCAAAGATTTCCTTTTTGATTAAAGGATGAATAAATTACTTGCTCGAAAGTGTATTTTTCTCAAAAGTATATTTGAGAAAAAGCTATTTTTTTAGTGTTTGCAAAGCAACTTTTGTTATTGAAATTACGAAAACGTATGGAGATGTTAAATCTCAATTGCCACACATGGTACCTATAACAAATGAAATCAATTTTTTATTATTATTTTTGTTTGTTTAATTCATGAGCTTACAAGTCTGGTTTATTTTTATTTTTTAGTAATGAGTTAGAATAAAACATATACATACATTATATCTGCATGCATATCAGTTTATAATGCTCGGATTCTTAAAAAATATTGATGGTTGCTTGTGAATTCTCCAAAAGTAATATATTTTTTGAAGAATAGATATGAATGAGGTAATATTTTTGAAGAGTCCAAGCAACACATATTGGGTGGTTAACTTTTTTATTTTTTTCGGTTAGCAGCAACCCAATCCAAACATATTGACTTTCTTAATTTAATTTAATACTGAACTAAAATTTAAATCAATTGAAATCATAAGTTTTCCTCTGTTGATTTGATTCTATATTTTGTTTTTTCCACCAATTTTCGAATTATTCTTGCACATCTCCCAACTCTAGAATCTTTAGATGGAGACAGGCGGTCCGGTCGAACCTGTTCGATTGAACGAAACCTAACACCTTGTTTGGATGGTTGTTACCGATTACTTTCTTCTGTCTCAATTTATGTGACACTTTTCATTGTTCGAGATTCAAACTGTATGAACTTTGATTATCATTGTAAGATGTATTTTTTCATCAAATTGATATGAGAAAGGTTGCAACTTATAGTTTTTTTCATGTAGTTTTCAAATATATAAATTTTAATGTTAAAATATCGAGTTAATCTAATTCAATTTACCTTCAAAGTTTAATTAAATCGACTCTCGAAAAGCAAATAGTACCACATAAATTGGGAAGGAGGGAGTATATTATTTAGCGCCATAAGTTTAAATACAACATTATTTTGATTATTACTTAAATTTTATTGGACCTTATCGTTTCTTATTTTCATTTTGTCTTTGCTCAAGTATCTAACAATCATATTTTATCCTTTACACTACCTTTTTATAATAACTTTGTCCCGTATCCTATTTTTCTTGTGTGTGTTTATTCTTCAAAAAATGATACTATCAATACAATAAAATACGATACAGTATCAACCATCCAAACAAGGTTTTAAGCCCCAGTTGGGATCCTTTCGGTGAACCCACGCCAACAGCCCTACGCATTTCACACTTACCTCTACTCTCTCTGTCTCTGCCTAATTCTGTGCTTCTGATCACCCTAACAACCAAAAATTCTCTTTCTCACACACATCATCATGATATATTCAATTCAATTTTCTAGGGTTCATCGATCTATATATTATATATAAATATATGCATTACATTCGCACGTTGCTTTCTCTCTCTGCATCCTTTGTTTATTATCCGTAAGAGAACATTGATGCATACATCAGAGAGCTTTAACCACCCAAAGTAACGACATATTTACGCTACCATTCAATTCTCTAAGATTCCCCAAAAAACACAGAGCATTCATTTCTGTTATCGTCGCCCGGTGAGTTTTCTCTCTCTCAATTCCCATTTCGAAACGGTGTCGTTTGTTCTCTCATTGGAACATCCTTTCACTTTCCTAGATCAAATCGCCCCATCAACCTTTTTTTTTTTTTTCAATGTGATTTTTAAATGTGATTCTGCCATGCATTTATAATACTTTTAGGTTTGCAAATATGCCTGCATTTTGTAGATTTAATTATTGATGTTTTAGCTTCTTCCTTTTTTTTTTTGTTGCAGGAAGTGATATCTGCTACTTTGGATTGAATTTTAAGATAAGAGAATAACCATGTATGCCGCCGAGCTGGTGGAGATTGTACCAAGGGAACTCAAGTTCATATGTACGCTTTTCCATATTCCATTTACACGCTTAATTGTGTTGAGATGCATGAAACTTAGTTTGGAAAAAAAAAATATAGAAAACAGTGAGTTTGAGCAGTGCAAAATTGGGCTGTGCAATCATGCTGCTCCCTCTGTCCCAATTTGTGATACTTTTCATTTCCTGAGGTTCAAACGAACTTTGACCAACATTTTAAGATCGTATTTTTTTACCAAATTGATACGAGAAAAGTTGAAACTTATACTACTTTTTCATGTAGTTTTCAAATATATAAATTTTAAAAATCTAATCCAATTTAGCTTCAAAGTACAGTCATATTGACTCTCGAAAAGCAAAAAGTATCACATAAAGAGTACAACTTAATCAGACTGAAGCATTCACATGGATAACAGACGGATTTAATTATTCTAACAAGAATTATTGATAAATGAGGCCGAGGCTTTTGGTTTGATTTACACTTTCAATTATTTTTATTGTGGGGTGGGGGGTGGGGACGCATCTTTTTGCTTTATATTGGAAATTTTGTTGTATAAATGTGGGAAGGATGTAATAACTGAACTGATATTTAGTTATATTGGCTTTTTCCTTGCAGTTGAACCGAAGAAGCAAAACTCTTGCACTATTCGACTAGTTAATAAGTCCCAAAATCATGTTGCTTTTAAGGTATGGGTATTTGTTGTTTCAGTAAAAGTACTATCTGGGAATTATATTTATTCAGAAGAGGTTGATTAGTATCATGTTGGAATTATTTTAACAGGTCAAGACTACTAGTCCAAAGAAATACTGTGTTCGACCTAACACAGGAGTTATTAAGCCCAGATCATCCTGTGATTTTACAGGTAAGAAGAATTCTTCGCGATGGCAGCATACCCATGTCTGTGTTTTGAGTATGGCAGCGCTATAACAAATCATTAAATTTCTTGTAGTAGTAAATGCAACTTAAGATTATTCTTGGATCTTGGTACAAGAAGTAGTTCCTGGTGCATGATTTTGCTTGTGCAATTTACTATGAAGATAAGCCATCACTTCAGCATTGCTAAACCTTTCAATATGATTACTTGTCTGGATGATGTTAATTTTAATTTTAAAAAAAAAAACGTCTGGATGATGTTCTGGAATGTATTGCAAGAAATCATTTTGGATTATTCGTCGTTATGCTATCAAATGGATAGAGAATTCTAGTCTTTTATATAATTGAGGGAATTTGCAGCTAGAATCAAAGGGTCAGTGTTATGGATTAGGGTCAACAGTGAGGAAGATGGTAACGATGGAAGCTAATGTCAGCCTAAACTAAATAAGCTTTGAGAATTGACACGGAATTGGTTTTGATGGTGGTGTCCTTCTTTTTCTTCACTGGAGAAAGTTCATGCGCTATATAGAAAGAAATTGCTAAATAGACTGAACATGAGCAATATAATCAAGAAGAACAACCAACCAATGCTTTGATAGCCACGCCTTTGGTCTAATGGTAAGAGTGCAACAGGTGACGTGTGGGTTAGGTGCACCTCACGGGTTCAAACTAACATGTTTTGGCGGCTTGGGCTAGGTCTAGTGGTAAGAGTGCAACATTTGACATGTGGGTTAGGTGCATGTCGTGGGTTGAAATCTATAGCTTGGTATTTAGGTGGAGAAGGGTAGAGGGACGGACCAATTGTCCACCGAGTTTTGAATCGTGCACCAGTGGTTCTTAGTTATTAGAAAATCACTGTTTTGTATTGTTAGAAAGGCACACTTAATAGCTAAAATTATGTGGTGCTATGAAGCTTGGTGTTTTGCATCACTTAGGTAGCGTTTAGTGCAAGTACCAAGGCTAAGTCGTGTTCCTCAACAAAAACTAGCGAACTAAACTCTTATTTTATTTAAAGCGCAAAACAAATTCAGCCAGAGGCTGTTGCTTATTCGAATTTGCGTTAACAGATGAAAAAAATAATAAAAGAGGACATAATTGGGTTATTAGAGTATTAGAATTCTTCTCCATATATGCTTCAGTTCTCTTCTCATTGTCTTTTTATTCTTCTTCCCTTTGCTGCTACTCTTCTTTTATTACTCTTTGGTTTTCCCGATTTGCTTTTTTTTTTTTTTTTTTTTTGGGGGGGGGGGGGGGGGGGTTATTCATTCTTCTTCCTTGTACGATTTGTCTTTTTATACAATTGTGCTTTGGGATTTTTGCTTTGGTTCTCTCTTCTACTCTCCCTTGCTGCTAATGTTTCTATTTCTTCTTTTCTTGTTTGTTCTTTAGTTCATTTTATATTCTCCACTTCCTAGTTTCTAGCTGAATGCTAGGAGAATATTACAATGGCTCTTTGGAATCACTATTATTTGCTAGTATTGTTGTTAAAGAGTTATATATGGAATTATGTTGCAAATTGATTGTTATGACTAATTAATTGAAAAGTGAAGGTAGTTTTTTGGAGTTATCTTGCATGGCCTTGCTGAATTAACATTTTAATGAAATTTAATTTGAGTTGTTGGGGTTAATGTTGTCATGTTTGTATATTGGATAGCATAATTAGTAATGTTAATTGGAATTTTGATGTTATAAGGTATATTGATTTTCTTTTTACTGATGAAAAAAGTATGCACTTTAGTTCAAAGAAGCATGCATTCATCTCTTCTTGCTTGAAGCTCCATGGTGTTGTCACTATCTTGCTCTTGCAGGAATTTTGAGTGATTGTCGGTCTTTTGAGACACTCTCCAGTTTTTTTTTTTTTTTTTTTTTAAACACTTCCAATCAGGGCATGGGTCAAGTAACCTTTCATGCTAGTATTTTGGGGCATTCCCTTCTTTTTGTGTCTCATGTTGTTTGTTAATTTACTGATGTGTGAGCATAATATCTGGGACGGAGTGTCCTCTCCGTTCAATTTTAATTCAACCTGTAACTCAAGTTGTACCTGCTTCGATCGCCTGTCTTTAATACAGACTGTTGTTCTGCAAGATTTTGTTCCTATTTAGAGATGATATACAACATATATACAGATATTGTGATGCGTCAATTCTCCCTGGTGAGAAACATCTGATTGCAAATAATCCTCTGCCTAATATATTGTTTCTGTTAGCAACAATGATCAATTTATCGTAGGCAATATATAGGGTTTTTAACATTTGTTTATGCAGTGACCATGCAGGCACAAAAGGCACCTCCTCCTGATATGGCATGCAAGGACAAGTTCTTAGTTCAATGCACAGTTGTGGCAGAAGAGACTGTTGAGGACGATATTACATCAGCCATGGTATATTCTCAGTGGATTATACAATTTCTCAAAGGGCACTCCTCTGACACAATTTCTGATTGCTTTAACTGTAGTTTTCCAAAGATGATGGCAAGTATGTTCAAGAAAATAAGATGAGAGTTATCCTTGTCAGTCCACACAGTTCGCCTGTTTTATCACCAATCAATGGAGCACAAGGTGATCTTCCAAGTTACACAGATTCACCACGAGAAGATCAAGTACATGGTAATGAAAATATCAGTTCACAGCAAGAAGTAAGTAATACTCTTCGGAAACCAGAATTTTTTGACCATGTTGTTTATTATATTAAAATGACAACAAGCTAAATAATGGTAATCTTTTTCAGGGATCTATCAATGGAGTACATAACCACAGTGGAAGATACGAAGAATCGTTGACTAGAGATCAAGTAAACCCACTTGATCAAAATCCACAGAAAGAAGTAAGTTATTCTTCTGAACTAGAATTTGGAGACCGGTTATAAATGAAAAAAAATACCGTGGAGTAATGCTAAGTATGTTCAGATATGTCAATTTGGGATTTGGTTGTAAAACTGCGGCCAAGTACCATGATTAAGGCTCTGAACCATCTGAATATATAGAAAAGAAAAAGAGAGAATTTGTCTTAAATTTGTTCTAAACAATATGCTCCTTACATAGGAGTTCGAAACAAAGTTTAGACTGCATAAAATTAGGGAAGTTATCAAATAAGGAAAAAATATCTAAATCTTGATATTCCTAATTATGACATAACTATGAAGAGTATTCTATACTATAAACCTAAACACATAGAGAAAATGTAGAATATGCTGTAACATATAACTATATTAATTCTCAGTTATTTCAGCAGTTGCTTGATAAGTTGATAAATTGAGTTTCCGGTGTTTAGTCTATTTTATGAACATTGAGTTAGCCGTTTGGTAATATATTTTACACTTTCCAGCTGGATGAGAATGTAAGTGAGTTTAAAAAGGAAAATGCCAACATGCAAATGGAAGGAAAGCATGTGCAGTTGGAGACGAGGAAGCATGAAGAAGAGATGGAATTAGTCAAGAATGTTGGGATCATGAAGTCCAAAATAAGTGAACTAGAACGAAAACTAAGTGAGGTTAGAATTTTTTACCTTTTCACTTTTTTTTTTTTTTTTTTTATAAATTTCAATTTGAGTCTGGAACAACCTCTGTTATGTCATTTGCAAAAACCACATTTAGTCAATGTCCTTTGTGGTTTTAGTTTTTATATGGATACAGCTTTGCTGAGGAGTTGCCTGGTTTTATTTTTTAAGTAAATGTTATTTACGTCTTGAAAAGAAGCCACTTGTCGTTGATGAATAAGAATCAATTTTGTGCAATCAAGGGGGTAAAACCAACCAATGGAGAATTGGAAGACATACCTTCCATCAATCAAGCAAGGGATGAAAGGATTGTACAAAAATATGCCGGATCACTTCCGACACATGGCCAACTCACAATTTCGGAAGTTTTCAATACGTTGCTCAAACTATGTTGAAACACTTTCTTCTTTTTTGATGTCCAATGCATGATAAGGTTCAGAGTCGTTGCATAAGATCTTTTCTTTGGCAAGTACACAGTAACATCGACCTTACAGAATATAAAACAATACTGGGAATCAACCACAATGAGTTTCTCTTATTTACGCGTGCCTCATTTTTATCATAGAATTTCAGTTTGTGCTAGCTTTGGCATCTATTGGTCAAGTTGATCTATTGATGAAAATTGGAAAGGATCTAGTTTAGCTAGTTTATACCGCAGTTTGCTGCCTTGTCTAGTCATTTTTGATGAATTCAATGCCAAAAGAATAAAATTTGGAACCAAAATCAACCTCGGCCCTTCTTACTGAAGATTTTTCTATTCTTCTGGAGCACTTCATAGAGTTCGAGATTTCCCTCCCTCGGGAAGTTTTTGTTCACAGATGAGTCTAATATTAGGTTTGGTGTCCGCAATTATTTTGGGGAAGTGCTGTTTCTCACTCTTTCGTACACTCTTACAGGCCAAAGACACCATCTCAAGGCTAACGGAGGAGAGGAAATTTACCGCTCAAGAAAGAGAGAGCTTACAAAGAGAATTGGTATTTTCGTTTGTTCCTATATGGTTTAAACAAGATGGGTTTTTTTTTTTTTTTTTTTAATATTATTAATTTAAGATCGACAGCAGTAGAAGTCCTCAAAAATTTGGGATGCTACCCTAATTCTTAACTAAATCTCTATTGGTTAATGATAGCCACAGTATGCTGCGTAACTGGTCTGAGTCCATGTTAGTCTAGCTTTACCTCAAGCAAATTATGTTCTTGTCTTTGATTGGTCGGATCCATTTAAGTCTTACAAAATGTGCACCCGTGAAAGTGAGGGAGGAAGAAATTGTGTTTCAGTTTCTCTCCCCAAATTTTACCTGATAAAAAAGTTTGTATTTCAGTCACAATGCTCCTTTGGTATGATCTTGTGCTCAATAAGAAGTGTCCCCAATTAACCCCTTTTTTTTCGTGTTCTTTTTGTGGTGATGTGCTTTGCAGGTCATGTTGACAAATAAGAAAGGCGGAAAGAAAGTCCGAGTTGGATTTCCTCTCCTCTATGTGATTACTGTGGCCTTTATTAGTATGGTGTTCGGTTACCTTTTGCATTACTGATGGAAGCATTTAATACACGCTACTATGACTGAAAGGTTATGGTCTATATCTTGATAGACGATTTTTCCTTCATAAAGCCATATCTGCTCTATCTAAAGCTGAGGATCAAGTATGTTGTTGTATTGACCAGTAGTGGAGTATATCAAGTGTTGTAAATGCTGTTTTTAGATGGAATAAAGTGTAATAATCTCCGTCTACCACACCATCCCAGCAGGGGGAGGAGTTGTGGAGTATCTTTTTGCTGAAAGTGTTGATTTTAGTGATGGTTTTGTGAGGGTGCGTTTTGCATTTTATGTGATAGTAGTGGTGGCTAGATATCGGACATGGGAGAGCAATTACTGTGAATACTAAAAAACGAAAAGAATATTTTTATTTTTCTTTTTTCTTTCATATCACGAAAGACATTTTAGTTTTCGTAGGAAATATCAGATAGGTTTTATTTTAATCAAGGAAATATTTTCTTGGTAAACAACACTTTTCCCATTCTAGCACTTACCTCATGTCTCCCTAATTCCTAAATTTGCGCTCAGTAAGAGGAAAGGAAAGGGGTAATATGTTTTGGTGGCTCATTTGTAAAGAGGGAAACAATATGTTAGTAACCATTGGAACTGTGACGTAGAGTCCCCAATTTACGGCATATGGCGGAATATTGTATTGTTTTCACGACTTTAAGTAAGATCCCTTTCATCTTTTGATCTAGGACTGTTTGGCTGTTCAAGAGGATATAGCTCATAGGGCGTGGAATAAAGGACGGGCATATTCAGGATATCCCTCTTTAGTGTGTTCGTCTATTATCAACACTAGATGTAGAAAAGCATGAAGGAAGCGCGTGATTTTTTATTTTTTATTTTTTAAAAAAGGGCAGTTCCGTGCAATCACAGCATCTTGCGCTAGCAGAGTTGGGGGAAGGGCCATGGGGTGCGTTGTAGACAGTCTATTCTAATGCAAACATTAATGAATTCTTTCACGGCTTGAATCCATGACCGATAAGTCAAACAGAGACAAGTTTACCGTTGTTCCAAGATTTTTTAAAACCTTTAGGAAGTGCATTTGCTCCAAGGTTTCCCTTCAGGAAGTGCGAATTTATGAATAGGAATTTATGCCGATAACACAATTACTTTATTCATGAGTCCCCATGAAATGTCACAACGCCCTCACTTCGCGTCTTCTGACAGCGGTTAGAACGACAGTTACTCTATCTCTCTCCTCTGATTCCTTTTCGGATTCTTTTTATATAGCAAATATTGTTGGAATTTCAAAAACTTCCAGCTGGTCACCTTATTTCTTCGCTGACGACGTACCATGATACTTTTTGTTTTGTCGAGCCCTGTTTTGGTCTCTGCTTTGATGGTTATACTTGCTACTTCTTGACCTTTTTTCCAAAACTCATGAGTCGCGGGATAGGTTTCTCACATGAAATAGCTTAATATTGACCTACTTGTCTCGCCAAGTAGTTAAAGTTGAATTAATTGTTTTTGAATTACACTATTCAGTCCTCAAGGAGGAAACAAACTTAAAAAGTAAAAACTAATAACATGATGTAACTAAATTCAAAAATAAAACAAATCCTCAATTTGCATATACATTCGCGCAACTCTAACATCCAAATATATTCACGCAATTCTAACACGTAGAAGATGAAAACTCTATAGATGGATTATCCAGAACGGACCTTAATTAGTTCCGGTGATCGTTCAATGGGAAGTCCGAAAGAGCTACATATCAATCTCATGTTGAAACGAGGGATATGAAATTCACTTCGTGAAAAGCTTCCTTCAAAATTATATTTTATTACTGCCTTTTGACAATTATTTCTTTCTGAAGTTCAAATGTTACAAACTGGAATGTATACCAGGTAATAACACCACAAATTGGTACATAAGCAAGAACAAGACGGAAACACTTCAGTAGCCAAAATTTACAACAAGTTAGAATAGACATATCACCATCTAGGAAAGTGTCTTTCCGGATTAACTTACAAACACGCTCGCCATGGTCAGCCAAAGCTTCACCGTTTCTAAACACTCGACCCCTAACGAGATGATTTTGCTGTGTATATTTGTATTTATGATCATTTAATCAGTTATATAGTTTGCTAAAGCAATGTTAAGTGACAGCAGCACTAAATGTATAGGATCTGGGTGAAGCTCATAATGCTGTCAGCAATCTGTACACATACAGTTTTTAAGGATCCACTGGAAGTCCCTTGGCCCATTTTTTTTTCACGTCAATTTCATTTCTCTCGTGCACATCATCATGGACCCGGTTCCGTTGGAGAACCAGGGGCAGGAGGAGCAAATCCCCGACCACCAAATACGGGGCGCATGAATGAATCGTCAAACTTGCGCCAGTACCGATGCACTTTATCACTTGGTGCGGTAAGTAGCATCCTCAGACTGGGTGGGTGAGGAAGATCTTGACCATTTAAATCGACTTCGGATCCCTCCCGACTGCCTAGGAGTGGCGCTGTTAGAGACTTTGGAGTATTTGCATCTGATGACACTGTACTCAACTGCCTCTGGTGTGGCAGCAGGAGGCTTATAAGAGGTTTTGTCATTAAACCGAATACCTGGAAAAAAGATAAAAAAACAAAAAGAAAAAAAAAACACGTTTACCATTTTGGATTTCGCGCACGAGTGGATAGTTGGATAACTAGGTATTAACAAAGAATGTCAAGGCAGAGGCAGGAGGTACATACCATTGTGCTGAAAAGAACAATGGTTATGGTGCTGGTAATCATTATCGCATTGTCTTGCAATTGAGTGTGTCCCGAACGAGTGAACTGCATGACCAAATGATCAATGGTTCATGACATAAAAGAATACAGGGATGTGAAAATAAGTAACATAAAGTGTCATATAAGGGCTAATATTCCCAAAAAGTAAGAACAATGGTCCTAGCAAGCATTTGACCATGTAATTTGGAATCATGATTTCATATTTTGATTTCAAATCAGGCATTTGTTTATGAGGATCTGGAAGAGAGGGTCAACTATGGCAGTGACTGTTTAAATTAGGACCATAAATTTGCACAAAATTTCAACCTCAACTTCATATCATGATTTCAAATCTCAAAATTTTCCAAAAACAAAAGTAGGATTTGAGATTCCAAATCATGATTTTAATTTTTTTTTTTGTGTAAAACTCGAACCATAACTATTTATTGTAAAAAAAATCCATAAGTTGGTAGATATATTTTTTAAATGTACAATGTGACTCAAAATAACAACGTTGGTTCGTTTTCTCGGTCATCTGATCGGAAATGCATGCTTGGCGTGAAAAAATTGTCCGTACCACGTGGAAGGATTATATTAAAGAGTAGTTCCACTACAACTAGAATAGTTCCACTACAACTCATGTTCAATTTCCTTTTTATTGAACTAAAGTTCGATTAATAGATGTTGCATCCTTTAAAAAGGCCGTTTTGGTAGCATATTAACTTGTTATGCACTATGGTTTGCTCATTTGGTAAGATTGTGGGAAAATTTTGATAGTTTTCACAACTTGTGGAGTTTTCAGATTTATATGAAGAAAAACAACGTAAGAACTCCAAATTACATGTCCAAACAAAACTTCAATTTCAAATCAACCTGATTTCAAATCACTGATTCCATATCATAATTTTGAATCATGTCCAAACAGGGCCCTAGTATATGAATAGCACTTTTACCTTATTATATGCCAGTGCCATGGATACTGCACCTCTCATCAAACCTGCCCACCAAATTATCACCTACAAAAGAAAGTTAGTAACCGATATTTGTATGAGATGGCTAATATAAGAGAATTTGATCAAGCCACAACTCACTTGCTGCCTAATGGTAATTTTTTCCTCCGAGGATTTCTTCATTAAGTTGGATAAGAATGATAATGGGAAAACAAAGGCAGCTCTCCCCAGCAAGATTAGTCCCATCAGTATTGAACTCACTGCAACTGATAATCCAGGACTGCAAGAAATAACAGAAGCACCTGATAAGAACTACGAACTGTATGACCATAAGTCAAACGGGAGAAAGGTTAACCATGAAAGAGTTAATACTAATCTCTATTCTATCCTGCTTCAGCATACCTATCACTAACAAATTTCCACTTCTCGATATCCAAAGCATCCATACCGACATAGAGGAAGAGGAAAGTCTCAGCAAGAAATGACAAAGTTGCAAAAGCGTGCCTACACAAACAAAGACCGATAACATTTAGACGAAATATGTGGACACAAATGTCACCTCCAAAAATAGCTAGTGATGGTGACACATGATCATTTATATAAATGATGTTTGGATAAGCTACATAAATGAGTTTTTCTGTTTGCCAAAGCTAATTAGATCAGCTGTTCCTTTTAGTAGTTGTAAGGGTTCTGAGGTATGATCTAAACAAGAGGTAGCAGATGAAAAAATTTATTCCATCAAGTTCTAATAAGAAATGCACAAAACCCTGTTCCCCAGGCAGAATGTATTGGAAAACCTAACGGCAGAAAAATAGGAAATTGTACCTCGTAGTGACTCTTGAACTCTCAGTCACATTGTGCCAAGTGTAATGGGACATCACAATACCACAGAAAAATACAGTGAGAATCCCACTCAAATAGAATAGCTGCAAAGGATGAAGAATTGAGTCACTAGTATCAGAAACATGTATATTGGATACAAACGGCAAAGTTCTAAAACTAAAATCTTACTTCAGCTAACATGTATGATAAGTAAGCCATAAGCATCATAAGGGCAACCTCACGATCTGTGGAGTGCCTGGAGACAGTAAAAGTAACTTGTCATTACTATTATTGCAATAAGGGAAGTCAGGGAAAATGGGTAGAGAATTTTTGCAATTAAGTTAGAGGAACTAAGCAGAGTTTCACTAAATACGAACCTGTAATTATACATGTCAAACTTTCACAAGAATGATGTTTAAATTTTTACTAGAAAATGTCCTGGCTCTCTCAAGTTACTTCCATAAGAAGATCTCGGGCTGCTAAAAGTTCCTATGGTTTGCCGGTTTGCTAATAAGCAACAAATAGATATAACTGCAAATGAGGCCAGATTATAGAATTCCACTTATTGTAGGTATACCTATCACCTCGAGTGGTAGCCAACTCGAGTTTTCCGAAGGAGGAGCACTTGGTAATCTTCTGTAGCTCGGTGGCTGCAACGCAGATAAACTTTTTACTTCTTAGAAAAGATGATAAAGGCCTCTGTAAGGACTGCAAGGTCATTCCGAGTGAGAATCTTACGACCCAGCATAAGCTATTGGTGATGAATTTGGAGATAAAGAGGAAGAAGAATAAGAGGGTCGTGGATGACCGACTGAGGATTAGGTGGGGGAGTTTGACTTTGTCTAGTGCCCTAGAGATGGGGGAGAAGCTGATAGCTATGGCAGTGTGGGATAGTAGGGGGGATGCAAGCAGTATGTGGGATAAGACGGCCAGTTGCATTAGGGAAGCAGCTAGAGAGATATTGGGGGTCTCAAGAGGCCGCCGTGGTGGGCACCGAGAGGATTGGTGGTGGAATGGAGAAGTCCAAGGGAAGGTGAAAGCAAAGAAGCAGGCGTATGTGAAGTTGGTAGATAGCAAGGATGATGAAGAGAAGTGGACGAACAGGGAAAAGTATAAGATGGCGAGAAAGGAGGCGAAGTTGGCAGTTTCGGCGGCAAAAACGGCAGCCTTTATGCAGAACTAGAGGATAGAGGTGGGGATAAGAAGTTGTTTAGGCTTGCCAAGGCGAGAGAGAGGAAGGCACGCGACCTGGATCAAGTAAAGTGCATCAAGGACGAGAATGGCAAAGTGTTGGTAAAGAAAGCTCACATTAGACAGAGATGGCAGTCATACTTTCATAAACTCTTAAACGAAAAAGGGGACAGAGACATTGTGTTGGGAGATTTGGAGTACTCTGATAGGCGTCGTGACTTTGGATATTGTAAGAGTATAAAGGTTGAGGAGGTTAAGGGAGTTGTTAGTAGGATGCGCAGGGGAAGAGCTACCGGACCTGACGAGATTCCTGAGAAATTTTGGAAGAGTGCAGGCAGGGTAGGCTTGGAGTGGCTGATTGGGTTGTTTAATGTCATTTTTAAGACAGCGAAGATGCCCGAAGAATGGAGGTGGAGTACAATGATTCCCTTGTACAAGAACAAGGGCGACATTCAAAGCTTCAACAACTATAAAGGTATCAAGCTGCTAAGTCACACTATGTAAGTGTGTGAAAGGGTGGTGGAGATGAGGGTGAGGTGTAACACCTCGTAACTTCGGACGAAAGTTTGACTCATAAGATGATAATATAATGGAACCAATATGAGGGTTATAGGAAGTGTTTTGAAAACCAATTAAGTCATAAGAAATGTCTTTGGGCAAAGAAAAGTTGGAAGCCACTCTACGGGGCATGTTTGCAAGTGAGTTTATGGAAGGTCTTACTTCCATCGACCATAACCCCTCTATTAATTTGGATTTTGAGAAAACTTCCTTGATGAAAGTTGTATCCCCTTGAAATAGCTTTCCAACGGTATATTATGGGCCTCAAACGGACATCTGTGCAAAGAGCTATGCCCATTATACGACAGACTGTCCGAGCAGAAGAATTTTGACGGACCATTTGACGGTCCGTAGAACAGTTTGACGGTCCGTAAAACAATCATACGGTCCGTCAAATGGTCACAGAGGATCATTTTTTGTTGGTCAGTTTTACAGTTCATTTTTACGGTCCGTATAATATTTTGACGGTCCGTAAAACAATTATACGGTCCGTAAAATGGTCACAGAAAACCATATTTTGCTGGGCAGTTTTACGGTTCATTTTGACGGTACGTAAAACAATTATACGGTCCGTCAAATTGACTCAAGTTAGCGTAAAATGATAGCAGAAACTCAATTTTTGCTGGGTAGTTTTACGGACCATTTTGACGGTCCGTCAAACAGTTTGACGGTCAGTTAAAATGGGCGTAGAATTGCCCGATGCGTCAGATTCTAAGATATTAATAAGAGACCCAAACTCATTTTTTTTCATTCCCATTTCTCCTACACGACTCAAGGGTTCTCTAGAGCCATCCAAACACTTCATATGCAAGAATCCAAGTGAAACTAAAGATCCACTTCATCAATCCACAAAACTAAGTGTGAGAAACATATCAAATCCATTCAAGTCAAGAAATTCCATAGAAGGTGGAACTAGAGTTTTGTTCAAGTGAAGCATTTCAACTCAAGGCTTATTCCTACAATAACTAAGGTAAGTTTTATGATGTTTCATGATGATTAAAGTGTTGATAAGTTCTTGGGAGAATAATAATTGGGTTTGATAAAGAGAATTATATGAACTATGCTAGGGTTTTTGGATTGTTGACTTGGGATTGTAGTATTCATATGGGTGATGGAGAATAATGTTAATTACATCTAATTAAGATTGTAGAATCACCTAGAAGTAATAGAATGGGAATTGGGTGAAGAAATCACCATTAATGGAGACTGTGGAGCTTCATGCCCACTAAGTGTTTGATAAAATGCTTAGATGACCAAAACATGAATATTATTGCTAATATAGAATCCCTTTGACTTGTATTGATATAGATCAAAGTTGAAAGGGTTGACGAACATTGTATTACGCTCAAAGGCTGGAATTAAGGTATGTGAGGCTAACTATCTACGTTAGGGAATGTTCATGATTCTCCCTACGCCTCATTCTTCATACTTGTCAGTAATTTGACTCAGAATACAGTTTAGCCCAGTTTTATGGTATGTTGTAGAACTGTTATCTTCTAGGGTTGCAGTTACAGAATTCGTTCATGGTTATCAATTTGAATATCATGAACTCAGCAAGTAATCTTTATAGACTTATGTATTGTTACCACATGAGTCTCAGTCTAGAAATTTAGTATGCTCAGAAACAGTCAGTGTTTTCAATTCAGTCCAGCAAGTCTATTTCAGTTCAGCACTATTCATTGTTGTTATGGTCTCAGTCCTTATTAATTAACCATAATTATACATATGTGATTTTGCCCGAGGGCACAGCACAGTCTTGTGTACACGTATACATGGCCGAGGCCATTGACTGACGCACTACTAGGCCGAGGCCATAGCGTGCATTTATTACTGGGCCGAGGCCCCACATATACAAACACAGATAATACAGATGATTCAGATACAGAGCAGGGAGTATTCATATCTCTACTTCCTTGCTATTACAGTTACAGTTATCAGTTTCAGTTTCAGTTTCAGTATTTTATTGCTTCAGTTGCTTTACATACTAGTACAATTCAAATGTACTGATGTCCCTTTTTATTGCTTGGGGGCCTGCATCTCGCGATGCAGGTAACGATACACAGGTTGACGACTCAGCTAATTAGGAGTGCACGTATCAGCTACTGGTGAGCCCCACATTCCTTCGGGGCGTTGTCAGCTTTTTCCAGTTATTTCAGTTTATAGACAGCTCTATTATTCAGTACTCTTAGAGGCTTCATAGACACAGTTCAGACAGTCAGATATTTATTATGTTAGCCTTGTTGGCAGTTGATGCTACTGTCAGATATATTTCAGATTGTCTAAGTATTTCCGCATTATGATATTTCAGTGAGACTTTTAGTTAATCAGCATGTGTTAGTTTTATTTTATAAATTAGTTATGTTTTGGTATCACATGTTGATTCAGCCAGCCAGTTGGTTCGCTCGGTCACATGCAGTCAGGCACCGGGTGCCGTGTTACGTCCAGGCCCAGGTTCGGGGCGTGACATGAGGAGAGGTGTGCCTATTTCAGAGAACCAGTTTGGATTCATGCCGAGGCGCTCGACTACAGAAGTTATTCATATTGTAAGGAGATTGGTGGAGCAGTATAAGGAGCGGAAGAGGGACTTGCACATGGTATTCATTGACCTAGAAAAGGCTTACGACAAAATGCCAAGAGAGGTCATATGGAGATGCTTGAAGGCTAAAGGTGTACCTGTGGTGTACGTTAGAGCGATAAAGGACAGGTATGATGGAGCTAAGACCAGGGTAAGGACGGTAGGAGGAGACTCGGAGCGCTTCTTTATTCTCATGGGGTTGCATCAGGGATCAGCTCTTAGCCCGTTTCTATTCGCCTTGGTGATGGATGAATTGACGCAACAAATACAAGGTGAGGTGCCTTGGTGTATGTTGTTCGCGGATGACATAGTCTTGATTGTCGAGACTCGTAACGGAGTTAACGCTAAGCTGGAGGGCTGGAGACAGACGTTAGAGTCTAAAGGATTTAAATTGAGTAGGATCAAGACAGAATACTTGGAGTGCAGGTTCAGTGGCGTACCGCATGAGGCTGACGAGGAAGTGAGGCTTGGAACTCAGGCCATTCAAAAGAAAGGAAGTTTCAAGTATCTTGGGTCTATTATATAGGGAGATAGGGATATCGACGATGATGTTTCACATTGTATTGGTGCAGGGTGGATGAAATGGAGGCTCGCTTCCGGAGTGCTGTGTGACAAGAAAGTGCCACCAAAACTTAAAGGCAAGTTCTACAAAGTGGTGGTTAGACCGACTTTATTGTACGAGGAGGAATGTTGGCCAGTCACGAACTCTCACGTTCAGAAGATGAAAGTCGCGGAAATGCGAATGCTGCGATGGATGTGTGGGCACACTAGGAGGGATAGAATTAGGAATGAAGATATCCGGGACAAAGTGGGAGTGGCATCGGTGGAGAACAAGATGCGGGAAGCGAGGCTGAGATGGTTTGGGCATGTGAAGAGGAGAGACACAGATGTTCCATTGCGGAGGTGTGAGAGGTTGGCTATGGACGATTTCAGGAGAGATAAAGGGAGGCCGAAGAAGTATTGGGGAGAGGTGATTAGACAGGACATGGCGCAGTTTCAACTTACCGAGGACATGACCTTAGATAGGAGGTTGTGGAGGACTCAGATTAGGATAAAAGGCTAGGTTGCTTATCCTTTCATCCTAGTAGTTATAGTTTTGCTCATTCGTTTATTGCCATTTGATTTCTGCTTATATTTGTTGGGCCTTGTACTTTGATTATCTTATTTATCTATGTTAGCTAATGCTCCTTTCTTTCCAGACTGTTCTATCATGACTTTCTCGCTTTTGTTATTCCTCGTTTTCATATTGTTTTTGATATGCTTGTCCCTATCTGACTTTTTGTCTTGTTTTCTCTGTTGAGCCGAGGATCTTTCGGAAACAGCCTCCCTACCTTTCAAGGTGGGGTAAGGTCTGCGTACACTCTACCCTCCCTTGACCCCACATTGTGGGATTCTACTGGGCATGTTGTTGTTGTTGTTGTAGGTATACCTATCAACTATGGCAGAGGATTTAGGCACTGAGCTAGAGTCCACAGACGTCCTAAGGAAAAGCATCATATCTGAATAATCAAGCTTGCAAGAAGACCCCATTTATTAATTACAAGAAAAATGTTTTATTTTTGCAAAGTTAAGGCAACTTAACCAATTAAGGAATGAATTCATTGTAATCAAAGCATATCAGTAACATCATTGCAGCAGGACAACCAAAAATGTGTGCTACCACAAAATCCTTAATTGAGGCATTACCTGCCAAAATACAGCTTCTTGATAATGTAAGCACTAAGAAGACCGGTCTGCAGTAAGAATAAGATGTCAACTTAAGGGGAAAAGCCCAAGTAGAAGTCAATATCAAAGATTTTGATAAATGACGCATCATGGACACATCATTTTTCCCACACACACGCACACACAGAGAATGAAACTTACTGCTGCTCCCAGTAAAGTGCTAGCAAGAAACAGATAGAAGAAGTTGCCAAGGAAATGGAGGGCTATACTGAGATTCACGCTCGAAAGGTCAAAGTTTTGAATAGCGTTGAAAAGCACCACTGATGTAGCATCATTTACAACTCCTTCTCCAAATACAAGACTGTAAAGGAGGGGTGTCTCATCCTGATGTAGGACCTGCAGCAGCAAAAACTTGTACTTTAGGGCATTATATTGGGTCATCAGCATCAGCCATATGATGGTCACTACTTCTGTACCTGCAATGTGCAGACGGAATCTGTGGCAGCAAATATTGCTCCAATTGCTAACAAACGGAGAAGAGAAAGTAATAAAAGCCGTCAGAGATAGAAACACAAACAACCAGCAACAGAACAATGGTTCAAGTAATACCGAGATAATCCCCAATATCTAGAAATCCAATGTCCAACTTCTTGAAGAATTGAATGGCACCTTCACATGGCAGAGAAAGAATATCAACAAAGGCTAATTAACAAAGCTTGAGAGAACACATGCTACATTGAAATTCTATTCAAAGATTGGGATATAACAGGGACAATTTCATTGCCAGAAAACAAGGACACAGTAGCATGTCCGGCAAAATCTCTAGGTGAACGTACTAAAATGCTTAATCTTAAGGTGTCAAACAAATCTACCCTAGTCCCAGTCATTTTGAATAGAGAAGCTTTGCATCATTGCTTGATGAAAAGAAGGTAAGCAAAATCAAGCCATCTTGAAATCACCTTCTTCTTCCTTACCGTCAGAACAGCTGGAGTATAATTGTTTGTTCACCGTCACTTTCAAGGCCATGGACACGACATCATGCACACCATATAGGCGGCTTGATATGTGGAAAAGCATATGAAAATCGATAATGAAAAATTCCTATTGAGGGACAGGCACATTGATAAATGAACATGTTTTAGCAAGAAAAAAAGCCACTACAAATCATTAAACTTATTACAGTTTCATCCCTCATCATTCATTGACTCGTAGGAAAGACCTTGGGAAATAAGAAGAGATCAGGTACAACATGGAGAGAACATCTCAAAGCAGACCGGCATGACACAACTTTGGCTTGGGTGTAATTTCTACTCTTTAAACTAAGTACCTTTAGTGGTTGTTATGATAAAACCACAACAAGCATCAATCTGCTGACAAGGTACCCCAGTTGCAGAATAATTCTCTGGTGGAGGACCTCTCTAACCAATAAAACTTACAACATGAGCTTTTGCAATAATGTCGAAGCATATGCTGGAAACAATGCTTTAAATAATACCTAACGAAATAATTGCACATGAGACCAGTGTACCAATGGCTCCAAACATCATTATGGTAACGAAGTTCACGAAAAACTGCTTCTTTTTTACCTGAAACCTGTAAAAGAGTTACATATGTAATGTTTAATTTTTTGGGGGAAAAAATACTAGCAGTCAAGACACAGGCCAGTATGAGATTTCCGTATGCAAGAGAAAAAAGATACACTAGCAAACATGGAAAAATGGTCAATGAGGAGATCAATGCAACAGAAAATTCGAGACCTTTACTAACATTTCAATCCTCTCTATTGATCATTCCTCCTATAGGGTTTTTAAAATTCTCTAGACCTTCGCTTTCATTTTTACGACCATTTATGATTTAATCATCCATAAGATCCAATAACGCTACTCCCATATTTTTAGTCTAACTGGTCTTCATGACTCCTTGTACGAGAACTTCAACAATTACATTTTTAATGAGCAAGGTCGACAAGTTGACACAGCAACTCTCCAACTTGGTGATAGCTTTCAAGTAGGACTGATGGTAGAGATGTCTACCTAAACTTTTGAGAAGATATCTGACAGCACACACTACTATGTAGGCTCATCAAACATCAATAACAGAGTTATGGAACAAGATGAAATTATTCTCCTGATAATTCTTGCTTACATACTAACCAGAAGCTGCAATTACATACTAACCCATAGCTTAGCGGATAAAGACCTGAGGATATGCATACTAGCCGGAAAATCAACAAGCTCCTACATGATTTCCAGGAACTACTTCAATGAAATGTTTCGAACCGCATAAATGTCCTTGATTCCATTATTCACCATCTTCAATCAATGAATTAGCGTTCAACTTCCTCGTCATCCAAGTAATGCTTCTAGTCTGATTATTGATAATACTCTGGCTCTATATTATTAGTTTACACTACATTGCCAATCTTTACAGTGATAACTTAGCTGACCTAAATATCCTCCCCTATTGTTTATAGACAGGGATATCTATCTGGATAGTATATATCATCAGATCATACTCCATGACAATGAGACAGCATAAATATTTTTGAATGCTTCCTTGTCAGTAAACATAACATCCAGAAGGCAAACTTATGAAGTAGAAAGCTCTTGGCAACCTTCTAAACATGCAATGAAGCACAAAAAACAGTAACAAGAGAGGAAAATGGTTATTTTACCCTGCATTAAATATGATTGGAGGAAGTAGATATATGAAAAAGAGATCTTCACTGAACACCAGAAGATGTGAGCTCTTTCCCCCACTTATGAGCAAGATAACAACTCCTGTACCCAATCCCTGCAATTAACAAACATGAAAATAAATGTAAGCATTATAAGCAAATCAGGGAATGTAAGAAATATAAATGACGAACTGGCAATTTGTATTCAAAGTAAAAAGACATTCAAGGGCGACATGGATACTTCACTTCAACTTTGATACTTTTACACCATCTGCATTATGTGTCTTCCCATGGAAACCCCTGTGTAGAATAAAAGGAGTGACACTCACAATTATGAGGGCAGTAATGGACTCATTTATCCAGCGGTTCTCCTCCAAGAGATGACCAAGGACGATGCAAGCGCAAAGGAGTGCCACAAAGAGGTTAATGGATACAACTTCTGCATGATCTGAAGTACCCAAAGAGCCCAGTTTTGGTAACAGAGCCAGCACAGAAGCCATCTTTTTTGCCGCTTCCTATTACAACCACAGTTCACCAACTTTGTTTCAACTTAGCCAAGTTTCACCGTGGTTTGCTTCCTTCATGTCTCTACGCTGTCCTAGATCAAAACAAAACTTCTGCACATTACTATATTCCATGAAATAGAATGTCCCACATAAATCGAAATCCAATTAGGCAAGTAAAACAGTATACCTTCGAAACAAGGGTGCAGAAAAGAATAATTCTCATTAACCAGCTAAAAATAATTTCTAACTAAATCTCCCCAGCTTACTCCATTTATTTTCCAAATTTTTCGAGCAACCAAAACAAAAACAACAATTTCCTTAGGAAATTAGAATCTCACACATGCAAAGGAAAGGCTTCCTAAAAATAAATTTAATCAATCAATCAGTTATATCTCAACCCCCAACATAGTTAGAGTCCTTTTTTACTCTATTTCGGCCCATAACTTCAATATAAGATTATCTCTTAGGTAAATGAGATGTTCTCTAACTCTCATGCTTATACCTACATGGATATACATATTTCTAACAAGATTCTTGACAAACAGCAAACTTAATGTGTATGCAATAAAAACAACAAAGCCATGATCCCAATTACTCTCTCTCAATTTGTTTGTCTTACTTTCCTTTTTAATTAGTCCATTTAAAAAAGAAGGCTTCTTTCCTTTTATGGCAACTCTTTAATTCCAATTTCCCACGTGGCATGTTTAAGACCACAAGATTAAAGGGCGACTTGGTACATTCCACATATCTTTGACTTAAGACCACAAGATTTAAAAAAGTTCTTTACTTTAAACTCCATGCAATTCAAAACCCGACAAACAAATTGAAACGGAGGGAGCAGTACATTAAGCGACTTGAGAAAAAAAAAACTTTAATAAATAGGAAACAGCTCCCATAAAAAATAAAAATAAAAAGTTTAAGTGGGAAACAAAGCCACATATGTTTCAGAAAATTTCTATAGTTTTTCTTCAATAGTTTGCAAAATCTACTGAACACCCAAATAGAAAAAAAAAACATCATTTCTAAGACATTAAGATTCTCACCAGTGCAAAGAGAAAAGCTTCCAGTGCCTTTCACCTATAATTAAAATGAAAAAACTTCGGTTAAAAAACGAATTTAACAAAGAACAAAACGTCCATGTTTCTGAAAAGTCTGCTCAGTTTAATTTCCCTTTTTCCCTTATTTTCTGAGCAAACAAAGAGAAAAAGATCAATTTTTCCTACGAAATCAAGATTCACACCAAATGCTAAGAAAAAGTTCTAACCAATATCCAATGATCAAATGCAAATATAATTTTTTTTTTTTTAAAAAAAGCATGTTTCCATAATTTTCTACTGTATGTATCCAATAAATGATCACTTCTAGTGGAATTTACATTGTCGCTACGAAGAAGCAAAAGAAAAAAAAAAGACATGAATATATGAAAACGTTTGTGTTCCTTAAAAAATCAGAGCAGCTTGTTTCCTTTTATTATTTTTTTTGAACTTCATCTGTCAAAGGTGAAAATCGATATTTGAACAATATTTTAAAACAAGAGCAACAAGAAACGAAAAAGAAAATAGTCGGGTTTTAGGATATACTGACCAATGCAATTGCATGCAGAAAGGCGCCAGAAACAGAGCTGACAAACGATTTCAATCCTCTAAACCCAACCAAAAAAAAAAAGGAAGAAAGAAATGGAAAAATAAAGTTCAAAGCTTCAAATGTATGTGCTTCGATGGAAATGGAGAAAAAAAAAAAGCAAACAGAGAAAGAGCGAGAGAATGATTATTTTTTAGGGGAGAAATGTGAAATTTCTAGAAAGGAAACAGGAGGAGAAAATTACGGGAATAACGTGACCTTTTTAAAAAAAAAAAAACTTTTTCTCTCTATATATACGGACGGTATAATTTCTTTCTTTTCGGGATTTTTTTTTTTTTTGTTAATAAAAAAATGCTTCACTTTTAGGTGTCCTTATAGTGCTGACCGTTGAAAGGCCTTTTAGGCACCCATTTAAGAAGATTTTATTTAAGTTATATGTAGGATAAATTAGTATCGAGATAACTCAGTTGGTGTACCAAACGACCCTCAATAAGGAGTGGGCGTAGCGTCCTTGACTGAAAATTTTTTTCTTTGTCTGCTGCTCTAAACCTGTCCGTAAGTCAAGCATGGAGAGTAAAAAATAGGTTACACGAATCGAAATGTTATTCCCTGGCACTTCTATTAGCAAAGGCTGCAAGAATCAGCCCCCTTTTCTCTTTCTTGGGAAATTGCTAGTTCGTGACGAAAGCAGTATAATTTAATTGCTACTCTAAGAATTAGCAACTCTAGTGATAAATATCAATCAATTATTAAATTTAACTCCTCTTTTAAGTTTCTCCGTTTTACAAATCCTAGTGTTAATTAGAGGGTTCAACACGCAATGTACCTGCCCTTGCTCTTATCTATATGCTTCATTAATTATTGCTCTCTGTCTATTCATTACAACCACAAGTGTAGGAATAGTAATTGTCCTTTTGTCTTATCACGTCAATGTGTTATCAGTTGGCTTATCACTTTGGAGCAGATGAGGTATAGTGCTGATCCTACTCATACATTTTGACACCACATTAAACAATTAAAATAAAACTCATAAATTAAACTAAAAAAATATCACTACATGATAGTTAGATCATAAAAAACTAGTTCTACATGCACATGCATATTTTTCATTTATTTGTATTTACTGGTCATATCTGAAATTATAAAATCGTCATTAATGAAAACTAATATGAATGAGTCATTTTGATAACAGCGATAGCTTAAATAAACCAAACTCTTGATGAGTGGTATATGAGTCATTTCTGATAGTTGATGATATAAATGAGCCAAACTATTGACGAGTGACATAAATGAGTCATTTTCAATAGTTCGATGGCATAAATAAGCCAAACTATTTATAAGTGACATAAATAAGTCATTTTCAATAGTTCGATGACATATTTGAGCCTTTTCGTTTATTTTTATTTTCGTTTATTTTTTATTATAGACACTCAATAGGAGTAAAGTTTTTTTTTAATATAATTATTATATTATTATTATTTCATGTGCTTAAAAGGTTTTCGTAATGAAAAGACTAAAGATTGACGTACAAATCACTTTCATCTATGGCATTTTCTGCTCACATTGAGCCTGTTTGGATGGGCTTAAAAAAATCAGCCCAGCTTATAAGCTAAAAGAAAATAAGTTGGGGTTGGTCAATTTATTTTTTTGGTTTATAAGCTGTTTTAGATAAACTAAGCTAAACGGGCTCAATTAATTTTTTAAATTTATTTTAAGCACAAAATAACTTAAAGCTGGTCAGTCAAACACTCAAAAAAGCTGAAAACAATTTATAAGCAACTTATAAGCCAATCTAAACGGGCTCATTATGAGAAACTGTCTTTGAGTTTCTCTAAGTAGCAATGGCGGCATAAACCTAGTAAAATCCCAATCTGATTTATGGAGAGAGACTTTCTAAAACAATTGATGAATTTACCTTCAAAAAACATATAATAATATATTCAAATGGTTTTAAGAATTTTCCTAATACAGTACTACTCACCTTTTATTATTATTATTATTATTATTAATGTACTCCAAATAATAATCTAGTAAAAAAAGGAAAAAAAAAGGTAGAACAAAAGAGAATGGCTAACATTATAAGTTACAGCTTCTTTGCTAGTAGTTGACATATTCACGTGTCTGATGTTCGAGCTACTAGGTTAATGCATCAAAATTCACGGGGCACTTGTGGAATTCTCGACGGAAAGATAATAGTAGTAGTATTTACTTCTCTTTGTTTTTACACACGTAATCTCACAATCCATATAATTGTTTTGGTTGTAAACTGAAACTATTATTATCTCATCAATATGTGTTAGTAATATTTTAACTTATTGTGTTCGAGCCCAAGGAATGAGAAAAATCCTTTGGAAACGCTGTCACCAAAATGGATCCTGCAACGCGCAATTTAAATTTAATCGGATTTCAGCGTAGCACCGGATACTTGGAAAAAAAGAAGAAGTAATCTTTTAATTTTATTTGTTCTAAATTCTCTTCTAGGAACCTTAACGTAACGGTGAAGTTGTCTCCAGGTCACGGATTCGAACCTTACCCGGACCCTATTAATATTGCATGATTTGTGCTCCGGACTGTCATACTAAATTTTCTTCTACTTTCTCCCCGAAATGAAAATAAAATTTTAATATAACAGCTTCAAATAAATAAATTAATTAATTACTAATTAGTTGTTTAAAGTAGGATTACAATTTTTGTATTCCCCTAAAAGTATCTCTTGCTTTTTGTGATCTATTTGGAAACGTAAAAGAGTAGACTTTGAAGTTTGAATGAAACTCCCTTCGGGAACATCCGATTGAAAGAAAAAACAAAATTTGAATGAAAGTTGCCCTTTTCATTTTGCTTCTTGAATCAGAAGATTCTTGTGAAATTCACATTGAAATTGATGTAATTGTGGCGCATTGATCTTTTCACGTCCACAACTGGAATATTGTTCAATGAACGTGATTTGTTATTTTGCTTCAATACATTTGTTTGGTCAAACCACCTAATTATGTTTTGCAAATCATGAGATCACTATAATGAGCTCTAGTTCAATATTCAATTGAATTTTATTTATCTGAAATGCAATTTCGAGTCATTGGGTCCATAATACAAGGGACGGTGAGATTGACAATGATGTCGCACACTGCATTAGAGCAGAGTGGATGAAACGGTTGCTGGCCTCCGGGGTGCTTTACGATAAGAAGGTGTCGCGTAGGTTGAAAGGTAAGTGCCACAGAGTGGTGGTTAGACCAGCATTATTGTATGGGGTAGAATGCTGGCCAGTCAAGAACGTTCAAGTTCATAAGATGAAGGTAGCGGAGATGCGAATGCTCAGATGGATGTATGGTCATACTGGGAGAGATATGATTAGGAATGAAGATACACGAGACAAGGTCGGAGTGGCCTCAGTGGCATACAAGATGAGGGAAGCGAGACTGAAATGGTTCGGGCATGTGAAGAGGAGGTGTGAAGATACACCATATAGAAGAGGCAGAGGTAGGCAGAAGAAGAATTGGGAAGTGATTAGACAGGACATGACACAACTTCAGCTGACTGAGGACATGACCTTCCATAGGAAACTTTAGAGGTCGAGGATTATGATAGAAGGTTAGTAGGTAGTTGAGTTTCATCGCGTTGTTTGTGAGAGAGTAGGGGGCTAGCCTTTCTATCCTCTCTCTCCTTTTCGTAGTAATATTATTTTGGTATCGAGTAGATCATTATCCTTATGTGTGTATTATTTTGGTATCGCGTAGATTAACTATGTTTCTTTTGAGTCGAGGGTCTATCCAAAGCAACTTCTCTACCTCATAAAGGTAAAGGTAAGATCTGCGTACATCTTATCATTTCCATATCCTAATTTGGTCACTCACGTTATGGGAATTGCCTTTTAATATCACGTTTGTTTCTTCTAGAACTATAATATCACTCAAGTATTACAATTTTCCTCCGAATATACGAAACACTACGAAAGTCTCCCTCTCTCCTAATTGGCATGCCGTGTCACATTAAGATTCTGTTTTTTAATACTAAATATTTTAACGCATTAAACCCATTTAACTCGTGAACTTTGAATCGTAACATTTTTCCAGTCATTCATATCTTCATTGTCTACTAAAATGATTAAAAAGCAACTGTTACAACTGCTAATTAGGAGCAACCTTTTGTCAATTAAAAAAGATCCAAACCAGTTAATATTCATAAGTTGTTTAGAGAATTTAATATTTATTAATTTCATTTGGATCATGCCATGAAGCATGAATCGCTTGAATTCATTTTGAGAAAAATGTATATTTATATCAAGTTGGAACCTATTAATACTGTGCGCGTCCAGGAGGAATATGAATTAAGATATGGTGTCCTAGCAATAAGTACGATAATTATTATAGCAGTACTTCCTTTGCTTCTTCTTTTATTAAAAAAGAAAAAAAAAAATCTGAGTTCGCTTTCTTCTGCACATTTTGTGGGATGCAGATTAAACAAATTTTGTGCGTATATCTAATCTTTACAAATCTTTTTCTGTTTGATCAATGTTGTTACATTTTTTTTTTGCGCAGATTGCCTTCTTTTGGGGTGTTCTTTAGATTTTGCCCCTCATATTTGTGGTCTTTAAGTTTTGCCCTTCGCGTAGAAACCCTGAGATTCTGGGTTTCGAACTCCTGCTCAGGCATAAAAATAAAAATTAATTTTGCAAGGCAAGACTAGGGAAAGTTATGCCAGAGCTAGCATACACGCGCTTAAGGCATGACTAAAGTTATACCGAATCCGGCAGAACTTTTTGCATAGTTTAGTTGTGCCTTATGGGATAGAATTTTAGTTATAGCCATAACTAAAAGTATGCTCCGTAAGACGGAATCTTTCCTTAAGGCATAGACTTTGCCTTAAGGAAAAGTTCTGCCTTATGACTTTTCCTTAAGACATAGTTTATTTATACTTTATGGGGTAGACTCTTAATTAAGGCATAACTAAAAATATGTCTCATAAGGCGGAACTTTTCCCTAAGACATAACTAAAAGTTTGCCTTGCAAAGTAAAAAAAATAAAATATATGTCTTAAGGCAAAATCTGCCCCCTCCGGCAAACTTTAGTTATGCCTTAAGAGCGCGTATGCCGACTCCGGCATAACTTTCCCTAAGCCTTGCCTCGCGAAATTATTTTTTATTTTTATGCCGAAGCGAAAGTTCGAACCCAGAACCTTAGGGTTTCTACGTGAAGGGCAAAAATTAAAGACCAACATTTTGAGGGGCAACAATTAAAGACCACCCCAAAACAAGGGCAGTCCTGCGAATTGCCCATGTTATTATTATTACTAATTCAAGCAGGTGCGTGAAAAGCTTGGGCCAATCTCAAAACTTAAAAGTCTTAAATTTAGTTATGATATAATTTTTTCACATTTTTCTATTGCATAATTAATTTATGGCAGTAGCACGTAAGCATGTATTGTCGATAAGTTATCATAAGAACCAAAGTTTCTAGTCACATAATTGGATAATCTTGAAAAAATTGATCTTTTTATGAAGAAGTAAAGTTTGGAAGGGAACTAGCAAATAATAAAGGGCCATGCACGTGATTCGATATTCTACAAACTAAAATGATTTACAACACATTTACTTGTTCGCTTTAGCATATCAAGGGAAAGATAAACTTTTTTTCTTGTTTTATCCTTAATATTAATTACTTATTTTCAAATCATTTTTCAAGTCTATTGACACTACACTATACACCAATTAATGTAGGTATTATGGTAAAATATGTATGTCATTTATTAATTCTTAAGGGGCGTGCAAAGTTAAGAATGAACAATTAAAAGTGAACGGAGGGAGTAATAAAACAATACTCCATCCATCTCAAAATATTTGTCCTTTTTTTATTTTACACGCCCCTTAAAAAATAACCTCTCCAGATAAAAAAAAAAGTGTCCATTTAGCCATTTGCACACCCCTTAAGAAAATACTAACTCCTAGACAAAAACAGATAATTTGACTAAATTGTCCCTAATTAAATAGGAATTGGGATTTGATCACATAATACTTAATAGGTGAAAATATGAAAAATTAAGGTTAATTCTTTCTTGATTTGATAAGTGTACACTTTTTTTTTACCCCCAAAAAAAGAGAGGCTAAGTGAATTTTTTTTTTTATCCGGAGGGAGTATTAACTAGGAGGGGTATTTGACGACCTTATTAATATCTAAGTTATAATATCTCTTCATTGAATGCTTAATCTATTTATGTGTCATCTCTCATTAATGACAAAATTCTTCTAAGGGTAAAATGAAAAAAATTAATAATTGTGTCTTGAACTTCTAAAACGATAAATAATACTATGAGACGGATATTTTTAGTATCCACGAAAATAATATGAGACAGAGGGATTACAACTCGTCAATTTTCCACATTTGTGGCCAGCGATCTCCGTAGGCAATTAAGAATAAGTAATTACTCCCTCCGTCGCAAAATAAGTGTTGGACATCGATTTATGTAGGCAACTAAGCATAAGTAATTACGTTATCCGTCTCAAAATAAGTGTCGTCTTAGCAAAAAAAAAAAAAAATTGTCCCAAAATAAGTCACCTTAGAAATTTAAGACAAAAATTGACAAGTATTTTCAACTATGCCCTCAACATTAACGAAGTAGTCCTCTTTAATATTACTCAATTCTTAATGAACATCTAATAAATAGGGATAGTGTAGTAAACTCCACATTATATTTATAAATTTCTTAATGTTCGTGATTCTTACTAAGATCACACTTAATTTGAGACAGGGGAGTAATTAATCTTGCTTTGCCCAAGGACCTCCGTATCAGTTTTTTTCACTTATATTTTGTTGTAAACCACTCAATAATTTATTTTTTTTCCTAAATGTAAGATTTTATAACTGGAGTTTAAGGAGTTTTTGCGGAAATAAGAAAAGATATATGAGATAGATCTTACACGATACTATCCCCAAATTGCATTATTGAGATAGATCCAAATGATATTATCTCTAAATTATCCGTATCTCTAAATTATCCGTAAAGTAATGAAGAATCCAAAAAGTTTGATTCTAATTGGTTCTCACTTGATTTGCCCAAAGACCTCTTCGTTTACTGTGGGAATTTTTGCCGTCCATTGCAAATCTGGCTAGTAGAGTTAATTCCCAAGCAAATATTTCCTTCTCCCCAAAAACTCTTAAGCAAGGGTATGTAGGGATTTAATAGCTCAGTGGTTGGCTACATAATCTTTTATCATATTAGTGAGGGTTTGAATTATTATATTGTAATTCCCTCTTTCATTTTTCCTTCTCCTCCTCCGTATATAATAAAAATAATTAAAAAAATTATGCAAGGGGAAAAAGAATCATCTTGCAGTTCGTACATTGGACAGCGAACCGTAAGAATTTTTTTAAAATTAAATTAAATTACAGTTAGTTGATAATTAATTATTTTTTAAAAAAGAATTGGCATTCGACGTTAAAGGCAATTTGTCAAGAACATTTGCAGTTCTCAAATTAACTCACGAACAATCCTTTTTGGTTCGAAAATTTTTGACAGCCCGTTTGGTCTTTAAGCTCCAAACACATGCCCTTTCAGCGCCGGACTCGTTATGATTTAGTAGACACTTAAGGATATTGTATGATGAGTCATTAATTAACTTGTTTGGATCTTTTTAACGAGAAAAAAAGTTACTCCTAATTAGTAGTTCTAACAGTTGCTTTTTAATCATTTGTAATAGACAATGGGAATATGAACGACTGGAAAAAAGTTACGATTTAAAGTTGGGTTCATGAGTTAAATGGGTTTAATGAGTTAAGAATGATTAATATTAAAAAATAAAATTTTAATGTGACATGGCATGCCAACTAGGAGAGAGGGAGGCTTTTGTAGTGTTTAATATATTATAAGGAAAATAATAATAGTTGAGTGATATTATAGTCCTAAAAGAAACAAAAGTGATATTAGAAGGCAATTCTCATAACATGGGTGACCGTTAAGAGAATTAACTCCTTTGTGGGATTATACCGGGTGTGTTGTTGTTGTTGCTGCAATTTCGAGTCATGTCCCAGTGAAAATATAATCGAAGTTTTCTAAATGTTTAAAATGTCACGATTCAATAGATCAAATGCGAGTTGTCACTATATATAAATTGAAGTCTTCATTCATTTTTGTAAATTTTAAGACCATTAAGGGCTTTTTCATGCAACTAAAATGATGATGTCATGGATAATGTTATAGTGGGCCCCAAAAAGCATACTCATACATATTTTGAGTCTTTGTGGAATTTTTTAAAATTTGTTATAAACCATATTTTTCCTTAAAAATTTATTATAGACATGTAAAGAATTATCGTGTCATTCAAATTCTATCTTAATATAGGCTTAATTATTGAATTAAAATATTATTATTATAATATTATTTAATATTTATTGATTTCTTTTGGTCAAAATTAAAAATTGTATTAACCAAATGTCATTTGTACACAGCCTGCTCGTTGGACAATGGAGTCAGGATCCTCAAGAGTATAACTTATACAAAATCTATGCTATGTAAGAAGGCCCGTCAAATATTTAGCTAGTATCTTCCAGGGACTTTACTAACAAGGATAACTATTTAAGATTGCTAAACTGTCCTTCCATTTGCATTGCCTTTGGCCTACAGTATGCAGTTGTAGAACTATTTCTCTTGTCCTCTTAACGTTGCTTCTACTATGTTGTTGGAACCTTCTTGTATTTCTTTCCATCCAAACGTGGTAGACAGCCGCTGTAAAGACAAATCCCAATATGGCCCATTTAGGATTTTTATTGTTCACTCATTTAGCCATCCATCTAACTTCATCAGCCCATTCTCCAATCTATTTCCTGATGCCTATCCAGTCTAGGAGGAATTTCCATATGGACCTGGACTATGTGCATTCAAAAAACAAATGTTTATGTGTTTCTATTTCCCCAATCGAGTAGAGCTTGCATAGTGGATCCACTTGAATTCCCCAGGCAGCTAACCTATCAGTTGTTGCTAACCTGTTCTGTACTGCCATCCATAGGATAAATTTCTATCTGGGAATAACATTTTTGAGTAAAACTAAGGCTTTCCATTGAACTTTTGGAAGCTGAGGCCCGAAGGAGGTATATGCATGCTTTATACTGAATTTCTCCCCTTTGTTGAATTTGTTCAGATCCTCAAGGTCATCTAACCAGTGTCTAGCATCAAAGATTTTTCTCACCAACCATGTTGCTTGCTTTGGTGTTGCCATATCCTTAATTTCTTTGCCTTTGATGTAGTTTATGCGAAACCAAAGTACCCACAGCTTGTCCTTGTTTTTGGCAATGGCCCATGGGAGTTTGCTTATTGCTGCTCTATTCCAATGATCAAAATGTATGATGTTCAGTCCTCCAGTGGACTTTGGTTGACACAAGGTGTCCCAAGCAATAGGAGCCTTCTTTGCATATTCATTAGATCTACTCCAGAGGTAGTTTCTGCACACACTTATAACCATCTTGTGATTTTTTTTTTTGGCAGTAGCAACACTTGACTCCAATAAGTTTGCATTTCAAATAAAACACTTTTTATGAGTTGAAGTCTGCCTGAATAAGAGAGTAACTTGGAAGTCCAGCATCTAACTTTAGAGATCATCTTTTCAACTAGGGGCAAGCATTGATTAATAGAGAGCTTTCTGGATGATAGAGGGCTCCCAAATACTTAAATGGTAATGTGCCAGTTGCAAAGTGCAACTCATCAATTAGTTGTTGCTTCAATTGGTTTGTAACTCCAGCAATATATAAATTACTCTTTTCCATGTTTGACTCTAGTCTAGAGACCGCAAAGAAATGTTCAAAAGATTGCATCATAAGGTGTATTGAACTGCTAACTGCCCTGCAACACATCAAGAGATCATCAACAAAGCAAACATGCATGATTTTCAATTTGGCACATTTGGGGTGGTACTTGAATCTAGGAGTTTGATGTAATTGCTTCAAGGATCTATTGAGATACTCTATAACCAAGACAAACAAATAGGGGGAAATTGGATCCCCCTGTCTCATTCCCTTTTTTGCTTTAAATTTTGGTGTTAGTACCCCATTTATCAACAGAGAATAGCTAACGGTGGTGACACTTTCCATGATCCAGTTCACCATTCTGAGAAGTATGTCAAACTCAAGTAATAATTGCCTAAGAAATCCCCATTCCAGAGAATCATAGGCTTTCCTAATATCAACCTTGGTTACACACTTAGAAGAAACTGTTTTCTGAGTGTAGCTTTTAAAGAGTTCACTTGCCAGGACTACATTATCAAGAATATTTCTTCCCTCTATGAAAGCTGATTGGGATGGTCCTACCAAATAATCCACTCTCATTTTCAATCTAGCAGATAGGACTTTAGCAATAATCTTGTATAAAGTAGAACAATATGCTATGGGCCTGAATTCCTTTACATATGTGGGATTGGCTACCTTTGGAATCAGAGTGACAGTAGTGCAGTTGACCTCTTTTAGTAGCTTACCAGACTCAAAGAATTGTGTTACAGCTTTGATGACATTCTCACCTACCACATCCCAGTTTTGGTTTAAAAACTCTGTTGGATACCCATTTATGCCTGGTGCCTTATTAGATGGCTGATCAGCAACAACATCTATTATCTCTTGCCTGATAATTGGTAGCACGACTTGTTATAGTTGTCTAAGAGTTAAGCATGATCCATCCCTAGCAATTGTAATGTCAGGTCCAGGCAAAGATGGAGCAGCTTGTCCAAGCAAACCCTGGAAGAACCCTCTGAATTCCTGATGAATAAATACTGGATCAGTTAGTCTAATATTTTTTTCATTACAAATGCTAGATAATTTATTTCTGGACTGTCTGGCCTTAAGTTGAGCATAGAAGTATTTTGAATTTCTATCCCCAAGAGTAATCCATGTGGCTCTAGATTTTTGTCTAAGCACCTTCTCTTAGATAGCATCCCGCTTCTCAATCTGTTTGGTAATGGTTCTTTTCTCCTCCATAAATTGTTGGTTGAAATGGTTCAAGTTGAGTTCATCTTGTATAACCCTTGTTACGCGAACGGGTCCAAGATAGTTTGCAACTTCCCGGTTCTTCTAACTGGTTCAAAAAGGGTTAGAGTCGCCACCTTATTTTTAAGGAAAAATAGGAAACCTGTATGTATTTGTGTGCCCACTCCATTTTTAGTCCACGAAACATATGAGATTCTAGATAAGGGTTTTATTTACCCCATGGGGAAGGTATTAAGCATCCCACAGAGTCTGCCCGAAGACAGTCCTTAAACCTAGTTTAACTGAACACTAGAGGGGGATTATCTATCTTTTTATCATTATTATTACCTGTTTTCAAAATGTTGTGACTTCATGAAAAGCTACACTAGGTGATAATATACTAAGTATATACAGTGTATAAAAATGTATTTATATCAAGTATCAAGTGTTTATAAAGAATGTATATTAAAAAAGAATATATAAAAGATAATGTACCTCGTAAGTATAAAAGTGTATAAGGATTCGATGAAGTCTTCGGGTTCCTTCCGAGTGTCGTCTTCAGGATGTGTCTCCGGGTATCTGTATAAACACTTAGTAAAAGTGTTAGTAAGAGAATAAATAACTATCGAATGAATTAAAGAAATAATGAATAAACTTAACATAAAAACCCGTCTTTTGTACAGGGGAGGCCTTGGAAATCGACGAAAATTTCTTCATCGGCCAAAAGTGTAGTATTTGTAATAAATTGCAAGATAAAAGAAAAAGTATTAGTTAATTTTTTTTTTGAAAAAAGTCAAAAAGTAAGGTATGTGACATAAAGTCTTTAAAAAGTGATTTGATAAAGATTCTTTGAAAAAGTAATGTGACCAAAGTCCTTGAAAAAGTAGTTTGACATAAAGTTTTTGAAAAAGTGATTTGACAAAAGAATGATGAAACTTGATTTGCCCCTAGGATTAGTGTAGTGTATGTAATGTAACAAATGTATAGGTGAATGATGTATGTAAAAATAATATAAGAATACAAATGAAAATATAAGTAAATATAAATATGATGTATAGCCAATATAGAGTAAATGTAAATAGCAAAATATGTAGAAAAAAAAATAGGCATGTAGTGTGATGGTATTGACAAAAGTGTAAAGAAAATACTTGACAATGTATACATGTATTGAAAATAAATAAAGTTGTAGAGATAATATAGCAAAAGATAATGCATAAAAAATGTAGAGACAATAAGTGCATTCCTCTTAATGAAAAGTTTCTCTCTTCTTTTCTTAGTAGTTAAGTAATGTAAATATGTACATGTATATGTATATAACGTATTTGTATAAAAAATATATAAAAGAATAGATAGATGTAAGATAATATAAAGGAAAAGTGTGGAGAGTGTAAGAAAAATGTATAGAGAATACAAAAATATAGAAACAATATATGAAGATATTTAAAGACACAATGTATATAAATAAATGTAAAAATAATATAGATAAATAAATATAAAGGCAATGTATATAAAAAAAAATATAAATACAATGCAAGTAAATAAATATAAAGACAATATATATGAATAAGTAAAGAAGCAATGTATGAATGAAATATAAAGACAATTTTAAAAAAATATATAAAATGAGGAAGAAAGTGCTAGCCTTGCTAGTCTTCCTATAGAAAGAAAATCTAGAGAGTGTAGAGAGAAGAAAAATGTGTGTGAGGTAGTGTGCAAGTGATGAAAAAAATGAGAGGGGAAGTCCTCCTTTATATAGGCAAAGGTAAACCATTTTTTATCCAAACTCATGCGCCAAAACCATGGGCTTCACAAAATCATGGGCTTCACAAAACCATAGCTTCTCAAAACCATGTGTTAAATCTTATCTATGTTTAAAATTAGTTTCTCCGACTTCCATGTAATAATAGTCTGTAACTAAAAATAATAAAGTATAAAAATATATTTAAGGTAATTTCGTGAATAAAGTAAAAAATGTGATTTGAATTAGGGAGACTTGCTAATTAATTAAAGTAAAACTGTATTAGCATGTTGTTTATCTACAAACGACTGTAACAAAATAATTATTTAAAATGAAAATAAATTGATAAAAATTCCTATTACTTAAAAATAAAGAAAATCATCAATAAATTATATTAAAGTTAAAAAATGTATAAAAATAGTATATTGTGCTATTTAATGACTAGGAAGCCTAAAGAAGTTAATTTTTAAATACAGAGGGCTAAAATTGGGTGTCAACAACCCTTAGTTTCTCTTTCAGATCCACCACCCTGGTCTCAATGGATGAAAACTCTATGTGTATTCCTCTAGCGTAAAGCTCTAGTAGCTTAATCTTCCTTCAAATACCATACATAGTGTAGCCTGATATCTGTCTAGACTAGATTTGTTGCACAGCCTACTTGTATTGATCTTGTTGTAATAGAGTTGTTAGTAGTTTGAAAGGAGTTTTTCCCGCAGATCTGGTTAAAGTGGTATTCAATAAAATTGGGGAGTGGTTATAGCACTGTGGTAGCATATAAAGGGCTCCAATACCAGTATAAGTTTGGAACCATTCAACATTACCCAATGCCAGTCTATGAGGCTATAAATTCTATCTACTACATCTCTGTTATTGCTCCATGAATAAGTGCTGCCACTTTTATTAAGAACTCTCATTCCTAGATCCTCCACTCAATCCTGAAAATCAATGATCTCTGCCTGATGCACTGTTGCTCCATTTATTCCATCATCAGTTTTTAAGACACTGTTAAAATAACCAATAAGCAGCCATGGTGTCACGACCCAACTAGGGGTCGTGACGAGTACCCGATACTTGTACCGAGCACCCCTTATCTCGCATCATATTCTTATTACTAAGTGGGCCATATGAACTATACCATACATTTTTTTTTTGTTACTCGACATTAACATTAACCGCATATTCATAAACGTACGCTATTAAACTTTACTAGCACCTTATACAGTGACGAAGGCCCTCATAACTACAAAACATCTAACTGTACATGTCTGCCTACGAGCTTCTAAACATAATACATAGCATCACAAAAAGGATCGGATACTGCCGAGTCCGAACATGTACACAAAAGTAGTACCAATAAGCTGGAGCCCCGAAAGAACTGGAGCACTCTCAATATACCACTGGTGGAGCTCCTAAGGATCAAGTCCGCCAACCTGCTTACCTGCGCGGCATGAAACGCAGCGTCCGCAAGAAGGGACGTCAGTACGAATAATGTACCGAGTATGTAAGGCATGAATAGTAACATAAGATCATACTAGAAAACATAAAACATGCATAGAGGAGAAGGGATATAATCTGTATCTCTGTTTGCCTCTTAAGGCAGATACCTTTACAGTTTAACTTTACCTTTTGAAATAACATATAGACAACTCAAGTACACTGCCCGACCGCGTAGGTACGGTGTAATACTGCCCGAACCTATAGGTACGGTGTAGTGCTGCCCGACCATAGAGGTACGGTGTAACTTCATCTGAGCATACCATGGGGTAAAGGAATAAGTTGTTCATCTGAATGCCCCTTAGGGCGGATGCCATGCATGCTAGCTTTAAAAATAATATGTAAAAATCTGTAAGTAAACTGCCCGACCATATAGGTGCGGTGTAATGCTGCCCGTCCCAATAGGAACGGTGTATAGACTGCCCGTCCATGTGGGATCGGTGTGTGAGCCCGCGTCCAGGCCTCCCGCGTCCGGGGTATAAGCTGCCCACTATAGTGGTGTGTATATCTGCCCGGCCGCCCGTTGGACGGCACGGTGTCATAAAATAATTCATACATAAGTATAAAGCATGCATGAGAGCCCAAGTGAAAGCTACAACTCTATCGGAGTGACATAAGGTCGGAAACCTCCGATTGCGTTATGGAATAATCATCATGACTTTACCTCGCCTTGAAGGGACTAGTATTATAAGGCGAGACTATTAACGAAGAATAGCGTTAAAGGAAAGCATAGGACAAGGTCATCAACATCATAAATCACTCACTTGAAGTCTTTAGAAACTCGGGTCATAACCAAGAAGTAGCATTAAAGATCCATAACTAGCTTGACACTTTCACCCTCATATTGAGTCCTTAACTCAAGACTCTTAGTCGTGGAATCACTCTTGTCATACTCATCATAGATATACTCTCTTCCTTAACATCATCGTTATCATTATTATCATAGAAATACCCTCCTTAGAATAGTTGTAACACTTATCGGGTAATAACTGAACATTAGGGAAGAATCCGGGAACAATGGGCCCACCTCGGGTCAAATGAGGCGGCGTACTAAATTTTCAAATGTTACATGTCATGACGTTACTTGTGAGGGTTTTAAAGTAATCAGGTCCTCTTTATGCAAGTTCTAGAGGTTTAGGAAGGTTTTTCATCATTTTGCATAATTTCTAGTTCAATTCCATTGAATGAAAAAGGGGAAACTTTAGGTGCGGGTTCCGGAGAATAGGGTTGTCCCCGAGGCTCGTATCCAACTTATTACGTCTAAGACATGCCATAGAAGGAAGGAAGAAGCCTTACATACCTCTTTCCGCCCCTTTTGCTATTCCAAATTCAAGTCGCAAATCCGCCAAAATTTACAAATTGGTCACATTTACCAAACTTTGGTTAGAGCATTTGGAATTGGAATCTTAAAGTAACATTTGTCTACCGAAATTTCGACAGTACTTCCCCTGTAAATACTCCATCCCACCAAGTTCAACTTGGCCAATTTCAATCATCAACAGTCCCGGGAATTCAACCCGGCCAAATTATCAATAACAAAGCCAACAACCATACTAACAATTTCGATAACCGACCCAAAGTACATTCTAACAATTCAATCAGTATACAATTTTCTTCAAGACCTTCCAACTTTAATAAAACAATAACGACCTAATAGTTCATGCACCAACAACATCATACTAGTCTCATTATCTTCCATGCATTCAAGAACAATATTTTCAATTTACATAATCTCTAAAGCAAGTCTTCAACTACCATAATTTCTCTAAGATCATTAAGCTTTTCATTAGCAATCTAGAATCCACAATCAACACAATTTCACTCCTTAACCATTAAATCCTTATTTTACATCATGGAACATACCATAACAACAATTACAATACTAAGTAAAATTAATTCACCACACCTTTCCATAACCTACACCATTCGGCCAACACACCCCATATACATATTTTCATGAATCTCCATATTTTCTATACTTTATAACAATAACCAACACACAACATAACACAACACAACACACAACACATACACACTCACGGCTTGGCTATGCAAGTCACGGCCACACACACACACCTTCATAACACATACATTTCATCCATCTTTATACTCTACAACACACTTAAGCATCCATAATATATAAGAAAAAGCTCAAATCTTACCTCTTTTACTTTGAATCTTCACTTGGCTACACTTGCAAACTTGCCAAGATTTGTGTTTCCCTTGCTCCAAAGAACTCTTCACTAGGTTAAGAACCCTTCAAGGAATTGTTTAGCTAGGAGAAGTAAATTGTTGATGAAAAAAATTCCCAAAGTTCTTATTGCTCTTGCTATGGCCGAAATGGCCTAGGAGTTTCTCTCCTCTTCCTTTTATTCTTTGCCTTCTCTTGAACTTTCTAGAGAATTAATGAAATAAGATGACTTAGTCATCTTTTAAATTGTTTCATTAAATTCATATGTGGGCTTAAGCCCACCACCATGTTAGACGGCCAAGCATGGCCCAACACCACAAGCCCACCTTTTTTTTTTGTTCTATTTTTGCACTTCATGAAAAATTAAATTTTTCCAAATTCCAAAATTTCCCTTCGTCTTCCTCCATGTTCTCCACGAATCATATTACGAATTTCCCTTTATGCCCTTGACCTTTCTTAATATTCCCACTCCCAAATTCTTCATAGCAACTCATATGCTTAACAAAATAAAAGTAAGGTCTTGCTTGTCATCTTCCCGCAATTACCTTGAATTATCCGATTGTACAAAAATGCGGGATATAACACATGGTCCCTGTACAGTATTGTTCATTTCTCTCAGGTGACTCCATAGTGAAGCTTTCTCTGCAATGGTATGTAATCTATATATAAAAGTAATGGTGCTAGAGAAGGTGGAATTCCTACCTCGAATTTGACATTGTATAGCCTGATTTGACTCTTTCAAGACTAAAAGATCCACATTTGCATTCCATGTAATCAATATTCTGCCATTGTTAGCAGACCCATAATTGCAAGCAAAATTCCAACCTGGGCCAATGAATTGTTGGATTTTGCTAGCTTTATTCTCTCTCTAAGTTTCATAGCAGCCCAATAGGTCAATTTTATTCTTCTTTAGGAAATCTTTCAAATATTTTTGCTTAAAGGACATGTTGAGTCCTCTAATATTCTAGGGGCAAATTAAGATGTAGGAGGATGAGTTTTAGGGGCATTTCTCTTATCCCCTTCTAAATGAGGATCAACAATCTGAACATTCTCTTTTGGATCATTTCCAGGCTCTTTGATCTTGAAAGCACCTGCTTGTTGAGTTCTTTGTGCAAACTCCACTGGATCTATTCTGGTATGATCTGCTTCCCTTACAACCCATTTACTATGTGTGTGGGTCTCAGTTGGTATGGGAGGGACCTCTACCCTAAGAATAGGACCTGCATTGCGCAGGATCCCCAGGTAGATTCTGATGCTCATTGTTTGGTTTAGATTTCCACTCCTACTTCTCAACTTGTTTTCTTTGCTTACGCTTCTTCTTTCCACCTGGTAGTTTTTCAGGGGCTTTTGCAGATTCACGATAAGCTCTAGTGTTATGACCGAAATGGTTGCAATCTTGACAAAATTGCGGTTTTCATTCATAGTCAATGTCTTGATACCAGATGCTTCCATCAGGTAGTTCAATGGGCATCTCATCTAGTAGCTTCTAGGTTATATCCATTTCAATAAGAATACGAGCATAAGAAATGCGATCACATTAGGCCGTGAGATGGTCAGTACATAGAGGTTTTTCTAGGTAACTAGCTATTCTACCTAGGTTTTCCTCAGCCCAATAATAGATCGGAAGACCTAGAAACATAACCCACAACGGGATCACACACGTAGGTTCATTATCAATTTGAAATTTAGGGCTCCAATCCTTCAAAATCAATGGACGATTATCGAAAGTGTATGGGCCATTCTGCAGTACTTCATCCTTATCACCTTCAAATGCAAATTTAAAGACAAGGATCAATACCGTGGTTGTAGCCACAGATGTCCAGACGCCATAAACAAACTTCAATATCTCCTTGAATGTTGGATTTCCTCCTATCACATACCTTATCAGAGATGTGCCCAATTTCTGACATTGTTGCTCCAGTTCCTTAGGGTTAAGCTTTACCACGTTGAGGCCATCCTTAGTCTCTGGTGGGTAATACTTGAGGTGAAGGCCTTGATTCACTTTCCGATTACTCTTTACTATCTCAGCCAACTACTTGCCCTTTTCTTTAGATCCAGTTGAATAGGTCAATTTGCGAGCCGCTACAGCTGGATCCATCTCTGGTGGGGTGTGAACTGTAGTTGTAGCACTAGGTAGAGGCTATAATACCGTCGGAGCACTACCTATCCCTGGCATGTAGTGAAACAGTTGCATCGGGGCGAGGGGTTGGGCGATTCCTGTAGCCGGAGTTACCATTCTAGTTGATTCCCCCGTCTTCTTGGGAGAGGTAGGCGATGGGGTAGGATCAGGTGGAGGCATAGGTTCCGATGGCCGTGCTTGATTAGCTGGTTGCCATCTCCGACGAGCCATGGCGTGCATTAACGAGTCCTTGCCAAACGTGCGCCTGTAGAGCTAAACGCGAACCTCCCTCCTTTTTCCTTATTATTTATTAATGTTCTTTGCAATTTATCATTTGCTATTTTGATTTTTCACTCGTCCAATTAAATGTATGTTTTTTTTTCTCCTGTAATTTTGTGTAGTAATGTTGGCAAACATAAGTAATTAACAAAAAATTCACTTAAAATAGGATTAAGTTTTAAATTAAAAGAATAAATATAAATAACTTATATTATTGTTAAATACTTTAAAAATGTATCAAAGATGCAAATTATAGTCCTTCCAAAGTATGGTAGTTAATTAATCAAATTTTACATGCAAACATTTTTAACATAAAATTTATCTAATAAATTACTATCTAAAAGAGAAACTATAAAAAAATTATTTTTATATATTATGAAATTTTTTGAAAAAATATTGTAGTTAAAGAAAATACAATTTGATCTCCAAACAGTAATAATACTAGACAACTTCAAAAAGTATATTTTTTTGACTTTGTTTTTAAAATATAAAAGTATTTTGATATCGGATCATCAATATTTTATATAATTTAGGACAAAATATTTAAGTTGAACATAAGAAAATTTTTACACTGTGAATTTCATAAAATAGTTCATTAAATTAAGACAAATTTAAAATGTTATTTTTTAACATGCATCTTTTGGAAGTAAACTTAAAGTAAAAGCAATTTAATTTTATTGAATTTTCTATATTTTTGTGTGGTTTAATTTGAAAGGAACATCTACAAAAGTAATTTGAAATATCAACGTATTTAATAATTTATATTTATAAGTTAACTTTATTGATATCATCATAAAATGATATCTTCGAATTAAACATTTTTTATACAGATTGAATATTGTAATATCTTTTGGTTAAAAATAAGTTAGCCAATATGGTTCAATTCGAGAAAAAACAAATGAGATTAATTTAACATATAAAATGCTTGATTTGGGTCATCAGAGTGACTTTAATCTTAAAAATTTCAGTAAAATAGAAATTAGAAGAGCTTTCAATTGTTTGATTTTTATCTTAAAAATAATATATAATTAAGAAAAATATTTTCTTGTAACTTTCAGATATGTTTTTGTACTTTAATATTTTAGAAGTCTTTTGAAACTGTCAAACTGATGTTACAAAAATAAAGAAGCAAGAGCAGAAAAAAATTAAAAATTATCTACAAATTGAATTATAACGCCGGAAGCATGGGCCAAATCACACTAGTGTCTTTTTCTATATATTAGAAAAGCCAAGTTTTGACATGGCTGCTTAGTGGTTAATAAAATGCAAATTGAGGGCAATTTAGATTTCACAATACTTATATGTACGTGTCTTTCATCTTGCTCTTCTAAAAGTCACGTAGCCTACCACTTTTCCTATTCTCTAGATCTTCCACTGCTTGTTCTGTTCCATAGCCCTTGAAGTTGAGTTCATTGTACAACATTCTTGCTTATTCTTCTTGAACCTCTAAGCTCTAATGTTCTTTCATGGTCTAACTGTTCCTAGCAGATTATTGTTGCTCTCCTTCTCATTTTAGATCTAAGTTTATTAGATTTAGTCCCTATTTTCACACAGTGCTCAATTTCTTGGATTTTTAGGTATATTGTTTTCCTTCTGTTTTCTTTTCCTCCTATTTATCACTTTACAGGTTTCTCTGTTCTAAGTCATTATTTACTTATATGTGTCCTCAATCATTCAACCGAACAACCACATATCATACTACTTTTCAGTGTTGTTTTTATCTCGCTCTTAACATCTTTTGCATTTCATTGCATCGCCTTCTACCTCGAGTAATTTTCTCTCTCCAGCTCTTTCATAGCTATTCGTAAGTTTGTAAGTACTGCTGGTTTTATTTGTATTTGTATGAGTCTAGGGACAACTCACATGGGAAAGACGTTAAGAAAAGATTTTGATACTGTTGCAAGCTTCAACGTCAAAGATGAGCAGGGGGTTTTGGTTCTAACAAGTATGGTTTCTCTGTAAATTGATTTGCCTATATCATCCTCTCTTTTCCCTTAATGGGTTTTATTCTTTGGGTTTCTCTCGATCCTTTAGTCGTTTTGAAATTCAGTTGTTGTTTTCTTGTGTTTTTGATATTATCCTTTTTGGTTCTCTTTTGGGTAATGTTAGGGTGGATTAGTCACTACCTAAATGTTTACAAATCAACATTAAAAAAAAAATGTATGTTTGGAGCAGTAAGGAAGCCAATTCAAAACATATTTGAATTTTGAATCATGTATTTTACTTGGAGGCCTAAACTAAAAAGTTTTAAATCTGAACTGACTAATATCTGTAATAGCCTTTAGTTTAGAAGCCTTCATCTTTTCCCTTTTGCATTGAAGAAAAAAAGAAAATCTACATAATTGAAATTGTCAATATCAGTGAAAAGATATGACAGTTCTTATGTGAAAGATAGGGTTTGTTATGGTCGTTTTATGGAATTACATGATTTTATTATGCTTAATGCAGTTTAACAATGTGTAGTGCCCTGAGTTTGGGTTCATTTTAGTCCTCGACGATTTGTTCGGAAATCGTGATAGTCTTTTCATGGAGATTACCGAGGACAGAAATGTGCCTGGGTTAAGAACAATGACAAAACTGTTTTGCTAATGGAATTTTGGTGAGCATCTGATAGAGAATGGTACTAGACTTACGCACTGCTGAACCAAAGTATCCAATAATAGGCTTCAATCATCTGACTTTTTCCCTTTTCTATTTTGACTGGTGTTCTAATGAAAAATGTGTATGAACTTTGAGATAAAGTTAAAGGGATTTTGCTGCAACAAAAGGCACGATTTCTATTTTGTTCAAAGCTTTGGTCTGGGTGGATTCTTCCCTAATTAATGAAGAGAAAAATTACTGAGAAACACAGTAAAGACTTAATGTTGACAAGTAGATGGTAGGAACTGATATAGAGGATCGCTGATCCTGACTAGCTTGGACTAAGAGAAACGATGAGTTGAAAATGATGTTGAATAAAGGCAATGTTTGAGATCCACTGAGAAATATGGTAAAGACTTGATATTTTTCAAAATGAAATATAGTAAAGACTTGATCTAGCAATACTAATGTTGTGAATAGACAAGAATAATTATTTTTGTAGTCGGTTGCGAGTCGTTTATGAATATGTTTGCCTTCTAATTTTGTAATCTTTCCTCTTCTGTAGCAACTCCCAGGGAGGATGCTACTAATCGAAATTTATCCATACTAACTAAATTAAATATTCATCCCGAAAGTATTTTTTTTGTTTTTTTTTGCAAAATAGACATGTTCACGAGTAGAACAAAATAATATATACATATGTATACATGCGTACCACAAAATGTAGAAGAAACAAATTTAAAACAATGACTTTATCATGTGCTAGCGGAAATAGGCCCATATGAATAAGTTTCCAAATACGACATATCAACATAGTAGGATCTAAAAGAAACCTCAAAAAAAATAGAAATATTCAATCCTAAAAATGGACAACACCTATTTTGAGTTAAATCAACACTTTAGAATTCATCAAACATGTAGTAGAGGAATATTTTTCATGCTACCACATTCAAGGCTCATACCAAGCATGAAATTCAACTCCAAATCTCAAAATACAAACTAATTAAGTTCCCAAGTTCAACACAAGTACTGAATTTAAAATATTATAAAACTTGGGCATGGACACTCCCAAAATAGTCAAGTCATTCATCAATATCAAGTTACAAAATATTAGAATCATGACCCAAATTTCATTCAAAAGTGCATATCTAAGTGTATCACATGGATCACGTACAAGTCTCCAAAAGTATACAAAATGAACATGCTCATGCAAATGTGATCTTCATCTAAACATCCAAAGAGTCTACTTTAAATGGTCATCCTCAAGTCTCTTTCAGAACATCACCTACGATAGTAACAAACTATTGCTAAGCATAAAGCTTAGTGGTACATAAACTTAACTAACACTTAGAATAAAAATATAATGTAAGGAGTACAAGAATAAATTCTAGGAATAAGCTTGTCAAAATCACCATCAAGAACTAAATGAAGATACAATCCTTTCAAGAAAATAAAATATCAAATATTAAAATAGTTTAAGATATCAATATTCAAAATATCAAATATCAAGAAGCTTTCCAAAGCAAATCCAAGAAAGTTCACCATTTGGTTAATTTCTCCCAACACATACATCATGCAATTACATCAAAGCATAATCGAATAACAAGAAGGACCGGAGTCCCAAATCATGAAGGGTCATCACCCAATAATCAAGAGAATCAAGAACCATGTTGAAAGTGACCTCCCTATTCATAGTTAAGATGGACCAAGATCCATAATTATGATGAAATGTGAATCCAAAGTCCAGATGGGACAAGATTTGAATAATCTCAAGAGGCATGCCAATATAAGTGACAAGTCACTATCACAAGAAGGACAAAATCCCAACGAGAATGCAATAATGCTCAAGCAGTCCGTATATGTGGGCGAGTTAGTTTGTCTTACAAAGCATTCCACATGATACCAATGGTATTCAAAGTTGCTGAGTGACTCGAAGTGTTCATACTCAATTAAACATAGCGAAATAAGAAGTTAACTAGCAATAACCGAATAGGATAGCAAATTAAAGTAGAGACAAGTTTTACCCAAGCTTAAGATATTCAACATACTTCAACTAAATAAAATGTGAAATTCAAGAATATGTGAAAACCTTGGAGCTTTAGTGCCTCTAAATCTCAAAGAAAAGCACCAAGAAGTTACAATCCCCAAAGCAACGTTCAAGCAATTATATCGACTTCCTTACCTTTTACAAGAGCCTCTTGTACCTTAAATACACAATGGAATACTCATTTAAAGTCTAGAGTTTAACGATATAGAAGCTAAATCATGACGAACAAAAACGGGGCTAAATGGGTCGCCATTATTGCAAATTTTTAAGTAGAAAAAATTCTGGACAGCAGTTATGTGCCGCTTTGCAGCCCATTTTTGACATAGTAAATAGGGGAATTAGAATTTTCGCAAAACGTGAAAGTTGTGGGTAATTTTCTTATCTTTTCACAGCATTTTCAATCACCTAATTCCGCCTTATAGATAAAAGGTTATGCTCAAAAGACTAATTGCTGTCAGCTCCAAAAAGGGGATTAAATTGTCTTACTTCAAGGTTTAAAAATCTCTAACAAAAACTTGAATATTTCACTCAATAAAATATGAAATAACAAGCTTACCACAAGATTAATTAAGCTTCTACACAAACCCAAAACCTAGGATTATCAAAACAAGGCTTAACCTATTTGATTCTTGGTGGCAACCTTCCAAAATATATATAAAGCATGAAAACTAAGAGGATCTTGATGATATTTGGGGAGTAGTTTAGGTGGATTGAGATTTCTAATGGAGGGTTTAGGAGAAGAAGAAGAACAAGTAGAGAGTGAGAAGGAAAGAAAATGGGAAATTCGCAGAATTTCTCTTCTTTTGGGGTGGTCTTTAAATTTTGCCCTTCGGCTAAAACCCATGGGTTCCAGGTTCGAACCCTCACTCAGTCAAAAATTTTAAAAAAAATCGCAAGGCAGAATTTAAATTTCGCTATGCCCGCACCGGCATACACTTGTTAAGGAATTACCAAAGTTATGCCGGACCCGGCATACTTATGCCTTATGGGCAGACTTGGCATAAGTATGTCGGGCCCGGTATAACTTTGGTAATTCCTTCACAAGTTTATGCCGGGTCCGGCATACTTATGGGCAAACCTTTAAAGGGCAAACTTTTAGTTAAGCCTTAAGTAAAAGTCTTTTCCTAGTTATGCCTTATGGAGCAGATTTTTAGTTAAGGCACAATTAAAAGTATGCCCCATAAGGCATAACTAAAAGTATGTCCCATAAGGCGGAACTTTTCCTTAAGGCATAACTAAAAATTTGCCTTATAAGACAAAGTCTATGTCTTAAGGAAAAGTTATGCCTTATGGGGCAGACTTTTAGTTAAGCCTTAACTAAAAGTCTGCCCCATAAGGCATAAATAAGAAATGACTTTTAGTTAAGGCTTAACTAAAAGTTTGCCCATAAGTATGCCGGACCCGGCATAAACTTGTTAAGGAATTACTAAAGTTATGCCGGACGTAGCATACTTATGCCAAGTCTACCCGTAAGGCATGAGTATGTCGGATCCGGCATAACTTTGGTAATTCCTTAACAAGTGTATGCCGGGTCCGACATACACGCGACCCAAACCTTGCCTTGCAATTTTTTTTTTTTAATTTATGCTTGAGCGGGGGTTCGAAACCAGAACATCATGATTTCTGCGTGAATGCTCAGGGTTACAGCGCGAAGGGCAAAAATTAAAGACCAGCAATATGAGGGGCATAATTTAAAGACCACAAATATGAGGGACAAAATTTAAAGACCACACCAAAAGAAGGGCAATCCGCGCAAAAAAATGAAAGAAAATGGTCTTTTTTTTCTTTGAGATAGAAAGGTAGTACCCATTTTTATCAAATGAGTCCAACTAATAGGCTTCATCCAATAAATATGACAAGTCTCAATTTTTATTTTTTTCAAACAAAAACTAAAATTTTAAACTCAAGAAAAATAATAAAAAGTATTTACTATAAGAGCAAGATTATTTAAATGTCAATAATAAATTTAGGGTGTTACATTTTTGTCAAAGACTTTGTAACTTACTGGTGTCCACGTTGTTGTAGTTTAGACCCGCGGAGATTAACGACATGCTGAATGATTTTAATGAGCCCGATTCACCTGCTCCAACTGGCCTGCATCTTGTTGGCATAAAGTACATGGTCATTCGAGGGGAAGAAGGGGTCGTAGCTCGAGTAACGAAGGTATTATTTTATGTACATTCAAAATATTTTTGAAACGAAACTGCATACAGTCGGTTGTGCATTCTGTTTGAGCATCAAACAAGTAGAATACAATCATGTGATTTTCTTACCATGCTATTTAAAGTGTGTTCTTTGAGGATTATGGAGTACTACAAGGTCTTTTTCCTATGTTAAACAACCATAATTGTCTTACATTTCAAAAAATTGTAGAAAGTTATAAACTTATTTTTCAGATTAATATGAAGAACTAAATCAAATGTGTGTTAGAAAGCCTTATAACTTCAAAATGCTGTTTATGACATTTCATTCTTTCTTATTCAGGATGGCTGATGAAACTTGTGATTGAAGAGTACAGTTCATGTAGCAAATGACCTTCTCACGTGGTCTAATCAGGCTGGTTGTTTGAATTGGATAATGATTTGAGTTCTCTACATATTGCTTTATTGAATTTGTATAAAAAAATTAAAAGAGAAATTCAATTGGTTGTCTACAAGATTAAAAAACCTTTATATAAACCCACTAATTCATTGTTACCTGCCTCAATATACATCTGAAAGTCTCGAGCAAAGCTTACGTATGCTATGCAGATATTCTGTTTATTCGTCTCAAGTGGGTTGTGAAACTGGTTGAACATAAACATACTAATGCTCTTTTATACTTTTCATAAAATATAATTAAGTAGTTTCATACTTTCATTGAATAAGAGATACAAAGTTTTCTCTTACCATTTGAATGGACAAGTCAAACATAGAGGTTTACTTTTTTCTATCTAATAGATCAATAATTCCTCTTGATCCCTCCTTTTGCTATATCCTTAATTATGTTGACATATGAAGTTCACATCAGTTTATTGTGGTCTAGGTCGAAAGTATGAAGAAATGATGTTCAAGATCATCTTCGTATGTCTTTCTTTTACAAGGTGGTTCACAAAACTCTAGCAGAGTATTTATAAGAGGGAGACAAAAAGTGCAAAAGTGGCTTTTAATGACGCTCTGCGGACCAAGTATGCAGTCGCAACTGGAGTATGCGACCGCATACTCTGAATTCTCTCCGCAACTTCGATCTTCTTGCCAGTCGACATGCGGCCGCAAAATGAGTTTGCGAAGCCGCATAGTCTTCGCATCCTTGCGCATTTAGCTCCACCCACTGGTCATTCTGAGACTGAGCATGTGACCGCATACCAGAATTTGCGGTGCCGCATACTGAATGCATATTCAGCTCTTTTCCTTCTTTTTACGCCATTTTGTCCTTTTTGTGCCCTGGACTCAGTGCACCTGAAATAATAGCAATACACACCAAGAATAGCCTCATATTATAGATGAAGAACACAAAAACCAAAGCAAAAAGACTAAAATAAGTGGTAAAATCACCACTTATCAAAGATACGGTGTGAACGCTTATAATAAGTAAATTGATTTCATCTTCATTGTCTGGTTGACGCTTGCATTGGTTTGTGCCTTTCATTTCTCGCATTCTGCATTGATTAAACTTATTTAAATGTTCCTACTATTGTATATATATTTCCTTGAAAAAGGGATTGTCTTTCTGAATGACATGTTCTTAATTGTTGCATTGTAATTAACAAAGTATTTAAAACAAGAAAGTACTGAACTCTGCACTATAATTCAAATAACTAGCTTGCCTTCATTTTTAACCATGAACCCAAATAATCTAAAAGCTAAGCTTATGGCATGTAGATACAGGTAGCAGTAGTAACAGAGGGATAGGAAATGTTGCTGAAATTTTGTACGCTATTTATACCTTTTTAACTACTCTGGACCTAATTTATACATTAGCATGACAGAATACAGAAGACGTTGCTTGAAAATTGATATTGAATAGTTCAAATACATAAATTAGCTACAATGCTCCTTATATCTCTTATCATGGCATGGGGCAGTAATTTCCTACCTTGGCTATATCATGTAACAGGTCGCAATGTTTTTTGTCGAGGACTACGCTAAATGAAGCTGACAATTTTTACCTTGATTGACCTTTAAGTAGATGCACCACAGTTTATTAATATGTAAATAGGTATTTTGTAAACCCCTGGACATCCTGTAAAACTTGGTTCCTTAGTGAATAGTACCAAGCAATTAATTTATTTGTTGTGCATTGCTTACTCCCTTTACACTTCTCTAGGTTTTGGGTTGTTGGTAAGTTCAGATTTCAAATTTGCACAAACATGTAAATACACCAATATTCAATATATAATGTTAATAATTATAGATCTCCACAGGCCATCACCATCTAGTGTGTGTGTGTCTATTTTTTTAAATATATATATATATATATATATATATATATATATATATTGTCTTCTAACATATTTTTGTAGGGATTTACCTTAAATGAAATTTGCTAAAAAAATTCTCAACGATCACGACCGAACCCAAGCCGAAGAGGGGTTTTTTCTAAAATAACTAACCCAACACTTTAGATTATAGTGCATCTATGTGTATGTAGTTGTCTTTGAATAGTGATTATATATATATATAGAGAGAGAGAGTATATGTTATGTTTAAAACATGATTAATATAACATTGTAGTTTGTGCTCCGTATCTAAAATTTTATTATATTAATGTTTGCTACGAATAAAAAATCGGCAAATTTATTAATATTTTTTAAAAGAGAAGACTTGTTGTAGAAATTGATTTTCTATCTAAATGAAGAAATACTATTTTTTAATTGTTGGTAAATATTCTCGGTTTAGCTCATTTTACTTGTCATGTTGTCTTTTGCATTAAATTCTATCTTATTTTAAAATATAAATATTTTAAGTATATTTAGTGAACATAATAACTTGATTTTGTCAATATGGGATACTATGTTCAAAACACGATTAATATAACATTGTAGTTTGTACTCCGTATCTAAAATTTTATTATATTAATGTTTGCTACGAATACAAAATCGGCAAATTTATTAATATTTTTTAAAAGAGAAGACTTGTTGTAGAAATTGATTTTCTATCTAAATGAAGAAATACTATTTTTTAATTGTTGGTAAATATTCTCGGTTTAGCTCATTTTACTTGTCATGTTGTCTTTTGCATTAAATTCTATCTTATTTTAAAATATAAATATTTTAAGTATATTTAGTGAACATAATAACTTGATTTTGTCAATATGGGATACTATGTTCAAAACACGATTAATATAACGTTGTAGTTTGTACTCCGTATTTAAAACTTTATTATATTAGTGTTTGCTACGAATACGCATGGTGTTTAATATGAGGCCCACATTTTTTTTTAACATTGTTTGTTTTTTAAATATGGGATTCACTTTTTTTTTCAATATTGCTTGATTTTGTTAATATGGGGTCCACTTTTTTTTTCCCGTGAGTTTAGATGTGGTGGGTTCCACTTTTTTTTTAATACTGGATGGTGTTTAATATGGGGCCCACAATGTGGGATTCATTTTTTTTTTATATATATATATTGCTTGATTTTGTCAATATGGATACTATGTTCAAAACACGATTAATATAACATTATAATTTGTGCTCTGTATTTAAAACTTTATTATATTAGTGTTTGCTACGAATACGCACGGTGTTTAATATGGGGCCCACAATTTATTTATTTTTAAATATTGCTTGATTTTGTTAATATGGGGTTCACTTTTTTTTTCCCGTGAGTTTGAATGTCGTGGGTTCCACTTTTTTTTTTAATACTGGATGGTGTTTAATATGGGGCCACATGTTTTTTTAATAGCTGCAATGAGTCTCAGCCACTTCCCAGCAGTCCTCTACCCTTGCCTCCCTAACATAAACCTCAGGTGATATAGTTGGAAAAAGCTCAGCAACTTGACTGGCCCTACATAGACCTGTTAGAGAAAAGAAACCACTCAATTAGATGTAGATGAATATGATAAGCCTAACTATATGGCAAAACCAACAACATACCCAGTGTAATCTCACAAGTGGGGTCTGAGGAGGGTGGTGTGTGCGCAGACCTTACCCCTACCTTGTGAAGGTAGAGAGGCTGTTTCCGGAAGATCCACGACTCAAGTAAAGCGATTCAAAGTAGGTTTGAAAAGGAAATACAGTAGTGAAGAAGTCATATTGAAAATAATGGAGAAAAGAATAGTAACAACAGCAAGTAATATGCTACCGATGCAAAGGAAACAACGGGTGATGATAAAAATTGAAGAATAAGATAATAGAAGAGTAATACTAATAATAATAATAATTTTGATAAGGAGAAGTAGACAACGCTCGACTACCTACTCTACCCTAATCCTCGACCTCCATATCCTCCTATCTAGGGTCATGTCCTTAGTAAGCTGAAAGTGTACCATGTCCTGTCTAATCACCTCTCCCCAATACTTTTTCGGCCTATCTCTATCTCTCCTCAGACCCACCATAGCCAACCTCTCACATCTCCTCACTGGGGCATTTGTGCATCTCATCTTCATATGCCCGAACAACAGCAAGTAATACGATACCAAATTACATGGCAAAACCAATTGAGAATAATGTAACACAAAAACAAAACATAAAACATTTCACCACCCTAAGTAACTTGCATCAGTTGCACTCAATAGAGATTCTTTCCATTTCTAAAATAATGCGGGGAGATGTACCAGGCTCAAGCTGACACCTGATCACGTTTTATCAAGTCATCTTTTCCCATTAAAATACAAGGCTAAAGAATATTTTTCACATAACCATACTATAAATACTCCCAATTGCTGATCTGGGAAACTATTCCAGCATTGATACAGTCATAATAATTTAACATTTATTGTAGCCTAACTTCACTATTAGAGACCTCCCCGAGGATAGTCTGCAATGCTTTCTGTTGCAGGCTACTCATTTATTAATCAAGGCCACGTCATAGTCATCCATCCAATGGCACTTGCAACATTGGCAAAGAACACTAACCCATTTGAATTTTCTTAGCTTATGAAACTCCTACAAATCTTCAGGGTGCTCCATCCTCCAGCACTGCCAAATTCAGTAACATCAAAGAATTCTGGCTCTTTTTAATCCAAAGTTCTCAGTATAATTTTCCAAGATTACTATATGCTAGCCATCAATCATCACATTTGTGTATGTGCTGGTCTTTAGAAATTCATAATAACACTAGACGGTTCACCAGATATGTCAGAAGACAACTAAGGCAAGCATGAACGTCCACAAAGTTTCGAAAGGACTTCCATAGGAGCTCGTACAGAAAAACTAGGCACGAGGCTTGCCTAGTGCGGGTTATCTCTCCTGTGTGGTTTACGAGCTATTGCACAGGAGCTGGATTTACCGTGTGCGCACCCGAAGGGTAGCGGCTGCGGGTTCCCATGTCATTAAAAAAAAAGGTTCAAAATGGTGAATTGAGTTAGACTAGGTGGATGATCCTCTGGTCATTTGGTTCGCTATCGACAGAAAATACTTTATCCTTTAACAAAGGCACCTCTTTTCCCTAAACTCATTTTGTAGGGAGAATCAATCACCCTTTTAGATAGAATGTGAGAGAGTAACGGATACAAAAACTCTTCGGGCCTCTAATTGTGAGCTCATTCTACCTTCCCCAAGTTCGGCTTGGACGGTCTGTTACTCTCGGGGCAAATCCAATCAGCAAAAACTTACCAAAGATATGTTAAAGTTCTTAATAAGTTCGCAAGTAACTTTTTCCTACACAAGTCATGTAAGCAAGTTCAACTCTTACAAATTCTTTAACAATTGAATTTTGCCCATAATTAATAATCTATCCTAAATATTTGACCTTTTAGTTCAGATAATTTAGCAGTACTAAGTTATTGCTTCTTTTTTCACGTAAAAAGAAAATAAACAGCAACTACTAGTATATGATAATTTCCAAGTTGATTTCTCGTAAGGTGACTCAACTACTAGTTATTATCTCAGAAAGTCACTTTCTTTGTTGAAAAAAATTGAAATCAAGAAGAAAGGTGACTTTCTAAGAAATCAATCCATAATTTCCAAGAAGATGAAGTAACAAAATATCCCTTTCCCAAGACTTGAAACCGAATGAAAAATAAGCAAGTCTTGTATATATGTGAGGGTGTAATACAAATAGAAAAGGGAAAGGGAAAGGAATTGGACCTGATGTTGGGAGAGATTTAGGAGAAGCCTTGAAAGGAAATGGGATCTTGTTAATACCAAGATTCAGACTGTTATCAATTACACATGTTGTCCCTCCAAGTGGTACGGTCCACATTTCTTGGAATTTTATGTACACTACCCACTCTCTGTGTCTCTATTTTCTTCCTCCAAAGAGATGGAGAAAGAACCTAAAGTCAAAGACTCGCACAAAACACTTCTCTCTTCCCTGCTCTATCTGTCTTTGGAAAGAAGAAGAGGGTGGAAGGAAAACGACAAGCCAAAAAAAAAAAAAAAAAAAATGGTTTTTCTGCTATTGGGATATTTTTGTACTTGGCTTCTTATTATGGTAACTGGTAAGCAAGCCTACATATATTAGTTGTTGTTTAATATATATATGACCCACAATTTTTTTTACAATTTTTTTTAATAGGCCTGTTTAATATGGGGCTCAATTTTTTTATTTTTTTTATTTTTTATATATATACTATGTTCAAAACACAATTGATATAATATTGTAATTTGTGCTCCGTATCTAAAACTTTATTATATTAGTGTTTGCTAAGAATACAAAGTCTACACTTTTTTTTTTTTGACATTGTTTATTTTTTTAATATGGGATTCTTTTTTATATATATATATTGCTTGATTTTGTCAATATGGGATACTATGTTCAAAACACGATTAATATAACATTGTAGTTTGTGCTCCGTATTTAAAACTTTATTATATTAGTGTTTGCTACAAATACGCACGGTATTTAATATGGGGCCCACAATTTTTTTTAACATTGTTTGTTTTTTTAATATGGGATTCACGTTTTTTTTTAATATTACTTGATTTTGTTAATATGGGGTTCACTTTTTTTTTCCCGTGAGTTTGGATGTAGTGGGTTCCACATTTTTTTTAATACTGGATGGTGTTTAATATAGGGCCCACATTTTTTTAATATTAGTTGTTGTTTAATATATATGGGGCCCACAATTTTTTTTTAAACAATTTGGTTTTTTTTTATGGGCCTGTTTAATATGGGGCTCAAATTTTTTTTTTATATGTATTATGTTCAAAACACGATTGATATAACATTGTAATTTGTACTCCGTATCTAAAACTTTATTATATTAGTGTTTGCTACGAATACGCATGGTGTTTAATATGGGGCCCACTTTTTTTTTTTAACATTGTTTGTTTTTTAAATATGAGATTCAGTTTTTTTTTTTTAATAATGCTGGTTGGTATTTAATATGGGGCCCACAAATTTTTTTAAATATTAGTTATTGTTTAATATATATGAGATTCACAATTTTTTTTCTTTTTTTTAGGGTCTGTTTAATATAGGGCCCAAAAGTCTTTTTTTTTAATGGGGCCCATCAACGGACGACGAAGAGGGACGACCAAACTCCCTCTTCTAAGTAGTAGTAAAGTAATGTATACAATATATTATGCGTCAAAAATGTTAATTTTTCATAAACTCTTGTTCAGCCAAATATAGTTTTACGAGTTTTGAATACGTGCGTTGCACGTGTCAATAAATTAAAAAATTCTACACAAGAAGAATAATTATGTAAAATAGCAATGGACAAAATAATGTTGTTACTTGACTCAGTTGCTGAATTCAAAGTAATTAAATAACTTCTGAAGTTGCAATAATGAATAATTTAGTTAAGTAAGTTAATTATATTGTACTTATAGTTATAGTTAATTTTCCTGAGATAATTAAATGTTATGTTTGATGCATCTAACCTACTATCTCTTTATCCACGATGTTCTTGGTGTATGTTTTATGTCTCTTTGGTTGTTCTGTCGTGACCGAACTTTTGTTATTGATATTGATATTGATATTCCAATTAATAATAAATACACGTGGATCGACTCTAATGCTATAGGGACGTGGATCGACTCTAATGGTTCTTCCTCGAATTTGCTTTACTACTTCCTTCAGACCTTGCAAACTCATAATAATAAGATGAAAAGGTTGCAATTCATTGTCAGTAAAAAATGAAAACGAACATCCTGTTGGGCTAAAACAGCCCAAAGATACTCTTAACATGATGTGATATTGTCCACTTTGGGCCAAGCCCGCACGGTTTTCCCCAAAAGGCCTCACATCATTAAGAGTATCCAACTCCTTATAAGTAGTTTTTTTTTCTTTTCAGCTACCAATGTGGTACTTTGTTCGCACACCGAACAATCTCTCCCTTGAACTAAGTTCCACGTGGCTCATCATACCACGGATCAGAGATTCAACATGTCTGTGTGCCACCCATATCGTCAGAGTATTTACGGTCACCGAATCCCAAAGGCTGTGAATGCGTCTTCAAAACTACGGGTAAAGGTCGTAAACCAACCCATAGACGGACAAAGGCACTGGGCCGGGCCCGATGTCACACTCCGCCTTTTTCATACTCGTCTCGCCAAACCATTGGCTCTGATACCAGTTGTTGGGCTAAAACGGCCCAAAGATACTCTTAACATGATGTGATATTGTCCGCTTTGGGCCAAGCCCGCACGGTTTTCCCCAAAAGGCCTCACATCATGAAGAGTCTCCAACTCCTTATAAGTAGCTCTTTTTTCTTTTCAGCTACCAGTGTGGTACTTTGTTCGCACACCCAACACATCCATTATTTACTTCTTTAATTTCTTTATTCTACCCTACATTGAAGAAGTTTCTTAATCTATTTAGCTACTATACTTATTATATTTTACTTTGTAGATGTTCATTATATTAGCAAGCCACTATATTGGAAAACACAAACTTTAAACTAAAAGAAATTAACACAATAACTTTTAAATGATCTCATATAACCTTGCTTGAAATCTTAGGTTATAGCCTTATGAGAAAAGTTACTTTTACACCGCGCTAAGATAATGAACTATAATATAAAATTTAAAAGTCAATAAATAACAAATTTCCAGGCGTAGAAACTCAAAATTATGAGCTACTGCGATTCCACATGTAATTTTCAAGTAAGTTCAGTAATCTAATTTAAATTGTTATTATTATCAATTCAAGAACGGATGAAATTGCGTTCAAAGTGGAAAAAACAATTTGTAACAATTGTAAGATAAAATAAAAAAAAAGAAACATATTAATTGTGATTACCCAGTAATCAAGTTATAGACAAGTAGGCGTTTGGACATGCAATTTCATGTCATGATTTCAAGTTATGAGATGAAATCATCATTTGGACATGCGATTTCATCTCATGAGATGAAATCTCAAATCATCCAAAAAGACATGATTTGAGATTTCAAAAAATTTAAATGTAAAACTTGATCCATAAGTTTATATTTTGTAAAAAAAAAGACCCATAAGTTGGTAGATACTTTTAACAATTACTCCCACCAATCATTTACTAACCTCATTAACTTCTACCCACTGTTATTTATGTTTGTATCGTGTGGAGGATTATATTAAAGAATAGTTACATTACTATTTATGTTAAATTTTCTTTTTTATTGAACTAAGGTTTGATCAATTGATGTTATATTTTTTAGCAAGGTCTTCTAGTAGCGTATTAATTTTGTTATGAATTATAACTCGCTTATTTGCTAGGATTGTAAGAATTGAGAAAGTTTTGTTAGTTTTCACAACTTATGGGGGTTTTTATGTCTATAAGAAAAAATAAAACTTAAGAAATTCAAATTGCATGTCCAAACATGATTTCATCTCACAGCTCTTAATATTTTAGTCCGGCAATTAACGCATAACATCCGGTTTAATAAATACCTACCTTGGGATTTTTGTGAAACATTTGCTTCGAGAATTGCTCCAAGTCTGACTCCTGTAAGAAGACATTCCTTTGCTCGATAATTTATTCAAATTCTTCTCTGTAGGACACAAAAGCAATAAAAAAAAAGGATATGTTTCGAAAAATCTTGGAATGCATATTACTTTTCATGGAAAAGAATAGGCATGAAAAGCTGAAAAAGAGAACACAATGGTTGAGAAGATAGAGAGGGTATGATATTACAATTAGAGGCGTCAAAAAGGGCTGGCCCAACCCAGCCCAATCCAACCCTCGCAGCTATAGACTTAAACAGGCTAGGACGGGCTGACCCTTTTTACTAAAAGGCCTACAAAATGCTAGCCCAATCCAATCCTAAGCTGGCCGCGGGCTAGGATGAGCTAGCCCTTCAAATTAATATCGGTTCATGTTTTATTATTTTTCTTCTCAAAATGGTGTGTGTTTTTATAGTTTTCATCTCAAAATGCTCCATTGATCCTCCCTCCCAGCTGTATTCGGTGGAGAAATTTTTCTGCCAAGTAAAATGCAGTAGTAGTTTCAAAGAAGAATTAATAAGATAATTACTATCTCGTGGTATTGTCTTTTGCTATCAAAAGATGCGAGAATCTCCTTAATTCTCCTGGAGTCTAATAGTAATATTGTGCACAACTAAATCCAGTCATTAAGTGACTAGACTACGTAGAGCAATTTGAATACCAAGCTAATACAAAGAGTGATTATGCTAATATAATGATACTTCTCAAATTAACATAAAAAGAGTGCCTATATGTAATAATGGCCATACTCATCTCCCAACTAAATAAAAACAATGATTTTATATAGTAATGTGACCATTTTAACATTAAACAGTGACGCTAGTTGCTGCAATCTAGCTAGCTAATGACGTAAACATTAGATAATTGTTTAAAGTTTGTTTGATCATTACAGGTAATCTGTATGGTTTTTAATAACTATAGCCAACAAAACTTTCAAGATTGTTAATTGGTGGACGCTTATATATGTCGCATTATATCCTCGATTTATTTGAAGATTTATCGAAGTTCTTATTTGACAATCATAAATCAGTGGAAGGCTCAATGAATAAAAATAATTTATTTTTATCTCTAGGCCTCGTGGGCCGGCCTCAGCCCAGCCCTTGAGGTTGGCGGGCCAACTGAGGCTGAGCTTAATAGCCTCAGTTCTAAAAGGACCTAAAAAAATGTAGCCCAACCCTACTTAAATAGCGGGTTGGGTAGGGCCGCATCACGGGTCAAACCCATTTTGACGGCTCTAAATTTACAATATGACTGTTTAAAGAAAAATTAAAAGACGGAACAAATCGGAGGAGACTACTTTAGCTCTTATACTATGACTCTTAATGTGTATCATATTCCAATAGCAATTCTATCTCACCGACGTATTCCTCAAGCCAAAACCAATTCTAACTCCACTTCATCCACGATTACAATCCTTTGTAAAAGTAAAAAAGGACTCTAAATAATTTCACCACTTGGCTCACAAAGAGAAAATCTAATACCTTAATTCCAACACGTACGATAGCCGCTGAATTCTTCCCAAATCTTGACATGAATATAATTATTTAGGCACTTTGAAGCTACATAAATTAAGCTCGACATTGCCTCCTTCAATTGCTCTAGACAAACCCTACATTTAGATCATGAAAAGCTCAAATAGTATATCAATGTTAGATAAGCAATTCTAAAATACTAAATTTTAGTGTTAATCTAGCGTTGATTAAAGATCAAATAGTCAATGCATTGCACTCTAATTGTAAACTATTGTAGCATGTAGGCTTGCTCTTCGTGATCAAAATATACATGACTTGTAGGCATTGTAACTTTTTATGGTAAGAGACAATTCTAAGTGTTTTTATCCATGTAAGATGCAGGTAGCTTTGCAACCTTAACAATAGTTAGAAATAACAATAAAATATAAAACTCGGTTGTTCTTTTTGGTTCAGCTGTGAGGCAGTCCAATACAAATACAATTATACAATTAGCAATTAGTAACATTAGTAGTAATAGTAAAGGACTCCACAAGCAATCAATTATGGAATTTATTATGTAAACTACATACCTGTAAGTTTGAAAGTTATCATCAAAACATTAATACTAAATAATAATCATAAATTTTGTAAATATTTATCAAGAAAAAACCGGCAATAAGTACAATATGTTAGGAAAAATAGCACAATATTGATGTTGAACTTGGAATTAAAAAATAGTAACCAAATTATCACAAACACTGTGTCGTGGCAAACCACTGCCTTGAAAGCGATTTTCGGCCCGACACCGGTACAAATCGTTCACAGCCGGTCGCTCTCCAAGGTTTCACAGTTCTTCCAGAAATGTGTGCTCGTGGTTGGAAGTCGAAGTATTTTGCACAAAATACAATTGCCCAGATTTCTAGAGGAAACAAAAAGGATAGAGAAAATGATAATTTTTTAGTGGTTGCTATGTTCTCAAAGGTCTTCAATTTATAGGGAAATGCTAATGTGTAGCATTTATACACAATACATTATTACAAAAATCAATACATCAGTTATTGATGTTTAATAACATGAGTTATCGTAAATGAGTTATTCCTCCATTCAACAAAAAATGCATTGAAAGATCAGGAGTTTGTCGTGAATGAAAGGAATTCATTCATTCAAAGAAGTTACATTACTCCAACAACTAAAGACTTTGCATTAATCTCAACAGTCCCCCACTAATGCAAAGATAAAGATTAAGAACAAATTCTGGGCGAAAGGAAGGAACATGTACTTAAGTGTCAATATCTTTCGATTTGAATTAACACATAGTGAAATGAGGCAACAACTAATATCCACAAAGTGAAGTACTCTTGAACTAAATAGATATAACTTGAGACCCCCATAACACATACCACATCCTTAATTTTGTGTAACCTCCGCGATACTAACAAAGTGCCTTTATGGTCATGCACACATCTTGGGTCTAATGAGTGCATGCTTTAGAAAGATGGCCCGAGTCTTTCATAAAAGGCGACCAAACCTTTACACTCACGTAGGTGATTCCATCAAGTCTATCTCATAGACCACCTTAAGGCTGTGGAATCATTAAGAGCAAAGAGCTCAACCATATAAACACTACTACACGCCATAGGGATAGGAAATTTAGTGTTTATTGATGGCCTATATGGCTTCGTTTGACCACAAACAAGTATTCACCATATTACCTCAATCCATAGGCTTTAGCCCCATCCCCGTTGACGTTTCAAGGATCATTTTCCTTGCTAAATCCTTGGTTAAAGGATCCGCTAAGGTTCTTTCGGACCTTACATATTCCAAGGATATAACACCATGTTTCAACAACTGTTTAACTGCACCATGTCTGATGTAGATATGTCCCCTTTTTCCATTGTAAACATTATTCTTAGCAATCCCAATTGCCGCCTGTGAGTCACAATGTAAGGAGACTGGTGAAGCTTGTTTTCCCCACAATGGCCTATCTGGCAAAAGGTTTCTCAACCACTCAGCTTCTTGCCCTGCCAACTCAAGAGCAATAAACTCAGACTCCATAGTAGAACGTGCTATACAGGTCGGTTTGGAGGACTTCCAGGAAATAGCACCTGCACCCAAAGTAAACACATAGCCACTAGTGGAGCTAACTTCATCATTGTCAGTTACCCAGTATGCATCACAAAAACCTTCTAAAACAGCAGGAAATTTATTAAAATGCAAACACCAATCCATAGTACCTCTCAAATATCTTAACAAACAATGAAGAGCATTCCAATGTTCACTACTGGAATTATGAGTATATTTATTCAATCTGCTAACAACATAAGCTATATCAGGCCGAGTATAGTTCATGAGAAACATTACACTCCCAATTATTTTAGCATATTCAGTTTAAGAAACACTAGATTCTTTATTCATTTTCAAGTGTATGCTAGGATCATAAGGAGTTCTTACTGGAGCAACATCAAAACAATCAAACTTCTTCAACATCTTCTCAATGTAATGAGACTGACACAAAGGAAAGTCATTAATAGTTCTTTTGATTTTAATGCCTAAAATCACATGTGCTTCTCCAAGGTCTTTCATTTCAAACATAGAACACAAAAAATTCTTAGTCTCATTAAAAATATTCACATTAGGGCCAAAAATTAACATGTCATCCACATATAAACATATAATCACACAATCTGATCCTATCATTTTAAAATAAACACAAGTATCAGAAGCATTAACAATAAAACCATCAGCCACTAATGTGCCATTGAACCTTTCACACCACTGCTTAGGTGCCTGCTTTAGGCCATACAAGGATTTTCTCAATTTGCATACTTTATGTTCCTATTCTGGGACCACAAACCTTCAAGTTGAGTCATATAGATCTCTTCCTCTAAATCACCATTTAGAAAAGCCGTTTTAACATTCATTTGGTGTACCACTAAATTATGAATAGCAGCTAAGGCAATAAGAGTTCTAATGGTCGCTATTTTAGTCACATGAGAATAAGTATCAAAGTAATCAACACCTTGATTTTTATTAAATCCCCTAATTACAAGTCTAGCCTTATATTTATCAATTGTACCATCAGGTCTCAATTTTTTTTTTTTTAAATATCCACTTGCTACTTATGGAGAACCTATAGGCAAATCATGCAAGTCACAAGCATTAACAACAAAACCATCAGCCACTAATGTGCCATTGAACCTTTCATACCACTGCTTAGGTGCATGTTTTAGGCCATACAAGGATTTTCTCAATTTGCATACTTTATCTTCCTGTTCTGGGACCACAAAACCTTCAGGTTGAGTCATATAGATCTCTTCCTCTAAATCACCATTTAGAAAAGCCGTTTTAACATCCATTTGGTGTACCACTAAATTATGAATAGCAGCTAAGGCAATAAGAGTTCTAATGGTCGCTATTTTAGTCACATGAGAATAAGTATCAAAGTAATCAACACCTTGCTTTTGGGTAAAGCCCCTAATTACAAGTCTAGCCTTATATTTATCAATTGTACCATTAGGTTCTCAATTTTTTTTTAAAAAATATCCACTTGCTACTTATGGGTCTAGAACCTATAGGCAAATCATGCAAGTCCCAAGTGTGATTAGAAACTATAGAGTCTAATTCACTTTTAATGGCCTCTTTCCAAAACATAGCATCTATTGACCTCATTGCTTCATCATAAGTTTTAGGGTCTTCCTCTATTAAGTAAATAGACACTAATTCATCATTTAAAGAATCAATATCACAATTCTCAATCAAGAAAGTTGTAATAAAATCAGGACCAAAACTAGTCTCAATTCTACGTCTCTTACTTCTTCTAAGTTCAATTTCATCCTCATTGTCAACAGCATTAGAAAAAGGCACAACATGAGAATTAACAGTTATAGATGTAGAAGCATTATTTTGCACATCAGTAGGCACATTATTTTTCAACGGAAAAACATGCTAAAAAAATTATGCATCTCTAGATTCACAAACAGAATAATCATTCAAAGACGTAAATCTTTGAGCAACACTATTTTGAGCACAACCAATAAAAACATTGTCAAAATTTTTAGATCCTACATTTACCCGTTTGAAATCAGGTAGACCAACCTTAGCCAAACACCCCACACTTTCAAAAATTTCAAGTTAGGGGAAACCCTTTCCACAACTCATATGGAGTCTTGTCTAACTTCTTATGAGGGACTCTATTAAGAATATAACATGCAGACAAAACAGCTTCCCCCACACATGTTGTCAGACAGACCCGAACTTAAAAGCATAGAGTTCATCATTTCCTTAAGGGTTCGGTTTTTGCGTTCAGCTACACCATTTTGTTGGGGAGTATAGGGAGCACTAACTTCATAATACCATTTTTCTCACAAAAATCCTCTAGAGTATTGGTACTATATTCACCACCCTATCAGATCTAAGTCTCTTGATTTTTCTATCTAATTGCTTTCTACTTCCGCTTTGAATTTCAAAAACATGCTTTCTGCCTCATTTTTAGACTTAAGAAGATATACCTTAGTGTATCTAGAAAAGTCATCAACAAAAGTAATGTAATACTTCTTTCCACCTTTACTAATCGTGTTCTTGAAATCAGCTAAGTCTGAATGTACTAGTTCAAGCAATTCTGTCTTCCTACTAGTAACAAATTTAAATGGTTTCTTAGCATGTTTTGCTTCTACACACACAGGACACTTAGAAAATCCATCAACTTTTACCGTATGGACTAACTCCATTTTTCTAAGTCTTTTTATAGAAGCAATATTAACATGACCTTGTCTACTATGCCATAAATCAACAGACTCAGCAATATAAGCAGAACTGGAAACATTTTCATTATTGATAATCTCTTGAACAGTGTTCAGTACAACTAAACCCCCACTAAGATACCCCTTCCCAACAAAGTCTCCTCCACGAGAAATAATAATTTTACCAACTTAAAAAATAAGTTTAAGGCCTGCTTTGTTGAGAAGTGCTCTAGAAACTAAGTTTCTATGAAGGGAGGGTACATACAGAACATTTTTCAATGCTAAAGTTTTTCCAGAAGTTAATTTAAGTAGGATTTTTCCTTTACCCATAACTCCAGCAGTAGTGGAGTTACCCATGTAGACACACTCACCATCAGTAGACTCCTCAAAGTTATGGAATAACTCCTTATTAGCGCAAAGATGCCTTGAAGCGTCCGTGTCCAGAACCCAATTAATCTTCTTAGCTACTAGATTCGCCTCAACGACCACAGCAACAATAACTTCATTCCCCTCAGCAAGATTGGCTGGGCAGCACCTTGTTCTCCCTGCTTCGAGTTTTGCCCTTGTCTTTGATTACAGTAAGCAGCCCTGTGACCAATTTTCCCATAGACGAAACAAGGTCCCTTGAGCTTCTGGATTTGGCTCTCTAGCTTGTTGAAGTGATTCTTCTTCTTCCCATTTCCCTTTTTCGGAACTTTCTTCTACTTGCCATTGAACCTGTCTTTACAACAGTACCAAAAGTTTCCACAAGGTTAGCTTTAGGAGAGTTAAGGGAAAGAGCTTCCATCTTATCTTTGAGACGGTTTGCCTCTTCAGTCCTCATGTGACTGATCAGTTCCTGAAGGGTCAAGTTCTTCTTCTTATGCTTCAGTTAGTTCCTGTAATCACTCCAAGAAGGCGGGAATTTCTCAAGCAGAACATTGGCTTGAAAAACCTCACACATCTTCATGCCCTCAGTCAAACCAACCGCAGTCAAGTTCTCATACTCATGAACTTGTTCCATAATTGGCTTATTGTTAACCATATGGAACTTAATCCACTGGCCAACAACATACTTTTTCTTCTCTGCATCATCAGCACCATAGTTCTTTTCCAAACTGTCCCATATTTCCTTGGCAGATTTATAAGTAACAAATAAATCAAATAAAGGATTAGTCATATGGTTCAGCAAATGCCCTCTAACAGTTTTGTTATCTTTTTCAAACTTCTTTTTAGTTGCATCATCAACAACCATAGCAGTGCTAGAACCAGTAGTAGCGTTAGCAACATCATCAACAGTGTTAGAATCAAAAGTAGGAGGCTCGTTAAACAACACATAATCAACTTCTAATTGTTCAAAGAAAATGAGAAATTTCTGTGACCAACGTTTAAAATTATTTCTGTCCAAAGGCTCGAGCTTTGACATATCAGGAAGAGTTTTGTTCAAGGAAATAGCCATTTGTTCAATATTGTATGTGTAAAATCGCTTTCAAATTGTTAGAAAAAATAGCACAATATTGATATTGAACTTGGAATTAAAAAATAGTAACCAAATTATCACAAACACTGTGTCGTGGCAAGCCACTGCCTTGAAAGCGATTTTCGGCCCGACACCAGTACAAATCATTCATAGTTGGTCGCTCCCAAGGTTTCACAGTTCTTCCAGAAGCGTGTACTTGTGGCTAGAAGTTGGAGTATTTTGCAAAAAATACAATTGCTCAGATTTCTAGTGAAAACAAAAAGGATAATTTTTTGGTGGTTGATATGTTCTCAAAAGTCTTCAATTTATAGGGAAATGCTAATGCGTAGCATTTACAGACAACACGTTATTACAAAAATCAATACATCAGTTATTGATGTTTAATAACATGAGTTATCGTAAATGAGGTATTCCTCCATTCAACGAAAAATGCATTGAAAGATCAGGAGTTTGTCATGAATGAAAGGAATTCATTCATTCAAAGAAGTTACATTACTCCAACAATTAAAGACTTTGCATTAATCTCAACACAATATAGAGCGTTTCAGTTAGAAGATTAAATTGAAAACCTTGATGAGCAAAAGCTGAAGTTTCTCATAGTAGTAGGGTGTAAGATGATAACGGAGTTATCATAGTTGACCGCCTCGTCTATGATGAGCCTATTTGCAGCTTTCTTCCGCTCAAGAATCGTAGTAGAAAAATCCTAATTCTTAGCAGTTTTTCTGCAAATAGAAAGAGTAAAAGATTGTGAATCCAATTGTAAATCGATACAAAATTCAAAGCTAAAACACAAATGAGTAGCATAATCGAGCGACAAATAGCCAGGCAAGCTAAAACAACATAGCAATAGACTAATACTCCTGAACGTATAGGAAAGAATCCAGTGTTAAGCCGTATAAGACTCCTAAACCTGATTTATAGGCATATGGACGGCTGACTAATTTAGTGACAAATAAAAGGACTCCTAAACTTAAAAGGATTTTAAAGTATTAAATAATTTCAAATATAAAAAAAAAAAAGTTGAGGAAAATAGTAAATGATGATTTTATCTATTGTAGAGTCTTTTAATAAAGGCCAAAAAGTTCAATCAACATTTCTAAAGCCCTTTGTGCTTTTAATATAGTATAGAGTTAAAAAGTTTTTTTTTTTTTTTGGGTAAGAAACAAATTGATGTCAAAGTTCAAAATCGTTGATTTAATTCCACGAATTGCCTTTCAAATGTGCTGTTTTTTATTTTTGTCCTTCAAATGGGTTGATCTTTTATTTTTTACCCTTAAAAATTAAATTTATTTCTAGTGAGGCATAAATTCTTTAAGGATACGGGACATAATCATGAGATATTATAATGCGAAAATACAAACTTTATGTCACGCAAAAAAGTAGTTTATAAATTAAAGACCAGCACAAATTTGGACAAAAGTGCAAATGACCCGAAACAAATTGATGTCCAGTTCCAACTGGGTTAACCCGACCCAGGCTTTGAGCAAACTGAACCCGAATGACAACTGAAGTGAGGTTTTTCAACTGAAAGGGCAAGGGTTTCACAAAGACCGCAAACAGTTATTCTCAAACACACAGCGAAAAATGGTGGCAAAGAAGGGAGGAAACAAAGGAGAAGATGCAGAAGAGGAGTTGGCTCGTGCCCCTTTACAAGCTATTATTTTGGCTGATAGTTTCACCACTAAATTCCGACCTATCACTCTTGAACGTCCCAAAGTAACTAGCTTTAATAAACTTACCTCTTTCTCCTTTGCCCCCTTTTTTTTTTTTTTTTTTTTTGCGTATGTCACATTGGGTTAATGATAAATACTAGCTATTTATTAACAGTTGTCATTGTTTAGTGTCTTCATGAATACATAGAGGATTTTTCTTAGGTGTGGCTTGCCACTGCTACAAGTGTCCCAGGCAATCTGAAGCTTTGGTTTTTCTTGGAAATTAGTCTTTTTCGATTTTATTTTTGTCTCTTCATGCTCGTCGAGAGTCAATAACAGTAAAATTTGACCACATTTGTCTTTAAACATTTCTTTTAATATTTAGCAATTGGAAACTGTTTAGTCCTTTATTATTTTTGGTAAACAGGAATGTTTAGTGGAATCAGAAGACATTTCTGATGTTTTAGACTATAAGGAGCTCCTTTGTTTCTTAATTGTCTGTTTGGGGACTATACAGTTGGTATAGTATACCTGTTAACATAAAGAATTTTACCATTGTCAAAAAAATATTTAGCAGTCGGAAATAATCTAAACTTGTGCTAACTTTATTGTTGTTTCTAAATCTCTAAATACAATGTTCAAATGATAATTATGTCTGCATCGGACATTACACTTTCTCGATTTGACTATAATATTATTGGAGGTAGTATAAGTGACAAGACTACTACGTGGCAAGTAGACAGGTCTGGCAACCATAGCAATGAAGAATCCCTGTACAATAGTACCTGTCAGATGTATTCGTCATGTTTGTTTGTCTTATTCTATGCGTTAGGAGTTTCAATCTCTAAGGAATGAAGTAGCATGCCGTGGAATTGTTACAATGCTAATTGTATGAATAGCGTTAATTTTTAACACAAATTTGATATGTGCCTATTCGAGTTATTTGTTTTGGAATATGTATAGTTACAGTTATGTACTACAGTTTAATGGTTTTCGCATTGCAGGTACTGCTACCACTGGTCAATGCTCCTATGATAGATTATACCTTGGCATGGCTTGAATCTGCTGGTGTTGAAGAAGTTTTTGTTTTCTGTTGTGCTCATTCTAAGCAAGTGATTGATTATTTGGATAAGTCCAATTGGTTTGGCCAACCGCACTTTATAGTCACAAAGATTGAATCACACAATGCTATTAGTGCAGGAGATGCTTTGCGTTTGATCTATGAGCAACATGTGGTATGTAATGGCATTTGCTTATCACGTTGCCATCTTCCGCTCAAGTTAAAACTCAGTTAATAGATGTAACAGTTTGTCGTACTTATTGAACAGAGAACAATGCATATTATCTTATAGTTCTCAAATTATTTTATTATATAATCAATGATCTTTCTAGATCTTTTTAGGATCACATGGAAATAAGGGGTTTTCTCAAAAAAAAGCACAGGAAAATAGTAAAAGAAAAGTTTGATCCTAATGCCTTAGGCTTTATAACTCAATTGACATCCTCTTGGTCATTATTTAGTACCATGTAGATGATTTAGGGTTAGATAGATTGTTCCTACGATTTGCAAGATGTGTGGATTGGGCGCACATCATGAGTTCGAACTCAGTCGCTGACTGAAACTTGGTATTTGAGTGGGAGTAGGGTGAAGAAGCGTTGCCATACTGCCCTGATATTCAAACCTATGGACCAATTGGGTTGAGTCAACTAACTTACAGGGGCTTACCAGTTGTCAAAAGAGAATACCACACAATGTTACAATAGGTAAATGTAATAGTTCTAAGATGCTAAGTTAAACCAAGTGTAATTATTATAATACTTCCTCCGTCCAAAACTAAAATTGGCTGGGTCCAGAATACGTGGGTCAACACTCTCTAGTTGTCGTTGTTGTATATGGTCATTGATTCATGATCTTTAAAAATAATTCTTACGTATTTAAATACGGCATAAAAGCTCTATAAATCACAATTCATGTTAAAGTTACTTATAAATGTTAGAAAGTTTGTAGTCTGGACTCCCCAAATTGTTATTTCACCATTCATTTAGGATGAAGGGAGTATCTTTTTCACATAATGCACGAACCATCGGGAACAAGCAACACTAGGTGTGCAAATCATAGATCAAAGACTCCTCTTGATTCTTCTGTCTTTGTATTTTGTCATCCTCCCTGTGCCCATCTTTGTGGGTAAAAGTGGTTTTAAAGATGTTAATGAACATATTTTCTTTAAACTCTACCATCACTTTCTCTCTAATAACTTCTTTCAAACGGGAACTAGAAAAGCACTAACATACTTGCTTCTTCTGATGTTTTCCCCTTTCTTTGGTTGGACACATATGGAGAAGTTTTCTGGTAAGATAGCTGTATTAATACATAATCTAACATGACTTTATCCGAGCAGGACTTGGTTGGATTCCTAGATTAATCATCACAACGTTTTTGGCAATCCATGATGCAAGCATTGTTTGCTTAGGAGATAGAGTTGTAAAATGAATGAAACAAGGGATGAGAACCATGGGAGATCATAGTTCAAAACTTAGTAGAGGCCAAAAACAAATGCAAGATGATTTTGTCCCACCTATCTTAGCCTTGATGGATAGACTTACCTGGTACTTGTGCTGGTGGAGGTAGTAGGTACCCGGCAAAATAGTTGAGGTACGTGCAAGTTAGTTATAACGTCTGTCGTTATAGAAAAGAGAAAAGATCAAAGTAGGCTTTGAACGTCATGTGCAATCCAAGGTTGTTTTCGGAGATGAGGAAGATGTTCTCCTCTCCTCTGTGTTCACTGTTCTCTTTGTGCTTAAAATTGTAGAGTTAATATTGTTGAATTCAGAGTAATCTTTTGTCAATGTGATTAGCTAACTTAACTTTTGGCCTTTTGAAGATACGCGGTGATTTTATCCTCGTCAGTGGAGATACTGTGAGCAACATGTCACTATCACAGGCACTTAAGGAACATAAGGAGAGACGGAGAAAGGATAGCAATGCTGTAATGACCATGGTCATTAAACAATCAAAGCCTTCTCCTATAACTCACCAATCACGTCTTGGAACTGAAGAGCTGTTTATGGTGATTGATCCAGAGACTAAGCAGCTGCTGTATTATGAAGACAGGGTAGATAACTTTAAAGGATATTTGTCTCTTGACAAGGCATTGCTTACTGATAATACTTCCATTTCTCTTCAAAATGACAAACAGGTTTGTTTTGTTACACTTGTTATAATAATTCTAGTGTTACTAGTGCTGCTTCTAGTTTGAGCAATGTTCTTGATAAGGTGTGTTGCATGAACTGGTTTTAATTACCATGAGAAAGATGATATATATATATATTTGCTCAATAACAACTGGTGGAGGTTTAACATAGTTTAGGTATTGCATCTGGTGAGATTTATTTACGTACCTTTGTCCACTTCACTAATCTTATTTGTTATTTGCTCATGTTTTTAAATGCTATTGTTTCTTCTTTCCAAGTAAAAACCTCCACTAATAGATGAACTAATAAGAAAAGTTAGTTTCGTGTAGTTAAGTTTTACTATCTGTAGTTTCGTGTAGTTAAGTTTTACCGTCTGTTTTGTAGTTTTGGGTTTCATTGCTTACTCCTCCCATACGATGCTATTCTTCCTTCCATCATCTGGTTTTGAAGAAGGCTTCTGGTTATTGTCATTTCTTTCTGTTTATTTTGTGTTTAATGATTGGTAAGCGTTGGTTGCAGGATTGCTACATTGACATCTGCTCCCCAGAAGTTTTGAGTCTTTTCACCGATAATTTTGACTATCAACATTTGCGGCGTGATTTTGTCAAGGGGTTGCTCGTTGATGATGTATGTATATCCCTAAAATTATCGGTGATTTTGTATTTCTCTTGAGGAATGTTGTTCTTGTATCCAAGAAAAGAGAAAATGTCAAACTAAAAAATAAGTCAAAAGTGTGTATTGAAAAAACGTTCCTAGTGTTGTTCCACCCTAAAATCTTACAAATGGTTTTGATGTCTTTATTCGTAAACTTTTGCTATGTGTAAAGGGGATTCAAGAAGAATGAATTAGTTATGTGTCATAAGCTTTGCATTTTGTTGGACCTAAGTAAAATAAATAAATATGTTCGTTTCATTGCAATGTAAACTTTTAATCAAGTTGTATATATAATTCCACATAGTATTATGTCTAATTTTGATGAACCCGTTCTCTTGCTCGTAAGCTCAGGAATGCTTTTACTTGATCAAAAAAGAAGTTCATGAACACTTTAGTTCATGTATAAATCCTAAAATTGGGTTCTACGTACATGAGGAAGCTGGTTAGGAATCTATAATGATCCATTATTAAAGTTTAGTTGGATTCTTATGTTCTTTTACATAGTATGAAAGTATGTAAAGGTGTTGTATTCGAGTATACTGGACACCTTTCATGTGTCTGGAACGATTGAAATAATCCGGTACGCATGTGAGGAGGCGTATTGGAGAAGTAATTAGATAAATAAACATGCTTTTAATATTTTAAGCTTTCGGTACTACTGACAATAGCATACTCATTTAAAAACTGTAGGTGTAACTCTTGCAATTTCCAACTTGAAGAAGCGGAAACATAGTCTAGTGCATCCAATATAGGTTAGCTCTTGAAAGTTTTAGCTCAAGACGTCCTCGAAGGGGAGCCTTGGCGTAACTGGTAAAGTTGCTGCCATGTGACCAGGAGGTCACGGGTTCGAGCCGTGGAAACAGCCTCTTGCAGAAATGCAAGGTAAGGCTGCGTACAATAGACCCTTGTGGTCCGGCCCTTCCCCGGACCCCGCGCATAGCGGGAGCTTAGTGCACCGGGCTGCCCTTTTTTTTATATAGAGTTTCGAGGTAGAAAGAGATGACAATGCAATAGCACCCAAGGGTGTGGCCTAGTGGTTAATAAAGTGGTGAAGAATCATGAGATCTCAAGATTAAAATCCTTACGAAGGCAAAAATATTCGGTCATTTTTTCCCATCTGTCCTAAACTTGGTGGACAGAGTTACCCGATATCTGTGTTGGTAGGAGGTGGCAGGTGTCCCGTGGAATTAGTCGAGGTGCTTGCAAGCTGGTCTGGATACCATGGTTATTTAAAAAAAAGATGGCAGTGCAATAGATTCGAAGGGCATAAGAGGGAGAAATTCACTAGTACATGAGATTTAGAAGGAATTTACAGATTAGGAGGTTGATGAATTTTAGAGGTTGGTGAAAATACTCTACAAACAAACTTCACTCACTAGCTAGGACTCATGGAAGTGGGACAAGAAGTGATGGTGCTTTTGTAGTAAAATCATACTACCACAAGCTTTTGGTGAGGTAGGAGTCGGGCTTCTTCATGTTTCAATATGGATTCCTAGGGTGTTAGAAGGTGTATTTCTTCGCCTGGTTGGAAGCAAGGGGAGGGCGATTCTGATAGTTGAAAATTTGAGGAAAAGGAGGAATATATATGTTAGTTGGCGCTTCATGTGTAGATGTTCAAGCGGAAATGTGGATCACCTGTTATTACGTTGCCAAGTATTTGTACGTTTGGGTGGGTTGTATTACTGGTTCTGGTTACCATCAATGAAGCCTGGTCCGGTGAAGGACATATTACCTAGCTTGACCGTTAGAAGAAGGAAGAGGAAGTGCAGAGCACGGAAAATTGTCCGCTTAGCCATCATATGGGTCTTGTGGTAGGAGAAACATGAAATCTTTTAAGGGGATAGAAAATGAATTTGTATGTTCGTGAAATAGGCTATAATATTTCTTAGGTAGCTTTTGGTGCATCCATAGAAGTTCCTGTTTGTATGAATGGTTATGTGTCATTTGGAGAGGATCATATTCTAGTGTAGCTTTTTACCTTTTGGTACACTGCTTTTACACGAGAGTTGTCCCAATTAAAGTTATTTACATTATAGAAAATTCTATTTCCCTCACTTGCAGAATGTCTCTGCTCCTGGCCAAACATGTTGTGGTTTTAGTGCATCTTATGTTGGATCTGGAAACATGATTCAATTGTCTTTTGGCTCGTGAACTATGAAGTCCGTTATAAATTGGAGACTCATGGATACTCAATTTTTTCTTCTTATCCACCTAGATTTCTTCCTTATTTTTAATGTGGTCTAATTTTGTCTAATTTCATTGCATTAAGAATAAGATACATGATGCGTATATTGTCATTTAATTAAAAGGCAGAAAATAGTGTAGTATACAATTTCCTTTAAATGAATAAGAAAATTTTGTTGATGGAGAATCAAATGAGTGCTAAAATCAGGAAACAATCAAAAAAAGAGTGCTGAAAGACCAGAAGTGCCAGCACCACCCTTGTGTCGATGAATATACTTGTTACATTTCTCAAAAAATAAAATAAAATCAGGAGGCCGGAAGTCCCCCAGGTTCAAGTGAAACATGGTACTATCCATCTTTCATGGTCAGTTTCTTTAGCTATAAATATATCAATTGAAATCTATCTCCATGTTTGTGCAGGTGATCATCTCTTCTTGCTCCCTACATTCATCTCTTTATTCTCAACTTACTTTTTCTTTCAGATCATGGGTTATAAAATCTACACTCATGAAATTCATTCAAGTTATGCGGCTAGAATTGATAACTATAGAAGTTATGACACCATTAGCAAGGACATAATTCAGCGGTGGACATATCCCTTGGTGCCTGATGTCCAGTTTTTTGGAAATTCTGCTACTAAATTGGAAAGGCAGGGCATGTATCGAGCACCTGGTAAGGAATGATTCCATCTTATCTTCTCGTTTGCTAGAACATGTTGCTAGTGGATTAACTTATGATTGACATTTTAAAGATGGAAATATTGAATATCAATTTCTGGTATTCTCTACTTTTTGGTAAATGGATTGTATGCTAGAGTTTTTTTTCCACATTAATAAAATTTACCTTATCAAAAGAAATATTGAATATCAATTTCAAAACTGCGGCTAACTTAGATACTGAGCAAGAAAGACTGATGGATGGAAATTTAAAAGACGCATAATGGCTTAAAAAATATGGTAATCTAACAGGTTTTGCTGTTCACAGGATTTAGCTTTTGTTGCTTTAATATCTGATGTGATTGTTGTTGAGGATTCGTGTAGCTGAGCCATCTAGTTTGAGATTGCGGTGTAGTAGGTTTTTATTGCATCTGATGTCCTTGTAAGTTGCAAGATTTTGCTGCTAGAGCACATGATGTGCAATGAAGCGGGCTAGAATTGGTGCGTTATTAGATACAAAGGTAATAATTATAAAAGGGATACTAATTGAACTACGTGTTTTAGTTGTCTCCATTCTTTATTCCTGACTGATATTCGTCCACATGTGATATTTTATGCTCATATCACCCTGGCATGGATCTTTTTGTGAAAAAATGGTATAGATGGTGAAGATTTCAATTTTTCTGCACTCTTTTGAAATTGTTGTTTACCTGCCATTTTTCAGATATTAAGCAATCCCGCTCATCCAAACTTGGCCCCTTCACTGTAATCGGGACTGGAACCAGTATTGGGAACAACACAGAGATTTCGAATTCAGTTGTTGGTGAAGGTTGCTCAATTGGGTCAAATGTCACTATAGAAGGTTGCTATATATGGCATAATGTCACGATTGAAGATGGCTGCAAATTGAAGCGCTCAATAGTTTGTGACGGTGTGACAATGAAGTCTGGAGCAGCTTTAGAGCCTGGTGTCGTCTTGTCTTTTAAGGTAGTGCCATTAAAGAAACAAGAAAACACAATTCTTTTTTCTGGATGTACTAGCTAGACCTGGTTTTGATGAATTTCAATTAAGCAATTCACACATTGTAAACGTTGCCTCAAGACATCATCTCTTAGGAAGCAGAGACTAGATTATTCATGTTAAGCTTTCTTGGCACTTCTTTCTGGACAGGCAGTTTACCTGTTATGTGTTTCTTACTTTTGACTAAGATCTAGTGCCAGTTCTGCTTCTTTTAGCATTTCTTTGTCAATAAATTGGTCAGATCGAATGAATCTATGGTAAATCGTATAAGGGGTTTCCACCCTTCCTCAATGTCATGGAAAATCCTCATCATCAAAAGGGAAATATTAAACTGAAAGCAGAAATAAGTTACCAGTTTTCCAGAAAAAGGGACTGAAAGCAGAAATTCGACACCTAAGATCAGGCTTCTATCTTATGGTAAACTCATATACTAAGTCATGAGTTGTGGCGTAGAAGGTTATTCCACTTGAACATGGAAGAAGCACCTCTAACTTAAAGGGTTTAGACCTTGCAAAATCAATAGGGAGGCAGAGATCTTATGCTAAATTGAAATTCTTGAGTGTAGACATTGATGTTTCTTAATCACCCGGTTGCTGTTTAAATTGTTTCTCCTTACAACAATATGTTCTATTTTTTTCCCTTCGTAATTTGCCTTTGCCCTTTGCCCCTGGTAATGGTTCTTGGTTGAACTTAATAACTGTTGCACACCAATGTCGCACACTCACATACCTATTTCTTCTTTCTTTAGGCTGCATCAATGTATTTGTCTGTATAATAATTCCAGCCTTTCCCTTTTTCTATACTTTGAAATCATTTAATCATAGTATATATGCTCCTCAGGTTGTGGTAGGCAGGAATTTCCTTGTACCTGCTTACTCCAAGGTTTCTTTGCTTCAGCAACCTATAAAGCAAGATAGTGATGAGGAACTGGAATATGCTGACAATAGTAGTGGGATCACTGAAAGTCCATGTAACTTTTCTGACTTTTGCATATTGTATTTTGGTGCAGTGAGATAATAACGTTGGCTTGTATTTTTCTATATTGTACCATAGATGATAGACACCTTTCTTGTGGGATTACACTGGGTATGTTGTTGTTGGTGTAGATGATAGACACCTGGGTGGAATGATATTGGTGTTTTAATCGGTCTCTTCATCTATACTTTTTGAATTTTGATTTGCCCTGAGGACTACCAAACAAATATGCGAGAATGGTTTTCCAGTTATGCAAATAAACATCAGAGACTCCTATGCCAAATTACTTAACCTAGTATCTTTCCTAATACATCCTAAGTTTTAGACTAAGTTACTCAGACTCTTCTAAAATGTCGTCGGGTGTGTGTCGGATCCTTCAAAAGTAGTTTATTTTTGGAGGATCCGACACGGGTACGGCAACACTTTCGAAGAGTCCGAGTAACTTAGGTTTTAGATTTGCCCAAAATAGGGAAGTTCAAAATCTACAATAATTTTGACAAAACCCTACTTTAGGACGGATTAGGATCAAAACTAGGTCAAGTAATTTGGCATAGTAGAAATGACTAGATGGCAACCCCCAAAGGAGTCTAGTAATGTTATGAGGTTTATGTTGGATGTTTATAAAGTAGCTTAAAATATGGGAAGACAACAACAACATACTCAGTGTGATCCCACAAATGGGGTTTGGGAAGGGGTGGGTTGTACGCAGACCTTACCCCGACCTTGTGTGGAGTAAAGAGGCTGTTCCCGATAGACCTCAAATCAATATAATGCACTTAAATGTGGAATCCATTTATTATTGTTTTTCCGTTTTGGGGCAATGCTATAAAAGTTATAGTTTGGACTCATTCCGAGACCTGAAATGGGAAGAAGTGTCTCTAAACACCCCAACGTAACCATGGAGGGGTAAAGTTTCTGGGCCTACCACCTCAATGGATGTGACAACACCATAGGTGATGTATTTATGCCCAATGGACATATATGTAGATCACGTATTTTCCATAATATTTATAGTTTTATCTTATGGTGTGACCGGGAAGAAAGCTTTCTCGTCAGCGTGTCCAACTGCCTTGGGGGCTATCAGCCTACCCACTATAAATAAAGTTCTACCTTTTTTGGTTTTGGAAGAGTATTGAGTTGAAATGTTGCAATTCTCAGTTTTGCGGAGTCAAACTAGTTTCATGTCTGCTAGACATTAAACTATGAGTCCTAAGATGTGCACCTTGTGCTTGTTCGTAAATGATGTCTTGTGTTTTTTTAATGTTCTCTATAGTTTATGAATTAACAACCCTTAATTGATTTATCCGCAGCTGTCTCTGGTACTTTGGACAAGTTGAATGAGGAAGAGAGGACCGAGTTACCTGACTCACAAGAGTATGAGGTAAGTTTTAAGGCTTGCTGCTATAATCACTTCTCCAATAAGTTGATCAACACAATGCTTCTTTGAAAAAAGTACTTATCTGAAAACTATTTTGACGAACGTGCTTCTCAAAATAAGCAATTTTAGAAGCTTGGTGAAATAGGCTTTTAGTCATCATACGCGCATGTATTGATCAGATTTAGAGGTCTACAATCTTGCATTGCTCTCAGAGGTGATTGCTTTTGTAGTCTTATCCGTCTTGTATGCCCGCACATCCATATTAACATATGTATTTCTACCACACCCATCTTGGGGATATGTTGCGCTTCTAGGGTCCAATAGACATTCCATATAACATTGTTGGTGTCACTATTGTTTTGTAGAATTTACTTTCAATTTGTTAGCACCAAGTTCATAACTCTCCATTTCAACCTTCTTATTAGAATTTATGTGTTACATCTCCATCTATCATGCTATTCTCCTGGAAGATTGTATCCTAGATATCTGAATTGTCTGCGTTCAGGAACCAGTCCGGTCTAATTTTACATCGACGTTATTCTTCTTATGGTGGCTAAACTTGAGTGCACTTATTCTCTTGTACTTTTACTATCCTAAAATCCTTAACTCACTATAGTGCTTCAATTGTACTTTGCTTGTACAGTAGTTCAACTAGACCTTGGAAGTTAGCTACTTTGTAGTCCAGAAGGTTCCTGCTAACGCTTATGTTTTGATGGCTCCTCATTCTTGTAATCTTTGAATATGTTGTATTCATCTCTTTCTGGTCTGAGATATTGTAAATGTTCGGAAATGTCAGTCTCAACATTTCTTCTCATAATCAGCTGTGACTCCAACAGTTGATTCTACTGCCATTCCCTACCATGAAAGTTATGTTCCCGATGAAGTCTTCCGCTTCCTTTTATAATATTCCTCCAATGTCCCCACCTAATTGGGAATGTGATAGTTTTAGTTCTGCATCTCCCTTCCACAATTCCGTACTTTTTCGCTGTCACCTCATACCATAGAGTGTGGTCCTTAATCCTTAATCTCTAAAACCATTTCCTTAAAAGGGCTTTGTTGAAAATTAGAAGATCTTTCACTTCATGTCCCTCCTCTCCCCTCTAACCATTTTTTTTTTGGAGACGTAATGTCCTCCCTGCCGACTAAGTGAAACTTCCTACCCTGTTTGTTGAATCCTATAGAAAGTTCCTTTAGAGCCTTTTAAATTTATCTGTGACACTGATCGGGTGCGTGAAGCAGTGCTATGAGGTCGTTTAGGTGTAATTCAGTCTTTGAGTTGCTGTTCATAGGTGCCCAAGATAGGAAACAAAAGAGATACGCTAAAACACGTGGCTGAAATTCTTTATAAGAAAAAGGAAAAATAAGAGTCACCTGTCTAAAATTCCTTATCCAGTTTGAAAAGACAAAGCTATTATAATGCGTTAGTTGTTTGTTTCTTATACTTCATCCTGATTTTCCAGGTTGGTGATGGAGGAGTAGGTTTCATATGGCTAGTCAGTGAGGGTGGACAGGAAGAAGAATGGAAACATTCTGTTGCACCAATTCCTGTGGATAAACTTGTTGCAATTATGCAAATCACTAATGATGAAGCGGATATACCAAATGAAGATGGTTCTTTTCTTCCACCTTCTGGAGAACTGGGACCTGACTCTATAACTAATGATTCTAATGAAGATGCTGAAGACATTAGAGATGACTCTGTGATTTTTGAAAGAGAAGTAGGTTTTAATGGGAATAATTATGATCATTTCGTAAAACTGTATCATAGATTAAGATCTTCTCCATTTGTCATTACAGGTTGAAGCAACTTTTCAAAGGGCTGTAGAGGAAGATGTAACAGACGACCATGTAATCTTAGAAGTTAATTCATTGCGGTATGTTAACTAGAATTCAATCTATAGCTTTTATTCTTGAATATGGTGTCTTGAGAAAAGCTTTTTACATGGAATTAACTTTAGATCTTCCCTCCTGTTGCCGCATTATTTCATGCCAGTTTTACTACATGATTTCAACTTTCTGTATATTCTGTAGGGTGATTAGTGTGCACCGAAAAGTTCCATCCCTAATTATCAAAAAAAAAAAAAAAGTTCCATCTCTCGCCCTTTGGAACAGTTCTTTAATTTCTGCTTCTATTTACCAAAGAGGGTTGAAGTGCTACTTCACTTAGTTTATATTTGCAAGGTTAAAGCAGCGTCTTTCCTCTCCTCCTCCCGTCTTCTATTTCTTAGTTAAAATTCCATCACATCTCTTTAGGGTATTTTTGTACATCTTCCCATCTTCAAGTATGTATTTTGCGGTCCTACTTTGTTGCCTACCTCCTGCGAGAGAGTGTTCTGCTTCTCTTGCCTTTGACCTTTCCTTTCATTATTGTACTCCTCTACACTGTATATGCTGACTTTTTGTGGTTGAATTCCCTGTCTCATGTTGTTTGTCTTACTCTGGTTAGACCCTAAATTTCAGAGCACAATTGAAAGGACATAATAGGATGAATTGAGTTCTAGAAAGTATTAGTAAACATCAAAATTAAAACCTCCAGATTATATGTAGATTGTGCTGAGGAAATTTGTGGCCTCCTGGCTTTACCTCAACAACCTGCATTCGTCTTCACATTTGCTATCACTCTGCACTATCCTTTTTTATTTCTGATGGTAGAAGGAGAAACATATTGCCATGGGAAGAAAGACTAGGGAATTGCGGCTAGGTGGTTGTTGTTACATTTTAATTTCTGACTTTATTCAGAAGTAATTCTCAAGATCACGCACGGTCTGTTATTTGTCAGGAGCCTTTTTATGTTGGCTAAAGATGTATATGCTTGTATAACCAAGGGTGATTTAGAGACCCTTTAATTTTAGAGAACTTCTAATTTTCCTCTCAAGGCAATTCATTTAAGATTGGAATGATAACGATCCACGTAAAGTCCAGTGGATACAGATGGCTCTCAGTCAGATCCCAATTAATTTGGGATCGGGGTATAGTTGATTGATAGGAAGAGTACAATGAGGTATGAATGAAGCAGGGGAAAAAGTCTCGGTGTGAGTCTATCAAAGGAATACTTTGAGCTGAACCTATATCCTTACATCTCATAAAAGCAAGCTGCCATGTCACTATATGAGATCTGGCATGGATATCTACTATCTAGACCGGTTTCATGCTTACAGTCCAAACACATTTAGTGTAAATGTAAAGACAGTAGAATCTTAAGTGCTAAATACGCTTTGGAGAAATGCTTTGCAGGACAGAGATGTGATTCAAATGCCAAATCTCTCTGGTTATCATCTTGCCCAAAAAAAAAAATTGCAATCTTCTCTGTTCAGATTGTTTATGCCTTCCTTCTCTATTTCATTGCAGGTTGTCATACAATATGGCATCTGCAGACTGTGCTGGTGCTTTATTTTATTCAGTGATGAAATTGGCATTGGATACTCCACATGACTCACCTAGTAAGTTTTCCTTCTATTTTTGTGTTTCACAATATCCCAGGTTGTTGTAATCCATCTGTTAGGTTGCTTTTTCTAGTGCAATTTTGACAGAGTGCTGGATTTTTGGCATTTTGTGGTGAGCGGTGCTAATTTTCCTTTTCTTTATCAAAGAGAGAAATTCCTTTATAAAGTGTAGATTCATATTCGTATTGTCAACTTGGATGTCAACACCAAATGGAGATCTGTTGCATAAATTGAATGATCATTTCATAGGCATGTCAAGTATTGAAGCTATAAGCCAATTACAAATGGCACTTTTAAGGTCAATAACATGGTATTGTCTTGTGATTTACCACTTTCAGTTACTGAGATTAATTTCTACTTTTTGTGGGTGTTCTGTTGTTCGCTGTGTATGTGCATTTGTACTTATTTGTTCGTATTTTGCTTTATAAATATGATATGGTTTAGATACTGAGTTTAAATATTCATTTTCATCTACCCTCAAGGGTGGCTCAGTTGGTTGAGCATGGGGCTTTCCTAATGGAGGTCTCAGGTTCGAACCCCCCTGCCTATGACAGCAGGGGATTTGCCTTCTGGGTCGAGCTCATCGTACGGGGTTTGCCTAGTGCGGGTTACCTCTCCTGTGTGGTTTGTGAGCTATTGCACAAGAGCTGGTTTACCCTGTGCGCACCCAAAGGGTAGTGGCTGCGGGTTCCCATGTCATAAAAAAAAATCATTTTCATCCTTCTCTTAATCTCATATACTAACATCTTGGCAAGATATAAAGAATTTAGCTGGATGAACTTTCTTCCGTCTTTTCTTCCAACTCTTCTCTTTCTGGAAGTGGCTATATTATTTGTCTAATATTTTATGCTTTTTTTTTTTGCCTGCTTATATTATATAGTTTGTGTATTCATCACATATATATGCTTTTCTCAGATGAATTGTACAAGAATGTTGTTACCACAGTTAAAAAATGGGAAAAGCTACTGAAATATTACTTGCCAAGCATTGATGAAGAGGTTAGTGTATTTTATTTATATATTGCTACTCATGGATTGTATGTAAAGAAATTCTCCCACTCTCCCCAAATAAAGTGAACTTTATAAAGTAATGAAGAAAAAGTTACCAGCCTGAGGCTGTGGGTAGTGAAAGATAATTAATTAAGATTAGAGGTGTGTTAATATAGCACCTATCTGTTGGTATCTTACCCAAAAAACTGTTGGCTCTTAGAAATCTTAGTGGTAATGTTTTTCCATCAGTTAAGATGTTTGACAACTACTTTACATGTTTGGTGCTCATGAATATTCTGACCTGGATCTGTCAGATTGAAGTAATATTGAAGTTTGAAGAAATGTGCTTGGAGTCTGCCAGGGAGTATTCTCCATTATTTTTAGAGGTATGTTGTTTCGTTTTAGAAGTTGCTTCAGTAATGCAGTCAATCTAGATTCTAGGGGATTGAATTAGTCTTCCAAGCTGTTTGCTGTTAGATGGGCGGAGCAAAGGGTTAGATCTACACAATCTATAATGCTAATTCACTACATTTTTGTAGTAGCACATGTTTAAATACTAGTACCATCTTGCATTTGGGAAAGCTATCAGCAAATCTTGTTGTCTTAACAAGTAAGAAGCAATTCTTTTTGGAAGTTGTTAATAGTGTTAAAATATAATCGATATCAATAATATTTATAAAGGAACACTATATGAATATCTAAAATTTCTCCACTACTAGCTGAATGTCCTTGTTTTATGTGGACTATTGAGCTGAGAATTGAAAATTTTGTCCATAGGAAATAGTTGAAGTTCCCTAATTTTTGTCCCCTTGCCGACAAAGCTTTGCACCTTAGTCTCCGTTTGCAATTTACTAGCTTCCCACACTAATTAAATAAGAGAAACAAGGACACCATTAATGGGTAAGTGTCTATGAAGATATGCGGTTGATGTCACACCCCAAATCTGGAGGAACGTGACCGACACCGGATGCCTTTACCTTACTATCGAGCAAACCAACATTCATTCTATGCTTAGACATAAACAGTGCCATGCATCATGATAACAGAGATGTCAGAACATGAAGTCATAAACATGTGGCTCGTTAGCCTTAAAATCATTTAGAACTTCTATACATAAACCATGAAATATACACGATATTATTCTGAACATAATTACCATAGTGAATATGGAGCTTCTAATGACAAGGATTACATAATGCATACAACTAACTGGACATGACGACACCCACCGGTATGATAACGGGGCATATCATACAATGTTGGAGGAGTCGAATGCCTGACCCAATCTGCTTATGGCTTAAATGGGGGGCTGAGTAAATCCACATCGTACTCAACATGCATCATCAATTCCTGAACTCAAGATTGGGGCAAGACTTTAAATAACACATCATGCGAGAGAGATGCAATTCAAATCTTATGAAAGGACAGCCCGGTGCACGAAGTATCCCGCGATAACACATGGCCCCAGGGAATTCAAATTTGATGAGCACTTCATAAAGCATAAAGCATAAAGCATATGAAGACTTGTAACATACTTCGAAAATTAACCATTTGGCCATAGCCTTTTTCATAATATAACATATCATAACTTCAACCAGGAGCAACTCTGGTCATTTACATAGAATATAGTCACCATGGCATCTATCGAGGGTATCGACGCGACAAACAAAGCTGTTTCACCGTAATGCCGTATCGATCTGACATGAATCTAATCTAGAGATATCAACTCTATTGAGCCGTCTCACCATGACGTTTTATGGATGTGACATTAAGGTTGCTAGTAACATACATAACCAAGCCTACACCGGCATATGTAGTTTCCAAACTTAGGGTCCTTTTGCCCAAACATACTTTCCATGGCTCAAGGATACTCCCAAAAAACATTTTCAATATCATTTGTCACGTTTGGCCCTAAAATGTAGTCCTTAAAATGGCCTTACTGCCCAGCATAATATTCCTTTCTTGTAACATAGCATAACTTATCAATTAACTTAAAAAGACCCAAAAAAAACATAGCATAACTTTAGAAACATGTCTTGGATCTTGCATAAAGATCATAACTTTTAGAAACGTTGTTCTTGTGTGAAAACCATATTTTCTCTTATTCTATAAGTGGGAGTTAGCAAGCAGCACTCGTCAACATGGCTGCTTGCTGATGAGGGTATTTCAGGTGTTATGGAATTTTTACACTTTAATTATGCTGTACTAAACGGTTTTTAACATAAACATATTCATCGTTCATGAAACATATTCGCAAATCATTTATGAAATATTACATGAGGTGATTCCTTCATATTTCAAATCATGAGTCAATATATTTCACAAAAGCATTTCATAATATTCTTAAGATAGCACCAAATGTAATTTCATGGAAGACACGAAGAACGACTTGTTCGTCACAACAAGCTCACATTCACAATCTAAATGTTTTTCCAAACATATGGAGGTCACGACTTTGATAAAGATCTTGTTAACTATTACCAAGGTAGGGGTGAGGTCTGCGTACACTCTACCCTCCCCTGACCCTATTCTGTGGGACTATACTGGGTATGTTCTTTGTTTGTTAACTATTAGGAAGGAAGTTCTGGTTTTGCGGGTTGGGTGGGTGGGGGCTCTGAGGAGTATAGCAGCAATTTTAAAGCGTAATCTAGTTCTAATGGATGGTTGTACGCCTCTTCAATGAGGCAGCTTGTGCCTGCCTGCCTGCCTGCCTTGCCCCGAGGCACCCTAGAAATGCCTTTCAAAATAAAATTTTCATTTGTCCAATCAACGAAACAAATGTTTAATTTGTTTGACTATGGAAAATCCAATTGATTCATTTTTGTTCATTTGTCCAGAAGTATATCTGTCCTACTTAAATATCCATCTAATCTATATCATTATTCTGTTTTATCCCTCCACAGATTTTGCATCATCTGTACGATCAGGAAATTATACAAGAAGAGGCCATACTTGACTGGGCTTCTGAAAAGGAAGGAGCAGAGGAGTCAGACAAGATTTTTGTCAAGAAATCAGAAAAATTTATCCAGGTTCGTACTTACAGCAGTTAAAACTTTGCATGTAGATGACCTGCCGATATTGCACAGTGATCTTGAAGATTCATTGGTCTATTTGCCACCATTGATCTACTTAACCTATCTTGTTATTCATTCCATCCCAACCTCTCCCCTCTTCCTGATCAACCAACGCTCAGGAAAAATGAATAAGTAATTTGCAAACTTGTAAACAATGAAAAAGGGAAGAAAAGCAAAGTTTGTCTTTTCAATATTGCCTGCTCAGATTATGAACTTTGATCTTCTTTGCAGTGGCTCAAAGAAGCATCTGAAGAAGAGGATGAGGAGTGACACAAATAGAGACCGTACATTTAAGCTGCTCCAACTACCTATAGCTACCTCACAGTTCGCCCTTAGATGAAATTGTTAATCACCTCAGAAACCTGCCACAGCTGAGAATCAAGCCTTAACCTTTTTGTCCGTTGCACAACCTAAATCTGTCATTTATACCTTTTTCATCACTTGTATAATCATTGACTTTGAAATAATTCATCTAAAGTGAAACTGAAGTCCAATTTACATGTAGTCTATATTGTAGCAATTGGAGAGGCCGGTTTTGTTTCAATAGAATTTTGTATAAGGAAACACTTCAACATGTCAACTGTGTGCAGAAATGTCAAATAGTGAAGGAATTTGCAATGAAGCTTACGCTGTTGAAAACATTTTTTCCTACTAGGGAATTGGTAGTTAAATGCCGTAAAACAATTTTTGAGCTTCTATATATTGATTTTTCACTGAAACGCTAGAACCGTTTTATTGAAATCATGATACCTTTTGGTGTCTTCTTGTGTATTTCATAAGAGCTTGCTTTTATGTTATTGTTTCCCTTTTCCTTTTCTTGCTTATAGTTTTTCTCCATTTTCTTTCCTGAAGTCTTCAATACCTTGCTAATGTTTCCATGGACTGTTAAATAGCTGATTAGGAACAGTTTTACTTTTTTATTTTATTGGTGTTTTCCCCTGGCAGTATATAAATGTATTTTTACATATTCAGTGCTATTTATCGTTTTGAAAGTTACTGATCTGATTTTTTTCAGGTATTAATTTCACCGGTATAGATAGATATTTTTAATTACCTTAAAAGTGACTTAACGGTGTAGAAAATTTTAAGCTTACGATGTAATTCTATTTGTTGGTGGTGTTGGCGAACAAAATGAGTTGTTTCTAAGAGCATCTAATGTATGGCAAATCGGAGCCCTGCAACTGCAAGGACAATTATCTTTTCCATGCGGCAAGGACAATTCAATGATCAAATAGTTAAAGCACAAATTGAAGTGACGCGAGCTTGAATCCATTGCCAATCGATTTGGGTTTTCCCATTCTATTAACTATTCCATCCACCCCAAGTTAGTTGTCATGTTTCGCTTCCACAAAGTAAAAAACACAGAATTGGGAAAAATTCAACGTGGTCTTTTTACAATGTGGTCACTTGGCAGTTTAGTTGTTCGTAAGTATTATAAAATATAATTATGCCTTACAACAGATCATCTGGTACATGCAACTTCTCGATGGCAGCCTTAATGGTTGCAACATCAATTGCAGATGGTTTTAAATCTAACGCTACTCCAAAATGAAACATGGCTTTGTCGTACATATTATGCCTCTTGTAAATCCTACCCATCAAAGCATAGACACTGCTCTCACGAGGAGCATGCTCTTTAAGTTCCTCTAAGACATGTAAAGCGGCATCAAAACTTTCCATACTCACAAGGATGTTAGCCTTCTGATACATTGGAAGAGGATTTTTCTTGTCTGCTACGATAGCCAGCTCCATCACTTCCAATGCCTCCTCGTTTTTCTTCAGAGCGTGTAGTGCAGTGCCAAGATATGACATGATAACAGAAGAATGTGGATTTATACCCAAAGCCATACGAAAGTGATGCTCTGAAAATTCGAACTTCTCTTGCCGGAGATAGATCATTCCAAGCCCATACCACGCATTGTAATGCCTGGCATCCACGCGAAGTGCACTTTGATAGCTCTTGATAGCATTTTCAAAATCTTCTAAAGCAACATATTCATGACCACAAAGTGTGTGCCCGTATGCAAATCTAGGATTTAGTTGTACAGCTCGTTGAAAGTTTTTAAGAGCAGTTTCATGGTCTTTCTGTAAACTATAGCAATTCCCCATAGCACACCAAGATTGAGGAGCTAATCTATCAGTTGATACCAGCTCCCGAGCCAGATAACTCAACTTCATGTCCTCCTTGAGATGATACAACACTGTCGAGTACACGTCCATCCCTTCTAAACTGTAAGGTGATGCCAGACGAGCAAGGCCAAACGCATGATCTGCTTCTAGGTAATCAACCATTTCAAAGTATGCTCTTCCAATCTGGGAAAGAACCCATCCAGTCTGATAATGCTTGTGTGGGAGCTTGTCATAAACATCTAGTGCATCCTGGCATCTATATAGACAAGAAAGTCTGTAACCTTCCCCGAGAATCCTGAAAAGGGCCAATATCTCTGAAGCACCTGAGAGGATAGAAGTTCCGGACCCTTCTTGTTCAAGAGGTCTAGCATCTCCAGAAGGGTGTGAATTCAGCTGAGAATCATCAGAAATGTCATTCCGAACCCCTTCAGCATAGTTTTCGGTAGCCCAAGATTGTGACTTTCGACTTGTCATGGAACGTAAAGTCATTGAGCTCAGCTTCGAATTACCATGATATTTGGAAGCTGCAGATACATTTGAATTTGTGTTTCCAGTAGGTTCTCCAGCAAGCCTTGAATTTCGTCGAGGGCCAGAATCAGAAAATAACCTCCCAGATATCTTTCTCAACTTTCCCTCATCAACAAACTTTCTCCGAGGGGGGGCCTGAATGGTTGAATTGACAGTTGATCGTGGAGAACTATCAGCAGCACCAGCCATAGATGCATTAGTTCCATTTTGCTGAAAATTTCTACAAACTGGAGGAGGAACAACTCCGGACAACTGTGAAGCCATTGGTGAGGGAGTGTTGTAGAATGACATGTTAGTAGAAGCCCCACCTAAACTCTGGACAGCAGCTGTTCCATTACTTTCTCGAAGATTATTGCTATGTGTATGCTTTGACTGCCTAGGGCTGATGTCGTCCGAGACAATATTCCTAGAAGCTACATTCTGATCATCAGCAGATGCTTGTATATTTTGGGATTGGTACAAGTGTTGTTTTTGAATGGAGAGGGAAGATGCTTCCCCGAAAACTGCAGCTGCTTCTTGTGCAGCACCTAGTATACACAACTCCTCATATGCAGCCCATAGCAATGGATCCAATAACAAGGCCTGATTGAAATGCTGGATGGAACGATTTCTTCTATCAGTATACCGGTAAATAAGACCAAGAAGGTAATGCCCAGCTGCACCGTTTGGAACCTCTGCAGCTGATGGCTCATTAAGTGCTGTCTCAGCTTCAGTGAGAAGACCCATCTGATAGCATGATAGTGCAAACAAGTAGCGAGATTCAGCCATACTTTTCCCCTTCAGAACATGGTATGCAGCATAAGCCTGTTGGTTCTGCAGGTAGCACTCAGCTAAAAGCTGCATATTTTTCTGCACATTATAGGAAACAAGCAAACAGCTTTCATACACAAACTTAAGAGATTTGATGTCCCAAATGGTAATTAGAATCAAACATTTTAAACACTTGGAACTGGGACAACACTAGTCTAGTTCAAAACTAGCAACCTATTTGAGAAGCTTACCACTCCATTTTATTTCACAAAACAGGATATTTAAACACCGCTAAAACAAAAACAGCCTTTTAATTTTGGTTGAAACTCTAAAATCCATAAATATCTTTGCTATTTAACAAGGAGTGGTAAGCATATTGCCCACAGTCTCTCAGTAATTATATACATTAATATTCTCACCCTAATTCAATAGTCAAGAAGCTAATTGTTTGGTACCATTCAAAAAAGAAAATCTGAATCTTTTGCCTTCCCCATATACAAATAAAAAAAACTTGTAAGAAGACTAACAAAAAGCAAGTACCACGTATTGAAAAAAATCCTTTTTTTTTTTATGTACTGATAAACTGTCATGATCACCTTCAGCTGAAATGAATAAAAGGGAAAGGAAGATAACGAACTCAAATCAAGGGCCACATTTTATAAGTTGCTAAATGAAGCTCGACAATCCAGATTGTCCCAATTGGACTTAAAAGCCCAGCTAGGAGAAAGAGTGGAGCATAACGATTATCGGGTATTTTTTTTTGGTAAAGTCATAACGATTATCGGGTATTTTCACCTTTTCGTCGTTTCTTCTTCTTTCTCTCCCTTTTCTAACCCTAAAACCACCTTCTTCTGCAGATGTCAAGCAATATAGCTATGGGAGTTCTCTTTAATTAGTTCTATTTTACTTATTTCAGTAAGTCCAACTCTTGTAATTTCCATTCCAGTTTTTGATAAATATAAATCCAGAAAAAAAGTGTTTATTCTTTCAATTTATAAATCCAGATGACGACATATACGTTACTCAACTAGGCTACAGTTCCGCGCTAAACCCAAACACTTTGTTGATTCAAAATTGAACAACCCACAACAACAAAATAAAGAAAAGACATCCCAAAAAGGAAAACCTAATCACAGCATTTCCACCTAAACTACAAAAAAATGACCACAAATTGAGTAAATTAAAAATACCTCAGAGGGGAACTGGGCACAGAGGCGTTCGCACATAAAAATGGCGTTGCGATGCATAAATTGCCGCAAGCTGTTTTGCACACACTCACTTAGTATGCTTTCCATTTGAATTCAAACAGAGACAACGATTTGTAAAGCCCAGATTTTTGTATACATTAGAGAGAGTCTCTGTTTTTGTGTAGACTGATGAGAGAGAGAGAATTTTTTCAAACAGGTGACGTGAGGACTAAGGAGGCACATATGTGAACCGTTAGAGGGATAATATTAATTCTATAATAATAATTTGCTCCCAAAGAAAACCCTAACTTTATTTTTGTCTATTCTATTTTCCCCAATTGAGAGATTTGTAAACAGTTTGAAGAAAAGTGGTTGCGTTGAGTACATAGGTTTATTTTTTGTCTCTTCTGATTAACCCCTAAATATAAACAAGGATTTCCAGCCAGCAGTCTTCTATTTGTATTACTTCACCTCAATTTAGAAATTTAATTTATCTGGAACGAGCCATCATATGAAAGAGAAAATGTATAACGATGCTTCATGATTAACACCATAGTTTGTACTAGTTTCTATATCTCAATTTTTGTTAAGGACCTAATTTTGTGTGTGAATTTAAATGTGGATTCTTCCAACTTTCTAAAAATAAATACTCCCTCCGCTCGCTTTTACTTGTCCACTTTGAACTTTTCACACTACTTAAGAAATAATAAATGAAGTGTATAATTTTACCAATGTGCCCGTATTAATTAGTGCATATTTTTATTGGATTCAAAAAATGATTTGAAGTGAGTAATTAATACTATGGGTAAAACATGAAAAATAAAATTGTCTTCTCTGAATATGCTAAAAGTATCAAGTAAAATGAAAATCTATTTTTAGAATACCGGACAAGTAAAAGTGAACGGAGGAAATATTTTTTTATTTGAAAGCTATATGAAATTACTATAAGTCAACATAATTAATAATTCAAAATATTTTTAAAAAAAAAAGAGCTTAAGAAAATGGTTATCAAATGAAAATTATTTGATTCCCCATATAGTAACACCTTACATGAAGTCGAAGGGTAACACCTTACATGAAGTCGAAGGGAATATAACTCAATTTGACTTCCCAAATAGTAACATCCAATCTAGTAATTGTTTTCCAAAAGTTGCACTCACTTATCTCACCTAAGACGCACTTTTTTTGTCTACCAGTTTTCAATGCTACTAGTCACAATGGTAAACGTTGAGCTACTCTCCCTTTCTCTCACGTACAAAATTTTGTTTGATGAAAAGTTTCTTCAGGTTTAGGTGACTAGTACTATCTCGCTTTAATATACATTTTCATTACTTGGAGATGTCAATTTTTTCGTTAATGTTATTTGGCATGATAAGCAAATGTGTATTAATTAAAGCCATTTTTGAAAAATGAAATGACACTTCTGAAGACAAAAATGGGACCAATACCCTTTCAGCTTTTTTGCGTGATCAAATACATATCCAACAAAATCAGAAAGAACAAATAGAAATTGTATTGCTTTTCCTTCCGTTGTCTCTTTTTCTTTTTCCAACCAAAAGAACAGAGACAGCTAAAGGGGGAAAAAGAACTCCTCGAGCACTAGAAGGATTATTGAGTCAAGGGATAAAGCCGTTTTTAGCTGCGAATGTAGTCTCAGTCTCAAGTTGATAATTAGAGTTAGAAAGCTGTGAGGTACAAACAAAATAATATAATCTGAAAACTTCAACCATACTTGTATAAGGTTTACAGGACATGTATTCTACTTCATTGCATCAGGTCAACACTCAATAAACATACTCGACTATGATTCAGATTCACAAAGTCAAAAATCAGGAGCCAAAAGAAGGCAGAATGTACATGGACAGCAACTCATAATCATTCATGACTAGAGTACAGAAGAAAGAGAAAATTTTCAGAGTCAAGAAAAGATGATAACAAAATGATATGAATAATGCCCCATTTGTATCTTTCAAAGTTACATGATAACCAACTTGTCCTGAGCGTTCGCAATCTTCATCTGTTGAGTCCTCAGTATTTTATTTCATCTTTACGACTGTTTCCAAATTGCCCAACCTCAACCGGATGGAAAAAGGGCAATTCCCAGTTTAGAAAAGCCAAATATTCTATGATCAACGCCAAACTCAAAACAAGAAACGTACTTCTGTTGTTAGTATACTGTTTTTGTGTATTGTGCAATCTTACTTTGTAAAAAGAGGTAGGACATTGCCCTGGATTTCACCACCGATGAGGTTAAAGGACTACTTGAAAACCAATATTCTCGATTGGGAGCAGAATAAGAATGAAATCAACATTGAGGACTAAATTACAATGGGGGACACTCGGGACCTTTTCGGTAATACACTCGTAATTTTTCTATTATATTGGAGATGATCACTGTACAGAAAGCTGATATGCCAATCAAACTTCCTTACGCGATTCCAGCCAATCCAATAGCATCTCCTTCATCGGTCTTGGATTCCAAAGCGGGACTTACATTTCGAGGTTTTGCTGAAGAACGAGTTAGAAGTAAATTAACAGCTTAAAAACTACGTAAAATTCTTGGTTCATAGGCACAAGACTGGAGAAAAAACAAAGCATTAGATTGAAGTGCACTCACTTGAAACATTTGTGATGACATTAACGCTTTTTTGAGCAGCGAGAGCTTTTAATTTGTTTCCTGTTGCTAATAACAGTAAGCTCTTCATGTGCTGTTTCTGCTCTTTAGGGCTAGCAGTCTTGGTCAACGCTTCCTCAAAGGCGAGAAGATCTTGAGATGTAATGCAAGGAAGAGAGAGTAAAATCTGCAGGCGAAAATTTGTATGAATTATATTGAATAGTAGACAGAAATATATGTATGCATTCAACAAGGTAAAACTTCATTATGCTTTCTATTGAAGATGGGGCATAAAACTTCACTACTGAGAATATAAGACACGCAATTCCAATATACCAACAGAAAAAGAGAAAATATGAGATGCAATTTTAAGAATTTCTGGAAATATATTTGGTTAATATAAATTGAAAGTTGTGTTTTTGTCCTTAATATACCAGGCGTAAAACTTGCATGGCAACTGCTAACTTTTGATTGACTACTTCCATTTGCCATTATTTATATGAACCGTACCAAAACGATTTGCCATACCTACAAGCTCTTAGGCTTTTGACAATATTATAAATATAGGTGAGAATAAACCAAATGGATAAGCATATTCGCTAGAATTCTATCTTAAAAACACCAGACGAAAAGAAAGAAAAATTGCAATGAACATAGGGGTCAGCTGAGACAGCTAAATTTGATGCTACAAGCAACTGAAAAGCATGAGATCTGAATAACCTGTCGTGGTGCTGGGTGTCTATCAGCAAGATAAATGAAAATTTCACGACAAAGCGCAACTAAATCAGCACTGATAAAAGCATTTGACTCCAGAGCCAAAGCTTGTATTATAGCAGGGAACAAATCTTTACAAACAAAGTCTTGAAGCTCCATATTAGTTGTTGAAATGGCCAGGAGGATTACAGCTCCACAGAATGAAGAAACTTTAGTTACGGCTTCACCATCTGTCCATCTTAGAGCCTCTAAACTGATCTGCAAGGCTGGAAGTGCTAGGCTTTTATGCATCAACACAAATCTGCACATACATCACAAGGTCAAGACTGGGAAGAACAGAAGAATGTAAAGTAGAGAACTACTCGTCCACACACTAAGCAACTTAAAAATTGACAACTTCCACATACCCAACCATGGAACTTGTAGCAAATGCAGCCAAATCTTTAAGGGATGACTCATCCACTCGGTTCACATGGCCAGAAGGCTCCAATGAAGGAAGTCCAGCATTGACTATAGGTGAAGCAAAAACTGAGAGGATTGAACACGTCTCACGAGTTAGATCTCGCAGAAGCTTTTCCTCCATTACTTCCACTTTCAAGTCTGAGCCATCAACTATACCATGCAGATCAGGAACCTTTGCTCTACCTTCCTGTAAGAGACTAGACCACGAACAGCTAAGAGTACGCTGAGAATGGACAAGTAACGGGTGCAGGAGCTTTTCCAGCCATGCCTCCCACATATCTGAAGGGCAATTTTTAATCAAGGGGATCAAGGCTAAATGAACAAGCAGCCTTAAGTGCCTGAACTCCATATGCTGTATGTTCTCCATCAAGGCTAAAGCAACAGACTGAGAGTCTAAGCATTTGAACAAAGAATCCCCAATGGTTGCTGATAAGCCCAGTACATTGTACCTAAAGCCATGCGAAACGCATTAACAAAACCAGACTACTAATGGTGTTGAGAATATAATGAAGTGTGCTCTCTTTAACAACTTAAGCTTTTAGATGAGAAGGTCACACATTTCAACATGATATTAGAGCAGGCAGAGGTCCTGGATCGAGTCTCACTGCCAACCTTATCAAAAAGAACTCACACGTGCTAGACCCGTGAAAAAAGAATCAGGCCCGCATGTGAGGGACGTTTGAGAATATAATCAAGCAAATAAAAGTATGTTATCTTTAACAGCTTAAGCTTTTAGATGAGATGGCGACACATTTCAACAAATGGAAACATGAAACTAATTCCCAAGAGCATGGGATAAAGGTGTAGATCAGCAGATCAACAGTTTTATTACTCTCATGCTAGAGATTGCAGATCGTTTATGATTAGATCTTTTATTACTCTCACACTAGAGATTGCAGATCGTTTATGATAGATCTTATAGGCACTTCACAGAGAATTAAGTGGGATATTTAAATACAGAAAGGAGAGTTCTGGACAACAAGAAACTTCAATATAAATTTTAATTAGTACAGATGCTAGTGCAATTCAAGATATTGATTTTAATCTGCTAGCAAAAGATAATATAGCATCAATACAATGTAAAAAAATTAGAGATTAGCTTAAAATAGTCCATAGATAAGAATGCAGTGCCTTCCTTCTAAACTTAAGAAGAAGTTTATAGAATTTGCAAGGGTAATCTTTGTTTTTTTTTTATGCTCTTTCTCTTCTTGTTTTCCTACTAATATGGAGAGAGGGACTGGAGCTTGATACATTTCCTGGCTCTCCCTTTCACCATAAGATCACAAAAAGAGCTGCAGACAGGAAGAACCTAGGAAGGTTAATTCCAGTCTGCTTGTCCACAAATATTTGAATGAGAATTGCCATGTCACCTAAGGTAGAACTTCATGACAGCTTTAGAAAAGACATTATTTTGATTGTTTGTTTTAGAGATTCAGAATAGCAGCAACATACCCACTATCTCTGATACCTTTCAGCCAGTTGCGGATATCAGCTTCATTTGGCTCCGCATAACTGTCTCTATTCATATCTAAAGGAGATCCATCAGTAAAACTTAGAGTGCCTTTAGGCAATTTGACATTACCTCCTCCGAAAAGACTGGCCCTTTCAACATCACTCATAGCCATTGCAGCTTTTATCTCTCCTGGTAATGCTTGACTAACAGGCGGAGACCAAAGCGAATGTATGGCGCGGAGTAGCTGACAAAATGAAGAAATTTACATCTTTTAACAAATCATTACTAAGGAAACGGGTGAGCATCAACCAAAACAGTTCCTAAGAACCTGCATACTTTAAGAAGAGGAGGAAGCATCCACGAGACATGAGATGCCATTGGGTGCAAATTGTCAGGCTTTGACATGGTTTGTACACTAGTATTGCCTTTCCTTAGACCACTCCGTTTAAGAGCCTTCTCAAAGAATGTAACTGTGTGGAAAAGGGACCACATAAATGGTGTATCCGCACACAGTCGAATCAAACCTGTTGGATCAGAGAGATATGCATCTTGCCAGTCAAGCTGTGTCCACTGTTTGCTCAATGGTTCAAGTAACCAGGCCAAAACTTCCAACTGCTGCTGAACCCTGTACCAATTTAGAGAACACATAAAGGTCAAAGCTCACGATATACTAGACATACAATAGAAACTCAGTAAGACCAGTAGCTACCCGGCCGCAGAAGCCATAATAAGGAATGCTTCACCCAAGAGATTGTGCTCCCCACGAAGTAGACGACCTTCTTTTTGCAAAAATGCCATAGTGTCAGCAATTCCCTGGAAAGCAACAGAGACAAAGCAGTCACTTTCCAAGGCAACCAAACAAACTCATGTCTCCAAATAAACTCGTGTCTAAGTCTAAAAACCAACATCTCTCACAGTCAAAACAATGACTGATACAATCATAGAGTAATCTTGTGTTGGCGAATTTCCGGTGCCAAGTAAAAATATTCCACCCACCCACATTTTCATTTTCCACAGGGTGAGCAACTATCTTCATATACTGCCTTAGAAATATAACATCAGCAGAAGACAATTTCAACGACAAATAGAGCATATGGATTCGAGTATTATGAATATCTCAGAATTGGATCTGCAATATGTCATTGATATGAAGTAGCTTCTGAAAAGCCAAAGGACATAATTACAAATAACCAGGAATAGAAATTGATGTGGCATTCTGTACTTCCTAGAACCTGTTGCATTATGAACGATGAAGATTGTATCATCAAAACAGTCAGGTCAATTAAGATAATAACTAATGATACATTCAAGGCTCTCTTTTTCAATTGAAATTGATTTTCATGCTGTTTCCAGAAAACAAAACGTACAAACTCCATTTGTCTCCGAGATGACTGTATATCTACAGTCTTAAATATTCCATATAAAAATGCCAGATCAAGATGTGATTTGGGCATTCAAGTGACACATACTGCAAGGGGCATCTTTGAGAGAACTGAGATACCCTACCCTAGTCCCTTTGTCAAAAATATGTATAACTCTACATATTTCCTTCTCCCTCGATCATAAAATACCAGTACAGAAATTCAGAACTTACTCAAGTCATGGACACAATTTACACGCTAATTAATACAATTGACTTGCAAATTCAGGCTAAATCCACTGTCATGCCCAACTAATGAGAAAGAATGTAATTTACTTTCATGTGAGGCAAAATGCTCTGGTCTGCAGCTTTTGCAATTCGGATGAATGATGTGCAAATCTGTAATCTCGCATGCCGAGAAGTACTTGTAGCAGGATCCTGCCAATTTTACTCAAAATTGTCATGGTGGTTGTTTTGGACGGGAAGTAAGATCACAAAATTAAATAAATAGAATGGCATACAGTAGTTGACCTTGACAACAAAGGGTTGTGACGTCAGAAGCTCGAACAACTTATTAACGACACTGCCGACAACATCTGGATTATACTTCAGAAAGGGTCCTAGTGCATCTAAGTAGTGCCCGAGAACTACTACAAGCTCCGGTTCAGTCCATTTCAAAGAAAGAAGTTGTTGAAGCAGACCTTCAAAGTTCACAAGAACACGACTTCTCAGCATAACGACCAAACTAAGTAGGTGTTTGGCCATGAAAACTAAATATTTTTCACTTTATTTGGAATTTTGAAGTTGGAGTTGAAGTTGGAGTTGTGTTTGGTTATAGTTTTTGCAAAAAGAATATTTGGTTGTTTGAATATGCTGAAAGTGAAAAAATGAAAACAGGTTTTTGGCGTTTTTCAAATTCAATGGCCAAACATTGGTTTCCAAATAAAGTGAAAACGTTTTCCGGAAAAAAGTGAAAATTCTTATGGCCAAACAGGTAAGTTAAAAACTTATTAAAAGGAGGTGGATATCACAGCAAAACCTTCAAACATTCGGCACAATGACTGTTGAACTTCAGAACTGTTCCTTACAGTTTCACTTGATCCATCAAACACTGCGTTTACAACATTTTCTAAAGCCAGTTGCATGCTCTCAAGTATAACCAATTCCTGAATTTAGGATGAAGGATGTGAGAAATTTGGACAAGGAAAAACAAGGAACATCATTCGCTTCATATTACAAGTTCAAGACAATAGTTCATGAACAAACCTGAGCAGGATAAGGAACAAGGAAGAGACTCTTAATAATAGCCATACTTCTCTCACAAACTTTAGTAGCAGCTACTATAGGCTTGGCGGCTGCAACAAAACGGATCAACTCCAACTGCAGTTCATGATTGAGCAGAGTAAGAGAGTGACTCATTATTATGCACATTTACCGCTGAAACGTAAAGGTATACAAAACACCAACTATAACTAGTTATGATGGAGCAATTGCTAAGTAAACAGCAATGATATGGTAGATAACTAAAATATTAAGTACATGAATAGTAGGCAAACAAAAAGACTGTCGATAAATTGCACATCCTAGGGTTGTTTTACATGGAAAAACTTATCAATAGTCTAAGGCTAATGAAGTGTTAACTAGCGAGTGATTATGGGGTCTATATGCAATTTTACAACTTGTGGTAGGGCTAAAGTATCTTAGGCTATTAGTTAGATGTCATCCCATCAAGGGATTGGACCGCACTTACAGCAATGGCGTTTATAGCTACATGCATAGCAAACCATTCAATTAACTTTTGTTTCTCAAGATCCATAAGTTGAATAATCAACGAACAGGAATAATTTTATCGGTGTCTTACACCATTATTGTGTTTCAGAAGACAATGATCTTTCTCACCACTGCAGCTCTCAAGAAACATAAAAAATAGTCAGTTATATTTTAAAAAGTTGTATCCTTCAGTTTAAGAGGATAGAGAAAATATGGAAGGAGAACATTAGCACACGGAGGTTAAGGATGGAAGACAGATCCAAACCCTTCAATGGAAAAGATTTCTTTTCTCTTTTTATTAAGAATAGGATAAGCACAATACAAGAGAAGACAAGTCATGAGATCTAAGAGTCCAACACTCTTCAATACACAATAATTTGAGAGAAACTTAAGGACACTTGGCTAAATGTTAACTTATCAAATAAAAAAAGGGACATTTGATTGAATGTTACCTACACTCATGGCTACAAGGCAGCTGGATTAAACATTGTTAGGTCTTCTATTAATGGGTATCCAGAGGAGACAAGATTTGGAATTACAGCATGAAGTGTCTGCCATGCCATGCCAAGCATAATACCAGACATTTAAAAAGCTGAAAAAAGAGGAGTTGGGCATATTCATCTACACATTTTACTCGAGCATTAGGCAACCATATTGATGCCAAATTCTTTTATTTTAGCAACATTAAAATCCCTAACAATTAACAAGATTTATAACCCAATCATAATCCCTCATTAATCAACTGCATTTTAATCAAATTCTATTATCCTGTATTATAATTCCAAGCAATCCATCATTATCCCATTTTTACTACATTCAATTATAATCATCCACAACCCAGTCCATGTACCTAAAGCTCACTACTGGAGTAGAGACTTCTCTCAGAATGCAAAAATATCTATTTTCTCAACTGAAGCATTTTTAACTCAAAAAAGGAAGGAAGATAGCTTCTCTTCAAGCATCAAGCCGTAGGTGTATTGTTTACAAATTCATGAGCAGAAGAATAGTAGTCATAGTTTTTAAGCATTAGTCAACTCCGGGAACCTTGATGCATGGTACATATCAGTTTCTACCCATTTTTGGAAAGGAAAAGTGAAGTCTTATAATCATTTGGAAATATCAAACAGTGAAAATTGAAATGAGCCACAAAAATATACCAGCCTTGAACGGTATTGGCCGAAATCTCCTTTACCCTCAAAATCATCACTCCACAACTCTAATGTCCCAACAGAAAGCGAGGTTCCAGGATTAATTTTTTCCTTCTTCAGTAATCGCTGGAAAGATACATCCAATATAGAACTGCAGATTTCATCATTTACAAAAGCCAATATTTTGTTTTTCTCTGTATCGTGTCCTGATCCCACTGCGGGATTGGTAGCTGAGTTTTCCCCAGACCCAACAATCTTTGGCTTTGACAGCAAATCTCTCATAAGCGTCTACCAAGGGAAGGAAATGTGAAAGGTCAGAGAAACTTAACTTGTATAAAGATTTCATACACATCAGTGACAAATACACTTATGGTACCCACCAGCCAAAATAGTAGAGATTGATAATGAAGAGCAAGCTTATGGTGCTTGAAAAATCCGAGCATCTGAAAAGTACCGAAGAAGTTAGATTTTAGTATTGAATTAAGATTCAGATATTTTAAGCGAATAAATTAATAGCTGTGATAAACATGCAAATTCAATTGAAGCATAAAACAAAGTCATTCAAATATATGCACAAATACTTAAAGTTGAGGACACCTCAAGTATTCACCTAGCCTAACAGAATGAACGAAAGACTGCAACAGTTATTCCCTTAAACAACAAAATAAACCAGGGCTTACAGAGTCATGTACGTAATGGTCAAAAGCAAATATCAAGCTTACAGGGTACTCAGACTCTTGTTGAATGCTGATAAGGTACCAAAGACTTGAACAAGCTACATATCAGTGCCTTAAATGATGTTTAATAGCAGCAGAAGACATATCCTAGAAATCATTCAGTCTACAGATCATATTTGAGTCTCCTCTTTTTAAAATAATTCTACTAAAGATGGGGAGATCTCCCGTATACAAGTGGTTTACCAAAAAGTATAAGATCTACAAAAACATATGATTCTCTAGGAAGAACACCCATATTCTGTATAAAGTCTATCTAAAATGCAGCTAAACAGCGCCTCCTTCAAGGTACCAGCATTGCCTATTGTAGCACAAACCATCTCAAAATTTTCCGCCACAGGTGTGTAGCTACCAGACAACGTATACGAAGATGAATCCACCATACTTGAGTCTCTTAAGATTCTGTACTTTCTTACAAACAATAGTTCCTCTATTTTCACCGAGAAGACACCAACGTATGATATAGGACAAGAAGGTAATCATTATTCATGTGGAAGTTACATAAATATCAAATGGTTTAGATCTCACTGTCAATTGTGACAAATGGTAACCCTGGAGTAAACCTACTCCCTTAATGCCTTACACCATATCCTTAAACTATCCGACTAACTTGTGGCATGAGAACCTAGCATCATTCTGCGGGAAGATCAGAAGACCATGCTTCACTATCTTCAAAGGACCTATAGACTCCATTGAACATAATTGATACCTACATTCCAATCATCGAAGACAGGATCTCTCTACGAATCCCTTCAATTGTAAAAGCATAGGCTGTCCTCTCAGCTGAAAAAAATTTGAAGATGTTATTTTGTTCTATAAATAATGTTCAAAGATATTTTCCGATACTCCACAGCAACCATATCCACTCTTGCCTCACAAAATTATCGTCCAAGTTAACCTCACACCTAAGCAATCCCAAGCTCAAGCCCATGTCTGAATTCCAACACTTTAGAAGCTCAGTGGGACCAGTAGATAGTTGGTTGGAAGAAAATTTTGGTAAGATAATGCATACGATTCTAGAAGATGGCCCAGAATTGTGAAGCCAAACCAAGTTCCCCCACCCCCAACCCACCCAATCAAAAGAAAATGAAGAGAATAAATTATTGAGGTCCCAACTTGACCTCTTCTTATTTTCATTCTCAAAAGAAAATGTTGCTGTCAGAGTTTAAAAAAACAACTAATCACCTGTTGAATGTAAAATGATAGAACTGAATTATCACCAGCAATACATTGCAAGTTTGAAGAACCCAGAGCAACCATGCTCTCACATATGTACTCAGCAAACTCAAATTCATTCTCATCGATGACTGCACCAGAGTCAGATTTTTGCAAGAAGTCTCCAGAGACTTTCATCAAAATCTGAAAAATGTTACTCATTGCAGAATCAAATTCAACAGCAGCATCAGTTGGTCTTTTCCTGAAAGTAGTTTCAGGAAATAACTTAAAAATTTCTTGACGTAAATATGTATGTTTACATAGTACCAGATATCATTGGTGCAACATACCTCAGGGAGACAAGCTTGAAGAACTCGCATGCATGAAGACGAAAGTCCGGAGAGGAGAGCAAGATTCCACAGCTATTTGCAAAAGAGGAATAAATACACTAAACCAAACTCATATTATACACTTGCAATTGTGGAAAGCATACCAATGTATTATTCCATGTTTTGCAAGATATAGCAAGGGAGCCCATTCAGCATATGCATTAACAGCATTTAGAGTGGCAGTTACAGCTGCTGCATGCTGTCTTGCAACTTCTAATTGTTGTCTTCCTGCTTCAGTTAGTGCAGCTCCAAAGTGCCTTTCTAGCAACTAGATATGGAAGAAAGAGTCAGAACCATGCAAGAATATCCCAACTACACAAGAAGTCCCAACCAAATACTTACACTGTATAGTAAGGGAAAAATCTCAGGCAAAGAGTCGGTAAGTCCATGTAATAATAGCCTACGGCGATCACCTGAATCAACAGGTAATGAGAAAATCGAAATAATTAGAATCAAGCTTTTTTCCAGCATGAAGGGAAAAAAAAAGTCATGTTAAATTTTATAACATTCTAAACTCTGCCGGTATGAAAAGCATAGCCAGTCCCAAGCACGGGTAAAGGAGAAAGGTTACTGTACGTTATTTGCCTATGTAAAAAGCATCAAACCATGATCTATCTTTTTAAAACAATATGGACACATAGGATATGGAGCAGAATGGATACAGACGATTCATACAGCCGACACTAGTTTGGGTATTGTCATGCAGCTGAGTTGAGTTGAGTTACAACAGCACTCTAAATCATTAAACCACGAGTCTCCCTCACCTAAGCACCCCAATCAAAAAAAAAAAAAAAGTACTATGCAGTCTGCCTCTTTTACTTGCAACAAACTAAGTTGGTGAATATGTATTCAGTTTACCGAATAGCACTGACTAATTTGTGCATTCTAACCACAGACCTTCCAAATCTTCATTATGGACAGTTATATCTTCAGGAAGCCACCTTAGCATCATTGAGACCAGTTCTGCCTGCAATGAGAAAGAAAATCCAGTTGCATTATCTGATGCAGACCTAATAAGTGTAAAAAAGTAACACCACAGAACCAAACAGGAGAAAGATGAAACTTACTTGTGCAGGACCCTTGTTAGAAAGAGATACTAAAGATGGAAAAAGCTCCTGCCACAAACTTAAGCCTTCTCTCCTAACTATCTGAAACATATACAATTGCATGTTCCTAAGAAGTATAAATATCAAATGAATTGAACAAATCTATAAATAAAATAATAATAATAATAATAATAATAATAATAGTAATAATAATAATAATAAAGAGAGAGGAAGAAACGGCAGAAATACCTCAGCAACAAGAGCTGATGTCTGACTTTTCAAAGCCCACTCTTCACTGGAATTAGTAATTTCAGACACTAAATCAACAGCTACACTTGCAAAATTCCTTCGCTCGTCAGGGTTTAATTCATCCCATCGCAACCGCACCAAATGCTGTAAATTTAATAAAACTTGAGAAAAGGATAGAAGAAGCTCAATAAGGCATTCAAGCAAATACTGGGACATTTACATCACAGAGTGGACTTGTATGAAATTTCAAAAAGAAGAATGTAAAGCCCACTCAAGTCAAAATTTCCAATCCCTTATATAGGTATGTGGCATGCCTTCTTTGCAGAATTCAACCACAAAAAATTATTGAAGCAAAGAAGCTAGGCCATTTTCTTACAGATTTTGGTGAATTAGTGTCAAATACTTCATGCCCATTTAGGACAGAACACTATGTTTTCCTCAGCAGGCTAATCTTTTTCATCTTTCTACTGACAGTTGGAATCAAATTTTCTGAAAAGGATATCATGACTACAAAGTGGGGGAAAGGGCATAGTGGAGCTTTAAAAACCTTATTTATTCACTTCTGTACTGAAGACAAAAGCTAATTACCAGAGTTTTTTCTCTTTCCTTTGAACAATAGAATTTTGAAAGTGTAACTTTGTATGTTTGTATCCAGTTCTGAATGAAGCCCATACTGAAAATGCTATAAGTAGAAAAACAAGTTCTACCTTATCAAATCTCCAGTAAGGAAACAGTTGAACACTGTGAAAAAAGGTAAGCTAGAAAGAATATCCACTTTTTGGGGTGGCCTAACCAAGGATAAAAAACTAAGAACTAAATGCAGAGATATCATAATGTAACCTGGAGCATCTTGTAGGCTTGCAGTCGTATTTCTGAAGACCAGTCTTTCCTTACTAAAACAAATGATGTGCTTGCCAAGACACGTACATCCCCTGCTTTTATCTGCAAAAGAAACAGAAAGTTTCAGAAATATCTTTTTTGGGATAAGTTCAGAGACCTTCCAGTAGGTTTCGCTCTGTAGTACTAACATCCTTTGTGGTTTATGATATTACGCCTACCTCCCATATTTGATTTCTTTGTAACATTGTTTTATGCTATTTATCATTAAACAATAATAACTACAATCTTATCAAGTTACCCTTTCCTACAATCTTTTAGTTAACGAATTCCTTGAAAAGGAAAAAATCTAATACCAGGCCCACGTTCTCCTTCCTCTCTTCCTCTGCAAAATATTTTCTCATCAACTTCAGTGATGTCCTTTTTTACTTCAATATCCATATAGGCCGCTTGAAGTTGCTTTAATGAAAAACATCACTAACTTTTAAGCAAATGCGTTGACATTGATGTCTTGTTCTAACTAGATTAAGTAAATAATTTATTTGGTTAGGGTTCAATAATTAAAAAGGGAGTCAAAGAAATATTAGAAGTTCCATAAGAATCCTCGTGAAAGACCTAGAACAGGGTCTTGGTGTGTTTGAGAGTGAGTAAAGAAAATTATTTACCAATCGTTGTGTCAAATTATGCTAGCAATGCATGGAAAATTACACAGACTATAGATACTAACGATGCGAATAAGAAGTATTGTTTTTCAGAAGTCTATATGGGCATTGAATAGACAAACTGAAGTTGATGAGAAAATATTTTGCAGAGGAAGAGAGGAAGGAAAATGTGGGCTTGGTATTGGCTTTTTTTCCTTTTCCAAAGGAATTTAATTAGTTAATTAATAGATTGTAGTATAGTTACCGGTTCAAAAAAAAAAAAATTGTAGCAAAGGACAAATTGGTAACATTGTAAATATTTCTGTTTAAGGCTTGGTTATCGTTATGGCACTTACATTAGGCCCTGGTAGAGATAAGTAAAAGAATTGGAGAACTCTAATTCTCCTTAAAACTGAAGCTGTTTACAAGTATGGGAACGAAAAAAGCTCGAATCTAGAGGAACTGATATAGAGGATTTCATAAAGACAGCCTAACTGATTTGGGATTGCATAGTGGATTGATTAATGTTGGAAGAAGAAAGGACACTGATAAGGGCCAGTGGGAGAATCAATATAATCACCAATAAAGACATGCATCCTATCCAAAATCTCGTGTTGAGAACCATCCATAACACAAAGATGGCCTTAGAAGTTGCGTAATTGCTTTACAACCCTCTTTAGGAAAATGCAAGGTTTTCCTCTTACAATACTAAACTCTAACTGCATCAAAGCGGACCAGTTTCTCTTTTTTTCTAGTGAAATCCCAGAAAACTTAACTGGCTCTATCAGCAAAACTGATTTACCAATTTTAGCATGATTTGCACTCACTCATATTCATTAGCTCAGAGACTCAACAAACCCCTAGAATCATTTTCAAAAATTCAAAAATGGAAAGGCCATTGGAGAAATATCATAATTCCACTATGTCGAAGCTACATATATAGAGATATATGCAGTTGAAACACCCCAGCTTCATCAAAAACCTACAAACAACTCAAATAAGAACAAGGAAAGAAAAAGTAAAGTGATCAAAAAGCACCCTTTCCCTTTCCACGTGAACCTAAACCCCTCAACCAAACCCTATCATTCAAAGATCAAACTGGTATTTCGAATACCAATATTCAATCCTCCACTAATCCAATTAAAATTATTATAGACAAGCAATTTCTATCGGCAGAACTCCCACATATCATTTAAAAAGACTAGCTTTCTCATATTCAGTAACCCCTCAAACCAGACACTCGGCAAAACCCCTATCATACCTTTTCTTCAAAAAGATCCCATGAAAAAATCAACGCAACCCCATATGGTGAAACTACAAACCACAGACACATATAAACATTTAGCAAGTAAACACCCCAACTCAAATATGATGATCAAGAATCTCAGTTCTCCTACCTTTAACAGAACCATATGACTCAAAAATCATGTCACCTACATAAATTTTCCATCAAAGAATCAAACTTTTTCAAAAACCTAATTCAAAAAGGAGCAAAAAATAAAAAACAAACCCATAACTTTCTTCCTTCCTCTTTTTTCTTAGGTACTTTCAAGAATTAAACACGCAGCAAAGATATAAACATTTAGCAAATACACACCAACACTCTTTCAGAAGCCTTAATACAACTCAATTATGGTGATCAAGAATCACAGTCCTCCCACCTTTAACAGAACCATGCGACTCAAAATCAAGTCACCTACAACAAAGTTTCCATTAAAGAATCAAACTTTTTCAAAAGGCCTAAATCAAAATGGAGCAAATATTAAAAACAAACCCATTACTTTCTCCTTTTTCATTGGTACTTTCAAGAATTAGAAATACAACAAAGTGGTGTGTGGGAAGGAAAAAAAAAAAAGATAAATGAGCAGACACGTATAAACATACAATTCAAATATGATGATCAAGAATCACAGGTTCTCCTATCTTTAGCTTAACCATATGACTCAAATATCAAGTCACCTACAACAAAGTTTCCATCAAAGAATCAAACTTTTTTAAAACCTAATTCAAAATGGAGCAAAAACTTTAAAAAATAATAATAATAATTTACTCTCTCCCTTCCTACTTTTTAATAAGTACTTCCAAGAATTAAACACACAACAAAGTTGGTTGTGGGCAACCAAAAAAAAAAGGCATATAAGCTATGTGATGATACTTACAGATTCTAAATAGGCATAAGCAGCTTTACGGGCATCAGGAGAAGAGTTCCAATCAAGGGCAGCCATTATAGCACGAGCTACATTGTTTGCTACACCATGTTCCTCCATTTTCTTTAAACTCTTAGTGCTTCAGATAGATTCTTGAAGTTATAAACTACTCAGGCTTGCAAGTGTTTAAAAAAAGAAAAAAACTTGAAAGGGTTTTAGCACAGATGTCAGTTACTTGGCCTCAGGGGTTATATGGGACAGAGACAGAATGGTGGAGAAAGTGGGGATTTATGGGAGACAAAAATGAAGGATTCTGAGGAATTTGGGGACCAATGTTGCTCTTTTTATTTCTTTCTTTATGCTTTGGTTTGAATTGTTTACTTAGGTCCTCCCACTTTTTACTATTTTATATTTTTGGCCCCCACTCCTTTTTTTACAAAAAATTCCTCTTTGTTGTAAATAAACAAGTAGATGTCCATGTGGGGCCGTTTTCACTGTAGCACACATCTTCCCCAAGTAACTACGCTATATACCGCTGTAGCAAACATTTTCCCCCAAGCAACTACAGTATTTAAAGGCTTATAAATAGCCCTATGTAATAGATGAGAAAAACACATCAACATGGAAAGAAAACTTAGTACTTCTTGTTTCTCTCTCCCCTCATTTTTGCTACTTTAATTTATTGCACTGTTTTTATTTTATAACACGTTATCAGCATGAGACTCTGTCATTTTTTAATTTTCTATCTAGCTCGTTGTGCAATTAATTACATGAGTGAAAGATTATCAACAAGATGTTATGATATTAGCGAAGAAGCTCTGGTCTTTGTTAACTGTAAGGTATAAGGTATGTGCATTTTTAAAGAAATCACTACCCATGTGAGGTATGGACACCTAGCACCCTCAAATATGTGCTTGATAATATTGTCTTTGTTGTAAGTTCGTTGCTGCAGTTGCTAGCTTATTTTGCAAGCATGCATATTTTGGTCAAATATTTAACATATGGGTACACTCCATGTTATTTATTCCTAAGAACTTGTGATCCTTCAAAATGTACTTGCTATTAATTTAGATGAATATATCAAATCATATTTAACATTAGACATATGAGCTTTTGGTGCTAATTCATATTTCAAAGAAGTGTAGATCTTGCAGTGCTTCATATTAGCAGCAATTGCTCCGAAAGCCAGGTGAGTAAATTATTACTCCACTTGTTTTTAATCTTGTTATACTAATGATATCACTTTGTTTGATTCATCGGATCTGAGAGAACCTAATTAGTTCTAGACCTTTTATGCCTCAAAGTGTTCCTGAAGAACAATATTGTTACAACGGATTATGGTGTTAATTTTATATCCCTTAAATGACTAAGAATGAGAGTTTACAAGACACTCGAAGTGATAATATTTATTAAATCTCGTTATGATTAAATTTATTTATGTCTATAACCACCAGAAGTGGGATTATTTTTATGGGCTTATTGTTGGGACTAAATATGTATGCCTCAATTTGTTCCTGAAGTAGCAATATCTTAAAAGAGGTTATAAGCTATCACGATTTGATATGCTTAAGGCACGTTCAGATAATTATGTTTCATTCTTGAAGAATGAGAACTTTTGATAAATGCTTCAAATACAGATCCATTCCCAGAAGTGAATGTGACAGCATGTAGTAAAGCCTATAAATATGAACGTGCAAATGATTATTAAAATATCAATATTCTGAATATTTTATGTTTTACTCCCGAAGTTGTAAACTCGGAAATTTACTCCCAAAGTTGCAAAACTTTGGACCGTACTCCCGAAGTAGTAGAACATTGAACTCTACTCCCAAAGTAGTAGCACGTTGAAATTTATTTCTGAAGTAGTAAGACCTTGAAATTTACTCTCGAAGTAGTAAACCTTCAAACTTTACTCATGAAGTGGTAAAACTTGAAACTTTACTCTTGAAGTAGTAAAAATATGAAACGTTACCCGAGCATGATGGATTACATTTCACGATAAACTAGAAGTTTATGACATAAGATCTCATGCAATAGTAAATCAGAAGTTTACTACAATAAATAGCACTCGTCATGGTAAACTTGAAGTTTACGGGTACAAATAATTTTATCAGTTGACAAGACCATTTTGGTCTTCCTAATTTAAATCTGATGTGCTAATTGAGTATTTAAAATATATTGAAGAACTAGAAGATTCTTCAAGAATTTGTTTCTGTTGTTTGTTCTCATGATAAGTTGATTACACCAGCTAATGTTGGGATTGAATCCCCTAAAATTCTGGAAAATATAAAAGATGAATATGGGCCCCTTCACCTGCGATGTGATGTCTTAAATAGATGCATCTATGAGACGGTCACATGTATGTTTATTGTCAACTGGCAGTTTGACATTTACGAAGTTGCTTGCTCAAAATGATTGAGTTGGAAGCACAATTTTCAGAATATGTAATCAAGACAATCATCTTGATAATGCTGGTTTATATCTAAGTTGGTTTGGCATTAGATGCCTCCATAATACAGCTAAACCATTGCTTATGAGAACAGAGTTTCAGATGTTGGTCTGAGATATAATATGTTGCATACAACAGCACTGGTATGCTTCAGATCAATAAATTTTGATAAATTCTCCCCTCATATTTGGTTCAGGGTCAGGAACTAGATATTTCCATCTTTTAGCATTTGATGTGCGGTACATGATTAATGGATATACCATGATGCACACAGATGGATTTTCCCAAAGAAAATGGGGACACATGTCACTAAAACAAGGGGCAGAGAATAAGCAGCTAAGAAATATGTTGTGAATTATCATCAGTATGATCCTCAGATAATTCAAGTCAAATGCTGGAAGCATTTGCTGACCCAACTATTTCATATTTCATCTGCAAAATGCTCTTAATGTCCCTGAAGGACAAAGTCTACAGCGTGCATGGAGCATGGTAGACCAATCGGTTCCAAATATAATAATCCTTGAAAAAGGGAGGAGCAAATGATCATAATAAGGAGGCAATGTGCTCTTGAAGAGCTACGACATAACACTGCATAAACCTTATGAGAGGTTCAGGTACCTGAAAATAATGAAGTGTTGAGATCTCAATAAGTTATGTCGAATTGCGAACCGATACGAGATGATATCTCATCGCCGATATCTTTGATATGGTATGGCGCACAATATTGTATAAGATTGTGAGGATATGAGTTCTACGTCTCTTAAAGCATGCTGAGGTAGAAATAATTACCAAGTGATATGATGCATCTTGGTAAGCGATTGGACCTGTAGTCCAGACATTAAAAGATGTCACAATTTATAATGATGGAAGTTGTCATAGCCTATAGGGCTTACTTGACAAAATTTATATGAAAATTTCTCAAGTATTCAAAATGCCTGAAGCATATACAAATTCTTGGGAAACTTGTTTATAATCCTTAAATGGATTAAATGAATCAAGGCTGATATACTGAAATCGCCTTAATATTTATTGACGAAGGGTACAAATAAGATCATGTTTACCCTTGTCTCTATATGATAATCAGAACCTTTCATATTATTAAGCAAGTTGATGACTTGAATATTATTGGAGCTCTTGAAGAGTTCCCAAAAGCACTTGATTATATCTGCTGAAAGAGGTTGAAATGAGAAAATTGAAATGGTCCTGAAGTACCATATATTTGTGCAGTTGATGCATTTATATATCTTGTTATAACTACAGGCATGATATAATTTACTCCAACATGGAGTTATTGAAATAGATCAACTGCATATTGCAAATGAAAGCCCTGACATGAATGTATTTGTCCTAACCAATATTGTCAAGTGTTTTGGACGTACAGGGCATTCATCTGATCGACATAAGAGTTCAATCCAGATGTGTTATCTATTTGTTGACACCCAATTTTGTCCCGCCTCTCCTCCGAAATACCTATTTCGCGCTTCTAATATTTTTGAAAAAAATAAAAATATATATATTATGTTTACTATAATTATTAGCCTCTTATCAATACCGCTATTGCATTATTCTATTAATTATTCTTATTACTATTACCGCATTTTTATTATTATTATTATTAGTATTATTATTATTATCATTATTATTTATTACTATTATTATAAATTCATAATTTTTTATCATTTCGGCATTTTACCAGCTTACGCGCACGCATCGCATTTATCTTTGTATAATTAAATAATAGTATTTATCTTACTGTGGATTTTCGGAATATTATTACACGGCTATTACAACGCCATTTTTTTATCTGAGCATTAATGTTTGCGCATTTCATGTCGATCAATATTTTAACACAAGTTATTTAAATAGGTCTCTTATTCAAATTTAGAAGCCGAACTATTTCTTGCACTCAGTTCGTGATTTGACTTACCGGACCCCAAATCAAAGTCCGATTAATCTCTAATATTTTTGGACTAGTCCACACCTCTTATCTCAATTTTTAGAATAATTCGTGTTTTAATTTATTAGCCTATTCTCTTAATACCCGGTCTAAAAAGAATTAACCCAGTCCATTTATGGACTGGGTCTGACCCATTTCGCACAAAATAAGGGTTTCCCCTAACTTCTCATCTTCTTCCGCCTCTTCGTTTCCTCTTCTTCCTTCCGCCTCTCTTCCTCTTCCCCCCAAAAAACAACCCTAGCGCCGCCCCTCCTTTTCCCTCTTCCATCACCGCCATCTCCACCACACCCATACCCCCTTCGTGACTCCCACTTCATCACCGACACCTCTGACACACCCCACGCCGCACCACACCTGTCTCCACCATCATCATCTCCACTCGCTACTGTCACTCCCACCCATACCTCTGACACCTCCACTACACCACGCTCTTCCACCCCACTCGTCTGACACCCCACTCCTTTCGCCCCATCTCACGCTTTCTGACACTGTTCCCCACTCCCTCTTGTTCCCCATATCTGTCTTCACTCTATAAATGAAGAACGATGATTCAGTTGAGAGGGAGGATTTTTGGATTCAGGAAACCCCCAAGGATTGAAACCTTAAAATCGAGAAAACCCCCAAAAGAACGAAATCCTTGATTCTGAAAGTTTCCTCAATAACTGATTTTCGGTTCAAGGAATCCTTTGCAAAGTAATTTCTTTTAGCTGTCACAATATCCCGAAAACATCGAATCAAAAATATTTAAACAATTTTTTTCGTCTACTCTGCGTTTGTCGCGAATTCGAGTCTCGCGACATCGAATTTGAAGTGTTCGAGGATAAATCGAGACTCCGCGCCTCATTTCGCTGCACCTGAAGAAGGTCAGAAAACTCAATTCCTTTCATTTATTTTCAGTTCTTGCACATAATATGTTTGTGCGCTTTATGCTGTTTTAGTTTAATTGTCGTTAGGGTATGCTTAAAATGCCAATATGATGTGGTTTGTTGTTTTCATTTTTTGATTGTTTGGGGCTGGTTTGCCTTCATTATGCCCTAGTCTAGTTCAAAACATGTTTGTGAGTTAGCTGTTACCAAATTATATCAAATGTGATTAGAGTGTTTGTTTAAGATAAAAAAAATGTGAATTAGCTGTTACCTGGCCGTTTAATAAATATGTACAAAAAATAGTAGCCTGTCCTCTATCCCATAATCCTTTTTCTCTTATACTTTATAGCATCTGCTGTTTGAGTTGCTTTTTCTGTTAATTATGTGATTAGCATGATGTTAATTATGTGACTAGTATGCATTTATCAGTTTGAGGGAAACTACATAATGCGATTATGCTTGGATTATGATTTTGCTAAGCAGCTTATCTTCTTCTTTTTAGCTTGATTATGTAAATTAAACATTGTTTAATGTACGTTAAGTATTTTGGTCCTGTTTTGGAGATTATATGCTCACTTTGTAAATCTGATAATGTTCAGAGGATTATTTAAAGCTATTTTTAATTCATGTTTTAATCAGTTTAACTTCGGTTTTAATAATGTTCATACGCTCACGTTTCAGTTTAGTTTTTCCAGTCTAGTAGTTAACAGTCTTACATGTTTATGTGTTAATGTGGTCTGCTTTGATTTCAGTTTATAAATGCTCATATGTTCATGCGTATCTGTCATTCCAGTCAAGTCGATTGTGTGTATTCTGTTGTTAATTAATCTAGTTTTAATTAGCAGCTTGATAGGATTCGCATATATTTTGTATTTAGCTAATAGTGGTTCAATGATCGATAACATAGTTGCTGCTAATATGATTCTCAAATCTTAATACATGTGTAGTTGGGATTCCACTTGCAGAATTCCTTTTGTTATGACGACTTCAAAACTAACTAACTTAAGCGATCGAAATTCATTTCTGTAATCAGCCTACTCTTTGTCCTTTCGGTTTAAGCCATAGTGTTGAATGAATCGATATGGCTAAGTTTATGATGTGATTGTCGATCTCTTATCCCACTCTATCTCTTTCTTTGTGAAATACTAATTTTAGAAGTCTTGTTTTAAAGTTTTGGTTTGGGCTAGACGCTGATGTTCAGATTAGTGTAATGAATCCATAGTATTAACCTCTACAATTCTAAGTAGAGATGAGGCTATGTATTTCTTAAAATACTAGGAACCAAGTTTTCCATATTCGTCTAGATTATTCTGAAAATCATGTTTGCGACGTTGTTATGCGCACACAATGCATCATGTGTTTGCTGGTCCATTTCGCCTCTTATGTTAAAACTGTTCGGCTCATTGTAAAACATAATGCTCCTTTAGACGTTCAATAATATCCTAGAATTGTTGGTGCACACTAGTTACTTTGCCGCTGCCCTTTTGGTGTCGAAACTGCCGCTGCATGTTAATCACTTTGCTGCTTCGTTTTGAGCCAGGAAGTATTGCCTTTTAACTGTTTGTTTTTTCTTTATTCACGGCCTCGAACTGCTGTAATCTTAGTCATTTTATTGTACACTTTGGGCCGTGAACTGCTGCACTTTTTTTTAAAAATTTAATTTCTGTCGGGATTTGGAACTAAATTTCTACTTCATTCTGAGCCTAATTACTGTATTTGAGGCTGAGAACCCCTGCGTGATTCCTCTGTTTCCAGCCCCCACCCTAATTGAATGTAATATCCTGCTTCGGTCGTTAGTATTTGTCTCGTGTCACGTATGCTTGTTTGGAACTGAACTTGTAGTCGAAGTAATTAGCTATCCAGGTCTTTTCTTTCTTTTAAGGTTGCTTTTCTTTAAATTTCCACCAATTTGAATGCTAATCCGGTTTATGATGTTATGGGTTCAATTTCAGTGTACTATTAGTGATAGTTGCCTAATTTTTATACCTCTTAGTCTGGACATTAGTCGTGTGCCCCCTGTGTTTTCTCTTTTACTTTTGAAGTCATATTAAGGATCCATTAGCTTATAACAGATCTGCCACGCAACAGTGCATATCTTTCTTTGTCTCTTTTTTTAGAGTTCGTTATTTGCATGCATTTCCTGGTCACTGATCTTCATTTTTTTCTTTACATGTACACATCGAGAAATGGAGTCCCAATTCGGGACTCGTCCTCCTTCACGTTTGATGTTGGGTTAAAAGCTCAACGCAATTTCTCTTCTTGAGTCAGCCAATCCGCAGCCAAATCAGGAAATAAAATTTGGGCTTAAGCCCAATAAATGTGAACAACAACAGTACCGCGACAACAAACATTATTATTGGGCTGGAGCCCAGTGCAAACGGATCACTGCAATCCAAATGGGCCAAGCCCATTTATCTTATACCTATTCTATTTTCTTATTTATTTCTACGTGCACTTAACTTATATTGTATGACTAACATTTGTGCTTGTTAATTAAGAGAAACTTTAGACATTAGGGGTTTTAGTCTAGTAATGGGTAGTTAATTTCACAAATCACATTCACTTCTATGTTTAAAACTATTCATTGTATCTATAATATTTATTTGAGTAATTGATTTTCGAAATAGCATGACTACATCATTTGGCCAAAGGAACCACAATTTATGCTTACTATCACATACATTTCAAAACGTCACTAATACACATAATAAACTCAAGCATATTTTATGAATATTGGTTTCAAGGTTCGCCCAATTATATATTTTAACCAGGCATAATTAAATAATGTTTGAAAGAGAAAGAAAACTCACTTCCTTTTGCTTTTTCATTTAAAGAATAGTCTAGATTTTTCTACATATTCATATCACACTATCTTATTCAAAGTTTAAATTTGCGAAATCTTCTATTAAAACTATTACTCATATGCAAATTATCTTTTACAAGTTTTATTTTAAACGGTATTAGTATCTAAAATTATATCAACATATTTTTTAAGTGTTACTTAACATTTCAAACCTTCTTTTGCCAAACGTCATTTGAAATTTCCTTCCTCTATAAATTAACATATTTTCTATTCGTCTTATTCTAGCTAATATTTCTCATTTTAAACCTTAGTAATATCTATAAGCATTATTTTAAATAACATTATTACATTTTATCTTCCTAAACATTAGCAATAACTTACCAAATTATTTTCTTAAATATTATATTTGCATCTTTAGCCCTAATTAATTAATCTAAGTTTGGTCGGATAACCGTAAGTTAACGGATTCTAAAGAATGCCTAACCCCTTCCCTTTAGGATAATATAGAGCCCTTACCTAGAATCACACTGGTTTAGCAGACTATTAATTGAGGTTTAGTTCTAACTTTGCCTTAGCTAATATCTAGGTGTCCTAATTCACCGTTAAATTAATTAGGTGGCGACTCCTTAACACAAATAAACAGGAATCACCAATACGTCATACTCCTTAAATCCAACCCGGTTAAAATGGGGTGTGACACTATTTCCATGAAGGATTATTCTCATGACAGTCAAATCATAGAAAGACATCAACAGATTATGAAGCAAGTCATGATGTACTTGTCCTGATTGCAACAATATGATACGGCGATAATGCAACTCTATCTGAGAAAGGAAGATGCAGATCATCAACCAGTTCGTCAAATGATCATTTGACAGATCTGATAAAAGCTCTGTCAATCTCAAGATATGATAAATTGGTATACAAGATTTGTTACATCATCGTCAAGAATTATGTGATGCTTTAATCAAAGGGAGCAAATACGCACTATACTCTTTTTCCCTTGACCAAGGTTTTGTCACATTTGAGTTTTTCTGGCAAGGTTTTTAATGAGGCAGCTCTCAAAGCGTATTACTAGATATGTGTACTCTTTTTCCTTCATTAAGACTTTTTTCCACGGGGTTTTTTCCTAATAAGGTTTTAACGAGGCACGTCATCTATTAATGGACATCCAAGGGGGAGTGTTGTAAATAAACAAGTGGATGTTCATGTGCGGCTGTTTCCACTGTAGCACACATCTTCCCCCAAGCAACTACACTATGTACCACTGTAGCAAACATCTTCCCCCAAGCAACTACACTATGTAAAGGCTTATAAATAGCCCTATGTAATAGATGAGAAAAACACATCAATATGGAAAGAAAACTTAGTACTTCCTGTTTCTCTCTCCCCTCATTTTTGCTACTTTAATTTATTGCACTGCTTTTATTTTATAACACTCTTTGTAATCTTGTGATTTGCTCTTTAATTTTCTTTAGGGTATCTATTTTTAGTTAAGTAAAACAAGAATAAATTTTATTTTTGAAAAAAAAAAACACACACACACAAGTGCAAGTATTGTGATGCACTAACCAAGGCATTCCTCCAATTTTTTATCGCAACAAATAAAATAGAGAAAAAGCGAAGTGAAAGTCGTTTATAAACATGCATTAAAGTTCCTAGAAATTTCTCAAACTCCTAGAAAGATTCATTTCCTTCATATAGAAAGAAATTTTAGATTCCTATAGCTTGTAAATACGAAAGCACTATTTTTAATAGCATAATTTTATGATATTGATTTATTTTTTCTCAAAAAGAAAATTGCATTGGTATATTTTAATAGGAATTTGTGAATCCATGACTTAAAAATAAACACTCCTTTTGTGGCAAGCATTTTTAATTTACTCAAACCCTCAAATTTAAACATTCTCATTAATGTGAATAATGAAGTGAATCAAGTGTAAATCTTTTGTTATTAATACTTTTTTGCCATGATGTGAAGAAATTAAAATGCCAACTTGCATATGCATTGAAGAGATGTAGTTTTTTTCGAGTTTGAGTTCACCCACCGCTCTCACATAACAGATAACTTATTTTGCTTTGACACTCTCTTCTAATAGTTTGGCGTGGTGGTCCACAAATATCCAATACATATATATAAGGGAGAATACCATTTTTTGTTATCCTCACATAAATTTTTTTGACTCTTTTCATCCTTAATTGAAGTTTTAATGGCTTTGTGGATCTTCACACATTTTTATAAATTTTGAGAACTTTAAGGACTTTTTTATGCTACTAAAAATGATGATGTTATGGAAAAGGTTATAATGGCCCCCACAAAACATACTCATATATATTTGAGTCTTTTATGTAGAAATATTATAAAATTGTTTCAAATTATGTTTTCTCTTAAGAATTTATTGTAGACACACACATAAAGAAAATTCTATCTTAATATAGGCTTAATTATTGAATTAAAATACTATTTATTATTTATTGATGTTAATTACCATTTATCATTTACTATTTTAATTTTTTATTCTTTTGTTTAGTTTTTTTTTTTTTAAAAAAAAAAAACTCATACAATCTTATGTCGTACATGCTAGCAAACATAAGTAATTTACAAATATTTCACTTAATTTTTTATTAAGATTTAAATAAAGAGAATAAATATAAATAGCGTATATCATTGTTAAATACTTAAAAATGTATGAAAAATGTAAATTATAGTTCCTCTGTCTCAATCGAAAAATGAATTTCGAAAGACGACTGTTAATTAATTAAATTTTACTTGCGCACACTTTTAACATAAAATTTATTTACTATAATAAAGAGTAACAATAAAATAATATATATATATATATATGTTTGAAAAAATAATGTAGTTAAAGAAAATAAAATTTGATTTTCAAACAACAATATTACTAGACAATTGCAAAAACTATATTTTTTACTTTTAAAAATAGTTTGAAAAATATCAGATAATCAATATTTTATATAGTTTAGGAAAAATAGTTAAGTTCAACATGAAAAAGTTATTACAATGTAGATTTCATAAAATGGTTCACTAAATTAGGAAAAGGGAAAAAAATGATAGTTTTAAACATGCATCTTTTGGAAGGTAGAAGAATGCTTAAAGTTAGAACAATTTAATTCTATTGACTTTTCAGTATTTTTTTCGTGTGATTTATACAAGAATAGCTACAAAAAATTCTTGTAATATCAAGGCTTTCAATTATTTATATTTACTTTTAAGTTAACTTTATTGATTTCATCATGCAGCAATATTTATGCATCAAATATTTTTTTACATTAATTGAATACTGTAATATCTTTGGTAAAAAATTAAGTTAGCCAATATGGGTTCAATCCAAAGAAACAAATGAAATTATTTAACATATGAAAAACTCAATTTGGATCATTGGAGATCTTAATCTCAAAAAATTTAAGTAAAGTTGAAATTAGAAGAGCTTTCAAGTGTTTGATTTTTTTTTTTTTTTAAATCTAATATATAAACTAAGAAAAATACTTTCCTTCAACTTTCAGGAACGTTTTCGTACTTTAATATTTTCGAAGTCTTTCGAAAGTATTAATATGATGTTTCAAAAACAAAGAAGCAAGAGCAAAAAAAATATCTACAAATTAAATTTTTAACGTCGGTTTGGGCCCAGGCTTAGCACGGGCCAAACTACATTAGTATATAGTGTATATATATATGACAAACTTACTCAAATGACTACCTTATTGTAGCTTCCTACCATTTGTAACTGTCCTTTTAAATATTACCATTTGTAGCTACATTTTGGCAAAATAGTGTATGTTTTCGCATGTATTTGTTGCCAACAAATACATGAGAACAAGGTAAAAAAAAAAAAACATGATCCTTGATCTTAGCCTTTAATGGTGGAGCTATTAAATTAAATATTAATATATTTTTTTTTTGAAGTATTTCAGTAATTTTTTTTTTGCCATAATGTATTTCCGTGTCTTTTTTTTTATGTATTTCAGTGATTTTTTTTTATGTATTTTACTGATTTTTTTTTTATGTATTTCAGTGACTTTTTTTGATGTATTTCAAATACATTGTGTACATTTCAACTACTATGAAGCCAAATATATTCAAATTTTCGTGTATTTGAATGTTCAACATATACATTCAGATACAAGATCAAAAAATTCAAATACATGACAAATACATTCAAAAAAATAATGTGTTTGGCTATTAACAAAATATACTAAAAAATACAAAGACAAATACATTCAAAACAGTGTATTTGTGAGATGTAGATTTTTGAATGTATTTGTATTTGGCTTTTAACAAATACACATGGCCAGATCTGAGACACTACCACCACCAAAAAACCCTAATCTTTCCATCACCAACAAAACCCTAATCTCTCCACCTCTACGTCATCTTCTCCGCCGCCGTCTCAAAATCAGTCCATCACCGCCGCCACCAACAATGCACACGGCCAGATCTGCAGAGTGAAAAAGAGAGAGAGAGAGAGGTGAGCACAGAGGGAGACGGAGAAGAGAGAGAGGGGCGGCGGAGAAAGAGAGGGGTGAGCACAGAGGGAGAGGGAGAAGAGAGAGGGGGGGGGGGCAGTGCGGCCATGGTGGTGGTGGTTGAGAGAAGGGGAGAGAGATTTTTTAGGGTTTTGAGAAATGAAAAATCTGAAATGGGTAGTGATTGAGAAAAAAAAAAGATATATGTGTTTGGGTATGTAGTTTTTGATATAGCTATTATTTGTAATTTAGAAAAGTTAATTAGCTACTAAATATAATTAAATAAAAGGATAGTTAATATAAATAATTAGGTCTTAAAATAAGTTACAATGAGTAAAAATTCCTATATATATACACACACTAGATATGAAAGGGCCCGTTGACAGGCCCAACATTGTAATCTTAAGTAGTATTTGTAGGTGTTCAATTATTTTTTTAAAAAACAAATTGATCATCAAAATTTTCAACTACGAATGGTAGAGAATTATAATGGAGATCACTCTTTACAAAAATTATCTCTTCTATTTCTATGAAATTAAACAATAACTTATAAATTATCTAAGTTACCACTATTAACATCAAAAGATTATGTACTTAATACTCATTTGAGCATTATGTAAAAAATATACATCAAATTAAATAATTAATTTCAATTGTATCATTTCTCAAATACAGAGAACTAAAGGCATTAACAAAGATTAACATGATATAAATTATAGTAACTTAATACAACAACATATCCAGTTGGATCCCACAACATGAGGTTTGGGGAGGGTAAAGTGTACGTAGACCTTACCCTCACCTTGGAAGGTAGGGAGGTTGTTTCCGAAAGACCCTCGGCTTAAAAGAAAACAAGGAAAACAAGAGAAAAGAGTCAGATACGGATAAGCAAATCAAAACCATGTGAAAATGAGAAATAGCAAATTATAGTAACTTAATGAGGTAGTAAAATTATATTTTATATTACTTGTTTAAAAATGACATTAACTGATGATAAAATAATAAACATTTGGATGTATTCCATATAAATTATGCATATTCTTAATTCTTTTTCAATTAAAAAAAAAGTATAGTCTTCTTTACCTAATACTATAGTATATAAGTAAAAATATGTTTTTTTTTAAGGAGATAAGATAGTTGCTTTTATTTATGTAGATATATCATATGTTAATTTTCATAATGAAACAATCTAATAATTAAAATAAAATAATTTTAAGACAATTTATTAATAGCTAAAAATTACTCATGGAAATCAAGTACAAACAATACATATTAAATAAGTTTATGGAATATATATTGTCAGAGTAAAGAAATTTACACCATCAAGATTCATTTATCTATTGTAGCGTGTAAACTGCCATATTTTAAGATTGTAATTTTCACTTTTTATGAAGACTTACTTGTATATATTCTTATGTGACATGGCAGTAAAAGTTCTTTATTTTTATTGTATGTTACTTAAATTAAATTCTCAAGTTAATTAAGCATAGAAATCGTACCCTCCTTCCTATTTTATAAGAAGGTAATAAAGGAGGATTTTATAAACTTGTAGTCTAAAATAAACCATGAAAATTTGTGTGGCTAGAAATCATTTTATTAAGAGTAAAAAGATAAATTTAAAGTTGAATTGTTACTAATATTGAAAGGTGTATTTCTTTTTTAAACTGACTAAAAAGGAAAGAGCGTCACATAAATTGAAACGGAGGGAATAGTATGAACAAAACTCATCATCTATTAATTTTTTAGGTTGACAAGCTTTACTTTTAAAATTACCTTTAAACTTATGCAAGTTTGTAGAGATATAGTAGCTCAGTTGATTGACTACCTGAACTCTCACCTTGTTGGTGAGGGTTCAAATCTCCACATTGTAATCTCCTTCCCCATTTCCCCTACCCCTACCCCCTATGCAATAAAAACAATTTAAAAAAAAAAACATATGCAAGTTTTCAATTAGAAATTGCTTTAAGTTAATGTGGATAGATGAATACCTTTTATATTTTTATTTATAATACCTTTTATTATTCTATTACAATAATTATTTTGTTCAGTAATCAAATGTGTAAATAACAATTAATTCTAGCTTTCGTATGGATATTCGAATAAATAAAACTGAACATTTCACCCCAGGGGATAAAAAGTGCAATTCTCTAAATCAAATGAAAAATAAAAACAGACTAATCATTAATGAATACTGACACAAAACATTTAAGGAAAGCTGTAGTGGGACATGTGGGGTCCACATAAGATGTGACATCACTTAGGACAACAATTGTCATTCAAAAAAAAGGTTTTGATTTTTTTTGTCATTGGGTATTTATGATCAAGCTTTGAAGCTTGAGGCATAAGCAAACAATGCAGGAATTTTCTTGAAATGACTATGATGCCCTTGGTCGTCCCATTTGTTCATCTTTCTATATAATATATAATATAATACTAGTGTCAATTGGCTCGTGCTAAATCCGGGCCCAAATCGTCGTCAAAAATTTAATTTGTAGATATTTTGGTAAAAAGTTCGCTCTTGGTTATTTATTTTTGTAACATTAATTTGACACTTTTAAACGACTTCTACAATATAAAAGTACAAAAAAGTATCTGAAAGTGAAAGGAAAATATTTTTCTTAGTTTATATATTAGATGTGTTTTTAAAAAATCAAACAATTGAAAGCACTTCTAATTTGTTTTTACTAAATTTTTTGAGATTAAAGTCTTCGATGAGCCTTTCATATGTTACGTTAATTTCATTTGTTTCTTTGAATTGAATCCACATTGGCTAACTTATTTTTTACCAAAAGATATTACAATATTCAATTAAATTAAAGTCAAAAGTATTTAATGCAAAAAATACTGTTGTATGATGAAATCAATAAAATCAACTTATAAGTAAATGATAACTAAAAGCCTTGATATTACAAGATATTTTTGTAGATGTTCTTTCAAAGTAAATCACATAGAAAATACTGAAAAGTTAATGAAATTAAATTGTTCTTACTTTAAGCTTTCTTTTTTCCTTCCAAATGATGCATGTTAAAAATAACATTTTTTCTTTTTAATGAACCATTTTATGAAATTTACATTGCAATAACTTTTTTATGTTGAACTTAGCTATTTTGTCCTAAATTACATAAAACATTGATTATCCGTCTTTTGTAAAATATTTTAATATTTAAAACTTTTTGCAATTGTCTATATTGTTACTGTTTGGAGATGAATAGTATTTTCTTTAACTACAGTGGTTTTTCAAATATTTTCAGAATTTATATAAAAATAATATTTCATAGTTCCTCTTTTAATATAGTAATTTATTAGATAGATTTTATGTTAAAAGCATGCGCATGTAAAATTTGATTATACCGTACTTCAGATTTCATTTTTCGATTGAGACGTAATGACTATAATTTTCATTTTTAAAGTATTTAACAATGTATAAGTTTAATTGTATTTATTCTTTTAATTAAAAACTTAATCCTATCTTTAGTGAAATCATTATCAATAACTTAGTTTTGCGAGCATGTACGACACAAAATTATAGGAGAAAATAAAAAAAAATTATGTTTAACCAGATGAATAAAATTTTAAAATAGCAAATGATAATTGGTAAATAACGTCAAGAAATAATAAATCTTATTATAAGACAAATATCTTAAATCAATAATCAAGCCTATATTAGGATAGAATTTAAATAACAATTTAATTCGTTACGTGTCTATAATAAATTCTTAAGGTAAAATATAATTTAAAACAAGTTTAATAATATTTTCTCATGAAAGACTTAAATAATTTATGATTTTCATCCGATTATCGCATTCATATCTTGCACTGTTGTTTGCTACTTGATTACGTTGGGTGAAGCATTGAATATTTTTTGAATAATTTATGTCGCTTGAAATAACCTACAACAATATATGAACAATAATCATCTCCCAAGTCATTTGAATGATTGGTTACTAGCCTAAGTTGAATTACAATTAGAATAGATTACGTTATTGTGTTAGGTTCAATCCGTGGAGACTATGGAGTACTTTGGCTTCTACTACCACTTATGCGTATGCTTAAATAGTGTATTGGATGACCAAATTATTCGGTTATATTATCATTTCTATTAATATCGTTGATGCTTCTGTGTCTTAATTATCTTTGAAGAATCAATTTGTGTATAACCCGTAGTCATTTCATTATAATATTTTTCTCCCTTTTATAGCATGCATATTCTATTAAAGAATTTTATAAAATTTGGCATGATGTTGATATGATATTTTCTTTTTCTCTGGAGATATTAATCATTTCAATGAAGTCATGTAATACGAGAGAGAGAGGGAGAGAGAGAGCAATTTTTGTGGTAAAACTGATAACGTCCAAAATGCACTCCTCAAAGAGAAAGTGTACACGGTCGTATGCAATATATTTTACCCAACTATGAGTCGGGGTCGATCCCACAGGGAACAATATGCTAGGCGATTAAGAAAGTAAGGAACTTTCACCAACTAAGCTAAAGCCAAACGATGGATAATATTTTAGTTTTGTTTGAGAAAATTATAACTAATGCGGAAATGTAAACTAACCTAGAAAGCAAGTAAAATGATCAATGGCCACAAGTTTGGATACAAAGGAAATTACACTCAAGTAACGATCCAATGTATTTCATGATTTTACAACTAAGAGCGGGTTTATGTTAATACATAATGATTTCTAAAATCTCATTGAAAGTCTTCCAACCAAATCAATGAATTTCACTCTAAGCTTTTCCAAGCCTTAGAGTGTGATATTAGGCACAATCAATTTAACCTCAAGTAACTATCTTCTTCCGAGCTCAAGTTATTAGATGGGTTTAATGACCCAAATTCTTGTTAATTAATCTTTCCCAACCTAGATTTCCTCTTCCGAGCTCAATCTAAGTAAATGGGTGAGTCCTAGGGTTAGCTAATCCCTTTAGAAACATTCAAGAACGAGATTAATTAAATCAACAAAGACCCACTTCAATAGCAATAAAAATCATTCAATACCTAAGCAAAACAAGAGTTTCAAACCAAACTTTAATCAAGAATATTTTCATAAACAAGATTCAAGTAATGGAATAAATACTACACACTTAGATATACAATACAAAACAAGGAATTGAAGAAAGGATTAAGAAATATCTCATTAAGGTGCTCCAATCTTCTCCTCCAATGGTGTAGATGAAACCCTAGCCTCCAAAGCTTGATGAAAAACTGCCAAAGATGAGTTTTAGAAACCCTAGCATTCTATTTATAGGATGTCCAAAACGGGAACAATTTCCAGACAAAAATGCCCCTGCGCATCTGGTGCGGATCGCATATGGTGTCGCATGTTCAACCTGTGAGTCGCAGGTGTCGCCTCTTCAATCATCTGTTGAGCAGCATCAGCGACATTGAGTGCGAGTCGTATGTTCCACCTGCGACTCGCATGTGGTGTCTTCTTTGGCCTTCTCTGTCAGCAGATGCAGCACCACCTGCGACTCGCAGGCATGACCTGCGATTCGCAGGTGATGCCTTGGTTTAGTTCAGCTGGATTTTTGCTTATTTTGGTCTGTTTTGCTCCGTTATGCTCTCCGGGCATCTTATCCTACAAAACAACATAAATACACAAAAAAATAACAACAAAAGTGCTTAAAGAGTCACAAAAACTTAAGGAATTAACATCGAATATCGCGTAATTTCACGACTCATCAAAAACTAAAGGAAATCATAATTGAAAGATAGAATTCAGACAATATAAGTGATGATCTCTCGAATTAAATCTATCGTTAAAACTCATGGTATTTATCTTTCTTGTTGGTAAAATAAAAACTTTTTATTATACCAAGTGAGTTACAACGAAACTATAATTAAGAGAAAAAGACAGCTAAAATAGTGGAGATAGTTTCATATGTTAACAAATACTTCTAGTCTACCATTTAATTACATCAACATCCATAGAAACTCACATATGAAAGCCTTGTTCCATAGATAAAAGTTCAGAATATCTAAACCACATGTTTACCGAGGTTGGCATAGAGTGTCTCATGATACCAAAACCTCTTTGGAGAAGTTATTGCTTCATGTCACAGAAGTTCCTACAAACACTTATGAGTGGAAAGAAATCGAAGAATCTTTCATCTAAAAAAGAGAACAAGTTTTATGGATTTTAATTCATGGATTCCAATTTTACAGCAGGTTTGGTCTTCAAAATTCCCTCTACAATAAACTTTTTGAATTATTAGTCTAATAAGCACTTCGCGTGTTCTCTTTTTGAGATGAAAGATTCTTTGATTTCTTTCCACTCATAAGTGTTTATAGGAACTTCCGTGGACATGAAGCAATAACTTATTCAAAGAGGTTGGTATCATGAGACACTCTATGCCAACTTCGGTAAACATGTGGTTTAGATATTCAGAACTTTTATCTACGGAACAAGGCTATCACATGTGAGCTCCTATGGGCGGTGACCAAGAAAAAAGAGAAACTATGGATTAGGTGGGTTCATACTTTCTACATAAAAGGGAAATACTTAAACAAGTTACCCTCACTTAAACAATCTAGTCGGGTGGTTGGAAAATTCTAGATGCTAGAGATTGGTGGGATGCAAATGGTAACTAAAAAGCTCAATTGTATAGTTTTGTTGTGGCTGAGAAGTTTATCATGTCTAGTAATATCATTGATGCTTATGTGTCTTAATTATCTTTGAAGAATCAATTTGTGTATAACTCGTAGTAATTTCATTATAATATTTTTCTCCCTTTCATAGCAAGCATAATCTATTAAAGAATTTGATAAAATTTGGCATGATATTGATATGATTTTTTTTTTTTGCTGCGGAAATATTAATCATTTCATTAAAGTCATGTATTTAAAAAGATAAAACACACACAGAGAAGGGAATAATGGGTTATTTTAAAGTTTTATTATATTTGTATTGATAGAACCTGCGTAATTTCGAGATTAAGTGTTGTTTTATATTTGTAATTCTTAAAAATATATTTACACACACGTATTTGCAATTTCAATAATAACTAAACATGTCGTCAAGTTCCTTCTTAAGGAATTACTTTGTGTTCATTAAAACAATAGACATATCCAATAAGTTAAACTAAGATGAGTAGATGTGAAATTATACTGATTTTACCTTATAAGAAATGGGACGAAGTGAGGCAGATTGAAATAATATTCTTGAAAATTTAATATAAAGCGAGGCTCGTGGTTTTCCAACGAAACAAAATATACCTCAACTATGAAACATCTTTTTCTTTAAAATTACATGATTCATATATTCATTTTCTTCGTCAAAGTTACATAAGTAGGTAATTTTCGTTAGCTATTAAGTTTATTTTTTTATTCATTTTTTCATTGATATTAGATTTATTTGCATTTTACTTTTCTCGTCCAAACTATTATTTATTTATTTTATTCATTTTTTCATTGATATTAGATTTATTAGCATTTTACTTTTCTCGTCCAAACTAACTCAATTTATGTCAACCTTTAGGTCAACATCTTTCTATATTGTGTTGGTTATATCGTCAACATGTTTTTCTTATATTTAAACACCATAATTATTATAATTAAAATAGTTTGAGATATAAAAATTTGAATGAACGTTTGGATTGGTGTCGTGAGAATCTTCTCTTAGTGAAAATGCAAATATGAAATGATTTATTTGTATTATTTTCAACTCCTAGTTGTAATTTTTTCCTTTCTAGTTTTGGGAATTACACAACTTTAGGTAAATAACAATAACAAAAAGGAAAAAAAAAAACTTAAGTGGTACTGTAGGTGAGGAGGGTCAAGTTTTTTTCAAAGTAAAGATTAACTTTTGACAAGTCAATCTAGTTAATCCGTAACTACAGCTTCAAGTTTGGTTATGGTAATGATGGAAATGGTTTTGGTATCAGACCAAAATGTAGTGGAACCAGATACATTCTTAAAAGAAAGTGCTTTAGTTTTTATTTCGTACGATACATGGAAAGGAGGGGTTGTGTTTGTTCGCGAGAAAGGATTCCTCGTCAAGTAAGTTTGGGGGGTGTGGAGACACTTGCGCGAATTCGGGTAACGGCTACAAGGGAGAAATCGAATGGAAACTGTATTCGACCAGGGATGGACATAAACTCGTAAGCTCAATCTTCAAACACGTATGTCTCAAGTTAGACTTTGACTAAACTTGCAAAAAATTATAAATTTTGTCATGCCTTGAATATGGATTCTGAAGTTGGAGATTCGTGCACATCCCTTATTTAAGCTATATCAAGTTCATTTTTTTTATATATATAAAAAAAGTTTTAACTTGTAGCAGATATTATGCATTTTTTTTTTTTTTTTTTGCATTACATAGTTTAAAACTTTGAAGTTAGATAGATTAATATTAAGTCTTTTTTGTCGAACACACCAGATGCAGCAAAGTTCATTTAGCTTGTGAAAAAACCAACGAAAACACTGAATTCTTCTCCAACAACTTTACTCAACGTCATTTCATCGCCTTTATAGATTTATTGTATCACCCCGTATCTTAGAACTCGTGTTAGACTCGTATCGTTAGAGTTTTAGCAAAAAAATTGAAAGTTTGTACGCATTACAAAAGTGGTTGACCAGCCTATTTCGGGAACCCGTAACTCCCTGATTATTTGATAATTTGAGAAAACTTAAAACATGAAAGTTGTAGCCCTTTGGAATAGATTTTCAACGGTATCTTGTGGAGCTCAAACAGAGCTCTGTGCTAAGGGTTATGCTTATTTTACTAACACTAGTTAGAGCATAACCAGTTAGGATGATTCCTTAATTTTACACTGAATGGATCCATCAGGCACGTTACCACCTTATACCCGGCAAGGTATGGGGGCTCTGTTGGTCCGGCGAGGTACCAGACTCCACGTACCCACGTGATGATATCATGTTGCCGGTTTATGAAATGCTCTCCCTACTTACCATGTTTTATATTATATATGTATTCATATTCATGCTCATGACTAGGTTTCAGTTTTACGTTCAGTTCTTATCTTTATTACTTCATGTCTCATGTTATTTCTTTCAGTTGCTTTACATACCAGTACATTCAATGTGTTGACGTCCCCTTTCTATTGCTCGGGGGCCTGCATTTCACGATGCAGGTATTAATTTACAGGACATCATATTTGCTTATTAGGACATTGCCCGTATCAGCTTTTGGTGAGCCCCCATCTCATTCGGGGTTGTGTCTTTACTTCTGTTTATGTCAGTTATGCATTTAAGGTCTGCCGGGGGCCTTGTCCCGGTGAACTGTTTAGCAACCAGATTCGTGTTAGAGGTTTCATAGACTAGTCAGTTGTCATGTTCAGTTGAATTAGCCTCAATGGCTACATTACCATAATTTCGCATTCATGATATAATAATAATATTTTCAGACTTATGATTACTAAACTCCATGTTTTCATAATTCATGCATGTTTACTTTATATTCCGCATCAGTTTATATCCCATGTAGACTCAGCAAGTCATGTGGTTTGCTCGGTCACATGCAGCAAGACACCGAGTGCCATGTTATGCCTATGCCATGGTTCGAGGCGTGACACTTATAGTTTTCCATGCGAAGGGTATGTCAAAATTTTCTCCCATCAATGCAAGGTGAAATCAGAGATTCGTCTTATTAAGATAATTATGGCAACTTCATACATACAAGTACTGAAGATGGGGACTGTCAAGTTTAACTCCACAAATTCGAGCTTATATCAATTTTAAACATATACATGTATGAAATTAGTCTTTGGCAAGCCAACTTCAAACCTATATATGTCTGAAGTTCTTTGAAACTGAAGATCGATTCATGAGTCTAAAGTTGATTTTAAAGCAACTAAAATTACGAAAAAATGTGAACTTTAACTATGCCTTAACGATCCTCGAAATTCTATAACGGTACTTCAACCACTGGATTTTGTCGAACTTACATCTAAAGCCTACATCCACCAATGCCTTTAGTAAACCAAAATATGTTCCTTTAAACTAAATAAGCCTCATCCTAAAATAAATGGATCACTTGTATAAGTACTAGCTTTTAAGGATGTTCTTTAAAACATGATCATAAATGGCTAAAGCTGCACTAAATTTAATTCTGTAGTGGGAACAATCTCATATTTTGTTGTTTAAAACATCGCCAGACCCCGCACATAGCGGGAATTTAGTACACCGAACTGCCTTTATCTCATCCGAGTATAGTTACAGCTCAATCTCCTTATATATATATATATATATATATATATATATATATATATATATATATATATATATATATATATATATATAATTTGAGGGGAGGAATTACAAGGTGAAAAATAAACTTTGAACAAGGGCTTAACCAACTAATAAGTTAATGGTTTTATTTGAACACATATGTTTTGGCTTAGGCTATGTATATGTGTTAAAAATTCACTAAAAATATATAAATAATATAATAGATTTTGAACTCAATAAATTTAATGAAAATGATAGAATTACGAATATGAACTCATAAAATGTAAATCCTAAACCCCCTTGATCGTAAAATTTGAAAGTTCAAATAGTCAACTAATTAGATTATCAGGAAAAAACTAGATTCTTTGGAATTCAATCTCTTTTCAAAAGCTAAATTAGGCTTTTGGACAAATGGAATTATCATTTCATGTAATTATGGTTTAAGACCACTTTTTGCACTAAATAATTCCATTTGCATTTTAGTTGGAGAAAATCTCGCCCGTGATTCCAAAACTCTCCTCGACCTTATTAGTCCTCTCTATGCCCCACAGTCTACTGTTTTGACTTGCAGCAAAGCAAATCACACAATACAATACATATACACACGTAAATATATCACCAACCCACCCCCACATTTTTTTTTTTTTTTTGTATTATACTGAAAGATTAGTTGTCCAATTGATTTCTTTTATTATGATGATGATTATACTCTTTTCTTGTCTTACAGCAAAGAAACGTTGAAGACTACAGGACATAAGTCTCTCTCTCTCTTCTTTCTTTTTGGCTCAGATTCGATCAACACAGCAAGTAATTTCCACTTACCCCTTTTTTTGTTGCTTTTCTTTCGCTTTCATACCTGCCATTTTCATGTTTGTGGACGTGTGTTTCTGTTTTGTCTATTTGGGGTTTAGGGTTTTATTGGTTTGTAGCTATAATTTTGCTGCTTTAGTTTGGTTCTGTTTTGGGTCAGGTAAAAAGATTGATTTTGGGTTGTTTATTTGTGTGGTTTTGCTGATTGTTGATGCTTGTAAGTTTCTGAGAACAAGGGGTTACTGTACTGTTTTGAATTCTTGGGATTATTTGTTGACTATGCTTGAATCTGTAATAATTTGGTCCAATTGACCAACCCCAGGAAAAAAAAAATAGCAACTTTGTTCAGTATTGAAGTACTAATTGTTTTCTTTGGATTCTTCTTGTTTATGGGGTGGGCAAGGTTTTTGGGGGGGGGGGGGGGGGGTGTCATGGGTACTTGAGAATTGATGCTAAGTAGGGAGCTCAACTATTGCCAATTTAATGATTTACTGTTTGTTTCCCTTTTCTTTAACCAATTTAATGATTTACTCCCTCTGTTTCAATTTTGTTTGTCTTACTTTCCTTTTTAATCATGTTTAAAAAAGAACGCCTCTTTTCTAGTTCGACAACTCTTTAATTTCTGCATTCCACATTGACATGTTTAAGGCCACAAGAATAAAGGGTATTTTGGTACATTATCGTTAATTTAAGACTACAAGATTTAAAAGTCGTCTTTACTTCCTTAAAGTCTATACGCAGTGAAACTAAGACAAAAAAATTGAAATGGGGAGAGTACTCTTTTTCCTTCTTTGGCCAATTTAATGATGTACTCTCATATTGTTAATTTGTAGGTGGTTAAAGTTGTAGATTCTGAGTTGATTTGTGGAAATTGGTAGGTTACTCGATGAGAATGTTGAGTTATGAAGTGTAGACTTGAAAGATGGGGTGTGTTTTCGGGCGGGAGGTTTCATCAGGCTTAGTACAGAACGGCAGGGAGGAGAAAAGGGAAGGTGTGAATCATGAGAAGAAGAGTAAGAACATTAGTGTTGAATCCACTGAAACTTTAGAGGTCAAGGGGGATGAAAATGTAACTGTTGCTAATGAAGTTGTGGAAGCCAATGAGGGTGATGTAACTAAGAAGGATGACAAGGCGGAGCCTGACGGAAAACCTAGGAAAGAAAAGAGAAGGTCGAAGCCCGATCCAAGATTAAGTAATCCACCTAAGCATAAACATGGGGAGCAGGTCGCTGCTGGATGGCCTTCCTGGCTCTCTACTCATGTTGGGGAAGCAATTGATGGTTGGCTCCCACGTCGGGCTGACACTTTCGAGAAAATCGATAAGGTAGCTTTTCAGACTTCTTTTTGTTTTCTCTAAAACATTTCTAGTTCTCCCGTGTTAGACTTCTGCTTTTGATGGGTAACAATCTGTCACTTTTTTTTTTCTTTATAGATTGGCCAAGGGACATACAGTAATGTTTACAAAGCGAGAGACACCATTACCGGTAAAATTGTTGCTCTAAAGAAAGTGCGTTTTGACAACCTAGAACCTGAGAGTGTGAGATTCATGGCTAGAGAAATTATCATTTTGCGACGACTAGATCATCCTAATGTCATCAAATTGGAAGGTTTGGTTACTTCAAGAATGTCATGTAGTTTATACCTGGTATTTGAATACATGGAGCATGATTTGGCTGGACTTGCTGCGAGTCCAGAGATCAAGTTTACGGAAGCACAGGTTTAGTTCTGCTTTAAATAATGAGGGATGTGAGTTAGATACTTGTAGAATTAAAGTTAGCTGATTATTGTTCTTTCATTGCAGGTTAAATGCTACATGCATCAGCTATTATCTGGCCTAGAGCATTGTCACAATCGTCATGTGCTCCATCGCGATATTAAGGGGTCAAATCTTCTTCTTGACAATTCTGGCATACTCAGAATTGCGGATTTTGGACTGGCTACAATTTTTGATCCTCGTCATAAGCATCAAATGACTAGTCGAGTGGTTACTCTATGGTATAGACCGCCAGAGTTGCTTCTAGGTGCTACTGATTATAGTGTAGGTATTGATTTATGGAGTGCAGGTTGCATCTTAGCTGAGTTGTTGGCTGGAAAACCTATTATGCCGGGTCGGACAGAGGTAATCCCCGTGATTCTTGGTATTTTTCTTTGTTCAATCTTCTACTTGTTCATCCTTATATGTTTAAATGATCCTTTTTTCTAGATCAGTTATATTGGCCCTTTCATCCTTTCAGGAGTAGTAATATGTTTCCTTTATTAGGTTTTTACCTTAAAACGTCCTACTAAGTTTTCACCAGGCTGATTGATTTATTTTTTGCTTTGTTGATTTTTTTTTCTGGAACTTGGCTTTGAGGAGTGAAAATGAGGCTGCAGTGTGGGCGCTAGATGGCACCTTGCTATATTGTTAATAGAGTCCTACTAAATTGAGCTCCATGGCCGTTCATTTTTCATTTCAGGGACATCTTTCTAATCCAAAGGATTCTGGAAATTATTGATAAATTTTGGAATCAGTCAAACTCTTTGCCAGCGTTTTCTTAGATTGATCCCATAATGGTTGACCCAAATTTAGGAATGACAGAACTTAAGCAGTAAGAGTATAACTTTATCCAAAAAAGAAAAGAAAGCAAGAGCCAAATAATAAGGGCAATCATTAAGGATGGGAATGGGGTAGGACGGGACGGTCCCTGATCCACGTCTACAGAATGAGGTGTGGATTGGGTAGGCCAGGGGGTGGGTAGGCCAAGGCAAATATTTTTTGGTGGTAGCTGTTGGCTGTGCAGGTTCTCCTAAATTTTGAATTTTAAGCCTTATGGTGTGGGCATGCCCATGTTAATATGTTATTAACTGCTGTAGTTTGCAAGGTTTTCTTGTAACAGAACCTAAGCGACTTATTGCTATTTACAAGACCCATTATATAAACATGCAAAATTCAGCCGAGTCGGCTAGGGTAATCATTTTGCTCATGGAAAATGAAATCTCTGTAATTGTTTACTATCTTTGGAGCGGTCTCAATGATAAGAGTATCTAAGTTCCCTCCAATGAATAACTAGGCTGAATGCATATCATCTATGCTAGTTTTGGTAATATTGGAACTCGGAAGTTGATTTAAGTTTACCCTGTGCGCACCCAAAAGGTAGCGGCTGCGGGTTCCCTTGTCATTAAAAAAAAAAATATTTTTTTTTTGAATAAAACTGTGTGGAATTTGTGTTTTAGCTCTAAAGTGATGTTGTTTTCTCATTGGTAGTTTTAGACCGTCTCTTGTATTTTTTTTGAATCAGGAATACCATATCTGGTAGATCGTTCTAATTAGCGTTTATTCTGATACTTCAAGGCCACAAATTATAGAAATTCCATGACAAATATACTAATTGACAGTTTAAAAAATGTCTTTTTATTTAAGCTTGTATGGAATGTGAATCAACACAGGACTGTTTCCATTTTCCTGCATGAGTTATTAACGATAATTTTTTTTCTGTCACTAAGGTAGAGCAACTGCATAAGATATATAAACTATGTGGCTCGCCATCAGAGGAGTACTGGAAGAAGTCCAAGTTGCCGAATGCAACACTATTCAAGCCCCGAGAACCCTACAAACGATGCATTAGGGAGACTTTTAAAGATTTTCCTCAGTCTTCACTTCCACTGATTGATACACTACTTGCAATTGATCCAGCAGAGCGCAAGACGGCAACTGATGCATTACTAAGTGAAGTGAGTAGTTTTCTGTTTCTAGATTGTTTTATTATACTTAGTTGTCTTGTTCTCCTTCCACTAGCAATTACCTCTTGCGGATAGAAAATTATAGTGTGTTTTTCAAATGCTAATATCCTTGGTGTGATTAATTCTGTTTGCTGGGAGATTAGTATGTTTAAGAGCCTTATCATGGGATAGATACTAAAACATGTATATCAGTTACAGAAGAGGTACTTGCTATGAGTTCTTGAGTGGCAGAAGAAATTTCCTTAAGTTTTACCTGGTATGGCTGTACCAAAGTTATGCTTTCTGTGAGATATAAACTAGTTTAGATGAGTTTGGGTTCCATCAGTGTGCTTTTTAAATTCTGAAGTCCTGTAGCTTGAAGTTGTTGGTGTAAAAGAGAGATTGTTACAGGAGCTGGGTTTACCCTGTGCGCACCCGAAGGGTAGCGGGTTCCCATCTCATAAAAAAAGAAAAAGAAAAAAAGAGAGAGATTGTCAATAGCCTCATATTTTATTACAAAATTCTTTCCATATAATTTTGGTTTGGGAATAAGACTACTCTGTCTCTGCAGTTCTATTAGTCGTTCGGCAGCCCTTGGCAGATTTAGTTGCTGTGGTGTTTTAAGTTTGGGTTCACTGGTGAAAACTTTTAGCAATTGATCAGTGGTTTGGGATTATTTAGTGATTAATCTGGCTTATTTTTGCCCCATGTTTTTTAGTTTAGGTTCTCGCTGGTGAAAGTAACTCAATAAGGTTGCGCACCCGAAGGGTAGCGGCTGCGGGTTCCCATGTCATTAAAAAAAAAAAAAAAGAAAAAAAAAAGAAAGGTAAATGAATGCCTGCAGTGAGTAATTAACACTTTGCTGATGCAGACTATTGACTATCCAAAGAAAAGAACAATCATCATTACTCCCTTTATCCTAAAATGATTTCACTCTTTGCCTGCAAAGGTTAATAGCTTAGTGAATCACTGGCATTTCAAAATGTATTCTACCCTTGAGATATGAGGTAAATTTCGATTTATACTGCTGCTCATGTAGTTTCTGAATAGCTAGGTTTAATGTTGAAATATAATTATTAATGAAATACTTTACTTGATCAAAAAAATGTTAAAATATAATTATTGTGGTCAGGTTTGTAGCTTGTTTGGCCAAGCTTCTTTGAAGCTAAAAGCACTTGTATCAAAATACACACTAGTCCGTGTTGGAAATTTGAGGTGTTTTGGAAATTGTATTTGCCCTTGTCATTAAAAAATTGGTCTCGTACTTTCTCTTGTCATTGACAGAGCTCTAGTGCGAAATGGGTGGACTCCACGTGTCCAAATAGTAAAATTACACTCAATTGGAGCTTAGTTAAGGGTTAAAATTACAATCCGGTTGAAGCTTCGTTAGGGCTCAAGGGATCAAATGGAACTTAATTCTAATGCCATGGGTAATGCCATTAAAATTACCCTCGGTACATTGTTTTATTTATTTTTTAACTTGACATTCACTAATGCTTTTTGCCTTTTCTGGAAAGATTGGTCAAGCACAATTCCTTTATTGAATATTGAAGATAACACTTCTCAAATGAATTGGCTAACACAAATTGCTACTCACCAAAGTTACTTTTGTGTAAAGCTATTTTGACAAAAAGTGCTTCTCAAACTAATCAGTCAATGGAAGCTTGGCCGGACAAGCTCTTAGTTCCATAATTGGTCAAATTGACCCTTAATATGCAAAAGAGCCAAACAAATTTGGGTGAAGGAGTACGATTGAACTTTGTTTGAAAATCCTTAATGTTCATGGGTAATGCAAGAAATATTAATTCTTTTGGTTTCTTTGACATAGAGGAGCGGGACAAGTATGACGTCAAAATAGTTTAGCTTGAAGGAGGAATGGAAATAAAAGTTATGAGCTATTTAACTACTTTTCCTACTGTCATGCTTTTTATGGGTGCAGCACTGCCTCAAATTCCTTTTTTCAGGTGTTCTTGTATAGCATGTGTTATTTTGTGCTATTCTGTGTCTTACTTACCTGAACATCTCATTTTGAGTGAAGTGTTTCACTTGTATTCTTACGATGTTGCCTTCTTCTATGGTTAATAAAGTTCAATTTCTGCAGTTTTTCAATACAGAGCCATATGCTTGTGATCCCTCTAGTCTTCCACAGTATCCTCCGACCAAAGAAATGGATGCCAAACGGCGGGATGATGAAGCTAGACGGTCAGCACTTTTTTACTGTTGTGTAGTGTGAACCAGGCATCTGGTTGAGTTCCTCACTTTTTTACTGTCTTTTATTCCTTCTATCACGTTTTATTTCCTACTAACTTCCGACAAACACTTTACCTCGAACAAACTAGTAGCATCTAGCGGCATTTTTACTTGATTAATGATTCTTGAAAGCATTTGGTGGCGTTTGTTTGAAATTTGCAATCACTGAATATCAGTTTTCTAAACTCAGCTTTGAGTTTTTGCAACTCTCTATGTTTTCCAAAAAACAAGGACTTGCCTTTTTGAAGATTGCGGAACTCAGTTTTTCAAATCCTTCAAAAACTCAAAGATCCTAGTTTGAGTTTTTGAAAGATTTGGAAAACTGAGTTTGAAAATCTTAAAAAAAGAACTACTGATTTGCAAAAATTTCTCAAACAAACATTTTTTTAATAAACTTCTTCCAAAAACTTAAAAACTGAGCTTGCAATATCTCGATCAAACAACACCTTAGAAATTTGAAAATTTGATAGCCAACAATGTTTGAGGTTCTCGAAAATAAAATATTTAGAAGTGAAATATTATGGTGACTTTACTGTGGGAACCTCCTATGATTTAGAAATTTAAGTATGCAAATTTAGTAGTAGAATTTATATCATCATTGTCAAAAAATTGTAGTAGTAAAATTCGTACGATTGTTTTTCTTTGATGAGTAGAAATGTAGAATCTACAAGTGTTCTAGGGTCTTTATGCTGGCTTTGGATCCTCTCTTAGACTATATTTTACATTAATATGCACATAACACTTGTCCTTCATGGGGTCCTTTTTTTGGCAAGAAATTCCTTTGCCCTTATCTCTGCTTAATTTTGAAATAAAAGAAGAAACAAATAGGAGAGCAAAGAACTCAATTACAAGGACTTCGAGTTGTTGAGGCACCATTGGTTAGTAAGGGAAATAAAAGCTTCATTCAGTCTTTGCCCCTCTCTGTCTAACATTCCATTCAAGTTCTGTTTTGTGTCACTTAAGTTATGCTCAAGTGTCCATGAACTAACATCCAAACGAATATGGGAGAACGGAAAGAGAAAAACATAGGGTTAGTTACCAATCAAAAAGATAAAAATCATGAAACATTAAGGAAAAAAAAAAGAAAAAGAAAAGAGATAAAATTCATGATAAGATGATCCAAGGAGATTAATTACCAATAGAAATATGATATAAAGGACTTGGATTACGGGCGCCAAATGTCATGATTATATGTGTTATATTTAATGTAACATTAGATGCAATAGAAGATTTGAATTCATACATGCATGGTAACATAAAACGTCACAGAGGATCTGGAATCATCTATTTTAACAAGTTATACTCCCTTTTTGACAAGTAATAGTTTAGCTCAAGTAATAGCTGCTCATTTCAATCTCATCATGCAGGCTAAGAGCGGCTAATAAAGCTCAAGGAGATGGTGCTAAGAGAGTACGCCATCGTGAACGGGCCCGTGCAGGCCCTGCTCCAGATGCCAATGCAGAGAATCAAGCTAATATTGATGTATGCCTTTGTGACAAGTCTCCTGCTTTTTTATGGTTATGTTATAGTTGAAGCTTCTTATTTTTATTTGTCTTTTTTACTATGCCGCATAGTATTTCTTTATCACTCGTCTTGTTCTTTAGTGTCACCAAGAAAATTAAAGTTTGAACAAAGTTTTCATCAACTGTCAATTAAACAAAATTAAGGATGTAAAAGGTGGGAGATATGAGTTGCCAGTCTAAAGTAGATCAAGAGCATCGCCTCAGCTCTTTCTGTTATGCTTTCTGAGAGACTTGTTTGAAGTCTTTGTCCTATTTGTGCTGTGTACTTACCAACTTTCAGGCTTGGCACTTTTCAATGGCATATAGGCTTTTTTCTTAATTTGGTAATTTTTCTTGGGGGCCAAGTTTCAGTGGTCTATAATCCTTCATACAATGTTATATTCTCTATGTACATGACGACTACTGCATAGCTTGTATCAGTTGCTCCGTTTGATTTTCTTCAACTGGTATTCTGCCAATTTGTTTACTTTGCAGCGGCGGCGCCTAATCACACATGCAAATGCAAAGAGCAAGAGTGAGAAGTTTCCCCCACCACACCAGGATGGAGGACTTGGTGTTCCCTTGGGTGCTTCACATCACATTGATCCGTCTCTTGTCCCTCCTGATGTGCCATTCAGTTCAACCCAATTCACATATTCAAAAGAACCTGTACAGAATTGGTCAGGTCCTCTAGTTGAGCCTGCATCAGCTGGTGGAAGGCGGAAGAAGCATACTGCGGGTGATGCCAAAAAGCATTCGACAAAGAAAAGATGAGAAGCAACAGCATTTTGGGTAGCAGCAGCAGAGCAAGCTTCAGACGAGTGTTTCTATGGCCTATTCTGGAAATAACATAAAAGTGGGGCTGGCCATGGCAACACTTTGAAGCATTTTGTGATTGTGCACCTTGCGGGGAAATGGTTTATAGTATGTCCAAAGCTGAAGCATTGTTTTCCTTTTTCATTTTCAAAATATATAGAAGCATCCTTCTGGTTTTTGACTTCTCAATTTGTTGTGGTGGCGAGAAGCTCCCCTGTTACGTGTATATTAGTACTTCCAGAGTTGATTCTTTGTGATGGTATGTTTTACTTTTGCAGTTAGTGGAAAATTTTACATCTATATTTGACTGGTGTAATTGCATATCTCCCATACCCTAATCCTCGACATTCTGTAAAATTCTCCATATTCATTGATGGTTGAAAAAGGGAAACTCCTATTATACAGTTCTCAGCGTATAGTGGGGAGATCGATTTTATTATCCATTACAAATATTCGGTTAGTATATGACCCTTTGCGCTTGAGATAGGTAACGTATAACACATGTGATCCTTGTAAGGTTATTTTCGCCATAGATACCATTTTCTCAGAACTTTTGGTAATGTTGGTTCTGTGCCTTACAAACTATAGTTGATAGGGAGGCGAAAAGAGGAATTTTTTTGTGAGATTCCAAAAGTATGCGAAACATATATGTGAAATGTTACTGATGTGTTCTAGTTTAACTGGGATAACGGAAGGTCTAGAAGACAACGTTAACTTAAATCAAGCATTTCTGAGATGCAATTTGTGCATTTGTGAAAAAAATTGGTAAATCACGTTTATAATGCAACTTCAAAATTACATTTCTGAAATTTACTTTAGAAATCGAGGAATGTGACAAGTGATCATTCATATATTTTGAGTTAAACTTGTGGGATTGACACCTAGCTGTTTTTGTTATATTACCTATCCAAGTTAAACAGACAATTCAAATGTGTTAAGTATACACAATTAGACCTCTCTATAAAAACAATCACTATAACATCATGTTTTATGTGGAACCGATCTTTATAATAGCATTTCGCTATAGAAACCAAAATTTATCGGAACAAATAACGCTGTTATAGAGAGGTTTGACTGTATATGTACACTAATACAATTTATAAAGGGATAAGGGTCATAAGTCCAAACACTCTAAACTTTGAGGGGCAAAGTGGAATTCCCACAACTTCCAAGAACCTTTACAAAACTTTATCTGGCAGTTAGCTGCTCCCTCCTCTTCAAGATTTTGCGTAAACTACAAGATAAATCCTTGTGAAAAAATGGACACCCAGTTCTTGGATAACCATAAACCCTCAAGAAAACACAGAGAACTAAACACAACTACACACCAAACTTAGCTTACCAATTCCCACTCCCTTTTACTATGCTTAGCGCCTTTCTTCTTTCATGGCTGCCATTATCCACAGCCCCAACAACTCCATCCCTATATCCCTTCTACCTGTTCAACCCTTTAACCTTCATTCACTTTTTAGCTGCAATTCAAGCCTAACAACTACCAAGAAAACCAAATATAAGCATCATAAACCCTCTTTGTTTCTCCAAAACCCTTCAAAATCTCATTTTTATCAACCCCTTTTAACCCCTCAGCAATTTAAAGACTCTAATGTATCAGTAGATTCTGAAACTAATAGGATTGATTATGCCAATTTGCTTAGAATTTCTGTTAGGTGTGGTGATGTTGTGCTGACTAAGATAATTCATTCTTCAATTCTTAAACTTGAAGAAGAGGATGTTTATTTGAAAAATGCTTTAATTGCAGCTTATGTCAAATTGGGTCACTTGAATCTTGCTGAGAGAGTTTTTGATTTGCTTTTGAGCCCTGATGTTGTGTCATACACTGCGATTATATCGGCTTTTGCTAAGTCGAATCGTCAAAGAGAAGCCTTTGAGCTGTTTCTTGAAATGAGGGAGTTAGGTATTGTACCAAATGAATTTACTTATGTTGCTATTTTGACTGCTTGTATTCGTTCGTTGAATCTTGAGTTGGGCTGTCAAATACATGGTCTTGTTATTAGATTGGGTTATTCGAGTTATACTTATGTTGTCAATGCACTTATGGGGTTGTATAGTAAGTGTGGTTTATTGGAGTTTGTTGTTCTCTTGTTTAATGATATGCCAAAAAGGGACATTGTTTCGTGGAACACTGTGATTGCGTGTATGGCTGAAGAGTCTATGTATGATAGAGCATTTGAAATGTATCGTGAGTTGAGGAGAAATGAATGCTTGATAGCTGATCATTTCACTGTTTCGACTCTTTTGGCTGCATCTTCTCGCTGTTTGGCAGTGAGAGAAGGCCAAGAACTTCACAGGCATGCTCTTAAAAGTGGATTACATGGTAATTTGAGTGTGAATAATGCACTTATAGGGTTTTACACCAAGTGTGGAACCTTGAAAAATGTAGTGGATGTGTTTGAGAGGATGCCTGTGAAGGATGTATTTAGTTGGACTGAAATGGTAGTGGCATATATGGAATTTGGACATGTTGATTTGGCGATGGAGATTTTTAACAGCATGCCTGACAGAAATTCTGTTTCTTATAATGCCCTTTTGGCTGGATTTAGTCAAAATAATGAAGGGTTTAAGGCACTGGCATTATTTTGTAGAATGTTGGAGGGAAGAATGGAGTTGGATGATTTTACATTGACCAGTGTTCTTAATGCTTGTGGATCGATGACCGACAGGAAGGTAAGCAAACAGATTCATGCGTTTATCCTCAAGCTTGGTTTAAAATCAAATGATTGTATTGACTCAGCGTTGGTCGACATGTGCACACGGTGTGGGAGAATGGATGATGCCAAAAAGATATTTCATGAGCTGCCACTGGACCATGATAATTCAATTGCATTGACATCAATCATAAGTGCATATGCTAGGAATGGGCAGCCAGAAGAAGCTATTTCTCTGTTCTTGGTCAGACATTCAGAGGAATCACTAGTTGTTGATGAAGTTGCATTAGCCACTATTCTTGGTGTGTGTGGAACATTAGGGATTCAAAAGTTTGGGGAACAAATCCATTGCTATGCCTGGAAACATGGTTTAATGTCTGATACCGGTGTGGGGAATGCCACGATCAGCATGTACTCTAAGTGTGGTGAAATGCGAAGTGCAATTAACACCTTTGAGGCTATGCCTACACATGATTTAGTATCATGGAATGGTCTGCTGACTTGCTATGTCCTTCATAGGCAGGGGGATGGGGCATTGGATACGTGGACGAAGATGGAGAAATTACGAGTAAAACCCGATTCGATTACCTGTCTCCTTGTGATATCAGCTTACAGACACACTTCCAGAAATTTAGTGGATGGTTGCCAAAAGTTCTTTTCCTCGATGCAATCCTCATATAACGTAAACCCCACCTCGGAGCATTATGCAGGTTTTGTGGGTGTCTTAGGCTATTGGGATCTGCTTGAAGAAGCAGAAAAGATAATTAGTGCAATGCCATTTGAACCCAAAGCTTCTGTTTGGCATGCTTTGCTTGAGGGTTGTAGGATACATGCGAATGCTATCATTGGTAAAAGGGTCATGAAGAATATACTTTCTATTGTCCCGCAGGATCCTTCTACGTTCATACTAAAGTCAAATCTTTACTCAGCATCTGGAAGATGGCAGTGTTCAGAAGTTGTTAGGGCGGAAATGAGGGAGAAGGGTATTCGAAAAATACCAGCACGCAGTTGGATTATATTTGGCGACAAGGTTCACTCCTTTTTTGCTAGAGACAAATTGCATTCACAGTCAAAAGACATATACAGTGGCTTACAAATACTTATTATGGAGTGTCTGAAAGCTGGATATGTACCTGATACAAGTTTTGTACTTCATGAAGTGGAGGAGCATCAGAAGAAAGACTTCTTGTTCTACCACAGTGCAAAACTAGCTGTAACCTTTGGTCTTCTTATGACGAGACCCGGAAGACCCGTTCACGTTATGAAGAATGTGCTTCTCTGTGGTGACTGCCATACATTCTTCAAATATGTTTCCGTTGTCACCAAAAGAGATATACATGTAAGAGATGCTTCAGGTTTTCATCATTTTGTAAATGGTAAATGCTCGTGCAGGGATAATTGGTGCTGAAAAAGGAGATATTTTGATAATTCTAGGTGTAGCTTTGATTGTTGATTTCAAGTTTTTTTGTTGCTAAGATTTTTAAATCTGTTGTTAGATATACAACAATAAGAATGTATTTACACCATGTAAAGAATTTTGATCAATCAGTTTAACAAAAATACTTTTCTGTCTATGAAGTTTGAGAAAAGCATACAACTTTCCATCTTCCTTTCTGACTTTCATTATATTCTTGCTTTTGAATGGTAAGACATTTCTTTTGGTAAGTAAGATAATTCATTGATTATACTACCAAGAGGTGCTGAAAATTTATGTACAAGTACAATGATTAGCTCCCGTCATCCAGCCAGGATCAGAGTCCTATATCTCTAAAGTCGATCCTAGATCCTTTACATACTTCCATTTACACCAGAAACTCAAAAACTGAAGACATCTTGATTTAGACAAAAAAGTCGCAGTTGGTTTGCCCTCAAAATATGTGTGATTTTTCTCCAGCCAAACTGTCCATAGTATAGGTAATTGTACTCTCTTCCACAGGATTCTGAGCTTCTTTCTTATTCTCTGTCCTCGGCTGTGTAGATTTTCTTATGAAGTACCTGACAATCTGACATCGCCCGCTACAAAAAGGGTGAGGAAGAGAATCCAAATCTGCCATGCTTTTGTGCATTGAAGTTAAAGATGGCTGGCAGATTCAGGAGCTTGCTCATACATGTAGCTCTTGTTGCGAATCAAGAATACTCCTCTGTATACTATCTTGGGTCAACCATGACTCTGTACTACCTATGCATCCAAAACAAAGCAAATTAGCTCCTATCTTCCATAGCATCTTCCAATGCCATTTTCCTCTTCTACTATCTTCTTTATTCATGATGGGGGTGTTTGCGTCAATTTGTGTGCACCTCAACTATTCCACTTGATACTTGTTAGTTTTTACCTCTCACTAGCATAGGTATCGGGTGCCCTCCAAGGCTTATGCAAATGAGAGGAAATCCCCTAGTTTTTTTTCCGTTTCATCTTATTTTTATTTAATTAAATATCCATCTCCATGAGACTGGATATCATATATTGCATCAAAAATAAGATTACGAAACAGAGTGACTAGAGTTCCCTGCACCTTCTACAAATGGAACAGGCTCGATTCATCCACGTAGAAGGATTTCCAATAAGCTTACAAAAAATTTCTATCTATGTCTGATCTCCAAGGTTTTATCTTCTAATCTTTGACTTAATAAATGTCCTGTTGCAGCATGACTTTACTTGTATACTATCCATCTTTCTCATCATTCCAATGTAGAGTATCCCCCTCTGAAGATGGGATTGTTTGTTAACTGAACCTCCTAAACAGCTGAGCTGTTCTAGAACATCCTTTTGAAATTCAAATGCTAGCCTTTATGATTTCTGCTTTCTGCAATTGTAGCTTCTTATGTGTGGCCAGTCTATACAGGTTAGGGAACTCATCTTTCAGTATGATCTGCTCAATCCATGGGTCTTGACATATTCTTACTTATCTTTTATTTCTAAATTTACATTTCTCCATATCATGGAATTCTTCCCAAAGTTCACTTTAGGTCAGCTGATTAAAAGTAACAGATAGGTATTAAGTGCTGAATTTTTTTTTTGTACTTTACATGTTTGGTTAAAAATGTTGAAACTAGTAATAAGCAACTCGTGTGTTTAAAAAGTGATGATAAGCACCTTTTATATTGTGACTTAAATGCCCTTAAATTTAATTACAAAAAATATAAATTTAAAGGTATTTTTACAATGAAAAGGTCAATGACGGAAATAAAACGGAGGGAGTTAGGGGTTTTGTTCGGAAAGAATGAGACTTCGAATTGCGAAAAAAGAAAAAGAGATAATGAAAGAATTGGTCAAACTAAAAATGCTTAAGCTTACAAGAAAAAGAAGGCAGTGGGGCTAGTAAGGAAAGAGAGCTTAGGTTTTGTAAGCATAAATTCTGATTAGGATAATATCAGAAACCTCCTTCGATTCGTAATAATAACCTTCCTTATAATTTACAATATTACATTAGCATTAGCTGCAGTATTTTAATTTTTTATAGCATAAGATCTAGTAGGATGGAGACTTCATAAAAGTTAACAGTATCCATTTAACAATACGACAAGAGAGTTTTGTCTCATTTATTGTTTGACTACAATCAACATGAGCTAAGAGACAACTAGAATAGCGCGATACTTATTTGAATTACTGTATGACCGATGGGACTTGGATTGTTTCTCTTTTACATTACTTCTTTCAACTTGTAAATTCAAATTTCGAGTTCTACATTATGATATTTTGTTATATGTTTACCTTGGCTTCCCTACTCGAAAAACTAGAACAAATTTCTATTAAATGCTTAATCGTCACGTGTGAAAGATGCTTTTAGGAGATTTGGGGTGTATATTTGCTGCGGAGGAAAACATTTTTTGGAAAATGTTATTCAGTTATTCCATATTTATTTGGTCAATTTTTTTGGAACGGAAAAGGGCCAAATATACCCTTGTACTATCGGAAAAGGGCCAAATATATCCCTCGTTATACTTTGGGTCCAAATATACCCCTATAGTTATACTTTAGACACAAATATACCCCTCTACCGTTAAAATTGACTAAAGAGGAACCCGATCCCACATGCATTAATATTTAATAAAATAAATGCCATGTGGCATGCCATATCACTAATCAAACCAATTACCTCCACCCCTCTCCTTTCATATCATCTTTCACTATTAGCACCTCTCCCTCCACCACTACTACACAATTATGCCACCACTATTTTCACAAACTCGAAAAGTAGAAGAAATTATAATGATTCAATTGACTTTTCCTAATCATTTTCTTTAGTGTTGGATGATAAATATATGAGTTACTAGTAAATTTACCCGCGCTTCGCGCGGTCAATAAACTTCTTTTAATACATGTAGACGAAAAATTGAAAGTAACGAATATATGCAAGATATACATATGAAAGATCTTTTAGAAAAATTAATATATAAGAGAAAAGATACGAAACGGGAAAAAACCTTCAATAGAAGCATCTCATATGTGTTTTATAAGTTTATAATAGAGTTCTCAAGAAATAGTCCTCCACTCATATAGGAATAACTTTTCTTATATATGCATATAAAAGTTAGTTCTATGATCAATATTGCTTAAATTATGTAGGAGTATATATTATTCTTATAAATTTGATCGATATAGAAATAAATTTTCTTGTATATGTATGTTAAAGTTAATGACTTAATTCTATCATACATACCCATTTTTTCTAGTTAGCTGCAGCACTTTCCATATAAGCAGTTTCACACAAAAAGTGGAACGAAAACAAACATATGCTTAAAAACGTATGATTATAAATTTTTCATAAGCAAATTCTATTTAGAAAAAAAAAACCATATCTTTGAGTAAAAGAAATCAAATTGTTGGTAATTCAACATTTTAAATGCATGATTAATACTGTGTTACCGTGTTGAGTTGGACCTTGATTAATCGGAGCGTCAATGCAAGTATCAGACACCGCGCAAGAAGCCAGAAAAACAATAATGTTGTATTACTGCAAATAGTGAAAGAAGTCTGTAAAACGCGGGCTTGTGTAGGTTGGATTATCAAAGGAAGTGCAAAATGGCTTACCTAAAACAATAAAAATCAATGCTTGTACATGTATAGTTTTAAAACCAAATAAATTGGTTCCGGAAACCAACTTCGAGTGGCTCTAAATAACAAATATATTATAAGGTTGTCTTGTTTGACAATATGGGTGTTGGAACTGTTATATCCCGTATTTTCGCGCATTCGGGAAAATTTGAAATAACTTTGATTTGTAAGGAATAAGGTTGTATGTTGATATGAATTAATATATGTGTGTGTTGTCTATGGAAAATATTATTGTGGAGGTGTTGAAGAAGGCCGAGGGCGAAATGGGAATTTCAGAAATTTGTTTCGGGAATTACAAAACGAGATTTTTAACAAATTGGGCTCAACAAATTAATAAGAAAAATGGAGGCCCAATTTGAAGAGGGTGGCCGGCCATGTCTTTGGCCCAAACCCATGAAATTAGTCATGTGACTAACATGTGATCAATAATATAAGAGGGCTTAATCATCTAGAGAATTCAAGAAAACAAAACAAAGAGAAAGTGAGAGCAAAGGCCATTCGGCCGAGTGGTATACAAGAACAATTTTTTTTTTCAAGTTCATCAACTTTGATCCATAAATCTTGTTCTTCTTGAATTCATAGCAAGTTCAAGATGCTCTCCGACGTGGTATAATTAGTTAAGCGGGAAAACTTCGTTTGCGGAAAGCGGAAGATTGAAGAAAAAGGTAATAATTCTATCCTTTTACGTTATGGAAGAAGTTTATATGTTATAGTGATTGGAATGGGATGAGAATTATAGAATTGTGATGTGTGTGTGCATGGCCGTGTATGTGTGTGGGTGTATGCATGGCCGTATGCCATGGTGTGAAGGAAAGAGATGGATTAAAGTTCATTTAGTAGTTAGTTGTGTCGTTGTGGCATTTATGACGTAAATAAAAGTTTAACGATTGAAGTCGGCATTGAAATTGGTTATATGACGTTATGGGGAATTATATGTTTTAATATAGTTTTTTATGTAACTATGAAAGTAGAATTCTAAAATGTGGATTATGGTTGTCATTCATGAATTTGGAAGAAAACCATGTGACTTTGTTGTTTCGTCGCATTTGTAGAAGTTTTGGATAGAATATGGAATTGTCGGGATTGTTCGAATTCTTAAGTATTGCTTGATATGCCATTGAGTGATGGTTAAATAATCTTGAACTAGTAAATAAATATGAGAACGTTAATATTGGATTGGAAGTGTGAAGTTGGGATGAAAGTTGTTGAACTATGTAGAAAAGAAGACCATTTATATTATAATGTATTTTGTGATGATTGTTGATGTTGTTGGTATTATTGGGTTGTTGTTGTTGATATTTTGGGCCGAGATGATTCTCGGGGACGTTGAATTTATAGGGGAAATGCTGCCGAAATTTCGGTAGAAAATATGAATTTAAAATTGAAGTTCTAAAAGCTTGAAACTTATATTTGGCAACTATGACCAATTGTAGATTTTGGCGCGAACGGGAATTGAGTTTGGGCGAGCGTAAGAAGTGAAAAAGGTATGTAAAGCTCCACCTTTCCTTCTCTTGGCATGTCCTAGATGTATTAGGTTTGAATTTAGACCTCGGGGACCACTCCACTCTTCGGAATCCGCGCCTAAATTTGCCCCTTTTCCATTCAGTGGAATTGAACTAATGATGTTGCAAATGGCTAGGAAAATGTTCTAAATACCTAGAACTTGTGTAAATTAAATCCGACTACCTTAAAACTCTCGTAAGAGACTCCATAAAGTTTATTACACATAATTTGTGTCCGCCACCTCGGCTGGCCCGAGGTGAGCCCACTATTTCCGATTCCACCCTTATTGTAACTTTGTAACTTGGCTTCAAGCTAGTTTAAAGGAAACGTCTTAACTACTCAGGATGCTTGTTCTAAATACTCTATTGAGTCACTGTAAAGGTGTGAAATGTTGTGTTGCAATCAGTTTCCACACTATTCCCGCGTTGCCTTTTATTGTACTGTTGCCTTATTTTCGAGCACAAGAAATGAAACGTTCCAACTATCTTTCTAACTACTAAAGCAATTGTTTTAATGATTCCCTTAAGTCTTGTAAACTATTTTGGAATATGATAACGACCCAAGAAGGATTATTTCTTTTCCGTAACACGCTATGATATCCGACATACGCCTACTATGATTCTGTCCGATTACATCATTACGATTTGACACTCGATATGCCCTTTTTGACATAAGTACTTCGATATAAGCATTCCGACATAAGTATGCGGATACGAATATTCCGTTTGAGTGATCTGTTATGAATGTTCTGATAGTACGTCCGATTGTTCGGAAGAGTCTTATAATATATTTTGATATGCAAAATAATTCCAGAGGTTTTGTTTCGACACAATCTATCGTGCTATCCAGAAGGTATACGTACATTATAACTACCGTTCGGTTCCTTCGAATTGATCTGTCGTATGGATTTGCTTTGAAATGTCCGTAATATTCACATACCAATTCCGATACGAGTATTTTAACATAAATGTTCTAATATAAGTATTCTGTTTGAATGACCTACTGTGAAAATTCGGATGGCACGTTCGATCATTCTATCGAGTCTCGATTTATGTGCATTTAGTTACTCACTACCCTGCTCGTGCATGTGCTATGATCCCTTTCACCGGATCCCGGGCCGGTATGTATCGTGCGGATGGGTCGCCGAGTCCTTTGTCGGGGGCCGGGTCCCATATATGAATTCTGAAGTATGATGTGTCCGGTTCCGGGGTACTGTGGTATATGTCCGTCCCCGGTTACCGTGTATATGTTACGAAGTATGATGTGTCCGGTTCCTCGGCGTGTGATATGTCCCCGGGGTTACCGTGGTTATGATATGATGTGTTATGTGACGGAGATGTTCGGAGATATGAAATCTACTGAGATATGATATGTGGTGATGCCAAAGGCAGGAGTGGCGACCACGTTCCTGTACCCTATGCATGACTCTGATATGCGATATTTATGATTGGAAAGCAAATATTCTGATATTCTGGTAAGCTATTCATTTCCTATATCTTTTCTGATATATGATGTCAGCATTCTACTATATGTTGTGGATCAGGCATTCTGTGACCTCTGAACTACTTCTGACCTATGATATCGGTATACATGATCCGTGTCTGAAAAACAAGCATTTCAACATTCTTCCTCTGACATGTAACTTCAGCCTATATAATCTGATATTTCGGGCCCGCATTATCTAACCTCCGAAATCTGTATACACGATTTGTGATCTGGAAATAGCACTTCGGTAATTTTGGATTATATATTTATTTCTGTACTATTGCCCCAGTTATGGTTTTATTTTTTGTACTTCATGCTTTACATACTCGGTACATATTCCGTACTGACCCCCTTTCTTCGGGGGCTGCGTTTTCATGCCGCGCAAGTACAGACGACAGGTTTGCTGATCCGCCCGCTTAGGATCTTATTCTGCTATTTTGGAGCGCTCCTTTATCCAGAGCCTATATTTTGGGTACAGTCTTCTGCTATTGTATATATGTATATCATTCAGGGGTACGACGGGGCCCTGTCCCGTCTTATGATTCTGTTATGTTCTGTAGAGGTCTGTAGACATACATGTGGGTTCTGTATATGTTTGGGTTGTTATGATCTGTGATGGCCTTATCGGCTTCCACGTGCTATATCTGTTTACCTGCGATATATAGTAGTGCCAACCGACGTTTATATTGATATATTCTGTTAATATGCTGGTTTGGGTTATTGGGTACGTTTGGGTGTCTAGCGCGGACACTAGTCACGGCCTACGAGGTTGGGTCGTGACAGGAACTATCAATCCCGACTACTTTAACTTCTATAGGTAGTCAATCTTAAAAGGATACGTATATATGTGAGGTGATCGTTCTTTTGGAAGAACTCCAAATTTGTCCTTGCATTTAAGTTGGACACTTTGTTTCTGCCATGATTGGTGCTATCACTTCTGTTGCCCGCCTCATTCTCTTCACAAAACTTGTTACCGTCTCCAGTGTCATCGGTGTATCCGTGTTTAATTTGATGGCTTTTCCGAAATTACAGAGCACATACCATATCAAATGAAACTTGTTTAATTCAATACGTGAGCAACGAAACAACTAATAGACAAAATACTGAGTAGTACAATTAACATAAATTGAGGTGGAAAAAATATATGCTGAAGAGGAAAAGAGAATTTGCTGGTCAATGGGAGGGAGAGGTAAAGGAGAAGGACGGAAAGTGAAGAAAAATAGGTTTAGTTGGAAAAGGGAAAGAGGAATAGTAATTAACAGAGGGAGGTTTTAAAACTGCCAATTTAAAAGGCTTGTCCTTTTAATTTTCTTTAGCAAATTAAATGGCAAAAAAGGAGTAAAGAGGCAAAAAAATAGGAAAAAAGATAAATATGATTTCTGATTTTTTTAGAGTGCCACGTAGGCGAGCCTATTGCCTGCTTTTATATATATATAAGATTTCCACAGCTCCCTTTGGTTTCCTCTTATTTTCCTCCTCTGATGTATGATCATGCCCACTAAAAAAACTCAAACTTCCAGTTGTTCTCTTAATTTCGTCAGATGGGTTCCGCTTCAGATATCAATACAAGACAGACATATCCCAAATATAAATAGATTGATTAGGAATGGGCGGAAGGCCAACTGGGTTTAATTCCTGTTGGCCTTCCGCCCCAACCCCACCACCTCATACCACACCAACCCCCCACCCCCACCCCACTTCCCCACCCCCAATTTTTTTAAGTTTTTAATTTTTTTTTTGGGATTTTCTAAATCACCACATCCCCCTCCCCCCCACAACCATGCACTCCCCACCCCCAATTTTTTTTTGAAGTTTTTTTTTTTTTAATTTTCTAAATCACCACATCCCCCCCTCCCCCCCCGGCGTGTGACCCATACCACACCAACCCCCACACCCAGCCCCTCACTCCCAATTGAAGTTTTAAATTTTCTTTTCTGGATTTTCTACCCCCCAAAAAAAATTATTAAAAAATGTTTTAAAAGTTACTTTTTTTCGGATTTTTACACCACCCAGCCCCTCCAATAACCACACAAACTTTTTATAATTTTTTAATAAAGGTAAAATTAAATAGGAAGTAGAAAATTCGGGAGGGGGGGGGGGTGTAGGGGGTGCATGATGGGGTGGTGTAGAGAATCAAAAAAGAAAACTTAAAATAAATAATAATTTTTTTGGAGGGGGTGGTGGGGTGTCGGGTCGGGGGGGGGGGGGTTCGTGGGGGTAAAAAAATAAAAAAAAGAAACTTTTAAAACTCTTTTTTTAAGAAAAAAGTTTTTTTTGGGGTGGGTGGGGTAGGGTGCGGGGTGGGTTGAATGGGGAGAGGGGGGAGGGGGAGGGGGGAGGGATGTGGTGGTGTAGAAACCCAAAAGATTTTTTTTTTCCTTAAAAAAAATAATAATTGAGGGGGGGGGGGGAGAGGGTTGGTGGTGGGGTGCGGGGTGGTGATAGGGTGCGGTGTGGGAGAAGTGGTGCATGGGCTGTGGGAGTGGTTGGGGGGTGGAGTGGTGCATGGTTGCGGGAGTGGTTGGGATTTGGTAGTTAGGGGTGGGGGGAGTGGTTGCGGGAGGGTTGGGTGGTTGGTGGAATGCATTGTGGATTTGTTTTCCCTACTTTTATTAGGGAAATCATTTTTTCCATTTTTAAGTAACTTGTTTTCCTAAATAAAATGTTTTCCATAATTTTTGACCAAACGAATATGAGAAAATTGAAAAATATTTTTTCGGAAAATATTTTCCTCCATACTGAACATACCGTCAGTGTACAATACTTTTCTGAGCATTCGACTTTCTAATTTTATTTTTTTCCAACTATCGCAGCGCATGAATTTGACCATAAGCCAGGGTCTACTGCGCTGACATTTCCTTCTCTATCTTTTTTTTTTTTTTTGAAATATCTGTATTCCACCTTGACAAACCATTACATGGACAAATACATTGAACTAACATCAAGAAATGTAAAGGAAATAAAATTAATGAATGATAATGTTCTTCTAGTACTATTGCATCTCCAAAAAAGAAAATGAGAAATGTATTTACATGCCTTATTAGGAGACTGATTTTTTGCATTGAAAAATTTACAACCACATCCTATGTCATTCCTAAAAAAGTAGGAATCTATTAGTTCAGTTGATTGACTGCATGAACTTTCACCTTATTAGTGAGGGTTTGAATCCCACATTGTAATCCCCTTCCCTATTTCTCTTTCCCCTGCCCACTATGTAATAAAAAATAATTAAAAAAAAATGTATTTCCTAAAAAAGAAAGGCCACCTGCCATTACATACCTCTCGGCTGCCCTAATTAATTGCCCCATAATATTGCTTGACCTATAATTCGAATACATTGTCAATGGCTGGCCAACTTTCGGCCTAGCTTATACAGAACCATCACCATCCCATGCAAATTCGTGTCAAATATATACCAGCTGATTTGAACATTCTAGTCAAAACCAATCCTATTATATCTATTGTCTTCTCCATTAGTATTGTTCTCGTCCTCAGAAATGCCCCTATTAGCCGACTTTTACAACAAATTTTATTTATTCTTTGCTGCTTTACGTCGTAACCCCAGTTGGAATAATCACTAGCGTTATGGTCTTCCCGGCCCCAATGGTATGCAACTTTTCCATCATAACTTAAATATACCCAACCAACAGATCTAGAAAGAGCTAGTGGCTGTGAAGAGTCATTTCTAACATATATAGCACATGATGAGCCCTCCTCCATCACGACAATTTAACAGTTGGAGTTTAATTTGGTAAATCTTCCACCAAGAAAATAAGTGGTGAGTGTTTACCCTGTGACAAGAATTGTGGGTCAACGGAACCTACATGTAAATTTTTTGTAATATCAGGAGATACATGAAGTTAGCATTCACTTAGTTGAGGTGTCTAAGTGAAAGATGCTGCCAACTACATTTGTCTCCCGATGAATTCAGCCTTAATTAAATATTGATGAGTTGAGCTTTTTAGTGTTTATTATATGATGATGGAAGATGATAGATATCCAATAAAATAATTAAGGTGCGCTCAAACTAGTGTCACCACTATATTAGTTTAAAAAAATTGAATTAATGTCGGCTAATGTGTGTTCTAACGGTTGATTGGAGGGTTGTGGATCATAGCCAAGTGACCATAAGGTTCATTGGGTGAGGGGCGGAGCTAGCTTGAAGGAAGGGGATTTAATTCTTGAAAAATTATACTGTGCAAAATTGCAAATAAAGTAAAAATCAATTTCTTTTGGTTATATATAATCTATTTAATTTCCTTGACATAAGGAATTTTTTGGTAAACTAGTGAACAGAGTTGAAAAGTTGCTTGGTTAAATGTAAGTTTTAGGTGTGACATTTTTGAATTCCCGCCTGACCAAAAACAGTATTTTGGTTGGGAATATGTTACTTGATACTCATCTTAATTAAGCTAAAGTGATTCTAGATCCGAAAAATAAAAGAAAACGCCTCCGCATGCGGGGGTCCGTTTCGAAGATTTGATTCTTTTTGAGGACCAAGCACAAAGCACATTAAAATTCATATTAATAATAAATGATAATCAAATTAAAATATAAAACTTTTGTTTATTCTGATGTCATGTGAAATATGTAACAATCTTATTTACAAAGTTAAATAATTAGAAAGAGTGCGCCTACATTTTATGTAATGACCATATCTTCAATAATATTTGGGACCTGAGACACCAACACTTTTTATTGATCACGTCTTCCCGTCTGTTTTAGCCTCGACAGAAAGAGTTACCTGATATCTATTGCTGGTGGGAGGTGTCAAGTATATATCTTGTGAAATTAATCTAGGTGCTTGCAAACGGGCTCGAACTGATTATATATATATATATATATATATATATATATATATATATATAAAAAAAAAAAAATACCAACACCACTGTACGCTTTTATCGCATGGCGTCGACGATCATGAGACCCCCAATCGGCCAATCATAATGATTATTATGCATTAATAATAGCAATTTATTCAACTGTAATATCCAAATAGCTATTTGACTTTAGGTACATTCCAATTTATTAAACTGTACTAATATATAGTAATACTTGCAACTTATTTGGAACTCTAAAACTCAAAATCTAAATAGAAGCGGACCTAAGATTTTGAGTTTATGGATTCTAGAAAATTCAAAGGTTTTTGATGAAATATTTATAAGTAAATTTTTGAACACAAATATAATTTTTGCGCCAAAACTATTGAGTTCTGCCAAACTCGTAAGCAAAACTACAGTAGACTTATTTTTATGATTGGCGTTATTTCATCAAAACATCACTTGCCATAAGTGCTTAAGCTCTCACAAACTCCTTCACAACAAGTGCCAATTCCTTCAACTTCATGTCGTCAAAAAACTCACAGCCATGAAAGCCTCCTTCACTAAAACTATCCACAACTTGCACACCTTTTTCTTTCAACATCTTTGAAACCTCAATTTGTCGATCGATCAAAGGATCGCCATCACAGCCAATCACCAAAATCTTCAAACCTTGTAATTTCACTTGATCAAACAAATTTCCATTTGATCTAATCTCCACCATCGGATTACAATATGGATGATCACGATCGCTTCCTATAGGCAACGCTAACTCCCACATAATATCACTCACATTTAGTGACAACATCTTAGCACAAGCTAATCTTAATTCTGATTTTGTCCTTTCATTCCCACCAAAAAAAGCATGATGTAAAAGTAACCCTTTGATTTCTAAAGGCTTAAGGTATTCACCACCTCCAGCGACACGTAAACCTACGTGGTAAGTAATGTTGCCACCAGCACTAGTACCCATGAGAAAACACTTAGAAAAATCAGCATATTTTATTAGCAACTCATCAGAGGTGTTCTTGATCCAATGCAACGATTCCATGCAATCATCGTAAGCTGCTGGAAGTCGATTTTCAGGTGCGTATCGATAATCGACGGACACGATTATTGCTGGAATTTCAGCCACGAGTGTTGCGTAAAAACTTTGTAAGATTGGTGTGCCTACATTAGCTGCCACTACGAATCCTCCACCATGAAAATATACAATAAGAGGGAGTTTATTTTTCGAGTTTAGTACTTCACGAGGGATGATAATACGAGCCCATGTGTTCTTTGTGGCGTTAATGATGAGATCTTTAGTGAAGACGGAGGAATGATCAGGAGTAGTGGTGGCAAATGGACGAGTTGGTGAATTTTGTGGACGTGTGATAGAGCCGTCAGCGTTACGAATAATGCCTAAGTATCCATAAGGATCGATATTAGGATCAATTAGAGCAATTTGATCAGCCATATATGGTAATTAAATTGGACAAGTTAGACTAGTGATGGAGAGGAGTGTTGGTGATGTATAAGAGAGCAATGTTGAGATTTTTATAGCCTTTATGGGTAGCCTTTTCAAATCATCAGCCGTAGAAGATTCAACAAAATACTACTGGTAAATTGAATTTCTTTTGTCATTCCTAGTGGTAAATTGAATTTCTTTTGTTAGTATTAGTGTTGAGTTGGTTTTGGTTTGAACTTTATATGAGTTAATAACATCCATAGGATATAAAACCAATTCACATTCAAAATTCTAATTTCAAGCTTGAATAATATGATAATAAAAAAAAAATTAAGAAATATTTATAAATTACATTACAAATAAATATTTTTAAAATTGAATACATGTAATGTCGGGTTGGTTTGGTTCGGTTTGACTTTTTTTAGCTAAAACCAAACCAAACCAATTATGGTCGGGTTTTTTTTTCAACACCAAACCAAGTCAAACCAAACCACTAATCGGGTTTTTTTCTCGGTTTGATTCGGTTTATCGGTTTGATGCGGTTTGTCGGTTTACTTTGTACACCCCTACCACTAGCATGTGAATAATGTCAAAGAAATTGACAAATATTTGAAGCATGAAGTGTCGAACCATTCAATTTTTAGTCGTATTTAGACAATGATTCCTTCATCTTTTTAAAATAAAACTTCAAATAAATGCTTCTAGAATTTTGTTGAAGTTGATACATATATATTTCTTTTTTGGTTAAAGGACGTTAATATTCATAATTAAACTGGACCAATAAGTTATGCATTCTGGAGTCAGATTAATACTATTAAATGCCAAAATATGCCTAAAAAAAGGTAATTTCTAGTGTCTGCGCCCTATGTGTATCCACGGCAAATAAAGGAGGAGCTGCTAAGTGAAACTACGTCACAAAAAAAGTTATCTTTGCTCCTTCCTTCGCTAGTAGGTCCATAACCTTGTTTTGCTCCCTGAAGCTGTGACTAAGGGCTATGCCCCCAAGCTCCCACATTAGTAATTACCATTGATTGTGTAATAGATTGACAGGTTTGATGGTTACAGTTTGACATTCTTTTTATACATCAAGATTTGTTTTGTCTTATTCTTTACATTTTCTTTCTTTTTATTTTTATATAAAAGAAAATAAAAATCACTAAAATGAAACAAAGTTTTATATTCTAATATTTGAAGCTTTAGTTAATTTATGTTAGATTTTCTTTTCATTTACCATATAAAATGTGAACAATAAGTAACAAAAGTGAAATATTTAACTGGCTCATTATTGACCATATAAAATCTAAAAAAATGAGGATCAAATTAATGCTAGTTAAAGGATTCAAACCATGACTACAAGGAATAATTTCCATCGGTTTGAAAATTCTTCAACACGTGAAAAAGAAAATCAACAAGCAACTAGTGTTGGTTTAATTTGGTTTGCTCTAATTGACAGTTCAGATACCCCAAAGTCATGTATATTTCGATCTAGGTTCACTGAAAGTTTGAAACTGTGTATATAATTTGAATTGATTGTTTGGCAAAGAGGTTAACTTAGCATAGTGTAAAATAATCTTTATACAATCATGTAATCTTAAAGATAATTAAAGATACATTTCATAAGAAGAGTCATTACTTTAGTAACCTAGAAAATAAGACAGATTGCTTAGTACAAAGCAAAAATCATTTATACTGTCAGTGTATATAAGTCATATTCAATCACGGCGTTCCAAATTTCATGTTTTGAACTTTGTTCGTTCCAATTTGTCGGACCTTTTGTTGTTTGTAATGAGACTTCCTATAGTTGGTTTCCCGTATCAGCTCATGAGTTGCTTCATATTGGAATTTTATTTTCGTTTACTTTTCATTTTGCTGTTTCTTTGTTGATCTTTCTGCCTGGTTTTCATTTCTATAAAGGCATCCTAAAGTACGTAGTTAATCCTTGGTTCCAATTTGACTTCGGTTTTCACGTATTAAAAACAGCTATACGTACAATCGGGTATTCGTGAGAATTTTAAGTTTTGATTTCTCGATATTAGTTCAAATAAATAAAGTTTTAACCCCTAAATCGTTTGGAATTATAGTTGTTGCCTTCTTGTCGTAATATAACCCATTTGTGTCAGTCATTTCTCGAGGGGCCAGGTACAGAGGTTTACAGCATTATTGGTTACACTCAAATAGTTTATGTAAAGTTAAACCAATTTTTTTCCTCACAGGCTTAATATACACAAGAAACGTCTAAAGGACTCCTTTAATTTTTTGTACTTAACATGATCTAAGAGAATTAATTTTAGTCCAAAGTCCCATATAACTAAAAGCTAGCAGGCCTGACCTGAGACCATGGATAGGCCAGTGGACTACCACTCACTTTTTAAAATTTTATTTCAGAATGAGTAATAAATTTGGCCAAACTACAGTAAATTTGGAAATTAGATTAAAGTAATTTGAAATCAATATTAAATGATCAAGTGGATGATTTCAAGTAGTGTAGTAACAAATTATGGCCTAAAACTATGGTCCTTCCCGAAAATGGACTTTGATATCCATCCTAACTTTGTCAAGTGAATGAGAGATCTATCCACTTATCCAGTTCCCAAAGCTAACTGAAAAACAAACGACTCAATATACCAAGCCATGATGAAATTGACATATAATAAACACAACTCTTCTCATTTCATATGCAATCACAAGTACATAGGCAAACTGTACGACGACATTAGCAAGTAATACTTACCACACCATACCACACCAGCATAATTTAACGCTTTTATTCAAACACAAACACTCAAGAAAACATCACCACACTCACAAAGAAGAAAGGAGGTGTATATGATGTTTTTGATTTCATTGCAGCATGAACCATCTTCCATAAAGCAAGCTAAATGTGAAATTTCCAAACATGTTGGCATTTCTCTATGGAACAAATGCACCATTGTACTTTTTCACAGCCTCTCTGCTATCAATTGTTCCTGAGTACTTCTTCTGTGCTGGGGACACTGGTTTTAAGTTAGCATACCTTTTCCTGGCCTCACTGCTATCAATGGTTCCATGTGGTGGGACGATTGCACCATAGCGCGGTTCCTGTGTATTCTCATATGGAGGTGGAAAATGCTCCCCGGCCTGGATTTTTTCAGGGTAATGGCCTTCTATTTGTGGACTGTATTGTTCCTTTGGTGGAGAAGTAGGGGTAGATGAAGGTTTCCAACTTCGCAGTTCATGATCAGGGTAGCTTTGTTTCATTTCAGGTGTTGAATGTGATGTTGGTGGAGAGTGTGGTTGTTGCTTAGCAGCGGGGGAAAACAGAGACTTCCAACCTTTTGTCTTCTTGGGGTAACTTTCGTTATTTTCAGATTTTGGATCTGCAGTTGAAAAATGTGGTTGTTGCGTAGAACCAGGGGGAAAATGAGGGTTTACATCGTGTTTTGTCTCAGGGTATCTTTCTTTCCTTTGAGATGTCGGATTAGAAGTTGGTGAATGTGATTGTGGTGTATAAACAGGGGAAAATAGAGGCTTTGGGCCATGTGTTGTTTCAGGGTAGCTTTCTTTTCTTTGAGGAGTTGGTGAATGTGAATGTGAATGTGGCGTATTTTCAGGGTAGCTTTCTTTCCTTTGAGGTGTTGGATTAGAAGTTGGTGAATGTGATTGTGGAGTATAAACAGGGGAAAACAAAGGCTTTGGCCCATGCGTTGTTGCAGGGTAGCTTTCTTTCCTTTGAGGTGTCGGGTTTGAAGTTGGTGAATGTGGTTGTTGTGAATAAACAGTGGAAAACAGAGGCTTTGGGCCATGCGTTGTTTCAGGGTAGCCTTCTTTCCTTTGAGGTATCGGACTTGAAGTTGGTGAATGTGGTTGCTGTGAATAAACAGGGGAAAACAAAGGTTTTGGGCCATGCGTCTTTTCAGGGTAACTTTCTTTCCTTTGAGGTATCGGGCTTGAAGTTGGTGAATGTGGTTGTTGTGAATAAACAGGGGAAAACAGAGGCTTCATTGCTTTTGTTGGTTCTGGGTAGCTCTCTTTCCTTTCGGATGTCGGATAATGGGTTGGTTGTGTAGAAACAGATGAAACCAGAGGCTTTCCACCCTGAGTTCTCTCAGGGTAACTTTCTTTTTTTTGTAGAGTCGAGTAAGATGCTGGAAAATGTGAGTGTGGTGCATAAGTAGGAGAAGCCAGAGGTTTGTTACCTTCCGCAAGGATCTTCATGGCAGTGCCAATATCGTTTGTGGCCTGGCTAAGTGGAGGACTAGTTTTCTTGTAACCTCCATTGAATCTTGGCTTGCCATGATCATCTTGGTTGTTGCTATATGGACTTTTTACATAATCATCATCACCTCTCCTGCTGTCCCAATCCTCACGGGTCAATCTTGATCTTGGTGGTGAATCCCTTGTGTTGTTGACCCCATAGTCCTTGAAATGGCCAGCCTTGGGAGAACCTATGGAGTGAGTGAAGCTAGGATTTTCATAACCATCATTCTTATACTTATATGGACTTGATGCGCGATTATCTTGAAGGTGCAACCCTTCAAACCTATCGCGAAGAGGGCTTCCACTTGACTTCTCCCAATCTTTGTCACTAAAATCGCGATGCTTACTGTACTTGGGAGAGTCGTGATCTTCACTTCTCCAACTAGGCTTATTAGTGCTCCTCTTTGGAGAGCTCAAAAGAGGGGGATGAGTTGGTCGACTAGCTTCATTATGAATTTTATCAAAGAAGTCATGGACCTTCCTAGGACTATGATCGTCCCATTCTTCGCACACATCGTACTCGTCTAGTAGACCATAACTACGACGAACTTCAACAATTCTTTGAGCTCTCACCACATAGCCCTCAACGCCATGTTCGGTTGAGTAGGCAGTGATCACAGGATGACAGACATGATCAGGGTAGTCACTTACTGTTGTAATTGGCTTCCCCCTGTCATCTTGGTATCTTTGCGCCTCCTTGTAGGTTTTAAAACCTCCACCGTTTCCATAACCAGCCATAAACTATTCTTAGACTAGAGATGGGAAAACTATATCCTTTTCTCTGTGTGCTTAGTTTAAAGCAAGTTAAAACTTCTCCTTATATAGAAAAGTAGAGTATATGTTGCATATGGATCATTTCTCTTCTTTATTCTGTTTCTACTGTTTTAATCTTTGGATTCCCTTAGCTTTGTCCATAATGTGAAAGAACCAGATTCTTCAATACTTTGCCTGGCTATGAGGTTTTCATTTCCATTGATTTATATTCATGAGAGGGCTAATAGGGCCAAGCAGGACAAAGGGAACAAAATATTTTTTGTGAGAATCGTAGGGTATAAGAGATAAATGTGAATATTTTACTCTTCAAGTAAAGGATAAGATTGCGATTTAAGCCTCCAAGAATTAGAACCAGCTACTAGATAAAGATACTTGTAATTGGAATAGATTCTCTTCTTTTACTTGAAGTAAACTTCAGTAAACCTCTCTTCCAGGGAATTTAACAACAGAAATTACTATTTTTTGCTTTGTTTTTTATGATGATTGTGTCGGCCCTGCTTGCGCGCACCTCGACTAATTCCACGGGATATCTGGCACATCCCACGACCAACAGGTACCAGTTAACAATGTTCACCAAGGCTAGATAGATGGAAAAAAAAATCACCTAATGTTTTTGCCTAGGATTTGAACTTAGAACCTCATGGTTCTCAATCCACTTCATTGACCACTAAGTTACATCCTTAAGTGCTTCTTTTCCTTTTAATCCCATTTTCTTTGGACAAGGAACATTTTTATATTTAGAAATAACTGAATTTTAAACTTCTCATTTTACCCTTCAAAAATCTTATGGCATGCTTACACCGATAAGTGCCAAAAGATTTTAATTCTTTTTTCTTAAACGTCATGTCCAGTCAACCTACTTCATAAATTAAAACGGGGAATATGTATTTCAAAGAGAATCTAATGCAAACTTATCTGGATGAGCTAGACAATGAACCATAGAATTTGTATCCCTCAAATTCTTCAGTGAAATCCACCAACTTCAGCTCCAAACAACTTGTGATAACCAACAAATAGGTCTGGAATCTGAATATTATGCTTTTTAAGAACGGTATATATCATCTTGCTACTGTTGATAATTTGACTTTAACGATCCCAAAAAGATCTGATCACTGTAAGTACATTTATAACGATCAAATTAATGTCCCTTCACTAACAAGGTCAAAATTGTTGTAGTGGATCAGTAATTGATGCACATGTTAACTGGGACAAGTAACTGCAGTTGAGCTTTCAGACTGGATCAAACATTTAATCATCTAAAAAGATGTGGTACTTAATCTGATGACCCACAGGTTCAAGAAGCACTAAAATTTGTTAATCTTTGACTCTCTGCTGATTGCATGGTTCTATCCACACACATTTTCACATGATATAAGGCATGTGCTTTCATATTTTCACAAGAGGCAATACAACATATACTAAAAACTGGTTCTGCTTCATCAAGTTTTATCTGACACTGATGCAAGTTATGACAAAGATTTGATATTTAACCACAGTTTATTGGTGGGGAACTTGCTCATATTGGGACAAACCTAGTGGCAAAAAATATTATTATACAACATATAATTGAACCATGAATACATATACATCATTTACCAAAAAATAAATCTAACTTCTAACTGGTCACCTAATAATCAAATGTTGGGACATCATTAAACGTTGCAGAAAATGCTTTATGCACGGTCCGATCAATGACGCTTCGGTAAGGATCCTCCTCTCTTTTCTTAAGCAAATAATTCATGTTATTTTGAACTTCAGATTTTACCCGCAAGTACAATTCTCTTGCTTTCTCTCTGTCTTTCACCAGGTCCTTCCTTCCCTTCGTATGAATAGGTTTTCCAAACAAGTAGTAAAAACGACCGGGTATCTTAGGTAAAAGGCCCGGGAGATACAGCGCTTGGTTGGCAACCTCCCCGTCCATGTCCGCCCTATACAAACATTTATGGAACGGTTATAAGGATATAACAATAAAGGGTTCAGAATGAAACGAGACAATATTAGGAAACGAGACAAGATCAATATATTAGGATCTGACCTGACTGCTAAACCCCTCCTGGCTGCCTGTTCGTTATCACGCCTTATCCGATCACCCACTATAGGAATATTTTTTAGGTCGTCATAGTCGAGAACTAACTGAAATCAAAACAGATAAGATCAGCCAATCATATGTTGAGATATAGCACAAAACTAGTTCCAAGTCCACGTATGAAATATCTCTTCAGCTCCCCACTCTTATTCTATTTTCACTATGAAGCCACCCTCAAAATTTGAAGAATGAAGAGCTCTGTAGCTTACAAGGCATGCATAAAGCAACACTTTGTGTATATAGAACACATTCAATTTGTTGACATTTGAATGTCCGCATTTCTGTTTTTGGACTATTTGAAGAGAACTGCAACTTTATTAGGGGAATGCTAAGGTTGGCAAGAAAGGGCTAGGGGAAGTTGAGCTTAGGACCTTAAGCTCAAAGTTGGACCTTAAACCATCAGATTAACCTCTTGGAATTAGAGTATCCACCTTCCTCGAAGGATATCTTTACTATCCATTTTCAGTTCACTTTGGATATTATGTATTATAAAGAGTTTAACTCGTTGAAACTAGTTAAGAAACATATTGAATTAAGGAAAACACGCTGGCTCACTAGCTTAGATTGGGATGTCATCATTGCATCCCCACAAAAAGGAGAAGATGAACTAAAATGGTCAACGGTATTAAAAAGATACAGATTTCACAGAAGAAAAAAAGAATGGTTAGAGTGTTCAAATATGTTCATCTAATCAGATAAAAGTATCAATCAGTTAATACCGGAACAAAATGTAAAAATTAAAGATAACTAGTTTTCTGATTTCCGAAGGTTGAGATAGAGATTGTCATTGGCTCATTGTACAAAGGGGAGATAGAAGTACAAGAATCCCCCTTTGGACGGGAAATGGTGATAAAAAGGAAGAAGCATCTGCCCAGAATAATAATATTTAGTTGAACCAGTTACTATTTACAGATCAAAGGGGATAAGTGAAGAGCTCATCCTTGTTCTTCTCCTTCTATTTTCTATGAGCTAATTTCTCCGACAAAACTAAATTCTCCGAAAATTCAAAATACCCGAGAGACGAGAAAACTCTATGCACCTTCCAAATATGAAAAGAAACAAGCTAACAGATAGATAATCAAAGCTTTAAGGGAAGTAATATCAAGGAACCAAAGAGCATCACTATTTCTTCTAATGTAGCAAAGGAAAATATATGTAGGACATCATTAACAAACCTGTGCTATATCATCTTCCCCTACAACCCCAAATGGCACAATTGTCGCACCAAACCTTGCAGCCATTCTGATGAATTCTGGTTGATCAGGCCAAATCGCCTTGTACTCTTCTCCCTACAACAAATAGAAAACCATCAACATAGGGAAATAACATCACAAGGAAAAAACCTAACTTGACGACAATGAGGTTATTGTTATTTTCTTCTCATTCTAATGAGGTACACTGGAAGACAAGTAGACAACAGTCACCAGTTTTTCTCTTAAATTTACTTTGTGAATAGCAGTTAAAAAACAGAACAGGAAAATTAGTTTAAAAGAAAAAAACACTTAAAAGCAAACATGTCCGAGTACCGGTTCTAATATACCATTAAAAGAGACTATGACCAGATTAGCTCTATCGAAGTTCAAGAATATAAGGTGCTTGTTATTATGTTAGAAGTGAAGTATTAAAATAGCATCAATGCAAGCATTAACTTAAGAAAAAAATTTGAAAGGCATTCATCACCAAATGTCATCCAAACTCCAAAGTGGGATTTCTACAATTTTTTTCCAATGGATCTTTAATTTTTCGAGCAAGAAGGCATTGCTTTGTTATTTTTTCATTGTAAGATGTCATCATCAAATTAACAAGCAAATTGAGCTTTAGTTGTCCACTACTCGTTAAATCCTCAATTACAGAAGAAAATGTATCTATAAGCAGAGAATTCCAGTATTAAGTACCAGTAGTTCACATCCTAGCGAAAAGGTAAGGAACTGGAACTAACAATGATTTAAAGTGAATCACAATTTTAGCAGAGTTGTAGGTGAAGGCATGAATAGTAATAGTACAAGGCTTCCAATTTGAGAATAATAGAAAACAGAATTAATCTACTTTTGTAACTATTATGCATCCACTTGATGCCAACAATGAAATTATTTACTTCGTAAAAAAAAAGGGAATTAACCAAGGGGAACATTATGACACACCTTACGATGTAAGGCCTCACGGGCACCACCAGGATACAGCAGAACATGTGACTTTGTTGCAAGCAACTTAAAGAAGTTGCTGGCACTGACAGGCGTAGCTCCATATAGTCTCAGCACATCAGTGAATGAGCTTTCATTAGTTTGACTCTCAGTCAGCTGAGTAAACAATGTCGGATGTGCTATACCACGAAGTAAAATTTTCCTCTGCCTCAAATATTCTGAAACAAGAGGGGTGATTTCTAATCCCATAAGCATGTGATAACCGACCAACAACACAGGGCCTTCACATGGGACCCCTGCTAGACCTCTTACAATTTTCCCATTTTCCATTGTGGACAGCATAACTGGACTAGTAAAATTGAGATACCATCTGCAATATCATATTTGCATAATATTAGCCGCAAGAGGCAAGATATTAACAGATGCATTATAAATTGTTAAGGGAGCTGAAAATATGTGAATTTGATTGACGTATTAAAGGAAAAAAGAAAGACTAATTCATTAGGTTGTAGCTTCATGACCCAAGGCTTTTGAACACATTGAATTGACTGAAGTTCAATTTTTCTCCATACATAATTGACCAAATAAAGAAGCATGAGCTTTTGATGTAATGATAGATTTCGTCGCAAAGTGACGAACGTTATAGGTTCAGAATTCAATTAAGCACTCTCATCAAGGGATCAGACTCCTCACACCTCAGCAGGGCTGCATTTCAAAATTTGTACATGTTGTCTTATTGTTTTCAAAAGCAGATTAGGTAATAAGCATGTGTGCAACATGAAATTGTTTTTTCTTCCTAACACCTCTTCTGTGTTGATTCTTTCCTTCTGAACTAAAATATTGTTAAGAATTAAATAAAAAATACTACAGAACTAGATGGTATGTGGACAAAATATAATACATCTGAACAAACTTTGACATGTTACTTTCTCTCAGTAGAAAATTTTCAAATTACATCACATTGCGCATTCTCAGAGAAAATTCTTGATAAATTCTGTTGCATAAAGAAAACACACATATACTTTGCCCTAACACTTCCATAGTATTTCATTTAAAGCAGTAAAATTTCAAGGAGGAAACAACAAGCTTGGTCACAAGAAGAGAACGGAACAAAGGGGAAAGGAGCAAGATGTAAAAATTGCTGAAGGTTCAAATGGAAGGACTACCAAAGATCATTCAAATACTTCTAATGGCTATGTCAGTCATTCATGCCTATCAATGCTGCAGAAAGTGTCGATGAGGAACTGCTACATGAATCAAGTGACAGTCAAATGAACAGAGGTGAGATAGTGGAAAGGAATTAAATGTGTCCAGGTGAATAGATGCTTATTGCTGCACTGAAGCAAGTTAGCCATGCAATGTGCCTCACATCGATGTACACATACACATGGAGATTGAGAGCCTCGGAAAAGAGGAAGGTACATGTAAGGAAGCAAATCTGTGCTTTATATATGTGGAAACATGTAATCATTGATGTAGATACTGCATCTGTGGGCTTCAGTATGGTGGTAATTTTTCACAGATATTTGCCATACACCTTATAGGTCAAGGTGCAAAACTTTTATCCGTTTGGTTTTGCCCATGCTGTTTTCATATGTAAATGGAGCTTTTTGTGCAATGAACCTTCATTCTAAGAATTAAGTTCGGAAGGGAAGGATGACAAATTAGTGCATTCCTCTGCTAGTAATCACCCATTTGTCTAATCACTTCCAAATTTACTTATAATGCAACTGGGATTTCCATCTCCTTTTCCCCGTGAAGGATCATGAACTCGTAAAAATCATAGTTGACCAAGGTGGCAGTGATTATTTTGTTGTTTAAACTGAAAATCAACGTAGGAATTCATCGCCGATTGTCTGATATACTTGTTTCTGCCTACATCGTCTTTATTATTAAAGGAGAACAAATTAAGGTTACTTGAATTTGTTGGTCTAACTACGTGGGATTCACAATTAAGACTTTCAATTAGCTTAATGTTATATTTCATGTTGACCCTCGTTTGTGTAAATTAAATTTGCTCGGAAGGTATGTATTTAACCATAGACCACAGCGGGGAAAACTAGAACTTGGGAAACTAAAGGAAAGAGAAGAACGAGAAAACAAAGAAGAACTCAAGGGGAAAATAGAAAAAGGTAAAAGGATAAGCTTATGCTCGATGGCCTACTGCAACAAAGTGTTTGCCTGATTAACCGTATGCTCAATTACCTATTGTCCTTGAGTGCGTTCTTGAATTCTGACTCACTAGGAGGCAGAAAATCCATGACATAATCGTGCCTTTTCGAACGACGATATTTGCTAGTACTTTTGATGATGGTTAGCAGATTAATACCATCTTCCTGCACAATTAAAATGGCAATCAACCCAACTGTTACAAAGTCCCCACAACAGAATCCATCCACATATTGTAAGGTCATATTACAGAAATAAAACTACCAGTCACCAGACTCATCACGAAACGCAAGAATCCAAAAAAATCTCTAATGTTCTGCCTTTTGATTAGATTTTCCATTGCTTTCAGACAACTTAAAAAAAAGCTAAAACAGAGAAGACAAAAAATAGAGTTTCATCTACATTTTGCTAAAAATAGGATTTTCCATTCACTCACTCATGCATTGAGGATGTATATTAGTTGAAATGGAGAAGGAATAGGTGCCAACTTATCTTAACCCTAGCCAGGCATGAAGTTCAGATATCATTGTAGCTTTAAATTTTAGAGAGCGTTTAGAAAATGTATGTCAAGATATATAAGTTAAACTGCAATATAAGAATAACAAAGAAAGAAACGGAAGAAGGCCTTCTATATGATAATTAATAGTTGTGTAAAATGGACTATTTTATTTTTCTAAAGATACTTTTAGTGCAGACTTCCTGTTGAACTTGATAAACTTTTTAGCGTTCTCAAATACTAAATCTAAAATGTCCAGACACACTTGTCTTATGGAAATCTTTTACATTACTCAATGGTTCTCAGTTTGAAAACTAAGAAGTGCAAGTAGCAAGCGCTGTCATATATTTGAAGGTGGGATAGTCGATGTAAAGTGTAAATAATTAAGCAAACAGCTTATTTAGCTCATTAATTTAAAGCAAGAACTCAAGCTGCAGGATTCTAGTCTAGTGGTAAGAGCGCAAAAATGTGACGTGTAGGTTAGGTGCATGCCATGAGTTCGAATCCTTTCGCAAACAAAAGCCTAACATTTAAGTGGAAAAGGGTAGAGGGGCGGGCCATTATCCAGCAACCAGCAAGTTTCAAACCGTGCAGCATTGGCCCTCAGGATTTCTCGGTTATCAAAAAATAAAAAGCCAAAGTAAGAATCCGATGTTGTCTCAATATCTATTTTTAGGATTACTGCCTACCAGAGAAACAAGAAAAACAATTGAGAATTAGATCAAATTATCAAATTTAAAAACACTACAGAGTTATTGAGGCTCTCTACAGCAACCATCCAATTAAGTTTACTACATATATACTAAGGACAATAACTACTCGAAGAAAGCAGATGGTTATTTTTGAAAAACAAAGAAGCATGATAAGATCCCAAAAGGAGAACTCCTCACCTACCAATAAAATAGTATGCCCATTGTCTTTGAAGTATCGTACTTTGCAGTTTCTTAATGAATTTGCAAGCCTCTGAGCTTCATCTCCACTTGGAAGCATGTTATCCTTGCCACTATACATTGCAATTCAATTCGATCACTTCTTTAAAAATGTTTATCCGATAGGCAGAAAAAATTCAAGCTCATGCACGCATGGAATACAAAGAGAATATCCTACAGAAGATTTTAGCATCATTTTCAATTTTCCCTCACAAGGCAGAATTATGCTCGTAAGGATATATATCAATGTAGGTTTCATGAGATCTTTTTTATCTTTCAGAACATCAACTAAGAAAGGTTAAACACATCATAGAACCTAAATGGATAATTATGACGGAAAATTGATGCTTTTTAACTATTATGACACCTAAAGCTTAATGAATTACTGATGAATGCCTAAGTAGAGTGTGTCTTTCACCTTCAGTTTTGCATGAGTTATTGTCCCAGGTACAAACACATGAAACTGATTATTGCAATTTCACAAAGCGATGGATAAAACTACTCCATAATGTACTGTACTCATGAACTTCACCTTCACTGTGGTGCAAGATATTTGAAGTAAATGTTTTGGTTCAAACACTACTTCATATGCTTCAAACTGTATGAGATGATCGATGATAAAAAGAAAAAGAAGAGAAAAGAAAAAACAAATCTTCAGAATTGAGGCATAAGCTTTAACCTACATCTTGCACTAAAAATTCACTCACAATAATATAAAGAGGACAGAGATCAGACCTAGCAATCACAAGTACTTCAGCATTAACAGCATGGAGGCGGGAATTTGAATAAGATGAAGCAGATCTAAGAAGCTTCAACTTCCAGAGAAGAGTTTCCTTCGGTATGATATCAGCTAAGCCCTGAAGAAACGGAGGGGGATACAATTACTGTAACATGAATGCTATGCAGTTTCCTTATTGGAGCAAAGAGACCAGAAATTTCAAATCATTTGACTATCCCAGCATAAGAATGATTCAATCACACTAAAGACTCTGTGCCCCATTAAAGACTTGTTTCCATCAGGTGCAGTATCGATCCCAGCTTATCAATAGTTTTGGTTGTTTAAGTGAAACTCCTCCATGCCCGAGAAGATTTTGTGGCATCAACTCTCCAATATATCTTTAAACGGTATTATTAAAAGCCATTACTGCATTGATTTACATACAAATTATGAGCAACTTTCTTTTCAGATACTTAGCTGAAATATTTAGTTCAACGGTACGTGTCATTCACTGTCTTGGACATATACGTTGAGAACCTTCGAGCGTGAGTTGCAACTAGGGGTGGCAACACTAGCCCAAACTCATTTGACCCGCCCAAGCTTTAATGGGTCTGGGCTAGAGTGATTTTGAAGATGGGCTGATTTGGGCTAGCCCAAGTTGACCCATCACAAATCATCAACCCAAAGTGACCCATCAAATGAGCCCAAACTGACCCATCAACTGCCCTTCGTTCAAAAGTATAAAAGCTACAAAACATGATTAACTTTTTTTTAAGAATTATTTTCTTATAATTTTTATTTTTTAATTTTTTTTATCTTTTTGCAGTCTAGTCATGAGATGTTCAGTCATTCATTCCAGGAAATTTGTTTTTATTTGATAGTAAGGTCGGTCTGAACTAACGTTCTGGTTAATCTCATAGTTATGTCCTAAAACTGAAACTAGTACATACTATATGATGATGCTAAAACCAGAATGCATACAGAAGTCTTCCTGTGGCACTAGCAAAGCCTAAATCCAGAAGAATCAACATAATGCAAGAAAAACATTTATTGATAAGGTAAATAATTTTATTGACATTGGGAACAAACTCCCGTATACAAGCAGAACTTACAGAGAGGTGTGCCAGCAAACCAGTGAGGTTGTCAGAGAGACGTTGAATAATTTGTCCAGGAGGAAGCATGGAATCAATGTTAACCATCGCCATCTTCATTGGATCACCTGATGCATAAATGACGAATTTTTGTTGACAATATGAAGGCAGTTGCAACTGCATACTGTTCATGAAATGTAAAAGGGAAAAGGAAAAAGGGTTATAAGACATATCCTCTTTGACGGGAAAAGGACAAAAGGTTTATATAAGACATGTCCTCTTTGACACAATTTTCGAACAGGAATAAATCAACACGAACCAAGAATCCATAAGCAATTTAATTTTGGGTTGATTTATGGCTCCAAATTCACCATTTCTCGTAAAGTTCCCAAACTACTCAGCGGAGTAATCAAGATTTATAAGTCTGGTACAAGTTTCTTATAGAAGAAACTCTACATTATGAGCACATGAAATATTATTCAGCTAAAGAGGAAAATGATAACCATCAAGAAACACGTGAAGGCTATAATAACAAGAAGAGCAAAATAGGGATATTGTTGAGGTCAGAAATCAAAGAAAATCTCAACAAATGCACCAAGAGTAAACTTGGTAGTTAGAGATGGTTATATTCCAGGAAGAGATGAATTATACCCATAACAAAGCTCAGTAGATATGGGACCGTAACATGAATTTCATCAGGCAAAGACTCTAGAAGAGGAAGCAGAGGTTGGAGTTGTGTCCTGCCAAATGAAGTAGCTGAAAAATGTAGAAACTAAAAATTAGAGGATGGATCATTGATGCAGTGGCATGCCAAAAAGAGTTACAATAAGAAAAGGCTATCTTTCTGATAGCTTACCTGGATTAGCTAATATCAGAACAAGGTCAATCTTAGGATTATGAGCAGCAACAGCAAGAGCCAAGCACCCTCCAAGTGAATCTCCAACTAAATAAATTGGCTTGTTTGGAGATGAAGCATGCTTCAACCTCACAGTTCTCTCGACAAATTTCACCAGTTCTATAAATTTAAAGCAAATAGAGTATAACCATAAACTTTCTTCTGTTCCAGCTATAATAAATCTCACATGCAAATGTTCCGTAAGCAAAACACATCGATATAGAATCAACATATGTCAAAGCAAATATTCTGAGGTCATAGCTGAATTCCAAACTTCCGAACTTTACCATTTCTTCATATTTTTTGAAGCTTTGGCAGGCAGTTAACCATACGAAGACAACTATAAAGAATCTTCCAACTTACTTGTGCCAAGTCCTTTCCGTATCCCCCTCCCCACCTCCCAAAAAAAAAAAAAGAAAAAAAAAAAACTAAGTAGTCCCCAAAGACAACAGATTGAAAGAAGAAAAGAAGTAGAAAACATAAACTCCAATTTCTTCTCTCCTCAATTTTTATTACCTGACCATGTGGTCCAATAGTTTGCTTCTTAGTTTGATCATTTAAAAGAGAGACATATGCGAGATAATTGGAGAGACATACAGAATTCCAAATACCACCCTCTATATTGATTTCCTTCCATCAACCTCACTGTGTTTTCTTCAAGAAGTCACCCTAATTCTTTCTACCAACCTTGCAAATCCAAAAACCTATGAATCTTTTTAACAGTGACCTCTTTCGCTCTATGGTAAAGTTTCTAATTGATACTTATTGCAAATATAAATATAAATTTACAATATATGACTTCTCCGCTGAACCAACCAATATATGCACAAAACACTAAATAAGGTAAGAAATATTATACCGTCAAACGGTGTTCGATCATACACAGGAATATGCAAGCACCAAACCTGAAAAACTCTGCAACAAGCAATTATTCAGTAAAGAATTTGTACTGAAGTGTTTAAGAAAAGGGCCACTGAACTGTTTAACCACAGAGTAATGAGCCTTACTATATGAAATCAAGCATCATATCATATAGAAGGTTAACTAACTTTTCTACCACAAGTATTTATAGTCATAGTAAGAGGCCCAGGGTATATGCACAACAAGCAACAACAACTACTACTACGCCTCGGTCCCAAACAAGTTCCACGGAATGGCATTGAAGAACAAGCCACAGACACGATATAAAACACAACTGATAGTTTTTTATATGTGATGATTGCAATGTAAGATAACAAACAACAAGAACATACCTAGTGTAATCCCACGATAATAGCCAGTCATATCTGCTTTAACACATGAAAAAGAAATGTCTTTTGCAACCTTTAAGGCGCAGAAAAGTAAGTGGAGAACAAATAAGCTAGGCCTAAAGAAATTGGGATTGATCGTGTACTAAACTTGATCTTAGCTAAAATGACGAGAACTACACTTGATCTTAGCTAGAAGGACGAGAAAGGTATTGGCGTTGGCCTTATATTTTTTACTTGCGCATGATTTTAAGAGGCCAGCTTAAGTTAAAGAATCTCATGCTTGTGGAATAATGAAGCTGGCTGATTGCTGCCTCAGCATCAATAAGAATAATACCAGAACCAGACAAGTATTTTTACATGTTATAGAAGAGTGTGGAACTTACTTCCCAAGAGCCTTCTCATGCAAAACAAGACCCATTCCAGTACCATCCATTCCTATACATTGGAATCGCTTTCTAGTTAGTCATCAAAAATGCTAAGAAAAACCTCCACAAATTTAACAATAAAAACTGTATCCTCGCAACAGCATGCATGACTTGCTGAAATGTACTGCTACATTAGATTGATTCAAAGGCTTTCCTAAAATTTTAGGACTACCATACTGATATTTATTCCCCTGTCTATTCCACGAAACTAATATAAAAGCTCTATACCAGAATTATTTTTGTTTTCATTTTGAAGATTACCAGGCAGAAAAAGGAGGAGAGGAGAGTCTTCCAAAGGAGGGCCAGCTGATATGGGAGTAAACCACCGCGGAGGACCTCCATCAGGCTTTATAATCTCCGATCCTATCTCAAGGTAATCCTTAACAGTTTGAGTTCCATATCCATCATCCCAAAGGGGTTCCAACTTGTTTTGAACATCCTCCTTGCTCTTCTCCTTAATAGGTGAAGCCAGACGACCGTTTTCCACATCAGCTATTGGGCTACTTTTCTCCTTTTCCTGAATAGAGGGCACACCGTTAACAGAATCTGAAGACAATAATGTGGAATCCCTGCTAGCTAAGCACGTGGTTCGAGCTATACACTGAGGCTTATAGTCTGGGCTAAAAGCAAAACGAGGGGCTGCCCAGAAATTTTGCAGAAGAGAAGCCATGGTGGGCAACAAATGGTCACAAACTGCAAAGTTCAAACTTCTGAAACAATTAATGAGTAGGCTCCAAGAAAGAGTCTCTCTCTCTCTCTCTCTCTCTCTCTGTATTGTTTATAACAATATCACTAGAAAGCTAATAGCTAAATATCTCATAATTTAACACACTTTTTCCATCACTACCATCAAAGGAAAAGACAAGAAGAGCAAGTAGTGAAAGTGAAAGAAACCAGAAGTGAATTCCTAACTTGCAAGAAATAGAGAAACTTGAAAACTCAAAGACTCCTTTAAGCGCATGAAATCTGAAAGAACCGACCAATTAAAATTAAAGAAGCTTAAAGCCACAAACTTTTGTCAGATGCGTGGCCAAAAAGAGGTTCACACAAATAATAACCAAAAAGTGTTCCCGGTGGACCAATCTAAACCACAGTACACGCAACACCAGTGCTTCATAGCTAATCCAGAACAGACAAACCTCTCAGTGGGATCAGAGATGTGAAGTGAAAGGTGCAGAGATATAGAATAGAATAAGGGAAAATTACAGCCCAATATCCTTCGGCTATTTAGTTTAAAAAATTAGTAATACACAGTTTATATTGATAGTGCACACCGACTGCACAGTTTATATTAAATATATATATATATATATATGTCTATACGTATACTAATGAAAGGTACATTTAGGTAAGTTTCGCATAGAATAAAGCATGTGGGGTCTGATAAAACTGCAAAACATACATGTGGGGTTACTTGAATTGAACTACTGTAACCTAACAACCAATGACAAGAATTTACAAGTTCTTGGAGATCTATCGAGATAATGAAGCACATGCACTGTTCAAAACATTAAAAAAAGATTGTAAAAGAAGGCGTGATTGGCTGTTTACTTACCAAGTTATATTAGAGATACACTTCCATTAATGAGAAAATAATTGGTAAAAGTGCTAGAACCTTTTCAAAGAATTGAGAATTTGCTTGAATTGTTTGATGGTGACAGTTGGTTGGAGAATTTGGTGTACTAAGTAGTATCCATAAAAGTTTCCTACTAGTACTTTCTATAAATATCAACCACTTTCCTTCTCTTTCTTTATTCCCTTTGAAAGAAATTTAACTAATTATTTTCCCATAACAAATTTTAACTAGTTCGTCATTTTTTTTTTGGGTAATTGCATTGGTTTCTCAGTTATTATTACTAGACGGCCTATGCCCGTGCTGCGCACGGGCCCAACACTTCGTATCTAAAACTTTATTTTATTCGTGTTTGCTACGAAAATTTATTAATACTTTTTAAAAGAGAAGACTTGTTTAAAAGAAAACTATTTTTCTCTCTTTGAGATAAAATAATATAAATATTTAAGCATCAGTTGATACTTTCAATTTTAATTTGATTAATTTAAAAGTGTAAAATACTTATTATTTTTTATCAAATTTTGATTTGGATAATTCTAATTCAAATTATTAAATTAATTTTACATGTTTGAAACGAAACAAAGTAGAAATTAATTTTCTATTTAAACGAAGAAATGCTATTTTTTAATTTTTGGTAAATATTCTCGGTTTAACTCATTTTACTTGTCATATTGTCTTTTGCATGGTTTTTTAAGGAAACGTAAATTAGAATTATAATTTGACTAATTTATCTTATTTATTATTTGATCTTCATTTGATATTAATCTCTTTTCACATTTATTAGAGTAAGAATAAAAATAAAAAAGTAATTAAGTTGTATCTTATTTTTTAAATATATATATATTAAGTATATTTATTTTAGTAAACATAATAAATAAATGACATGGCAGAATAGCAAATACAGCAATTAAGTATTTTGAAGAAAAGTAATAATATGAGGTTCATGTTTTTTGCTGTGCAATAATTTCATTTGCTCTCACTAATGGGTTAATATGCATGTGACAATGAATCCACTATTATTGACTTGATGGGGATACTTTGAGAATTACATTAATATTGTTTGATTTTTTAGTATATGGGGTGCACGCTTTTTTTTTACGTTGCCTTTTTTTTTTTTAATATGGGGTCCATTTTTTTAATGAGTTTGGAGAAGGTGGGGTCCACTTTTTTTCATGAGTTTTAAGTATGTTGTTGTACAATATTTCATTTGCTCCCACTAATGGGTTGATACGCATGTGGCAATGAATCCATCATTATTGATTTAATTGTTTGATTTTCTAAGCACTTTTTTTTTAACATTGTTTGTTTTTTTAATATGGGATTCATTTTTTTTTTAATATTGCTTGATTTTGTTAATATGGGGTCCACTTTTTTCCCCGTGAGTTTGGATGTGGTGAGTTCCACTTTTTTTTTTTTAATACTGGTTGGTGTTTAATATGGGGCCATGAAGAACTTCTATTTTTTAATTTTTAGTAAATATTTTTTGTTTAACTCATTTTACTTGTCATATTGTTTTTTACACGATTTTTTTAACGAAACGTCAATTAGAATTATAATTTTACTAATTTACCTTATTAATTATTTGATCTCCATTTAATAATATTTTTTCTTTTATGACATTAATCTCTTTTCACATTTATTAGAGTAAGGAAAAAATGAAAAAGTAATTAAATTCTATCTTATTTTAATATATAAGTATTTTAAGTATGTTGCTGTACAATAATTTCATTTGCTCCCACTAATGGGTTGATACGCACGTGGCAATGAGTCCATCATTATTGATTTAATTGTTTGATTTTCTAAGCATTTATTTTTTAACATTGTTTGTTTTATTAATATGGGATTCACTTTTTTTTAAAATATTGCTTGATTCTGTTAATATGGGGTCCACTTTTTTTTTCCCGTGAGTTTGGATGTGGTGAGTTCCACTTTTTTTTCTTCCTTTTTTTTTATTGCTCGGTGTTATTTAGTATGGGGCCCACCCTTTTTTTTAAAGGGACAACAGACGATGAAGTATGGGTCTAAACCCATGCTTTATATAGTTTTTTTTTTATATATATTTTATATTGCTTGGTGTCGTTTAGTATGGGGCTCACCCTTTTGGACATTATTAGTTTGCACTATTTTTATGCATATAATATATATATATATATACTATGTTCAAAACACGATTGATATAACATTGTAATTTGTGCTCCGTATCTAAAACTTTATTATATTAGTGTTTGCTAAGAATACAAAGTCTGCACTTTTTTTTTTAACATTGTTTATTTTTTTAATATGGATTCACTTTTTTTAAAAATTTTTTTTATATATTGCTTGATTTTGTCAATATGGGATACTATGTTCAAAACACGATTAATATAACATTGTAGTTTGTACTCCGTATTTAAAACTTTATTATATTAGCGTTTGCTACGAATACGCATGGTGTTTAATATAGGGCCCACAATTTTTTTCACATTTATTAGAGTAAGGAAAAAATGAAAAAGTAATCAAATTCTATCTTATTTTAATATATAAGTATTTTAAGTATGTTGCTGAACAATAATTTCATTTGCTCTCACTAATGGGTTGATACGCATGTGGCAATGAGTCCATCATTATTGATTTAATTGTTTGATTTTCTAAGCATTTGTTTATTAACATTGTTTGTTTTATTAATATGAGATTCACTTTTTTTTTTTTTAATATTGCTTAATTCTGTTAATATGGAGTCCACTTTTTTTTCCCGTGAGTTTGGATGTGGTGAGTTTCACTTTTTTATTTATTGCTTGGTGTTATTTAGTATGGGGCCCACCCTTTTTTTTAAAGGGACAACGGACGATGAAGTATGGGTCTAAACCCATGCTTTATATAGTTTCTTCTTTTTTTTATTTTTATTTTTTATATTGCTTGGTGTTGTTTAGTATGGGGTCCACCCTTTGGACATTATTAGTTTGCACTATTTTTATGCATATATATACTATGTTCAAAACACGATTGATATAACATTGTAATTTGTGCTCCGTATCTAAAACTTTATTATATTAGTGTTTGCTAAAAATACAAAGTCTGCACTTTTTTTTTTGACATTATTTTTTTTTTTAATATGGGATTCATTTTTTTTTATATATATATTGCTTGATTTTGTCAATATGGGATACTATGTTCAAAACACGATTAATATAACATTATAGTTTGTGCTCCGTATTTAAAAATTTATTATATTAGTGTTTGCTATGAATACGCATGGTGTTTAATATGGGGCCCACAATTTTTTTTAACATTATTTATTTTTTTAATATGAGATTCACTTTTTTTTTAATATTGCTTGATTTTGTTAATATGAGATTCACTTTTTTTTTCCCGTGAGTTTGGATGTGGTGGGTTCCACTTTTTTTTTTTTTTTTAATACTGGATGGTGTTTAATATGGGACCCATAATTTTTTTTTAATATTAGTTGTTTAATATATATGGGGCCCATAATTTTTTTTTACATTTTTTTATGGGCCTGTTTAATATGGGGCCCAATTTTTTTTTTTATATATACTATGTTCAAAACACGATTGATATAACATTGTAATTTGTGCTTCGTATCTAAAACTTTATTATATTAGTGTTTGCTAAGAATACAAAGTATGCACTTTTTTTTTACATTGTTTATTTTGTTAATATGGGATTCATTTTTTTTTGTTTATATATTGCTTGATTTTGTCAATATGTGATATTATGTTCAAAGCACGATTACTATATTATTGTAGTTTGTGCTCCGTATTTAAAACTTTATTATATTAGTGTTTGCTATGAATACGCATGGTTTTTAATATGGGGCCCACAATTTTTTTTAACATTGTTTGTTTTTTTAATATGAGATTCACTTTTTTTTAATATTGCTTGATTTTGTTAATATGGGGTCCACTTTTTTTTCCCGTGAGTTTGAATGTGGTGGGTTCCACTTTTTTTTTTTTTAATACTGGATGGTGTTTAATATGGGGGCCACAATTTTTAATATTAGTTGTTGTTTAATATATATGGGGCCCACAATTTTTTTTTTATTTTTTTATGGGCCTGTTTAATATGGGGCTCAAATTTTTTTTTTATGGGCGGGAGCCACAACGGACGACGAAAAAGGATGTTAGCTCCACGTGAGAGCCTTTTAAATAAAGGCTAAAAAGGCACTCATCAGTCAGCTCGGCCCCTTTCCTATTTCGCTTTGCCGCAAATCAATTCCTTATATAGAATGCAGATCGACACATTCAATGAAGCAGCCAGTACGGCAGACAAGCTGCTCTGTGATCTTATTCTTCTCCAAGACCCGATGCTTCATCTGCCCCCAACCAGTGCTTCTTAATAGTAGTAAAGTTTATTTTTTACCATTGTGACATTTCACTAGCATATTTAACTTTTAATGAATTAACATAGATATTTTTAATCCTTTCTAAATAGTAGAAAATTGATTTTATAAAATTATTTTAAAACTATATTTCCTTGAGATATGGAAATATAATGCAAATACAACAGTGCTATATCAATAACTAATTGGTTTAACATTAATTAATTTGTCAAATTTATAAAAACTTACGAGCAAAGAATCAAAAATTCATATTCCAATGGTTGAAAGTAAATTGTGTTTTCCCAAATGTCAAAGTTAAGTAGAGTAATATTTTTAAGGTTAAAAGTATAAATTTACATAGTAAGCAAGAAGAACACTAGTTTTACCTAAAAAGTTAAAGTTTAGCAAATTTTTCCAATATTAGAAGCAATTTGCAATCTAACCCCCTTCCTCGAAATGTTATATACCCTATATGAATTTGGCATATTACATGTCAAATTATCAATCGTTACACAATAATTACATCAATAAAAAACTTACTCATACTTATTGCTAGTACCAATTTCATGAACTTTTTTTTTGGTACATTGAAAAAATAAACTAAATAAAGATCTTTAAAATGTTCATAAGCAACGGTGCTTAAGTATGCTAGGAGAAGAAACTCTATATCATTAAGCAACGGTGCTTAAGTATACAAGTGTTTTACTTTAGAGTATCAAGGTCTCTTAATGGTTGTCCTTCATTTGCTAAAAAGTCGGCACAATGAATCAATTCATGAATAGCATAACAAGTTATTACCTAATCATAGTAATTAGCGTATTTTGATGTAAACATTTGTATGTATAAGGATTTTCCTCACATATTATCATGTACCGTGACATTTTCTTTTTATTTTTCCGGGAAAAGATGAGAGGACCACCACGTGACCTAATTTTTAGGAACTTTTTATGAGAAAAGGACCAAAATCATACATTATGTTTGGGTTTGGATTAAAATAATACATATTCTTTCACATGGAGCACTAATAGTACATTATGTTTGCATAAGTGGTGCACTTTTAGTCAAACTCCCAAATATTTTTTTAGAAATTTAACGGAAAAGAACAAAAATGCCCCTGAACTTTTAGAAAAGGTATAAAAATACCCTTTATTCATCTATTTTACTAAAACTACTCCTCAATTCAACTTTTTGGCTCATTTATTCCCCTTGACTAACGGACAACACTAATTTTTTTTTAAAAATATTTAAATTGCACATGTCATTTTATTACTGAAAAATTGATTTATTTTTTTAAAAAGAAATCTGAAAAATCGTTATTTGTAGAATAAGGAAAAATAATTTTTCAACACCCGTTTCTTTAAAAAACAAATGTAGTAAGCCTTTTATATATATAAAAAAAAACAGAATTGGATTTTCATTAAAACATGTGGAATTTTTTTAAATTTGGAAAACTTTTTTTTAACGGGTGGAAACCCCATTTTTTTTAGAAAATTCAATTTTTAAATCTGAAAAACTGATTGTTTTTTTTAAGTAAAATGTGCAAAACTAATACTCCATAATTTTCTTCTAGATTTAAAAAAAGATAGTTTTCTGGTTTTTTTTTTAAACACAGTTTTTCCATAAAAATTTTATTTTTTTCAGATTTTTATAAAAATCCAGTTATTCACATTTTGAAAAGAAAAAAAAATTAGTGTTGTTCGTTAGTCAAGGTTTTACTCGTTAAAAAAAGTTTTCCAAATTTAAAAAAATTCCACATGTTTTAATGAAAATCCAATTCTGTTTTTTTTTTTTTTCATATATATAAAAGGCTTACTACATTTGTTTTTTAAAGAAACGGATGTTGAAAAATTATTTTTCCTTATTCTACAAATAACGATTTTCAGATTTCTTTTTAAAAAAATAAATCAATTTTTCAGTAATAAAATGTCATGTGCAATTTAAATATTTTTTTTAAAAAAATTAGTGTTGTCCGTTAGTCAAGGGGAATAAATGAGCCAAAAAGTTGAATTGAGGGGTAGTTTTAGCAAAATAGATGAATAAAGGGTATTTTTATACCTTTTCTAAAAGTTTAGGGGCATTTTTGTTCTTTTCCGTTAAATTTCTAAAAAAATATTTGGGAGTTTGACTAAAAGTGCACCACTTATGCAAACATAATGCACTATTAGTGCTTTATGTGAAATAATATGTATGATTTTGATCCAAACCAAAACATAATGTATGATTTTGGTCCTTTTTCTCAACTTTTTATCGTTTTATAGCTAAACCATGAAACCAAAAGAAAATGGAACAAATAAGAAGGCAAAATTTAACAAGTTATAGTACATCCCTCTTAATGTTGTGACCAGAATATAGAAGTTAGAGAAGGCAAAGACAGCTAAACAAGCTACGTACAGTCTTGTGATTGTACTTCCCAATAGTGAAATTTTTTCTTTTCCTAATTTGTATTTATGTTGAGGAATAATTTCTGACTCTTTCTTCCTATTTATTGGACCATTTTATTCCTTCTTTCTTCTTATTTATTTCATAATTTTGTTCATAATAGATAAATAAAGAATTTAACTTATATACATCTAACATTATAAAAATAAATTTACACATTATATATATTAATTTGTTATAGCAATTAACTTACCTTAGTTTCCAGGTTAGTAATTTTACTTTTACAAATAGTTACATATAAGTATTATTTAGTGGGATTAATAACGTAAAAATTAGTATCCGCAAGCAGATAACTTAGTTAGTTGATAAATAAAATGTAAGAATTTTCTGCCGAGACATTTCCTTTATTCAAAATGTAAGTAGTCATAGAAAAACATTCCTGCATTTTTTTTTTTTTTGACTACCTACAACTTGCAGGTTTTATATTTAACCAGGTATTAAGAAAGTGAAGAGGATAACAAACGAACGATAATTAGAATTAGCTAGAATAGACGATAAGGTTTAGCTAGAACAGACGATAAGGTTATCCCGTGCTACAATAATTTATGCGTTTCCCATGTCGTTTTGTCTGTGTTGACTTCTGAAATATTGTACCGCGTCCGTTACTGAAAGTTTTGTTGATCATAAAATATTAGAACTTATGTCATTCTAATTTAATTAATTTAAAACGAGAGAAAAAGAGGACACTTGGAGATTTACATATCTATAGACTATAGTAGGACAAAAGAAGACCAAATTAAATACAAAGAAAATTAGCAAGTTCTAAGGTCTAACTAATGAATATAGTTTTACAAGTAAAATTTACAAAATATAAGCTTGATCAAAGCTTAATGTGACCCTTAAAGCTCACGTTACATATTTTAATCCACTTGAAAATGATGGAGAAATTGAACTTTTTGACAAAAAATCATACGTCAACTCGTATCAATTCATATTCGGTCTTTTATTTCAATTTAACTTGAAATAAAAACCTAAGTCTGAAAAACGAATTAGAGAACTACTTTTTCATACTTTGAAATCTCTATTTTAAGTTTCCATTCACAGTACTTCAGCTTTTAACTTCAACTTTAATATCCCTTTCTAACTTCAACATCAAATGATATTTTTTCTTCAAACACCGAATCATGTCTAAATAGGTCAACTCAGATAATGTAAAGAAAACTGAGACATACGAGACCAAATTATTTCTCGAAAACGATAATATGCGAATGAGACTTAGACTTGAACATCTAAATGTTTAAACCTTAATAAAGCTACGTATTATGACGTCCCTTTTTCTATCCCTAACAAATATTTATTGCAGTACTACACAATTTGGGTGGAAATGGATCTTGTCTAGATTTTCCTTGTCATTATTGAGCAATAATAAATAAAATAATCATTACGCTAGTGTTCTGTTTAGCAAAGTTAAGGATACCCCATAAAAAGTGATATTTGCTCAGTGATGTTGATTTCTGTAAAGTTGCTTTTTCCGTTCACCTAAACCTTGTGGGTAGAAAGAAGAATAAGACACGTGTTTGGTCAACACACTAAAAGGTCATATATCAGAAAGTTCGAACGGAACGATATACTAACATAAAACTGTTTGATTTAAAGTAAATATCGTAAATAATATTTTCTGAGTTAGAATGTCGAAGCTTTATATTTAGATGCCTAAATTAATATTTCCATCCATTTCATAATAAGTGGTTTTTTTAGGTTTTTTTATTTTGTTTCAAAATTAAATGGTGCTTTGGATTTTAAAAACAAATCGATCTTATTTTTTCAAAATTATCCTTATATTTACACAATCAAAAATCATTAAGTAATTTTTTTTTTAGATATTTAATTTGGGATAAGTTAGTAAAAATATTTTTTTTTAAAAGTGCGTAAGCTAAAAAAATTCACTTATTATGAAACGGAGGAGTAATGAACAATAGTAATAATACTAGATAGTGGATACTACTACTCTGCGTAACCTGGTGTCTTGATGTGGTGCTGGACCTTACTCAACGTTCAGCAGTTTGTATCTGTGAGACTGACCTATCGTCCTTTCACGAGTTGGTTTACCTACCAGCTGGCTAAATTTTGTCATTGTATAAAAAGAAAAAAACCTTGAGAATTGAATTAAGGACGGATAAGATTAGGCAACTGAAAACTTTTTGAATGATTAATCAAGTGTAGATAGCACATAACTTTATCTGATTAAAAAAGCCAAAAACAAATCACTTGATTAGGTTATGTATCGTTATCAGATCAAGTGCTGTGGTATACGTACTTAATAAAGATATATACAATCTTAGGCTAGATGTGTTTGTCAAGTGACGTGTTTTTGGTTTTTTAATCTGATATTACTATGCTAGCTCCAGGTCGACAATATAGCTTTTATGATGCCTATTTAAGTTCCTTGAAATAATTGCTAACTGTTTGGATTTTGGATTGTCAATTAAACTGAACATTTTGTCTGATTTAAATATCAGATTTTCACCTTATACTCCCTCCGTTCACTATTACTTGTCCACAATGGACTTTGCACGTCCCTTAAAGAAACAGTAAATGAAGTGCATATTTGACCATAATACTCATATTAATGATGTATAGATGAACTTGGGAAATGATTTGTGGAATGAGTAGTTAATTGTTAAGGGCAAAAGAGGAAAAATAAAATTGTCTTTCTCTTGATATGCTAAAGTGGACAAGTAAAAGTGAAAATTTAATTTTAGTATAGTGGACAAGTAAAAGTGAATGGAGGGAGTAGATGGTAATCTCATATGAGAAAGTTATACATATCATCAATTAAAAAAAATCTGGCTATACACGTTTTCCAGTTAAAATGAATATCACCGAACACCAGTTATAGATTTATTTTAGTAGGATTTGAAGATAAGTGAGTTGTATCCGATCCCTAAAACTTCTTTAAAAACTAGAATTTAGAGTAAATAAGGAATATATTGATGATGATAAACAAGAATCCAAATCCACAGGATCTATATTCTTTACAACAGATGATCCTTCGCCTAAGACTTTGTGTAGAGAAAAATATGTTAGGGTTATCAGTGTAATGGGAGATGATCCTTCCTTCTCCCCTAAGCTATGTCTATAAAGCTAGACATTTTTACCCTAATATAAAGTGCAGATGACATGGCATGTCTAACGCACTAACGTTCATTCGTGCTGCAGCGCTCTGATCGAGGTAGGTTGATGTGACGCGGGTTGTTGGGAATGGAAAGACAGTTGCATTGACATCCCGGATGTCCTAGTGTCCGGTTGTTCAAGAGTACCCGGGTGCGCATTTTTCCCAATACACACGTGCCTCTAGCACTTTGTTTGGATGGTTGTTACGTATTGTTTCGTAATGTATTGTATTATATTGTATTGTCTTGTATCGTATTGTACTATATTATTTTGGTGAATACAACGTTTGTATAGATTGTATCGTTTCTCATCGTTACTTACTGCCACACGTCAACAATTTGAAGGACAAATCTACAAGAAAAGTAGTTTTTGTTTATTATTTAACTAGTTTTTGAATATGTGTGTTGCACGTATGTCCCTTGCTATAAGTACAACGTAACTGCATTAAAATTGTATAAAATAATATCAGAATAATGTGAATTACACATTAGCGCACGTATACAAAATAATTATTGCAAAGCTAAATTATTTCAGAAACTTTTATCGAATGAATTTGAGAAAAAATATTTTATTTTTTGGTGAAAAAGTTAAAATAGAAAAAACAAACCCAAATAAATATACCTTTTTGAAGCTTTATAAGGAAATTTCTTGATGAACAATCCTTTCAAATCTCAAATATTGGGGAAGAGAAATTAATCAATATTTTATAAGAAAAAAATATTATGTAATGTATGTCTTCTTCCCTTCTGTTCCTTTTGGAGATTTGTAATAAATCGGCTCATTTCCTTCTACTAAAATTATAATTAGTGTCGGAAATCATTTTCTCTCAATTAAAAACACTACACTTATCCCTAATCTATTGATATCTGTGAAATATAATATTTATAAATTCAAAATTATTCTAAGTGCCTGACGAAAATTACAATGTAAGACAGTTTATGCGTAGTATCTATCTATTTAAACTCGTATTCTTATTTCATTTACATATTAATTGCAATGAAAAATAATAATAGAAGGACATATTTTTATTATCCTCAATAGAGGAAGATGAGGTTTTAGCTGATTGTATGAACTTAATGTCCTGGATTCCAATTATAGCAATATTATGCATTAAGATAACTACTTACAAAGTTAAAACCAATATTACTTTTTTCCCAAAATTATGGGCACAAATTAAATGAAGGATAATGGACAAGAATCTTACAATTAGTGACATTAAGGATGCCCAGAACAATGCTCGTAAAAATAAATATATTATAATAAATGACATTAAGTCATTAACTATAGAAACATGAACCATCCCTTTCATCTTTTACATTTTACATGCACTTCTCACTGTATTATTTGTTTAAATGTATATATTTTAGTATAAAAACGAACAATCCAGCAAATAAATTAATCTAGGCATTTATCCGGCAAATAAATTAATTATCAATGAAGATATTGGTGGCAATAAAACTACATTTTTAGAGGTTGAGAGTTAGTAGCAGAAGATAAAAAGGCGTTCTCATGATGTAGTAGGTTAACATTAATTAAAAAGTTTTAAGAAAACATTTAATGGTATGTAATTTTACTTTTAATTAAAGGGTAAAACGGTCGTTTAACTTTTAAAGGGTGTTTTCGTAAACCAACTTTCAACTAAGAGACTTCCCACTTTTAGCATAATATGATGATATGATATGAATATCCTATTTTAAATAAAAACAAGCATTGTATTTAATCTATGATACAATTTGAATTGGGGAAAAACACCAATTCAACACTAAAACGCAGAATTAAAGGATAAGAAGAAATTGAGATGAGAATTGAAGAAAAGGGGATGAGAAATAGAGGATAAAAGCAAGACCCAATGAATAATGAACCTATGAGCAAACCTAAGTATATGAAACCTAGACCCTCTCAATTTGTTTCAATTCAAAGAACTTATACTATTTGAAATCAAGGCAAGGGAAATTCAATTGAATCCACAAATGAAAAACCCTTCATGAAATCAATGGAAATCGGTTCAAAACCAACAATGGAATCCACCATTAACTATTACTAATCTAAAGCTAATCCTAGCTAAACAATCTATCTCTCCAAAGGAGTATGCTCAATTCGTCATAATCTAAGTGATGAAAATGGTTTAGTTTAGTATTTATACTCCTAGACTAAAGAGACTAAGTTATTATAAAAATGCCATTAATGAGACAAGGGTCTTGTTTGGCTAGTTGGGATGTTGACTTGGAATTCGAAATGTTTCTTCCTTGCACAAATAGCCAACTCCCGGTCTTGTCCAAGTTTGCAAGTGTAGCCAATTTGCAGAAATGCCCCTGTTTGCACGTTTGGCCACTTTGCGTTAATACCTTTCTTGCACTTCTAGCCACTTGCGCATCTGGTCCCCTTTCTAGTAGCTTCTTTTTCAATTAACTCCCAAGCTACCTTCCACACATCATAAGCCATTTTGTGTGGCTTGTAGGAGCCTCCAAAGGCCTTCAATGCCATCCTTATCATCCATGCCGCTTGTAGAGCTTGAAGTTCCATCACTTGGCTTTGGATGTAAGTCTTTAGATAAAGTGTGCCAAGTAGGATCATATCATCCTCCCCTTCTTCAAAGGGATTCGTCCTCGAATCCGAACCTAGCAAAACCCAAGGGAAGACATACAAAAACATACTCCTCAAGGATTGAGGGTTAGCACACAAAGCAATAATCACATATTAATGCCGAGGATGAACAAACTTGTGGTACAACCACACATCTATGACAATAATGACTAACATTTGCACACATGAGGTATCAAGAAATCGATTCCTACTAGGTTCATGACATAAGGATAGAGTAATAAAACTAATGGATTCAAAATACAAAGTATGCGACTCGACATTGGTTCTATTTGACATGTAGCACAATGTCCAAACAAGGACACTCTCATTTTTCAAACAAGGACTCTCCCAAGATTATGCTCTCAAATCACACAAGGTGTAACCCGGATCAAATGGGATGAACATCCACCTAGTATGGTCAAGAACACCATCGGCTAGATCATAAGAGCCTTCTCCCACATAAGATGCACTCCCCATGTGCTAAAAATTATCATCATATGCAAATAAGTAGTAGAGAAAGGTATCATGTAAAATAATTTCCTCATCAATATCACTCTCCAATGTAACCTCACCATACGGTTCAAGGACAAGATTATCCAATGGGCTACTATGAAGTTGAACATGAAAGGAAGAATTAGCAATTTCTAGACAGGAATCACCTTCCTTTGCAACACTTTCCCTCCTCATAAGTTGATCATAATTCCTTAAAGGAAGATCTCCATCGTAGGGAAGAGTGTCATCATCCCATAGTGGATTACAAAACACATTATAGCCTCCAAAGGTGGCTACATGCTCAACATTGCAATACCAACTACTATGCATATCACCCTCACTAGTCATGTTATCATCGAATAGGACATTATCTTTTAAGAGAGAAGAATCTATGAACAACAAAGATTCAGAGCATGCAATTCCACTCTCATAAAGACAAAGGTCACTTCTCACAACACTTTCATGCATACGACTAGGTAAATGATCAATTATATCAACAACATCACTAAATTGAGGGTCATTAAGCACATCACCAAGTTCCTCAAATAGTGGATTTTCATAGCAAACAAATTGATCAACACAAGTAACCACACTAGTTGGACGCAAATCGATCTTGCTAGAAGAATCAATTCGGTCATCGCTAGGATCAACTAGTGGCTGTCCTAACATCTCACATGACAATGTACTAACACGCATATCAAGAGGATCAACACTAGGTGGACACAACTTGCACTTAAAGGAAGAGTCAAGATAGTCATCAATAGGATCAACTAGTGTTGGATCACCCATAATAACTACATTGTCAATTGTCATTATAGCACTAGGCATATCACAAGGCAAAGATTCATTAAGCTCATTTAGGGAAAAGATGTTACACCCCGTATCTTAGAACTAAGGTTAGACTCGTGTCAATAGATCTTTAGTGGAAAAACTGAAGGTTTGAACGTTTTGCGAAAATGGTTGATAGGACTACTTCGGGCAGCCATAAATCCTTGATTAGTTGGGAATTTGGGAAAGTACCCTTAATGAAAGTTGTAGTATGTAGAAATACCTTTCTAACGATATATGGACCAGGACAATGAGAGATCGGAGCAAGGAGGTAGGATCGTCTCAATATGGCTAATAGTAAGACACTTAAAATTCTATAGAATCGGCTAAGTTTTCGATACGTTTGCCTTGCGGTCAAATTTCGTGAAAATCCGTTGGGAATTTGAGAAAACTTTAAACATGAAAGTTGTAGCTCTTTAAAATAGATTTCCAAAGGTATATTGTGGAGCCCAAACAGAGCTCTGTACAAGAAGTTATGATCATTTTACCGAACACTGCATAGAATCGACACACGTCGCTTTTCAGGGCGCGTGAGGGCACGTGCGATGGCCCCGCTTTGCGGGACGATCGCACAAAAACACCCTCTCTGAATATTGACCTGCAGAATGTCGCGTGATGCACGTGCATCGCGGACCCATCGCATAACAGGTCGGGTTTCGGGTTAAAAGTCGGAATTTCGCGTTTTAAGTTATATTTAACCTTGGGGTTTATTTTCGTAACACCCCTAGTCACGAAAAATTACCCTAAAGTCAGGGAGAACAAGTCCCAAGCCTTAAGAACCCTACAAGGTAAGTTTTTATCATGATTCTAGGTTGAATTCAAGTCCCTAATCTCTTTCTAACTTGAGTAAACCTGTTACGTCCCGTATTTTTATACATTGGGACAACCCGGATTAACTATGATAATTTAAGGCCAAGACTATTCCGGGATTTGAAGTCGGGACTTTCAACCTTTGATTTTATTTTGAGACATAAGTTATATATGAAATTGATGGCATTGAACACTTAGGAAAAATTGGGACCACAATTCATAAAATTGGAATTAAAAATCTTGCCCAAAAATGGCCTTGTAGCCGTGTGGTCCACAAAAAGGTCCCACACATTGTGTGGCCAATTTTAATTGGTCCAACACATTGTGTGGGCCAAAGGCAATAAGGAGATATTTTAAGGGACTTAAAAGATGACTTCAAGTCATCTTCTCATCACTTTATCACTTAGAAAAAAAAGAGAGAGAGAGAGAGAGCAACAAGCCATGGAGGCTCACGGCTTGGACATGGAAAAAAAAAAATCAAGTCCAAATTTTGCCTCTCCAAAATTAATTCTTTGGTACAAACCCACTAATTAGAGGTCCCTAAGTAACGTGGAAGTGTCGTTGGAGCGAGCAAGCCATCAAATTTGTGGATTTCAAACCCTAGCCTAATGGTGGAGTAAAGAAGAAAGGTAAGAATTTTTCTTGCTTTATGAGTTGTGAATGTTTTGTGCACAATGTGGTATGTTAATATGGATGGAAATCATGAAATATAGCATGTTGGAAGTGGGTTGTGTGATGGGTGTTCTAGCCGTGTGTATGGGTGTGGTTATGTAAATGGGTGTTGTGACAAAATTGATGAATTAAATTCCTTGTAGCATGTTTGATTGTCGTAGAGCGAAGAAATAAATTAGAACCATCTATATGTATATATGTGGGTGTGGCCGTGCATGGTCCCAAATGTTTGTCAAAGAATGAATTAATATCGCTTAGCGTCGTAATGGTTATTGTGGTGACTGTTATGTTGGAAATGAGAGTTTAATGCCCGAAATTGATATGGTAAATGTGCGGACTGATTTGGAGAGCTTTGTGCATTGAATGCAATCCTTATATGTGAGAACCATTAACATATGTATATGTGTAGTGTGGACGAATGTGAGTCATATACTATGCCGAAGATCGCATTATTTTCGTTTAAGCGCTTTAGTGTCGTCGTTATGAATTCTAGTGGAAATAAGTGTTTAATGACTTAAGATTGATGTTGTGATTATGCGGGCTGTTTTGAGGCTTGTTGTGCGTTTGACGTAATTCGTATATTTTATGAGAAAATATATCGTTATATTGTGAATTGTTGATACAAAACATGACGTGAAAATGAGGAAAAATGAAAAAAAAAAGGGGCTGCTCGGTTAGGGACTGGTTTCGGCCAGCTTGGAATTTTTTTTTGGGATCGTTGGAAAAATTATGTGAATGGTTTAGAAGTCCTCTAATATTGTGGGAAAGGATTCAGGTTAATAATCGAATGTACGAACGATATCGTGGCTTGAAAGTAAGCCGTTGAATCGAATGTTTGGAAGGTTGTTGAAAGATGTAAAAGAGAGCTATTAATGTTGTTTTGCCTTTCGAATTGATTATCAATGTTACTAGGTTGGTTATTGTGGTTGTTGTTGTTGATTTTGAGCGAGATAAATTCTCGGGATGGCCTATTTACAGAGGAAGTGCTGCCGAATTTTCTGTAGAATTTAATGATTAGTTGGAAAGAATGGCTTAAGTGCCCTTAGCTAATGTTTGGTATTCGTTGGCGTATTTGTAGACCTTGGGGAGCCCGAGGTGTAGATTGGATATTTACTTTAGATTGGCCATCTTGGAGTGCGTACGAGGTATGTAAGGCAACTTCCTTTCTTTTTGGCATGTCTTAGTTTTTCATAGGCTAAATTAGAGCCTTAAGGAAATTCCAAATCCGACATCCGAGCATGTTATGATCCGTATATGTTCTTTGGCATTCTTATGCATGATTTGATGAAATATGAATCTTTATGTATTCAAAATAATTGTTCTCCGAACTTTGCACCCAAAGGGTTTCACTTTAAGGAATTCGTAAATTTGGAATGTCATATCTTTCGTATAAATGCTCGGATTGCTCCAATATTTTTATAAGAGTTTGCATTATGTATAATGAGTATCTTTTTCATAAGCGGGCCCGACTTGGGTAAATTCCCGTCCGTGGGTCCCGCGACTTCCCTTTATGTAATTCGGGAACTTTTGAAAGATTAGTATAACCATTATTTCGATTTTCAAATATGACCATTTTGCTTATGTTTGAATTTATGAAAATGATTTTATGCATATAACTACTCACGATTCTATTCGTGCATTCTGTTATTCCTTTCGCCGAGTCCCGGGCCGGTTCTGTTATCGTGCGCATTTTGATATACTCCGGAGTTATGCTGTGTTTATGGTTCACCGAGCTACTCGCAAAAGAGGGTCGGGTTCCACCTATACTTGGTGTTATGCTGTGTATGGCGTTATGTTGTGATGTGATATGTGACGGGGATACGGAGATTTGAGACTTTCTGGTGTTATGCTGTGTTATGGCGCCATCGACGGGCGGGCGACCATATTCCTCTGTACCCTATGCATGATTTATATTTTTAAACTAAACATTTTGATATGATTGGATTTGTACTTATGTTCGGCACTTCTGCTTCGTTTATGTCTCAGGTTTGTTTTCTGTATATTCTGCTTAGCATACTCAGTACATATTCCGTACTGACCCCCTTTCTTCGGGGGGCTGCGTTTCATGCCCGCAGGTACAGACGCACAGTTTGGTGATCTACCCATTTAGGACACCCTCTTCTGCTGTTTGGAGTGCTCTTTTCATTTCAGAGCACACATTTTGGTATATATTTGTTCGCTATGTATATATGTATTTGTTCAGGGGTACGGAGGGGGGGGCCCTGTCCCGCCATATGTTTCGGTTTGTCTGTTTAGAGGTTTGTAGACGTATTTGTGGGTGTGTGTGCCTACTTATGTACAGATGAGTTTATATGACCCTATTCGCTATGACAGCCTTGTCGGCTTTTGACGTATTTGACAGCCTTGTCGGCTTTTGACACATTTGATAGCCTTGCCGGCTTTTTGATATATGTGCATATGTTCGGCGATGTATATTCCGCCGCCTCTTCTGATTCTGATATAATGTTTTGTACGCGCAATCGCGCAAGATAATATTCGTTCTCAACTCTGTTTAAAAAAATGATGAATATGAAATCCGTATTAAGCTTTGCTATGATGATTTAGTTTGTATGTCCGTATGGGTGCCCAAGTAGGGCACCAGTCGCGGCCCACGGGGCTGGGTCGTGACAGAAGTGTTTTCAGAGCGGTTTGTCCTTGGGATGTCTACAGACCGTGTCTAGTAGAGTCTTGGTTATCGGTGTGTTAAGCACCACATCGATAAACAGGAGGCTACAGGACATTTAGGGTGTTTCCTTTCTTTGAATCTTAGATCGTGCGATAGAGCCAGCTGTAGGAAATGGATTCCTTTTTGCTAACCTTTAATTTCAGCTGGAGGACGGTATCGACGGAAGAAAGTGACTGATGATATGGAAAGCTGCACAGTACTCAGGTAAGAAATGGTATAGAAGACGTATGTCGGGGAAGCTATTTGAAGTATGATGGAAATATAAAGTTGAAGGTTGAAAAGAAAATAAACCGAGAAATGTCACCGGTGCCGTTTGAGATGGGCATGTGAGGTAAGTCTCGACATCTGTATACTTTTATTTGTAATTGTTAGCCCTGTGTGGCTACGATGTGATATAATATGATATATGTATATGTATATGTGTTGGCCCTGTAAGGCATGATTGGTATTTCCTGTGTACAGGTTTTGGAATAGTAAGAAATACAGAGAAACCTCTGCCCAAATTTTGCCAGAAATATAAAGAGAGAAAATGAGCTATAAGTTCTCAACATGTTTTGAAAGTCGATACCGATAGGGTAAATCTATCATGATGGATTAAAGTTAAGAGATACCCTCCATGGCATTCGTAAGAAGCATTATCCTTAATTGGGAAATTTTATTCCGAGAAAGCATATATGAGTAGCAAATTCGTAATTTATTTAAATGGATCAGAATATGTTCCAATCACATGTTGCTTCAGAAAAGCTTATGTGGAAGGCAGAAATGTCCAACGATTAAGTTTCGATTCATTTGAAGAATACTAAATGTATAACAGGCAGTTGGGAATTAAATGGTTCGCTTACGACTCAAAAGAAATACATATATCTATATATATATGTATAAATATGGAGGTAATTATGTGAATTAAGTACCAAAGGATTTCGCGATATTCGTCGGATTTTAGTGTTCTTTTGCTGGTGGTTGTAGAGTGCCTTACAGTAATATTTTATCAGTCTTCATCGACTAATTGGAGATGGAATTTGTGGGCTGTTTAAAATTTTATATGTATATGCATGAGGAGAAAAATATTGAGGATTTATAGGGGGCGACACGGTGACTATATAGTCCGAAAAGAAGAAAGAGCAATGCAGCTCTAGAATTAGAGTGAGTTTGAACAAATGATTGCAGATGTCTTGTGAAAGAAATGCTAGTGATATATATGTATGTATAGGACCCCCATTTATGATTTTGCCGATCGATTGGTGAACCTTAATAGCCAGCGTTATAATATATGAGAGACATTAACAGAATAGAATTTATGAGACAAAGTGAAAGGTATGATACAGATGTTACGAGATAAACAGATATTGATTTTGCTATGGGTTGAGATTGGAAGATGCTAATACGACGATATTTTGGAAAAAGGAAAAAAAAAATAAAGTGAACCGTAAGAAACGTAATTAAGCAGAGCTCCTAAAAGAGTCGACGGGCAAGGCACGAAATTACTTGCGAAAAACGAACTGGAATGTAATAATGCAGGGCAAAAGAAAAACCTATGGCATGGAATGATGAATCATGCGAATATTGAGTAATTTGACTATCGAGAAAATAGAACGACGGATAAGGAACGGGTATGAAGGAAGGATATGATTATTAAAGGATAAATTGCTATATTAATTAAATTATTCGAGTGCCAGCTATCAGATAAGATTTGTACTATGTGGTTGAGAATTTCATCACTTCGTGATTTTGTTAAGATCTCGTACGAAGATAATCAAGTTATAAATTATAAAGGGAAAACATGGATACAGTATGAGCACAACCCCAAAAGAGGGGGAGCGGATGAAAGAGAAGTAAAGTAAGTATAAATGGAAATAATTGACACACACAAGATTAAAGCGATAAAGAATTGGCCTAGGTCTTCGACATAGACCGAGATACACAGTTTTCAGGGATTAGCCAGGTATTACAGAAAAATTTGTGAAGGACCTTGCTTCTACGGCACTATTAGCGAAGCTAACTCAGAAGGCCGTGAAATTTCAGTGAACCGGTACGTGTGAATGCAGTTTCCAGTACTGGAGGAAAAATTTATTTCGGCTCCAGTCTAGCTCTTCCCGAGGGCCAGCCGGGTATGTTACTCATTATGGTGCTTTTGGTATTGGGATAGGTTATGAATTAGTGCAGCACAGTCAAGTTATGGCATAAGCTCCCCGGCAGTTCAAATCGCACGAGAGAAATTATCCCATACATAATCTGGAATTAGCCGCGGCGATTCATGTCTTGAGAATGTGGCGGCATTACGTACATAGGGACTACGCTGATATTTATACGGACCATAAGAGCCCCAGTATATTTTTAAGCAAAAGGGAGCTAAATCTGCGGCATAAATGGCTTGAATTATTGAAAGATTATAATGTCGATATTCTGTGTCATCCTGGAAAAGCCAATGTGGTAGCTAATGCACTTAGCCGTAAGTCCATGGACAGTTTGACTGATGTGCAGTTTGATGAGAAAGAATTGGTTAGTGGAAATTTATCAGTTAGCTAGCCTTGGAGTCCGTTTGGTCGATTCTGGAGATATTGGGATTTTGTTCGAGAAGTTGCTGAATCGTCGATTATAGAAGAAGTAAAACAGCATCAGTTTGAGGATCCTATCCTTGTACAGTACAAAGATGCGACCTTTGATAAAGAAAAGACTTAGTTTGAAATTTCGTCTGCAAGGGGTATTAATATACGGTGGTAGATTATGTGTGCCCGACGTTGCAGGGCTATGATGATCAATTATGGGCGAAGCACAAAATGTTCGACATTCTGTTCATTCTGAATCCACAAAAATGTATCATGATCTTAAATATTTATGCTGATGGGATGGTATGAAAAAGGGACACTGCAGAGTTCGTTGGCCAATGCCCAAATTGTCAGTAAGTCAAGATCGAGTATCAAAGACCCGGCAGATTGCTTCAGGAACTAGAAATTTCAGTTTGGAAACTAGGAAAGACTCGCATGAACTTCAGTATAGGCTTACCGCGCACTCAATGCGGATACGATTTTATTTTGAGTATTGTTGATAGATTAATGAAATCAGCCCATTTTCTTCCAGTCAGGACTACTTATTCGGCTGAAGGTTATGACAGAGTGTATATTAATGAGATAATAAGACTTCACGGGACCCCTATATTTATTATAATCGGCTGAGGTGCTCAGTTTACGGCTAACTTCTGAAGATCGTCCCAGGAAGGACTGGAGACTCAGATGAGTCATAGCACAATATTTCATCCTCAGTCCGACGGACAGGCCGAGTGTGCTATTCAGACACCGGAAGATATGCTATGGGCCTGTGTTATTGATTTCAGAGGTTTTTGGGGTGATCATTGTCGCTAATTGAATTTGCTTATAATGAAAATCGTTATCACTCCAGTATTCAGATGGCACCGTATGAGGCATTGTGTGGCAGGAAAAGCAGATCTCGGATTGGTTGGTTTGACGTGGGTGAGATCCAGTTAATTGGTCCAGATGTGATCCAGCAAGCAGTCGATAAAGTGAAACTGATTCGAGAGCGACTATTAGCGGCCCCGAGTCGACAGAAATCTTATGCTGATAAACGACGTCGACCGTTAGAGTTCCAGATTGGCGATTGGGTGTTCCTAAAAAGTGTCACCTATGAAAGGTATTATGAGATTTGGAAAGTAAGGAAAGCTCAGTCCGAGATATATTGGGCCGTATTTGATTATTCGTATAATAGGCAAAGTGGCCTATGAATTGGATCTGCCAATTGATTTGAGAACAACAACAGGGAAGAAATTTTGATTTGGGAGCAGTACACCCGGTATTCCATGTTTCTATACTTCGTAAATGTATTGGTGACCCTTCCAGAATTTTTCCTTCAGATGATATACAGGTCACAGAGGAGCTATCTTATGAAGAGCAACCTATAGCCATATTGGATCGTCAGGTAAGAGAGTTGCGGAATAAAGATGTGGCTTCTGTTAAAGTACTGTGGCGAAATAATAACCGCGAGGAATTAACCTGGGAGGCTGAGGAACAGATGATGAAAAAGTATTCTCACCTATTTTCGGCACCTTCAGGTAATCCAATTTTTTTTTTTGTTTGCCTATGTGATCTGTGAATGATTTGTATATGTTGGCTATAGAAGAAACTCCCCCGAATTTGAGTAAGATCCGTAGTATTAATCCAACATTCGAGGACGAATGTTCTTAAGGGGGGGGGGGGGAGGATGTTACGTCCCGTATTTTTATACATTGGGACAACCCGGATTAACTATGATAATTTAAGGCCAAGACTATTCCAGGATTTGAAGTCGGGACTTTCGACCTTTGATTTTATTTTGAGACAGAAGTTATATATGTAATTAATGGCATTGAACACTTAGGAAAAATTGGGACCACAATTCATAAAATTGAAATTAAAAATCTTGCCCAAAAATGGCCTTGTAGCCGTGTGGTCCACAAAAAGGTCCCACACATTATGTGGCCAATTTTAATTGGTCCAACACATTGTGTGGGCCAAAGGCAATAAGGAGATATTTTAAGGGACTTAAAAGATGACTTCAAGTCATCTTCTCATCACTTTATCACTTAGAAAAAAAAAAAAAAAAAAAAGAGAGCAACAAGCCATGGAGGCTCACGGCTTGGACATGGAAAAAAAAAATCAAGTCCAAATTTTGCCTCTCCAAAATTAATTCTTTGGTACAAACCCACTAATTAGAGGCCCCTAAGTAACGTGGAAGTGTCATTGGAGCGAGCAAGCCATCAAATTTGTGGATTTCAAACCCTAGCCTAATGGTGGAGTAAAGAAGAAAGGTAAGAATTTTTCTTGCTTTATGAGTTGTGAATGTTTTGTGCATAATGTGGTATGTTAATATGGATGGAAATCATGAAATATAGAATGTTGGAAGTGGGTTGTGTGATGGGTGTTCTAGCCGTGTGTATGGGTGTGGTTATGTAAATGGGTGTTGTGACAAAATTGATGAATTGAATTCCTTGTAGCATGTTTGATTGTCATAGAGCGAAGAAATAAATTAGAACCATCTATATGTATATATGTGGGTGTGGCCGTGCATGGTCCCAAATGTTTGTCAAAGAATGAATTAATATCGCTTAGCGTCGTAATGGTTATTGTGGTGACTTTTATGTTGGAAATGAGAGTTTAATGCCCGAAATTGATATGGTAAATGTGCGGACTGATTTGGAGAGCTTTGTGCATTGAATGCAATCCTTATATGTGAGAACCATTAACATATGTATATGTGTAGTGTGGACGAATGTGAGTCATATACTATGCCGAAGATCGCATTATTTTCGTTTAAGCGCTTTAGTGTCGTCGTTATGAATTCTAGTGGAAATAAGTGTTTAATGACTTAAGATTGATGTTGTGATTATGCGGGCTGTTTTGAGGCTTGTTGTGCGTTTGACGTAATTCGTATATTTTATGAGAAAGTATATCGTTATATTGTGAATTGTTGATACAAAACATGACATGAAAATGAGGAAAAATGAAAAAAAAAAGGGGCTGCTCGGTTAGGGACTGGTTTCGGCCAGCTTGGAATTTTTTTTTGGGATCGTTGGAAAAATTATGTGAATGGTTTAGAAGTCCTCTAATATTGTGGGAAAGGATTCGGGTTAATAATCGAATGTACAAACGATATCGTGGCTTGAAAGTAAGCCGTTGAATCGAATGTTTGGAAGGTTGTTGAAAGATGTAAAAGAGAGCTATTAATGTTGTTTTGCCTTTCGAATTGATTATCAATGTTACTAGGTTGGTTATTGTGGTTGTTATTGTTGATTTTGAGCGAGATAAATTCTCGGGATGGCCTATTTACAGGGGAAGTGCTGCCGAATTTTCTGTAGAATTTAATGATTAGTTGGAAAGAATGGCTTAAGTGCCCTTAGCTAATGTTTGGTATTCGTTGGCGTATTTGTAGACCTTGGGGAGCCCGAGGTGTAGATTGGATATTTACTTTAGATTGGCCATCTTGGAGTGCGTACGAGGTATGTAAGGCAACTTTCTTTCTTTTTGGCATGTCTTAGTTTTTCATAGGCTAAATTAGAGCCTTAAGGAAATTCCAAATCCGACATCCGAGCATGTTATGATCCGTATATGTTCTTTGGCATTCTTATGCATGATTTGATGAAATATGAATCTTTATGTATTCGAAATAATTGTTCTCCGAACTTTGCACCCAAAGGGTTTCACTTTAAGGAATTCGTAAATTTGGAATGTCATATCTTTCGTATAAATGCTCGGATTGCTCCAATATTTTTATAAGAGTTTGCATTATATATAATGAGTATGTTTTCCATAAGCGGGCCCGACTTGGGTAAATTCCCGTCCGTGGGTCCCGCGACTTCCCTTTATGTAATTCGGGAACTTTTGAAAGATTAGTATAACCATTATTTCGATTTTCAAATATGACCATTTTGCTTATGTTTGAATTTATGAAAATGATTTTATGCATATAACTACTCACGATTCTATTCGTGCATTCTGTTATTCCTTTCGCCGAGTCCCGGGCCGGTTCTGTTATCGTGCGCATTTTGATATACTCCGGAGTTATGCTGTGTTTATGGTTCACCGAGCTACTCGCAAAAGGGGGTCGGGTTCCACCTATACTTGGTGTTATGCTGTGTATGGCGTTATGTTGTGATGTGATATGTGACGGGGATACAGAGATTTGAGACTTTCTGGTGTTATGCTGTGTTATGGCGCCATCGACGGGCGGGCGACCATATTCCTCTGTACCCTATGCATGATTTATATTTTTAAACTAAACATTTTGATATGATTGGATTTGTACTTATGTTCGGCACTTCTGCTTCGTTTATGTCTCAGGTTTGTTTTCTGTATATTCTGCTTAGCATACTCAGTACATATTCCGTACTAACCCCCTTTCTTCGGGGGGCTGCGTTTCATGCCCGCAGGTACAGACGCACAGTTTGGTGATCTACCCATTTAGGACACCCTCTTCTGCTGTTTGGAGTGCTCTTCTCATTTCAGAGCACACATTTTGGTATATATTTGTTCGCTATGTATATATGTATTTGTTCAGGGGTACGGAGGGGGGGCCGTGTCCCGCCATATGTTTCGGTTTGTCTGTTTAAAGGTTTGTAGACGTATTTGTGGGTGTGTGTGCCTACTTCTGTACAAATGAGTTTATATGACCCTATTCGCTATGACAGCCTTGTCGGCTTTTGACGTATTTGACAGCCTTGTCGGCTTTTGACACATTTGATAGCCTTGCCGGCTTTTTGATATATGTGCATATGTTCGGCGATGTATATTCCGCCGCCTCTTCTGATTCTGATATAATGTTTTGTACGCGCAATCGCGCAAGATAATATTCGTTCTCAACTCTGTTTAAAAACAAATGATGAATATGAAATCCGTATTAAGCTTTGCTATGATGATTTAGTTTGTATGTCCGTATGGGTGCCCAAGTAGGGCACCAGTCGCGGCCCACGGGGCTGGGTCGTGACAAAACCCTTCTAATCAATAGAGTTGTGAGTGGAACATTATTGTTGGGCGTGGAAAACCTAGAATTAAGAGGATTGAACGTCAAAAAGGTAATGTTTCTACACTCTAATCATTCATAATAGTGAATTGATGAGTTCTTGGGAGAATAGTAAATGGGTTTAGTAAAGAGAATTACACGAACTATAGTAGGGTTTTGAATTGTTGACTTGAGATTGTTATAATGATATGGGTGATGGAGAATGATGTTAATTACCTCTAATTGAGATTGTAGAATCACCTAGAAGTAATAGAATGGGAATTGGGTGAATAAACACCATTAATGGAGATTGTGGAGCTTTATGCCCACTAAGTGTTTGATAAAATGCTTAGATAACCAAAGCATGGATATTATTGCTAATATAAAATCCCTTTGACTTGTATTGATATAGATCAAAGTTGAAAGGGTTGATGAATATTGTATTACGCTCAAAGGCTGGAATTAAGGTATGTGAGGCTAACTATCTACGTTAGGGAATATTCATGATTCTCCCTACACCTCATTCTTCATACTTGTCAGCAATTTGACTCAGAATATAGTTTAGCCCTAGTTTCATGATGTGATATAGAACTGTTATCTTCTAGGGTTGCAGTTACAGAATTCGTTCATGGTTGTCACTTTGAACATCATGAACTCAGCATGTAATCTTTATAGACTTATGCATTGTTATCACATGAGTCTCAGTCAGTGTATAACCCGTTATTTGCATGAGTCTCATAATCAGGAACAGTTATCATGCTATCAGCTATAGCCAGTATCAGTCTTGTAAATTGTTAATGTTGAACACCTGTATCTGTATTTTTGGGCCCTAGGCCACAGTTTATGCATACGTATTGCTTGGGCCTGAGGCCACAGTTTTTGTGCACGTTATTTGGGCCCTAGGCCACAGTTATATTTACAGTTTTACAGGCGATTCTTCATCCAGAACAGGGAGTACTTCAGCTACTTACTTTCCTATTTAGTTCAGTTTCAGTTTCAGTTCCAGTATTTTATTGCTTCAGTTGCTTTACATACCAGTACAATTCAAATGTACTGATGTCCCTTTTATTGCTTGGGGGCTTGCATCTCGTGATGCAGGTAATGACATACAGGTTGACGATCCAGCTACTTAGGAGTGTTCGTATCAGCTACTGTGGTGAGCCCCAGTTTCCTTCGGGGCGATATCAGTCATGCAGTTCTCATAGCTTTCTAGGCAATTACCTTTTTGTATTCATTAGAGGCTTCATAGACACAGTTCAGACAGTCAGATATTTGTTATGTTAGCCTTGTAGACAGTTATACTCAGTCGTTTAGTTGTTTTGGTTTAGCCATGTTGGCTACTTTCAGATATGTTCAGATTGTCTAAGTATTTCCGCATTATGATATTTCAGTCAGACGTTTAGTTAATCAGCATGTGTTAGTTTTATTTTATAAATTAGTTATGTTTTGGTATCATATGTTGATTCAACCAGCCAGTTGGTTCGCTCGGTCACATGCAGTCAGGCACCGGGTGCCATGTTACGTCCAGGCCCAGGTTCGGGGCGTGACAAAAGCTATCATTTATACTCACTTCAGTAATATGTTCATTCACATCATTTAGAGAGTTAAGATTAGCTATTGTACCTTGAAGTTCGCATTCATCTTCTTTGCCTCGGGTCTCATCTTTTGAACTGACTTACCCCTTTGGGAAGCTCTCAACTACCTCAAAATCCTTCAAAGGTTGAGGCTCATCATTTGACTTGCTTCCGATAATACCTGCACTATCAACAAGACCACTAGAAAAGAAAGAAAAGTTACAAGGGTTAGAAAGAGGTTGTGACAACTCTCTCACATCACTTCTCACTTCCTCTCATTTTTCCTCTCTAGAGTTATCACTTTTCACTCCCTTACTCCACTCAATCTTTTCTCTCTCAATTTCTTGGGAGTTAGGGTAAGTGTCAAATACGTCTTTGGATGGGTTAAGGGAACTCCGCTTTACTCTCTTCTTTCGCTTCACAAGGCTTAGACTTCTCCATCTTCATTAGTTGTACCTTGCATAAGCGTTCCGTCCGTTCGCTCATACCTTTCAACTTCCCATCCACACTTTCCATCTTTCCACCTATACCTTCCATCTTTGATGTCAAGCCCGATATTTGATTCATGATCATAGCCAATGAACTTGCTATGGATGGCATATCTCCCATCTCTTGAATCCGACTTCCTTGATTAGTCGTTATAACCTTCGGACTAGGATAAAATGTCGGACTTGAGTAGTCGCCACAAGAACTTCCATAACCAACAAGTTGGTCATCTCCCCTCAACACTTCTCTCCTCCCACCCTCCACATCATAACCATATTGGGAATATGGTAACTCCAGCTTAGGATAAGAAACATGATTCATCGTGTTTCTTGGAGGAGGAAATGTATACTCTCTTCTCCTTTTAGGCAGACTCCTACTCGACCCAATCCACACACTTATACCTTTTTGCTTGGAATAGGAAGTATCACAAGCCGATGTACGTGAATATCTACTAGAAGATCCCTCATAAGAGTTTTGTTCAATCCCATTATCTTCACAAGTATATTCACCACAAAGCACAGAGCCATTAGGCTCATAATCATCATATTCTTCCCACTTTTGCAAGTTCTTACCAAGTGGTTCATATCAAAAGTGTGAGGAAGGAGCATACCTCAACTCACCTCCATGTCCATGGTGTGTAGAATGAGACTCTTTATGCTCGTATCCACTATAGGACTCTCTTTCATACTCACCTACTTCTTCTTCTTCTTCTTCATAAACCTCATGAGGTGTTGCCTCACAATTGCCCTTGGAGTAGTATTCTTTATCCTCATACGGGTTATGATCATATCGACCATATTCTTCTTTCGACTCATGAGCACCATTACCATCATATTCGTTGTAAGAATAGTGATGCTCATATCCCATGTCATCCCCCTCATAGCCCCCATATTCATCATAGTCATGCCCTCCATTGCTAGAGGCATAACATTCGTAATCGTCTCCACAAGATTCGGAAGCTATGGATGACATCCTTATCTCTCCTTTTCCTTATGTCTCCTCTTCGTGTAACTACAAAACGAGCAAACAAGATTAGTAGCAAAAGCTCCTCACGTCACTCGTATTTGCACTCAAACTTACCTCTCAACCGAAGCTTCTTCCAAGGTTTGTCAAGAACCCTTTTAATCCAAATCAATTCACAAGATTGCTAACATTTGTAGAGGAATAGATTCTTGTTAATCGAAAGACGGACGACTCGATAAAGCAAAAGGACTTGAGTCAAAAAGATTCAACAAGATTTAAACGAGAAAAGCTTGAAAGAAATTAGCACGAAAGAAATGCGTACACAAGAACTAGTAAACACAAGTAGGAACAACTACTAAATGACTACTAGTTGAGATACACAAGAAAATGGAATGCTAAAAATCAGGAAAATAAATAAAATTTCGAGCCCGGGTAGGTGATAACTTGAAAACACGACCGTGAAGCCCCAATTGATCTAAGATATCAATTTGAAACAATTAAAAATTTTAAATTTCTATACTTTTTTTTTTGCTCCCTACCAAAGGATTAAGGACACAAAACCATCAAGCAATCCCAAGATTTTTTTTTGGAATTGAGATGAATTAAGAACAAGATATGCACCTTGGGAAATACGGCTGGAACTTAATCAAATACGGTTTATTTTTGGATAGACGGTCCGTATTTTTGAAATATGATCAGGGCCTTGTAATATACGACTCGTATTTAGTGATACGTTCCGTATAGAGTGGCCATATTTAAGAATATATCCAAAACAGTAAGCTCCTTGAGTTATACGGTCCAACTTACCTCAACTTATACGGGGCGTAATTCAATATACGGTCCGTAACTCAGACCGTATTTAAGCATTGTTTCCAAAATAGTAGATACATTTTGGTCCTTCACTTTTACGTCCAAGACAATACGGCCCGTATTCTTCATTACGGTCCGTATAGTAGACTGTAATTAAGGACCTAAACTTAGGCAGAAACTCCAATGAAGCCCTCAACTTTTACGAGCAATAAGATACGGTCTGTAAAATGAAATATGAGCCGTATTTAGTGATGTCTTCCAAAAAAAAAATAGTGAACTCGTTATGCTTTAGTGAAATTCTTGTACCTCGTGTGCCTTGGAAATTGTGCTAGATTTTTTGAATTTTGCTGACCTCTTGGGGCCCACACAACCATGTATTTACCCTTTTGGGGTAGAATAACAACTTTTCACAACTTTGACTTGGCCAACTTGGATCAAACTCTTCTTTTATCTTCTTCTTCACCAAGAATAAGGATGAACATTGAAGAGCACTTAAAAACCCAATGTAGTCCAAATCAACTCGTTTTTGTCCCAATTTTTAGATCTAAGCTCCTTTCCACCTAGACAACAAAGCCCAATATCAATCGAAGCTCAATTTTACCAAAATCAACTAAACTCACTTTGAGTTCTTCAAGCTTTGATGAAGCTTCAATGGTGAAAACTTCAAAACCCACCCAAACAACTTTAAACTTTAGATTTAGATGTTTTCCACCTCAATGAACTCAAATCTAACTTCAAAAACAACAAAATCAAACCACAAAACAATTTTCGTTTTTTTTTTTTTTTTTTTTGGGATTTTTGAATTTGAGCCTAGGATTAGAAATTATTGGAATAATCTCTTAGCCTACGCTCTGATACCAAATGATACGATTTGAATTGAGGAAAAATACCAATTCAACACTAAAACGCTGTAATAACCCAATTTTTAAATAAGGGTTTAGTTGGTAATTTTAGCTAAAAGGAATTTAAAAGAAAAGAAATTCATAATTAGAATTAAAGAGAAAATAGAAAAAGAAGCAATTTAGTGGGCCAAGCCCAAAAAGGAAAAGGAAAAGGAAAAAAGAAAAAAAAAAGGGATTTAAAATTCTGATGGCTAAGTCATCAGACGTGAATCACTAAATTGCTGAAAGAAAAAAAAAAAAGGGGGAAATGTGCCAACAGAAGGAGAAAAAAACCAGTGGGACAAAGGAAAAGAAAGGGAGAAAAAGAAAGGAAAAGAGAGGATAAAAATAAGAATTTTCATCCCAAATCATCAAGGTAATGACTCTAATATTTTATTTAAGTTTATTACATAATTATGGGTGAATCTTTATGGTGAAAACATGGGGATATTGAGGAATTGAGAAAGTTTAGCTCTAGGGTTCTTCAACCAAAATCATTGATTTGAAAGGGCAAATAGCGTCGGATTTTAGACTTCTATATATCGTTGGAATCCTCTCGTTAAGGCCTTTCTGAAAACGTAAGTCTTATCGGGTTTTGAACACAGTGAACAGAGGGCGTTTTCGTCCTTTAAAATTTGACTTTAACCGTTTAAGCCTCTAAAATATAGAAGTGGTTTACCTTAAGGGTTTTGACCATTCTAAATCCGTTTTTGTGTAGTTTGAGGCAATCCGGAGACTAGAGAATGCAGTTTTAATTTATTGGGAAGTGTGCTTGAATTGTGAATTTGAGGTAAGTGAAACTTTAAGCTTTGGGTACTTGCTTTTCGAAACCCGTTTTAAAATATGTTTTGTCTGCCTGGTCCATGTGTTGGGGCGAGCGTGTGCTTGGTAGAATTGGTGGTCCTTAAGGCCAGCCGCATATAATCTATTTTCAAATACTCTAAAATTCTCTCTATAAATTATTTTGTGATGTGATATAGCTGTGAGCCATGATATTGGGGCATTGTGTATGCTTCCCTTAGCATTGTGTATGCTTCCTGACATATTTGGCTCATTGTGTATGTTGCCGTGGATTCATAGTATTGACTAATTCTTTAACTGCCACTTATGACGGTTCGTAGTGTAAATTGTGTTGAAATATATAATATATTTGATAAACAGTGGTTTGGACCTTGGTTGCTATTATATAATGATATTCATGTGCATAATATATTTTTGCCTGTTGTGTGTTTGTATTTTCTAACACTTGTTGCAGGGGTATTTAAAGTGCCGGATCGAGGATCTTACTGGGTTATATTTATGTATAACTCACTCCTTACCTGCATGTCCATGCAGATACTGTCGTTGAGAACGAGGCTGGTAATTGAAGACTTCGTGAGTGGATTCTGTTGCTGAGGTGAGCCACCGCATTGTTCGTGGAGGCAGCCATTTCAGCTTTATCTAGTTTATTTCTTGTTATTTCTTTTATTTTGGGTTTACATGCCCGACACTCAAACTCATGTAACTCTGTTAGATGCTCCATGGTCTTAGCGTGGGATGTGGGCTAGAGATTCTTTTTATCTTAACGTTGGTTGGTTTTCATAAATCGATTATGGATTTGGTTGGCGACTATTTCGCATTTGTATCATTAATAACGTTGTTAGGCCTGCACTTATTTTCTTTTAGTGCTTTTGTAAATGATTAAGATTATGATATATGGTTCGCCTGGCGAGTGGTGTTTGCTGGGTGCCAATCACGTCTAGCGGGTATTTTGGGACGTGACAAACGCGGAATTAAAGGATAACAAGAAATTGGGATGAAAATTGAAGAAAAGGGAATGAGAAATAGAGGATAAAAGCAAGACCCAATGAATAATGAACCTATGAGCAAACCTAAGTATATGAAACCTTGACCCTCTCAATTTGATTCAATTCAAAGAACCTATACTATTTGAAATCAAGGAAAGGGAAATTCAATTGAATCCACAAATGAACAACCCTTCATGAAATCAATGGAAATCGGTTCAAAACCAACAATGGAATCCACCATTAACTATTACTAATCTAAAGCTAATCCTAGCTAAACAATCTATCTCTCCAAAGGAGTATTCTCAATTCATCATAATCTAAGTGATGAAAATGGCTAGGTCTAGTATTTATACTCCTAGACTAAAGAAGACTAAGTTATTACAAAAATGCCATTAATGAGGCAAGGGCCTTGTTTGGCTAGTTGAGATGTTGACTTAAAATTCGAAATGTTTCTTCCTTGCACAAATAGACAACTCCCGGTCTTGTCCAAGTTTGCAAGTGTAGTCAATTTGCATAAATGCCCTTGTTTGCACGTTTGGCCACTTTGCGTTAATACGCTTCTTGCACTTCTAGCCATTTGGGCATTTGGTCCCCTTTCTAGTAGCTTCTTCTTCAATCAACTCCCAAGCCACCTTCCACACATCATAAGCCATCTTGTGTGGCTTGTAGAAGCCTCTAAAGGCCTTCAATGCCATCCTTATCATCCATGTCGCTTGTAGAGCTTGAAGTTCCATCACGCGGCTTTGGATGTAAGTCTTTAGATGAAGTGTGCCAAGTAGGATCATATCAATCTACCAACATAAAATATGTAACAAGGACTAATCCTAATTCCCAAAACAAGCTTAACATAAAATCAATCATAATTTCAATTACCCTTTTTTTTCTCCAAAAATTAATTTAAACATCATTCTCCATCCTCGAATACTCTCCAATATCAGCCTCATGAAGCACAACAATCCCATTAGGATCCATTTTTCTACAATCTTGAGTACTCTTCGCTGCTACTCCAAAATCCAAGGCCACATCAGACATTGAAAACACAACCACCCCATCATGCTAACTAATACTCTCAGTCACACTCCCAACTCCACCTTTCAACACATTATTCTCATACAATATATTGTGAAGGGTGTTGTCATTCTTTAAAGGATATACTTATTTATTGTGAAAATGTGTTATTCAATCTTAAGGGTACATCCATTCATGAAAAGACGTGTTTCACTTTTTATAAATAGTTATCCCGCTGTAGAAAAATTAATATAGGAGATCTAGATCTTTAGGCTTTTTATCATTTCATTTCATTCAAGAGTCTGTTTTTCCTCTTATTCTGAATTCCAATTCACAAAAGCAGTCGAGAGATTAAAAGGGTACGACTCCTGAGTGGTTCTGTATCTTGGGAGTAGAACATCACTTTGTTACTTACACCGGCGTAGCGACAAAAATCTACTCTGAAGACAGTGCCATCCATAGCGTGCCTTAACCGGGTTTTCCAATTTCAATTCTGTCTTCTCTTTATTGTTATTACTATATTTTATTTGTCTCTTATTTGTTCATCCATCATCTCTAATATTTTTCCAACAGGTTTTAACCAAACCTTGTGCTTTGCATGTGCTGCTAATAAACCCAATGATTGAACTGTAATGAGATTTACCTCATTTTGTGAATTTTCCTATTTGGGTTCCAAGTGAAGTTAAGTTATCTCGCTTTATGTTTGTGGCTTGTTTATGATACGTAGTGGACTCTGTTTCTTTGGAGACAAAAACAGTAACGAACTGGAGTGTTTCGTGAGATAGGTTTTCGACTATGTTTTTTAGATTGTTTCCGAGGAGCTTGTGTAGCTTTTCGAATACTTTCTTGCTCATCTAGTGGTCGCATTTTTGCTTCTGTTTTGATAAAAACTCAAACCTTAAGGGGTCGTTTGGTTGGTAAACAAGTTATTCCAGAGTTACTTATCTTGGGATTAGTTATTCCATCCTCCCACAGGGATAAAATAACAGTACAATTTAAGGATAACTAATTCCAGGATTGGTTATATCGCGATTTTATCCCAACCAAATTCGGGATAAAATGATCTCAAATTTAATCCTAGAATTATTTATTCCTTATCCCTTATCCCTCATACCAAACGAGCCCTAACAAATTTTAGTTGCTTCCCTTTTCTTTTGGGAATTCTACATAGCATAACTAACTCTACTACATATTTATATATAGTAGCTATAGTTTAAAATAATTATATCCCATAGCTAATAATAATATGTTAAATACAACTTATATATATATATATACATAAAGTAGAATACCCCATTATTACATTATTCACTTCCAACCCAACCCTTCCATCTCTCTCTCTCCCCCATCTCGGCCCCAATGCTCTGCCGCCGACCACCACGACCTTTCTCCGACGAATTTTGACGATTAGATCCGGTCATATCTTGGCCGGATCTGATCGGATATACATCAAATCTTCACCGATTGGCCTTTCGTCCTTCTCCGGCGAACTTTGATGGTTAGATTCGGTCAAGATCTGACCGGATCTGATGGATATACATCAGATCTTCAATGATTGGCCTTCCATCCTTCTCTGGCGAACTTTGACGGTCAGATCCGGCCAGATCTTGGCCGGATATAATGAGATCTTCCCGTCGACAAATGTTGCTTTGTCGGAGTCTGGCCGACGGTGGCTTTTTCCGGTCAGATTTCGGTGCCGGATCTGAAAAATCGTGTTTCTTTTTCAAGGTATTCATTAATTTTTTAGCATACAATTCAGTGTATTCTTTAAATTTTTAGCATACAATTTAGTGTTTGGGTGTATTTTATTTCTTGTATTCTGTATTTGAGTATATTCGTTAATTTTATTTCTTGTATACAAATGAATACATTGAATTTTGAAATGTATACAAATGAATAGAGTGAATTTTATTTCTTTGTATTCAGTTTTTGAGTGTATTCGTTAACTTTTTTAGTGCAAAATCCTGTGTTTTGTATACAACCGATTAAATATAATAAAGTGAATACAATATAAAAGTAACTACAATGAATACAGTTGAGTTTGAATACATTTAAATTGAATAGAAAATTCAGCAAATTTTAATGACTGTATTCATGAATACAGCGATGCGAATACAATAAGTAACAAGTGCTGAGTTTTGCTATAGGTTTGCTACATCATGTAAATAGGTAAAATGTAGCTAAAATGCATAAATAAGGCCTTCCAAGTTAGTCATTTATGAAACTTTCCCTTTTCTTTTTCCTTCTTTTATACTGCATATGGGCTCGGGTTTTTGGATCAGATTGGGCCTTCATGAGTAAGGCCCATGTAGCTGAGCTGAACAGTGGGCCTGCCCTTTTTAGTATTTAATTTAATAAATTGTTTATTTTCGAGAAAAGAAATGAAGCTAATAATTTGCCAAAACAAAAAAAAAAAAAAAAAAAAAAAACGAAACACGCATTTCCCCTATCTTAGATAATTATATTTTAATCAAATTATATCTAAATCATTAATTTCCTCTATTTATTAATAATATTTCAAATCTTACATTGGGCTTCTCAAATCTCTGCTTGTTGTACGAGTTAAGGAGCTGAAGAGAGAGCTCATTCGAGTTAGATGAGTAGCAGTCCCAAAGTTAGTTAGGCAGTTACAGTTCACAGAGTTAGTTAGCCACTGTTCAAGTTAGTTAGTAGCCAATGCGTAAGTATTAATTGTAATCGATTCATTCCAGTTGTGTATAATTACTGATTGTTATTGTACATTGAGACTATTCATCAAATAAGATCCGTCTTCTTCTCAGCAAAATAACTCGGTTTCCCTGTTTTAGCACCATCTTCTTCGAGCCCTAGCTCCTAGATTAACATTTCTCACCCTTTGATTCTCTCATTGTGCATCATTGTAGTGATTAAAGTTTCTTGACGACGCGAAATGAGATTTCCAATACGTTGGATGTTTCACAAACCATATTCAAGTTTAAAACCTTTTGTAGATAGTTGTGATCAATACACATTAAAGGAAGCTCTTCAATACTTATCCACCCTAGGCATAATTTGCAAGAAAATTAGTACTCCCTCAGTTCCACTTTAACGCCGATTTACTTCTTTCTACGCCCATTAAAAAATAATTCAAACAAGATATAGTTTACTAAATTACCCCTATTTATTAAATGTTTTTGGAGAATTAAGCATTATTAAAAAGGATTACTTCTTTAATGTTAAGGATACAATTGAAAACAATTGCGAACTTTGATCTTGAATTCCTAAAGTGACACTTATTTTGAGACAATTTTGTTGAGCTAAAGCGACAAATTAAATTGGGACGGAGGGAGTAACAATCTAACTAGTGTAGTAATCGAGCTAGTGTAAAGTTGTCAAATATCTCATGTGTTCTCTTAAACTTGTGCTTCATCAAAGGATTTTAGTCCAGATAACTTCCTGAAAGTCTCTGAAAACAAAGATAATAGTAAAATCATTAGAAAAGATTGTCATTGTCAACGTTCTTTTCCAATGAGTCATAATCAACTCATGTTGTAAATCTATAGGAAATCTAGTGGAGTAAATTGTTAAGGATGGTGCATTTACTTGCAAGACTTAATAGTTAATCTTGTACTCTCACACAATAGTAGTACTGTGTTACATCATCAATGAAAAAAAAAATGAAATTATCAAGATACTGAATCAGATCTGAGATTTGATAGCACAAAAGTGTCAAATTTGCATGAATAGTTTAGTAGACTGATTTTGGGTTTCTGACCTCCATCTTAGTGAAAAATCCTCTCAAGGAGACTCTTGCTTGTCTATATATGTAAATATTTAAGGCTAACGAGCATAAAATCCTGTGAATGCATCATATTATTGCGCCATGCATTGTTTCAGGGTAGTTTTTGTTTCCTTTGAGATGTCGGATTAGAAGTTGGTGAATGTGATTGGGGTGTATAAACATGGGAAAACAGATGATTTGCGCCGTGTGCTGTCTCAGGATAGGGTTCTTTCCTCCGAGGTGTCAGGTATGAAGTTGGTGAATGTGGTTGTTGTGAATAAACAGGGGAAAACAGAGCACCATGCCCTGTTTCAGAATAACTTTCTCTCCTTTGAGGTGTCGGGTTTGAAGTTGGGAGATGTGGTTGTTGTGAATAAACAGGGGAAAACAGAGGCTTCATTCCTTTTGTTGGTTCAGGGTAACTCTCTTTCCTTTCAGGCGTCAGATAAGGATTGGTTGGGTAGAAACAGGTGAAGTCAGAGGCTTTCCACCTTGAGTGCTCTCAGGGTAAATTTCTTTTATTAGTGGAGTCAAGTCAGAAGCTGGAAAATGTGATTGTGGTGCATAAGTTGGAAAAGCCAGAGGTTTGTTACCTTCCGCAAGGATCATCATGGCAGTGCCAATATCATTTGTGGCCTGGCTAAGTGAAGGACTAGTTCTCTAGTAAACTCCAGTGAATTTTGGCTTGCCATAATCATCTTGGTTGTTGCTATATGGGCTTTTTACATAATCATCATCACCTCTCTTGCTATCCCAATCCTCATGGGTAAATCTTGATCTTGGTGGTGAATCCCTTGCTCAGTTTAAAGCAAGTTAAAGTTTCTCCTTGTTTATAAAAGTAGAGTCATGTTCCATGTATATCCATTTCTCTTCTTTATTCCTACTGTTTTTATCTTTGGATTCTCTAAGCTTTGTCCATAATGTGAAAGAATCAAATTCTCCATACACTGCGCCTGGATAGGTGGTTTTCATTTCCCATTGATTTATCTTCATGAGAGGGCTAAGAGGGCCAAGCAGGACAAAGGGATCAATAGACCTTTTTTGTGAGAATAGTTTCAGGTATAAGAGATAATGTGAATATTTCACTCTTCAAGGATGAGAGTGCAACTTAAGCCTCCAAGAACTAGAACCAGCTCCTAGATAAAGATACTTGCAATTGGAATAAATTCTCTTCTTTAACTTGAAGTGAACGTAAGTAAACCCGTCCAGGGAATTTAACTACGAAGATTAATATTTGTTTTCCTTTTTATCTCATTTTCTTTGGCACTACAAAAGGAACATTTTTATATTTGAAAATAATTGAATTTTAAACTTCTCATTTTACCCATAATGGCATGCTTTTATAGCCACAAAAATCTTATGGCATGTATGTTACGTCCCGTATTTTTATACATTGGAATAACCCAGATTAACTATGATAATTTAAGGCCAAGATTATTCCGGGATTTGAAGTCGAGACTTTTGACCATTTGATTTTATTTTGAGACACAAGTTATATATGAAATTGATGGCATTGAACACTTAGGGAAAATTGGGACCACAATTCATAAAATTGGGACTTAAAAATCTTGTGCAAAAAGGGCCATGTGGCCGTGTGAATTTAAAGGGGTCCCCACATTGTGTGGCCAAATTTAATTGGTCCAACACATGTGTGGGCCCAAGGACACGTGGACAAAATTTAGTGGGACTTAAAATTCAAGTCATCTTCTTTCATTTACACTAAGCAAACTATCAAGAAGTTGAAGACAACTTCAACAACCATTCTCGGCCAAGAAACCAAGAAAATCAAATCCAAATCAAGCCACCCCAAAATTTTTTCCTTGGTATAAATCAACTATTTAGAGGTCCCTAAGTAGCGTGGAAGTATTGTTGGAGCGATCAAGTCATTCATTTAAGAGATTACAAACCCTAACCCCTTTGTGGAGTTGAAGAAGAAAGGTAAGTTTGATCTTGTTTATTGTGTTGTGGACATTTTATTCATGTTGTAGTATGCTAAAATGGATAAAAATCATGAAATATGAAATGTTGGAAGTGGGTTGTGTGATGGGTGTGCTAGCCGTGCAGTGTGGGTGTGATTGTGTAAATGGGTGTTGTGATTGAATTGATGAATTAATTCTTATATTATGTTAGAATTGTTGTAGAGTGGGGAAGAGAATAAAAATCATCAACATATATATGTATGTGTGGATTAGCCGTGTATATAGCCTCTAATGCGTGACGAGGGATGAGTTAATATCGCTTATCGTCGATATGAATTCTAGTTTGGAAATGAGCTTTAAATGACTTAAGATTAATATTAAGATTGTGCGGGCTGATTGGAGAGTCATTGTGCGTTGACGTAATTTGTATATTTTATGAAAATCATATCGTTATATTGTGGATTGTGACGCAAAACATGACTTGAAAATGAGGAAAAATGAAAAGAGGGCTGCTCGGCTAAAGGGGACTGTTTTCGGCCAACAGTGGAAAAATTTTCGGATCGTTGGAAATATTATGTGAATTGTTTAGAATGTTCTTGAATGTTGTTAGTATGGGTTTGGGTTAATAATCGAATGTATGAGCGATAATGTGGCTTGAATGCAAGCCGTCGAAACGAATATTTGGAAAGTTGTTGAAAGATGTAAAAGAAAGCTATTAATGTTGTTTTGCCTTTCGAATTGGTTATCAACGTACTAGGTTGGTTATTGTGGTTGTTGTTGTTGATTTTGAGCGAGACAAATTCTCAGGATGACCTATTTACAGGGGAAATGTTGCCGAATTTTCTGTAGAATTTAATGGTTAGTTGGAAAGAATGGCTTAAGTGCCTTAACTAATGTTTGGTATTCGTTGGCGTATTGTAGACCTTGGGGAGCCCGAGGCGTAGATTTGGAGTAGCTTTAGATTGGCTAGCTTGGAAGTGCGTTCGAGGTATGTAAAGCAACCTTCTTTCTTTTTGGCATGTCTTAGTTTTACATAGGCTAGATTAAAGCCTTAAGGAAATTCCTATGATTCGAAATCCGAGCATGATATGATCCATATGTATTCTTTGGCACTCTTATGCATGATTTGATAAAAGTATGAACCTTCACGTCTTTGAAATAATCGCTTTCTGAACTTTGTATAGAAAGGTTTCACTTTAAGGATTTTTCGTAATTCTTGAATGCCATTTCTTGCACATAAATGCTCGGATTACCTCAATACTTTTGTAGGAGCCTATATGGCATGTGATATGTATGTTTTCTATAGGCGGGCCCGACTCGGGTAAATAACCATCCGTGAGCCCCGCGACTTTCCTTTATGAAATTCGGAAACTTTTGAAAGAATTTGTTAAGACTATTATTTCGATTTCCAAATATGATCATTTTACTTATGTTTGAATTTATGATAATGATTTTATGCATATGACTGCTCACGACTCTATTCGTGCATTCTGTTATTCGTTTCGCCGAGTCCCGGGCCGGTTCTGTTATCGTGCGCATTTTGATATACTCTGGAGTTATGCTGTGTTATGGTTCTCCGAGCTACTCGCTAATGAGGGTCGGGTTCCACTTATGTTTGGTGATGTGTTGTATATGGCGTTATGTTGTGATGTGATATCTGACGGGGATACGGAGATTTGAAATTTTTCTGGTGTTATGCTGTGTTTATGGCGCCATCGACAGGCGGGCGACCATATTCTTCTGTACCCTATGCATGACTCACATATTTGAAACTAAATAATTTGATAAGATTGGATTTGCACTTATGTTTGATACTCCCATTTTGTTATGTCTCAGATTGGCTTTCTGTACATTCTGTTTTGCATACTCAGTACATATTTCGTACTGACCCCCTTTCTTCGGGGGCTGCGTTTCATGCCCGCAGGTACAGACGCGCAGTTCGGTGATCCCCCAGTTTAGGATATCCCCTTCAGCTGTTTGGAGTGCTCTTCTCATTTCAGAGCATACACTTTTGGTATATACTTTTGTTCGTTATCTATGTTGTATATATTCGTTCATGGGTACGGCGGGGCCCTGTTCCGCCATATGATTCGTTTGGTCTGTTTAGAGGTCTGTAGACTTATTTGTGGGTGTGTGTGCCTACTACTGTACAGTTATGTCCATATGATCTCTTTTGTTATGGCAGCCTTGTCGGCTCGCACATGTATATGTTGTTCTGTTGGCACTGTGTGGCCTTTGTTGGTATTTGCTGTGTACAGGGTTACTTTGGATAGTCCGAAAAACAAAGGAAACTCTGTCGAAATTTTCTTTGAAAATCTTGTAAATTTGAAACACCGCCTTGTCGGCTTCTGTTATATACCTGGATGTGTTTGATATAATCTGAGGCAGCGTTTGATATTTGTAACGGTATAAGTCATCTGTTTGCCGCTCGGATTTGTGATTGTGTTCGGGTGCCCAATTCGGGCACTAGTCACAGCCCGCGGGGTTTGGGTCGTGACAATGTATACACCATAAGTTTCAATAGATTTTAATTCTTTCTTAAACTCCGTGTCCAGTCAATCTATGTCATATAAATTAAAACGGGGATATATGTATTTAAAAGAGAATCTGGTGCAAACATATCTGGATGAGCTAGACAATGAACCACAAATTGTCTCCCTCAAATTCTTCAGTTAAATGCACCAACTTCAGCTCCAAACAACTTGTGATAACCAACAAATAGGTCTGGAATCCGAATATTATGCTATTTATGGACAGTATATATCCTCTGGCTACAGTTGAAAATTTGACTTCAACCATCCCAAAAAGATCTGGTCACTTTAAGTACGTTTATAATGATCGGATTCATGTCCCTTCACTAGAAAATGTCAAAATTGTTGTAGTGGATCAGCTGCAGTTGATGCACATGTTAACTGGGAAAAGTAACTGCAGTTGAGTTTTCAGACTGGAGCCTAGCCAGTAGCTTAGCTTGGAAACTCAACTAAAGTAGGATCAAACATTCAATAATCTAAAAAGTATGGTACTTAATCTGATGACCCACAGGATCAAGAAGCACTAAAATTTGTGAATCGTTGACTCTGCTGATTGTATGGTTCTATCCAACATATCATTGAACCATGAATACATATACATCATTTACCAAAAAATAAATCTAACTTCTAACTGGTCACTTAATAATCAAATGTTGGGACATCATCAAACGTTGCAGAAAATGCTTTATGCACGGTCCGATCAATGACGCTTCGGTAAGGATCCTCCTCTCTTTTCTTAAGCAAATAATTCATGTTATTTTGAACTTCAGATTTTACCTGCAAGTACAATTCTCTTGCTTTCTCTCTGTCTTTCACCAGGTCCTTCCTTCCCTTTGTGTGAATAGGTTTTCCAAACAAGTAGTAAAACCGACCCGGTATCTTAGGTAAAACACCCGGGAGATACAGTGCTTGGTTGGCGACCTCCTCGTCCATGTCCGTCCTATAGAAACATTTATGGAACGGTTAAAGGATATTACAATAAATGGTTTAGAATGAAAGAAGCAAGTGAGCTTGGAGCAAATATTAGGAAATGACCTGACTGTTAAACCACTCCTCGCTGCATGTTCGTTATAATACCTTATCCCATCACCCAATATAGGAATATTTTTTAGGTCGTCATAGTCGAGAACTAACTGCAATCAGAACAAATAAGATCAGGCAATAATATATTGGGATATAGCATAAAACTAGTTCCAAGTTCATGTATAAAGAACCTCTCCGGCTCCCCACTCTCTTATTCTATTTTCGCTATGAGGCCAGCCTCATAATTTGGAAAATGAAGAGCACTGTAGCTTATAAGGCATGCATTAAGCAAAACTTGTGTATACAGAACACATTCCATTTTTTGCCATTTTGAATGTCCACATTTCTGTTTTTGGACTATTTGAAGAGAACTACAACTTTCTTAGGGGAATGCTAAGGTTGGCAAGAAAGGGCTGGGGGAAGTTGAGGACCTTAAGCTCAAAGCTCCATTGTATTATCCTCTTGGAATTAGATTATCCACCTTCCTAGAAGGAAATCTTTTACAATTCATTTTTAATTCACTTTTGGATATTATGTATTATAAAGACTTTTAACTTCTTGAAACAAGTTAAGAATGATATTGAAATAAAGGAAACATGCCGGCTCACTGGCTAGATCGGACTGTCATCTTTGTGTCCTCACAAAAAGAAGAAAATGAAATAAGGGTCAGCGGTATTAAACATATACAAGTTTCAAAGAAAAAGAACGCTAAAATAGTGTTAACCTTTCTCATCGGAAAAAAAGAATGCTTAAAAAGTGTTCAAGTTTGTTCATCTCATCAGATGAAAGCATCAGTCAGTTAATACCGGAAAAAATCTAAACAGTTAAAAATAACTAGTTTTCTGATTTCTGATGGTTGAGATAGAGATTGTCATTGGCTCATCGCACAAAGGGGAGATAGAAGTACAAGCATACCCCTTTGGACAGGAAATGGTGAGAAAAAGGAAGAAGCATCCACTCAGAATAATATTTTTTAGTTGAATCAGTTACTATATACAGATTAAAGGGGATAAGTGAAGAGTTCCTCCTTGTTCTTCTCCTTTTATTTTTCTACGCGTGAATTTCTACTACAAAATTAATTCCTCTGAAAATGCAAAGTACCCGAGAGACGAGAAAACTCTTTGCAACTTCCAAATATGAAAGGAGACAAGCTAACAAATATTTGATCGAAGCTTTTAGGAGAAGTAGCATCAAGGAACCAAAAGAGCATAATTATTTCTTCTAATGTTGCAAAAGAAAATATATGTTGGACAATTAACAAACCTGTGCTATATCATCTTCCCCTACAACCCCAAACGGCACAATTGTCGCACCAAATTTTGCTGCCATTCTGATGAATTCTGGTTGGTCAGGCCAAATCACCTTGTACTCTTCTCCCTGCGACAAATAGAAAACCATCAACATAGGGAAATAGCATAAACAAGGAAAAACCTAACTTGATGACAAAGAGGTTATTGTTATTTTGTTGTCATTCTAATGAGGTCCGCTGGAAGACCGCCTGTCACCAGGTTTTCTCTTCTACTTACCTTTGTAAATAACAGTTAAAAAACAGCACAGCAAAATTAATTAAAAAACCACTTACAAGTAAACATGTCAAAAAAAAAGGTGATATTCTCACTTTGTTATTGGAAGAACCGGTTCTAATATACCATTAAAAGAGACTATGACCAGATCAGTTGTGTGGCAGTTCAAGAATATAAGCTGCTTGCTATTATGTTAGAAGTGAAGTATTGTTAGTGAAAACAATAGAGGATAGAGTTATATTTCAAGATATCATGTATATTGTGTTGACAGTTAAAAGTGAGTCATGCACTCATCATATCGCCAATTAATCAATACATCTTTCTCTTTTCTTATTTTCTACATGGTACCAGAGCCAGTAGAAGTCTTGAATTTGAGCGTCATCGATACTCCTGGTAAAAAAAATTCATGTAATTGGTCCATGAAAAAGAATATGACCAGTACATCAGCGTGCTAAAGACATAATTGACATAATTAAATAAATAGAAGTATCTCATCTATAATAATTTAAACTTTTGAATGAGGGTGTTCACACAATTCAACACTTCCATTAAAATTAGGGTGCCTTTCTCTACAGTTACTTCGCCTTCAATAGTAAATACTCTATTTTTCTTTGATAACAACTCCTTTACGAAAAGAAAGAATAAATAAAAATTTAAAACTTAACATCCTCAATCCAATAAATTGGAGAAAACCTTTGGTTCTACAAGACTTAGGAAGGGCATGGATTCTCTAAGGCATCTAAAAACCATTTACATCCGATATGAAAATCAACCTGGGACTATATTTAGGCTTCTCTCTAGCAAAATCATTTGTTGTATTTTATGGCAACTTGTAATTTGTAATGAATTCATTACGATGACTCATCAACTATTGTGTCACTTCCTTGGAAGAGGTGGAAGGAGATACAAAAAGACCGTAGTAAAATCTTACAAGCCGCTCGAAGAAGGAAGGAGGTTTGCACTAGGCAATATGGTGTCCTCTTAACTTGTCTTTTATAGAGAAATGCGAAGGAGAAATGCCAGCAACTACTACAGTGTGGTGTTCAACTGGAGCTTAAGAAGGAGAAAAACAAATTGCATGGCATGGGATGTGGACTCCCTTCCCCTCGTGTGGGCAGTCGGGAGAAATAAATAAGCTAGAGCCTTTGAAGGGGCAGCTATACTTTTATACAACTGAGAGCTATGACCTAAATGTGCACTAAATACTTTTCGAGATATCTCCTTCAAATCACTGATATGGCTATCGAAATTGTGAGCATCAACATGTAGGTTCCAGATCTAAGTGGTAGTATAGACCCTTAGTAGCTATTGTTCTTGAGAACTGACTCTTTTGCTCCTTATAAATTTTCCATGCGCCTTTGAGTTTCCAGTAACTGCAAATGACTGGGTTCCTTCTATTGACAATCATATTTTTGGCATAGCCTCTCTGCTTAATATACCAGAAGACTTTCCTACAGCATCAATGCAACCATTAACTTAAGTAAAGAATTGACAGGCATTCATCACCAAATGTCAGCCAAAGTGGGATTTCCCAGTAGACGGAAAACATAAGCTTTTTCATTTTTTAATGGATCTTTAATTTTTCCAGCAAGAAGGCATTGCTTTGTTATTTTTGCATTGCAAGATGTCATCATCAAATTCACAAGCAAAATGAACTTTAGTTGTCCATGACTCCACTATGCATAAATTCCTCTATTACAGAAGAACATGTATGTATAAGCAGAGAATCCAGTATTAAGTACCAGTAATTCACATCCTAGCAAAAATGTAAGGAACTGGAATTGACAATGATTTTAAAGTGGATAGCAATTTTAGCAGACTAGTATGTGAAGGCATGAACAGTAATAGTACTAGGCTTCCAATTTGAGAATTATAGAATATGGGATTAACCAAGGGGAAGATTATGACACACCTTACGATGTAAGGCCTCACGGGCACCGCCAGGATACAGCAGAATGTGTGACTTTGTTGCAAGCAACTTAAAAAGGTTGCTGGCACTGACAGGCATAAATCCAGATAGTCTCAACAGATCATTGAATGAGCTTTCATTAGTTCGACTCTCGGTCCGCTGAGTAAACAATACCGGATGTGCTATACCACGAAGTAAAATTTTCCTCTGCCTCAAACATTCTAGAACGAGAGGGATAGAATCTAAACCCATAAGCATGTGATAACCGACCAACAATACAGGGCCTTCACGTGGGACCCCTGCTAGACCTCTTACAATTTTCCCATTTTCCAGTGTGGACAGCATAACAGGACCAGTAAAATTGAGATACCAACTGCAACATCATTTTTTTGCATAATATTAGCCTGAAGGTGCAAGATACTAAGAGGCATGCATTATAAATTAAAAAGGGAGCTGAAAGGATGTGAATTGGATTGACGTATAGAAGGGAAAGAAAGACTAACGCAATTAAGATTATAGCTTCATGACCCAAGACTTTCCTAGACATCGGATTGCCTGAAGTTCAATTTCTTCCTTACCATGACCAAATAAAGGAGCATGAGCGTTTTGATGTAATGATAGATTTCGTCCCAAAGTGACGGACGCTATAGGTTCAGAATTCAATTAAGCACTCTCATCAAGGGATCAGACTCCTCACACCTTAGCAGGTCCACAGTGCAGAATTTGCACATGTTATCTTATCGTTTTCTAAAAGAGATTAGGTAATAAACATGTGTGCAACATGATATTGTTTTTTTTTCCCTAACACCTTTTCCGCGTTGATTCTTTCCTTCTGATTAAAATTATTATTAAGAATTAAAAGAAAAAAATACTACAGAACTAGATGGTATGTGAACAAAATGGAGATCATATGTTTGAACAAACTTTAACATGTTACTTTCTCTCATTAGAAATATTTCAAATTATACCTCATTGCGCATTCACAGAGAAAATTCTGTTCCATAAAGAAAACGGACATATACTTTGGCCTATTGTGGAACTTTTTAGGCGGTGACTATTATATTGTTCAAAATGCAAATCAACATAGGAATTATCGCCGATTGTCTAATATACTCCTTTCTGCCTGGATCGTCTTTATTATTTGTAAAGATATGACACTTGGGCCTAACTCAACCCCAAAAGCTAGTTCATGAGGGGAGGATTGCCCAAATCCATACAAGTAAACCACAAGTCCATTCCCCAACCAATGTGGACTTCAACCCATTCTAACGCCCCCCCTTCACGCCCAGGCCTGACGGGAGCGTGAACCGGGAGCCCAAACAGGGATGAACCTGGCTCTGGTACCATGTAAAGATATGATACTTGGGCCTAACTCAACCCAAAAAGCTAGCTCAAGAGGGGAGGATTTCCCAAGTCCATATAAGTAAACCACCACTCCATTCCCCAACCAATGTGGACTCTAACCCACTCTAACAATTATTAAAGGAGAACAAATTAAGGTTATTTGAATTTTTTGGTCTAACTAGGTGGGATTCACAATTAGTATTTCAATTAGGTTAATGTTGTGCTCTATTTCAAGTTGACCCTCATTTGTGTAAATTGCATTTGCTCGCCAAGGTATGTATTCCACCACAGACCATAGAGGGAAAAACAGAACTTGGAAATTAAAAGGGAAAGAGAAGAACCAGAAAATAAAGAAGAACCATAGGCCAAAATAGAAAAAGGTAAAGGATAAGCTTATGTCAATGGGCTACTGCAACCAACTATTTGCCTGATTCAGCTTATGCTCAAATTACCTATAGTCCTGGATTGTGTTCTTGAACTCTGACATAGTAGGAAGAAGAAAATCCATGACAGGATCATGCCTTTTTTTACGACGATATTTGCTAGTACCTTTGATGATGGATAGCAGATTAATACCATCTTCCTGCACAGTAAAAATGGCAATCAACCCAACTGCTACAAACTTCCCCCAACAGAATCCGTCCACATAGTGTAAGGTCATAGTGCAGAAATAAAACTACCAGTCACCAGACTCATCACGAAACACAAGAATCCCAAAAAAGCTCTAATGTTCTGCCTTTTGATTAGATTTTCCATTGGTGTCAGACCACTTTAAAAAGCTAAAACAGAGAAGAGGAGAAAAAATAGAGTTTCATCTACATTTAGCGCCAAAAAAAAGAGAAGATGATTTGTCCATTCACCCACTCATGCATTGAGGATGTACAATAATTGAAATGGAGAAGGAATAGGTGCCAATTTATCTTAACCCTCGCCGGGCATGAATATCAGATACCATTGTAGCTTTAAATTTTAGAGAGCGCACGGAAGAGGTATGTAAAGATAGATAAGTTATACTACAATAAAAGAATAATGAACAAAGAAACAGAAGAAGGCCCTCTATATGATAATTAATAGTAGTTGTATAAAATGGACTATTTAATTTTTCTAAAGCTACTTTTACGTCCAGACAGACTTGTGCTTATGGAAATGCTTTACATTACTCAAAGGTTCTCACTTTGAAAACTAAGAAGTGTAAGTAGCAAGCGCTGTCATATATTTGAAGGTGGAATAGTCCATATAAAGTTTAAATAATTTGCGAACAGCTTATTTACTTCAAACCACCAGAGGCTTTAGCCTAGTGGTAACAGCGCAAAAATGTGATATGCGGGTTAGGCACATGCCATGAGTTCGAATTCTGCTGCAAAAAAAAAAGCCTATCATTTAAGTGAAGAAGGGTAGAGGGGCGGGCCCATTATCCAATAACCACCAAGTTTCGAACCGTTGGTCATCCGCCCTCGGGATTTCATGGTAATCAAAATATAAGAGGTTTAAATAAGAATCCAAAATTGTCTCAATATCTATTTCTAGGATTACTGCCAGCCAGAACAGAAAAACAATTAAGAATTAGATCAAATTATCAAATTTCAAGTTTAAAAACAATAATAAGTTATTGAGGCTCTCTACAGAAACCATTGAATTAAATTTACTACATATATACTAAGGAAAATAACTACTTGAAGAAAGCAGATAGCTATTCTGGAAAAAAAACGAAGCAGCATGATAAGATCCCAAAAGGAGAAGAACTCCTCACCTACCAATAAAATAGTATGCGCATTGTCTTTGAAGTATTGTACTTTGCAGTTTCTTAATGAATTTGCAAGCCTCTGAGCTTCATCTCCACTTGGAAACATGTTATCCTTGCCACTATACATTGCAATTCAATTCCATCACTTCTTCAAAAATATTTATCCACTAGGTAGAAAAAATTCAAGCTCATGCAAACATGGAATACAGAGAGAATATCCTACAGAAGATTTTAGCATCATTCTCAGTTTTCCCTCACAGGGCAGAATTATACTCACAAGGATATATATCAATTTAGGTTTCATGAGATCTTTTTAATCTTTCAGAACATCAACTAACAAATGTTAAACACGTCATGGAACCTAAATTGATAATTATTATGGAAAGAATTGATGCTTATTAACTATTATGACCCCTCTAAAGATTAACAAATTACTGATGAATGCCTAAGTAGAGAGTGTATTTCACCTTTAGTTTTGCATGAGTTATTGTCCCAGCTACAACACATGAAACTGATTATTGCAATTTCATAAAGCAATTGATAAAACTACTCCACAATGGACTGTACTCATGAACCTGACCTTCACTGTAGTGCAAGATATTTGAAGTAACAAAAAATGATAAAAAGAAAACCAAAGAAGAAAAGGTGAAGAAACATAAACTGATTCTTCAGTTTATTGGTCTAGAAAGACCTCTGAGGGATTACTGCAAGGCCTAGTGTACAAATCTTCAGAATTGAGAAAAAAGCTTTAACCTACATCTTGCACTAAAATTCACTCACAATAATATAAAGAGGACAGAGATCAGACCTAGCAATCACAAGTACTTCAGCGTTAACAGCATGGAGGCGGGAATTTGAATAAGATGAAGCAGATCTAAGAAGCTTCAACTTCCAGAGAAGAGTTTCCTTCGGTATGATATCAGCTAAGCCCTGAAGAAACGGAGGGGGATACAATTACTGTAACATGAATGCTATGCAGTTTCCTATTGGAGCAAGAGACATAAAATTTCAAATCATTTTACTATCCCAACATGAGCTTAATCATGCTAGATACTGTACCCCATTTAAGAATTGTTTCCACCAGGTGTGTTAACCCCAGCTTATGAATAAAAGGAAGCTAACTAGTTTGGTTGCTTAAGTGATCAAAAGGAATATCCATACTCCTCCATGCCCAAGAAGAATTTTATGGTTATCGTCAACTCTCCAATATATTTTTAAACAGTATTATTAAAAGCCATCAATGCATTGATTAAGGTGATGGGTTGCTGCAAAGCGAGTGGTTATTGCTTCACGAGGGGAAGCAATACGCTTCAAAGTATCATGCATATGGAAAAATGAGGCACAAAGTGATCAAGCAAGGGTTCCTTGAACTGACATTGAGACAAAAGATGAAAGAATAAGCGAGGAATGGGAGGAAAAATATTGCTTTTATTCATTGAGTATTAGTACTCCTCTCCACATATGCTTCAACATTTTACTTATCATGATTATTGTCTTTTTTCTTCAATTTTCTGGATTGTGTTACGCCTTTTATTCGATTGCTTTTATTTCTCTATCTTCTTCTTTTCCTTCTTGAAAGAATGACACTTCTTCTTCTTCTAGCATGTAAGTCATGTGCTGCAACTTCTAATTTTGGGTTTATATTTTCTACTCTCTTAGTAGAGTTTCTGGATTAATTAAACATAAAGTTCTTCTGAGAATTAATTATTTTTACAACTGATCAATTGAAAATTGAAAATCAATTATTCAATTTAAGTTATCTTCCTGTGGCCTTGTTCAAACTACTTTTAGTGATGTTTTAATTTGATTTGTTGTTTTAACAATGTCATAATTCTGTATTGGATGCTGAAGCTAGTAATTATAGTTAGTAATCTTTGTATTTTTGATGAATTGTGTGGTTCACTTCTCACTTTTGGATTCTCTTTCTTCTTCTTTTTTCGCTTTTTTCGCTTTTGGCTTTTGAAAACACTAACCTTTGGATATGTTTATATTATGTAACACAAAACAATAAGCAACCTACTCATACACTTTTCAAGTTTACGATAGAAAATAGAGGAAAAAAGATAGAGATAGCTTTGGCTACAGATCTTCCCTTTCTTATATTAAATAATACAAACTCTAATTAATACCTGATTGTATGAGTCTTCAACCTAATCACTTACATTTAATATTTCAAGGGTACTCATACGCCAGAGAAAAAATGGCTTTAAAGGGAAAGAGGCATCAGTGTCAACTGTACACTTCTTCTATATCTTTATCTTCCATTCTTTTCCTGTTCTTTGCACCTGCCTCGGCTAAGGCTACATGTCTTAGAATAAATTTTGAAGGCTTCAAAATCTTTTCATTACCCTCTAACTGCTCTCCGTTTTTCATCTACATTTTGCCTTAACCCATGAGATCGCAAAGTTGAGTCGCATGATTACCGTGACTGTTTCTCCATTATTTCTATTCAATTAGCTGAATTACGGAATGTAGTTTAATATACAGAAATTTGTGATCTGACGTTTAACTTAATACAGAGTGAGATTGTTTGAACTTTACTTGGTTCTCTTTAGACAACTATTTTTAAAAGTCAAACAGATAAAGAATTTTCAACTTCATAATAAAAGAAGAAAGTGGAAGATTATCCACAAAATACAGAGAGCTGAAATCCCACAATGAGTTAAGAAACATCTAATGAGTACATACAAATTATGAGCAACTTTTTATCGGGTACTTAGCTGAGATATTTAGTTCCATGTTATGTGTCATTCACTGTCTTGGACATATCTAGTGTTGTTGCAATCAAGTCATGAAAAGTTATGTCACTCATACAAGGAATTTTGTTCTTATTTGATAGCCAAGCTTGGTCTGAACTATCGTTTTGGTTAATCTCATAGTTATTGTCATAGAGAATGAATGGGAAAAAACTGAAACTAGCAGTTACTATATGATAATGCTGAAGCCACAGTGTATACTGAAGTCTTTCTATAGCACTAGAGAAGCCTATATCCAGGACGAATCAAACTAATGCAAGCAGAGCTTTTTTTGATAAGGTAAATAATTTTATTGACATTTAAAAAAAAAAAAAAAAAAAAAGAAACTGTATACAAGCAGATCTTACAGGGAGGTAGGCCAGCAAACTAGTGAGGTTGTCAGAGAGACGTCGAATAATTTGTCCAGGAGGAAGCATGGAATCAATGTTAACCATCGCCATCTTCATTGGATCACCTGATGCAGAAATGACATTATTTTGTTGATGATATGAAGAACTGCCAGTAGCTGATGAATGTAAAGTAAAAAGGGCAGAACAAAAGGGTAAAACACGTATCCTCTTCGACACAATTTTCGTCTTTTCGAACAGGAATAGATCAACAAGAGCTAATAAACGATAAGCAATTCAGTTTTGGATTGATTTATGGCTCCAAATTAAGTTCTCAAATTACTCAGAGGAGTAATCAAGATTATATGCGCGGTACAAGTTTCTAATAGAAGAAATATCTACACTATGAACACATGAAATATTATTAGTTAAGAGGAAAATGTCAACCATCAATTGAGGACTATAATTACAAGAATAGCAAAACAGATCTTGTTAAGGTCAGAAATCAAAGAAACATCTCAACAAATGCACCAAGATTAAACTTGTTAGCTAGAGACAGTTATATTTCAGCAGGAGATGAATTATACCCATAATAAAGCTCATAAGATAAGGGACCATAACATGAATTTCATCAGGCAAAGACTCTAGAAGAGGAAGCAGAGGTTGGAGCTGTGACTTCCCAAAGGAAGTTGCTGAAAAATGTAGAAACTAAGAATTAGATAATGGATCATAAATACAGTGGCATGCCAAAAAGAGTTACAATAAGAAAAGGCTCTCTTTATGATACCTTACCTGGATTAACTAATATCAGAACAAGGTCAATCTTAGGGTTATGAGCAGCAACAGCAAGAGCCAAGCACCCTCCAAATGAATCTCCAACTAAATAAATTGGCTTGTTTGGAGATGAAGCGTGCTTCAGCCTCACAGTTCTCTCGACAAAATTCACCAGTTCTATAAATTAAGCAAATAGACTATAACCGTAAACTTTCTTCTTTTCCAGCTGTAGTAAATCTCACATGCAGATGATCCATAACCAAAACGCATTCAGATAAAATCAACATATGTCAAAGTAAATATTCTGAGGTCATAGCTGAAATCCAAAATTCCGAACTGTAAAAGCCAAACACCCAAGTACCTGAACCCACACAAACCATCATTCTACTTTCCTGAACTCCACTCTCCAAAACAGTAAAAAGTAAACCTTTAGCATTTCTTCATATTTTTAAAGCTTTAGCTGGCGTTAACCATACGAAGACAACTATAAAGAACCTCCCAACTTGTACCCAGTCCTTTCCGTGCCCCCCATCCCCCATAAGAAGTCCCCAAAGACAACAGATTGAAAGAAGAAAAAAAAACAGAAGACAAGAAACATTAAACTCCAATTTCTTCCCTCCGCAATCTTTATTCGCTAAGTGTGTGGTCAAATAGTTTGCTTCTTAATTTGATCATTTGAAAGAGAGACATATGTGAGATAATTGGAGAGACATACAGAACATCAAATACAGCCCTCTACATTGATTTCCTTCCATCAGCCTCAATGTATCTTCTTCAAGTAGTCCCCCTAATTCTTTCTATCAACCTTGCAAATCCAAAAACCTATGAAGCTTTTTAACAGTAATCTCTTTCGCTCTGTGATTGTATGGTAAAGTTTCTAAATCGATAATTACTACAAATATAAATATAAATTCCCCATAGATGCCTTCTCATTGAACCAACCAATATATGCACAAAGCACTAAATAAGGGGAAAAAATGTTATACCGTCAAACGGTGTTCGATCATACACAGGAATATGCAAGCACCAAACCTGAAAAACTCTGCAACAAGCAAATCTTCAGTCAAGAATTTGCGCTGAAGTATTTAAGAAAAGGGCCACTGAACTGTTTAACCACAGAGTAATGAGCCCAATTATATGAAAATTAAGCATCATGGCATATAGAAAAGGTTAACTAACTTTTCTACCACAGGTATTTATAGTCATAGTAAGAGGCACAGGGTATGCACAACAAGCAGCAGCAACTTCTATGCCTCAATCCTAAACAAATTGGGGTTGGCTCTACGAATTATCACTTCTCCGGTTAACCTCAACTCATGTCACCATCATACAAAATAAAACTAAAAGGGAAGAATAAGTTAAGCATATATAAATAATAGTAATAACAATATTAGAAATTCTTTAACAAGACCAAACTTTATTCCCCAGTAGTAGATATCACCTATATGAATTTTTTTCTTCCATTGTGCCCTATCTTTGATAAGAACAACAAGCAGAAAATACAATTACATTCCATTCTTGGATAAAAACACACATTGAAGTCCTAAACATAAACTACCAAAGCGTTCCCACTTTGTACTTTCTTACACGCTACAGTAACATGGCAAAGTCAATTTGATTTAACACAATAAATAGTCATCCACTGTCTGATCTGACTTGCTGAAGTACATAGTCATCAGCTGTTATAATTGAGCAATTTATAAAGCAAATAAATAAAAGTTTATGATGCCATTACGAAAGCCAATACCTTTTTACAAAGCATGGGAATCACCAATAGTTTTTCGACTACACAATCATAGCACTTGGATATCAAGCTCCAAGAGTATTTAATTATTTGGAGCTCACTACGTCAAAGCCACGAATGGCATTGAAGGACAAGAAACAGACACGATATCAAACTCAACTGATAGTTCTAAATATGTGAAGATTACAGTGTAAGATATAGAGTCCAGGGGCGGATCTATGTAGGACAGTGGGAGTGCCACGCCACCCAAACTCCTCGGTGAAAACTTTGTATATATATGTATATATGTATAATAAATCTTATAGATATTACTTGTGCCACCCGGAGAACAAAGGGAGTCTGTGGTGCCTGTGGGCTGTGGCTAATCGCCTGGTTAGCCACCCCAACGGCCTGAGTTCAATCCCTGCTGCTACAATTTTTAAAACATTTAGTATACATAGATTCTGTTACTGGCTTACTGCCCAGCTTCTCTTCCATTTTGTTTCTTATATTTAGTTTTACATGTTGTTTTATTTTTATTAAATGATTTAACAAAATACAAAAAAAAAAGGGTAGCCTTGGTTCACGCTGATTTAGAAAAGAAATCTTCTTTATGTACGAGGAGGAGTAATTATGCTTGTAAACTTGAGTTAGTTCTATATAATACTTGGAATAATATTTGCCTATGTAAATCGAAAAGACAAACAACTAGAACTACAAGCCATAGTTGATCCAACCGATCAAATGTTTTATTCTATTTGGACCATGTAAATTGCAATACATCTACTTTCACAATAGAGTGGCACCCGGAACCTATAAATCCTGGATCCGCCTCTGATACAGACCACTAAATATAATCATTCATATATGCTTTAAGGCATGAGAAATGCTTTTTGCAACATTTAAGATGCAGAAAAGTAAGTGGCGAACAAATAAGCTAGGCCTAAGGCAATTGGGGTTGATCTTATACTACAATTAATCTTAGCTATATTGACAAGAAAAGTATTGGCATTGGTCTCCTATTTATTATTTATGCATGATTTTAAGAGGCCAGCTTATGTTACAGTATCTCATACTTGTAGAATAGGAATAATACCAGAACCAGTCAAGTATTATTACATGTTATAGAAGAGTGTGCGGAACTTACTTCCCAAGAGCCTTTTCATGCAAAACAAGACCCATGCCAGTGCCATCCGTTCCTATTCATTGACATTGCTTTCTAGTTATTCATCCAAAAATGCTAGAAAAAACCTTCACAAATTTAACAATAAAAACTGTATCCTTGGAACAGCATGCATGACTTGCTGAAATGTACTGCTACATCGGATTGATTCAAATGCTTTCCACAAATTTTAGGACTATCATACTGATATTAATTCCCCTATCCGTACTACTAAACTAATATAAAAGCTCTGTTCCAGTGTTATTTTTCTTTTGATTTTGAAGATTACCAGGCAGAAAAAGTAGGAGAGGAGATTCTTGCAAAGGAGGACCAGCTGATATGGGAGTAAACCACCGCGGAGGACCTCCATCGGGCTTAATAATCTCCAATCCTATCTCAAGATAATCCTTAACAGTTTGAGTTCCATATCCATCATCCCAAAGGGGTTCCAACTTGTTTCGCATGTCCTCCTTGCTCTTATCCAAATGATCATTTTGCACATCAACTACAGGGATACTTTTCTCCTTTTCCTCAATAGAGGACACACCATTAACTTTAACAGAATCTGAAGGCAAAAATGTGGAGTCCCTGCTAGCTAAGCACGTGATTCGAGATATACACTGAGGCTTATAGCCTGGGTGACGAGCAAAATGAGGGGCTGCCCAGAAATTTTGCGGAAGAGAAACCATAATATGTCTGCAATCAATGACCACAAACTGCAAAATTCAAACTTTTGAACATGTACTGAATAGGCTCCAAAAGATAGGTCTTCTCTCTACATATGTTTATGAAAACAGTGTTAGTATAGTGTGTTCAAAACCAGTAAACTGGAAAAACCAAAAATGCAGAAAATTGAAAATATCCGAGACCACAGAATTCACTGTGTGTCCTTAAGAAATTTAATCCCCTCATTGTACCTGAGGTTATGGATTACTTCCTTCCAGAATAAAACAGATATACCTGTCGCAAGAGTAGCGGTACCTCAAACGCGTACCACTTTGTCAAACTCAAAGTCAGTAACAAATAACACAAAGAAACAACTTTTGTTTTGTAAGAAAGTATGCAATAGTTGAAAAATTCGATGCAGAAACTGAGGCATTGCCTCTGTATTTATAGCCACAATTTTGAGCAAAAATACCTGTTTGGAACTAGTTTGGTGTCTGTTCATAAAGGCCCTGTCTTTTCCGAAATTACGAAATGACCTTTGAGAATATTTTATCAATCAATCAGATCATTTGACCAACGTCGTAGTAGAGCGACGATAACGGCGCGAGGGGAGACTCTCTTCTCAACTCTTTATGAGCTAGAAGATGTGCTTCTACGAGGGACAAAGTTCTCATCCAAAATGAACTTTGCTCAAATTTTCAATTTTTCCTCCATTTCTCATTCACACCACCTCATCTTTAAAGCCCAACCAGGGGTAAATTTGGGGAACGTCAACACATGGTCTCTCCATAAAATTAGATTTTTTATGTTTATATTTTCTAAAATTGGTATAATATTAATTGTTGGCACTCAGGCTACAAGAATACTAAATGTTACACTTGGTTGAAGTTTGAGTTATTTGGGCAATTCGGATGATTGCTCCTATCTTGGGGTGATCTTTAATTTTTGCCCCTCAATTCGCAGGTCTTTAATTTTTGCCTTTCGGCTCTTTAAGTAATAAAATAGTGGCCGAAAATATCCATGACATCAAAAAACAAAAAAAAAAAATTTGGATCTATGACCTAATTTTGCAAGGCAATGTTTCATTGACACTATACCTATTCGGGCAAAGTTACATAGAAAAAACTATGTCTTGCACGGCATCCTACAAAACTATATGCCGCAAGGCATAGTTTCTATGTAACTTTGCCCGAATAAGCATAGTTTCTATACATCTTGCCTTGCGATTTTTTTTTTAACTCTGCTAGGGTTCGAATCCAGAATCTCTGGTTTTGTAGACCAGCGAATAAGGGTACATTGGCTCACAAATTTTGAGAATTAGGGGCAAACATGAAAGACCAGCGATTTGAGGGGCAAAAAGTAAAGACCAGTCCATATGAAGGGCAATCCGCAAAAAAAAAAAAAGTAGCTATTTATCTTAGAAGACTAAGGATCAATTCCCACTTAATACTTTTTTTTTACTGGTGCATCCATGTTCCAAATCATTTTTTTGTGCGGATTGCCCTTCAAAAGCACTGGTCTTTAATTTTTGCCCTTCACCTAATACCTCAAGATTCTGGGTTCGAACACCAGTTCAGTAAAAAACAAAAAAAAAAAGATTTCGCAAGGTAGAAGTTTGGATTCGCAAGACAGAGTTTTGCATGCAACTCTACCTACAGACAAAATTTTAAATGCAAAACTCTGCCTACCTTAAGGTAGAGTCCAAAACTCTGCCTGCATGTAGAGGTCGGTAGAGTTTTTCATTCAAAATTTTGTTGCAGGTAGAGTTTTGCATTCAAAATTCTGCCTGAGGCCTAATTTTGCTATAGAACTCTGCCTTGCATTTTTTTTTTTTTTAACTAAGCCGGATTCGAACCCCAAACCTGATGATATTAGGTGAAGGGTAAAAATAAAAGACAACCAATTTGAGGGACAAAAATTAAAGACCATCCCAAAATAAGGGCATTCCCGCGAATTGCCCGTTCTAAAAATCCTAGATTAGCCTCTTAACCCAACAATTTAAGGGTCTTTAAAACCCAACAAACACAACCAGAAAGCGAATAGCTAACTATCTCACATCTAATCACGTCAATTGTGAAACAACCAAAGCATTCAGACACAAACTTTAGTTAGATGCGTGGCCAAAAAGAGGTTTACAACCAAACGATAGTAAACTGAACACCAATGTTTCATAGTTAATCAAGAACAGACAAAGCTCTGGGGGAGGTGGAGGTATGAAACACGTTCCCTCCAGTAGTTTTTTCTCCAGTTCTTGTTCAATGGTTACTTAAGATCATGCCACATTATCATCAAAATAGAATCTAACGGCTGCTATTTATAGTTACTAAAATACAAAAAAGAGCAGTTACGTCTCTCCTCCTTGGATTCAAAGCACTCAAAAGCGCGCCTGTTGTCATATTTTGCATTTATAGTATCAGAAACGTGGTCTAGTTGTGTTCTTGATTTTTTTGTTTAAATTACTGTTTCTATTTATTAATGAGAAATGTGAACTTGAGATTATTGAGAAGAAAAAAAGGGACAGCCCCATTATTTATTTTTCTTCAGCTGTTCTAGCAAATTGAATTAGCATATATTACTTGCTTCAGCTCTTCCACCATGAGTCCGGAACCAAAATGCCCCCAAAAAAATTACTTTGAACCAAAATATCCCAACAAAAAAAATGTTACAAAACTACCTTTAGCACAGTAATTTACTGCGCTAAAGCAGTTCATGGGGACGGAGCGCAGTATTTAACTGCGTTATAGAAGCTGTTAAAAAAAAAAATCTATAACGTAGTAAAATACTGCATTATATAAAACAGTACCAAAAAATAAAAAAAATTTGGCCAACTTTATTTTTTGCAACACTTAGTATTTTTTCCATACTTTGACCAATGATTAGTCGTGTGTCAAGATTCCGAAATGTCAATATTTTATATAGAACTTGATTTTTTTTCTGCGTACAATAATGTAGGCTCAATACATCAAGGATACGTAAACGTTCGGATCGTCATTTAGAGGTTAAAAAGGTGCCCAAAGTAAGTTTTATTTATAAACTTTAGGTTTAAGTGTTCTATATACATAGACGTCCATTTTTGTTTGAAGACTTGTTGTCATTAGCTTAAGGTTTTTTATTTTTAGGGTTTAGATTTATTGAATATAAAGCCATTGTCAAAAGGTTTTTAACTGCTTTAGCGTAGTATTTTACGGCGCTAAAGAATATTTTTTTTTGTTTGTATAGCGCAGTAAAATAGCGAGCACTAAAAAAAATTGGCAAATTTTTTTTTGCAACACTTAGTGTGTTTTTTCATACTTTAACCAACGATTAGTCGTGTGTCAAGACTCCGAAACGTTAATATTTTATATAGAACCTGATATTTTTTTCTGCGTACAATAAAGTAGGCTCAATACATCAAGGATACGTATACGTGCGGATCGTCATTTTAGGGGTTGAAAAGGTGCCCGAAGTAAGTTTTGTTTGAAAAAACTTAGTGTTTGACTGTAAGGTTATTTTAGTCAACTTTATATGTCGAGAAAATTAGTCAGCTTTATTTTCAAAAATTGAAACCGCAGAAGTGAAATTGACATTCACAGCTACATTACCCCGGGATTTTTACGTTGAAATCTATTGCGTATCATCATATTATAAGTAAATAAAACTGAAAATTTCACGCCAATTTGGAGAAAAATTAAAATTGAATGGGATAAAAGGTGTTTTTTTAAAAATCGGCTCGGCCAAACCGCCTTGTGGCCGTTTGTCCGCATAGATCTCGAAAAACTACGCAAGTTTAAAAAAAAAAAGCGTAAATCGGACGTCCGAGCGCAAAGTTATGACCATCTAAAGTTTGACCACTTTACAACTAGCTTTTCTCCCTATATTTTTTAGAATTATATTTATATTCAAAATAAAGGTATGTCTTGATTAAAAAATTACACGCTTAAATCAAAACCTTAAAAAATAAAACACTTAAACCTTAAACAAAACTTACTTCGGGTACCTTTTCAACCCCTAAAACGACGATCCGAACGTTTACGAATCCTTGATGTATTGAACCTACATTATAGTACGCAGAAAAAAATATCAGGTTCTATATAAAATATTGACGTTTCGGAGTCTTGACACACGACTAATCATTGGTCAAAGTATGAAAAAAACACTAAGCGCTGCAAAGAAAAGATTTATTAAAATAAGATGTTGCGATCTTTTTATGGAAAAAAACACTAAGTTCGTTAAGTGTGTTATTTTTTAATGCGTAACTTTCTTCCGAATATGTTGCCAAAAAAAAAAAAAAACGCGTAAATCAGACGTCCGAGCGCAAAAAACCGCGTATATTCAAAATAAAGTTACGCGTTAAAAATTAACACACTTAAATCTAAACCCTAAAAATAAAAAACTTTAAGCTAATGACAACAAGTCTTCAAACAAAAATGGACGTCTATGTATATAGAACACTTAAACTTAAAGTTTACAAATAAAACTTACTTCGGGCATCTTTTCAACCCCTAAAATGACGATCCGAACGTTTACGTATCATTGATGTATTGAGCCTATATTATTGTACGCAGAAAAAAATATCAGGTTCTATATAAAATATTGACGTTTCGGAGTCTTGACACACGACTAATCATTGGTCAAAGTATGAAAAAAACACTAAGTGTTGCAAAAAATAAAGTTGACCAATTTTTTTTTGGTACTGTTTCTATAACGCAATATTTTACTGCGTTATAGATTTTTTTTTTTTTAACAGCTTCTATAACGCAGTAAAATACTGCGCTAAAAATAGTTTTGTAATATTTTTTTTGTTGGAATATTTTGGTTCAAAGTAGTTTTTTTAAGGGTATTTTGGTTCCGGACTCTTCTACCATGGTAACATTCAGAACCCAGGCTTTAAAACTTGGAATGAGAAAGATAGAAAAATATATCTTTAAAAAAAAAAAAAAAAACATTTCAAATAGTTATGATCTTAGATAGTCCCGGAGCAAAAATTATTGGCGGGAATCTTAACCCGTGAAAAGTGGAAAATTTTGTCCTCAAGCAATTGATAATAGTTGTGATACAAATCTTACACTTTTATTAGGTTCATTAACTTTTGAAATAAAAAGTAAATCTTACACAATTATTGTCAGTTGTTTGACACACAAAATAATTTTTTTTTTGTGAAAGTGCACGGTATTTCTCAAATGATCATTCGGCTTGATGAATTTATCTAGTAAAATTACTTTATTTTATTTTATATTAATAAAGTCACTTAGCTATTGGAGTACTTTGTTTTTTAAAAAGTCACCCACGCCGAAAACATACATAAAACCACCAGAAAATTCCACTTCATTTTATATACTATTAATTATTGTGGGCCAAAATGGATATTCAGCTACATAAAACACCCATTTTATATAGAGTGGAACTTTTCGGTGGTTTTATGTATGTTTTCGACATTTGTTACTTTTAAGAAAAATAAAGCACTCCATAGGTAAGTGAATTTATTGATATAAAATAAAGCAAAGTGACTTGGCGCATCACCATGATGATTTTTATGGAGTATTAATTTTACCCCAAAAAAAAAAAATCACTAGATGAACCACCACGTGACTAAGTTTTAGGACATTTTATCTTAAGTATAAAACCAAAAGAAAATGGAAAAAATTAAGAATGTATGACTTACAAGTTACTCCCTCTGTCTCAAAAAAACTATCCTCTTCTCCTTTTTAGTCTATTCTAAAAAGATTATCCACTTTCTATATTTATAAACAATTTAACTTTATGAGATGATTTACAGTCATACAAATATTTAAGTCTTGTTTTGGACCATATATTTCAAAAATCTTCCTTTATTTTTTAAATTTTGTGCCAAATTAAAAAAAAATAATCTTTTTGAATCGGAGGGAGTAATTTTTTTATGACTTACAAGTTACATCCCTCCGTTGTGACAAGATGGCCAGCGTGCTTATAATGAGTAATGACAAATAAACTGTCCTCTTATTTGAAAAACGATGAGGGCACGTAATTCTAACTCATTAGTCATTATCGAGAAACTACAATTAAAATTGTCATCTTAAGTAACGAAAACTCTCTAGTTATAATCTTCTACTAGTTATGGCAGGTCCGTGCTAAGTCCGGGCCCAAACTCAAAATATAAAATCTGTATCAAATTTTTTTACCGCATAATTAATATGATCTAATGGCACGTTAAATATGCATTTTTGAATAAGCATTCTTTTTTCAGTAGACCTTTCTGGAGATTATTAAACATACCCAAAGTGTATCACTTATTGTGTCACTGGAGGAAGAATTATAAAAAGACGTTAAAGTAGAGAAGCCATCTAATTTCTCCACATACTACATTGAAATTGTCAGAAGCAGCTAATTTTACGAAGCATAACCTAATTCAAACCAAAAAGTAGATTATATTTACATTGCATTTTGCAACAAGCAGTTTAGATTATAGTTACAGGACTCTCAAGTTTGTGCTATTTGACAAAAACACATTTTCACAGTGGCCAAAACTAAGGCTAAAAGCTATAAGCACGGATAGTCCTGTATATTTTACCTGCAGATCCATGACCATCTAGGCCATCAAAAGTTTGGTATGTACGAGCCACCAAAAGATGTATGTACAAGCTCGCGCTAGTCATAGTGAACTGTAATAGAAATAAGGGATATGTGATTAGTATCAACCGTAGATAGGTAAAATAGAAGAGAAGATAAGAAACAAAAATTCTTTTCCTAAGTAAGGGAATCACTGATGATCCTGAGCATAGAGGATAAAAGAACCATTCTAGTGATGAACTTGAAATTACAGAACTTTTGCATTTCTTGAGCTGGCATTACTTAATAGTTGATTTCAGGAAGTGTATGATAGGGAGGGCGAACAATCTTGTGTTATTAAACAAAAAGAAGACAAACAAAATGAGGAACAATTCATATAGCCTAAGCTTCAACTGCTAATTCATCATGGACAATCTTATCAACTTTGTAAATAGAAATAAGGGATATGTGATTAGTATAATGGAAGAGAAGATAAGAAACTAAAATTCTTTTTCCTAAGTAATATATTAAGAAGATTGATTTGACCAAAAGTTCCACCCAAAAAAAAAAAAGTCACAGATGATAGAACATCATCATTTTTTCAACCAAAAAGGAAAAAATGAGAACATGACTGCTTTATAACAATGCCAATGTAAAATTTACCTATGTCCTATGTTAATGTTCCTCATGTGTCAAGAGAAATTCCTTTCACAAATGGTTAAGTTTTCTAGCAAGAATGATTAAGCACTGCAAACTGTGGAACAATCAAACATGTAAAATGTTGTTTGTTTTGGTGTTTACTGAGTAACATAATCAAATAGTAATATGATTATATAGCTAACGAAAGTATTTTTTAAATCATACAATCAAGAGGACTTCAATTTTTTGCAAGTTCATGTGCACCAGCTAAAAGAGATAAAAGAAATCATCTACCTTAATTTGAAAAATGCTAAAGAACTCAAGTAGTTTTGATTTTGTAAGTTTAATGCAATGTGACAATTAACAACCCAAAAAACCAAAAAAAAAAAAAAAAAAAAAAAAAAATGATACTTTCTCAGAAACTAATGTTTCTTCTTCATTTTGACAACCCTGAGATAATTAGATTCTGTTAACTAACAAACAGTTGAGGAAAATTTTGACACAAGAAAAGAAACTCTTTATCGTCTAAATGTGTGAATTATAATTCAGGTCTAAACCCCGATTTCAACCATGAAGATCCACATAATTATGAGAAGAAATAAGTTCGCTCTGCCCAAAATTTTAGAGCAGTACAACAATCAGGGATACAAACAAGAGCTATACCACACACTAAGTGGATTAACAAGTGCAACAACAAATATTAGAGAGATGATCAACATTGAAAGATGGAGATTAGTAAGAAAATCCACAATATTTTTAGTGATACAGAGTAGTAAGAAATCATATTTGCCAATAGAACCATTAAAATTATTATGGGTACAATTATGATAAGCAGAATACAAATTCCAGGAAACATATATGGGTTAAGAAAGTTATATATTGTAAGAGATATCTATAGCTGATATATGTGTAGTAGTTCTCTTAACTTTCATGGTACCACCTGAATCTGGAGTCCTACAAAACTTAGAACCGTTACAACTTCTGCACTGGCTAGCTGGAACAAACCCTAACACAAAAATCTAATTGGCTCCGACTAAAGGAATTTCAATGCGCGAACCAAATCTCAACCCAGTAGTCACGCCAAACCCTAACCCGGAAGGGGATGCAATAGTGGTACAAGCAGTACGGAAACTTACATACTCTGCTGGGAGCTCTGCAGCTGCTCAAATGGAACCTAAAAGTAATAATCGAGCCCCGAAACGAGGTAAGCAACTGAACTACTTTCCCCCAGTCCTCAAGGAAGGTCAGAAGATTGTGAAATTGAACCTAGAGGAGATAGAACAGCAAAAACGAAAGTGAGATTGTGCTCTAATAGGTTACGTGGTTGGGAAAAATCCTCCATTCAAATAAATGCTCAAATTTGTCTATGCTATTTGGAACTTTTTCGAAACTTCGAGGGTATTCTTACATGATGGTGGATATTTTATCTTCAAAATTGCGAATGAGCAAGATAAAATGGATGTACTCGAGAGTGGCCCTTACACCTATGATTGCAGACCCATGGTGCTGAAAGCACGGACTACAGATTTTCAAATAGGAAAGGAATCCAATAGACATATGCCCCTTTGGGTTAATTTTCCTAATCTACTTGTGGAGTACTGGTCAACTGAGAACTTGGGTCGTATAGCCAGCCACATAGGTAAGCCATTGTGTACTAATCGATTAACTACTGAAAAAGAGAGACTATCCTATGCTAGGATACTGATTGAGGTCGATGTAACTCAACCTATCCCGGAGCAAATGGTCATTGAAGAAGCTGAAGGCAAACCTAGAATACAGCAGTTGGAATATGATTGGTGGCCGAAATATTGCCAAGATTGCATGTGTATTGGTCTTCAAACAAAGTATTGCCCAGTAAATAAAGTAACATATGAGAAAGAGCAGAACAAAGCTAAGGAGAAAGCACAGAGTGATAAACCAGCTCCTGAACCTAAAGCTATGGGGGATCCTAAGGGCAAAAAGAAAAAAAGGCTCAGCCACAATGGCTAGCAAAACATGGAGACATAAATCAAGCTGAACCCTCACATATCAATGAAGCTGCTGTTAAACCAACAGAAATAGCTAACAATAATGCAGCCCCACAGAGTTTGGTTCCTGATGGAGATCAGACTAGTGATACTGCAGGAAATATACCACTGAACCAGCTAAGTTGCTTGGGTTTTATAGAAGTAACTGGTGCCAATGAGGGTCCTAAGCAGCCCATACCACCAAATCAAACATGATTCTCTGCTCATGGAACATAAGAAGGCTGAACCAGCCCTATAAGCAAAAAAAAATTGAGATCATTTTTGCTTAAAAATAAGATATATCTCTTGGGTTGCTTAGAAACTAAAGTCAAGCAAGGAAAGATAGAGAAACTGAAGGGATTCTTGGGTGCTGACTGGAAATGTTTTGCAGACTACACCTTGGAACCAAATGGTAGAATTTGGGTATGTTGGAAGCATAGTAATGTTCAGGTCACTATCATCTTGGCCAAACCTCAATTAGTGCATTGCTATGTTGAAGACTTAGGGTCATCCTTTGCTGCCTACATAACATTTATATATGGATTCAATACTAATAATCAAAGGAAGGATATCTGGGATAGCCTAAGGATACTTAATAATTCTCTGGTGATCCCTTGGCTCATCCTTGGGGACTTTAACACTTGCACATCAGTCCAGGACAGGCTTAATGGGGCCCCTGTACACCAACAAGAGATACAAGACTTTGTTGAATGCATAAAAGATCTGGGGTTGGGGCATTTTCCTAGAAGAGTGTGTGAGTACTCATGGTGCAATAAGAGGGATGTTATGGTAAGAATCTACAGCAGAATTGATTGGGTAATAGGAAACTCCCACTGGTTTATGAAACATGCTAACTTAGAAGCCTTTTATGGAAATCCAGAATGTTCAGATCACTCACCCATATCTATTAGCACCACTGTAGTATTCCAACCAAGCAATAGACCATTCAGATTACTTACAGTACTATTACAACAAGATAAATTCAAGGAGCTGGTACAACAGGTATGGGTTGTTCAAGTCAAGGGTCACTCTATGTTCAAGGTCTGGAGGAAATTGCAAATGCTGGGGGGGCTCAAGCTAAACTGCTCAACAAAGAAATGTCCTTACTAGACTCAAAGCTTGATAAATTAAGATATCAACTGCAGGAAGTTCAGGAGAAAATCAGACTTAATCTGTTTGACGATACTCTCATACAAACTGAAAGAGAGATCACCACTCAGATACAGAAATGGGACAACATCAATGAGCAGGTGCTGAGGCAAAAATCAAGGGAAACATAAATAGCACATGGGGACTCAAATACAAAATTCTTCCATGTAACACCCCGCATCTTGGAACTAAGTCTAGGCTCATATCATTAAAGTTCTAGTGGGTTGATAGGCCTATTTCGGGCAGCGATAACTACTTGATCCGTTGTGAATCTGGAAGAACTTCCTTGGTGAAAGTTGTAGCCCTATTAACTAGCTTTCCAACGGTATATTATGGGGATTAAACGGACATCTGTGCAAAGAGTTATGCCCATTTGACTGAGGCCTGTTCGCTGGAAAATTCGTCTACGTTACGGTGACGTTACGGACCGTAACTCGTGTTACGGGCCGTAACAGTGAGCCGTAACACGGACGAAATTTCCAGAACCTCACTGGAAATTCACTCCAGGATACGGTCCCAAGATACGGTCCGTCCTTTCGTGTTACGGACCGTACCTTGTGTTACGGACCGTAACAGTAGACCGTAACACAGGGAAAATTTCCAGAAACTTTCTGGAAATTTTCATCAAGGTACGACGCCACGTTACGGTCCGTACCCTGTGTTACGGGACCGTAACATGGGCGTGTTTTGGTCCGCAGTTGAGTTTCGGGTCAACTGACTTCGGGAGGCCATAACCCTATCGTAAGTTGGGAGTTTGGGAAAACTCAAAGAATGAAAGTTGTAGAGAATTGAAATACCTTTCCAACCATAAGTTGTGAGTTCACAGGAGACGTCGGGATAGGGAGATATGGACGTTTTAAGACAGAACAGTCCCGACCCGTTTTCAAGTTGGGTCAACCCATTTCCCCCTTAGTATTTAAGGGAAATGAAAACCCTAGCAGCCTCCATTTCCCTCAAATTTCAGATTTTTAGAGAGAGGAAGTGAGAGAGAGGAGAGATAGAGAGAGAAAGTAGAAAATCAACCAAGTTTAAGGCCCCGAATCCCGAAGCTTGTGAAGGATAAAGTGTAGTACAAGTTGTCGCCGTCATTCTAAGCTAAAAATCGAACTTGGGGATGTTGATTTCGTGGTGACTACTCACAAAAGGTAATGTTTCTATCCCTAATCATTTCTAGTTGTGAATTGATGAATTCTAGGGAGAATAATAATTGGGTTTGATGAAGAGAATTATATGAACTATGTTAGAGTTGTTGAATTGTTGACTTTGGATTGTTGGATTCATATGGAGGATGAAGAATGATGTAAATTACATCTAATTGAGATTGTAGAAGTAGCTAGAAGTAATAGAATGGGGATTGGGTGAAGAAAACACCATTAATGAGGGTTGTGGAGCTTCATGCCCACCAAGTGTTTGATAAAATGCTTACATGAACAAAGCATGGATATTGTTGCTAATATAGAATCCCTATGACATGTATTATTATAGATTAAAGTTGAAGGAATTGAAGGACATTGTGATACGCTCAAGAGCAGGAAGTCAAGGTATGTAGGCGCTATCCACGTGTGGGAACATCCTTGTTCCTCCCCATGTTTCAGTATTCCATGATTATACACCAAGTTTTAGGATTCTAGGCATATTCATGTTGAACCCTAGACACTTGAACCATGATGTATATTAAATAGTCAGTTACAATTCTGTTGATTAGTCTTAATTTACTGTTTTGGTAATTGAGACTCGGTCCGTAATCTATGAAAAACCCATAACTTGCATTCCATGGGTTCTATAACACAAGATATGAGATATTATGCTTATTTTCATGAAAAACTTTTATATATGTATTTATTGTCATGTCTTCATGTACCCATGTTCATGTCAAGATTCAGAAATCATGTTTTCAGTTATTTTCATGTTCGGGAGTTGTATTAATACCGAGAAGGCTCAGATAGCCTGAAACTACGTATGCCAACGTAGGATAAGGATCGCTCCGCCCAGTTAGGACGATTCCTTCATATTTTTCCCATTGAGGGATTTTGGATCCATTCATGTCATGTTCATGTCTCGTGCCCCGGCAAGGTACGAGATGGCTTAGCTGATCGGGCAGAGATCAGACTCCACGTTTCTCCCCGTGGTGGTTCATGTTGGTATTACAGATCATTACAGATTATTACAGATTATCTCATGCTTACAGTACTCATGTTTATGATCAGTTGCAGTATCCAGTTTCAGTTTCAATTTCATGTTCATGTATCATGTGCCTGCTATTTCTCTCATGTGTTTACATACTAGTACATTCAAAGTACTGACGTCCCCGTTTATTTGCCTTGGGGGCCTGCATTTCACGATGCAGGTACTGACGTACAGGACAACGCACCTGCTCAGTAGGACAACTCTCATATCAGTTTTTGGGTAAGCCCCATTCTCTTCGGGGTTTAGTCAGTTGTTTACCTTATGTCATTGATGCATTAAGGGTATGCTGGGGGCCTTGTCCCAGCAAGTATATTTTATGTTCAGACTCATGTTAGAGGTTTCATAGACTAGACAAGTCAGTTATGTCATGTTAGACATTTGGAGTCGTATAGCCATTTTGGCTCACTCATGTTTGAACAAGTACCTTATTATGTATTATGACTTATTACGCTTTACAAAGGCTCGACATGCATTCACGTTATATTCCGCTTATGTTATGCAATCATGATAGTTCAGCAAGTCATGTGGTTCACTCGGTCACATGCAGTCAGGCACCGAGTGTCGTGTTACGTCCAGGCCATGGTTCGGGGCGTGACATTCCATGCCCATCTCAAAGCTAGGCAGGCTAGAAACAGAGTAGCATCCATATGCAATGAACAGCGGGACAGACTCACAGCCCCAGTATTGATTCAGCAAGAATTTATAGCTTTTTTTAGACAACTATTAGGCTCTGCAGCTGATGAATTGTCATGCATTGATCCATAAATAGCTAAGGGTGGTCCCTGCCTAACACCTGACCAGCAGAAACAAATGCTCCAGCCTATTACAAAAATAGATATCCACTCAATAATGAGGAATCTGCCTAATGACAAGGCCCCTGGTATTGATGGATTCCCGACTAAATTTTCAGAGAATATTGGCCTACAGTTGGTGATGAGGTAACTGAATCCATCATGAAGTTCTTCTCAAATGGAAAATTGCTCAAAAGCATTAATTGCACTACAGTTACCCTTGTCCCCAAAGTAGCAAATCCAAATCATGTGAAGGAATTTAGGCCAATTGCTTGTTGCACTACTATTTATAAGCTAATTGCCAGGATATTAACTGATAAATTGAAGATTGTAGTTGACCATATAGTAGGTGTAACACCTCGTACCTTTAACGTAAGCTTTGACCATGATCCTAGACTTAGAAAATCAGATAAAGAATGTGGGAATTGAAATTTCCCTGTTCTGTTGTAGGATGGGAGTTTACGCCCATGAACAGTGACCGTATTTCAATATACGGGCCGTAATTCAAGTCATAAACTGGTACCAAGGATTTCTAAGCATTCTGGAATTTGGCATTTGGATGTCAAATGGTTAAATACGGACCGTATTTCAAAATACGGCCCGTATTTCAAAACATATTTGGAATTTGGAAAAACTTCCTTCATGAAAGTTGTAGAGATTTGAAATAACTTTCCAACGGTATATTATGGTGGTTAAACGGACATCTGTGCAAAGAGTTATGACCATTATACTGAAGAGACGCAGTGTAGTCCGTATTTCAATATACGGACCGTATTTCAAAATACGGCCAGTATTTAACTGGGCGAAAATTTTAATTTTTCAGAACAGTATATATTCGTCCGTATCAGCTCACATCATTATTTTTCATTCCTTCAAGCCCTAGAACGACCTCCTACCCTCTTTCATCATCAAGAACACCAAGGTAAGCTTACTCTAATTATTCTAAGTCAATTCTAATACATATCCTTGTAATCTAAACAAGAAATCATCATTCCTAAACTAGGGTTTTCAAGAAAACCCATCTCAAAGTTCAAGAATTCAAGATTTTGGAAATCGTCTTCAAAGCTCAAGTTTTAATTCAAGTTTTGGAGCGACTAAGGTATGTAGAGTTACTATCTACGTGTGGGAACATCATTGTTCTTCCCCACGCCTCATAATCCATAAATTATGATTCTTTATGAAAACTGGGGTTTTTATACCATGTTCATGATAACCCTAGGTCCATGTCCATGATTATATTATGTATGAATTGTTATAATTCCATCATTGAGTTCTTAATATTTCTTTATGATTATTAAGAATCTATCCGTAATCTATGAAAAACCCATATATCTCATTCCATGGGTTCATGCATGCTAGTTTATGATATATTATGCTATTTTCAAGAAAATACTATACATGTTTTACAAGTTCATGCAAGCAAGCTATAATTCACGATATCCATGTACAAGCAAGTTATATTCATGAAAACCATGGGCAGCAAGTGCCGCTTATTTTACATGTTCATGTTTTTGAGAGTTGCTTTAATTACCGAAGAGAGCTTCAGATAGCCTAAAACTACGTAGCCACCGTAGGATGAGGATCGCTCCACCCATGTCCCGGACGATCTCTCATAATGACTGGATCCTTTCATATTTTATTAAATCTCATGTTCCCTGGCAAGGACTGAGTGTTCTGCTGGCGGGACGCAAGCACCAGACCATGGATCGGTTATAAGTTATTGCTCTTCCTACCTATGATATTTTTTACCATGTTATATATAAATATATGTATTCATGTTCATGACCAGGTTTCAGTTCCTATCATTATTATTTCATGTCCCATGTTATTTCATTCAGTTGCTTTACATACCAGTACATTCAAAGTGCTGACGTCCCCTTTCTATTGCCCGGGGGCCTGCATTTCATGATGCAAGTACTGATTTACAGGACTGTGTATGTGCTCAGTAGGACAGCACTCGTATCAGCTTATTAGTGAGCCACATCTCATTCGGGGTTTAGTCAACTTTTGGTTTTATGATTAGTTATGCATCTAAGGTATGCTGGGGGCCTTGTCCCAGTAAGTATGTTTTCCAGTCAGACTCATGATAGAGGTTTCATAGACTAGACAAGTCAGTTATGTTATGTCAGACTTTCGGAGTCGTATAGCCATTTTTGGCTCATTCATGTTATTTCCGCGCTCATATTTAAACAAGTATTTTTATTAAGTATTATGATTTATTACGTTTTATAAAGGCTCATCATGCATTCACGTTATATTCTGCTCATGTTATGCCTCATGATGATTCAGCAAGCCATGTGGTTCGCTCGGTCATATGCAGTAAGACACCGAGTGTCGTGTTTCGCCCAGGCCATGGTTCGGGGCATGACAGTAGGCCCCTCCCAGTCTGCTTTCATTGAAGGAAGAAGTATATTAGATAATGTCATAGTGGCACATGAACTAGTGAAGGGATATGGTCAGAAACATGTGTCACTAGATGTTTCATGAAGATTGACATCAGAAAAGCTTATGATTCTGTAGAATGGGGGTTCCTAAAGATGATTCTGTTAGAATTTGGTATGCCTAGCAAGATAGTAGATTGGATTATGACCTTTGTGACTACTGTGAGCTACTCAATTCTTCTGAATGGATCATTGACTGAGGTTTTTCCAGCAAAAAAAGGACTCAGACAAGGGACCCCATGTCCCCTTATCTGTTTGTCCTAGTCATGGAATACCTAAACAGATCACTCAAGCAGCTAAGGCATGACCCGAACTTTAACTACCACCCAAAATGTTCCAAACTACAACTGGTCCACATTTGCTTTGCTGATGACTTAATTATGTGTTGTAAAGCTGACAGGGGGTCCATCCAGTTACTAAAGGAATTTGAGCACTTCTCAACAGTATCAGGATTACAAGCTAATCTTGATAAGAGTTCTTTCTATGTAGCTGAGGTAACAGATGAGTTTAGAGCACAGATTCTCCAAGAAACGAAATTCACCATGGGGGAAATTCCATTCAAGTACCTAGGGGTCCCCTTATCCTCTAGAAAACTGAACATACAACAGTGTCTACCTCTGGTTGAGAAGATAATTGCAATAATCAGATACTGGTCCTCAAAACTTCTTTCCTATAGTGGCAGATTGCAACTCATTAAAAGTGTGTTATTTGAAATGCAAACTTACTGAGGGCAGGTGTTTCTACTGCCCAAGAAGACTATCAAGATGGTTACAACTGCTTGTCAAGTGTTCTTATGGATATGTAGCAGTGAGAGTTCAAAAAAAGCCTTAGTAGCTTGGGATACATTATCAACAGGAGGCCTGAACATAATTAACTTTGAACTATGCCTGAACATAATTAACTTTGAACTATGGAATAGAGCCGCACTATGCAAACTACTTTGGGCACTCTCTCACAAAAAGGACACATTATGGGTGCAATGGATACATAGCTTCTACATCAAAACAATGGTCTCACTAGCTTCACCACCCCCAAGCAAACCTGCTGGCTTGTTAGGAAAATATTTGATGCTAGAGCATGGTTTCCTTCAGTAGATCCTGATATGCCGGGAAATTGAGGGAGAATTGATACCTTTTTACGAGAAGTTTTACTTGTTTTTAGGCAAGTGGGTGTGATTTTGATGTGTTTTTGTCATGTTCCAGGTAAATCATAGAGTCGGGTTCAAGAAGTAGAAGTTACAGAAAAGTTGCACTGAAGCTTGATTTTCACGGTCCGTAGAAAGTTGCACGGACCGTATTTCTGGGCGTACAAAAGGAGGAAAAGTAACAAAATGTCACAGTGGAGAGATGCTGAACCACGAATACTTATACGGACCGTACAATATTGTACGGGCCGTATAAGTGGATGTGACGAAGGTTGGAAAAAGTTTCACGGGCAGGATTTTACGAGCCGTATAAAGTTACACGAACCGTGGAATGTCAGTTCGTATTGTTCTCTGCTGACACATGGATGAAGCCGTATAAATCTTATATGGCCCATGGAAAGTTGTACGAACCGTATAAGTACCGCCTGGCACTTAAGTGCAAATTCTGTAATTTTACATTTTGAAACTTATAAATAGCCCATTGTAGGGTTTTAATTGGGATCAGTTATTATATTTTGACTTTTGGCTTAGAACATTAAATACTCTCTAGTTTTTGAAGGTTCAAATATCAATTCAAGTATTATCAATTCCTCTTTTCTTCCAAAGTAAGTAATTATGAATTCTTCAATTTCTTATTTCTTGTTCTTTGTCATGAGTAACTAAATTCCCTTACTAGGGTTGTGAACCCAATGATGGGTGTTTTGTGATTGGGTTTGTGATTGATATATACATAATGGATTATTAGGGTTTATTTATTCTTCATTCTTCATTCATAATTAATAGTTGCAAACATTGATTAAAGCCATAAACCTTGATTTATTTGGGAAAATAATTAAGGTTGGTAAGAATAAATAACAAGGACTCAAAGCTTTAAACTTTGTTTAATAAATTCACTTAGGAATAAGAAGAATTTACTTGGCATGATTAATCGTTCTTCATACTTACTTTCTTATATTTGGGAAAATCATAGAAAGAGATAATCTTTATTTATTGGGAAATAGTAGATATTCATATAGAGATTAAGTGCATTCATATAATGATCCATTAGAAGTATATTAAGATCAATACTCATAATCATACACTCTATCTAACGGGGACACAACCTTAGTTTCTTTTACCATAAATTACCACCCAAAGAAATTAGTTAGCAATTAGTCATAAAAAAACTAACTTTTACCAAAATCATTGGATTAAGACATTAGACCTGAATTTAGCATCCTACGACTTTAGTAACCTTTTCACACCATATTCCCTGTGAGATTCGACCCCAACCTTGTTGAGTTATTATATTTGACAATGTTCGTGTTATACCATTAATAGGTGTAATTTGAGCGTATCAGATCCCATCACCTACCTTGATCAATTCTCAGTGCAAGGAAGATACAGTATCAAAAAGACTTATCTTTCCGTCTTCCCTCAGCAACCAAGAACCACCTGGAAGAATTTGGTACTGTCTGTTGCTGCCATTCCAAGACACCAATTGATACTCTGGTTAGCTATCCAGAACAGACTTGTAACAGTGGATAGATTATCTAAATGGGGACTCCAAGTCCAACCAGATTGTGTACTCTGTGATTCAAATGCAGTTGAGAGAATGCACCACCTGTTCTTTGAATGCAGATACTCCAACTATATATGGACTACACTACTTACTTGGATTGGGATTCATAGGCAGATTGGCCCATGGAGTGCAAAAGTGACCTAGCTATCAAAGAATGTGCATAATAAAAGACCTCGGGCAAGCATACTGGGTTTTCTAAGTGCTGCAGTGGTCTACCAGATATGGGCAGAAAGAAATGCTAGAAGGTTTAAGGCCAGATACAAGGATAAAGTGCAAATAATCAAAGACATAGTCCTGCAGCTACACATTAGGGGACAACAAGTATGCAAATGGAGTAACATCTTAAATAGATTACAAAAATATCCTGTATAAGCTTATAATATACTGAATGTTAGCTTAGTATAGGAAATCAGAGGAACTAACTCTATAGTCCAACAAAGAGTTAGCTGTGTATCAATGATCTACTGGTTGAATAAAAAAATAAAAAAAAGAACTTTCATGGTACCGCCTTTCATGTTCAAGTTGGTATAAAAGTTTTATCAACATTTAAATGGCATTCATTTTACTTTTACCTTAATGGATCACTACTAAAATCAGCTAAGAGATCTAAGATGATGGATGGAGAATTAACATCAGAAGTACTTGTTTTTATTGGAAAATCAGTTCGGTGTTACTATGTGCAGAAATGAGCAAATGAAAGAACGTAACTTTTGTTTACTTTCCTGATAATTTTTTTAAAATTTGAATATTCAGGATATCACGTAAAGGATAGTCAAATTCTAGAAACTATTTTGTCAAAATGCAGACCAATACTCGAAGCATTCTACATAGTTTACTGACCTTTAATTTTTCTTAGTTGGAGCGACTGGTTTGATACCCTCACTTTTGCTAGAAGATGTAGTTTTTTTTTGTTGGAGTTGTTCGCTCAGTCTGTTGTCTCTTGCCAGATGAGGTACTTCCAATGATTAGCTTTTTTGTTCTTCTGATGATGATACATTGTCAATTTCTCTTTTACTGCTTTCACCAGCATTTGTAGATGTTGATACTGCTGGCAATTGGAGAGTATCCTGCTTCTCAGCAAATGACAAAATGAACAGTTTTGCTGGTGTTTCATCAGAATTCCTAAAAAAAGATTACTTCAGTTGTACTCTAAACACTTTGTCAGCAAGATGTAGTTCAATATCCGGAAGGGTCAATGATTCGTTCTACAACTAAAAAGGAGCTCTTCAAGTTCTAAGATATCGGTTGAAGTGAATAATCTCAATTGAATTTTAACTGATTTGTACCTTTATGTTAATTGTTTCGTAGATTTGTTCAGCTTTCATTGAAAGAAGATTCTCTCCAGGTTGACCTACTAATGTTGCAATTATTGATCCACTTCCATCTGCAATTTGGACTTGAAAGCGGCACCTGTTATATAATATTATTACATGTTATTTTACATTCATAAATTATTTGAGAAAGTAAATTTGGATTATAAAAGATGCAGTTTTTAAAAGTTATCTCTTTAATAAAGACGCTTGGTTATCTGGGTGTTAACATCGCTTGCTGATCACAGTTTACACAGTCAATAGCCTTTATTATTTTGGTCCTAACAAAGTTCTTGCATTTTGAACACATTAACTCATAAAATAGCTGCTCATTATCCAGCAACGATATTTTACCTTCAACGTGAAAAGATTGCATCTATTCAAAAAAGAAAAGTGCATAAGATTAGTTGTGTTGTTGGTAATAGTATTGAACCTAAATATATAGTAGCATATGTTAGACATATACCGCAGGTTGTGATTGGATATTTCCTATAGGTATAGCCTCATCATTTAGTGATATAAGAATTGGCGATGAAGTTATATCCGGAGAACTTCTTTGCGTATATGTGCTCAACATTTCTTCATTCTTTTTCGCCCTGTAAATGAACATAGTTATATTATTTTGGTTCATATACACAATTAGCTTTTTGTACATGATTGTACCATTGTCAAGTATTTATCTCATACCAGTTCATCAATTATGCAGCTTATGGATATAATGGATTTATCAATATTACAGAATTGTATCTTGTTGTAAAGGATGTCCCTATGTTGTACATCGTATAAGTAAAATCAATTAACATTCTTAATATACACAAAAAATTTAAATCTAGTTCATACCAGCATATGAAGACCGTGCAATTCGTTTTGCTAGGATTACCGGATGTTCTTCAATTTGTGCATCTAGGTCGCTTCCATCAATCTCAGCAAAGTCCTCCCAGAAGGTAAACATAAAATGGTGCATACTATAGAGAAGAAATAATTAGCAATAATTAATAAGGATTGGCATTTGGCGGTAGAAGGGCCAAGAGCAAGAAAAGTTGAGGGCCGATCGTCAACTAAGGGAAGAACAAGATGTAGCTTACATTGCATCACTTCAAATTGATAAGGTCCATTTACCTGGTATTTATTTGTCTCTTCAAAGATTTATTATTAACTTTTTGTTGTTTTCTTCTTTTGTTTTAATCATCAGCCACTGGTTCTGGATGTGTATATCAGCCCACTGTTGAGTATGTTTTCTAAACTTATGGCTTATGTGAAGTTAGACCTAGCATTGCATAACCATCTCACTGTTTTTCCCCTCTATTTGGGGTTTATTTTGATTCTGTATTAGATTCTACTTAAAGTTCTACCTTAAAAATAAAGGAAAGATTCTAGTTGTTGGTCCTGGCTTTATGATAATAGCTTCAACTATGTAAAATCATATACTATCCCAATCTAGCAAGAAAAAAAAATCTATCTTTGCTAAACCAAACCAATTTCAAAATTCAATTTGGATAAAAACCCACCATAAACATGTTTGCTTCATGTATGAATTCATGTAGAATCAATTGCTTGCACACTAATAAGCCAAAACTCTAATGCACCAACCTAAGGATACAATCACCAGCAGTTCATATGAAAAGATTTTCAAAATATAATTTTAATAATTAGCATAGTATACGAAAACATTTTTTTGTAGGCCTTTAATATATCAATACACTACATTGAAATCCCAAATCAGGAGTGGAGTTGAGGGTTGATTGTCAACTAAAGGAAGAACAAGATGTAGCTTAGATTGCATCACTTCAAATTGATGAGGTCCATTTATGTTTATTGTACCATTTACTTTATACATAGTTCTTCTTATCAAGAGAAAGCCGGAGACCAAACAAGTTCCTTGAAATTTTCAGGAGAAAGAGAAACTCAAGAACATAATGTCCTCACAGCGGAATTTAAAACCAGAACACGTTCCAAATAGATCAAATCAAGAGAAACCTAAGTAAAATCCAACACAGATCCAATCCTGTAAGAAGAAAGAACCTACTGCCCTAGCAACTATGTAAGATCATATACTATGCCAATCTAGCAAGAAAAAAAATCTATCTTTGCCAAAGCAAACCAATGCAAATGCAGCTGCACATTGCAAGTTAGGAAGCAATTATTAGTATAAGCTTTCAAAATTCAATTTGGATTAAAACCCATGATAAACATGCTTCATGTATGAATTCATGTAGAATCAATCGCTTGCACACTAATAAGCCAAAACTCTAATGCACCAACCTAAGGATACAATCACCAATAGTTCATATAAAAAGATTTTCAAAATATAATTTTAATAAATAGCACAGTATATAAACACATTTTCCTGTAGACCTTTAATTATATATCAATACAATACATTGAAATCCCAAATCAGCTGATTCCACTCCTATAGATGTTTTATCGTAAAGTAGATCATTTTTAATACCCGTGTACATTAAATTTATATGACTATTTACTTCTGGCAAAAGCCCTTTGAGAGCAAAATATGACCTCTTGTGCAAATGTTAGGTGGATGTAGAAATAGTTGTAACAATTTCTACTGAGTATTATTTTAGAGGATCTTCAAGCACCCACTGGTATTATAACATATATTTAGAGGCTTGGATCATTAGATACCCAGTATATAACATGCTTTCAAAACTTGATACTGGTAAATGTGGAATTGTTAAGAAACAAAAGATTGACCACAATTCACCCGTGGAACTTCAGATTATCTGATTAAAAAATGATGTGTTTATGTGTGTGTGTTTATATCAGCTAACAAATGAGCAACCAATAAAATGCTGCTATGAAGCTCGATTAAAAAACGAAAAAAATACATTGACATTGTATTTTAATGATACTATTAACAGGAACTGCTGTGAAATTCAATATGTTTAAAATTATTGAAAATTTTCAAATAAGTAGAATGTTAGTGGACTTACTTTGTATCCATGAATATGATTTGTCGACATTTGTTTCCATGGACGCCAGCAATCTTTATTGCACCACAACTCACAACAACAGCAAGTATGTCTGTTTATAGGGGTGCCGTGAATATTATTTCATGAAACGACATATAAGTATAATTTAAAACACACAGTGAAGTACTCCTTACCAAACTCCACATGCTGTGGCTTTTGGTCCAGATTCGTTAAAGATACTGTGTTTAATCTTGTTGGAGCAGGCAATGGTGGATCCTCTACATTGTCTCCTTTTACTTGTTCAACAACAGTAAATCTATCTAGAACCCATTCAAACCTATTAACAGGAATTCCATAGGGTAGAGGTGCTCTAACTTTTGCTGTTGATATCAAATATGTGCTGAAGGGAGTGAACTTCTTTTCATATTTTCCTATGTCATCTTCATACAAAACAACAACAACTTGTTCTTCCTGTATTTACAAATAATCAGTTAAATAGATATTAAAAAGATCAAATTTTGTCTCCATTTATATTTTTATATGATTTTTACTATAGATGAAAATAAGAAAGAAATCATAAATTATTGGAATAGTAAGCATTGAAGTAGCAAGATTACCGTCTCATCTTGCGCAATCATGATTTGAAATCGTATCCGCCCATCCTTACTCTATCTTGCTCTAGCTTTTTCAATAAGTTGTACTTTGCATGTCCACTCTCTCCTTTGCGGAGTTATCTCATTAATATTAAGTCTATATTCCATATTCTGTAATAGATACTGTAAAACGGAGAAAGGCAAAAAGATGATATGGTTAGTATACCGAGTGATAAAAGTAAATAATGCAAAATAAAATGGAGAAAGAACAAAACAGTATTTGGTTATGCTATATTATCTTTGCAGAACTATTTTTTGAATGATTTCATCATAAACTACATTATATGTCGAGCGATCATCATGATCAGTTGCTATTGGGAGCCGAATCAGCATTTTTATACAGTTTGAACTCTTTGCTCTTGATAAAGCAACATAAAGTTGACCATGTGAAAAGACAGGTTCTCGCAAATAAATTCCAACAAAATCCAATGTTTGACCTTGCGCTTTATTTATGGTCATAGCAAAACATAGTCGTATAGGAAATTGCATCCTTTTGAAAGGAACTGGCATTTTTTCATCTTGAGATGCTATTAATAGTATTCTTAGGATAAAGACGTGTATCTTTGAAGTCACCTGATGAAATCTTAGCACTTATAAGTTATAACATGTGTTTTAAAGTCAAAGCAAGTCAACCGTGTACCATTACATAAGCCCTCACATGGATTTAGATTTCGTAATAATATAATTGGACAATTCTCTTTCAATGATAACTTATACGGCGGCAAACCAGCAGGGTTAAGAGTATGTAATAGGTCCTCAAATTGTGCCTGATCATTAGGTTCAATGGTTTCATCAATACCGACAAACATTTTTTATGTTCCTGGAAATTTAGCTATAAGCATGTCATTTATTTCGTTTACGAAATCATTTTTTTATTGCTAGAATAACACGAGAATTTGAGGAAGATGATATTGAGAAAAATGTGTGCATATTTGGATACGTTATTGTGAACAATTTATCTAAAGATTCTCTTTCAATTGTAAAGGGAATAATGAAAGAATCTAGAATTTCAATCTTATTTGTATAATTGACTTTCTCTTGTCCATTTCCAATTCTCATTAAATAATCATAGAATTGAGGATCTGCTTTTGCTCTCATATTTTCGGATAAGGGCAATCTTTCAAGTTCTTCCCAAATGTCAGAATATAATAAACTTTCATTAATGAAATCTTCTTTTTTTCCGTTTCGCACAACATGAAGCGTTTGTCTGAAATCACCTTCAAAAACCACAACTTTTCCACCAAAACGTATATTTGTATCCATGAGATCTTTCAAGAGTAAATCAAAAGCTTCAATCAATTTTTTTTTTTTTTTTTTTTGCCATTGACACTTCATCCCATAAAATTAATTTTGCATCTCTAATTAAGCATGCTAGTGCACTTTGTTTGCTAATATTGCAGCTAAATGTATCATCAACATTTATTGAAATTTTAAAGCGTGAATGTGCAGTTCGTCCATCAGGAAGAATGGAAGCAGCCACACCAGAAGTAGTTGGCATTTACAGTATAGTTGCGAGTAAAGCACGATATAAGAATGTTTTTCCTGTTCCTCCTGGACCATCAATAAAAAATGCTCCCGCTCAGTGTGACAATATTCTCTCAATAATTATATTATAAGCTCTAAGTTGATCTCTATTTAGCCTCTTGCATAGTGACACGTCTTCTTCACTAACGACGATTGTTCTCTCAAAATGAACTTTCTTTGCTTCTTTTGCTGTTTTGGAAGGCCGGATTGTTTGTTGAACAAGTTTAAATTCATTTATGTCAGCTTCCATATAATGCAATATGTCATTAATATGACTTAAAACTTGAAATCGGATTTCACTTCTTCCAATATTGGGTAGTAGCTTGTAATCTTCAGACATGGGTTGTTCAAATTGTTCCCACAATTCTCTTGGGTTCACTGGATTACAATATACTAATAATGTAGCAAACAAGCGTCTTAAACTATGTGGCATTTGATAACTTGTTGCTTTTAACATGCATTCAATCAAATTGTTATCACAATGTGGAAGACCTCGCTTTTCAACAGACTCTCTGAAGCTACTACATGGTACTCCATCAAAAATTTAATAAATCTTCATATGAGTTCGGTCCTCTAACATTCATTAACAACAATCTTAGATAATAGCGTTCACCTTCTGTTGGATGACATGTTACAACACGTCCAATAGTATGCCCTTTTTTTCGGCGTGACCACTTCCTGTCCTTAGGTGACCACACAAAATATTCAGGAAATTCTTTATACAACAAATTAAGTTCTATAGCATCTGTGTTAGTTCTATTCATGTAAAAAAAATCAGTTAGCATGGTCGGCTTAATCATCGGATTATTTACAACCGCACGTATATTAGCATTGTTTTTAAATGAAACAAATTGTTGTCCCTCAAGATGAATTTCAAGGGAACATACACTTGGTGACATTTCACTAATAGAGAAACCAAACAAGCGCCATGTAGCTTCCGGTGGTGATACCCATCTAGCAGACTGATATTCTTTTATTTCGTCAATTTCTACGTTTTTCTCATTAGCATGTACAAAAATGCAATTTTATCATGTCCATTACAAATGTATTTATATAGATACTTCACGACTTTAATGTCAGAGCATATTTCAACATTCATATGACAATTAAATTTTCCAAGCGAAAAAGGGTTAACCCACGAATTGTCCAAGGAGTGCTCTCTTATATTTAATGTTATTCCTGTATTTCGTCTTCTATAAATTGGATAAGAATCAGCTCCTTTTGAGGTATGATCAGTGAAGCTTTTTGGATAATTAAACTTGCAACAACCCATCTTCTTCATGCAAGGATTTGTAGGATTAAGATTACCACAAGGACTTTGAATCGTGTGTTTAAGAATGCATGAATATAAATATGGTTCTGCATCTTGACCAGGTAATTCAGCACTAATAATATTATCATAAGATTCCGGTGTTAACAACTTGTATTCAGCGGTTAGTATTAGAAGGAAATGAGCATGTGGTAAACCTCGTTTTTGAAATTCTATGATATACATAAAAGTTGCAACTTTTTCAAAAATATTTCGTTTTAGGATATCCGTTTTTAGTTCTTCTATTTTTGCTCTAAACACTCTGCTAATTAGATCAGGTCTATTTTGTGCTTCATCAACAGATGCTAAATGTTCCTTTATTTTGGCCAAGATGGATTACACGTCATGGTTATAAATAAATCAGGTTTACCAAAACGCTGGACTAATGCGATAGCATCCATGTAGCGTTGACGCATATCTCTAGGGCCACCAATAAAAGAATTCGAGAGAAATCTTCTCTTACCGATATTTGAAGCATCTCTCTCACCAAATCTCAAAATATCAATGAGTCCTTGAAGTACATTCGTTCTGAATAAATCCTGATTAAATGAATAAAAATTCAACCTTTGTGTTTCAAGTTTTATATATTCGTCTACCGAATATTGCTGAAATATTCTTCCAGTGTGTAAGATTTCATCTTCTTCATCATCTCTCATTTGCAGTTTGTAACAATAATATTCACGAACAGACACCGTATTCTGTTTCCACTTTCCCTTGTTCAGAATATCATCCTCCATTTCAAGATACCCGTCAAAAGAGCAAATGTTTTGTATGTTTGGTATCTCTTCATTTTCATAAGTCTGTGTGGAAACAATAACGGATATTGTAAAGCATCATAACATCCATAATAATAATTTACTCTTTTTGTACAATTGTTGTGAGTATAGATTTGAATGTGAGGTGCCCGAATAGCACTACGATCATTTTCTTCAACCCATATTGGTGCAACTTCAGAGGAGGTAGGCAGGTTATATACTCGTTGGTCTAAACCCGCATCACATCTAAGACTGATGTGAAAGTCTTCAAGGTTTGAAATATTTACCAAAGATCGAAGAAAGATAGAATATGGATTATTTGATAATATGTCCGTCAGTTCCTTCACTACTAATTCATGAACTTTGTTGGAACAAGACATCCTATATGCTAACTCGTTACTATTATTGTAGGTTTTTTGGTTTTCCATCTCGTGGATACAAATCTTTTATCAAATGATACATTTGTCCTTGAACTTTAAAGGCATATACACTACAATTTCTTTTAGCCAAATATTTATCATACTTTGCACCGAGTGATGTAAATGCGAATAGGTTATTATACGTTCTTATGTATGTACGGAAGTGTGTGGATTGTTCATCATCTCCAAAATATAGATTCTGTAATTTTGTTGGCATCTTATGTGAATATAGCTTGACAGTACCGTCGGCACAACAAAACGCAGGTGGTTCATATTCAAATCTCTTTGCAGAACAAAATTTACAGTTTGGGACTTTTTTTAAGTGGGACATAATTTGATTGTGGCTGCTCATCAAATGCATCTGAAGTTGAACCTAAAATTAAAATAAAAAAGATGTTTATTAATCAAGACCAAATATTAGCCATCGAAATGACTAATATATTATAAACTCACCTTTTTCATAGGTGTACAACGGATGCACAGTGGAGTTTGTAGAGGATACAGATATTGGCACTATCCCAATTGGACTACGGGAAGTTGCATTTTCAAGAAGTCTACGTCTTTTTTATTCTTGGTATTTGGATTTACGTTGCAATGTTAAAGCTTGTTTTTCCTCAACTGTCATGTTATTGTATTTTTCACGTCATTTGATGTTTCTATTTGTAACTGAGGCAGAGTGCTTATTTTGTTTTCCACGTTCCATCAAAACCAAACTCTATTGTTCCAACAGATATTGTTCAAACTACCTTTCTTTGAGAAAAGAGATTTTTCAAACTATCCCCAAATCTTTAAGTGATATAGTGAATTTTGTTTTGTAGGCATAAAGAGCACACAAGTACAAACGTAAGTGGCATGATAGAAGTAGTATATGCATCATAATACATGCACATACAGGACGTATAAATCTGTCATCAACATGAACACAAGTCAACATAAAGAGGAGCAAATCATTGTTAAGTTAGAAGCTTACATGTACAATGCTGACTCCTTATCTGGAACGCCTTTCGTACTTCTTATTGTGTTTTGTTGTCACAGCGTACAATTGAGATTAGGCCCTCAATGATCAAGGTCAAGGTAGATCCAAAACTGTCAAAAGCTTAAACGTTTAACTCATTGGAAGTAAATACACCCAAGTATTTGGACTTTTTAGTTAATTCAATGAAGGAATCTTCTTTTAACCATGAAACTTGGAATTCTACTTTCATCACCCTTTCACTTTATTTTAGAAATATCGTACTCAAGCCTGTTTCTTAAACACTTAGAGCTGCAGGTACATGTGCATATATATGAGAAAAAATCAGGTACTATGCATTTCCATAATTAGTTAATAATAGTAAGGTAAGACCATAGAATTTCAATGCAAACAGTAATTAGATTTCATAGATCCTAAGTAAAATTGTAGAAACAAATTAAAATCATGCCAGAGGTACAAGAAAACACAAGATTAGGGTTTACCCATTTTGACATGTCTTTTTCAGCCCATTTTAGGGGAAAAAGGGGAGCAAATTCCCCTTCTTTTAGTACAAGTTGAGGTGGTTCCTCCATCTACCCCTAATATCACCTTTGTTTCAGAACCTATTTACCAATACACACAAACACTCCAACTATTTCTTAATTTCAATATGTGGATTTAATATAGGATACAATGGAATTGATTAGGAGTGAAAGATATGGAGATGAAGACGGTTGAATTATGATGGTGGTTTGTCTACTCTCTAAGGTTGATTCCGATCCCTACTTTTATTTAATTGAAATCAGAAACAAAAGAACAAAATTGAAAAGGAAAATAGTTTTTGTTGTGAGGATCTGGTCAAAAGGATTTGTCTGGAAACATTAACTATTCCCCATATGGAGAATCTCAACAGAAAGGACCTGAAATAAAATAGAAACAAAAGCTAAAACCCTTTAATTAATCAGAAGACATTAAAATGGAGCAAAAGAAAATTTTACCTTGGCTTGAGACCGATTTTATTTTTGGTGAGTCATCTTATAGTACAGCAAAGGACAACACGTGCAGCACATTCATTGAATGAATTAAAAAGTGAAATTACAATTCTAACCCTGCGAGGACTACAAAAAATTCCCCATTCCCTCTTATACTAAGTAGTAATATATATAAAATATGAGAGGTGCAAACAATATGGTAAAATCAACTGGCAATTTAATAAAAAGTCACTTGACAATTTTAGGACAAACTTTAGTTGACTCTGTAATAAAATTGAATTTAAATTTTAAACAAAAGATAAAGATGTTATTTTTCAATTGCAAATTGGCAGCACAAATTGCAAAGATAGAAAGATAATCTTTGTATCAAGTATTTGACTCTATCCTAAAAGAGTCCTACGCCTCACATAAAGTGTTTTGTCTCGTTTTACCAAACGTAGTGGACTCTGTTTCTTTGGAGACGAAAACTATAACGAACTGGAGTGTTGTTAGGCCGTCGTTTTTCTACTAATGTTTTTAAGATACGAATTTGTGTAGTTTTTTGAATATTTGTGTGGTTTCTTGCTCATCTAGTGGTCGCATTTTTGATAAACCCTAAATCCTCGCGGACTAATTATCTCGGGATTATAATCTCAGGCTTATAGACCCGTGACTAATTTATCCCATCTAGGAGATGGGATAAAATAATCTCAAGGTTAGTGAGATAAGGTGGGATAACTCATCCTTAGGATTGTGCTTCATTTTATACTTTGTTTGGTAAAAGGAATAAATTTATCCCAAGATAAATTTATACGTTCTACCAAACACGATACAAAAAACTAGTGCTGGGATATTCCAGCTTATACCATGCACCAAACGACCCCTAACAACTATTTGTTGCTTCCCGTTTCTTCTTATACAGTATTATGGGGTCGTTTGGTAGGCGGGATAAGGTGGACCAAACAATGTATAAAGTTTATCCCAAAGTTAGTCTAGGATAACCCATCTTATTCCATCAAGGCTGGTATTATTTTGTCCCACCTCCCAGGTGGGATAAATTAATCCTGGGATAACTTAATCTGCGTACCAAATGACCCAAAATAATATGGGCTCGGGTTTTTGGGATGGGATTGGGCTTTCACGAGTAAGGCCCATGTAGCTCAACCTGAAGAGTAGCCCTAGAGCCCGTTTGGATTGGCTTATAAGTTGCTTATAAACTGTTTTCAGCTTTTTTGAGTGTTTGGCTGGCCAGCTTAAAGTCATTTTGTGCTTAAAATAAGCTCAAAAAAATAATTGGACCCATTTGACTTAGCTTATCTAAAGCAGCTTATAAGCTGAAAACAGCTTATAAGTCAAAAAAAATAAGTTAGACTATCCCAACTTATTTTTTTTAGCTTATAAGCTGCAAACAGCTTATAGGCATAAGCCCATCCAAACAGGCTCCTAGCCTTTTTAGCATTTAATAAGGGTCGTTGGCACTTCTGTCCCAATTTTGTGCTAGTCTTTAACTTCCACCTCTCATAACAAACAATTTTTTCGCGGTGCATAAATTTATAAATGTTCGTACAATTTCATCTTTTATTTTTTAAACTAAAAATGAAATACTCAATTCCCCTGTCTTAGATAATTATATTTTAATCATATTTTTTTGCTTGATGTTTTAATTATGTTTCAAATCTTACATCGGCCATCTCTGGCATGTTGTAATTATTAAAGACTCAGCAACGAAAAGGAGATCTACGTCAGATATTTCACAAGCCATAATTCAACTTTAAGAAATTTTGTAACCTTATTGAACTTTAAGACTTTTTGTAGATAGTTATGCTCAACACACATTAAAGGAAGCTCTTCAATAACTTATCCAACATGGATGCAATTAGCAAGAATTGGTAACAGTCTAAATAGTGTAGACTTGTAGTAATTGAGATAGTATGTAAGGCTGTCAAAATACCTCGTGTGTTTTCTTAAACTTGTGTTTCATAAAAGGATATTAAACCAAATAATTTCTTGAAAGTCTGAATACTAAGATAATAGTAAAATCATAAGAAAAGATCGCGTCATTATCAACTCTCTTTTTCCAATGCGTCATTATCAACTCATGTTGCAACTATATAAGAAATCTAATGGAGTAAATGTTAACAATGGTGCATTTACTTGCAAACGTTAATTGTTAATCTTGTGCTCTTACACAATAGTAGTCTAGTTTGATTTATGAAATCATCAACGAAAAAAATGACTAGATGCTAAATTCAATCTGAAACTTCTGAGCGTCAAAGTTGCAAGTTGTAAAAGGTAATCCTCTTAACTTTCAAACACAGATGAATGGTTTAGTAAATTAACTTTGGTTTCCGACCTCCATCTTAGCTCAAAGCCCTCTAAAGGACTTGAGACTTCTTTTGTCTATATATGTAAAAATTCAAGGCTAACGAGGATAAAATCTTGTGAACACATCATCTTTCTGTTAAAAGTTCAACTATTCAAGTTAGTGTTGAATGCATCCTGATACAAACACGCCATTTTCATCATTATCCCCAGAATATTTCATTCAAAACTTGAATGATTAAAAAAATAGTTCCAAATACAGAAGCGCAAAACTTCGCCATTCGGGGCGATACCATAGCAAAGTCAGTAAGAACTATGTAAGAACAATGCGATGGGCTTTATAAATGGCCTATCACCAAATCTTCTCCACTAAAATTGAGAATACTAGTAACAAAGAAGATTTACAGAGTAAATGAAATGAGAGAGAAAGTAAGCATATAAATTAGTTTGACCAGAAAAGGTAATTTTTCTTCTGGAGATATTATTCACCTGCCCAAGTCCCAACAGTGCGGTTCTTGGAAGACTTATCGGAACATCCAAACCCCGGCCTTTGCATATTGAGTCATATATAAATCTACAGGCTCCCAACAACATCACGAGCTCTTTTTCTTGAAGAATTCAGTCTCATGTCCCCTCAAAACCAGAACTCCTTCCTTCAGCAAATGCAAGCTTTCTATTTCTTCTAAAAGCACCAAAAACCAAAACTCAATAATTACCACCTTCTGATGTGCAAACAGCAAAGACGTGTAAATTTTCCTAATTAATCGAACCACTTGGATCCCAGATCTACAAGGAAGCAATTACTCATGACAGCAGCAAGCAGCCAGTTGAATGCTAAACCTTTCAATTATTTTTGATGAACATCGCTCAGCTCAATCACCTCAAGCTACTCTAGACCTACAAGAAACAAAAGGCAAGCATGCTTTCCTCAATATGCAAACAAATATGACCATGCGGTAATTTCTATTTATCTTCAGAAAACTTTTACTCATACATCATCTAAGATAAAAGAATATCAGGGCGACTACACCTCAAAACAACATTACATACAGCAATTTGCTTAGCTAATGACTGCACATGAATCCAACTTTCCTAATTTTACAACCAACACCAATATGCGAAACAGGGAACAACCAAGACCCAAAAACTTTTCCGGTTTACTAGGTTTTAGGTTTCGGCAAGAACACAATGTAATGTAAGTTGAGGAAAAGATACCTGATAAAAGTAATCAAATAGCCAATAATCAGAAGATGGAAGGAGAGAAGGAGTTAGTCAGCAGATCCTTTGAAAGTCCAGGGCAGGGGTTTTGATTCTTTTGAATTTGAAGGGCAGCAGGAAGCATATAGCAATGTCCATTTGCAAGAAACGCAAATTCTCAATATTTTATTCAATGCAGCAAGCCATCAAAGCAAAAGCAGACAAGTGTGACTGTGTGAGTTAGCAAACTGGAGGTCAATTAAAGTGTACATAGGAAAGACGATTGCATCTCTGAGATATATAGAACAGTGCTCCTGACAAAGCTTTTTGGTTTGTTTTGTCACAAACTCAGAGCTGGAGGTGAAATTATCAGATGTTTGGACATGTAACCAGCAAAAACAATTAAAACTCTCAAATGATACCTAAACCAAATAAAGCTAGAAACTGAAATTGGTCACCACATAGCATGAGTATTTGATCCTTGTTCTTTTTCTTTTTCTTTTTCAAAAAAAAAAAAACCTCCAAATCACAACCAACTCATAGGAAAATCTCCACCCCAAAGAAAAAATAGAAAAATTGAACTGTAAAAAGAGTAGGGGAATGAGGGTGGACAATGTAGAAAGCCAAATGCAGAACACGAAATAAGTATAGAAAAGAATAATGAATGTACCTGATAAATATAATCCTATCACCTACTAGTCAACACCCGGTAGTTGAGGACAAGGTCTTCAGGTTTCTTCCATATATATGCACGGACAGTCGCTAAGCTCATATCAGGGGATAAAACCTGGTAAAAGTACAAAAAGGAGTTCATTAACCAGGAACCAGAGTGAGCAGAACCTACATATTACATATTGACCAATTATCTAGCCACATCCTTCAACATACACAGATTTCGTGCAGTCCACTAATGCAAAAAATTGACATCCGTACTTCCATACAGCACAAGAAAATGAAATGGAAAAACAAACAGTGCTTGAAATTAATGCTTAACCAGCTAAGTATCCGACACAATACAAAGCAGATATCTGAACTTGCCTGGTTACTGCACAAGATCTCAATGGATGGCTTAAGCTTTTGCCAAGGCTTCAGCCCAGTCCGAAATAAGCCGTCTCCTCCAATAGCTGGGTGTGTCACCTGTCCACCAGGAATTCCAGCAGTTCCATCTGAGCTTATGCTATCCAGTGGCTTCTCAAGAACCATCTTTTCTACAACATAGTTGATGACCTGAAAAACAAATAGTGCAATTTATCGAAAACCATTGGCAATATGTATGTCCATAGGCACCACAATGAATATGTAATTTTTGGTTGTATTAAGATTTAAGATTAAAGCATGTAGACTGATCACTGCAATTAACCCCAAACATTATAGGCTGTAGTTGAGGGATATAGAGTCATATCTAACAGGCCATCTCCAACAGAAACAATTTCTTGATGAACGTTTTAGGGCTTTTTACAAGGAGATGATTTATCCACCGCCTGAAGCTCCATCACAAGTAACAAGTAAGTGATCGTGTGGTCTATACCATGAATGGTCTAAAGTATTTAGACTATTTCTTAGATTTTCATCCCACCAAGGTTTGGACCACACCTACAACAATTGCATTAACAACCATATTCCAGATTCGCAGATAACCAGACAGTATTGTTTCATTGGATCAATAAGTTGTATAATCATCCAACAAAGTGGTTATGCGGTTGTATGACTTCCATTATTATTGACAATGATTCAAGGCAGATATTCCTCGCCATCTTTCTCTCAAGAACATAGGTGTTACCAACCTATATAGATGCTTCAGTTAGTTCATTGGCATATTCCTCCAGTATATCTTTGAGTTTCCTTACTACGTAAATGCATGGAACACAAGAAATAAGGGGTCAAGAAAAGAAAATCGTCCAAGTGTCTTGGTAGTATGCATAACACAGCAAGAGACACTAGTAGCCACTATTGATTCCGCCACAAGATTCAAGGTAAAGATGCTTACTTTGTGAATTCTTAATATGCGAGGTGCACTCAGCTTTCCTTGGGTAAGGATCTGGACAGTAGAACCCTCACATGGATGCAAGTAGAAGCTACATCTGCAAACCCATTAAGAAGAGGGGAGAAAATGGTCAGGGAAAAGTGATTTTGCACATAAAGAAGGAAGATCACGTGTTTTTCAAGCATTGCTGCTACTCAGAGAGTTAACAGAAATGTAAGTGCCTTCTAAACAAGTGCTCTATAATTTCAACATGCAAGTTAAGCACTGTGAAGAAAGTATAATACAGTTATAATGGAATATTACTTGGTATTTTCCCTGGGAGGCAACCGATTGTTCATCACACAATCCATTACCCACCATGGCATGTCCTTTTCATCTTCTGTTCCATCTAAGTCGGTAATCTTTTTCCTCCATGGGCCACTTTGAGAACCCTCGGTAATAATTGATGGAGGGGATGCTGCTGAAAATTCAAAGGGAGGATATACTGCAGCATCATTGTCAGCATTACTGTCCGCTTCAATTTTTGACGCAGTCAAATTCCTTGTAGGTACATCCTTTCCAGCTGGGGCTTCCCCATTGGCTAAAGCTTGAGATCCAAATCTCTGCTTTCTTTTGGTTAACCAATGAGCCAACAGCCCTTTAAGAGTTTCTCGTGCCAAATTAACCTAAGCATTAAAAAAGCCAATCACAAAATTTAGTTCATCTCTAGCAGAAATATACAAAAGTTTTATCATGTGAATGATAAATCAGGAAGTTTATAAAAAAAATCTGATTGATTAATTAATTAATAGTAATAGTAACCATATCAAGGTATTGGGTGTCTTCAATCTACTGTTAGTATTACTACAAAGCACACCATATACTATAATTCAACTCCCAGAACTAGTTAAAACATCACATTTGAAAAAGTCAGGTCTGTGATACATTCTGCATAACCATCCATGTACCTTCTCACAACAACAATAAGTACAATGCCTTGATCCAAAAACTATTTAGGTTGGCTTTACCAATCCTCTATACCCGTTCTGCTCGATTTAGGCCCATTTCCTTCAAATACAAAATGATTTGTCTTAAGACAGATTAGGAGTTCTCTTTTTTTGATAAGGTAAAGTTTACAGATTAGGATTTCTCTGAAACTATAGATTCCCTAATTCTCACATTTGTCCCTGCAGTCACATGTAACTTTCTTACCAAACTAAAAGGACTCCTAGTTTCCGTTAACGAACGAGGCTCAGTTGGTTGAGCAAGGGACTTCCATAATGGAGGTCTCAGGTTCGAAACCACCTGCCTACGACAGCAGGGGATTTGCCTTCTGGGTCGAGCTCGTCGCACGGCGCTTGCCTAGTGCGGGTTATCTCTCCTGTGTGATTTGCGGGCTATTGCACAGGAGCGGGGGTCACCCTGTGCGCACCCGAAGGGCAGCGGCTGCGGGTTCCCTTGTCTTTAAAAAAAAAAAAAAAAAGACTCCCCGCAAACACCGGAACTAGTGGAAGTGTACCAGCAATAACTAAATCTTAATTGCAAGTCGCAACTAGTTGTTTCGCCTATATAAATACTTTGCTTCAGTTGTTTTTTTCCTTCATTAAGTCCACGTACATTCCAAGATAAGATCTTCTGAGACAACTTTCTTCCGTGTGTTTTTAGGTCTACCTCGGCCCTTTTTAATGTCGTCTATCAGTAACTTGACTAAACCATGTTGCACAACCTTCTCTTAGTTTATCATTTATATATGCTACTTTGATGAAAGATAAAGAAGACCAAGAAATCCAAGAAAACCAAGAAGCACATGATTGAAATACAAAAGAAAGAAAGCCCAAGAAGCACAAGATTGATGATTAATTTCTTCCAAAAATGGGAATTCTTGTTTCTTGAATCTTTTTCTAAATAGGTTTCTTGTTTCTTGATTTATATTATAGTAATTTCCTATCATTAGTAGGATCTTATCCTAGTTCTAGTAGGATTCTAATTTTCTTTATTCTTTTCGTTGTAGAATAGGGATTTTACTTTCCTTGTTTTTAGCTATTTCCTTTCCAGAATAGAATAGGGATTTGTACTCATTAAAGAAGAGACCAAGGCCTTTATAAAGAACTCTCATGCTATGTAATAGAGAATCCACGTTTTTAGCATAACCCTAAGTTTGCAATAGAGTTATTTTCTCTATTTGGTCTTCTTTATCCTTGTTTTTGGTTCCAAGCAAGGTGATGATAGTCTTTATCTTGTTCAGTTACGTGTGGTGTTTCTTTATCACATTTATTGATTTCAAGAGGTGACTTAGGAACTTTATAGGTTCTTGACCTTTCAAGGACACTTTTCTTGATTACAAATTCGTTTTTCCACAGCCAGAATTCTGAATTTCTTCCCATTGTTTCACCCTTGATATTTACTTGTTTTAAACGAATAAATAGTTATTCTCAGAGTTCAAATCGTCATCTTTCACCTCGTTTTAGAATCACCTAATTCCGAGATATATAAGCCTGAGATACGTCCGTTTCTTGAAATCTGCCCATCAAATCGCTTCAAGAACAAGATCCTGGTCGATTGGTTCTTCGTTAACTCGAAGAATCACATCATACTTGCACCCTTTTTTATAACCGAGAAACTCCCTGAGCGAGTGACGCACAGTTAGAAGCTCGGTGGATAATTAGCCCACTCTCCACTTGAACACCAGCCTTTTGTCTGTGGCATGGTTTGAACCTCTGCTACTTGCACCTTATATCAAATGTGATCAGTTATAATATCAGTCCATTTTACTGAATGGGTAGATTGGTATTCAGAGAGGGAAGCCCATTTTCTCTATTTCTTTTTATATGGGGAGGGAGAGTGGGAGGGGATGATTTGTTGAGTGGTTAGGAATCACAGCAATTTGCAAACTTAGCCACCGAGTAAGATTTCTTAGGGACACCGAAACTTGTAAATTAAGATTACAAAGACGGATGCCAATTCTCTGAATAGGTGGGCAACAAAAAAAAAAAAAAAAAAAACAAGATCAGCAAAATGATTTATCACTATCCCCTCTAGAAGAACGTTTTTAGTAAACCATTCTACGACCTGTAAGCTAGTATTGACATCCAATTGAAGCTAATGGGTATATCTACTAGGTGTATATGCTAGGTCAATACAGGTATAACTTATCGAAAATTTCTAAAACCACAGAGGAAACAAAAATAAAAGATAGACTACAAAATAAAAAGCATGTCAACATCCAACTGTTGTTCTTAAAGAAGTCCTCTTAGTCTCTTACTTTCGTAAGGCAAATAATTGCATACACATTCAAATGGAAGCTAATTAAGATCTGAAATATAATCCAAACCTGAAAATTTCAGGCTTGACAAATGAATTACATAACAAATGTAAAACACCAAAATAAAGAAAAATGAATTAGTCAAATCGCCTATCTCTAACAAAGTTAGATTACTCTATCTAATAAGATATTTTTCACGCAAACTTTAATGCTGACTAGTTGGCGAAAGGGGTGAGATGCCATGTCTATACTTATTAAATTTTGTTCAGCATTAAGAAAAACAGAAGCTAACATGCTAGTTCCTGTAAAACTATCTTTTTTGGCATTCAATCTTGATGAATAAACTAAGTAAAAGAGAAGCCAAGAGACCATATAATTCAACAACCAGATGGGAGTAATGGAAAAAAACTAAAGTGGATTTACAAACCAAACGGAAACTTGAAAATAAAATAACGCTATCAGTAAGTACCTTGTCATCTTCAGGCTTCCCTGGAATGCTGAGGTCAGCAGAGTACATCTCAGCAGAAAAGCATTGTGGCGTATCCAGATGTACAGCCAAGCTTCCAAGCCTAGTGTCCACAGTGAACCATGCAGGGATGCTCAACTAAAGAGGCAAATAATATCAGAAGAAAGATTACATGTGAAAGTTGGATAATTCTACAAAGATATTTACAAAAAAAAAAAAAAAAAAATCTACAAAGATATTTACCATCTCAAAAAGTTCTTCTTTCTTCTTCTCAAATGAAACCTACATTTGGAAAAAAACACACACGGTGAAAAGAAGTTAAGAGGACACAGTAAGAAAAAATGTTGAGAGGCAGAAGGTGACAATTCTCATAATTCAGAGAATATTCTTAAAAGCGTTTGCTCAAAACATATCATTGTAGCTTAGCACGCTATTAGAAACATTACATTCTAACCTCTCCATAGTTGTGAATCACAGTGCCTCTAGTGATCTCCCACAACTTCACTGTACCAGCAGTATCCTTTAAAGACATAATCCATTATCAGGTTACTGAATCATATTCTTTATAAGACAGTTTAACCTCATTAAGAACAATAAGTCATAAGCCACACGGGTATAAAAGCAAAACAAACTTACTTTAGTCAGGACATGTCTTCTGTTGTTCAAAATCTCATGCTGCACTATTCCTGGAGTTCCACGAATGCTGAGAGATGGTTCTTTATAAACAGGCACCTACATTATTGGCCAATTGTGCGCTTTTCAAGATTTAAATATATGCGACGAAAGAAAGAGAAGAGTATTTAATTTGGAAGGGGCAGATAGATGGTTCCTATTCAGTGAAGTCATGTTACTGCATGTTAGTAAAAGAAGCCAACCAAGAAACTTATAGGTCATGGAAGAAGGTTGGAACTCTAAGGCACCAGCGGAAGTATTGTGTTTTACATGGCTACTTATCAGAGAAGCTTGTCTAACCCAAGAGAAATTGCAAAAGAGAGGCATACAACTAGTCAGCAAATACTTTCTACATGGAGGATAATCTGGAACAAACGAACGGTTTTTTTTTTTTTTTTTTTTTTTTTTTTTTTTTTTTGCATTGTCCTTTCACTTCTCAGATTTTGCTATGTTCTCCCATGTTCTGAACCTGAAATGGGCCATGCCTAATTCACCTGCTGATCTGTTACTATGCTGGCACAAAAAGGGCTTATCTAAGAAACTGAAGAAGGCTTGGAACTCCATACCTGCATGCATTTGGTGGTGCATTTGGAAGGAAAGGAATAGAAGTGTTTCAGTGGAAACAACAGCTCTGTATTGAAGATCAAATCTGAATGTATACTTTTGATTTCTTTTTTGTGTAAAGTGGAGTAGATAGATGATGCGGAATCCCTATTGCAGTTCACCGACTATTTTGTGTAGCTTAATTTTTCTGGGGTTTCAGTATTTTTTTGTTTGTTTGTTTGTTTCCCTCCCTTTTTGGATGTAACCACAGCACTTTCTTAGTGCTAATTTTTTACATCAATAATACTTACCATGTAAAAAAGAAATAGAGAGAAGAGAATTAGGGATGAACAGCTTGAATATTCCATCAAGCATGTTGGAGATTAAACAGTGTTTACAAGTAATCCTAAAAAGGAAACGAAAGTAATTCCAATTCCTAATTGCATAATCATAGGGATTTAAAACATCAACTACCTCACTATCAAAATGCTATGAATGAAGTGTTGAATATCTAGCATACTAACATCTCACTAGTTTAGTCATCTCCTTATTCAGTTGTGTTGCAATTGTTCATCTTAAAAATTAAAGTAAGATATTGTTTCCAATTAAACGGAAATAAATATTTAAATTAACAAAGGCGTCTATTACTATTAATGATGGAACAGATTTTCTTGGAAACAGTACAAATTAATTACTGAAGTCCACATTTCATCCCCCATATTTTTCTTCTGATCTTTTCTTTTATTCATTTATAGTGATTTCTCGGGATTGAGCGTCTCACTGGGCATCCTTGCCAATTGCAAAATTGCTGGTTTAGATAAGGCCTTCAGGTAGTATTTTCATATTAATCCTCAAATATCTGGGAGAAACTTCAGTCCAATTTAGATATCTGCATTCACCGTGTCCTCCCTTGACTATAATTACATTAGATGGTCCTTTTCAAACTGATGTCCGCACAAGAATCAATTGAAAACAAACAAGGATCACGAACAACCATTTGGCCACATAAGGGATAAAATGATTTTGACAAAGAAAATCGATGGTTCATGAAGAGCTCACAAAAAATAATCAGTCCTAATCGACTCCTCTTCAATAATTCCAGAACAGAGCTTACATCTTTGAATTTGATAAGACTTTCTTCATTCTCTATTGGTTAAGTTAAGACCCAGAGAACATAGAGTAAAAAGAACATAAAAGAGTAAATATTTCTTCTGGAAACATACTAAACTCCGCATGAAACAAGAACAACTGATAAAAACTCAAAATCCAGACACATCCTTCATGTGCTCACTCGTTAAACAGAAACATTTTCCAGTTCTCATAAGCAGGCATTTTTAATGCATCCTATCTCAAGAGGAGTCCACAAATAGCAGCTAATTTGGAACCCCATAGATCAACTGGAAACATGTTCCAAGAACCTTAGCGATAACATCAGCAAAGGATATAAAGGGGTTGAAACTCACAGGTGTAGATCCTTCTAGAGAAACCCTTGCCCTGGAAAAGGACAAATTTCCAGCCAAGAATGAGCCCCCTCTTTGAAAAACTTTCTGGGGATTACGCACTTCCGCGGGCCACCTATGTACAGATGAATCAGTTGTGGCCACCCAAATGCTGTCATCATGCAATGCTAACTGCAAGATGGGGTGTTCCTTTGTGCAGAGCAATACACTCTCCCTTGTTGCCAAATCTGTCAAGTACAACTGCAAGTGCAAACCAAAATTTAGCAAGGAAACAATGGATATGAAAGAAATGAAATCTAGGGAGGGAGGAGGAGAGAGAGAGAGAGGGAAACATATTGGATAAGTTGTACTAAGCTCACTTACAGAGAGGTCTCTCCCACCACTATAAACATGACTAAATGTAGGAGTGCTTGCAAGTGACCATACAGAATCCGTATGCACAGCATAAGAATGCACGCATCGCTGCTGACCTAGATCCCATAGTCTGAAATGTTTGAGTAAAGTGAAGTTTCTAATCAGATAAAAAGACAAAACTAGCGTGAACACAAGATGCGATTTGGAAAATATGTATAATCTCTTATCACAAAACAATGTAAATGGTTGAACCAAGTGTTTACTTCACTAACATGAACTTGAATATCTAAGGATTCAACCCTAAACCAACCTAACAAGCCAAGGAAGCCATTGTCTAGGGAAACAAAGTAATAGAATTATCAATACTTACCTAATCATGGAATCAGAAGATCCAGATATGCAGAACCTACAAAAATGGAGGATTAGACCATTATTCAAAAGAATTCAATAGGTCGCACTAACCATACACTGAAGGCATTAAAGACCGCCCCAACCAGTATAGGAACTCAAGCCAAAAACAAAACATCTAGATATGGATACAAATGTATTTCTCTACAGTTACATAGACCATCGACCAATAATGTAACTCTATGTTGGGGAAAGAAACAAAATTTGCTCCTTCGAAACTCGGGGATGATGGGCCCACGCCTCTGCCAGCAACTGGTACTAGGTTAAACTATCAATTATAATCAGTAGGCGGGAGCTTGCCATTGAAGTGATGGGATAAAATACAATATCTTGATTAGAAAAACATTAAATGTTTTCAAGAGCAACACCGGGACTTGCGCAGGCGTTTGCCCCTTATGATTTACCCAGTGTATTCGCCAAGTATGGCCTAAAATCACCCTTGTACGTGCATTCGCATTAGATTGTCCATCCTGTATGCCTTAGAAAAAATTTCTTTCAAGTATTTGATTATAACTTATATAGTATCTTGTTTTATGATTAAGGATTTGTGATTATTATGTACATTTATTATTATACCTAGACAATAAAATCAGCTTTTGCACATTTTTTCTCTTTGAAGTACAAAAGTTTCCATGTACCATCTATACTAAAATGTTATTTTTATTTTAACATATTAGATAATAAAACTTTGTGGGGCTTACGCCCTACCCGTGATATGTAAAACGCCCCCCGCCTTAATAAAAGTTTATTATAATCTATCTTCAGTGATGCTTAACCAAAGTGTATTAACTTCAGATCAGCTGGAAGCAACGGTATTTTAGATGAGCAAAGAAGATGCAACCTGAGCTAATAACCCAGTCAAAACACCTTCATAGCATCATTGTTTATTCAACATACCTGCCAGTGGAATCGAGCAGCAGAGCCCTAATATTATCTGTATGACCTTTTAGCTTCATGGTCTTGGAACCAGTTCTTGCGTCCCATACGCGCACAACCTTGAAGAAAATCAGAACATTGTCATACACAGCTTCTTTGCTGGTAGGCTAACTGCGCATTCCAAAATATTAAAAACTAATCTAACAAACAGAAATATACCTTCTCAGTACCACCAGAAACAAGAAGGGATCCACTCTCATTCATTGCCAACGCATATACTGACTCCTTATGGCCTTTTGCAGTCACAGGAATATATGCTTGAGACTGGGTCTGCAAGGAAATATTATTGCTCGAACCGATAGGACGGATTGTCATGGGCAATGAACTTCCTGAACCATTGACACCATTTGAACAGTCTTCTTCAGTGGCATCACCCGACCTAGATGTCGGAGTAAGTGCAGCTTCAAGATCCCATATGAAAACCTCACCACCAAGACCAGCAGATGCAACAACATTGCTCTATTATCATGGTAACAACAAAATCAGAAATTACTGCCAATTAAACTCACATTAAACCCGAAAAACTCAACCTCAGTTTCGGCCATAACTTTGATTCATCAAATTATTTTAAAATACTAAAAGATTTTGCAGAAAAGCTGTACATTTTTTTCTGCTGAAGCAAGGCTGGTGACATAATCGGAATGCTGCCGGAGTGTCTTAATACAAGATCCACCAGATAAGCCATTCCACACCTAATGATCCACACAATTTTTTCAGAACGAAAGAAATTTCCGAATTACTTTTAAATAGAAACTGTCAAAGTCGCACTTTATACAATAAGAGATTCAGAAGAGAAGTAAAACCTTGACAGTGGTATCTGAGGAGCATGACACTAATGTGTTACTACCTGTAAGAACTGCATCATTTACCTGCAGAATTATTGAGCCCCAAAAACAACTCAAAACTAGTGATATATTCATAATAAACGTGATATATAAAGGGTATAGTTGCATCAGGTTGGAATTAATTTAAGCATTTAAAGGACAAGGCAACAACACATCCTGGTATGTACACCAAGTTGGAAGATTTGCTCATCTAAACCCGAGAATTCCATGCCAAAATGGAGCAACTGCAGATACTAAGCAACTGCAGATACTAAGCAACTGCAGATACTAGGAACTAAAATACTTGGTGATCCTTACCTGAAGAAGAATAAATCTGGCGAATACAAATATTCTTTCTTGAGTAAATATATTAAAAAGTTGATGAAATTAAGCATCAGCAGGATCCCAGGGAAATACAATTAGCAAGGCGGACAGGAACAGTACCCAATCGACATGTGACTCAAATGTAGCAGAGCAGGTGGCACCATCTTTAGCCAATGCCCACCTCTTTAACGTGCCATCTCTACTCCCAGTAAATAGGTAGTCACAACCATCAGTTGCTGATGACTTCAATACGGACAAAGAATTTACACCTGCACAATGCTGTAAAGAGAAATATGTAATGAACCAAGGGTTAGAAATTATTTAGCAGAGATGAAAGATAGAGTAACTGAACAGAATTTGTTTAACTGCAAAAAATAAAAGGTATACGTGAAACATTGATGCACTTTGCTAATATATACTATTTTTTTTTTTTTATCAAGTAAATATATTTCATTCATAAACAAGGCCAGAGAATTGGCAGCATACAAAGGGTAAAGAATCTACAAAAAGACATTTTTTTCAAACTCCACCCATTCTTCTATACAGCAAGGAATTTTATGGGTGCACCAAAAGTAAATAAGTGACCGAAGGCTACTCCTCAACTGAGTAAAACTCGACTCTACCCCCTCAAAAGCTCTCCTATTTCTCTACCTCCAGAAAACCCACATCATCGCTAGAGGAACCACGTTCAATGCCCTAAATCTTCTCCTCCTTCTCCCACTCCTCCAACTGAACATCAAATCTTTAATAAGTTTTGGCATTGCCCAAGAAATTCTAAACCACCTAAACATATCCCACCATAATCTCATGGTAAAATCACAATGTAGAAGAAGATGATCCACGTCCTCGCCTCCTTGTATATGTAACACCAGCTGATGCAGACAATTTTCCACTTTCTAAGATTTTCTACCGTCAATATCACGCCTCTAACAGCTAGCCAAGAGAAAAAGCACACCTTCCTCGGCACCTTATATATCCATACTGCATTACACGGAAACAAACCTTCCTCCCTAACCCAAGTTCCTCATAATAGGACTTAACAGAGAAAGCTCCCTTAATTCCCCAAACCGCACCACAAAGCATCAAGGTTATCAACCGAATTGACTTGTCTGTGTAATAGGGCCAACAATCTTTGAAACTCAATCACTTCCCAATCATGAAAACCCCTTCAAAATCTCAAGTCCCAAAATTCTCTCCACCTTGTGTCCCCTTAATTTGCTGAACTGTCAAGTCTGGCATGATATTCTAAACAGACTCTGAAATTCATCTGTCAATAAGTTGTCCCCACACCACCTATGACTCCAAAAGTTCACTCTACCCCATCTCCTACCTTGACTGAGATATTTACACTAAAACCATCCCATCCTTCATTATATTAGTGAGAAATATTAAAAGAAGGCGAAAGATCTTCAAGATAACCACCTTGGAATATAACTTAAATTAAATAAAGACAAATTTACATCAAGAAGTTCATTTCTTTTTTGGTTGCCAAACCGAAGGTGAGAAGAATCCTTCACCCGTCAATAGCATTTTATAACAAACAATAAAAAATAGAGAGAGAAGACGGAATGAGGAGATATCCATTATAATAATAACCTTACAAAGATTTGGGAAATAAAAAGGAAAAAATTAATGACTCAAGTCACAGGAATTATGCTGGAGTTGTACGAACAAAGATCAGCTTGTGCTACATTTCTTTGAACGGTAAATGGGAATGAACTTGCAATTTGCTACCTAACTTAAAATGTTATACACTATACATAGGCTTCCTCATATCACGGGACAATGTATTTTAGAAACCTTGATTAAAAATTACTACTATTACTTTTTCATAACCAATTTTCCAAAAAATAAAAACTACTATTACTAAGTTATACTCCCTCCCTCCCAATTTATATGACACTCTTTCCTTTTTAGACTTTCAGTCAGTCCCAAAACTTGTAAAGCCAGGTCACTTTTAGCTTAAGTTAAATTTTAAAAGAAGTCCTAATACATAGTGTATTGAGACCTTGTTAGTGGTCTTGATGTTTATGTTGCTCTTTACAAGTCTTCTAATTTAGGCTTGCGTTCTCAAGTTTAAACTTGAATTATATGGCAGACACTACATCTGTTAGTGTCTGTGGCATCACCCAATGTACTCCAAATAGGTTGAGAAATAAACACTACATCTGTCATGTTTTGTCATAGTGCAGTCCGAGATGATTAGGGGATTCAGGTACCTATTCTCACATATAGCATCTGTCGCAGACATTTTCTCAGATAAGCCATTCCATATAAGTCAAGTTTAAGCTTGAGAAAGCAAGCGTAATTCAAAATACTTGTAAAGAGCAGCATAAACTTCAAGACCACTCACAAGGTCTCATAACACTATGTACTAGGACTTGTTTAACTTAAGCTAAAAGTGACCTGGCTTCACAAGTTTCCACTTCTTCCTATTGAAATAAATTAATCTTATGCACTGCATCATTACTCTTATCCTCTTCTCTTCTTTTCTAAAGGACTGTTAGTGTTGTATTTTCTTTCCATGCTTACTGTGAAATCAACATTAAGCTCTTTTGAGGACAGTAGTTTGGCACATGATATCTCAACGAGATTATTCTCTTTGCTACTGTCACAGCTCATCATATCCACAGAGAAAAAATAACAACAAAGTTGAGGAAATAATTTAGAGATATGTTCAGAAAAGTCTATTGGAAACAACACTCAGACTTCAAAGAGAAAAGCAACTAAACGTAAGGATATCACATGATGCTGTTTGAACCCAAAAAAAAAAAAAAAAATCATAATTTCCACTCGGCTTGGTTTACCTTTCCGGCTATTGAGAACAGATAAATAAAACAAAATGCACATATATATAAAGAGAAGAACAAAAGTAAGGGAACCCTAGTTTATACACAAAAGAGGACAGCTTTCCAACAATGAGTCACCTTAGTGTCATCTGCATCATTCAAAACATAAGTCAACCTCTTCTCCTTCCTAGGCCGAACCGAATTGGATGTATTGCCTGCACTTGCTACACGGTGCATCGCAGAAATCCCTAACCAATAAAAATGTGGACATATCAACATTCTCCAATCTCTCTCAAACCCCAAAAAGGAAATCTTTAATTAAGACAGTACAAATATCCAAAATTATCATCAAGAACTAACCTACAACTCTATTCTAAGCAGATTTTAGCCTTAGCATTTAATCTCAACCTCAATTTTTCTCCAAATTCCCTCAACTCCAGGAAAAAAAATGTTTTTTATCAGTTTCCATTAACACACAAATTAGTTCACCATGAACTCATTACAAGAAAACCCAATTCAAGAAATATGACCATCAATCAGGATAAGAATTGTTTACTCAATTAGAAATAGAACAGAATCAGATCAAATAACTATGAATTTTCCACTTATAGACTAGTCAAAGACGTAAAAACCATAGATTTAATCTAAATTCAGATACCCAAAATCAAGAATAACGTTGTGGGCACTATTAGGATTTGGTTTAAAAAAAAAAATACTTGCAGATTACAGAGATAGAAAACCAACCTACTTCATTAAAATCTGCACAAACAGAGAAAAAAAAAAACCCTTCTTTTCTCGTTTTTAGCTACAATTGGTTTCTTGGATTTCAATTTTGTGGTACTCTTTTTCTCTTCACTGTTGAGATTATTAGAAGATTATAAGTATTGCCTTGTGTTGTGGTCTCTGTTGAGTTGGAGACGAGGGTGTTTGTTTAGTGCTTTCAGATGAACTGATCTTCCTTTTTCTTTTCTTTTTTTCTTTTCTATAGCCAACACAGCTGTTGTTTTATTTTTATTTTTTCACTTTTGGGTCATCTGACCACTTATTATTTTTAGACCATTGGAGTTGTAACATTATTCTTTCAACTTCAGAGGGGGCACTAAGGGTGTCAACCGGTTAAACTGTAACCGGTTTAACCGGTAACCGGAACCGGTTAAACCGGAACCGGAACCGGAACCGGAACCGGTTATACCGGTTAACCGGTTCCGGTTAACCGGATATTAATTTACCGGTCCGGTTCCAAATTTTTTTTAACCGGAACCGGACCGGTTAAACCGGTTAAAATTAAAAAAAAAAATAGTATATATATTAAGTATATATTGTATATATAGTAGATATGTATACATAGTATATATATTAAGTTATACTTATATATATATATATATATATATATATATATATATATATATATATATATTAAGTTATGCATATATTTAGTATATATATTAAGTTATACTTATATATATATATATATATATATATATATATATATATATTAAGTTATGCATATATTTAGTATATATATTAAGTTATACTTATATATATATATATATATATATATATATATATATATTAAGTTATGCATATATTTAGTATATATATTAAGTTATACATATATATAGTATATATATTAAGTATATATTGTATATATAGTATATATATTAAGTATATATTGTATATATAGTAGATATGTATATATAGTATATATATTAAGTTATACATATATATAGTATATATATTAAGTTATATATATATATAGTATATATATTAAGTATATATTGTATATATAGTAGATATGTATATATAGTATATATATTAAGTTATACCTATATATATATATATTAAGCTATACCTATATATAGTATATAGTACATATATATAGTATATATATTAAGTTATGCATATATTTAGTATATATATTAAGTATATATTGTATATATAGTAGATATGTATATATAGTATATATATTAAGTTATATCTATATATATATATATATATATATATATATATATATATATATATATTAAGCTATACCTATATATAGTATATAGTACATATATACATATATATAGTATATATATTAAGTTATACATATATATAAGTATATATACATATATATAGTATATATATTAAGTTATACATATATTTAGTATATATATTAAGTTATACATATATATAGTATATATAATAAGTTATACATATATTTAGTATATATACATATATATAGTATATATAATAAGTTATACATATATATATAAGTATATATAGTATATAGTACATATATATAAGTATGTATAGTATATATATTAAGTTATACATATATATAAGTATATATAGTATATAGTACATATTTATATATAAGTATATGTAAGTTATACATATATATGTATACGAAAAGCACTATTCTGTATTGCTGACTTACTGTTAGGCTGTTAGTCAGTAAATATTTAAACTTTAATTATAAAGTTGTATAACATATGAAAATATAGCTACAATATACAAATAAATACTATAATATATATATATAATACAAAAAACAAAAAAAAATAGATTTTAATCACTCCAAACCGGATCGGTTCCGGTTTGAGGTTTAAAACCGGTAAACCGGAACCGGTTAGGCGGTTCCGGTTTTGGAACCGGAACCGGCCGGTTTTCTAACCGGTTCCATAACCGGTTCCGGTTCCAACCGGTTGCCACCACTAGGGGGCACCATATCGAGTGTCGTGTTCATGATTTTAGAAAATACTCCATCTATTCCTTGAATTTTTTTCTAAATTATTTAATTTACAAATTATCATGACTTATAGTATTTTTCATGTAATTTTTAAATATATAGATTTTATTTTTATAAAATTGAAAATTTTTATCAAAATTATAAAGTTTGACCCTCGTACTCTTAAAAGATTCACATAAATTAAAACGGAGGGAGTACTACTTTTTCATCGTTGAAATACCTAAATTTATCCGTTTATGTGTATCTTGAATAGTAAATTATATGATTTCTGAATAATAGAACATTAATACTTCAGTTTTACTTTTTTTAGTGTAATTCTTGAGAGTTATAGGATAACGTGTCATAGAACTCCACGTAACTCGAGCTTTTATATGTATCTTGCGCACACTATTTTTATCAATAAGAAATATTTCTACAAGTCAAAATCTCCGCTACATGTTTATGAATAGTATTTGTGAAAATATAACGATTCAGATCTATTAAAATTTCCTTCCAAAATCTTTCTCAAACTTTAACGTATAGCAAATCGCATGCTTATGGAAGCATTTCACACGATCTCGTGTATATTATATTTAATCAATGAAGTGAAATTATCAAAAATTGTATAGTACTCATTTTTTTCTCTCTATCCATGAATGTCAATGACACTGGAGGATAATAAATGAATGGATTTGAGATATGAATGGAACATAATGAAATAGATGAAGTATAATAAATTCTTCCAAAATTTAAAGAGAGCAATGGAACATAATGAAATAGATGAAGTATAATAAATTCTTCCAAAATTTAAAGAGAGCAAATCAAATTTAATTATGGGTAAGGTGTAAACTTGTTAATCGGTTTGAACCGGACCGGACCGGTAACCGATAACCTGTTAACAAACCGGCCGGTTTCCGGTTAAAAACCGGAACCGACCACCTGTTCCGGTTTACCAGTTAAAAACCCGAAACCGGAACCGGTCCGGTTCAAACACGCCCAAAACCTCTTTTTTTTTTTTTTGTATAGTATATATATATATATATATATATATATATATATATATATTATAGTATTTATTAGTATATTGTAGGTATATTTACATATGTTATATAAGTTTATATATTTACTGACTAACAGGCTAATAGTAAGTCAGCAATACAGTATATATGTATCTATATATATATATATATATATATATATATATATATATATATATATTAAGTTATATGCTTAAGTTATACTACATATATCTAAAATATAGTAAGAATATACTTATATATATCAATATACTTAGGTTATATATACATATATATGTACATACATCTACATCTATGTATATATATATATATATATATATATATATATATATATATATGTATGTGTGTGTGTACATATATGTATATATATGTATACATACATATATATTAAGTTATATGCTTAAGTTATACTACATATACCTAAAATATGGTAAGAATATACTTATATATATCAATATACTTAGGTTATATAACTTACACACACACACATATATATATATATGTTTAAATATATATACATATATATATATATATATATATATATATATATATATATATATATATATATATTAAGTATATTTTAGTTATTTTTCAAGTATATAACTTTCTAGTTTTTAATTTAAGTAGATGTCTATTATAAGTATATTCTTAGTATATTTTAGGTATATTCCTAACTTAATATAAGTAAAAATATGAACACAAGTAAATAGAAGAAAGCTCAATGAGCCATATATTTTATTCATTCTTGGATAACATTTATTTGCAAGTTGTAGTTTTTTTTAACTTGTAAATAATACATGAGTTGCAAAGAAATAGTAGAATAATAAAATCACCAATTCTCAATCATTTGGTTAATTTCCCCAATATCATATTCGGCCATGGAGATATCTTCAAAGTCTTCCATTTGGTTCGGTCCACTTGCTATCAAATATTCAATCTCTTCCTCTTCGCCTTTCTCCGCTTCTAAGTTTTGGTTGCGTCGCTCCGATCTAATCCAATCGCGAATGCACACTAGTACTTGCAAGCTAAACCCGGATAATGAGTGTCTATGGTCTCCAATTTGTTGTCTTCCTTGGCTAAATGCACTCTCCGAAGCCACGGTTGATACTTGAACCGTAAGGATATCTCAAGCCATTCTTGAGAGTATCGGATGACTTGCCTTGTATTTCTTCCACCATGCTAAGACGTCCAACTTATCTAGTTCCTTGATATCCACATTTGGCTACATCAAATAAAAGTTATATTCATCAAAGTTTTCACTACAAGAAGGAGTTGGCTGTGAATGTAAAACTTTTAAATGCGACAAACCCGACAAGCCCTTTTTGCTACTTTGAGAAGTAGTAGGGCGTGGAGCAACGGGTGTAGCATGTTCTTCCAAATTAGAATAATGAGTAAAAACTTTTCTAAACTCGTCATCAATAGCGAGTTCGGCTTCAGCTAAAGATGGTTGAACTCCCTCTTCAATTTCTAAAAATGTATAAATTTGACCAATCAATGCTTTAGTGTAAGACACTTTTAAACAAGGATTTAAAAGAGAACCTATATACGGTAAAAACCAGATACGTGTAAACCGGTGAGACAAGGATCCGAAGGAAGAAGAGGACAAGAGCATACATGAAGACTTCCATTCTGAACCGGAGGAGCGCTATGACCGGGGCTAAGCAGAGGCACCATTTGGTCTGGTTTCTTCATCACCGGGTCGGTCGAGGCCGTTAGTCCGATTATCCATGGTCGTTGGTCCGGAAGAGCCGTTGCACGTGAGCCACGCGTCGGTAGCGTCCTGCCATGGTCAATCACCCACCATGCGTGTTTCAGACAGTACAGTCAACCTAACCCACTCAGAGTCGTCCTTTCTCTTATTTTTTAATGATTAGCATTGTATGAAGCCCATGGAGGAAACACTATAAATAGAGCTCATCCCTCTCCTTATGGGGGTTGGCTTCCTAACATCAAGAACACTTTGTAATAGCAATATATATACAAAATCTCTCTCTCAACACCTAATTTCGGTCACATCTGTTGTGTTCAATCCTTGCATTACTTCAATCGAATAGCACTCACACATTAGTGAACATATAAGTATATAGCGAACCATCGATTATCATTGCTCTCATCGTGTTATATCGATATTCGTATCTTTCTTTTATCAAGTAGGTTGAGACTTAACCACATATCTTATACCCACTCACAAATTCAATTGATTATCCAAATCCGGAGTAAACAGTTTGGCGCCCACCGTGGGGCTAGGATAATAGTGGCCTTTTGTCTTGATCTCTACCTTACCCATCTAAATCAAAAACACCTTGTGTTCGTATTTGAAAAAACAGACTAAATGGCTGGCAGTGGGCAATCCGGTCACGTTAACAACAACGAAATCGTGGCTGAAAACGAAGGAAGCGGTCCACGAGGACCACCAAACCCATCTGATCCTAACCTCGTTAATTCGAGGGAGGGCCTCAACCAACGAAACACCGTACACCAGGAGAATGCCACTTTACTGGCCACTGATCCTCTAAATACCCACTATTCTGTTACCCTGCCCCGGGCATAGGATCGAAAAGAACCGGGTACACCCAATGATAATATTGACCTACGTTTAATTTTTGAAATGTTGCAGGAGCAAAGAGCGGCGATTGTCGAGCAGGGAATCGCAATAGCCCAGTTGCAGAACAGATGGGATACAACGACCCCGGAAAAACGAGCAGTGCTGCTGAACCCAGAAGGGAGGAGGCACGTGTCATTGAGAGCAATGGATCTGGAGCTGGATCCTCGACCAAGGTTCTAAAAATGCTCGAAACTTTGGAAAAACGGGTAGACACGACCGAGAAGAGGGTCGAAACGTACAACTCTCGGGTGGATCAAATCCCGGGGCTCCGCCTTTACTGAAAGGGCCGGATTCGAAGAGGTACATCCAAAGGCCTTTTCCTCCGAGTGCGGCCCCGAAATTAATCCCGAAGAGGTTTAAATGCCGGATATCCAGAAATATGACGGCACAACGGACCCGCACGAGCACGTGACCTCATATACATGCGCCATAAAGGGTAATGATATGGAGGAGGACAAAATTGAATCGGTACTGCTGAAGAAGTTTGGGGAAACCTTGTCAAAAGGGGCGTTGACGTGGTACGACCATCTACCCGAGCATTCAATTATCTCCTTCGAAATGCTCGCCGATGCCTTCGTCAAGGTCCACGCCGGTGCCAAAAAGGTACAGGCCCACAAGGCCGATATTTTTCGTATAACCCAAAGAGACGATGAGTTACTACGTGAGTTCGTTAACCGGTTCCAAAGGGAACGAATGGAACTCCCCCCGGTTCCAGAGGAATGGGCCGCGCAAGTTTTCACAAAGGGACTCAATGTTCTAAGTTCAACAGCTTCGTTCAAATTAAAAGAAAGCTTGTTGGAATACGAGGCTGTGACATGGGCCGATGTCCATAATCGGTACGAGTCGAAGATTCGGGTGGAGGATGATCAATTCGAGCTCCCCCTGGGCCCAATAAATGTGGATAGAAGTTTTGAGAAACCAAGGAAGGGTTACGAAACAAAGGCCGAATCATCGAAGGAAAGGCATCGGCCATACTCCCATTCGGAGAGGCAAAGTTTTAGGCCGGAAAAGTCAAGGGTGAGCCCAAGCCGTTTCTCAGGTCGGGGTAGTAAGCGGGTCGAACGCCCGTCAAACAGCCGGGGTCTCTCATTCAGGAGCGATGCCGGAATTTCTGCCGGTAACAAGGGTTTGCCAAAGATATCGGAGTACAACTTCAACGTTAGTACTTCGGGCCTCGTCTCGGCCATCGGTCGCATCCCGGATGTAAGATGGATGAAACCTCTAAGGTCCGATCCGGACCAACGGGACCCGAGCATGGTGTGTGAATATCACGGAACCCATGGTCACAGAACCGAGGATTGTCGCCAGTTGAGAGAAGAGGTAGCCCAGTTACTAAAGAACGGTCATCTCCGAGATCTGCTGAGTGAACGAGCCAAAAGTCATTACAAGGAAAGGGAAGCGCATCGAAGGGCCGAGCCGGTGGAACCCCAGCATACAATCAACATGATAGTTGGGGGTGTCGATGCCCCTCGGGGGCCGGTAATAAAATGGGTCAAGGTTTCTATTGTTCGTGAAAAGCGCATCCGAGATCGCTTATTGATAAGTTGGTATTTTACCAACTTATCTCTTCTTTAATCTTATATTTTTGCTATATTTGCTTGAGAAAATAGTGTATTTAATATCATTTACATCTATTTTACAGGTCTTATGTGATTTAGAAGTGATCAGAAGAAACCAAGTGAAAATTTAGTCAAAAAGAGGCCAAATGGGACAATTTTGCAAAACTGTCCAAACTGGACAGTTTTGCAAAAACGGGACAGAACTGCAAAAAACGGGCAGAACTGCAAAAACTGAAAGTTGGGGCATATTTTGTCATTGTTTTGACTTGGAAAAATCTGGGCATAAAGAGAGGCTTAGGGCAAGAAAACATTTTCATCTTTGGCACAACACACAAGTTCTTGGAGGCTAGGGTTCATCACCAACACCTTGGAAGAGAAGATTTGGAGACACCAATGAGAAATTCTTTACCCATTTCTTCTACTCTTGCTATGTATTGAATATTTATGTGTGTAGTATTTCATTTCAATACTTGAATTTCGTTTATGGAAATATTCTTGATTAAAGTTTGGATTGAATCTCTTGTTTTGCTTATGTGTTGAATGATTTTATTCCTAATGAAGTGAGTTATTGTTTCTTTAATTAATCTCATTTTGAATGATTCTTAAGGGAGTAGCTAACCCTAAGACTTGCCCATTTATTTCGGTTTAAACTTGGAAGAGGCAAACTCGGGATTGGGAAAGATTAATTAACAAGAATTTGGGGCGTTAACCCTCATCTAATGGAAATCGACCTAGGAATAGGCGACACCACTTGTAGCCATATTCGGGTGTTCTTAATGCTCCTAATTGCTTTAGGGATATTCAATTAGGTAGTCTAGTTAGTCTTCGGAAGAAGCTAATTTAGAGTCATTATCCGAGGCTAAGTAATATAAACTCACCATTATTTGTAAATCATGAAGTACATTGGATCGTTACTTGAGCGTAGTTTCCCTTGTATCCATGCTTGTGGCCATTGATCATTTTACTTGCTTTCTAGGTTAGTTTACATTTTTGCATTAGTTATAATTCTCTCAAACAAAACCAAAACATTATCTATCGTTTGGCTTTAGCGTAGTTGGTGAAAATTCCTACTTTTCCTAATCGCCTACATATTGTTCTCTGTGGGATTCGACCCCGACTCATAGTTGGGTAAATTATATTTGCATACGACCGTGCCCATTCCAATTAATAGGGTGGATTTGGACGTTACCAAAAATGCTTATCCGGGGGCTCGATCTCCTTCGACGACGAGGACGCAGAGGGCATCATGCAACCGCACAATGATGCGTTGGTAATTTCTGTACTTATCTTTAAGACTAAGGTTAAACGTATTTTGATTGACCCAGGTAGCTCGGCCAATATCATCCGGTGGAGAGTGGTCGAACAGCTAGGGCTGCTTGATCAGATCGTACCGGTAGCCCGGGTACTCAGCGGGCTCAATATGGCAAGTTAAACACAAAGGGGGAGATCTCATTGCCTGTAAACGTCGATGGCACCATTCAACAAACGGTGTTCTACGTGATCGAAGGGGACATGAAGTATAATGCATTACTGGGCAGACCCTGGATACATAGTATGAGGGTCGTGCCCTCAACACTGCATCAGTTGCTGAAATTCCCCACCCCGGAAGGGGTAAAAACCATCCGAGGTGAACAGCCCGCTGCAAGGGAAATGTTCGCATAAGAGGAAGCGGCGCCTCGGCCCATAGAATCGGTTCAGAAGGAAAAGGGTGTAATCGGAGGAGAGCGCGCCCGATAGCAATCAAAGCACACCGAGTCGGATCCAGTGCATGAAGAGGATGATTTCGAGGTACCCAGATCGTTCGTCATGCCGGATGGCTGGGATGCAACCAAGTCAACTGTAGAGGAGCTGGAGCAGATCATCCTGTTCGAGTACCTACCGGACAGAAAGATATACCTGGGCACGGGGCTTATCCCGGAACTCAGGAGCAAGCTAATTGAATTTCTTCGAGCTAACACCGATTGCTTCGCATGGTCGCATATAGATATGACAGGTATATCACTGGAAGTAGCAACTCACAAGCTCAGCTTGGACAGGAAGTTTTCCCCGGTGAAGCAAAAAAGAAGGCCCATGGCAGAAGCAAAACACGCCTTCGTAAAAGACGAGGTAACAAAGCTTTTAAAAATAGGTTCTATCCGGGAGGTGAAATACTCGGATTGGCTTGCTAATGTGGTAGTGGTGCCCCAAAAAGGTAATAAATTTCGAATGTGTGTCGATTATAAGGATTTAAACAAAGCATGCCCGAAGGACTCATTTTCATTGCCTCACATCGATAGAATGATCGATGCGACGGCCGGACATGAGATGTTAAGTTTTCTCGATGCTTACTCCGGGTATAACCAAATTCGGATGCACCCGGGGGATCAAGAGAAAATGTCCTTCATCACCCGGTACGGGACTTACTGCTATAATGTGATGCCTTTTGGCAAAAAAAATGCCGGTGCAACTTACCAACGCCTAGTTAATGAGATGTTCGAAGAACAAATAGGAAAAACAATAGAAGTTTACATTGACGATATGGTTGTTAAGTCCCTGGAAACAGAGGACCATTTGAAGCACTTGCAGGAAACCTTCGACGTGCTCCGCAAGTATAACACGAAGCTTAACCCAGAAAAATGCGCCTTCGGTGTCCGATCCGGTAAATTTTTGGGTTTCATGGTGTCAAACCGGGTTATTGAAATCAACCCGGACAAAATCAAGGCCATCGAGGATATCGAGGTAGTGAATAACGTCAAAGGAGTACAGAGGCTCACCGAAAGGATAGTGGCGTTGAGTCGCTTCATATCGAGGTCTTCAGACAAGATTCATCGTTTCTTCTCCTTACTGAGGAAGAAGAACGACTTCATTTGGACACCGGAGTGCCAAGAAGCTCTACAAGAATTGAAGAGGTACTTGTCTAGCCCCCCGTTGCTGCACACACCGAAGGCGAACGAGCCGCTTTTTCTCTACCTTGCTGTCTCCGAGATAGCGGTAAGTGGCGTCTTGGTCCGAGAAGAATTAGGTACACAATTCCCTATCTATTACGTGAGTAGAACTTTGGGGGATGCGGAGACCCGTTATCCGCATTTGGAAAAATTGGCATTGGCATTGGTGAGCGCTTCTAGAAAGCTCAAGCCCTATTTTCAATTCCATCCAATATGTGTAGTAACTACTTACCCTCTGAAAAATATCATGCATAAACCGGAATTGTCGGGTAGGTTAACCAAATGGGCTGTAGAAATTAGCGGTTATGATATCGAGTATAAACCTCGAACGGCCATGAAATCCCAGATCTTGGCCGACTTCGTGGCAGATTTTACCCCGGCTATGGTCCCCGAGGTCGAGAGAGAGCTTCTGCTGACCTCGGGAAAGGCCTCGGGCATTTGGTCTCTACATACGGACGGAGCCTCGAACCTCAAAGGTTCCGAGCTAAGGATCGTCCTTAGGACCCCGACCGGGGATGCCATTCGACAGTCCATTAGAACTGCTAAATTGACTACCAATGAAGCCGATTATGAGGCTATGATTGCAGGTTTGGAATTGGCTCGAAGTATGGGGGCCGAAATAATCGAGGCAAAATGCGATTCGGTTTTGGTCGTGAACCAGGTGAACGGCGTCTTCGAGGTCAAAGACGAACGGATGCAGAGGTATCTTGAAAAAATCCAAGTGATACTTCATCGATTTAAAGAATGGAACATGCAGCACATACCGAGGGAGCACAACAGCGAGGCCGATGCATTGGCAAATTTGGGATCCTCGGTTGAAGGGGAGGAAATCAACCCCGGGGCGACGGTGCACTTGTCAAACACAGCCATAGAAAACGGACACGCTGAAATAAACACTATGGGTTTAACTTGGGACTGGCGCAACAAATATATCGACTACTTGCGTGATGGTAAGCTCCCAAACGACCCAAAAGAATCACGGTCACTAAGGACCAAAGCTGCTCGTTTTTGCTTGGTGGACGGCCAATTATATCGGCGGTCATTCTTCGGACCACTGGCCAAGTGTTTGGGCCCCGGGGAGACGGAGTTCGTGATGAGAGAGGTACACGAAGGTACATGGGCAATCACTCCGGTGCCGATGCTCTGGTCCGAAAGATTATCAGGGCCGGTTACTATTAGAACCTAATGGACGAAGACTCACAAAATTTTGTCCATAAATGCGATGGTGTCAAAGGAATGCTCCGATGATTCATCAGCCCGGAGAGCTGTTGCATTCGGTGGTGTCACCCTGGCCTTTCATGAAGTAGGGAATGGACATCGTCGGCCCATTGCCATGGGCACCAGGTAAAGCCCGTTTCATTTTGTTTATGACTGATCATTTCTCCAAATGGGTTGAAGCGCAGGCCTTTGAAAAAATCAGAGAAAAGGAGGTCATCGACTTCATATGGGATCACATCATCTGTCGCTTTGGCATCCCCGCCGAGATAACTTGTGACAACGGACCCCAATTCGTAGGCGGCAAAGTCAACAAGTTTCTTGAAGGGTTGAAGATCAAGAAGATTGTATCAACTCAGTATCACTCATGTGCAAACGGACAAGAGGAATCCACGAACAAGACAATAATCCAAAACCTGAGGAAAAGACTCGAAGCATCAAAGCATCATTGGAGAGAAATATTACCGGAGATATTATGGGCTTACAGAACTACATCAAAATCGAGCACGGGGGAGATTCCTTTCTCGTTGGTTTACGGGGCTGAAGCTCTTATCCCCGTAGAAGTTGGTGAACCGACCCTCCGATTCCGATATGCAACCGAGAAATCAAACGGAGAGGCCATGGCCGTAAGACTCGACCTCACGGACGAGCTTCGCGAAAACGCGTTGGTCCATATTGCCGCTCAAAAAGAAAGGGTGGAAAGGTACTACAATCGGAGAGCCAATTTTTGTCACTTCCAAGTTGGGAACTTGGTACTCCGAAAAGTTACCTTGAACACCAAGAACCCCAACGAAGGAAAACTGGGTCCGAACTGGGAAGGAACCTACAAGATAACCGAGGTAACGGGCAAGGGATCATACCAGCTGGAGTCCATGGACGGGCAGCGGTTGCGCAATAATTGGAATGTGGCTCATCTAAAGAGATACTACTGCTAAGGTAAGAATACCCCATGTTTTCTCTATTTGTGACCTTTTCTTTTTTGCAGAAAGCCAAGTACTAGGCAGAGCAGAGAACCCAAATCTGAAAACATGTGTTGCACTCTTTTCCTTAGTACGGTTTTGTCCCAAAATGGGTTTTCCGAGGCAACAAGTACAACGTGTTACTTGACAAAAATAAGGGATGAGCGCCCGGACCATCGAGGTCACGCCCTCCGAGTGGGGACTTAATAGCACTCACCCGACCTTGCAGCTCGGATAAGTGCTAGGGGAATACTATGCCCACATCGAAGATTACCACGGTCAAAGAAGACGGAGAAACTCAACACTTGCTACGGCAAAATTATCCCGGCCACCGGTCATAGCCTTCGATGTAAGGACCAAACGATCATAATGAATCGTGTCCCATTTAGCATTCGATGTTGTTGACACCTAATTTTGGCTCGACGTGCTTAAAATTAACGCTTTGGGGGGGGGGGGGGGGGGGGCTGATTCGTTAAAGAGCACGAAATACATTTTTTACACATTTTTTCACATTTTATATAATTTATTGATGATTGTCCTTATTTTAGGAATTTTATCAATTTATTGTCATTGTTTTCAAGAATCATTATTTTTGCACATGTATAGCATAATACTACCATCTTCGTGCAATTAATAATTGTTTCTTAATTTTATAGCAATACATTTTTCATATCTTGTACATTAATATTTATATTTTTTATACTTACGTTATTATTTATACATGTATTAATTAATTATATTTTAGTGCAGCCCGACAGTGCAAAAAAAATAAAAATAGAGCAATTAATTTTTAAACGCGGAGTAAAATCCGATAAGTCAAGGTCTCGTCACTTTTTTTAAAAAAAATTGATTGAGGTGATGGGTTGGGGACAAAAGGGTATGGCTTCATTATTTTTTCGGACAAAAAATAAGTTTGGTTCACATTATAAGGAAAAGGGAGTTAATTTAATCTTCTACACAAACACACACTTACACAGACAACGCATCTCATTTTCAGATTAGGCTCACATGTTTTCTACCTTTTGAATTTTCTTCCATTTTCTTTCCCCCTAAAAACTCTCTCCCTTCACTTTTCTATTCCCTTCCTCTCTCGAAAAACATTTTGGCTCCCCTCACAACATCGGATTTTTTTTCAAAACCTAATATTTCTTTTCTCTCCCTTCTCTCCCAAACAACCGCCACCACTACTCCTCTCCCAAGCGCCGCCCTTGCCCCAATTTTTCCCTTTTCTCTTCTCCTTCGCTGTCCTCTCTCCACCGCCAAGCCAACCCCGACGAACTCCCACCGTCGGAGCTCCGGCAGAAAGCCCACCACGAGCACCACCCCACTGGCCGAAAACTTCCATTAAAATCGGTGACTGTGTTGTCTTCTCCAACGGCTCCACCATGTTCTGTGTTTTCTTTTAAATTTTCGTACAAGCATGTTGGGATATGTTTGCTTGCTGTGTTGGGCTGATTCTTTAATTTTTTTTATAAACCTTTATGTTGGTTTGCTGCATGATTTGGCGTAATAGAGATGACCAATTGTTATGAACTTTTATTTTAAGTTTCTGTTGGGTTATTTGCTATTTTAATTTTATCAAGTGAGCCACATGCTTATGTGTTGCTCTAGATCTGTTTTAGCTGCTGCATCTTAATGACCATTGCTGCTATTTGGATTGATATACTGCCTTGTTTCCGTTTGAGAAATGGCTGCCCCGTTTTTTTTCTTACTACGTTTGCCATCACCGCTGTTGTTACATTCAACCATTGCTATGTTTATTATTGTCTTTAATAATTTTGTGTTGCCTTAACTGTTTTGGAAAATTAGCTGCTATCTTACTGTCTAAAATTAGCTGCTGTCCAATGTTTGTTATATCCTATTGCTAACTTGAGCTACTATTTCATTTAGAGTTATTAGCATGTTTTGGTTCACTGGTGCTATTTTTCTACCGCACCTTTGGCCAATTTTGTTGCCATATCTTGATGTGTTTTATGCTGTGCTTGATAAGGAAATACTCCCTCAAAGTTTTGCATTCTTGAAGCTGGCAGATTCCCATATTTTTAGGGAAAAGTACTGCTAACCACTTCACTTGCTACTGTTTACACATTTTTTTACTCTTTGCACTACTTTACATGATCTTTTATATTAAATAATGTTGGTTTTTGTGTCCCACTCCTGCTGCTATCCGCATTGTGCTTAAACCTTTCTCAACTATGATATATTGCCTAAAATTGTTGTGGACACTTTCTCCCTTTTATTGTTTAACTAAACTGCTTGGGGAAAATACTATTCCAAGTGGCCAATGAAGAAAAATTTCCGTCGATTTCCAAGGCCTTCCATGTACAAAGACGGGTTTTTATTTTAAGTTTATTCATTATTTTTTTTAATTCATCCGATAATTATTTATTCTCTTACTAACATTTTTATTAAGTCTCATGCAGGTATCTGGAGTTACTTTTTGAAGATGACACGCAAAAGAAGTTCAAATAGCTTCTTAAATTCTTTGTTTATATTTTCTTTTACATTCTTAAATTATGCAAGCATAAAATATAGTGAAACTTTACTTTTTAGGGTGTAGGTTGATGGTATTTATTTATGATCTGCTTAGGTGATTTAAATTTTATGTGTTTTAGACAAATCAATATTAGGCAGTTATTATTTTCGTAGCTAATATTCTTATAGTTATCATGTTTCGCAAAAGTTTTAATTTAATAGCTTAGCACACTTAAGTAAATAAATTAGGTGATTTTACTCAATGTTTAGGCTTTAGAATGTACTCTCATAATTAATTGATTAGGCGTACATACCTAGCTAGTTAAATTAGTTAACTCACCTTGAGTGCAAAATAATTTCATGTCCATTCGTTATACCTTTTTTCACACAAGCTCCTAAGTTGCAGATAATTTTTTTTAAATAATTATTATATCACATATGTTTTGAATCTTTCTTTTTCATTCAAATGTAAATCGTTCATTGTTAAGTAAATACCTTACGATATATTCATGTAAAGCCAAAATTGTTAGTAATTGTAATTGTGCCCTTTGTTCACTCGTAAATAACCATGTATACGTATTTTCTACATATGTAAATACTTACACATTTTATTACGTGAATAGTCATATTAGTTATTCTTTAGTCTAAATTCCATTAATATTTTTTTTTTTGTAAATAATAATCTAAGCCTTTTTTTATACATCCCTCGTATAGTTAAATTGGTCCAGCCGGGAACCACATTTGTGGATTCTGAAGGATGCCTAACACCTTCCCTTCGGAATAATTTGAACCCTTACCTAGAATCTCACTTATTTTCGTAGACCATGTTAAGCTGCATATATTAATAATTTATAGGTACCCTAGTATACCTTAAATGCTAGGTGGCGACTCTGTACATAATTAACTATTTCAGAGCTCCATAAGTTGTGCTTTGTTTAGCCTTTGGTAAAAATGGGGTGCCACAACATGGCGACTCTGCTGGGGACACTTAGGTTCTAACCATATGGACTCAATTTGTTATTCGAGGTATGTTGTCTTTATTTGAATTTTTCTTTATTTTACTTGCCTGTATTTATTCGTCATGCATATCCTTTCCCTTGTTCCCTTATTTGTTTACGTACATATCTGATTTTTATTTCATACACTGTATTATTGCCTTTTTTACTAGCAAGTTTTATTTACCATACTCATTTTTTACTTTATTGTAAATTATGCATCTTGCTTTTACTGTTTCTCTTTGATTGCTATCTTTTGGTGGTTTTATATTAATATTCATATGTGTTATCGGTTTATATAAAATGGCATGCCGTTCATATTTCCTCCACTTCTGGAAAACTCACACTATCACACGTACACGCGAGGTGTGTTTTGCGCACCCGCGAATTTTTTTCGTAGAATCCAAATTTTAGGAGAGTTGGCGTATGCGCGGGGTGCCCGAGTAACGGGGACCGCGTAGCCTTCTCACTCGAGTAGTCCGCTCGGGAGCCTTGTGTCATAGGAAAACCAACTCTTAGAATTCCTAGGTTACTGTACATCCCATTTTGCAGTTATTTTTAGCTAGGTTGAATTTTATCTTTTATTTCGAACATTTTTTTCATTTTTCACATACTCTTTATTTGTTACATGTTTTGTTTTTAAATAAATATTGTTGTTATTTGCTTTGCACTACCTTAGCACTTTATCTAACTATTTTTTAGTTGACTTGCGTTGAACCCTGCATTTTGTAAAATGTTTTTTCTTCAATCATGCATTTTATACCCTATTTGCAAGAACTACGCACACCTGATTCTCTTCTTTGATGAGATACGTAGGCAGCCCTTTTGGGTTCGGTATTCATTATTCATTATTCATAAAAAAAAAATCATTATTAAAAAAAAAAAATCACTAAAAAAAAAATCTTTATTTTTAAAAATCACAATTTTTTTTTTCTTTCTATCCTATCTGCAAGAACTACGCACACCTGATTCTCTTCTTTGATGAGATACGTAGGAAGCCCTTTTGGGTTCGGTATTCATTATTCAAAAAATCACAAAAAAAATCCTTTATTTTGAAAAATCACAAAAATATTTTATTTCTTTCTATCCTATCTGAACGAACTACGCACACCTGATTCTCATCAAAGATGAGATACGTAGGCAACCCTTTTTGGGTTTGGCACCCCTATTCAAAAAATACAATTTTTTTTCTTTCATATCTTTGACTTGGTTGGTACCAACACAGTTAGAATGTGCATAGGAAAGAAACAAGTAACAATCAATATGATAGAGAAGACTGACTTCGTGGTATACTATAGATTCTTTTGGTATCTCTCATTCACACTTTAAGTGACACTTGAAAAATTCTCTTGCATGCTTCTAAGACAAGAACAAAACCAACCTCATTGTTTCATGTGCATTGTGTGGTGAGCTTTAGATAGCGTTCAATTGCATTGCATTGTGATCTAGAACTTGGCCTGAATGTCTGTTGAGGCGAAATTATGAGTAACACTCAGCATAAAAAAGGATCGTAGGCCTTCTTTGACCCGTTTGAGCCTTTCTAGCCTACCAATGACATTATCCCTAGCATTCCCCCTTTGAGCCTAAAGCCTTTTCTTTTACCACCACATCATAAGCCTATACCATTTCTGAGTGCTTACATGCACTATCTCTCTCTTAGCCCAACCTCCCTGAGCGTACTAAAAAACGTGCAACTGCGGATAGAGATTTGAGCTGAAGCTTCAAAAAAAAAAAAAAAAAGGGATTCGACCGTCCCAGAAAAACAAAGGCTAAGAACTACCTCCAAAGCAAGAAAGAGCTCACACAAAAAAAAAAAAAAAAAAAAACTTAGTCATTCAGAATCTCGGACATACAACCCGTTATTTCTTTTATTTTTTTCACACTCAGGCATACAACCTGGAATTACTATCAAGACCTCGGGCATGCAACCCAGGTCAATTCCCTTAATCCCCACAGAGTTTCGGGCATGCAACCCTAAACTTAAAAAAAAAAAAAAAAAAAAAACGAAAAAAGGGCTTTAACTTGCAAAAGAGGTCGCACAAGTAAAAAAGAAAGGGACAATAAAACAAAGTGTCAGAGCACACAAATACTGAGCACAGACATAGTGCAACGCTTAGGGAAGGATTAGTCACTCCTTACCCAAATAATATCCTACCCTTTTCCCAAGCCTACATTACAACACCATAACAAGCCCTACGTGATTATATGCTAAGGTTTCTCTCATTAGTGGTTACTTACATGACGGCCAAGCTTATGGTATTACAATTGCAAGCATTGAACATCTTTCTGAGTTTGAGTGTACTTCTATAGATGTCTCAAAGTTCAAAAATACTGAATATGTGTGAAAAGTGACTTTCTTTCTGGTGAGGGCACTTGAAACATGAGGATAGGTATAGTTTATAATCCTTGTTTGAAGCAAAATGAACCAATCTTGTCGATCTTTAAGTATGTCTGAGGTACCACTTGAAGCTATAGGAATTACCAATAAGTCGATCTTGGTTTGTTGGACGATAAATAATGGTGAATTCTTATGCACAATACTAATTGTTCGTACCAATTGAAGTTGAGGCATGTTATATAAATAATTGTTATTAAAAAAAATAAATCATTTTTGCTAGATTTTGCTCTCATGATTTTGCTATTTTTCTTGATTTTGTTTTTTATTGTTGCATAGTAAATATAGTTCAATGTTGTTGTGTTGTTACTAACTCTACGATGTATCGACATCTGGTCTTACCATGAAAGATCCTCGTATTTCTCCGCTGAATCATGAAGTTGGGAGAACATTTTTGAGTAGCTAAAAAAAAAAAAAAAAAAAAAAACCGCAAGTGCACATCGCATTTCGCGGGAAGTATGCGAATTTTTGTTTGTTTTCTAAACTGGGACAAAATTTTTGAGGGGGCCCTCAAAAATTCCACCAATGGCGCATTTCGAGAGAAAAGGCACGGGCTCGGCCAGCCCCACAGTAGGACACTGCATTGGCTCGGCCAGCCCCACAGTAGGACACTGCATTGGCTCGTCCAGCCCCACAATAGGACATCGAGGGCGTCATAGTCTAAAGGCATCATTCTTATCGCCTAAAGGCACCATTTCATGGCCCAAGGACCTTACCTTCTGCATTTCGTTCGCGCCGAAGCAAAGGCGTTATCTTCCACACCTGCATTGCTTTATTTATTTTTCAAATTCCCCTGCGTATGCTCGCGGCCGCATTGCACTGCATCTGCATAAGGCTGAGCACCGCCTTCATATGTCGCATGGGCTATGCACCGCCCTTTGAAATTTCTGCATAAGGCTGAGCACCGCCTTTCATATGTTGCATGGGCTGCGCACCGCCCTTTTAAACTTCTGCATAAGGCTGAGCACCGCCTTTCATATGTTGCATGGGCTGCGCACCGCCCTTTTAAATTTTTGCATAGGCTGAGCACCGCCTTTTATATGTTGCATGGGCTGTGCACCGCCCCTTTGAATTTTCTGTATAAGGCTGAGCACCGCCTTTTATATGTTGCATGGGCTGTGCACCGCCCCTTTGAAATTTCTACATAAGGCTGAGCACTGCCTTTCATATGTTGCATGGGCTGCGCACCGCCCTTTTAAATTCCTGCATAAGGCTGAGCACCGCCTTTCATATGTTGCATGGGCTGCGCACCGCCCTTTTAAATTTTTGCATAGGCTGAACACCGTCTTTTATATGTTGCATGGGCTGTGCACCGCCCTTTGAATTTTCTGTATAAGGCTGAGCACCGCCTTTTATATGTTGCATGGGCTGTGCACCGCCCCTTTGAAATTTCTGCATAAGGCTGAGCACCGCCTTTTATATGTTACATGGGCTGTGCACCGCCCCTTTGATTTTTTTTTGCATAAGGCTCAGCACCGCCCCTTGAAAATTTCTGCATAAGGCATCGCGCTGCACCTGCATTGCTTTGTTATTGTCTTCAAATGCTCTGCGTATGCTCGCAGACGCATTGCTCTGCACCTGCATTCTACGCCAAAGCAAAGGCATCATTGCTCTGCACCTGCATTCTTCGCCGAAGCAAAGGCGTTACATAGCATGACATCCCGAACTACAATCGGTCTGACTCCCATCTTAGGGATATGTAGGTAGCTCAAATTTGAGCATGACCGTTCATCATCCTACACTTTCTAGGACCATTCTAACAACACTGGGGCAAAATTTTGATTGGACGATCAAAATTTGCCACAACATCCATTAGTTATCACCTTTCGAACTACATTGACCTGATTCTCGTGATTGACGAGATATGTAGGAAGCTCTATGCAGAGTTCGGTCACATCGGGACGAGAATCATTCTTTCTCCAGCAAGTATACAATCTTGCACCCCCAGCATCTCGTAGCTTGATACTGGGGCAATTTTGGAAGCGATGACGTGGGTATGCGAGCGTTTTTTCGACCCTGAACTATCCTTCCCCTTTTATCATTTTTCTTTTTATCGCAACCCTGCCGACAAACTGAGAGTATTGTCAAAGCTCTACCAACGTCTGACCTCTTTCTCCGTACATATCCTTTTAGCAATTCTTTGTCGAGCCAAAATAGGTTACATGTCAACGTCTTCGTCCGAAAACTCTTTCATCGTCTCCAGTCGAAGAGGGACAAGTTGTTGACACCTAATTTTGGCTCGACGTGCTTAAAATTAACGCTTTGGGGGGGGGGGGGGGGGGGGGGGCTGATTTGTTAAAGAGCACGAAATACATTTTTTACACATTTTTTCACATTTTATATAATTTATTGATGATTGTCCTTATTTTAGGAATTTTATCAATTTATTGTCATTTTTTTCAAGAATCATTATTTTTGCACATGTATAGCATAATACTACCATCTTCGTGCAATTAATAATTGTTTCTTAATTTTATAACAATACATTTTTCATATCTTGTACATTAATATTTATATTTTTTATACTTACGTTATTATTTATACATGTATTAATTAATTATATTTTAGTGCAGCCCGACAGTGCAAAAAAAAAAATAGAGCAATTAATTTTTAAACGCGGAGTAAAATCCGATAAGTCAAGGTCTCGTCACTTTTTAAAAAAAAAATTGATTGAGGTGATGGGTTGGGGACAAAAGGGTATGGCTTCATTATTTTTTCGGACAAAAAATAAGTTTGGTTCACATTATAAGGAAAAGGGAGTTAATTTAATCTTCTACACAAACACACACTTACACAGACAACGCATCTCATTTTCAGATTAGGCTCACATGTTTTCTACCTTTTGAATTTTCTTCCATTTTCTTTCCCCCTAAAAACTCTCTCCCTTCACTTTTCTATTCCCTTCCTCTCTCAAAAAACATTTTGGCTCCCCTCACAACATCGGATTGTTTTTCAAAACCTAATATTTCTTTTCTCTCCTTTCTCTCCCAAACAGCCGCCACCACTACTCCTCTCCCAAGCGCCGCCCTTGCCCCAATTTTTCCCTTTTCTCTTCTCCTTCGCTGTCCTCTCTCCACCGCCAAGCCAACCCCGACGAACTCCCACCGTCGGAGCTCCGGCAGAAAGCCCACCACGAGCACCACCCCACTGGCCGAAAACTTCCATTAAAATCGGTGACTGTGTTGTCTTCTCCAACGGCTCCACCATGTTCTGTGTTTTCTTTTAAATTTTCGTACAAGCATGTTGGGATATGTTTGCTTGCTGTGTTGGGCTGATTCTTTAATTTTTTTTATAAACCTTTATGTTGGTTTGCTGCATGATTTGGCGTAATAGAGATGACCAATTGTTATGAACTTTTATTTTAAGTTTCTGTTGGGTTATTTGTTATTTTAATTTTATCAAGTGAGCCACATGCTTATGTGTTGCTCTAGATCTGTTTTAGCTGCTGCATCTTAATGACCATTGCTGCTATTTGGATTGATATACTGCCTTGTTTCCGTTTGAGAAATGGCTGCCCCGTTTTTTTTCTTACTACGTTTGCCATCACCGCTGTTGTTACATTCAACCATTGCTATGTTTATTATTGTCTTTAATAATTTTGTGTTGCCTTAACTGTTTTGGAAAATTAGCTGCTATCTTACTGTCTAAAATTAGCTGCTGTCCAATGTTTGTTATATCCTATTGCTAACTTGAGCTACTATTTCATTTAGAGTTATTAGCATGTTTTGGTTCACTGGTGCTATTTTTCTACCGCACCTTTGGCCAATTTTGTTGCCATATCTTGGTGTGTTTTATGCTGTGCTTGATAAGGAAATACTCCCTCAAAGTTTTGCATTCTTGAAGCTGGCAGATTCCCATATTTTTAGGGAAAAGTACTGCTAACCACTTCACTTGCTACTGTTTACACATTTTTTTACTCTTTGCACTACTTTACATGATCTTTTATATTAAATAATGTTGGTTTTTGTGTCCCACTCCTGCTGCTATCCGCATTGTGCTTAAACCTTTCTCAACTATGATATATTGCCTAAAATTGTCGTGGACACTTTCTCCCTTTTATTGTTTATCTAAACTGCTTTGGGAAAATACTATTCCAAGTGGCCAATGAAGAAAAATTTCCGTCGATTTCCAAGGCCTTGCATGTACAGAGACGGGTTTTTATTTTAAGTTTATTCATTATTTTTTTAATTCATCCGATAATTATTTATTCTCTTACTAACATTTTTATTAAGTCTCATGCAGGTATCTGGAGTTACTTTTTGAAGATGGCACGCAAAAGAAGTTCAAATAGCTTCTTAAATTCTTTGTTTATATTTTCTTTTACATTCTTAAATTATGCAAGCATAAAATATAGTGAAACTTTACTTTTTTAGGGTGTAGGTTGATGGTATTTATTTATGATCTGCTTAGGTGATTTAAATTTTATGTGTTTTAGACAAATCACTATTAGGCAGTTATTATTTTCGTAGCTAATATTCTTATAGTTATCATGTTTCGCAAGAGTTTTAATTCAATAGCTTAGCACACTTAAGTAAATAAATAGGGTGATTTTACTCAATGTTTAGGCTTTAGAATGTACTCTCATAATTAATTGATTAGGCGTACATACCTAGCTAGTTAAATTAGTTAACTCACCTTGAGTGCAAAATAATTTCATGTCCATTCGTTATACCTTTTTTCACACAAGCTCCTAAGTTGCAGATAACTTTTTTTAAATAATTATTATATCACATATGTTTTGAATCTTTCTTTTTCATTCAAATGAAAATCGTTCATTGTTAAGTAAATACCTTATGATATATTCATGTAAAGCCAAAATTGTTAGTAATTGTAATTGTGCCCTTTGTTCACTCGTAAATAACCATGTATACGTATTTTCTACATATGTAAATACTTACACATTTTATTACGTGAATAGTCATATTAGTTATTCTTTAGTCTAAATTCCATTAATATTTTTTTTTTTGTAAATAATAATCTAAGCCTTTTTTTATACATCCCTCGTATAGTTAAATTGGTCCAGCCGGGAACCACATTTGTGGATTCTGAAGGATGCCTAACACCTTCCCTTCGGAATAATTTGAACCCTTACCTAGAATCTCACATATTTTCGTAGACCAAGTTAAGCTGCATATATTATTAATTTATAGGTACCCTAGTATACCTTAAATGCTAGGTGGCGACTCTGTACATAATTAACTATTTCAGAGCTCCATAAGTTGTGCTTTGTTTAGCCTTTGGTAAAAATGGGGTGCAACAGATGTAAGGACCAAACGATCATAATGAATCGTGTCCCATTTAGTATTTGCTTCGGCAAAAGCAAAAGGAATGAAAATTCGCATGTGAACAAACATTTTGCAAGTACAAAACTGTCGAAAGTTTGGACAACAATATCTCGGGTGTCTTTCTGATAAATGGACTTTACCTCGGTGATAACCGCTGTATTTCGACACTGCTTCATTCACACGCCCTATACCGGGCACAATGGTCAAAATTCGACAAAGGCAACGAGGTCATAGCGAACCGAGCTTAAATCGTTAAATAATTCGACTAAGGCAACGAGGTCACAATAATCCGAGGCAAAATTTGATAAACTTCCCCAAACGGGGACTGTTACGTCAAAATTTATCCAAGGCCAAAGAAATACCGGCCTGAAGGAAATGCCTATCGTGTTTCGGAGACATCTGAATTCACAACGCATCGGGTAAATCCTACGGGCACAGTGAATTAACAACTATGAGTCTATTCGTTCTAAAAAAGCGTTGGGTAAGTCCTACGGGCACGACGAACTAACAACCACGAGCCAGCTCGCCCTCAAAACGGACCAACACTTCTGGCAAAAGTAATAGCAAACATTCAAACAAGGAAACCAGAAAGATGCATTTTTCATTTATACAAAGGGATGTTTTTTACATCGGAAAACCAAAGTCCTACAGAGGCAAAAAATAAAATAAAGATAAAAGCCAAGTGCAGGCCCTAATCTACTCGAAATGGCTGGAACTGGAGTGCTCAGACTCTGTTCGCTCAGAGTCATCGGAGTCGGAACCAAGAGCATCCTTAGCCTCTCCTTCGACCCTTTTAGCCTCGGCAATTAGGGCCGAAAGATCGGTAAAGCCATGCTCGGCTTGCTCGAGAGTAATCCTCCAGGACTTCCACTTCTCGTACTCAGCAACAATAGTAGCCTGAGCCTCGGCGGCCTCGACGCTCTTCAGAGCCTCGTCCAAATCAGCCTCGGCCTGGGCTAACTTCGCTGCTAGGGCATCCCGAGCCTCCCCAAGAACATTCTGCATCTGGATGACCGATTGAAGCTCGGCCTAGAGGGTGTCATTTGCATCGGCCGTTTCCTTAAGTTCGTTCTTCAGATCATCGCACATACGAGCCCTGCTCTCCGCTTTCTCTTCGAACACCCTAGCACGCTCTTGATACCGGGCACTCTCGGATTCGAGTAGCCTGTTCCTCTCGGCCAAGCCCGCAGCGTCCGACTTCACCAAATCTAGCTCCTCCCGGAGTTGGGAGAAAGTGATCTCAAGCTCACCGAGCCTCGAGGAAATTTGAGCGTTATCCCGGTTAAGGCTGATCTTCTCAGCTTCGAGGCTCCGATTGTATTCGGTCATGGCGACCAGTTCACTCCTCAGCTGACGGTTCTCGGCCTTCACCGCGTCAAGCTCGGGCTGAAGATTGGAAAGAGCGACTACTCGGCTCAACTCTTCCTCCTTCTCCCGAAGAAGGTGCAGATACTTCTCCGATTCCCGGCCCTGGGCATCCAATTGGCCCTTAAGATCATCCATCTCTTGCTGGGCACAGACGAAGGCCTCGTTGACAAGCACCACACTCTGCAAAAGAAAGCAAGTTAAAAACTTGAACGGGACAGGGTTAAAATCCTCAGTAAAGGTGAGCAGAAACGGCTTAAAATCCTACCCGGTTGCCCGCATGCATACCCTCGTTGATGAGGCATTGCCAGGTGACCCCGGTCATCTTCCGCTTGTCCGAATCAGAGACAAGAGGCCTCAGATAGCTCGCTACGCCCACCGGGCGAGAAAGGAAGCTGCAGTCCTCGGGGACGGTGACCACAACCAACTTTGTTCTCCTCGGTTCCACGCTTGGCGCCGGGAAAATACGCACCAAGATGTCCCTAGCCCCGGATTCGGAGGATCGGCTGGCCGACCTCGTGGCCCGAGGTATAGGGAGATGCCCGAATCCAGCAGCTTCGCCGGTAGCGGGAGGGGTGCCCGAGAACATATCGTCGAAATCGTCAGGCCGTGGAGCCGGGGTAGAGGAACTTGGAGCAGCCTCAATATCTTCGGCAAAGGTCGGGGGTTCCGTAGTTGCGGCAGGCTTGTGCTCGGGCGTCAGATCGACGCCAACGGGGACTTCAATCTCCGGGACCGGCCCAGTCCTTTGATCGGCTTCAGCAGCGGCCGCCTCCCCGGACCTCCTTATCCTTTGCAGGGGAGTTTCTTCAGAAGAAGTTTCACCTGTAATGTCGACAAAGTCAATCCACCTTAGAGGAGCCGGGGAAAGAATTTCTTTCGCACCTGTTTGTGAGACCGGAACCAGAAGTCCTTCAGCAGCAGAAGAAAGAGGTGAAACGGCAACAACCTCCTCGGGGATCGGAGCCACGGGAGAATCGGCATCAACTCTTCGAATAATGATATCGGACTCTACTTCATCCCGGGAGGTCCGGGCGACGCTCCTCGCCCTCTTCTTCGACTTTTGCCCTCTCTCCGAGGGCCTCTTTCTTTTGGTAGCAGCAGTAGCAAGGGCACGAGACGCACCCGCTGAATCGAACTCAGATGCCGACGCTGTGGGTTTGGCGCTCGACTCCAGTCTTGGATCCACAGAGCCCTTGGGCAAACCTGAAAGCCGAAGAGACAATGAGTACGGATAGTGAAAAATGCAGTAAACACAGGTAAAAGAAAAGCACTACCGTGGTTTTGGGCGACCCATCGGCCGCGTGACAGTTGGGCCCATGTCCGATTGTCGTGGTCATACTGGCTGAGGAGTGTCAGGACCCATTCACTCAGGTTACGGACGGCCGGAGGAATATATCCGTTGGCTAATAAAAATAAGAAAAGCAGTGAGGAAATAAGACCGAAGAATGACAAAACGTACAAAGGCAATAACTCGAAGTTCAGACTTACGCTTGTTGTTCCATGATGAGTCGTGAAATTACGCGATATTCGATGCTAATTCCTTAAGTTTTTGTGACTCTTTAAGCACTTTTGTTGTTACTTTTTGTGTGTTTTATGTTGTTTTGTAGGAAAAGATGCCCAGAGAGCATAACGGAGCAAAATGGATCAAAATGAACCAAAATGGAACAAAATAGAGCAAAACAAGCCAAAATAGAAGAAGCGTGACCTGCGAGTCGCAGGTCACACATGCGAGCCGCATGTTCTGCAGCAAGTTTGACTTTTTAACTTGGTTTTATATGATTTAGAAGTGATCGGAAGAAACCAAATGAAAATAAAGTCAAAAAGAGGCCAAATTGGACAAATTTGCAAAACTGTCAAAACTGGACAGTTTTGCAAAAAGGGACAGAACTGCAAAAAACGGGCAGAATTGCAAAAACTGAAAGTTGAGGCATATTTTGTCAATTTTTGGACTTGGAAAAATCTGGGCATAAAAGAGAAGCTTAGGGCAACATATCATTTTTATCTTTTGCCATTTTTGCAAGTTTTGGAGGCTAGGGTTTTTCTACAACATTGGAGGAGAAGATTGGAAGCACTTCAATGAGATATTTCTTAAACCTTTCTTCAATTCCTTATTTTGTATTGCATATCTAAGTGTGTAGTATTTATTCCATTACTTGAATCTTTATTGTGAAAATATTCTTGATTAAAGTTTGGTTTGAAACTCTTGTTATGCTTATGTATTGAATGATTCTTATTGCTATTGAAGTGGGTCTTTGTTGATTTAATTAATCTCGTTCTTGAATGTTTCCAAAGGGATTAGCTAACCCTAGGACTCACCCATTTACTTAGATTGAGCTTGGAAAAGGAAATCTAAGTTGGGAAAGATTAATTAACAAGAATTTGGGTCATTAAACTCATCTAATAACTTGAGCTCGGAAGACGATAGTTACTTGAGGTTAAATTGATTGTGCCTAATATCACATTCTAAGGCTTGGAAAAGCTTAGAGTGAAATTCATTGATTTGGTTGGAAGACTTTCAATGAGATTTTAGATATCATTATCTATTGACATAAACCCGTTCTTAGTTGTAAAATCGTGAAATACATTGGATCGTTACTTGAGTGTAATTTCCTTTGTATCCAAACTTGTGGCCATTGATCATTTTACTTGCTTTCTAGGTTAGTTTACATTTCCGCATTAGTCATAATTTTCTCAAAAACCCAAAATATTATCCATCGTTTGGCTTTAGCGTAGTTGGTGAAAGTTCCTTACTTTCTTAATCGCCTAGCATATTGTTCCCTGTGGGATCGACCCCGACTCATAGTTGGGTAAATATATTGCATACGACCGTGTACACTTTCTCTTTGAGGAGTGTATTTGGACGTTATCAAAAATGGCGCCGTTGCCGGGGAACAATTTGGCGTATTTGGGTTAGTTTGGGATTTAAGCTTACTTGCTTTTGTCCAAACTTGTGAATATTTGTGTAGTTGCTTTCTTTTGATTTATTTTATTTTTATAAAAAAAAAAAAAAAAAAAAAAACTGACCAGTTTTGCAGAATTGCAAAACTGTCCAGTTCTGAAAAACTGTCCAGTTTTTGTTTCTGCAGAAACTGTCCAGTTCTGAAAAACTGTTCAGTTTTTGCTTCTGCAGAAACTGTCCAGTTCTAAAAAAAAAAAAAAAAAAACAATGGCATCATATAATGAAAATTGGTCGGATGGTAGTTATGCATACTTTGATGACCCTTGTCTTTATTGTGGAGGACCACACTCATGGCAAAATTGTTTGAATTCTCCCGGGGGCGGATTATGCACACAATCCCAAACCTATGAGTGGAGTATATGTGATAGGTGTGGTGGTCAAAATGGTCATTGGGATAATTGTGATTATTTGTCCTTCCCTTCCCCGAACCCCCACTATGACTATTCTAGTTTTGATTTTGATGATAGTAGGGATATGGAAATGGAAGAAGCCTCAAATGCTCAAAATGAGAGGATAATGCTCATGTTAGAGACCATCCTTGAAAAAGTTGAAAAACAGGACTTGGCGGTTAAGGACTTGAGGCAACCACTTGATGACTTGAGGCAAGCTATTAACAAAGTTATTCACACCTTGGAGGATCAAATGAAATTATTGGTTCAGATTCATAATGCTCAACAACTTGAGGATGTTGAAAGTAGACAAGAAAGTGGCCAAACCATGAATTTCTCCAAGGGTGAATTTTTACAAGCTTTGAATGACCCTCAACTTGAAGAAAGTCTTGACAAAGTGGAAGTTGTGAGCCAAGATTGGCTTATGACTCAAGCTCAACAACTTGGAGCCTATGCAGATCATCGTGAAGGCATTTCAAGGATGATGGAATTTTTTTTAAAAATCCATGTTGAGCAAAGTCAAGAGTTGAAGGAACTTGAAATTGCTATCCGTGACTTGAATACCGAATTGAATGCAAAAGTTGAGGTATGCAATACTCAACATCAAATAGTCATGGATAGTAGTTTTCAGTTAGTTTCCAATGAAAAAGTGGTCAACTTTGATTTTCAAGAGCTAATGATGAATTGCCAACCGACCAATCCAAAAATAATGCAAGATGCCAATATTGAAGAAATGATACTAGAGTTGCATAAAAAAGTTCATGAAATGGTTTTTGAAGACTCTAGTTCATTTTTTGGTGAGGATGTCAAAACTCATGCAAATTTGAAATTTGAGCGCGCTGGACCACATTCTAACCATTTTTCAACATTGTGCTTGGTTGATGATATGGAAGTTGAACTAACCGAGCCAATGGAGAATTTTGGAGATGAAGAAGAAAGCGTTGTCATTTTGAAGTTTGCTATGCCAAGAAGACAAAATGGCATGCCTCACTTAAGGGCCAAGAAGTGCAAAATGCGATACCCGAAAGTTGTCCTCGTTTTTCTGCCACCGCCCCATGAGCGTCATCATGATCTTGATTCAAAGTTGGGGCGCAAATTCATATCTTCCAAATGGAAGGAAAAGTGGTAAAGGTAACCGTCGCGCCGCGACGTTAAATCAAGCGTTTGGTGGGAGGTAACCCATCGTTTTAAAAGTTTTTAATCGTTTTTGAAATTTTATTTTTTAGAATAGTTTAGTTTATGGTTTTTGACTAATCTGCAAAGTTTCAGAATTTTTGGAGTTATTTTGAGCATATCGGATACCCGGATAGCCCCCAAAACCAGTAAAAACTGCAAAATAATGTTTTCTGGTGTCATAACATGCGATTCGCATGTCATACATGCGAATCGCATGTGTCGTCGCATGTCATGACAGAGAACAAAAAAAAAAAAAAAAAAACCTGGTGACATCACATGCGAATCGCATGTGTGGTCGCATGTCATGCCAGTAAAAAAAAATATATATTTTTTTTCCTTTTCTATTTTTATGTTTTGTTTTGATTATGTGCAGCGAGGACACTGCAATGTTTATAGTTGGGGGTGGCACGTGGTAGCGCATTATATTTTGAAACTTGCTCAAAATTTTTGAAAATTTTATTCTTTTGACATGTTGTGGATTAGTCACTCTTATTATTTTATTTTCTTTCTTAGCTTCTTTCATTAGTCTTGTAAGTTTAGGTGTAGGTTCTCCTTTGAGGAAAAATGTGAAAACTCTTGGCTTGTTTGGTACTAATAGAGTTAGTCTCTTGCATGTAAAATTGAAATATGAATACCTCTCCAAATTGTTGTGAAAGTTAAAAAGCAAGGTGCATAGGAAAGAATGATCTTTGTGACAACTTTTTGGCTCATTTTGTGACTCTTTACCTACTAGTGTGTTGACTTTGGATTATGAGATATTGCACTAGTTGTTCTTGCTTGGGAAGTGAAATTAATCCATCTTGACTAGTTCATATGCCATGTGTGTGAGTGTTTGTTGAATAAATCTTGTGTTTACTTTTATCATCTAGAACTTGCCCGGTTAGTCTTTCAATATTAATTTCGATCATATTGGTTGGAGAGATGACCTTGGGCTATCTTTGTATGTTTGAAAAAGCCTCTTTAGCCTTTCTAGCCTACCATTGCATAAATAATATCACTAGTAACCCCATTTGAGCTTATGACCTTGTCTTTGATTGCCACATTACAAGTCTTTACCATGTTTGATGAAAAGTCTCTCTTTTGAACGTTTCCCTCCTTGAACATGAAATTGTGAATTTGAGGCCAAAAGCCTAAGTTGGGGGTGTTAGTGTTGCTTGAGAGTGGTGAAGGTTGGTGTTGTGAAAAAGTCAAAAGAAAGGAAGAAACATTTGAAAAATACAAAAAGGTTGCAAACTTTTTGTGCAAAAAAATGTATCTTTGTAAAAAAAAAAAAAAATTTGGCAGGTGGCATCACATGCGACTCGCATGTCATACATGCGAATCGCATGTCGCGTCGCATGTGGTGACAGCGAGTAAAAAAAAAAATCTTCCGTTTCTATTTTTATGTTTTATTTTGATTATGTGCAGCGAGGACACTGCAACATTTATAGTTGGGGGTGGCATGTGCTAGCACATTATATTTTGGAACTTTATAAAGGAAGTTGAAATAATTGGGGAAACTAGTATGCAAAGGAAGGAGTGTTGTTTTGAAATGAAGAGGAAAGTGGACGAAAGGTTTTGTGTAGTGTTCAAGGAGGGCGTAGTCACTTGTATCCCAAATACTTATCCTACCCTTCCCTAAGCCTACATTACAAGCTTAAAAAGTCCCAATGTGATCTCCAACTGAATGTTCTTGAGTTAGTGATGATTGAAAATAAGGGCAAGCTTATGGTATGATATTTGTTAGCACTAGAATTTCTTTGTTGAGTGTGAGTGACTTTGTGTATTTGTCCCTTGTGTCGTTGTTGTGAATATAGTGATTTTGGGACTTTCTTTCTTGTGAGGGCATATGAATTACGATAGATTGGTAATGTTGAAAAAAAAATCAAGTTGAGTCGACTGAGCAAATCTAGTGAGCTAGTGGTTTTGAGTCACTCATTGAGGCTTGAGTGTCGTTGCTTGATGGTTTTAAATAGCTATTGCATTCTTGAAATTGTATTTTGAAATGAGGGTGGTATTTGGTTGAAGTTTCACATGCTTGTAGTCTAATTGTTGCATACGACCGTGTACACTTTCTCTTTGAGGAGTGTATTTGGACGTTATCATTCCACTCTTTCGGGAGGGGCATGGAATCATTCGGGATGATGTCCGAGGTCCGCACCCGGACGAACCGCTCCAACCAGCCTCGGTCTCTGTCTTCATCCATCTTCGAGAAAAAAGGGTTCCGGCTGCGTTTTGCTAATTTTATTACGCCGCCCCGAAATAGCCTCGGGGAATATAGGGGTATCAAATGGGCCAACATGAACTCTTTCTCGGCGTTATTGGCCAGTAACTGGAGGCACGCCACGACCCTCCAAACAATCGGGCCTGACACATGTCCAAGATGACTGGGTCGATCGGAGGGTCGAGTTTGAGAGTGAAGGGTAAGTATAAACGTACAAAAAGCCTTTCCGGTGGTCGGTGACTGATTCGTCCGGCCCAGGGGCGAAGACTTGAACCGAACGCGTATGCCACCCGCAGTCAGTCCGGACCAGGTCGAGCTTATCCTCGGTAATGGAGGAGGGGTATCACCTCACATCGAATACCCTGTCGGACACCGACGAAGGTTTTTCAACCTCGAGGTCTTTATTAAAGTTGGGTTTGGCAGGTATTATTTTCGAAGCCGTAGGCTCAAAAGAGCTCTTCGCTTTAGCCGGGGACGCAGCCTCGGTTCCCGGGGATGAAACCGAGGGAATGTCATGGGAAGTGGTTTCAGACATTTGAAAATGTGAAAAAGAGAAGTTCAGTAGAGTCAGAAAGGAAGTTAAAAAAGAGAGAAGGAACAGATAATTCAAGAAATGGCGGAGTAGGAAGCAGCGACACTCGAGCCTAAGTAGCTAGCAAAGATGGTAGCAAAGTTGTTTCTTTTTTACGTAATGGATGCAATAAATCAACGACAAACTTGTTGTGAATGGCGATTGTACGTGGTGAAGATGAAGAAGTGCAGTAAGGGGATAAAATGAAGAGGGAATGGATCGTGAAAGTGACAAAGTGAAGAGGTGAAAGGGCCTTATATAGGTAAAGGCTATGACGGTTACGATTCCCCAACCAATCGGGGAGCGCCACGTGCCCCGTAATTAATGTGGAATGACTTGAAACGACGTGCGTGCGGCAGTTGTCAGAATCGGCCATCCGGGATAAAACACGTGGCCGATAAAGGGGGAACGTGACGCAACTGTTCCCGCCAAAATGAAGAATATAACTACGGTCTAAGGGAATCACCGGTCTCTTGATTCTTCCACTTCCCGTTACTCCGATAAACTTCGGTCCGGAAAGTGTGGGGACTAACTGTATACGGTAAAAACCGGATAAGTGTAAACCGGTGAGACAAGGATCCGAAGGAAGAAGAGGACAAGAGCATACATGAAGACTTCCATTCTGAACCGGAGGAGCGCTATGACCGGGGCTAAGCAGAGGCACCATTTGGTCCGGTTTCTTCATCACCGGGTTGGTCGAGGCCTTTAGTCCGATTATCCGTGATCGTTGGTCCGGAAGAGCCGTTGCGCGTGAGCCACGCGTCGGTAGCGTCCTGCCATGGTCAACCACCCACCATGCGTGTGTCAGACAGTACAGCCAACCTAACCCACTCAGAGTCGCCCTTTCTCTTATTTTTTAATGATTAGCATTGTATGAAGCCCATGGAGGAAACACTATAAATAGAGCCCATCCCTCTCCTTATGGGGGTTGGCTTCCTAACATCAAGAACACTTTGTAATAGCAATATATATACAAAATCTCTCTCTCAAACACCTAATTTCGGTAGGTTGAGACTTAACCACATATCTTATACCCACTCACAAATTCAATTGATTATCCAAATCCGGGGTAAACAGAACCTAATATAAATAAAGTTGGGATGGGAAAAAATACTTCTTAAATTTTGTTGTCATATCAAAAATATCCGCTTGATAACCGGATTTATATTTATACTCTTGTAAAACTCTAGCTATTTCCGCTAAGTAGGCTAAAATTTCGGTTACCGTTGCATAGAATTATTTAGAAAAAGCAAGAGTTGCATTATAAAAAATTTCTAAGAGTTCAACACATTCATTAACATCTTCCCAATGCGTAAAATTTAACCAATCATCATTATTAATATTATATTTGTTGTGAACTTGTTGTATGCGAATCCTATACTCATATGTTTGTTGTAGCATAATGTAAGTGTAGTTCCACCTAGTCTCAATTTCTACTTGAATTTTTCTAGGTCTAAGGTTATTTTCCACACAACAATTCTTAAAATCTCTAAGTCTTCCCCTATTAGCATTACAAAAAAGAAACGCAACCGCCTCTCTAACTTTTTGAATAGAATCGTCAAAACGCACAAGACCATCTTTAACAATTAAGTTTAAAATGTGACAACTACATTTCACATGAAAAATATTTTTTAGCGGAGGGTTTAATTCTCTTTTTAGAAGACCAATCGCCTTTGTATTATTAGAAGCATTGTCTAAAGCAATACAAAGTGTTTTTCTATAAATGTTAAAAAATCTCATAATAGTAAACATTGAATCCGCTAAATTTTTTCCATCGTGACGACCTTTTCCTTCATCATATAAAAAAGATCTAATTCTTTTTTGCATAACCCAATTGTCATCAACCCAATGACATGTAATAGCAAAAAAATCTAACTTCTTAAGACTAAGACCCAAATCAGCGGTAAGAGAAACATTACAATTTAAAGAATTAAATACGTGGCGCAAATAAAATCTATATTTTTTATACAAATCTATAACATCCGCTCTACAAGTACTTCTAGGAATACCCTCAAATAACGGATTATAACAACGTTGAATGTAAGTAACAAACCCCAAACCCAAAGGAAAGGAAAATGGTAAACAATCATAAGCTACCATTTTAGCTATTTCTACACGTTCTTTTTTCTTGTCATACTTAAAATTTTTACCGGTTCGTGGGTCTATAGTCATTTGAATACCCCCCACATTTGAACCCGTTTGCTCTCCCCAAACATCCATATGTTTCTTTCTCATATGACCATTTAGTGTACCCGTTCCACCATCCTTACTAGTTTCTTGCCTAAAAGCAAATACTTGTCCACATAGGGTACATTTAGCTATTTGGCTTTCCCTATCCTTAGTCATAAATTTCCAAATTTTAGCGGTTGTCTTACGAGTTCTATGCGGTTTTTCTTGTGTATGTGATTGTGCAGGACATGTATCTCCTATGGGATTTTCGGGGGCTTGTGTTTCATCATCATCATCAATTTCATTAAAAGTGTCGGTATAATATTGTTGTATTGCCTCATGACCTAAAAGTGGATTATTTCCACCAATATCAATACCTAAATTAGGTGTTTCTTCCACAAATGTTTCCTCATTAAGCCCGCCCCTAACAATACCACTACTACCGGCACCACATCTAAATCTCTTCGCCATTATTAAATAGAATTAATTTAAATCACACTCAAATAAATCACAAGAAAATAAATTGCAACAAATTCAATTGCTAGAATTAAATTGCGTAAATTAAATTGCGAAAAATAAAGATAGAGTTGTAACGAAGGTACCAAATTGCCGGACTAACTTCCAACAAAGTGAAGGCGGCTAGAATTGCAAATCCACCAAAGCTACTTCGGATTGTTGCAAAATCACCAACTCCACTAACAATATTATAATTGCAAAATTAATAATTGAAACTATAATAAGACTTTATAATATTTATTTGAGAGAAATTTAAAGTGGCTAATTGTTGCAAAGTAACTATAATTGAGAGATTGAGATTTGAGAGAAAGAGAAGAGTGAATTGGTGTGGATTAAAATGAAAATGGAGAGGGGTTTATATAGGGGTGGGGGATGGGTTAAAGTATTAAAAAAAAGTTTGGGGGGGTTGGGGGAGGGGGGGAAAAAAATAGGTTTGGGACCGTTTGGCAACAGTCATTTTTGCAAATGGACCGTTGGTCAACGGTCCAACAAAGCAGCCCAACGGCTCTATTTAAAAAAAATAATTAATTCCACCGGTTTAACCGGTTCGGTTCAGGTTTTACCGGTTTAACCGGTTCCGGTTCCAAAAAAATTAAAACCGGCCCGGTATATAATAAACGGTTAACCAGTTCCGGTTCCGGTTCCGATTTTACCGGTCCGATTACCGGTTGACGGGTTTAGTAAGGTGGATCCTTTACGATTTAAATAGAAGGAATAATTTACAAAGTTCTCGTATATGTTATTTTTGAACTTTTATGTGTGAAAATAAATAAATTAAAAATAATTTTATAAAGGCTACAAAATCAATTGATCATTCTTTTTTTGGTAATGAGGATATTTCATTCATTAAACAGAATTAAGAGTCATTACATCGTGTACACATTCTGTCTCTATTAAAAACAGAAATAGTAATTGCAATTCGAATTCATGGGACCGACTATCCGCAATTGGAAGTTCTCAACCTTATTGTTCAATAGGGTCCATAACCCTAACTTAAGCAAAAGTAAAAGTCTCCATGATTACCTATTGGTCTCACCCCAAATGTCATTAAAATAAACAACAATTATTAAGAGATCCTTAATTATAGTTGTTAAAATAGGCTAACCCAACTCGACTGCTCAGCCTAACTCTGAAAGGTAGATGAATTTTGATAGCTTAGGATGGATCGACACTTCATTATCATAATGGCTAAATTTTTATAATTACGATATATTGTTATTGTGCATAAAATGTGTTTTTGTAATATGAGCAAAAGTAAGTTTGTAACTTTACTATTATAAAGTATTAATTTCATGAGGAGTTTATTTGCACTTTGCCATTTAAGACAGTCATGTTTTAATTTTTTCTGTGTCTGATCCATAGCCAGTTAAGGGCTAAGTTGCGTGGACTCTCTGTTTTTTATGCTGATCCCGTCTAGACACGGGTCGAGAGCTAGAGTTGGAGCGAAATACGTCCGGGATACGGTCAATCAAGTTTGGATACTTTGACCTAGTCGATCAACAAATTTCGGGAAAATTGAAATTTTGATTTTTCAAAATTAAAGATAAAACAAATTTAAGATAAGGGAAACACATACCGTCAATATTATAGTATTTTTGTCTCATTTTTGCTGCTTTGTGTTTCAGAGAAATCTCTCAACATTTATAGCTCTACTTTTTATAATTTTAAATTTTCTTAATCGAATTCCCGCACCCGTATCCATCCCCGAATCCGCACCCTCGATTCTTGAAATTTAGATTTTTTCAAATCCGACACTCGGATCCGTACCCGTATCGGATACGTACACCCGAGTCTAAGCAACTTCGGTTAAGGGTGTGAACACCTAACTTTTAGAGTCTTCATCAATGCTATGTTTCTAGCCTTCATTAGCTCTGACCTTTAGTAGCAAAATGTATCTTGTTTCATAATTTTTTATCAAAGAATTCTCATCCATACCAAGCAATCAAAGATGATAGATATGCATTTCATCTTTTTATATAATAGTAAGCTTAGAACTGTTAGGGTTTTGCCCTGATTTTCTTACCATATTTGAGTGTTGCTTTTCTCTGGAAGGAAAGTCAAGCGTAACCATAGTTGCTTTACTTTTTCTAAAAGGAAAATATAATTCTCTTTCATATTTGGCTAGTCCTTTTCTTGGAGGAAAAAGTTTTGAACCTCTATATATTGAAGAATCCCTCTCATATAATTTTTTTTTTTTGGTAAAGTAATAAAATTCATTAGTAAAACATCAAGAAGATGCAAGGTTACAGATGGGAAAAGCTGGGAATCCCTCTCATATAATAGAACACACAGAAAAGCATCTACAATGTAATCGTTTAGAGAGTCATGTTTGTGGGGAGATTTTTCTCTGTATGGTCTTTATGCTTTTGTAGAAACCCCCTAAGGAGGATGCTACTTAACGAAATTAATCCATGCTAACTAATTTAAATAGCAACAACCAAATAGGATAGCAATTTAAAGTAATAACAAGTTTTACCCAAGCTTAAGATATTCAAAATACTTTAACTAAATAAAATGTGAAATTCAAGATTATGTGCAAACCTTGGAGCTTTAGTGCTTCTAAAGCTCAAACAAACATCAAGAAGTTATAAATCCCCAAAGCAACGATCAAGTAAATATGTCGACTTCCTTAGCCTTTACAAGTGCCTCTTGTACCACAAGAATGATCGAGCTTCTTCACAAATCCAAAAACCTAGGGTTTTCAAGACAAGGCTTAACCTATCTTGATTTTTGGTGACAATATTCCAAAATATATTCAAAGCATGAAAACTAGAAGGATCTTGATGATATTTAGAGAGTAACTTATGTGGATTGAGGTCTCTAATAGGCTTAGGAGGAGAACAAGAGGAGAGTCTTATGAAGGGTAAAAGAAATAGTCTTTTTCCTTTGCTATAGAAAGCTAGTACCCCTTTTTATCAATTGGGTCTAACAAAATGGGCTTCAAGATCCAATAATTATGACAAGTCTAAATTTTTATTTTTTTTAAACAAAAACTAAAATTTTAAACTTAAGAAAAATAATAAAAAGTAATGATGCTACTGCTTTTCTTTATATTAATTTTTCATATGTAGATCAATTGACCAAACCCTATTAAAATATTATGACATTTTAGTATATTTTCATTGTCTTTTGATTTATTGTCGTTCAAGGTTTGCAATTTTTAGCTTCCACATGACTCCATGTTATTTCGCTCTAACAAGTGGTATCAGAGCCAGGTTCAACCAATGATGAATTCAACAAGTGGTATCAGAGTTAACGGTACAATGAGATTGAAGACAGGTTTAAGGCAGATGCATATCAAGATGCAGCCAATTTGACGATAATGAAAATTTTTGTCACAAAAAGAAAAAAAATATCTGGAGTACTACATGTGGAGAAATTTTCAATCATATTTTCAAAAATCCTGCTGCTGTATATTTTTAAAACAAAAATAATTTTTAACTCATGCTTACTTTAACACATGAGCTCCAATTTTCAACTCACGTTTACTTTTAATGTATGAGCTCAAATTTTCAACCTTTGCTTACTTTAAACTCTTAGGCCAATTTTAACACATGTTCACTTTTAACTGATGGGCTCCACTTTTAACATGTGCTCACTTTTAACGGACAAGACTCAAATTTTTAACTCATGCCTACTTTTAACCATAGCAAGCAGCAGTGATGAAAATTATGTGAAGAAGACGGATCAAGATTTGTCAAAAAAATCCAGGTCAAAAGGGAAGATTTGTCAGGGTTTTATCCTGATTTTCTTACCATATTTGAGTGTTACTTTTCTTTTGAAGGAAAGTCAAGTATAGCCATAGTTGCTTTACTTTTCCTAAAAGGAAAATATAATTCTCTTCCATATTTGGCTAGTTCTTTTCTTAGAGGAAAAGGTTTTGAACCTCTATAAATTGAAGAATCCTTCTCATGCAATAGAACACACAGAAAAACATCCATAATGTAGTCCTTTAGAGAGTTTTGCTTAAGAGGAGATTTATTCTCTCAATAGTTTTAGAATACTTTTTTTATATTAGTATTATCATGTGTAGGACAATTGACCAAACTCATCATATAACAAAGTCCTTTTTATAGTTTTCCTTTTCGTCTGATTTATCATCGTTTGAAGTTTGCAATTATAAGCTTCTGCGTGACGCTCTGTTATTTCGATTTCAAGAAGAACTTGGCAGAAGACGATAAATTTTGTACAGAATAGCATGCTTGATACTTTATATTTGTCAAAACTAATTGACATGACAATCTCATTGACCTTAAAGTCTCATGCTACATACTGCTAGGAAATAGGCTTTTTCAGATGAATGACCCACATCGTGATTAGTGACGAAGTCAAATTTTTTACTAAGAGTGTCAAAATAAAAAAAAAAAGTAGACACACTTATTAAGAAAGCGACATATAATAGTTATACACAAAATTAAAATTTTAACCTAGCTAAACAGTATAATTTTCGGGCGAAGGGGTGTCAAATTGACCCTCCCACCCCCCTTTAACATAAGGTAGCTTTACAACTTCCCGTGAGATGCTTGAACTTCATGCATAAATACCCAAATTTAGCTCTCCAATTTTTCCTTGCAAATAATCCGATGATAACTTCAAACAAAAAATTGAAAGTTTAGCCTTGCCAAACAAAATCTTAAATGCGTGTTGAAAGGTTGTTTGCGTTCACATTGTCTGAAGTTAGACTATGGTAACTTCACAAGCGCGTATGAAGTTATTTTAAAGCGGTCAAACTTGCCGAAAAAAAGGAAAAAAAAATTAGTAATTTCATATGTGCTTTAAATGTGAGTCCGGCTATTTGTACACTTGCCCCCTATTATAATTGATGAAGTTCAAACCATGCCTGAGAGTAACCCACTTTTTCAACTAAGTACTTTTGTCAAGGACTCGCATGGACCAAAGTTCCTTAGAAAAATCCATGTAATTCTACTGTGTATCAATAACATATGTATTTCCTTATTTCCAAAAAGAGATCAACAGTATCATACAAAAAAAAAAAGAAAAAAAAAAAAGGGAGAAATCTATTTAAGTTGGGCTAGGTCTTAGCTAAACTATTTTCTTTTCCTATTTTTGGTGTAGTGGGGTTCTAATTTTCGTAGGTGGAGAACACTTCACCGCTTTGGTCTTGTCAAAGTTCCCATAATTCAAGTTAGGATAATGTTAGCATCATTCACGACAGACCAATATATAAAAATAGTATTAGAATATAAAAATGGAATAAATTTCAAATTAGTACATCTTTCAATATACTATACTTTTTTAGTGTTCCCTCCGCTCCTCACGTTCCTCTTCTAAAACCACTTTTTCTTAATGTTCTCTCACGTCTTTTATTTTTCTTTTTTTCTCCTCTCACGTCTCATTTTAATCTTTTTTTTTCTTTTTCAAACGCCTCATTTTTATTTAATCTACATAGGAAGTAAGTTACTTTGAGCCCGTTTGGATTGGCTTACAGCTTAAAGCTGTTTGCAGCTTATAAGCTGCTTTCAGCTTATAAGCTGCTTTAGATAAACTAAGTCAAATGGGTCCAATTATTTTTTTGAACTTATTTTAAGCATAAAATGACTTTAAGCTGGCCAGCCAAACACTCAAAAAAACTGAAAACAACTTATAAGTCAACTTATAAGCCAATCCAAACGGGTTCTTTGTCAAGTTAACCGTCCAACTGTCCGAAAAGCTATTTTCCACTTTATCAGGGTTCTCATGAAGTGATCAATCATTGAAGAAAAAAGAAACAGAAAAGATTAATAAAAACAATAACAAAATTAAGAATCCATTGATCAAGGTAAAAGACCTTTAATAGAGTACCTAAACATGCTTGACTCTTCATTCATACTGTTCTTTTGCCATGAGAAAAACACATAATTGTGTCAACCTTTTAAGTTTATAGAGTGAGAGAGATTTTAGGATATTGCTATTCATATTCTTGAACTTGTTTTTGTTCATGGTTCCAACCTCTAGGATGTCAGGAAAAAACTAGTCCCATTTTCTTGTTTTCTTCCTGCATTTTATTCTTGGATTCCTTTTTTTTTTAATTTTTTATTCAACAGATGTAGCTTCATTCTTACTTCTCTATATATTTTACTATAAATAGGATCTGAACCATAACAGTGTTATATTTTATTCCCAGAGGGGTTCTTTGGTTGGTCGATCTAGCAGCATCTTTGTGTGGGTCAGCTTAGTTTCTGCTGTAGTGTCATTTTAGCAAGAATCCATATTGTGCTTAAGGATTTTGATTATCTGGGGTTCTTTTAACCCCAAAGATTTGGCCTTTTTCTTGAGAAAGATTGGATTTTGATTATCTGGGGTTCTTTTAACCTCAAAGAGTTGGCCTTTTTCTTGAGAAAGATTGGATTTTTATCTCAAGTTTGTGAATTTCTTGAGAAATAAGGCCATTCTTTTATGTATTCTTCAAGGGCTTGAGCAATGTTTATTTCTAATGAAGAAGAACATATCTCATTGCCTCTGGAAAATGGGAAAGCATTGGAGAATTCTTCTCCAATAGGATCAAATCCAGATTCCAATGATGATGAGCCTTCTTCCCAAGAGATTCCTTCAACTTTCACAGATGTCAATGTGGTTCAAGAAGATGATGAAAAGTTTCAGCTTGAGCAGAGGATTTTGAATTTAGAAGGTGGCTTTTTTCTTGGGATTTGTTTTGTGTTTTGAATGAGTTTTGAAAATTCATGACCTGAACTTTCTTTTATTTTCTCTCTTTTCCTCTTATGGTTGGCAGGTGAAATTGCAAGTTTGAGGCATACAGAAAGATCTTTGGTTGAAAAAAGAAGAGAAGCATTGAATAAGATACTAGATATTAAAGGTGATCACTAGTTTGGATATTTACTTTTCTTTAGATCTTCTAAATGGGGACATTTTTTCCCTTCTTCATTTATGTATTCTGAATGAGACATTAATATTTCTTAATACAGGTTGTATTCGGGTGTTTTCCCGAGTTAGACCATTTTCACCAACAGATAAACGGAGAACTCATCAACCGATTTCAGTTGAATCGGAGAAGATTGTGGTAAGATCTGGTGGAAGCAGGAAAGAATTTGAATTTGACAAGGTTTTCCCTCAGGAATCAATCCAAGGTTAGTAACATGTTTATGTGCTAAAAAATAGGCTATCTTATTTCCAAAGAAATTTAGTAAAGGCATTTGTTATGAACATTCTGTAGAAAATGTTTTTGCTGAGGTTGAGCCAATTATCAGATCTGCACTTGATAGGCACAATGCATGTATATTAGCTTATGGACAAACTGGAACTGGCAAGACATATACTATGGTTAGTTATCTTATTTTGTATCGTTACATTGTCATGAAGAATGTTCATAGAAATGAAGTAGGTGCTTTTCTTGTGTTCTTAGGAGGGAAGCACCGAGTCTCCAGGGATCATTCCTCGTGTTCTTCAGGAGCTTTTTCACCTTGCCTCTTTAGATAGCTCGATTTCATTTACATTTTCGATTAGCATGCTCGAAGTCTATTTGGGCAGTATAAGGGATTTGCTTGCTCCAAGACCTTCCAGTCGGAAATACACCGCATCAAGATGGTAATTCCCAATATCTTGTCCTGTCCCTATAATCGACAATGTAATTTACTGTGAATTTCCTGGGGTAGTTTGGCTTACTCTACTACAGCAATCTAAATATTCAAACAGATTCAAAAGGAACAGTTGAAATCGACGGTCTAACTGAGGTGGAAATCTCTAATGTTACTAAAGCAAAATGGTGGTATCATAAGGGGAGGCGAGTTAGATCCACATCATGGACGAATGTAAACGAAACATCCAGCAGATCGCATTGGTGGGTGTCCAGTTTGCGCAAAACCCTTTCCCATCTTCAGTTGGATTACTTTGGTTCAATTACCTTATCTGTTTAGTTCTTTGTATGTAGCTTGACGAGGATCAGTATATATCACTATGGGGATGCTTTGGGAAGTAAAGCAGAAGCAAGCAAACTGTGGATGGTTGACCTTGGAGGGAGTGAGCGCCTGCTTAAAACTGGAGCTACTGGACAAACCCTTGACGAGGGGAGGGCGATAAATCTCTCTCTTTCTGCACTAGGTGATGTTATTGCAGCTCTTAGAAGAAAGAGAGGACATGTTCCTTATAGGTAGGTGAATATAAACCAGTTTCTGACTTATAAAAAACAAATCTGGTTTTCTTGAGGAGCTATGAGTCTAATGAATATTTGGAAGTGTGATTTCCATTAACTAATGAAGTTACAACTTTTGATTGCAGAAATAGCAAATTGACGCAAGTTCTCAAGGATTCTTTAGGTAAATTCTCTCATTCCTGAAGAGGCATCTCCTAGTATGCATATCAGAACTATTTACGCTGTTTCACATTTTGAACAATCATAATTTGTGATAGTAGTTGTGCAATATTTCATTGCATCCAGTCGGTGGTTAGGAGTTTTAAGGAATCTTGAAATTCTGACTTCTTCGCAGTTGATGTTAAAAAAAAAAAAGCTCTCTTGTTTGCCTTCGTACTTAGACATCTAAATGTGTTAAGTTGTTGATGGGTTATTTCTTTGAACTTACTGCTTTAGGTGATAGATCAAAAGTTTTGATGGTAGTCCATGTCAGCCCATACGAAGAAGATGTTGGAGAGACAACATGCTCCTGTACCTTTGCAAAGAGAGCAAGAGCAGCAGAATGCAACAGAGAAGTCTCACAAGTAATCCTCTCCTTTTTTTTTTTTTTTTTTTTGTTCCTATCGTCTATGATGACCTTATGACTTATCCTTATTTGTTGTTTCGCATCCCTTAAGGAATCAAAGAAGCTAAGAGAAAAGAGGATATCTGAGCTTGAGGAGCAAATGAAGGAAGCTGAAGAAGGATGTACAGAACTTAGGACTCAAATACATAAGGCTGAATTTTTATTGAGTGAGAACAAAAGGCTTTTCATGAAGAAATATCAGCCACTTGAAGATGAAGAAACCTTTCCTATAACTCCCAAGGAAAACGTCGCTGAAATCACAGTAACTCCAAGAATTTCCGAGAAGGGACTAAAAACAAATGTCACTAGCTCAGTGCCTCGATTCATGAGTTCCACGGTTGCCAGTCGAATAAGGGAGACTACTGCAGAAAAGGAAGTACATATCAGACCACAAAGTTTGAGATCATGGGCTAGGAGCTCTATGCACATTTCTGGTTCACAATCAAACAGCTTTGATCGTCGTTTCAAAGCACAGCTACGAAGTACTTCAAATAAAAGATCACGATATAGTGAGACTCATACCATAGCAGGGGATATTAAGTGTGGTGATGATTCAGATGTTAAGCCATCTGTCTTACTGCAAAGCAAAGTCATCGCTCCCTCGGATCCAAAGCCTAAAAGACTACTAGCTCACCACAGAAGAAGGATGTCTGATCTGCTCTAACTATTACAAAGGGTTGATCAAAGGTGCTTTAGTTTTTTTTCCCTTTTGGTGTTTTGACTTTTATTTGTTGTTGCTGCTGCTACTGCCATTGTTTTTGTTTTTCTTTCTGGTCTGGAAGAGCTTCAGGACTACGAGAGAATTCGGGGTTTATGTGTTATAGGTGTGATGATGATATTTCTTGGGGTAGGATTAATTTTATACTTTGCAAAAAGAATTGGTTTCTTTGTGCTTGTGTGTTTACTGTTTACATCAAATGTAGTCTTATTGAGACAGTGCGAAGAAAGTGCATGAGAAAATATTTTCAGTTCATGTTGTAAGTTGTAACCATTGTTAGTTACTGCAGTTCAGAATGTATTAACAGAAACTAACTATTAAAAGTTTGCTGCTGCTGCTGCTCCTCCATCTGTTGTATTACTTTGAAATTAAATTATTTTTCAAAGACAAGTCCTATATGTGCAACAGTGCAAGAGTTTGCAAGTACCCGTAAAATTAGTCGAGTACCGTGAGTATGTGTCCATATTTTTTAGAATTTTAGTGCGTCCAGATTAACCCAAAATAACTACTGTCACTAGTGATTTACAAATTTCACATTTATAGAAGTCGTATTATTTACTGAGGCCTGTGGGGCCATGTTATCATTTAAAAAACTCCTAACCCTAGACTTAACCCTCAAGAAAGAAAACTAATAGACATGGAAACTAATTAGGAATTTAGGGCTTTTAAATAAATTGAATACTACCATGTAATTATGTAAACTAAAAAGGCCTTTCTTCTTTAAATGAGATTTTGTTTTGAAATAAGATTTTAAAAAAGTGATTTTCAGGTGTATTTTAATAAATAATTGGTGATAATTCAGGTAAAAAATGCAAACATCTAATAGTTCAAATAGAAAATTCGCAAAAAAGTGATACTTCAATTACGTTTTTGACCATTATCTCTATATATACATATGTCATTTTTCATTGAATTGGTATAAAACTCAATTGCGAATAATTTTTTACTGTAAATTATTAGGCCTGTTTATTTAGGCCCAAAAATCAAACAATCCAACTGGGACCAGATAACATATTTGACTTTTCAAATCAAACTAAAATGTTTTCTAGAAACCATATTATTTTAGGAAATAACGGGAAATCTTAGAAAAGAAGAAATTCAAACCCAAAAAAAAAAAAGAAAAAAAAAAGGGACGCTCAGCTTTTACTTTCTTTGTTAGTCCTTAAAAAGGAAATTAATTAAACCAATAGGAAAAGGATCGATGAAAGGAAAAGATAACTAATATAGGAACAAACAGGACATGGAAACTAATTAGAACTTTTAACTAAATTATATACAGTAGTATACTACCACATTAATATTCAAACCCAAACATACTAAAATTAAAACAACTAAGTAAGACAATTAATTTTTTAGCATAACTTTGACATTAATTGGAGATCCCTTTTGTCACTTGTAATCTTCGTATATAATCACAAGTCAAATGAACATAAAAGTAGTCAAACGTTTCCTTTTAAAGAAAGTTAATTAAACCAAATAGGAAAAAGAAAAGAAAACGTCTCATTGTTTAAAGCGGTGGAGAAGTTACATACTATAAGACAGAAAAATTAGGAAACCAATACATGGAAAGTAGTTCATTTTCAATAGGAAACTACCAATTATTATCGCTTTAGGAATCCTTACCAAATCAGTATCTGATATCCAATCCCTCCCTATAAATACACATTTACACCAAACGTCAAAGGAAAGCTTAATTTTAAGCAAAATTTACTTCTTGAAGAAGAAGAGGGCACAAAACTTAGAGAGAAATTAAGAAGAATGGGCACAGGAAAGAAGAAGATAGAGATTCAAAAAATCACAAAGGAAGCGTCGAGAATGGTGACATTCTCTAAAAGACGCAAAGGACTTTTCAAAAAAGCTAAAGAACTCGAGTCCATGACGGGTTCTCGTGTTGCCGCTGTTGTTTTTTCACCCACAGGAAAGCCTTACACTTGTGGCGACGTTAATTCTGCTATCGAGAGACACCATCTTGGTAGTAGTTGTTTGGAACCATCAACGTCAGGGCTAAATTCCCATCATTCTAATTCTGATGTTGTTGTTTCTGGTGAATCCTCGGGGTCGAGATCCTCCTCGACCACCAGGGGGAATGGTCTTCGCCATTGGGTGGAGAGTATCGATGTTGAAACATGTCAAAATTTGAATCAACTCTTGATGTTGAAGGAGCAATTGGAAGGAACAAGAGAAAAGCTTTCTTCCATGCAAGATTCTGAATCTTTTCAGGCTTTATTTACCTAAGGTCGGCTCAATAAAATTAGTGGTTTAAAGTTGAAATCTTATTATCAGATTTTAACTTATTTAATTTATCTATTTATTGGATTGTACTCTATCTTTGCAAGATTCTTGCAAAGATCTTGATTAAAATTTTATGATGAATTTGTTATAGTGTATGTTTTTTTCCAGTCTAACCAAATTTAAACTTTCTTAAGTTTTTTGTTTTACTTTTAAAGCTCTGCATAATTGAGTCTAATTGCGTATTCGAAACTATAGTTCATAGAATTCCGAAGTTACACGAGCCTCACGGGGATGAGAAAAATAGCAAGAATAAGGTAACAAATTTAAACTAAATTTTAGAAATTAACCTACGTGATAGGACAATCCAAAGGATCAAAACAAAGAGAATTGGGAGAAAATCCCTGCAATAGGCATGCGGTCGCTTGGCCATGGAAGAAGTGTTTTCTGACTGAAAAAGATTGCAGTTAGTCAATGATCTTCCTAACTGATAAAAAAGGATCCCGTGAGTGATCTTACCTGGCATCTAGAGGCTGTCCGGACCCTCGTCAATTCCTTTGAGTTTCATTCTTGCGAACGTATTCCCCATGGGGAATATTGAAGGCGTTAGCTACTGGATGAAAAAAGTTCGGACAAAACAATGAGCTAAGAATCCATCGTATGAAAAGACGTAGGCGCTATGCGACGGCTAGGGGTGTACACGGACTGGGTTGGTTCAGGTTTTTCAAATACTAAATCAAACCAATTATATCGGCTTTTTAATTGATAAACCAAACCAAACCAAAAAAAGTCGGGTTTTTCGATTTTCTCGGGTTTTCGGATTTTTTTCCGGAAAAATCTTCATACAAAATATTACTTTTACTTCAAATATTTCTTTATTCCTAGTAAGACACAACCATTCACTTAAGGTGTTTCTTAAGAAAAAAATAAAAATGTGAAATGAGTAATGACATTGTAATGAAATATTCAACAAAAAAGATAATGAAATAGCATAAAATAAATATTGCTAATTAATAAAGTATAGTGAAAATTTTCATCATCTAAAAATATTGAGTCATGCTAAAATAGTACGGCTAATGACTATTAACCAAAGAAAAAAAATTAACTTTATGTATTTTTATTATCTAAATTAACAATGCAAAACTAAAGAATAGATATCTAACATTATTGTCAGGATAGACATCCAACATTATTGTCATTCCTAGTGTTAGGATTAATTTGGTTTTGATTTGGACTTTATTTGAGTTAATAACATCTATGAGCTATAAAACTTATTGGAACACAAATTCTAAGTCCAAGTTTGAATTAATATGTTAAAAGACAAAAATTATGATAAAACTTAAGAAATATTTATAAGTTACATTATAAGCAAATCTTTTAAGCATAAAATATATTAAAAATTTGTATAAATGTAATGTCAGGTTGGTTTGGTTTGGTTTGACTTTTTTAGTTAAAACCAAACCAAACCAATTATGGTCGTGTTTTCTTTTTCCAATACCAAACAAGGTCAAACCAAACCATTAATCGGCTTTTTTTCTTGGTTTGATTCGGATTACCGGTTTGTTGATTTTCTTTGTACAACCCTAGCAACGGCCATGCATTGCATTACACCAGGTTGCTCAGAAATACAATATTATGTATGAAAATATAAATATAAATATAAGTGGATTCCGAGAGAGAATGCAGGTGTTTTTTACACTTCATTATTTTTTTTATAAAGGGAAACGAGTTAGGGTTCAATACTACTTCTGTGGAGTTGAGTTGAAATTATGTTTCGATGATCAACAAACATCGCAAAAGAACCAAGTCCTTAGCAGATTTCTTGGAAGAACTGATTATGTTGACAACTAGGTTGTTGAAGAATTACAATGACATGAAAGAATCAGGTCCTTAGCAGATGATTGTTGATTAGAAGTTGCGAAGCAGATTCCATGTGCAAGAAGAATTCTTTGTGGAATTAGGTTTATGGGACAAACACTTTGATCAAGGAATACGAGTACAATATGAAAATATTGTTACACTTGCATATATGGAAAGAGCTTTAAAAATAAGAGTAAACCATGTTGAAACAAAGAAGGAAACTAAGTCCAAGTAAGATTAGATTCCTTAAATTCTTCTAGGATTTGGAGATTGAAGTCAAGAAAAGTTCGACCATCAATGAGCTAAGCATCCATCGTATGAAAAGACGTAGGTGCTATGCGATGGCCATGCATTGCATTACACCAGGTTGCTCAGGGATACAATATTATGTCTGAAAATATAAATATAATAAGTGAATTTCGAGAGAGAATTCAATATTTTTTACACTTCACTAAAAACGTTTTTAAAGGGAAACAAGTTAGGGTTCAATACTACTTTTGTTGAGCTGAGTTGAAATTAAGTTTCGATGATTAACAAACATCACAAAAGAACCAAGTCCTTAGCAGATTTCTTGGAGGAACTGATTATGCTAACTATTAGGTTGCAGAAGAATTACGATGACATGAAAGAATCAAGCCCTTAGAAGACGACTACTGATCAGAAGTTGCAAAGAAGATTACATATGCAAGAAGAATTCTTTGTGAAATTGGGTTTATGGGATAAACACTTGGATCAAGGGATACGAGTTCAATATGAAAATATTGCTACACTTGCAATATGGAAAGAACTTTGAAAATAGGAGTAAACCGTGTGAAGATCGAAATAAAGAATTAAACTAAGTCCAAGTAGGATTGGATTCATTAAATTCCTCTAGGATTTTGAGATTGAAGTCAAGAAAAGTTCGACCATCACTATTACTACGTAAAGCATCACATTGATGCTATTGGCATTCAGGCTATTTGCACAGATTGAGAATTATTCTTGGCAAATAGCAATTATTGTGAGGAGAGCTTTGTGAGAGTCAAATTGTTCAACGAAGAGAATCTGTTCAAAAGGAAGCTCCTGTGTTTGCTTGTGTTCTTAAGTTGTTCGGTTTTGAGTATTGTACTCTTGAGTTGTAACCTACTTGCTTTACTAGAAATATTGTGATATTGTTTGTTGTTCAAGTTGTTTAAAACTTTCTAGACTAGGGGATTAATTTTGAAAGAGGTAGTTACAATTAGGTGAATTGGAGGGTGAAAGGTACTAAATTTATAGTCCCTTTGGTTATTGGTTTGTAAGTTAAAGCTGCTTGAGTTAGTGAATATTTTTGGGCAAATCCTGCTGAGATAGGTTGTGATTTTTCACTCCCTTGAGTAAAAATTTTTTCAGGTAAAATTTTTTGTGATTTACATTCCGCAATACTTCTTGCAAGGTGACTGAAAAACCCGGTTCTTCAGCATATTAGGTGGTAGCTAAAATGACAACTTTTCAAGGTAAAATTTCGACCACAATTTTATATTATTCAACCATAAATTTATGTTGATTTACCCATGACCAAAATGAGGTCGAAGCTTTTTTCGTAACTTCCTATAGTTAACACTAGTTAACATTCTTAATTTTCAAATTCAAGATTTTTCACGAAGAATTTATGGAGTTTTGCAAGAACTCAAAATCTAAAAATTTGTGAAATCATCGGTCAAGTTAAATTCTCATTATTTGGTAAATTCCTTTTTAGAGATACCCCCGTGGAAATAGGGTAATAGAGCTATGAGTGACTACTTGAAAGCTTGTTGAAATTTTGAGATTGACGTGTGAATTGAGTTGATGATTTCAATTACTCAAGTTACAAATCACTTGGAGTAGTTGAAGGAGGACTCTGAGCAAGTTGTTTAGAGGAAAGTAACAACCTGTTTGGCCAAACTTATTTCCCCCCTAAAAGGATTTATTTTTTCAATAAGTGCTTATTTTTTTAAAAAAAGAATGAGGTGTTTGGCCAAGTTTTTGGGAGAAAATAAGTGTTTTTGAGAAGTAGCAGAAGCCGTTTTTCAGAAGTTAAAAAAAAATAGTTTTTTCCCAAAAGCACTTTTTTGAAAAGTACTTTTGATAAAAATACACTTATAACATGTTTGGCCAAGCTTATTTTTCCCCCAAAAGTACTTATTTTTTCAATAAGTGCTTATTTAAAAAAAAAATAAGGTGTTTGGCCAAGCTTTTGGGAGAAAATAAGTGCTTTTGGGCAGTAGCAGAAACAGTTTTTCAGAAGCTAAAAAAATAGCTTTTGCCCCAAAACACTTTTTTGAAAAGTATTTTTTGAGAAAAATACACATAGAAACACTTTTTAAAAGCTTGGTCAAACACTAATTGCTGCTCAAAAGTATTTTTTTAAAATTAATTGGCCAAACACAAACTGCTTTTAGCCAAAAGTACTTTTTTGAAAAGTACCTTTTTTAAGCTGTTTTTAGAAACTTGGCCAAACAGGCTATTAGAAGCACTTTTTAAAAACTTGGTCAAACACTAATTGCTGCTCAAAATTACTTTTTAAATTAATTGGCCAAACACAAACTGCTTTTAGCCAAAAGTACTTTTTTGAAAAGTCCTTCTGAAAAAAAAAACTTTTAAAATAAGTTAATTTTAGAAGCTTGGTCAATCAGGCTAATTTTTTAATTGCTTGTTTTGATAAAACAACGTATAACAAGTACTTGGCGAATTGTTTAAGAAAACAATTTATTCTGAAGTGTTTGTGGGTGAAACTAAGCACTTAAGCCTTGGTCTCTCAATTTGTAAATTAAATCCAATAATGAAATTCACAACCTAAAAAAAAGACATGAATGTTGTCTAGTTAGTTAAGATTTGAGGAAAAGTAATTAAATTATATGACTTGATTTGATTATTTGTTTGCAAACAGTTATTTGTATTGTCTATATTCAATTCAAACTTTAATTTAATGTGATCACATTAAGCTTGCAAAAAGTAACCCCCTTTCTCAAGTGTGTGCCGCTAAGATAAGGTTAGCTACCCCACACTTACATGTGCTATTGTTAGCTTTGAGAGATAGACAACACTCCCCATGCACCCTTAAATGCATGTATGAAGGATCGTTGCTTGTAAAGCTTTTCAAAACTGATATTTTTAGATTAAAACTAGTTTCGGATTATAACTCTTGATTTCTCATTGAACAAAAGGTATGAAATAAGTCAAATTGATTAAAGTACCATGTGGAATCTACGATTTTCCCATTCCTTATAAGTAGTTTTAGCTTTCAGATTTCAGTGTTAACTTTGTGAACTTCTTTTATTGCTTTATTGCATTAATAATATTTATTTTACTCTGAAGTCTTGTACCACCAGTTTGGGCGTTGTTGACGAGACTTATTGTTACCATAGTCCGTTTTGAATTTATTTATGACAGATTTTGAGGTTATAGGTGACGAGATGCGTAGCAACGTGTAGACTTTGTTATATTTTTTCATTTTTAGCCATGCTTATTATTCTCGGGAAACCTAAAAAAAAAAAAAAAAAAAAAAAAAAAAAAAAAAATTATTCTCGGGAATGCCCCGAAGACTTTGTATTCAAACTTTAGTTCATTAGAGGCTCATGACTTGGTTCAATGAGTTCTACCTACAGTTTAACAATGTTGATTTGAGTATATCTAGAAATCAGACGGTAATTTAGCTTTTCTGATATTATTGCTCATGGCTTTATTTAATTTGACTAAAACGTTAAGTTCAATATAAATTCGCAGTAAAGAGAATGAGAAACTACCAATAGAGTTTCTTTTTCTAAAGTCACTTTTATATAATCAGAGGTAAAATTATAAAAGTTAACAAGACTTGTTGACCTATCAATTTTAACAAGACTTGTTGACCTATCAATTTATCCGTCAAGCATTGTACACTCAAAAAACCGATAGGCCGATACAAAACAGAAAAAACCCGTTAAACTGATAATTTGATACCGATAAATCAATAACAATATTTTTTTATTAGGTTTATTGGTTAAACCGAAATTTGCACGTGAGAAGATTTGCAATTTTCCATGGTTACAAACTTTGATAGCTTACACGAGGCCTGAAATCAAAGAACCTTGAACACCAAGCAACAAAGGCAATGCAACATCTATGTCGGATTTGCGGCATGTTTTGATTCGATTAGGTTTGTCTAAAGATTTTGTATCTAATTAATCAGTGGACTATATTTGAGTCTAATAAGGAATTATTTCAATTTTGGCTAATTCACTGGACTTCATGGGTTTATATTAATTTAATCCTCGTGGATATGTCACCCTCAGCTCTTTGCAGAATAGTGGATAGTTTTCAAGGTCAAACAAAAAGCACATTTACTTATCGGTAAGATTTAACTTATGGTTACAAATAAGTCTACTAATTAGAAATGGTGATAAGTATGACCAGTTAAGGTTAAACTTGTCTTTAAAATATGTTTAAGTTAAATGAGACTAAATTATAATTTTTAGTACTTCTTAATCTTTTACAAAATACAAAAAGATCTTAACTTAAAACTAAAAAACCCATCAACCCCCCTTCTCCTCCTCCCACCCCACTCCCCCCTAACCATTTTTTTTTTTTAAGTTTTGATATTTTTTATTTGCTCCTTTTTCACCAGCCCCCCTCCTCCTCCTCCGACCCCTCCCCCGCTCCCCCCCCCCCCCCCCTAATTTTTTTATTTGCTTTTTCACCAGCCACCCCCTCCTCCCACCCCCCTCCCCTTCCCCCCCCACCACCCATTTTTTTTAAGTTTAGATTTTTTTTAACAGCCCCCACTCCTCCTCCTCCTCCCACCCCTCCCCCACGCCCCACAATTTTTTTTTTTAAGTTTTTCTTTTTGTTTTTTTGCACCCACCACCCTTCCAAAAAAAATTGTTTTAAAAAAAGAAGTTTTGCAAAGTTTTTGTCTTTGTTTTTTTGCACCCCCCCCCCCCCCCCCGGTCCCCCACCCAAAAAAATGATTTTTCTTGAAAAGAAGTTTTGAATTTTTTATTTTTTTGGTTTCTTACTTCCCCCACCCACCCAAAAAAAAAAAAGTTTTGAAAAGTTTTTATTTTTAGTAATTTGCGCCCTCCACCCACTCTAACAAAAAAAAAAAAAAAACTTGAAAGGAAGTTTTGATTTTTTTTTTTTTGGGGGGTTTAGGAAAAGTTTGGATAAAATCCAGATTGTTGTTGTTGTTGTGTGTTTGTAGTGAAATAGATGATTTTTCTGTTGTTGTCTTGGTATGGTTCAGGGTTTAGAAAAATATATCGAACAAATAGTTTTTTTGTTCTTGTCCTAGTATTTATCTGGTTCTGTTTGTAGAAGATAACCAACAGATTTGTAGTTGTTGCATCAAGTTCTACACTTTGTGCAACAAGTAGACAATCTGTTGCAACGACTCACTAATCTATTGGACATAACTTCAGTTATTTGCTTCTATTTGTAGACCATATCCAACAGATTTGTAGTTGTTCCAACAAGCTCTCACTTGTTGTAACAAGTAGACAATCTGTTGGATATAGCTTTAGTTATTTGGTTCTGTTTGTAAAAGATATTCTAAATATTTGTAGTTGTTGCAACAAGTTCTACACTTGTTGCAACAAGTAGACAATTTGTTGCGACAACTATAAATCTGTTGGATATAGCTTCAGTTATTTGGTTCTGTTTGTAGAAGATATCCAACAAATTTGTAGTTATTGCAACAAGTGTAGTGCAACAAGTAGACAATCTATTTATGAATCAACAAATGTTGAGGAAAGATATAGTCTAATTGACAGCCAAATTGACAATCAATCCTTAGAAATAGATGAAGAACAGAGCTAAAAAGCAGCAGCTACAAATGAAGAAAGTGAAAAAGAACTAGAAGATGAAGAAACTAATGATGGAAATGAAGGAGATGGAGTAGATCAAGGAAATATGCTACACCCCAGAAGGCAGTTGTTGAACAAATTATTAATTACTTAAGAGCCAAGGTAGCTGTTTAACAATTTCTGGTTTTTTTTTGTCCTTTATGTTATTTGTAAATGATGTTTATGAACTTATTTATTTTGATTAGTTGTGGTATTTGGAGCTAAGGTGACTGTTGAACAATTTCTGTTTATGAACTTATTTATTTTGCTTACTAATTGTTGCAACAGATGCATACAATTATTGAAGAAGTTGCAACAAGTTACTAATTTGTTTCAACAAGTTACTAATCTGTTTCAACAAATTACTAATCATTTTAAACAAGTTACTTAGTTGTTGCAACAAATTACTCACCTTGTTGGAAAAAATCAAACAATTGCTTAAATTATTGCAAAAGCTAAAAAATATGTCGCAACAGATGAGTTAATTGTTGCAACAGATCATATGTTTGTTGAAGAAGTTGCAACAAGTTACTAATCTGTTTCAACAGATTGATCAGATGTTTAAGCAAGTTGCGTAGTTGTTGCAACAGATTAATCACCTTATTTGAATTATTTCAACAATTTACTCATATGTTGCAGCAGGTATCTCATATGTTGCAACAACTTACTTATATGTTGTAACAACTCCTCCATTGTTGCAACGCATTCACGATATTAATCACATTGAACTCCTTTGTTTATATTGAATAACATTGAATTAGTGCATATTGAATCAAGTAGTTCGCATCAAATCACTCTAATGATCACTCGATTTAGTGCATACTGACTTAGTAGATCATCTCTCTTGACTCAAAATACATCAAATTGATTAAGTATTATACATTGATCATTAAAAATCGTTGATTTCCTTTGTTTATCACTAAATATGGGTGAATCAAGTTGTTACATCCGACATTTTCGCTTATTCAAAAAAATTCAAGATAAATTGACTTGTGATGAATAAGGCCACAATTGGACCTTGCTTGGTAGGAATGTGTAAGCTATGAATGTAATGGTGTGGGATTACGAAAGGTGGCCAAGGGCAAAATTGGAATTTTGGAAACTTGCCCCATGAATTACAATATGTAGCCAACACATTGGACTCAAAAAAAAAAATATAAGAAAGTGAGGCCCAATCCAAGGCCCAACCGGCCAAAGAAGTGCCCCAAGCCCATAAGGAAATTTTGTAAGTGATTAAATACATATATAATTGGATAATTATCAAGAACCTTCAAGAAAACACAAAGCAAGAAAGAAAGAAAGAAAAAGAGAGGGCAATTCGGGTTTGAGAGGAGAAAAGAAAGAAAAGAAAGAAAAAAATTTTGGAGCCAATTCCTTGGGTTAAAAATTCATCTCTTGTGAAATTATTATCAAGTGCAAAGCCCTCTACAAGTTGATATAAGTGTTGTGGCAAGAAAACAATTCTTATCTCCAAGTGAAGGACTTGAAGAAAGGTGAGGATTTCATGCTTTTGTTATGTTATGAATGGTATATGTATGTTGTAGTATGTGTGAATGAATGGAAAACATGGGAATTTTGTGTGTTGGGACTAAGTGTGTGTTAGCCGTAGGTAAGCATGTATATTGCATGGTTTTGGTGGCTTGAATTCATGTTAGAATCTAGTATGTGATGGTAGAAATTGTATTAGAAATGAAAGTTGAATGAATTGGGTGGAATTGGAAAAAAATGAATGTTGGCCGTGGCTATGGAAGAAGTTGGAATGGTGATAAATTGTTTTGTTTGATATGTTAGTTGTATGGTTATGATCCTTATAATTTAAATGATGTAAGTTTGCATTGATTTGGAAGTGTTGGAAGAATTATGGCATTGAACTTGGTTGTATGTCATTATGGGAAAGTATATATTTTTGGTATGTTTGTGTATATCATTGTATATCTATGATATTGAGACTTTAAATATGACTTATGGTTGATGTTAATGAATTCGGAATGAAACGACGCAAGTTAGAACGTTCGTTGTAAGTTTTGATGTTTTGAAAGAATTATGGAAAGTAATGAATCTTGGGCAATTTCGTATATGGCTTGGAATATATTTGGAATGTGATTGAATAATCTTGAATGAGTGAATGAATACAATAATATGGATATAGATTTGGAGTTTTGGAAGTTTGAATGAAAAGTTGCCAACTTAGGTAATAAGGTAGAACTTTGAAGCTAGAGTGGTTTGATTATTACTTGTGTTGTTTGATGATGTGTGGGCTGTTGTTGTTGATATATTTTGAGCCGAGCTAAGTCTCGGGGGTGTTAGATTTATAGGGGAAATGCTGCCGAAATTTCGGTAGGCAAAAATGAAGTTAAAGGCATTCTTAAGCCTAAGAATCTCAATTGGTAACTTTGACCATTTGCAGATTTCAGACGAAACGGGACTTGACTTTTGGGAGAGCATAAGGCGTCTGTAAGGTATGTAAAGCTTCTCACTTCTTCGTTTGGCATGTCTTAGTATGCTAGGTGAATATTGGAACTTCCGGAGCATTTCTGCTCCTCGAAACCCGATCCACAAAAAAGTTACTATTCATTCAATTCAATTGAAGCCTAAGGGCTCTATTTTGGCTAGAATGCCACCAATCGTCCGAAACCTATCGAAATGTGATCGGGTCACCTGGTAATGATTATGTATGACCTTTTGGCCTATTAATGTTCGTAAATTATGTTCGCCACCTCAATTTGACTCGAGGTGGGCCCGCTAACCCCGAGACGCCCTATTTGTCCTATCGGGCTCTCCTTTGGAATAAGGTTTGATATGAACCCTTTGATTTTGAAACGTTCTGCTATGAGCTATGTTATGAATATTATGATATGCTAGGTTACGTTTTGAGCCATACGTACCATTTTGGAAACTTTTTGTGAAACGAACCTTCGTATCGACTAAGTATTCGATTATTTTGTACTATGGAATGACTTATGAAACTATTATGTTTTGAAAGACTATTTTGAAATATAATTTGCATTTGTTTGCTCACGACTCCGCTCGTGCCTCATTATGACTTCGTTCACCAGTTCCCGGGCCGGTTATGATTCGTGCGCCTTATGATAATTCGGCCGTATACTGTGTTACGGTTCCCGAGGCTTCGCCATAGGGCCGGGTTCCGTTTGGAGTTATGCTGTGATATGGCTCGTGATGCGATACGCTCACCTATGTTTGTGTTTGTGTTCGGAGATACGGAGATTTGAAACTTTCTGGTGTTATGCTGTGTGTGGCGCCAGCGTCGGAGTGGCGACCACGTTCTTAAGCGTTTGCATGATTTCGTTTGCATTATGTATACGTATATGATTTTGATACAGTTTTTGACATACTGGTTTGTACTCCACTTTGCTATCTGATTTGCTTTCAGTTTTGATCCATATTTCTGTACTCCGTGCTTTACATACTCAGTACATATTTCGTACTGACCCCCTTTCTTCGGGGGCCGCGTTTCATGCCCGCAGGTGCAGATATTGGTGATCCTCCACTGTAGGCTTCACTTTCTGCTATTTTGGAGTACTCCTTCTGATCCGGAGTCCACTTTTGGTACAAACTCCTTTTGCTATGTATATGCTCTGTATATTTGACGATTTGGGTACGGCGGGGCCCTGTCTCGCCATATGTCTTTGTTTTGAGTTCGTAGAGGCCTGTAGTCATATATGTGGGGCGAGGGTCCTATATATGTTTGTTTGATTTTGTTCTCTGGTCTTAAAGCGGTCCGTTTGTTTTGATGGCCCTAAATGGCCCTTATGCTTATGTTTGCACTTTCGACCGGCGATGTATATTCCGCCGCTCAGTTTGTATTTGATATGGCATTTTGATTTGTGCGACCGCTTAAGACATATTTGATAAAGATTCAGTTTGATATGACTTTTATGAATTTTTGGAATATGCTCGGATTTGGTAAATAAATATGCGATTTGGTCTGGGTACCCAGATAGGGTGCCAGTCACGGCCCACGGGGCTGGGTCGTGACACAAGTAGTTCATATCAATTCACTCTAATGATCACTCGATTTAGTGCATACTGACTTAGTAGATCATCTTTCCTGACTCAAAATACATCAAATTGATTAAGTATTATACATTGATCATTAAATATCGTTGATTTCCTTTGTTTATCACTAAATATGGGTGAATCAAGTAGTTCACATCAATTCACTCTAATGATCACTCGATTTAGTGCATAGTGACTTAGTAGATCATCTAACCTGACTCAAAGTACATCAAATTGATTAAGTATTATACATTGATCACTAAATATCATTGATTTCCTTTGTTTATCACTAAATATGGGTAAATCAAGTAGTTCACATCAATTCACTCTAATGATCACTCGATTTAGTGCATATTGACTTAGTAGATCATCTTTCCTGACTCAAAGTACAACAAATTGATTAAGTATTATACATTGATCGTTAAATATCGCCGATTTCCTTTGTTTATCACTAAATATGGGTGAATCAAGTAGTTCACATCAGTTCACTCTAATGATCATTGGATTTAGTGCATACTGACTTAGTAGATCATCTTTCCTGACTCAAAATACCATCAAATTGATTACGTATTATAAATTGATCACTACATATCGTTGATTTCCTTTATTTATCACTAAATATCATTGATTCCCTTTGTTGATCACTAAATATGGGTGAATCAAGTAGTATCTGTTGCAACAACCGTAATATCTGTTGCAACAAGTGTAGTATCTGTTGCAACAACTGTAGTATCTATTGCAGAAAGTGACATAGTTGTTGAACAGGTCCTTACTCTTGTTCGATAAACGCAACAAGTTACCCAGTTACTGCAACAAGTCACTCCATTTGTTGGAAAAACCCTAACATGTAACTTAGTTGCTGCAACAAAGCCTGTCAGTCGTTGCAACATATTGCTTACTTGTTGGAAATCTTTTAGTAGTTGGATAAAACCCAACAAGATACTAGTTGCTGCAATAAGTCTTGTTACTTATTGGATAAAACCCAACAAGTTACAGAGCTGTTGCAACAGATTCATTACTTGTCGGAAACTGTTCAGCAATTTATTAACAAGAATACACACATTTGTTATTTGAACACGATCAACATATCATATAAACCGAGTTCACAAACACCAAGAACATAAATTATCATTCTAAAAAAAGAACAACATTAAAATGTCATAAAGTTCCAAAAAATAACTATTATTACAACACAGTGCAATTAACAACTATGGAGCATTTTGGCTTGGACATGTTGTTTTTTGTGCCAGCTGTTTTGCATAAGGAGCATTTGTTTTTCCTCGTTCGCAATGATTCCACGCCTCCTCTTTGTCCGCCTTCTTTCGGGTTTGCTAGAATCAACATATGGAGGAGGTATCTCTCTCTCTAATTCAAAACTTCTTTTCAAGATTTTTTTTGGGGGGTGAGTGGTGCAAAAAACAAAAAACAAAAACTTTTCAAAACTTTTTTTTAAACAATTTTTTTTTAGGTGGGTGGGTGGAGTAACAAACCAAAGAAAAAAAATTCTTTTCAAGATTTTTTTTTGCGGGGGAGGGGGGGGGGGGGGGGGGGAGTGCAAAAAATCATAACAAAAACTTTTCAAAACTTTTTTTTTTAAATAAAATTAATTTTTTTTGGAGGGTGAGGTGGTGGGACCGGGGGGGGGGGGGGGAGGTGGTACCAAAAAAAAACTTTTCAAAATCTTTTTTAAAAAAACATTTTTTTGGGGGGCGGGGGGCAAGGGCAGGAGGCTGGGGGCAGCGAGGGCGTGGGGGCGGGGGGGGGGGGGGGGCAGGGGGTATTTTATGGTTTATATGGGTTGGGTCAAAGTGTTAAAAATAAAACTTTGAGGCAAAGTGTAAAAAACAAAGCTTGGGGTCAAAGTGTTAAAAATATAACTTTGGGGCAAGTCAAAACTCACTAATCACTAATCCAAAGTTTATCACCTACTCAATTAAAAAAACTAGAGTTACCTCAACTCAATTTTCAAACCTTTTTGTCACCTTTAATTAAAAGCCCATTAAAAACCTTTTTGTCACCTTTATCACCCTTACTTATTGAATAGAAAAAAATGATAAGACGAAGATATAAGTTTTGGGAATAAATCTTTATTGTTTCACGAATTGCACTTTCAATTGTGAAAGTCTAGCCTTTCTTTTCCTCTGCACATTTCTCATGTCTCAAGCAAAGTTATAGATTGGACCATATTCAAAATTCCAAGAAATTGTTTCAACAATTAGTTGTCAATATACGCATGTCAGTATCACGTACCCCTCTGGTATATTAATTTTCTATTTTCCAGTGAGAATCTAACCAAAGGATCGTATGTAGGAGAAATAGTAGGGACGCTTTCATAATGAAACCAAGACCACTACTATATCAAAATCATAATTTTTTTGGTGTATTCTTAATCCTTCTTTATCTTAGTTCTTTTCCTAGTTCTCCTATTTAGTTCGAATTCGAAGTTAAAATTGGATATTGAACAAACAATAATATAATATACTCTATCCGTCTCAATTTATGTGACACCATTAGACTTGATATAAAATTTTAAAAAGAAAGTAATATTTTTGAAATTTGTGCTTCGAAACAAATCTTAGATATTTATGTGATTATAAATCGTTTCATTAAGAGTAAAAGAAATCCAGTGACATTATTTTTGAAACAGAGTAAAAGAAAATTATGTCGCATAAATTGGGACAGAGGGAATACAAATTTAATCATTATGATAAGGCTTGATACATAGATAACTCCTTAAATTTATCAGTAAATTCTATTTAGACAGTCAAACTAAGTTTTGTTCCAATTAAGCATCTGAACACATAATAAAGTGTTTCTATTAAACACTTTCTGTTAAATTTTGAAAAAGCTTTTACGCGTGTTCTCAAATATCCATTGGGTAGTTAAGTTAACCAAATAAAATATATCACCTCCTTTAATTATACACACCAACCTTAATTACGTGACATATTTTAAGGGTTTAACTTATTTATGTAACGGATGTTTGAAAACACACACATTTTTTTTAAAATTGAACTGAAAGTGTCTAATAGGAACACTTTATTAGTTTAGGTGCTCAATCGAAACAAACCTTAATTCTAGTGTCCAAATGAAATTTACCGACAAATTTAAAAGGCAACAGCGTATTAATAGCTTGTTTGGATGGTTGTTATCCATTGTACTGTGTTGTGTTGTGTTGTTGGCTTAAATACAATATTTGTTTTGATTGTTATTTTAATTTTATTGTATCGTACGGTTAAATTCATCGTTACGTAATGACAAAAAGTCTCATTTATACAACGACTGATTTAGTGTTATTGCGTCGTTACCTTTTTTTTTTTTTTCATTTTATCTTTACTTATTATCTAATAATCATATTTTATCCTTTATCATATCTTTTTATGATAAGTATATACCGTACCTACTTTTCTTGTATGCTTATCCTTCAAATTGTTGATGTCTAATATTAGGTAACGATGGAAACTGATATAATCTACTCAAGTAATACGATACATTATCAAAAAAAATATGATAAAATATTGAAGTGTGTACACGTCCAATCAAACATAAGTATCCAGTAAAGAAAGAGGCCCAAAAAATTATCCTGCCAATCAAACTGTACAATCAATTAAACACATGGTACAAGAGACGCAAAGCTCATAAATCTGCTTCATTATTCTTTTTTCCGATCTGTGCCTCACTACTCTCAATGGCTCCTTCATTATTATCATCATCATCAAAGGGAGTAGTAATATCAGTGCCGGCACTAATTCTCTCCGGCGCCGCCTTGTCCGGCGTATTCCTCTTCTTTCTTTTCTGGTCACCACCGTGTAACTGCCCTGTCACTCCAACAGTTTCTGCTGTCGGTGGGTCCAGATCCGGCAACGGAGAAGGGATATCCACGTCATCAGAAGATATAGAGTGGGTGAAGAAACAGATCGAGGGTAATGGACTACATATGGCTGATAATGTGTTACGTAAAGGGATTAATCCTCGTACACGTCAGCAGCAGCTCCAGGATCTTCTTCAGTATGAAAAAACTTTCTCAATTTATGTTTTTACTTTTTTTTTCATGCTTGGATTAACATGTGATTGCTTGTAAATTCAGTAATTTTTAGAAATGGCATCACATATATAGACATCTTAACTTGACCTCAAATGACCAGGGGCGGATGCAGTAAGAGGCCAGGGTGTGAACACCCTGGACAAAAAATTACAGTGTAAATTTAGGGTAAATTTTTTGTGTTCATGTACATATATTAAATTTTGAACACCCTGAACATATATTACAATGTATATTTAGGTCCAGTTATTTTTCCGAACACCCTTAGTGAAAATCCTGGATCCACCACTACAAATGACAAGTAAACACACCAACTTTGAAGAATGCACACTTAGTTTAAGTTGGCCCGTTAAACACCCGACTTTGAAAATGTACATCTTGGCCTGGTTAAATTTAAGTTGTCTAGATGTGCATTTTCAAAGTTGAGGTGTTTACTTGCCAGTTGTGGCCAAGTTAAGGGGCCTATCTATGTATTCTTGGGAATTGATTGGTTGTACTTGAATTCGTTTTTTTCTATTTGAGTACTAGGTGACACTGGTTGAGGTAGATACATAGCGAGTTGAAGTAGTTCCAAGTTCGTGTTGTTGTAGTAATTTGTTCATGATTTTTGTTTCTGGGGTTCTGGATTGTTATACATTTGCATGAGGAGGTTTCCGAATATCTACTTACTCTCTTTCAATTTGTTTGTATTACTTTCCTTTTAAGAATGCCTCTTTCCTTTTCTTGCAACTCTTTAATTCCAACTTTTCATGCTTGGATTAATATGTGATTTTGTGCGTATGGTGAAGTTTGGGTGTTTCGCAGAAGGTCACTCAACTTGTAGTGTAATTGCATTAAATAGTCAAACTTGTTTTTACTAACCACAAATAACTGAACTCACACTTTACTTCATACGATACTATTCTTGCCATTTTCCAGCCAGCTTCACCGGAAATCACAACCATTTTCATTAAAAAAAATGTATGATACAGGTATACTTGAGGATGTATAATTGCGGTGAGCTTATTTATTATGGATCAGAATTAAATGCTATTTATCTTTTTTGATCAATTAAGATAATAGCGATATATCAACTTGAAAGAAAAATCTAAACCACATGCCTCATATCTACAATGTTAAAATAAGCTTCAGTTGGTAACATTAAAATAGTTTTATTTAATGAAATGGTTGTGATTTTTCAGTAAATTTGGATGGAAAAAGGAAAGAATGATATTGAATAAATAAATGTGAAAATTGAGTGATTTGTGGTTAAAAATAAATTTGATGATTTTACCGCAATTATGCTGACCTTCTGTGAAATTAACCTGGTGAAGTTTTGATTTAGCAGTCAAAAAGATCATGCCTTTATTGTGATTGCTTGTAGATTCAGTAATTTGTAGAAATTCTTGGCAAATGTTTGGTTGTACTGGAATTTGTTTCTTCTTGTGGAGTACTAGGTGACACTGTTTAAGGTAGAAACATAGCGAGTTGAAGTACTTCCAAGTTCGTGCTGCTTTAGTAATTTGTTCATGCTTTTTGTTTCTGGAGTTCTGGATTTTTGTGTAGTTGCATGAGGAGTTTTCCTACTATCTACTTAGTTTAAAAAGATATATAATCTAGACGGGAATTAATGTATAATCTAAATGATGAGTACTAATGATGGCAAAAAGATATGAAAAATTTTATTAAAAAAAATGATGAGCATAACGATGGCAAAATCTTTGATCAGGAATCAAAGAACTCAAAGTTTTTCTTAAGGGGGAATAGAAGATAAGAGGGCTCCATTTTATTCTTTCCCATGGGGCTGGTTGTTGATTTTTCTCAACAAAAGTAGATGACTAAGAAGCTATTGGTACAGTTCATAAATGAAATTACCTTATTTTATCAAAACCAGAAGAAGATTGATTAAGGGGGCATTGTACTTCGATAAGTGTTAGTAATAAACAATGGAAAAAATTACACTTATTATAGATGACACATAGACCCCAACTAGCTTGGGTAAGAGGCGTAGTAGTTGTTGCAGTTGTTATAAAAATGAAGCATAGACATATATGGTTCGGAGCATGCTTTTCTCTTGTATGCATCTGAAGTGTTGATCAAGTGCTAGTTCTAGTAGCTACTAAGTTGTAATTCGACTTCTATATTATAACCTCTGTGTTTTTTTTCAGGTTCAAGGGCATATCACATTATGAAGAACAAGCAAATAATCACACAGCCCTTCCTTGTCCTGGTGAACTCCTCGTAGAAGAGCACCATAGCAATTATGGAGAACCATGGGCTGGAGGGAGGGATGTTTTTGAATTCCTTGCAGAGTCAGCCCATCTAACCCCAAATTCCCAAGTTCTTGAGATTGGATGTGGGACTCTTCGTGTTGGATTACATTTCATCCGGTATTTGAACCCAGAACACTTCCACTGTCTTGAGAGAGATGAACTTTCTTTAATGGCTGCATTCAGGTATGAGCTTCCATCCCAAGGGCTATTACACAAGCGTCCCCTTATCGTTAGAGGTGAAGACATGGATTTCAGTAAATTTGGATCCGGAACTATGTATGATCTGATATATGCAAGTGCTGTTTTTCTACATATGCCTGATAAACTTGTTTGGATTGGTTTGGAGAGGTTAGCTGGTAAATTGAGACCTTTAGAAGGTCGAATCTTTGTGTCACATAATATCAAGTTCTGTTCACGGTTGAGAGGAGAAGAATGCACAAAGAGGCTGAATGATTTAGGGCTAGAGTACATTGGCAAGTTTACACATGATAGTTTGCTATTCAATCACTATGAAATTTGGTTTGGATTTAGGAGATTCAGAGCTTGAAGTTGTTTTCAACTTGTTTGAAGACCTATTATTCTCATGTCTAAAGCTATCGTGGAGCTGCATTCAAAGCACGCTCTTGCCCGTACATTCTTTTGTTGCAGTTCTTTGCTGGAAGTCTGGCACGAATAGATCTTTGTAGCATTTGTGTGTAAGAGATACTGCAATTTCCCATATGGGGGTGGATCGTCATTTACAGAAAGGGTAGCTCCTATACTTGAAGAATCGAGCATTAGCTACAGAGACTGATCATGTGAAGAAGAAAGAATTTCTTGCAGAAAATCTGGTGTATGAAACAAGTTTGATCTGTATCCTACCTGAGTTTGTAACTTTTGGTGTATCGTAAACTTCTAGCTGTGGCAGGCTTTTTAATATCTGCTCTTTGTGCATTATTTCGGTGACCACTTGTGAATCAAGTGAGCTAATTCTTATTCTTCCTTCTAGACTTTAATCATCCTACTCCAGTAGGAGACTATCTAATTTTGAAAGTATAAGTTCTTTCTTTCACTTGTTTATAGAAACCCCTCTCTCCCTCCCACCAAATGCTTGCAGGAATAGTGCTCCATGTGCTTCTTTGAACTCTTGCTAGTTCCAACATTGCAAAAGATCTTTAGTGGTTCTTTGTATGTGGCATTGCAACTCAAGTAATTTCTTTATAAGCTCCATAACTTTCTCATAAACGTGCGGTGAATGAAAAGGTGATATGTATGACTGTATCCTTATATCCTTCCTCATAAAGTATACACCCATTACAATTATTCCCCTCTTTTGTAAATTATGTTGTTTCGAACATGCCTCATAAGATACTAATCAAGTCATTCTACTTAGTACAGACTACCTTCCATGGCCAACTGGACTGTGGTTTAGTGCATATCTATACCCTTACAATAACTTTTTCGAGTCTGGAACCAAAATGCCTCCAAAAAACACATTTTGAATCAAAATACCTCAACAAAAAAAATGTTACCAAACTACCTTTAGCGCAGTAATTTACTGCACTAAAGCAGTTAATGAGGACAGCTCTGTTAACTACTATAGCGCAGTAATTTACTGCGCTATAGTGTCCCTCCTTTTTTTTCGGCCCTTTTGGTTAATCCTTCTTTCATTATATTTTTTAACGTAATTTGACCATAGATTAATCATGCTTCGGGACCCCGAAGCTTTAATATTTTATATAGAACCCTACTTATCTTTGTGCGATTAATAAGGTAGGATCAATACATCAAGGACACACAAAAGTTCGGATGATTGTTTTAGTGGTTGAAAAGTGCTCGAACGCCATTTTCGTTTGAAGGCTCGGTGACATTAGCTTGAAGTTCTTTACGAATACTTAAACTTGTTCATTAATAATTAATTAAAAGTTAGTCAAAATGGCAATATTCATACAAAAAAAAAAAACTTAATTAAATTGCATCATTCATAACCTTGAATAGATGAAAATACTTAAACTTGTTCATTAATAAGAAATTCAAACTTTTTAAAATACAATCATCAAAGTAAGAAAAAAACTTAAAAAACATTAATCAATTAATGCCCTTGAGTTGATCTTCCGCCACCACCGCGAGATGTGCCGCCACCACTAGAGGTACTTCCACCACGAAAGTTTCCTCCACCACGAGAGGTACTTCCACCGCGAGATGTAGTTTAACCACCATGCCGTAAGGGACACTTGCGCTTATCATGACCAACATAATTGCAAAATGAGCATTTTCGAGTGTATCTCCCCGGTGGAACATCCATTTCATTATGAATACGCGAGTATGCATTCTTTCTGAATTTACGGATAAATGCTTTATTTGCAACCATTGAAAATGGATCCGGTGGCCAATAACTCTCACTACCAAGTGGGTAGAACCTTCCAGCATATGTTCTTGCATAATTTTCAACTGTATATTCCTCAGCCATGTACGGGAGGCGTTCTTTCCCATTGCGATAAAACACCTGAAGGCATGAGAACATGGCATGTGATATGATTGCCACTTGCCGCATGTGCATGTTTTTGGAATCTCACAAATTGTGTTGACGTTACCGCCTTTACCTTGGTGCACACTTATTGTGAGTTCAAATATGCGCTCTGCAGAGTTGTACTCCATCCGGTCATGTTTCTGAGTCTTATATTTGTGGTACTCGAACAGTTTTGACGGTTTTGGCATCCATCTTAGACCTGTTGTTGCATGTGCTTTGGCCTCTTTTGATCTACTGATGAACCGCTCCACAACCTGCTTAAATGTCATTCTCACCATTGCGATGACGGGTAGTCTCCGTGCAGATTTCAACAAGCCATTGAATGACTCAGAGCTGTTTGTTGTCAGCATACCCCATCGCCTTCTTTCATCCTGGTGTAATGTCCATTTGTCTTTATCAATTGCATTCAACCAGTGGAAGGCTTCCTCATTTTCCCGCCTAATAATGTCTGCAGGTTAAACTTCTTCTCCTGATGCTCTGTTGCAGCCGCCCACATCCAATTGCAAAGTGCTGGGATTCGATATGCCTTTTGGAAGTTTGCCTTCAAATGCTTTAAACAATAACGATGGTAGGCAAAGGGTGGCTGCCACCCCTGCAAATTGAACATATTATGCAATATGCCAGCATGTCTGTCTGATATCACACATATTCCCATGCGATTCTTAATAACGTGTTGCCTTAAGTAGTCCGAAAACATACCCCACGTATTAATGCTCTCATTAGCTGCAATTGCAAAAGCTAGAGGGAATATAGCTCAATTTGCATCCATTCCAACTGCTATTAGCAGCTTTATGTCATACTTCCCGTACACATATATTCCATCTATTGATATTACAGGCCGATAATGAGCAAAACCATCAATGCATGGTTTGAAGGCCCAAAACACAAAATCAAAAATATTACCGGGCACACCAGGCTTCGATTTGAGCTTCCATTCAACAACAGTACCATGATTGAAGTGTTGTAGAGCCGCCATGTATCTCGGCAACGTCTTGAAAGAGCCCTCCCAATTGCCGAAGATCATCTCATGTGCACGCCTACGCCCAAGATACGCCTTCCTCCTAGTAACATTTTTGCTATATACTTTGAGGACGGCTCTAATACAATCTTTAATAAGGAACCTGAAAAAGTTGAAATATCAGCATATAACAACGAGGAACATTATATTAACACCAAAAATAAAATAAACTTAGGCGAAGGGGATACCTTGGGTTTTCTCTAATGTCGCCAACTAATACACGCGCAATCAAATTAGTATCTAGATTGCAATGATCATCTGGGAGGTCACCCATATCACAAGTGTGCTTTGTGTAGAACTTTGAAATAGTCCACATCTTTTCAGCAGTTTCCTTACCACGGAGCATCCATTCGCAGCCTTGATATTTTCGTTTGCAGATCAATCGCCAAAGTTTTCGTGTGGAATCATCAACTTTAAACTCCCTCATCCCTTGGATGCAATAAATCTTAACAACCCTTTGCAATGATTTTTTCGAGCCGAAAATCATCCATTTTTCAATATGAGCCTTTTGTTTTAAAAGATCCACTGGCTCTTTCCACAAACGTCGCCGAATATGATCATCATCCCTAGTAAAGACAAAGGCATCTGGGCGATCTTGAAGATGATCAAGATAGGGGATCTCATCGGAATGCTACTGAATTGGGGTCCACTCTTGCTGTTGAAATTGGCTTTGCGGCTAAACCGGAGTCGACACTTGCTGTTCAAATGGTTGCTGTGAACTCAGTTCCTCCCCGTGTGCCGGACTGTTCATCATGTCTTGCAACAGTTCTACTTGATGTTGAGGATTAGTTCCAACCTCAATCTCATCGTCACTTTCCTCCGCATTAGGTATTTCTCACTATCGCTGGATGATGTCACTATATAATTCGGATAATCCGGACCATCCATAGCAGGCCTTTGCCTATAATTTGGTGCAACCACCACATTCTCCCTACATAAGAAATTAGGGTGTTTTAACTACTACACATCAAATAACACTATTGATGTTAAAAAAATAGACGTACCGATAGTAATCAACTGCACCGAAACTTGAGGAAGGACCATTGCTTTGAGTTGTTGGATAGGTTGAGGATGTTCCAACCTGATTCATCCATCCCGATTGAGAAGACCGTCTGATATGATCCATATCAGGTGTATAACCCCTAAATAATATAATCGACATCATTAGTAGCATTCAAGTGCCACTACACATAATAATAATAATAATAATAATAATTATTATTATTATTACTACTATATAGAAGCACCAGTTGGGGTGCTTTTTGGTCGACCGTTGTGGTCTTTTGGTCGTCCATTGTGGGCCCTTAAAAAAATCCCTAAAAAATAAAATAAAAAATGGGCCCCATATTAAACAGTCCCATAAAAAAAATTGTGGGCCCCATATTAAACACTAACCAGTATTAAAAAAAAAAAAGGTGGAAACCACCACATCCAAACTCACGGGAAAAAAAAGTGAACCCCATATTAACAAAAAAAATTGTGGGCCTCATATTAAACACCAACCAGTATTAAAAAAAAAAGTGGAAACCGCCACATCCAAACTCACGTAAAAAAAAAGTGGACCCCATATTAACAGAATCAAGCAAAAAAAAATTGTGGGCCCCATATGTATTAAACAACAACTAATATTAAAAAAAATGTAGGCCCCATATTAAACACCAACCAGTATTTAAAAAAAAAAAAAAGTAGAACCCACCACATCCAAACTCACGGGAAAAAAAAGTGGACCCCATATTAATAAAATCAAGCAATATTAAAAAAAAAGTGAATCCCATATTAAAAAAATAAACAATGTTAAAAAAAAATATGGGCCCCATATTAAACACCAACCAGTATTAAAAAAAAAAAAAAAAAAAAAAAAGTGAAAGCCACCACATCCAAACTCACGGGAAAAAAAAGTGGACCCCATATTAACAGAATCAAGCAATATTTAAAAAACAAAAAGTGAATCCCATATTAATAAAACAAACAATGTGTCACGACCCAACTCCGTAGGCCGCGACTAGTGTCCGTGCTGGACACCCAAACGTACCCAATAACCCAAACTAGCATATCAGCAGAATATTTTTAAATGAAAAAAAAAATCAATTGGCGTTAGTAATTATCATAAATGAACCGACATAGTACATGGAAGCCGATAAGGCTGTCACAGATCATATCATCCAAAACATATACAGAACCCACACAAGTATGTCTACAGACCTCTACAGAACATAACAGAATCATAAGACGAGACAGGGCCCCGTCGTACCCCTGAATAATGTACATATATACGATAGCAGAAGACTGTACCAAAATATGGGCTCCGGATAAAGGAGCGCTCCAAAATAGCAGAATAAAGTCCTAAGCGGGCGGATCAGCAAACCTGTCGTTTGTACCTGCGCGGCATGAAAACGCAGCCCCCGAAGGAAGGGGGTCAGTACGAAATATGTACTGAGTATGTAAAGCACGGAACGTAGTAAACAAAGTCATAATCGAAGCAGAAGATACAGAAAATGAACTGAATATCCAGATTAGCAAAATGCTGATCATATAGCATAAATAATATTCGCTGGAAACATATGTCGTACCTGGTCCCATTATGGAACAAGATCATAACCGAAACAGAGCTTACAGAGAAGTGAGTGTAACATCCGAAGTATCAAATGCATATTTTCGAAACATGAGGAGTGTGTACAGAAACATATACCATATCATATCCGACCCCTTCCAAGGGACTCGGCAAACAGAACGTGGCCACCCCCCGACGCTGGTGCCACCACACATAAGGAGCAGAATAGGGGATAACCCCGTAACATAACATATCATATCAGATGGCCATATCAGATCATATCATATCATATCAGAGTGTGTACATGGCACAGCATACTCCACAACCCATGTACATGTATACCTGCCCCCTCACATCGAGGCACGGCGAACAATGCAGAGGAATACGCTTGACAACATATCCTGGCCCGGGCTCAGTGTGGGAAACATTGGGGCATCCACGAATGGAGTAGTGAGAAACTAATGCAAATTAAAATATAGCACATTTACGGAGACTCAGTAGCATAATTCAGATGACAAACCATATGACAGAAGCGGAGCAGTAATCATAGTGTATGCATTTCGGATATCCCAATAGCATATGTCAAAATAAGCTTTTTGTAATCATTTTCATGTTTCAAAATACATTATGGGGCTTATCAAAATAATTCAAACGAATGTCATATATTTCCAGAGACTCAATAAGACCTATCGGATGACAAATCGAAATAATGAAATCGGACAGAATCATAGTGAGTGTATTTCGGTTGTCATAATGGATTACAGAAGCATAATCTTTCTAAGTTCGTTTCCAAGTTCCGAAACAGTTTTACAAGACTTAATGGAATATTTAAAACAAGTTTTATTTAGTAATTACAAGCGTAGTTAAAAACATTTCTTTAAAAAAACGCTCGAAGACAAGTCATAACCACTAAAAGGGTAAAATCGGAAATAGTGGGCCCACCTCGGGACAACGAAGCGGTGGGCTCAAATTACGTATTTTAAGCTTATAAAGTCACCTACGGAGATTCTGGGGACATTCCATAATTTTCTAAACAATTTGCGGAAGTTTGCACAATTCTTTCAATAAAGCATACTTATAGGGTTCAATTCCATTGAATGAAAAAGGGGTATTTTCAAATGCGGATTCCGATGAGCAGAATACTTTCCGAGGCTCGAATCCGATCCTAGTACACCTAGGACATGCCAAAAGAATAATCGGGATAGCTTTACATACCTTGTATGCTCTTTACGCCTTTCCAAATTCAATTCCCGTTTCGCCCAAAATCTGCAATTGGTCACATTTACCAATTCTCAATTTCCAATCTTTAAGTATTCAATCTTTATTCATAATTGCCTACAGAAATTTGGGCAGCATCTCCCCTATACATATAGCATCCCCGAGAATTTAACTCGGCCAAAACAATCAACAACAACCCAACAACAACATAAACAACAACAACAATCACTGTAAACACAATATAACTTAACTAGCTATCTTCCCAACATAATGTCATAACCTTCATTTCAACTTCAATTTCCAAACTAACCTCAATGGTTTCACATTCATCATCTAGATCATCACAATATAATTTGGAAATATTTCATATCATTTCTACGAAATATTCACAAGATATACAAAATATACAAACTTTCCACCAAAACATAATTCACCCAAAACTTCAAATCTTCAACCTACATATTCATAACATATTTCCATCTTCCAATTTCATCAACCATAATCATAATTTACACCTTAACAATTCCATTTTCATAATTACATAAATCTACCATAAAATCACAAAACTTCCCATAACAACTTAACAACCAACCTTTCATGCTAATATGGACTTACATCCCTCCAAATCCACCAACCAACATAGCCATTCACATTTAAAACTTCATTTCCATATTTACATAAAATTACATTAAAATCACATAAGTTCCTATAATCATTTTCCAACAATTTTTCATGCCATCTTAAACCATTTTTCCTCCACATTATACAAGTGAACTACATTTATTTTCATCCAAAATTCTCTTCAAATCTCATTCCATAATTCACAATGCCAACGGACGAATTTATATCGCTATTTTCCCGTTCTAATCCGTTAAAACTTTAAATAAACTTGTTAGCAATGAAAAGGAACCTTATTCATACCTTAAGAATTCAGCCACCACGTTATCACCCTCCTCCTTGGTTGATTTTTAGCTCAAATTGAAGACAACGCAGCGTACAACACTTTTCCCTTCATGGGCTTCGGGATTCGGGGCTCGGATTTTGGTCAAAATTAGTTTTTCTTCTCTCCAAAGCTCCTCTCTCTCTCTTTCCAGAATTTTCTGGTTGTTACAGGTCTTAAAATGAGGAGGAAGGCCGAAATTTTCACTTATAAAAACTTGGGTAATGGGCCTAACCCGGTTGGGCTCGGATTGGGCCTAGCCCACTAACCTTTCTGCATTAAAACGTCCATATCTCCTTGTCCCGACGTCACCTGGGAACCCACGACCTATGGTTGGAAAGATAATTCAATTATCTACAACTTTTATTTCTTGGTATTTTTCCAAATTCCAAACTTATAATACCGTTTTTGCCCCCCAAAGTCAGGTCACCCGAAAACGTTTTCTTAAAAATATTCGTTTGGAGGACTTCCACTTTGATTTGGCCCAAGGGTCCTTCTTGAGTTGTGTTTAACTTCACATATGTGATTCATATAATTTGTCACATGTCCCAAAAAAAATCTTGACGTGTGGGCCCCACCTCAACTTATAATTAATCCGACGTTCAAAAATACGGGATGTAACATCCTCCCCCCTTTAGAACATTCGTCCTCGAATGTTCAACTAGCCTTATGGGGTATTATGATACGTCGGAGAGGTCTCTTTCTTTCCTTCAAAATTTCCCCAAACGTTACTATTACTGTCCCCCTTTTACGTACTCGCCCCTCTTTTTTTTTTTTTCTATTTCCGAACATCGTTGTGCTGGAACGTCCCGGCCTTAGCTGGCGACGGAACTAGTGTCAGTTTACTTATAATATCTGTACCATGTCTTTCGCTTTGTCTCTCAAATTCTGTTCGGTTAATGTCTTTCATACCTCACGACACTGGCTGCTGAGGTCCACCTGTCGGTCGGTACAATCATGAATGGGGTGTCATGTGTACAAATACACATTTACTACCATTTTGCTTACAAAACAATTCTCAAACGCTTATTCAAACTTACTCTCATTCCCAAGCTGCATTGCGCTATCTTCTTCCTCACCAGCTTATCTTGTCTTAGTCTACCCGACTTCTTGAGTGTTTCTAATCACTCCGCATATCCTAATTTCCTTTAAGTTACCTCAAATTTCCCATTCATCCCTTATTCCTATACTTGTGAAAATTTTAGTTTACTTCCCAGGGGGTCACCCATCCCAGAATTGCTCTGGCCCTAGCACGCTTAACCTTACAACTTTAATGCATTTAGGCACGTTAAGGCCGTTATAATTACACCAATTGCCCTGCACGTCCTTTGTCACGTAATTTAAGACAAGTCGGGGTCTTGACAGCTTTTCAAAACGTTCTCGTAGCGGGTCCCACCCCGACCTAGCGAGAATTCTTTTACTTTTCTGACTATATAGTTACCGTGTTGCCCCCTGTACGTCTTCAATATTTACCTCCATGTATATATATATATTTGAGTCGTGAGCGAACCACTCAATTCCCGACTGCTTGTCATACACTTTGTATTCTTTCAATTAGAGGAAACTTGATCGTTGGACATTTTTGCCCTTCCACATATTTTTGCCCTTCACATGGGCTGTGCCAAAACAAAATGGGGTTGGAACATATTTCTGGTTCATTTAAATAAATTGCGAACTTGCTACTCGTATATGCTTTCTCGAGATAAAATTTTCCAAACAAGGATAATGCTTCTTACAAATGACATGGAGGGTATCTCTTAAACTTTTAATCCAACATAATAGATTTACCCTATCGGTATCGACCTTCAAGACATGTTAAGAATTTATGTCTCATTTTCCTCTTCGTATTCCTAGAAAAGTTTGGGCAGAGGTTCCTCTGCATTTCTTACTATCCCAAAACCTGTACACAGGAAATACCAACCATGCCTCACAGGGCCAACACATATACGTATATACATATCATATCATATCGCATCATAGCTACACGGGGCTAACAATTTCAAATAAGAGTACAAAGATGCCGAGGCTTACCTCACATGCCCAACTCAAATGGCACCTGCTACACTTTCCTGTTTATTTTTCTTTTTAATCTTCAGCTTGTGTTTCAATCGTACTTCAAATACCTTACCCAGCATACGTCTTTCATACCATTACTTACCTGTGTACTGTGCAGCTTCCAATATCATCAGTCGCTGTCTTACGTCGATACCGTCCTCCAGCTGAAATCAACGGTTAATAAAAAAAGGAATTCATTTCCTAAAGCTGGCTCTATCGCACGATCTAAGATTCAAAGAAAGGTAACACCCTAAATGCCCTGTAGCCTCCTGTTTATAGATGTGGTGCACAACACACCGATAAACAAGACTCTACTAGACACGGTCTGTAGACATTCCGAGGACGAACTGCTCTGATACCACTTTTGTCACGACCCAACTCCGTAGGCCGCGACTAGTGTCCGTGCTGGACACCCAAACGTACCCAATAACCCAAACTAGCATATCAGCAGAATATTTTTAAATGAAAAAAAAAATCAATTGGCGTTAGTAATTATCATAAATGAACCGACATAGTACATGGAAGCCGATAAGGCTGTCACAGATCATATCATCCAAAACATATACAGAACCCACACAAGTATGTCTACAGACCTCTACAGAACATAACAGAATCATAAGACGAGACAGGGCCCCGTCGTACCCCTGAATAATGTACATATATACGATAGCAGAAGACTGTACCAAAATATGGGCTCCGGATAAAGGAGCGCTCCAAAATAGCAGAATAAAGTCCTAAGCGGGCGGATCAGCAAACCTGTCGTTTGTACCTGCGCGGCATGAAAACGCATCCCCCGAAGGAAGGGGGTCAGTACGAAATATGTACTGAGTATGTAAAGCACGGAACGTAGTAAACAAAGTCATAATCGAAGCAGAAGATACAGAAAATGAACTGAATATCCAGATTAGCAAAATGCTGATCATATAGCATAAATAATATTCGCTGGAAACATATGTCGTACCTGGTCCCATTATGGAACAAGATCATAACCGAAACAGAGCTTACAGAGAAGTGAGTGTAACATCCGAAGTATCAAATGCATATTTTCGAAACATGAGGAGTGTGTACAGAAACATATACCATATCATATCCGACCCCTTCCAAGGGACTCGGCAAACAGAACGTGGCCACCCCCCGACGCTGGTGCCACCACACATAAGGAGCAGAATAGGGGATAACCCCGTAACATAACATATCATATCAGATGGCCATATCAGATCATATCATATCATATCAGAGTGTGTACATGGCACAGCATACTCCACAACCCATGTACATGTATACCTGCCCCCTCACATCGAGGCACGGCGAACAATGCAGAGGAATACGCTTGACAACATATCCTGGCCCGGGCTCAGTGTGGGAAACATTGGGGCATCCACGAATGGAGTAGTGAGAAACTAATGCAAATTAAAATATAGCACATTTACGGAGACTCAGTAGCATAATTCAGATGACAAACCATATGACAGAAGCGGAGCAGTAATCATAGTGTATGCATTTCGGATATCCCAATAGCATATGTCAAAATAAGCTTTTTGTAATCATTTTCATGTTTCAAAATACATTATGGGGCTTATCAAAATAATTCAAACGAATGTCATATATTTCCAGAGACTCAATAAGACCTATCGGATGACAAATCGAAATAATGAAATCGGACAGAATCATAGTGAGTGTATTTCGGTTGTCATAATGGATTACAGAAGCATAATCTTTCTAAGTTCGTTTCCAAGTTCCGAAACAGTTTTACAAGACTTAATGGAATATTTAAAACAAGTTTTATTTAGTAATTACAAGCGTAGTTAAAAACATTTCTTTAAAAAAACGCTCGAAGACAAGTCATAACCACTAAAAGGGTAAAATCGGAAATAGTGGGCCCACCTCGGGACAACGAAGCGGTGGGCTCAAATTACGTATTTTAAGCTTATAAAGTCACCTACGGAGATTCTGGGGACATTCCATAATTTTCTAAACAATTTGCGGAAGTTTGCACAATTCTTTCAATAAAGCATACTTATAGGGTTCAATTCCATTGAATGAAAAAGGGGTATTTTCAAATGCGGATTCCGATGAGCAGAATACTTTCCGAGGCTCGAATCCGATCCTAGTACACCTAGGACATGCCAAAAGAATAATCGGGATAGCTTTACATACCTTGTATGCTCTTTACGCCTTTCCAAATTCAATTCCCGTTTCGCCCAAAATCTGCAATTGGTCACATTTACCAATTCTCAATTTCCAATCTTTAAGTATTCAATCTTTATTCATAATTGCCTACAGAAATTTGGGCAGCATCTCCCCTATACATATAGCATCCCCGAGAATTTAACTCGGCCAAAACAATCAACAACAACCCAACAACAACATAAACAACAACAACAATCACTGTAAACACAATATAACTTAACTAGCTATCTTCCCAACATAATGTCATAACCTTCATTTCAACTTCAATTTCCAAACTAACCTCAATGGTTTCACATTCATCATCTAGATCATCACAATATAATTTGGAAATATTTCATATCATTTCTACGAAATATTCACAAGATATACAAAATATACAAACTTTCCACCAAAACATAATTCACCCAAAACTTCAAATCTTCAACCTACATATTCATAACATATTTCCATCTTCCAATTTCATCAACCATAATCATAATTTACACCTTAACAATTCCATTTTCATAATTACATAAATCTACCATAAAATCACAAAACTTCCCATAACAACTTAACAACCAACCTTTCATGCTAATATGGACTTACATCCCTCCAAATCCACCAACCAACATAGCCATTCACATTTAAAACTTCATTTCCATATTTACATAAAATTACATTAAAATCACATAAGTTCCTATAATCATTTTCCAACAATTTTTCATGCCATCTTAAACCATTTTTCCTCCACATTATACAAGTGAACTACATTTATTTTCATCCAAAATTCTCTTCAAATCTCATTCCATAATTCACAATGCCAACGGACGAATTTATATCGCTATTTTCCCGTTCTAATCCGTTAAAACTTTAAATAAACTTGTTAGCAATGAAAAGGAACCTTATTCATACCTTAAGAATTCAGCCACCACGTTATCACCCTCCTCCTTGGTTGATTTTTAGCTCAAATTGAAGACAACGCAGCGTACAACACTTTTCCCTTCATGGGCTTCGGGATTCGGGGCTCGGATTTTGGTCAAAATTAGTTTTTCTTCTCTCCAAAGCTCCTCTCTCTCTCTTTCCAGAATTTTCTGGTTGTTACAGGTCTTAAAATGAGGAGGAAGGCCGAAATTTTCACTTATAAAAACTTGGGTAATGGGCCTAACCCGGTTGGGCTCGGATTGGGCCTAGCCCACTAACCTTTCTGCATTAAAACGTCCATATCTCCTTGTCCCGACGTCACCTGGGAACCCACGACCTATGGTTGGAAAGATAATTCAATTATCTACAACTTTTATTTCTTGGTATTTTTCCAAATTCCAAACTTATAATACCGTTTTTGCCCCCCAAAGTCAGGTCACCCGAAAACGTTTTCTTAAAAATATTCGTTTGGAGGACTTCCACTTTGATTTGGCCCAAGGGTCCTTCTTGAGTTGTGTTTAACTTCACATATGTGATTCATATAATTTGTCACATGTCCCAAAAAAAATCTTGACGTGTGGGCCCCACCTCAACTTATAATTAATCCGACGTTCAAAAATACGGGATGTAACACAATGTTAAAAAACAAATGCTTAGAAAATCAAACAATTAAATCAATAATGATGAATTCATTGCCACATGCGTATCAACCCATTAGTGGGAGCAAATAAAATTATTATACAGCAACATACTTAAAATATTTATATATTAAAATAAGATAGAATTTAATTACTTTTTCATTTTTTCTTACTCTAATAAATGTGAAAAGAGATTAATGTCATAAAATAAAAAATAATATTAAATGGAGATCAAATAATTAATAAGGTAAATTAGTGAAATTATAATTCTAATTAACGTTTCCTTAAAAAATCGTGTAAAAAACAACATGACAAGTAAAATGAGTTAAACAAAAAATATTTGTGGTCCCACTCACTTTTTTATTTAAGGGCAAAAAAATGACGTTTTATATTTTATATTACCAACTCTTCTAAAAAGTAGATAGAAATATTTTATTATATTTCTATTTTTCTACTATATAGAAGCATCGGTTTACCCATGCTTCGTCAATAGTCACTCTTTTAAAAAAAAAAAAAACTAGACCCCACCCTCTCCAAACTCATGAAAAAAAAAAGATGGACCCAATATTAAAAAAGAAAAGAAAAAAGGCAACGTCAAAAAAAAAAAAAAAACATGCACCCCATATACTAAAAAAATCAAACAATATGCATGTAATTCCCAAAGTATCCCCATGGCCCCACATCCAAACTCACGGAAAAAAAGTGGAACCCACCACATCCAAACTCGCGGGAAAAAAAACATGGACCCCATATTAACAAAATCAAGCAATATTGATAAAAAAAATATGAATCCCATATTAAAAAAATAAACAATGTTAAAAAAAAAGTGCTTAGAAAATCAAACAATTAAATCAATAATGATGGATTCATTGTCATATGCGTATCAACCCATTAGTGGGAGCAAATGAAATTATTGTACATCAAACATACTTAAAATACTTATATATTAAAATAAGATAAAATTTATTTACTTTTTCATTTTTTCCTTACTCTAATAAATGTGAAAAGAGATTAATGTCATAAAAGAAAAAATAATATTAAATGGAGATCAAATAATTAATAAGGTAAATTAGTGAAATTATAATTCTAATTAACGTTTCCTTAAAAAATCGTGTAAAAAACAACATGACAAGTAAAATGAGTTAAACAAAAAGTATTTACTAAAAATTAAAAAATAGAAGTTCTTCATTTAGATAAAAAATCAAATTTCTACTTTATTTCATCTTAAACATATAAAATTAATATAATGATTTGAATTAGAATTATCCAAATCAAAATTTGATAAAAAATTATATGTATTACTTTACTATTACTACTATATAGAAGAGCCGGTTTATAGAGGCAAAATCGTCGTCTGTGTTCGGTCCTACTTTTTTATTTAAGAGTAAAAAAATATTTTGTGGTCCACCCACTTTTTTATTTAAGGGCAACAAAATGACGTTTTATACTTTATATTAACTCATTAGTGAGAGCAAATAAAATTATTGCACAGCAAAAAACATGGACCTCATATTATTACTTTTCTTCAAAATATTTAATTGCTGCATTTGCTATTCCGTCATGTCATTTATTTGTTATGTTTACTAAAATAAATATACTTAAAATATATATATTTAAAAAATAAGATACAATTTAATTACTTTTTTATTTTTATTCTTACTCTCATAAATGTGAAAAGAGATTAATATCAAATGAAGATCAAATAATGAATAAGGTAAATTAGTCAAATTATAATTCTAATTTACGTTTCCTTAAAAAACCATGCAAAAGGTAACATGACAAGTAAAATGAGTTAAACCGAGAATATTTACCAAAAATTAAAAAATAGCATTTATTCGTTTAAATAGAAAATTAATTTCTATTTTGTTTCGTTTCAAACATGTAAAATTAATTTAATAATTTCAATTAGAATTATCTAAATCAAAATTTGATAAAAAATAATAAGTATTTCACACTTTTAAATTAATCGAATGAAAATTAAAAGTATCAACTGATGCTTAAATATTGCTATTATTTTATCTCAAAGAGAGGAAAATAGTTTTCTTTTAAACAAGTCTTCTCTTTTAAAAAATATTAATAAATTTTCGTAGCAAACACGAATAAAATAAAATTTTAGATACGGAGCACAAATTACAATGTTATATTAATCGTATTTTGAACATAATGTGTATATATATATATATATATATATATATATATATATATATATATATATATATATATATATATATATATTATCACTATCTAAACACAACTACATATACATAAATACATTATAATCCGAAGTGTTCGGCTCGTGATGCGAGCCATCTAGTATTAATAGAAAAAGCACAAAAGGGAAAAAGAAAACAAAACCAAAAAACAAAGAATTAAAAGAAGATGAGAAAAGGACACAAACAAAAAGTAAAGGATAGAAACACTACCAGCAGTTGCACGTGACTTCAACAATTAAGGTTCGTATGCTTAGGTATGGAGGAGCGAAATGGGGTCATCGGGGTAAAACATTTTGGCCGAATAGGTAAGTTAGTAATTAATTAGTATAGGCCTATAGGGGCAGTTTCGCGTAATTATTTTGCTTCTTGTGGGTAGTTCGTGTACTTTCCCCTTAAATAAACAAGACTTTTGCAAGAATTAAATTCACGTGGCTTGTATTTTAATAAAAAATGAAAAAATAATTTTGTACTCGATTTTTACTTCTGCTAGTAGAAAGGGGTATATCTAAATTATTTACGTAACGGTAAAGATATCAATTAATCATTTATTTAACGGATGATATATTTACTCTAAATTTTATGGGTCATTTTCACCTCCTAACTTTACTTTAAAAATCAAACTTCTCTTTCAATTTTAAATAATATGTTATAAAATGAAGCTAAAAGAGTCACAATATTAATGGATGAAAACCATAGAAATAGAATGACAAAAGATGAGAGATTTTTACTATTCTTCCAAAATGTTTTTACAAGTGTATCTCATATGAAAATTTATGTCTCTATTTATAGTGATACATATGTATTTAATATATGAAATGGAGGAAGAAAATGGGAGAGCCATTAACATAGTGGAAGAAAAAGGAAAAACCATTAACATGGTGGAAGGAGCATTATATTTGAGAAATGGACATTCATAATTTCATAACACTCCCCCTTGGATGTCCATAGATGATGTGCATCGTTAAAAACCTTATTGGGAAAAACCCTGTGGGAAAAAGCCTCAATGAAGGAAATAGAGTACACATATCTAGTAATACGCTTTGAGAGTTGCCTCATTAAAAACCTTACCAAGAAAACTCAATGGGACAAAACTTGATTAAGGGAAAAAGAGTACAACGCGTATTTTCACTCCCCCTGACGAAGACCAAGATTCAGATGTCGGAGTCTTCGCATTCCAATCTTAAATATCATCTTCTCAAGAGTTGAAGTTGGCAAAGATTTGGTGAACAAATCTGCGGGATTGTCACTTGAACGAATCTGTTGTACATCAATATCACCATTCTTCTGCAGATCATGTGTGAAAAATAACTTTGGTGAAATGTGCTTCGTTCTATCTCCTTTTATAAATCCTCCCTTTAATTGAGCTATGCATGCAGTATTATCTTCATATAATACTGTGGGTATTTTTGTATCATACTTCAAGCCACATCTTTCTCTGATGAAATGTATCACTGATCTCAACCACACACATTCTCTACTTGCTTCATGAATAGCTACTATCTCAGCATGATTAGAAGAAGTAGCAACAATGGACTGCTTTGTGGATCGCCATGATATAGCAGTACCCCCGCATGTAAACAAATAGCCTGTTTGAGATCGAGTTTTATGTGGATCAGATAAATAACCTGCATCTGCATAACCAACAAAATCTCTACTACCTTTATTAGTATAAAACAGACCCATATCGCTAGTTCCCTTCAGATATCGCAATATATGCTTAACTCCGTTTCAATGTCTTCGTGTAAGAGAAGAGCTATATCTTGCTAGCAAATTAACAGAGAACGCTATGTCAGGTCTTGTAGCGTTAGCAAGATACATAAGTGCACCAATTGCACTAAGATATGGTACTTCAGGACCAAGAAGCTCTTCATTTTCTTCTTGAGGTCGGAACGGATCTTTGCTCACTTCAAGTGATCGAACAACCATTGGAGTACTTAAAGGATGCGCATTGTCCATGTAAAATCGTTTTAAAACCTTTTCGGTATAAGCAGATTGATGGATAAGGATCCCATCTGTCAAATGTTCAATCTGCAAACCAAGACAAAGTTTTGCTTTTCCCAGATCTTTCATCTCAAATTCTTTCTTTAAATATTCAATCGCCTTTTGGAGCTCTTCTGGAGTTCCAATTAGGTTTATGTCATCAACATAAACAACGATTATAACGAACTCTGATTTTGCTTTCTTAATAAAAACACATGGACAAATGACATCATTTATATAACCTTCTTTTACCAAGTACTCACTGAGGCGATTGTACCACATGCGCCCTGATTGTTTTAGACCATACAATGATCTTTGTAATCTGATTGAATACATCTCCCGAGACTTTGAGTTAATTGCTTCAGGCATTTTAAATCCTTCAGGAATTTTCATATAGACTTCATTATCAAGTGATCCATAAAGGTAAGCTGTAACCACATCCATCAGATGTATTTCAAGGTTTTCATGTACAGCTAAACTGATGAGATATCGAAATGTTATGCCATCCATAACGGGTGAATATGTTTCTTCATAGTCGATACCGGGTCGTTGAGAGAATCCTTGTGCAACAAGGCGTGCCTTGTATCTCACAATTTCATTTCTCTCATTCCTTTTTCGCACAAAAACCCATTTATGGCCAATTGGTTTTACACCATTAGGCGTTTGGACTACAGGTCCAAAAACCTCACGTTTGGCAAGTGAATTCAATTCTGATTGAACTGCCTCTTGCCATTTTGGCCAATCATATCTTCGTCGACATTCTTCGATAGATTGGGGTTCCTGATCGTCAATGTCTTTCATAATATTTAGTGCAACATTATATGCAAAAACATTATCCACCATAATCTTCGATCGATTCAAATTTATCCCATCACTAGAAGAACTCAATGATATTTCTTTATTTACTTGAGTCTCGGGTTCCCTAATATCCTCAGGAGTATCGGGATTAGTCAGATCTTGAATATCTTCATGATATTCTTTCGTAGTGTCATTTTGATCATTTTTCGTGTTTCTTTTTCTAGAATTTTTATCCTTAGAGCCCAATGGCCTACCACGCTTCAGGTGCGTATGAGATTCAGAGGCTATGACACTAGTAGATTGTCCCTTTGGGATATCAATTCGGATAGACACATTCTTTGCAGGGATATGTGACTTAGTTATCCTTTTCAAATCAGTAAATGCGTCTGGCATTTGATTTGCTATTTTTTGCAAGTGAATGATCTTCTGGATCTCCTGTTTACATATGGGGGCACGTGGATCAAAATGAGATAGTGATGGAACTTTCCACACAATTTCTCTTTTAATTTATTTTTTCTCTCCCCCTAATTGTGGGAAATTTGTTTCATCAAATCGACAATCTGCAAATCGGGCAGTAAATAAATCTCCCGTCAATGGCTCAAGATAGCGAATAATAGAGGGTGATTCAAACCCAACATATATACCTAACCTTCTTTGGGGGCCCATCTTAGTACGATGTGGTGGTGCTACAGGCACATATACAGCACAACCAAAGATTCGGAGATGAGCAATATTTGGTTTATGACCAAATACTAATTGTGATGGGGAGTATTTATTATAATGAGTCGGTCTGAGACGAATAAGAGATGCTGCATGTAAGATAGCATGTCCCCAGACGGTAGTGGGCAACCGTGTTTTCATAAGCAGTGGTCTTGCTATCAATTGTAGTCTTTTAATAAATGACTCAGCAAAGCCATTTTTGGTATGAACATGTGCTACAGGATGTTCAACTTTTATCCCAACTGATAAACAATAATCATCAAAAGATTGAGACGTAAATTCTCCGGCATTATCGAGGCGTATAGACTTAATGGGATGGTCTGGACACTGTGCCCTTAAGCGTATTATCTGTGCTAATAATTTCGCAAACGCCAGGTTGCGAGAAGATAGGAGGCACACATGAGACCATCTTGAAGATGCGTCTATTAGGACCATAAAATATCTAAATGACCCACAAGGTGGATGAATAGGTCCACATATATCCCCATGTATACGTTCTAGAAAAGCAAGAGATTCAATGTCAACTTTCATTTGTGATGGCTTAGCTATCAATTTACCCTGATAACAAGCAACACATGAAAATTCACCACTTTCAAGAATCTTCAGGTTCTTAAGTGGATGCCCATTTGAATTTTCAATAATTCGTATCATCATTATTGATCCAGGGTGACCTATTCGGTCATGCCAAAGCAAAAAAATACTTGAATCATTAAACTTCTGGTTTACGATCGAGTGTGCTTCAATTGTACTAATTTTTGCATAATACAGTCCAGAAGATAAAGTTGACAATTTCTCCAAAACATATTTCTAGCTGGAGACATTCTTTGTAATAGCAATATATTCATCATTTATTTCGTTTAATGTCTCAGCGTGATACCCATTACGGCGGATATCTTTGAAACTTAACAAGTTTCTTGGGGATTTAGAAGAGAATAATGCATCTTCTATAACAAGTTTCGTCCCCTTAGGCAAAAATATAGTAGCTCTTCCGGAGCCTTCAATTAATTTCGAATTGCCAGAAATTTTATTAATATTTCCCCTTTTTCTACGCAAGTTAGAAAAGTATTTCTCATCATTGAATATGGCATGCGTTGTTCCACTATCAATCACACAAATATCTTCATGATTGGTCATTGATCCAAATAAAATTTGAGGAATTTCCATAGATTCTTCAAAAATGAAATAATAAATAAAGTGAACATCGAAGTAGATATTATGATTAGACAAAGTATTTGTTGACACCTAATTTTGGCTCGACGTGCTTAAAATTAACGTTTTGGGGGGCCCTGATTCGTTAAAGAGCACGGAATACATTTTTTATATAATTTATTGATGATTGTCCTTATTTTGGGAATTTTCTCAATTTATTGTCATTTTTTCAAGAATCATTATTTTGCACATGTACAGCGTAATACTACCATTTTTTGTGCAATTAATAATTTTTTCTTAATTTTATAGCAATACATTTTCATATCATAGACATTAATGTTTATATTTTATACTTGCGTTATTATTTATACATGTATTAATTAACTATATTTTAGTACAGTCTGACAGTGCAGAGAAAATCGGAGTAATTAATTTTTAAACGCAGAGTAAAATCCGATCAAGTCAAGGTTTTATCACTTTTGTTTTTTAAAAAGGGTTAAAGTAAGCATTGAGGAGACAAAAGGGTGCAATCTTCTATTCTTTGGACAAAACAAGGGGCCATTTTGCATTATAAAAAAAGGGAGGGGGTATTCATCTTCTATATATATTTACACACACACACAAACACTCAGATTTCTAAACCTAATAAAAACATTTCCCATCTCCCTCCACTCTCCAGCTGCCATCTCCCGCACACCACCACTCCATTGAACCCACCTGGAAAACCTCACCGGAGCAACCAAACGCCACCCACGAACTGCCACACGCAACCAGCCAACAACAACCACACCACGACAACACCTCCAAACCACCCCGCTGCCCACTTCGTGAACTCCACCAACCACGCTCCACCAGCCCACTACGCCCTCCGTTCTCCATCCCTCCACTTCCTAGCGCAACCACCACACCGTCTTTCCTCTATTTTTCCCTTCGCTCTTCCCCCTAATCGCCAGCTCACCGCCGGCGAAACTCCGACCAAACGATGCCATGAACAACGATGACCACATATCTGAGGAAATGAACTCCGGCGAACAGGGTTTCATTAAGCTTATAAAATTATTTTGTTGGTATTGCACAGATCCGTTTATTTTACTTCAGCAAAACACCATTAAAATCGACGATCTCCTGTTTCTTTTTGGCATTCTTATGAGGTTGTATACATGTTTATGCTTCTTTGATGCTTTGTTGCTATTTTCATATCTCATCGGAAACTTGTAACGCGGGCGACCAATGACCGCTGCTGTTCTTGATCGTCTCTGTTTTGTTTTGACGTCGTAGGACCTTTTTTCGAAGCGTCGTACCCACTGCTCTATTGTTTGTATCATATTTTCTGCGCCTAGACCATTGTTGGGCTGTTTTTGGGCATTTTCCGGTGGCTTCTATGCTGCCGGAGAATCTCCGTCTTGCTTCTTGTTGTTGTTGCATATTGTCATTGTTTTTGGCTTTTTCGCGCGACGTGTGCTTGTTTCAATTTATCTGTTGCTGCTCTATTTTTGTTTCACATTATTTTGCTATCAAACAGTTGCTTGCTGTGGCTATATATTGCACTGTTTGTTGTTATAACATTGCTGATTTGAAGCATTTTATAGTTGGGAAAGAATAGGTGTTGTTTTGCTCATAATTGAGCCATTGTCCTGTAGAAAAAAAAATGATCACAAAAGTTGCTATCTTGCTGTTGTTGCCTTGCTAAAAATAAACAGATTGCTATACTTGGCAAAAAGAACACTGATTTGAACGGATACTATATGGCCGATGAAGAAATTTCCGTCGATTTCCAAGGCCTTCCATGTACAAAGACGGATTTTTATTTTAAGTTTATTCATTATTTTTTAATTCATCCGATAATTATTTATTCTCTTACTAACATTTTTATTAAGTCTCATGCAGGTATCTGAAGTTACTTTTTGAAGATGACACTCAAAAGAAGTTCAAATAGCTTCTTAAATTCTTTGTTTATATATATATATATATATATATATATATATATATATATATATATATATATATATATTTTTTTTTTTTTTTTTTTTTTTTTTTTTACATTCTTAAATTATGCAAGCGTAAAATATAGTGAAACTTTACTTTTTTGGGTGTAGGTTAGTGGTATTTATTTATGATCTGCTTAGGTGATTTAAATTTTATGTGTTTTAGACAAATTAATATTAGACAGTTATTATTTTTGTAGCTAATATTCTTATAGTTATCATGTTTTGCTAGAGTTTTAATTCAATAGCTTAGCACACTTAAGTGAATAAATAAGGTGATTTGCCTCAATATTTAGGCTTTAGAACATACTCTCATAATTAATTGATTAGGCGTACACACTTAGCTAGTTAAATTAGTTAACTCACTTCGAGTGCAAAATAATTACATGCTCATTTTTTATACCTTTGTCACATACCCAAGCTTCTAAGTTGCACATAACGTTTTTTTTAATAATTATTTTATCACATATGTATAAAATACGTATTGCATGATTATTTATGTGAATATTCATATCAATTTTTAGTCTAAATTTTATTAATTTTTGTAAATAATAAAGCCTTTTTACACATCCCTCGTATAGTTAAATTGGTCCAGCCGGGAATGACATCTGTGGATTCTGAAGGATGCCTAACACCTTCCCTTCGGAATAATTTGAAGCCTTACCTAGAATCTCACTTATTTTCGTAGACCATGTTAAGCTGCATATATTAATAATTTATAGTATACCTTAAATGCTAGGTGGCGACTCTGTACATAATTAATTCTTTCAGAGTTCCATAAGTTGTGCTTTGTTTAGCCTTTGGTAAAAATAGGGTGCAACAGTATTAAACACATTTTATTATATAAATATGAAAACATAACCACATACAAATGACACTTATAAAATATCTAAGTTTTCACAGATCCATCACCGATCAAATGATCTATTTTCCCTTCAGGGAGTTCAAAGAAATCTGTCACATCTAGATGCATGGGCTCAATATTATCTTCAGAAATAAAATTTGCTTCAGCATCTTTTTCTACCTTTTTGAGAGAGGCTTGATACAGATCAAATAGGTGCTTTGGCGTACGACAGGTACGTGACCAGTGCCCCTTTCCTCCACATCGGTAGCATTTATTTTCTGAATTTTTCTTTTGCACATCTTTATGCTTTTCATCTTTCTTTTTACACTGCTGGTGGTGAAAGATATTATTTGGTGCAAAACGAGAATCATAATTAAAATTTCTTCCTCGACCACGACCACGACCACGACTGGGGCCACAATCTCTTCCACGCCTAGAATGGCGAAAATTTGCCTCATTCACTTCGGGGAATGGGGCAGTACCAATGGGTCGGCTTTCATGATTTTTCATTAATAATTCATTATGTTGTTCAGCCACTAGAAGATGTGCGATTAGATCAGAATATTTCTTGAACTTCATTTCTCGGTATTGCTGCTGCAGGAGCATACTCGAGGCAGGAAAAGTGGAGAATGTTTTCTCCAGCATATCATGATCAGTGATATTTTCACCACATAATTTCAACTGAGAAATAATTTTAAACATGGCAGAATTATATGCTTTAATAGATTTAAAATCTTGTAGCCTTAAATGGAGTCAATCAAAACGTGCTTGTGGAAGTATGGCCATCTTCAGGTGGTCATATCTATCTTTTAAATTATTCCACAGAGTAAGAGGATCTTTAACAGTGAGATATTCCATTTTCAAGTCCTCATCAAGGTGATGGCGAAGGAATATCATTGCCTTGGCACGGTCTTGGTTTGATGCCTCATTTTTATCTTTGATGGTGTCTGCCAGACCCATCGCATTAAGGTGAATTTCAGCGTCAAGAATCCAAGACATATAGGTATTGCCGGATATATCTAAAGCTACAAATTCACGTTTGGTAAGATTTGCCATTAGTAAAGAAAAATAGAAAATCAATATCTTTGAGGCTTTAAAGTATTTTCTCGGAACGGCAGAGTCTCGTGCTGATAACGTGTTATAAAATGAAGCTAAAAGAGTCACAATATTAATGGATGAAAACCATAGAAATAGAATGACAAAAGAGGAGAGATTTTTACTATTTTTCCAAAATGTTTTTACAAGTGTATCTCATATGAAAATTTATGTCTCTATTTATAGTGATACATATGTATTTAATATATGAAATGGTGGAAGAAAATGGGAGAGCCATTAACATGGTGGAAGAAAAAGGAAGAACCATTAACATGGTGGAAGGAGCATTATATTTGAGAAATGGACATTCATAATTTCATAACATAATAGTCATTCTCCACTCTTTATCTTAATTGACTTTTTTAATTTTCTATTTTACCCTTACATTATCAACCTGTTTTTTTTTTCTTTTACTTCTTTAAAATTCATCAACCTGTTTTTTTTTCTTTTACTTCTTTAAATTTATGATTTTTATCTTTTTAATCTATGTAACAAATTTTCAAAAAAAAAAATATAATTTGCAAGATAAAAAAAAAGTAAAAAATACTAATTGAGTATATAATTTAATGTCGTTCTATAATAAAATAAATGAGAAGAATGAAATTTTATTAATAATAATCAACACTTTGATATCTATTTATATAAGTAAAAATAACAAATAAAAATAATAAGTAATAATAACTTTATAAATACATTTCAATGCATGTAATCAAAATAATTAATAAAAATAAAAGTAAATTATTTAACAAATTCCAAAAAGATTTTATTTTTGTATTATAAATAAATTTTAAATTATAATTATATTTCATTAATGACAATCAAAATTCATTTATATATTGATAATAGAGAATAAGACAAAAATAAAATTTAAATATACATATATATATGTAAAATAACAGGTAATATGAGTGTGTATATACATATATACATGCATGTACATACATAATATATGCTTCATGTATGTAATATTAAAATATCAATCAGAAAAAGTAACATTAGATTTTGTGATAAATTTATAAAAGGATTATTCTATTTATAAAATGTGAATTTAAATAAAAATTTATATTTTATATAAAATGTGAATTTAAATACTTAGTTTAAAAAATATATTTTATATAACATAAAGATATTACATAAATGGAAAATTATAAATATTGAGGATAAAATAGACATTGCATAGAATAAAATAAAAAAATATGTATGGTTTATAATTGAGAGAAGAGTTTAAATTTTAAAATAAAGTTGAATATTTGGACCTTCACCCTATTTTTTTTAAAAAAATCACTATAATGAAAGAATTTATTTTCGGATTTTCAGTAAAATTAAATTTAGTGTATTTTACTTAGCCGATGGAATCAACCGACAGAATATGTCGGTCTTTGTGTTCCAAGACACTATTTTCTGACATTATCAAATCTGTAGATTTTCCCTCTGTTTTTATCTATAATCGACTGATGTCCGTCGATTTTATCCTGAGGTATTTGACCTTTTCTTTAGTAATGCGTACATCCAAATGTGAATTCTCGCTAATTTTTTTATAGTTCTCGTCAAATCTAACAAACAGAGTTCAATGAATATTTTATCAGAGACTAAAAATATTAACATTTGACAAACTTAAAAGACCAAAACTGTTAAGTGCATACTTAAAGGACTATTTTTAACCAACCCTCATAGTTAAGGGACTATTTTTGTTAACTTATCGCAAACTTAAAAGGACCAAAATGGTTAAGTGCATAGTTAAGGGACTATTTTGAAACTACTCACAGTTAAGGGACCATTTATGTCCTTTTCTCCTAAATCGCCTCTTCTCTTGGACGGAGAGACCTGAACCGTTAAAATGTAACCAAAACACTGGTCTTTTAATTGCAAAAAACAGAAAAAGAAAAAAAAGGGAGATGAAAACAAAAAAGGTATGATTCAGTTAAACAACAAACGATGGATTCATAGATCAAATTCCATAACAGTTATTAAAACATAGGAGGAAATTAAACAAGGGAAAGAACTGATACATAGATAGGCATATAGATCCATAAAAGAAAGTAGCATAGCAATGAGATCTAATCACTGTCGCTGCTGCTGCTATCATGTCCATCATGCTTCTTATCCTTCTTCTTTTTCTTCTTCTTCTTCTTCTCCTCTCCATCCTTGTGATTGTGCTCTCCACTTTCATCTCCATGGATCTTCTCCTTTATCTTCTCAACAATCCCTTCTTTGTGCTCTCCACTATGCCCGTCCTCTTTTTTGTGGTGCTTTTCTTCCTTGTGCTTATCGTCATGGTGTTTTTCTTCCTTGTGTTTATCGTCATGTTTCTCTCCTTCCGATGTGGAGTGTTTCTTCTATCTTGTGGAGGATTCCTGACATGTTGTGTAATTGACTAGTATAAGAAAAAATGGGTTTGGCAAATTGTGATCGGGGCGAAGAAAATGATGAATAAGAGGTGGGTATTTATTGGGGAAAAGGGAGGGTCCTCTGCGCGTCATGTCAGCATTTTACATTTATAACCCTCTTGCGCGTACTCGATTCCACCACCAAGATATTTTTTCTCTTTTAAAAGAGAAAAAGATACTCCCTCCACCCCTTTTTAATTAAAGATACTTCCTCCGTTTCAATTTATATGAACTTATTTGATTGGGCATGACATTTAAGAAAGAGAAAAGACTTTTAAAATTTTTGGTTCAAAATAAGCGTTGAAAATTTGTGTGGCTGTAAATCATTCATAAAGTGAATTTGTTTTCAAATTAGGAAAGAGGTCATTCATTTTGATACGGACTAAAAAAGAAATAGATTCAAACAAATTGAAACAGAGATATAATATTTTACAGACCCCCCTCCGAATGTTACGTTTGAGATATTTCCCTTATACTCTCTCCGTTTTTATTTATGTGAACTTATTTTTTTATTAATTTATACGAAAAAGAATAATTTATTTTATGTTTGAAAATAATTTATTTTTATGCAATAATTTATATCCACATAAAATATATGTATCTTATTTAACAACAAAAGTTTTTAAAAATTCACTTCTTCTTTAAACTTCATGTCCAGTTAAATAGATTCACATAAATTAAAATGAAAATGACTATTATATATATCCTTGTGACAAGTGTCTACTTTACCAAATTTAAATGATAATAATATTCCATTATTGCTTTTTTCTAAATGGATATCTACTGTAAAAAAATTTGAAAAAGGGAAAGTAGAACACAATTAATCCTTTCTTTTGGGTAAGTAATAATTTTTTAATTTACCAAGTAATATTGACAAAGCTCAGGTTAAAAAACCGAGAGGTCTGGATATAAGTCACAGCCTTGCACCAACTCAGGAAACAATTGTTCTTCAGCGAACTGCTACCTCAACTAATACTTAATACTTCATATACAATAATAATAATAATAATAATAATAATAATAATAATAATAATAATATTGTAAAAAATGAATATTTACCACTGCCCGTCAAATTGCTGACTTAAATTATCCAGAGGCATTTGGCTAGTCAAAATGCTTTCATAGGTACTCATGTCAGGGTAATTGTATTAATAAGTAGGTTCCGCTTGAGTGACTTCGGCCTGAATTATAGACGGGGCTTCCCGACGAGGTCTATTTTGGGTTCCCGAGGAGCCCTAGCCATGAATTCAAGTCGATTAATGGGGACCTTCTCTATATACATTTCAAGGACATTTAAAATTATGCATTGCCTATAATCATAAGGCGCCTTCAAATAATCAATCAAAGAATCATCATCTTGAATGTACCACTGTCCATAACTAGTTACACCTTGCGGCGTAAATGACATTGGACATTTTCCAATTATATTTAGATCAAAATCACTTTTACTAACTTGTAGTCTATTATACAAGGCTTGGAGTAGTTTTGAGAATTTTAAATCAAGTGAAAACTTAACATGGTATTTTGGGGAAGAATCATAGCGCAAATTATTTTTCTCGAATATAATTTGTCCGTCCCAGAATAAAGAAAATCTAATTCTTGGAACATATGCCATATTTTGAATAATTTAGGAGGAATACAAAATGTAAAAACTAGATGAAACTTTGAATTTTTGCTTTTTTTGCCTTATACGAACTCAGTATTAATAGGATTTGAAGTTTGAATATAGAACCAACGCATGCATGCAATTACAGTGTCTTGCAGTGTTACGTTAAATCAAATTAAGAACGGAGTGTTGCATAACGCATGAAATAACTGTGTTATGTCAGAATAGCGCAGTAAATTACTGCGTTATTCTATCACAATACCGCATTATGACAGTATAACGCGGTAATTTAATGCGTTATACTAGTATAACGCACTATTTTACTCACTATACCCCTGCAACATATCGTCACCTCAACTATCAAACAGAAAAACGTCATGATTCGAATCAAACTTTATATAACGTAATTTGACGAATAGTTGTTACCAACCACGCAACATTCCACACAAAATTGAGTTACTATGTCATTTTTTGACCAATTTAGAGATATTAGTCGTGTTATATCGTTCACTCCAGCAAACATATTTGAAGCAATAGGTAGGACCTGGGAACTAAATGATGATGATTTTCATTACTCAAATAACCCTAACGATAGATTCAATCGAGAATACAATAATAAAATGAGAGAGGAGTGGGATTGGCGTGTTGGGGAGGCTGCAGCACTGGAGCACAAGTTAGCGTCAGTAGGGCTTAAACGCCCAAAAAAACGTGCTATGTCAATGCCTCGCGGAACTCCACAAGAGTTTAATTTGGCTCTTAATTATTTTCGCGAAAAGAACAATCGAATGCAAATACGTTACCATAGGGTAGAATATGGTATACATGGTAGCACAAGATTTAGATCCAAGTGGGATTCGGATTGTGAAATGTCCAATGAAGATTAATATTTTTCTTACAATAAGGTAAGTAGGTAGGGTCATAAAGAACCCCCCCCCCCCCCCCGAGGGTACTTGGGGGTTTGCAACTATATAAGTAGCCCTTTCTTTTGTTATTAGACTACACCATATTCAATGTCGAGTAGTAGAAACTCAGCTTGGTCTTTACTCCTTCCAAAAGTACCAAATAGCAGTGATGATGAGAGTTCAAATCATAGCAGTTTTTTGAGCGATACCAGTGATTTCAAACTAGATGAGCTAAATCCCCACCTTCTTATAGAGCGTAATGATGATTTCTGCAGTGTGAAAAATTCAGATCCGCGGGAATATTATTGCGGTTTACGCCGAGAATGGTCACATCGGCTTGCCGAATCAGAACGTCTTATTCGTGACTTGGAAAATCTCAACGCTCCAATCCCAATAAGATACTCCTTAACCATGCCTCAAGTAGGTCCAGAAACTTGCGAGCTTGCCGTGCAAAGGATTAGAAAAGAAAACAAAAGAATGCTGGTAAGACGATGTAAATTGTACATGCTAAAGTTGGCCAAAGAACAAGCATCATCAACCGGTAGAGAACTAACTGCTACTGAAAAAAGATGTGTCTTAAGAAACCGCCAATATTTTTCTGAGGACGCTATTGAGGACTTGTACTCTGATGATGATTAAGAATGTTGTAATTTTAGTTTTAAGTTTAATTTATGATTATGCTGTTATTTTGAAGAATATTAGAATGTTAAGTATTTTCATCTACTCAAGGTTATGAATGATGCAATTTAATTAAGTTTTTTTTTTAGTATGAATGCTGCCATTTTGACTAACTTTTAATTAATTATTAATGAACAAGTTTAAGTATTCGTAAAGAACTTCAAGCTAATGTCACCGAGCCTTCAAACGAAAATGGCGTTCGAGCACTTTTCAACCACTAAAACAGCCATCCGAACTTTTGTGTATTGATGTATTGATCCTATCTTATTAATCGCACAAAAATAAGTAGGGTTCTATATAAAATATTAAAGTTTCGGGGTCCCGAAGCATGATTAATCAATGGTCAAAGTACGTTAAAAAGTGTAATGGAAGAAGGGTTAACCAAAAGGGCCGGAAAAAAAAAGGAGGGACACTATAGCGCAGTAAATTACTGCGCTATAGTAGTTAACGGAGCCGTCCCCGTTAATTGCTTTAGCGCAGTAAATTACTGCGCTAAAGGTAGTTTGGTAACATTTTTTTTTGTTTAGGTATTTTGGTTCAAAATGTTATTTTTGGGGGCATTTTGATTCCGGACTCAGCTTTTTCATAATATGAACTGGTTTCTCCAAAATTGCAGGAAATTAGCCTTAATCCAACGGTTGACTTGATTAATTTACCGTCTCCTAGTATGATTCACTTGATTAATTTTCAGTTATTCATTGATTTCTTTTTTCTTTGACAATCGAACTTACAGTCTTACAGATTCAGAAACAATGTAAAAGTGCTACTACTTCTCAGCTACAATTATTTAGCCAATCAAGAGAGCGAGCGCATCAAGACAACTACTCACTTATGCTTGTATCGTTATCGGTCACACTCTCGCTTGTTGAATATAGAGTTATGATACTTTGCCTACCAGCTGAGATTAATCGATTAACCACGAGGGAGATGTTCCTACATTTGCTCGGACAATTGAGTTCATTTTTCCTGGATTAATTTGATCAATTCTATGATTTAGGTACTTCAGAAACATAGTCTAAGGTCAAAGTAGTGACCAATGGAACTGTAAATTCCGACAAACAAAACAAAAGTCAATTTCCTTGTAAAGAAAATACTCAACATGTTACAACGAACCAAAAAGAAAGCAAAGACGAGTAAATTATGCTCGTGTAAAGTTGCAAGAAATTGGGCAATACAATAATCATGTAATTAAAAAGGAACAGTTGCAAGAAATTAGGCCTCCGCAAAGGGAGGATTGAAATCATTATTTCCAGAAGTATGATCTTGGTAACTTTGATGGTAAGACAGCTCTGTGAGGCAAGCCATCTATTTCATTACATCAGTATTAAGCAAATCCGCACAATTCCTAAGCACTAAGAAGGTATCAGAAATCATCTTCAAATTATTGAAAACTGAGATGTCTCGATGCCAATGGAGAACCTTAAAACAAAACTACCATTATATGTCACATATCAAAAAATCAAAATCTCCATAACAGAAACAAAATGCTCAGCATTTCTAGTAAACAAACTTGTACTGGCAATACTTCCTAGTCATCTTCCTGCCCATAGTGCTGCTGTTTAAGCACATCTATCTCAACTTCAATATTAAAGACATTCTTTTGGGGGAACGAATTGATCTATTTGTAATGCTGAGAGACCTCCAATACAACCTTGTCCATGAACTGGCATTTCTTGTCAAATCCCCACCCGGGGTTGCTCTGTAAGATAGATAACTGTCAGATATTGCGATAAAGTTGAAGCATAAGAATCAAGTGTCCAGGTAAAAGATGAAACAGTCACAAGATATCTTTATCTTTTAGATACACGATTTAAGATCTTTGATATAAGAAGAATGAAAAAAGAATGATGATAATGACTGATAATATTCAAAATGAACACCATAAAACAGGTACGTAGTCCCGCAACATCCAATTATATATATATATATATATATATATATATATATATATATTAGTGTTGTCAAAGGCTCGCTTAAGCCCTGAAGCGAGGCTCAAAACATGTTGAGCGCTTCGCCTCGCTTTATGTGCGCTTCAGTGTCATCATCAAGGCTCTAAGACATACTTTTCCTCGCAAATGAGCCTCTCTTGAAAAGATGACACTAGATAATTGATATTTCACTTTATTGTAATATTTTTACAGTTTTTTTTTCCATATATTTGTTATTCATGCTTATTATTATTTGTCTTGGATTAAACATATGTATATTTGTAGTTTTGCACCATTGCGTCTTTTTTCATTAAAGCCCACTGTTGATTTGCGCTTTGCGCTTAAAGCCCTGGCTGACCTTAGAGCTTTTTTGCGCTTTTCGCTTTTGATAACACTGATATATACTCTTCCCAACAAGAGCAAAGCGTCCAGAAAACATTATCAAGTATATTACAACTAATGTGTTGATTAGTCTCTTTAGAAGAAGATAGTTATTTTTTTTTTAAAGTAAATAAAAGACAACAATATCACTTGGTGGGAAAATAACCTATTTTTTATACTACTATAAAAGCAAGAAGCCCCATCACGAAATATTGATAAAGACTTTTTTGACCTTTGTAAGTGCATTCCATGTTGGATAAAATATAACTATAACTAATTTTAAATTTCTTTTGTTCATTGTTTGACCTTTTTAAATAATAAAAAGGCCTCCTTATTTCTTTGTATGGTGTTATTAGGAGTGCAAGAACTTGTTAATTAAATTTCTCTGTTTCCTTGTATGGTAACATAATAAAAACAGAACTCTCTTCAAAGTTTCCAAGTTTTTATTCCAATCTCCCATGCTTGGATTAGAAACAAGAAATGTTTCAGAAACACACTTTCTCGTCTTTCTGACTCTTTCTATAAATTTTTACTTTTTTAGAAGACGAAAGCTTAAAATTATAGCTCCGGATACATATTTTTTACTAATTAGGATGGGATGTGGTAGCGGTACACGTCAATAGAGACTTGTAACTAAATAAGAAGATAGTTGATTTCCTTGTCTTGTTAGTTTTTCATTTAATGTCAGCGAGAAATCTTTCATTCTTAGACCAGTTTGCTACGTCTCAACATTCAAGTAATGAGTTCCCCACAGTTTCATTCTTATTAGGCTTAAAATATACTAAAAGCAAATAACTGTTTGATAATACTTGACCTGTAGAGACAGAAGGGCACGCTCTGTGAACCGCTTTACTGAATTAGGTGCACTTTCTGGAAGCGTTTTTGCCACTCTTTCCAGCTCTTGCTGCTGTTGCTTTGCCGTTACTCTATCGGGTCCACTGTAGTAATCAACAATCTCTTTCATAAGTGGGACTGTTTCCATAGTTTCTTTGATGGCTTCCTGCGACCAAAAAAAAAAAAAAAACGGATGGAGAGTCAGCTGAAGAAGATGAGCAACAAAGAAACAGCACAGAGAACAACTGCTTCATTGATTTCACAAGAAGCAACAAGTCCAATTAAGCTAACAATCTCTTTCCTAAGTGGGACTACATCCATAATTTCTTTGCTGAGTGGGACTTTGTTCAGACTAACTACAAGGTAAAAAGAATTGGGTGATCCTGCCTGATCTGCCTTACCGTATTATTAAGGGGAAAAGATTATTTAGTGTCGTTAAAAGCCATTGCTTTGTTGCTTAAAGCAATGAAGTGATGCAAAGTGAGGGTTATCATTTCATGGGTGAAGACATGCGCTTTAGATGAATGTGTGGTTTAAGCAATAACGGATAAAGTGATTCGCACGAGAACTGCTCGGTTCTTTGAATCTCAACTTTGAGGGGTTGGACTAATATCGTTGTATATCAGATGCTGAAATTAGTCCTTTTAATTGCAATTTGATTGTTGTAGTACAATTTTTTTATATATTAGGTATTCTAAAAGATCCTTAAATTGTGTGCTTCACCTCAAGAAAGCTACTCATTTCTCGCTTAATACTCCAACACTCATGAACCTTGTTGCCTGTTTGCGCTTTCCACTTTTATAAGACGGAGGTTATTTTATAGATGTTGAAGTGAGTGAGGGGAGGGGCACAACTTGAAGCTCCCTCACGGGAAAACCATGAGATGAGCGCTAAAGGCATTGTTTTTTTCCTTCATTTCATAGCGGCAGGTTACTTGTGGGTATCTAAGATTCAACAGTGAAAGAATATTCCTATTAGCAGATTGCTTAGGCCCATGTAGTCTGAATCTTCTCGTAGAAATCCAAATTGTCATTTCTAATTAATCCTTCTTTATAGGAAACCATCACAACCACTTCCATAACAAAGAATAATCTAAAAGCTCAAGACATCTGAACCTGCCACTACATGGTACAATCCCCAAAGGTTCAGGGTTGTAGAGTTCATAGTACAACTGCTATAGCTGCATGCACTTGAATCCTTCTTTCAAACTACTAGTCTATGGATTTTTTTGACAAGGCGTCTACACATCGATCTACACACTACTGTAGGTTCCACTTGTAGCTTGGTATCGCTAAGACCGGTGCCCTAAAGAACTAGTGAGATTGTTCGACTAACATTCATATATTAATAACATTCATATAGGCGTCTACACATCAATCTACACTAGTAACCACATTACTAATAGTGTAGTTCATACATCAGGTGCACCAGTCTCTCTTTCTCTCCCATTTTCATGAAATTCACTATATTGCTGTAGAGGGGCCCAGGCATACAATGTTTTTTAATAACAGTATTTCTTTATAGACATATTTAGTTGGATAACCTGGCAATTATGCAATTTTGAAAGATCTTCACTAACCAAAGGACATCATCAATTCCTTTTGCATATAGGACAAATAACATTGGAGTTGAGATAGAAGTACTCAAACGACAGACAAGACAACTAAGATTTGTGGGTTATATGCAATAAATTTTCAATTAGAAAGCCATTAAGTCCTCTAGGCCATAGGTTTACAAAATTAGTGCGACTAGAGATAGTGATGTACCATAAAGTGTTGCTCAAACATCTTAGCCATACATTAAGCATAAAAGCATAAAAGTAATGATGTATCTAATCAATTATTAAAGCACAATGAGCCAAAACAATATGACGATCTCACAAGCAGATAGTTCAAAAGACAGATCAAATTTCAAATAGCGGAAAAGATGATATGGTTCAAGAATCTAATATCAGGTCAGAAAAAGTTTAGCAGGATTAGGTATGTAGATCGCTCCAGGTTCTAATATGATATTACGGAATGCCAAATTGACCATGGAGAAACACCGAGTACCATGATAAACTAATTTAGGATCAGACGATAGTGAAGATCCCATAAAAAACAATTTTTTTATCGGTACGTAAATCCCTTAACATACTTGAGGCAATAAAAGTATAGCAAATGGTTTATATAACAGAACGCAATATGACAAAATCAGCAGCAGATTGGATCCCATTTTACCTCCCACTCCTGTTGATCCTTAATCCCTTCATATGCCATGAGGAATGGCTTCATTTTTTCAAGAGCATCCCGAAGGGGAATCGGAGGTGTCTCATCAATATCAGGATTGCTTTCAAAGTCTCCAATCAGATACTCTGGTTCACACTCTATCTGTAGATAAAAGCAACATCACATAACTATACAAAACAACTGAAAGTAGAGTTCTTGAATAAAATGAATCTTTACCATCATGTTAGTGTGAAGGGCCTCTACGTAGGCGTCATCCATGGGAGAAGGCAACACTCTAGCACTCATTTCTTCAAAGCCTTCAGCCAATGTGTTCATAGTTTCAGGCCCAAGTTTTGTAGCCAACTTCTCCCCATCAGCATCATCACCAAGATAAAACCCACTCTCTAAACTACCATCCCCACTCTCTTCATCGCGACGATAACCTCTTCCTCTTCCTCTCCCTCTACCCCTACCCCCTCTTCCTCTCATCGCACCACGACCACCACCACCCCTCCCTCTAAACCCTCCCATTCCCATTCCCCTACCCCCACCACCCGCATCACCACCATCATCGCTTCTCGACAATATCCCTACCGCCTTTTTCACCGCGTCCTCCCTACTCAATTTCGGTGGACTGCTCGCTCTCTCCCCTGGTTCGGCAGGGGCAGCTTTCTGCTGCTGCCGAACACGGAGATGGCGATTCTCTTCCTTAGGCTTCTCAGTTACAGGAGAAGCTGTTTGCACGGGCTTTCCTCGGCCCGCACCGGATAAAACTGATATTATACCAGAACGAAGATTAGGATCTTCAGAAGAGTTGGAATTAGAATCAACTTTTTCTTCTTCTTTTGTGAAGAAAATCGGTTTCCTCAGTGGCGGCGGTTGCTGCTGCTGCTGAGGTGGTGGTGGAGAAAATGCGCCGATACCACCTCGGCCACGGCCAGAAGGGGGTTTAGTGTTAGGGTTAGGGTTGAAGGAAGAAAATGAGGGAAGAATTGGCGAAGAAGGGAATGGTTTACCACCTCGACCACGTCCATGTCCAATTCCAGGAGGGGCGGGTTCGGGTTCGGATTCGGGTTTGGAGTCATCGGTTTCGGGTTTACCCGGACTGAATCCAAAGTTTGGGAAATCGGAACCTCTGCCCCGCCCTCTACCACCACCGCCTCCGCCTCCGCCGCTGCCGGAGAAGGTGGAAAAGGCGGAGGAAATGGAAGCGGGTGGTTGGCCGATAGAGCAGTGAGAAAGCTTACTCAAACTTCGTCTCATTTCTATGTTAATGATGAGATCCCAAAGGGGAATGAAATTACGAGGGTTTACCGAACTACTAGTATAAAGTGTTTCAAAGTGGTGGTTTTGGGTTTAGATTTTCAGAAAGTGAATTCTACAGGGACTACTTTCGGTTTTTTTTTTTTTTTTTAACAGAAGTTTATTTTCGAATAACCCAGTTCCTACAATTGTAATGAAACAAATGTCTCAAGAAATGCAACATATGGGTTGCTAATTGCTACGTATTTACTTTAATTAACCTCCTCTCGATGTGGAGGATATATGTCATGTATACCCAATCTTTTATAAACGTAAACATATGAGGACTTCTAAAATCTTTACTGAGAATGTATGCTAGTTTACTAATCCAGTTCCGACTAAAAAATGTAATCACAAAATTTTCGTTGCAATTTTTTTTAACCAAGTAGCAATCGATCACAACAGGTCACATGTTGGTTATGGCTATGGCGCTTTACTCTGTCTGAGCATTCCACAAAACAAACAGCACTTTTTTTGCATACTCTTTCAAGAAATTACGCTTTTCAGAACAATATCCCTACTATATTAGAAATACATATGTATTCGTGGAGTCAATTCCTCAAATGCTCATTGAACTCGTACAAAAGTCATACTAAAGTAACTTTTGAATTTTTTTGGACAATAAGGTCATCAAACTATGCCCATATTTCCAAAAAAGTAAAACATTTCATTTTTGGACATAAGACCCCTTGACTTATTTTTAATTATATAACCCATTTGAATAGTTTTATTTTATTTTCAAAATGTGAAAAATATTAATTAATTCAAACAAAAATTTTAGAATATTGCAAAATTGTGTCTAAAGTAGAAAATAAAAGGATATAGTTGAATGATAGTAGAATTAAGCACGACGCTTAATTATAGATTTTTTTAACTGATTATAAATATTTTTTCTTGATATATAAAATTTTCGATTATCAAAAAATAATATTTACTATTTTTATTTTCTTGGAGATGAACTTGTAATATTTTGATTTTATTTAACTACTACAAATAAGTGGATTACAATTAATATAAATATTTTATATTTTTAGAGAGCATATATACAACTAATTGTAAAAATGTTTTCATGTTTTCATTTTTACAAAGTAGTTATCCGACACGATTTTTTCTTTGAGAAAATTTATCCAAATATTATACATGCAGCATGCATCTATATAATGTCTCATGTGTTTCAATTATATCCAAGCACTTTCATTCAGTAAATGTTTAACTTCCTGGGTTGAGCAATAGAAAAATAATAAAATTGTTCAGAAGAAGTTGATATAACAAAGAAAATCTTATAGCATACTTAAAGTTTGAATTGTTATATTGTTTTATTCTTATAACTTGAAATAATACTTTGATTTTTTATTATTAAAACATGAAAATATTATTTGAACAAGAATTTTGGAGTACCGAAAAATTGTGCTTAGATAATGAATTTTGTAATTTAAAAATGGGTTAAGGGGATTATGTCCAAAAATGGATTATTTTACTTTATTGGAAACAAGGGCATAGCTTGATGACCTTATTGTCCAAAAAATATCAAAAATTACTTTAGTAGGACTTTTTTACAAGTTTAATGACCATTTGAGGAATTGACTCTGTATTCGTGCATCATCATTCATGCTCATTCAAATTTTTCGTATCTGATGTTCAATATTGTTCACATAAAAGTACATTTAAGCTGGAATGTTGGGCCCGCGCTACTCATCACTATCTAGTATATTAGAAATGGGAGTTGGAGGACAAATATGAGTACGAACACTGCTATAATTTGTTGTACAAATAGTATTTAAAATTGTACTATAAAATGTGGGGCCATTTTGGTTGGCTTTTGTGTCTGTGGATTGTGGACCCATTTAATTAGCCACTGAACACGTGTAGGCTTTTTCTTCCAGAAAATTTGTACTAAAAGTTATATAAATTGTATATTTTAACCAACTATTTTTTCATCCCACGTGAACAAATGTCATGATATTGAATTTTTATTCTTTTCTCATGTATACACGTATGCAATTCAATTTTAATTCTCCGACACATATTTATTTTCTTCGTGCATTTTTACTTGTACAATAATAAGTTAAAGAGACCTTCTATCAACCAGTGAACCAGCTCAATCAACATTAGTATATCTAGAGCCCGTTTGGATTGGCTTATAAGTTGTTTTTAGTTTTTTTGAGTGTTTGACTAGCCAATTTAAAGTCATTTTGTGCTTAAAATAAGTTCAAAAAAATAATTGGACCCATTTGACTTAGCTCATCTAAAGTAGCTTATAAGCTGAAAACAGCTTATAAGCTAAAAAAAATAAGTTAGACTACACAACCTATTTTTTTTAACTTATAAGTTGTTTGCAGCTTATAGTCATAAGTCCATCCAAACAGGCTCCTAATCTCTTTGAGCTTTGTGTTGGGATTTTTGTTTAAATATAATTATTATTTTAAATTTAAAAATTAAATGAAAGGATGTGCCTTTTATTAAACGGTGTGTTGGTTATTAAATATTTTATCTATAAAAGCAACCAAACTTCACTTTGCAAATACAAGTTTTCTTTCTCAGCAAAGTAACTCGTTCTTCTTCTCAAACCTTCTGAAAATAATTCTTCTTCTCAAATTCCAAAATATCAAATTCTAAGTTTTTGTTTTCCTTTAGAATTTTTTCACTATTTGCTTAGTGCGGAAATTCAAAGACTTGTCATATCCACTAAAACCATTTGTATAAATCTCATAGCAATCTGGCAGAGGAGAGGGAGCAAATATCGTTTTTAAGAAAGCGTTTCGTACGTATTTCAAGCCTCCAATCCAGTGTTCTTTATTCATAATTTCCAACAATCTAAAAACAATATTTTAATATTTGGTTTGGCGGTATGCCACAGTTTTGGTTGAAGATTATTGATGTATTTGGTCAGTTCTCCTTACGTATTGGATTCGCCGGTTACGAACCCATTGTTCCTTTCGGTTTCATTGACTACTGTTGAATTCAAAGTTGGAGTAATTTGTTTTGGTTGGGTAAATAGCGGTAATACTTTGGTGTTTGTCTGGCAAAATAATAGTTTGCTTTTGACTTCTTGGTTCCTCCTTTTGGTTGGGATTACGTTCCAGTTTCCTTGGTTCACTGCTTTGGAAAACAGTCCTCCATTATTATTATTATATTTTTTTGGCTGGTTTTCGTTTTTGCCTTCAGCAGTTTGATCGTTCAGTCAAAATTAAAATTTTCAGTTCTGTTTCGTTTGGAGTTTACGAGTTTTCAGAAAATTATTGGTTTGGTATTAATTTCTTGTTATGGACTCCGACACAATCAAAATTATGAATCAAGATTTTGTCCATCTTGATTGTTTTGATGGCGCAAATTTCACAAGATGGAGGGACAAATTGAAATCAGTGTTTTAAAAGGCGGGGGCGTTTTACATACGCCTCGACAAGGCGTAAGCCTCGAGGCACGGGGCGTAAGCCCCATGGGTATTTAATTTTTAATATTTCTTAAAATAATATAATTACAATAAATATTTTTAAATAGGTAAAATCACATAAAAAATAAAAGAAAACAGTAAATAAATGAAATATATATATACCGCTTATAACTTGTAATTATATATAACATAATTTTACAAGTATAAACAATACAATGAAATAAAAGCTATTATGAAATTCAAATCAATTCTAACATTTTAACTTTCAAACACGGAAAAAAACATAGTTTCTTAAAACACTATTACTATCATACTATTCATTTTATCTCCCTATAAGCAAATAATCAATAAAATTTATCAATATTACAATTAAAACATAACTTCTTCATGAACAAAAAATAAAATTATATGATAATTCTGATACATAGGACTTATGACCAATGACAAGTGAAAATGTACAATTCCGCTATGTGTTTTTTTAAAAAAGAATTAAGTGATATTCACCCTCACGACGTTCTCAAATAGTAAATATCCAATACTATGACTTGTTAAATGAGTTACACCCAATCTTCTATTTCTATAGATGAAAAACTATTAAGCATCATTATTTTGTTAAACAATTATGAGGGTGAATGATTTTAATTAAGAAATTTAAAATATAATTACTGTTAGGCGAGCCCTGGGCGTTGGGCGTTAGGCGTGTTTAGGGCGTACGGTTGGGCGCTTAGGGCGTAAGCCTCATAGGAACTAAGCCCCGCACGTTAGCCCCAGGGCGTTTTGCCACTGCCCTGCCCCGAGGCGAGCCGCGGGGCGAGTCCTGACGCTGCCTTTTAAAACAATGATTGAAATTTATGTTAACTGCTTTGAAGATTTTTTATGTGCTTGATTCAAGTCTTACTTCAATTCCTCCACCAAAGAATGATGATTCTGAAGAACTTAAGGCACAAAGGAAAAAGAGGGAGGAAGATGAATTCATGTGTAGAGGTCACATTCTAAACACACTTTCTAATCGTCTTTATGATCTCTATACTGTTGAACCTTCGGCAAAGAAAATATGGAATGCCTCAGAATTTAAATACAAAGCCGAGGAGGAAGGTACCAAAAAGTTTCTTATTTCTAAGTATTTTGAGTTCAAGTTTAAGGATGATATGCCTATTTTGGCATAAGTGCCTGAATTGCAGGTTATAGTAAATCAGTTAAGGGTTGCGGGAATTGAACTTCCTACATCATTTCAAGTTGGAGCAATTATAACAAAATTGTCACCATCTTGGAAAGGATATAGGAAGAAAATTCTCTATGATTCTAAAGACTTTTCTTTGGAAGAAATTCAAAAGCACCTTCGAATCGAAGAGGAATCGAGGGAGAGAGATAAGAATGAAAATTCTTATAATGGCAATAATAAAGCCAATGCTTTGACTAAGCCCTCAAAAAAATTCAACAAAGAAAAACAAAGCAAAGGAATTTCTATTGGTCCTAAAAAAAGATCAAAATAAATTTAAGAAGTCCAAACAAGGAGGTTGCTTTGTGTGTGAAAAACCTGGCCATTATGCTAGAGATTGCAGATTTAGAAAGAACCAGAAACCAGAAGTGAAGTCTACAAAAGAAAATGAAGAGATCACTACTATTGTGTCACAGCCCCAACCCGATGAGCCGCGACGGGTTCTCGACCACTACTGGCCGAGCACCCTTAACTCTTCCTTACTCTATATGAAGTAAACTGGTGGCCCATTTTACCTGACATTCGATTGCTACTGCCTGCTATTACAGTTACACAATAAACTGTACTCCAGAACCCCATAGATCATGCATGAGAATATACATATATATATAAGCATATGAACAAAGACGGTGACGTAAACCGACTTAGTCAATATGTACACAGTACGCAAATGAAGGACAGCTAAAACCGCATGACATCCCACTATATACAACTGTCTACAGACCTCTATTGAATATAGACTATAGAAAGGATAGGACAAGGCCCTGTCATACCCGTACATCAAAAATAACATACCAAAAATGAGGTTGCTTTGGTCCAAATGGAGCTCGCTGGCTAAGACAGAGGAGAGATCCTACTGGTCTGGCTCACTCGGCTGGCTACTTGATCCTGTGGGCATGAACGCAGCATCCACAAGAAAGGACGTCAGTACGAATAATGTACTGAGTATGTAAGGCATGAATCATAACATGATAATAGATACAAAACATGAATAATGACATAATAAGAAATATGGAGCACAACATGAGATAAGAGAATAACCTGTACATTTGTTTTTCTCGTAAGGCGGATATCATGCATGCTTAGGTTTTTAAAAAATCACTTTTCATGCATATCAAACATAATATCATCATTATCCCGCGTCCGGGCGTCCCGCTTCCGGGGTAACCATCGCACGCCGCCCACTAGTGGTGCTGCCCGTGCTATATAGACATGGTGTATAAGCCGCCAGCCTTAGCTGTGCTGCCCGGCTATCTAGGCACGGTGTATATCATCATCATATACTTGACATGAAGCATGCATAGTGTTACACTCCATAATAATCCGTGCTACTTGTATTAAAACAAGAAAGAATGAGTTAAGAAGGTTCAAGGAAAGTTAATCGAGTTAGTAAGAATATAGTTATATATATATGGTTTCCTTAAGTATCCCAAGGTGACACGGTTACCTAAAGGATTTGAAATCGCGCTATGAGTATGTATATGAGGTAATGCGAGTGACCTTTTAAAGTATTTGAGATTATTAGTAATGATATAGAGGATGGACAAAAGATAAGAATATACTTATGCGATTGGAGTTTCGTCAAAGCTTTGTGAGTTCTCTAGTTATGACTAAGGTTATTGTGATTCTCTGGACCCTTCGAGACGTGTATATGGATTTTTGTTGATGTATATAAGTGTGTATATGTATGTATAAGAGGTTACATGAGGTTGGAAGAGGATTAGAAGTTAAACGAAATGAATCGGAACAACTTCAGTAAAATTTCGGACCCGATTTTAGTCTATATTGTAGGAGGCATATCTCCTAGTATATGAGGAGTTTTAAGATGCCTAAAATGAATTTCATCGAGTCTAGTTTTCAACGCAACAAACCGCTCGTCAAAATGATGTCGGGATAAGGAGATATGGACGATGCAATTTGGATTATTAAGTGGGGATTAAGACTTAATATTCACAAATTTTGCACTAGTGGCCGTGTGGGGTCCACTAGCACATAACAAATCAGATTTTTTTTGCCCATGCTTAGTTGGGGGAACGTGTATGACTATATTGGGCAGCAAAATGGTCTCCTTGTTGACCAAAAGTTGCATGCCAACTCATTTTCCAATCCCACAAATTGACAAGAGAGAGAAGCTCTCATCTTCACCAACTAGAGAAAGAGAGCCACGGCCATGGCAGCTCCACCACCAAAAACGGTCAGCTCTTCCATTTCTTTCTCACCATTAAACCCCTAAAGTGTTCTACACATTCACCATTATGTTTCAAGTGAAGAAGAAACCATAAACATGCCATCCATGCTCTTGAAGCTCACGGCCAGATTTCATGGCTGAGTAGTGGACAAAATTGTGTTGAAGTTCCAAGTGTAATTTGTGTCTCAAGTGTTGTGGATATTCAGGTGACTAGCAAGGTTAAGAAACCAACTTGTTAAGGTAAGAATCGATCATTTCTTTTACGTTTTAGAATGGGTTTGGAGGCATTATGAACATGTATAGATGATGAATTGGATGTGTATAACTTTGCATGTTGGTATTGGACTGTTTCTCTTGAATTTGAAATGAGCCGTGTGTTGTAGAGATAAATGAAATCATGCTTAATCTTCTTGTACATGTATTGGAAATGGATTGAATGTGTTGTAAGTATGGATAAATGGATGAAAATCATGAAGATGTTGTAGTTATGTTGAAGCCGTGTAAGGGGGCTGTTTTAGAGGAATTTGTGGACTGTTTTGTGTCATATTTTGATTGTTGTTGATATGGACATTATGGTGTATTGTATGCATAATGAATATGTGAATTGAGGTGTTGAGGAAACGAATCATGTTGAAGGGGGAAAACAGTCCAAACCGTGGACTGTTTTGATGATAGGAGTAAATTTGTGCGTTTTGAATGTTGAATGTTGTTATGAACGTATAGTGAAAGTGAAGTTTAATGATTCAAGTTGAAATTTAAATGGTTTGTGGGCTGTTGTAAGAATGAAAATGATGCTAAAACAGTTCCAAGAATCGTAAAGGTAATGTTGTTAAATGTGTTGTTGTCGTTGTAAGGTTATAGTGTCGACAATGTAGCTATTTGCGTACGAATTTGGTGATATATTTATCGTGTGACTGCTGGTCGTATTTTACTGAAATTATATGAAACGAAGACATGAAATAATGTGTAAGAATCATATGTGGTTTGCTTGGTATGTTCGTAAACGTTTGCAAGAATTCCGGGCACCTTTATGTTGTTGGCTAGGGACTGTTTTGGGCGTGTTGTTGATTAGGGACTGTTTTGGACGTGTTGTGGTTAGGAACTATTTTGGACATGTCGTCTTCTTTAAATTGGAAAGACAAATGATAGTTAAGAATATATATTGTATTTACGTTGTTTGGGTTGTTGTAAAGTTGTTACACGAAAACGTTAAGGCTACGGATTATTAGGAGTAACTTGAGAAGGTAGTAGCCGTTATGGAATGTTGTGAATGTGGGCTATTTGGAATGTTATGTGGGCTGTCCGGATTGGTATTGAACATATGATTATTGATGTTGGATTGGTTGTATGTAGTTGGTTTGAATGCGAACGAAACGTCGTCTAAATGTTTGAAAGGGATTGTTAACGCTAAAATACATATTGAATTCCCTCGTAGACTAATTGTAGCTCTTGATATCTTGATATAGGATAAGTACTATTGGGCAGCAAGTACAAGTTATAATACGACTAAACGCTAAAGGTATGTAAAGCGCAACCTTTCTTTCTTTTGGCATGTCTTAGTTTTCAATAGACTAGATTATAAGCCTTGAGGAAAATTCTAAGTTTCGAAATCCGAGCATGTTATGAGCCTTATATATATTCCTTGGCACTCTTATGTATGATTTGATGAAATATAAACCATTATGTCTTTGAAATAATCGCTTTCCGAACTTTGCATAAAAAGGTTTCACTTTAAAGAATTTCGTAATTTGTGAACGCCATATCTTTCACCGAAAGGCTCAGATTGCTTCAATATTTTTGTAGAAGTTTATATGGCATATAATGAGTATATTTTCCATAGGCGGGCCCGATTCTGGTCAATACCCGTCCGTGGGTCCCGCGACTTTCCTTTATGTAATTCAGACGACTTTTGAAAGAATTTGGTATGATTGTCATTTCGAATTTCAAGTATGGTCATTTACTTATATTTGAGTCTATGATAATGATTTTATGCATATGGTTACTCATGACTCTGCTCGTGCGTTCTGTTATATCTTTCGCCGGTTCCCGGGCCGATTCTGTTGTCGTGCGCACTTTGATATACTCCGGAGTTATGCTGTGTTTATGGTTCACCGAGCTACTCGCCAAAGAGGGTCGGGTTCCACTTATATTTGGTGTTATGCTGTGTATGGTGGTATGCTGTGTTATGATATGTGACGGAGATACGGAGATTTGAAACTTTCTGGTGTTATGCTGTGTTATGGCGCCATCGACGGGCGGGCGACCATATTCTTCTGTACCCTACGCATGACTTATGTTTTAAAGTAAACATTTTGATATGTTGAATTTATACTTATGTTCTGTACTACTATTTCGTTTATGCCTCAGATTTGTTTCTGTATTTTCTGCTTTGCATACTCAGTACATATTTCGTACTGACCCCCCCTTTCTTCGGGGGGCTACGTTTCATGCCCGCAGGTACAGACGCACAGTTTGGTGATTCACCAGTTTAGGACACCCTCTTCTGCTGTTTGGAGTGCTCCTCTTATTTCGGAGCCTACATTTTGGTATATATACTTGTTCGATGCATATGTATATATTTGTTCAGGGGTACGGCGGGGCCCTGTCCCGCCATATGATTCGTTTGGTCTGTGTAGAGGTCTGTAGACGTATTTGTGGGTGTGTGTGCCTACTTCTGTACAGATGTGTCTGTATGACCCTATTCGCTATGGCAGCCTTGTCGGCGTGCACTTTGTATATGTTTTGGGCCGTTGCGCCATCTGTTAGCCTTGTCGGCTTTTGATATAATTGATAGCCTTGCCGGCTTTTTGATATATATATGTCCACATATGGTTGCGTTGAAATGTGTTTGATACAGTTTGATATAGTTTGAGACAACATATAGTATTTGTGGCCGTATATGCTATTTGTATGTGATTCGATATGGATAGATATGTCTGGGTGCCCAATTAGGGCACCAGTCACGGCCTACGGGGTTGAGTCGTGACACATAGGAGCTCAAGTAAAAATTGTAACTCAATCGAAGTGACGTAAGGTCAGTAACCTCCGATTGTATTATGGAACATCATGATCGTCATGTCTCACCTTGAAGGAACTAGCATTATGAGGTGAGACTATCAATGATGAATAACATCAAGGGAAAACATAGAATAAGATCATAAATCTCACAAAGCGTCAATTCATAAACTTTGGAATCTTTAGAAATAGAGTCATCATCATCATTATTACCATAAAACACATCTCATCTCTATCTCATATGAAGCTCTTAATAATCTTAAGCCTTCAACTCTTAGGACGTAAGAAGGTCATGGAAATATAAGGAAGACAATAATATAAGAAATATGCCTTTGAAGGAAAGGGGACTAGCCTTAACATACCTGTTCGACCTCCTATTAGCTACGCTTATTCATCCGAGCTCGTAAATCTACATTCGAGAGGATTCACACTATCGTTAGATGCATTGTCGCATACTTGAGCCAAACCTTCAATTTAAACTATTCTATATCCTGCCGAAAATCGGGCAGCATCTCTCCTGTTTATATCCCTAGCCCGAAACCTCAATTCAATAACCAACAACAACAACAACAATACCAACATCACCCATAATATTCTCAATACCAAAATACTCCACAAACATTCCATATAGTTTTTATCCCATATTTCCACCAACAAAATCATTTTATAACTATTTAACAACGCTATCTCCATAAATAAACCAAGATTAACATTAATAATAACAGATTCATACCTTTCTCCCGATAATATATCTATTTATTCACTCCTCCATATTGAACCTAAGCCAAAACGCGTCGCTATACGATTTTGTAATAGCAATTATACACTATCTAGACTGGAATTCAGAGATTATACCTGATTTATGCTTAAAATTGGATCTTGGGAATTGGAGAGAATTCTCCAGATTTTTGGAGAATATTTGAGGTGTTTACTGAGGAAAATAAGGGGGTAACCCCTTTTTATAACGGTCCAGGTTCTGCCTGGACTGACTTAAAATTTGCTCAGCGCGATCGTGCTGCCACGTGGCGCGTTAGCGCTGAGTTGCAGGGTCTTGCCCTACGCGTTCGCGCCATCTTCTGGCGCATTCGCGCAGGGTTAGTTCCCTGCCCTGTCATCCTGTCTTAAAACGCGCATAACGTTTGATTCTGATGTCCAATTGACGCACGGTTTGTTGTGTTGGAAACTAGACTTCCCGAACTTCACTTTAGGCTTTTGTTTCACTTCGAAACTGATAATATACTAAAAGATATCCTTTCTTCAAATCAGATCAAAGTTACCGTACCGAGTCTCATCTAACTTTCCTCCAGGGTTCCAGAAACTTAATCTCCCTGATTTCCTTGTCCTCCAACCCTTCCATGACCTATTATATGAACTTAACCCTGATAATCATAAAATGAACATATATATAGCCTCGTTATCCTCAACTATAATCCCACGTCCGCAATAGTACAACTACCACCTAGCGAATCTTAACGTACCCTAACTACGAGGTGTAACATACTGTGAGCGAGATCTACGCCATAAAAGGCAAAGTTTCTGGTTGGTGGTATGATACATGTGCTACTATTCATGTTTGCTATGACAAGTCCCTCTTCAAGACTTACAGAGAAGTTACTGATGCGCAAGAGGTTCAAATGGGAAATGAAGGAAGGTCCAAAGTTTTTGGCAAGGGAAATGTTGAACTTGCATTTACTTCGGGCAAGATGGTTACTCTAACCAATGTCTTACATGTTCCCGATATGAATCGAAATCTTGTTAGTAGGGTTCTTTTGGGCAAACCGGGTATTAAATCTGTAATAGAATCGGGAAAATTAATTTTATCCCGAAATGGTGTCTTTGTTGGAAAAGGCTATTCTATTGATGGAATGGTCAAGTTGTCTGTAACCTATGATTTTATTATTAATAATAAGAATGATGCTTCTGCTTATATGTTGGATTCAATTTCTTTATGGCATTATAGATTAGCACATGTTGGCCTAAGTACTATGAAAATAATGGTAAAAAGTAGATTAATTTCATGCGGCTTGAATGAATTTAAAAAATGTGAATTATGTGTTAAATCTAAATTGACTAAAAGCCTTTTAAAAGTGTTGAAAGAAATACTAATTTGTTAGATTTAATTCATTCTGATATATGCGAGTTAATGGCATGCTAACAAGAGGAGGAAATAGATATTTTATAACTTTTATTGATGATAGTTTTAGATATACTTATGTATATTTGTTGAGACACAAAGATGAAGCCTTTAATACTTTTAAGAATTATAAGGCAAAAGTGGAAAATCAATTAGGAAAAAGAATTAAAGTCTTAAGAAGCGATAGAGGAGGAGAATATTTTCCCAAAGAATTTAATGCTTTTTGTGTAGAAAATGGTATTATTCATGAGTGTTCTGCTGCTCGCACTCCTCAACGGAACGGTTTAGCAGAAAGAAGAAATAGAACTTATTTAGAAATGATTAATGCTTTGTTGCTACATGCTGAATTGCCTTTTAATTTGTGGGGCGAAGCACTTCTTGCTACATGTCATATATTTAATAGGATTCCTATGAAGAAAAATCAGATTACTCCATATGAATTATGGAGGGGAAGGAAGCCTAATATAGGATATTTTAAAGTGTGGGGGTGTCTTGCATATTGCAAAAATAATGATCCAAACTGGATCAAGTTGGGTCCTAGAGGGATCAAGTGTGCATTTGTAGGTTATGTCTCAAATATCAAAGCTTATAGATTTCTTAATTTAGAGTCAAATGTAATTATTGAATCTAGAGATGTGGAATATTTTGAATATCTTTTAACCTCGAAAAAAAAGATTTCAATCTTCATCAACTGATATAACATTAGAAGAAACATCTCAAAGGATTGTTGAGCAATCTAGTTCACAAGAGATTAATAATCAACCTAGTGAACAAAGGAGAAGCACTAGAGCTCGAAAGGCTAAAATACTTGGATCAGATGAGATTGACTCTCAACGTATTTCTTGTAATCTTGTTGAAGGTAGTAGAGATACCGTTATGAGTACAACCCCAATCATTCTTCAAGTGGAAGACGATCCTAAAACTTATAAAGAAGCTATGGCTTCTAGAGATGTAGCCTTTTGGAAAGATGCTATTAATCATGAAATGGATTCAATAATATCAAACCACACTTGGGAACTTGTTGATTTGCCTCCAACTTCTAAGCCTATTGGTTGTAAGTGGGTGTTTCAAAGAAAGTACCATACTGATGGGACTTTACATACCTACAAAGCTAGGTTAGTAGCTAAAGGATTTCGACAAAAAGAAGGAATTGATTATTTTGATACATATGCACCCGTAGAAAGAATAACTTCGATTAGAATTATGTTTGCTCTAGCATCTATTTACGATTTACATGTTCATCAGATGGATGTCAAAACGACATTCTTAAATGGTGATCTCCATGAGGAGGTATATATAGAACAACCTGAAGGGTTCGTTCTACGAGGAAATGAACATAAAGTCTGTAAGCTTGTCAAGTCTTTGTATGGACTAAAATAGGCCCCTAAACAATGGCACGAAAAAATTGATAGAGCAATATTATCTTTCGGTTTTAGACATAATATAGCTTATAAATGTGTTTACACTAAAGTGTGTAGTAATTATTTTGTCTTAGTTTGTTTATCTGTTGATGACATATTAATTGTAAGCAATGATATGAATGGAATTATAAAAACGAAGAGGTTTCTATCTTCCTCATTCAAGATGAAGGATCTTGGACAAGTTGATACCATATTGGGTTTCAAGATTAAAAGAAATAGTGGGGGATATATATTGAGTCAATCTCATTACATTGAAAAAGTGCTAAATAAATTTAGTCACTTAAACATAAAAGAGGTCAATACCCCGTTTGATCCAAGCATCAAGTTAATTAAGAATGAAGGAAGAGTTGTGGCTCAACTTGAGTATGCAAGCGCTATTGGAAGTCTTATGTATGCTACACAATGCACAAGACCAGACATAGCATTTGCAGTTAGTAAATTAAGCAGATTTACTGGCAATTCGAGTATTGATCATTGGAAAGCCATTGAGCGAGTTCTTGGTTTTCTTAAGAAAACTAAAGATATTTGTATTCAATACTCAAAGTTTCCTGCTATTTTAGAAGGATATACTGACGCAGGTTGGATATCGAGTTTGGGAGACAACAAATCCACCACTGGTTGGGTGTTTACCTTGGGAGGAGGTGCAATTTCTTGGAAATCTAAGAAACAAACTTGCATAACACATTCAACCATGGAATCAGAATTTGTTGCATTAGCAGAAGCAGGAAAAGAAGCTGAGTGGCTAAGGGATTTTCTTTTAGAAATTCCATTGATCTCAAAAGGTGTGAGTTCAATTTCAATTTACTGTGATAGTCAAGCTACTCTAGCTCGAGCATATAGCAATATATACAATGGAAAGTCAAGACACGTAAGTCTTCGACATGATTATGTGACAAAATTAATTAAAGATGGAATTATCTCTCTCACATTTGTGAAGTCAAAAAGTAATTTAGCTGATCCATTTACTAAACCTCTTACAAGGGAGTTGGTGAAAACAACTTTGAGTTCAATTGGATTAAAACTCCTTAATTAGATGAACCAATAATGGCAACCCTACCCGACACTTTTAAATCAATAGTTATGGGTTCAAAGGGTAACAACAAGTTATTGATACGTGGATGTTTCAGTACTTAAGTAAGAGATATACTAGTACTGGTTGTCACAGATTAAAGGGTTGAGTTCTTATACTCTTAATGAAGTTCAGTTCAAGGAACAAGTGTCTCAAATGTGACAAAGACACTGAAAGAACTTCACCTATATGAACATAGAAGTGGTGCCGCTTCGATTGAGATATGGAGTTACTCTCATAAATGTTCATGAATTTTGGATAGCACATGGCCATAAAAATGCTAAGCATGTTGAGTGGAAAGCAGGAATGAAATGTTTATGTGTATAATGTCACCGATGTTATCACAAGAGATAACATGTTCAAAGCTATTATGCTTCATGGGATTTCGATTTCGTCTTGTGACATTATACTAAGGTAATGTTCAAATCGAAAGATACATTACTCTATGTGTGAACATAACTTGATCTTTGTGTCCTAATTTATATTTAAACAAGTGGGGGATTGTTGGGATTTTGTTTTAAATATAATTATTATTTTAAATTTAAAAATTAAAAATTAAATGAAAGGATGTGTCTTTTATTAAAGGGTGTGTTGGTTATTAAATATTTTTTCTATAAAAGCAAAACAAACGTTACTTTGCAGATACAACTTTTCTTTCTCTGCAAAGTAACTCTTTCTTCTTCTCAAACCTTCTGAAAATAATTCTTCTTCTCCAATTCCAAAAGATCAAGTTCTAAGTTTTTGCTTTCGTATAGAATTTCTTCACTATTTGCTTAGTGAAGAAATTCAAAGGCTTGTCATATCCACTAAAACTATTTGCATAAATCTCATAGCAATCTCGCAGAGGAGAGAGAGCAAATATCGTTTTTAGGAAAGCGTTTCGCACGTGTTTCAAACCTCCAATTCAGTGTTCTTTATTCATAATTTCCAACACTTTGTTATGATATACTAGCAATATATATAGTCCTCTCCAAGGAGCGCATATTTCACAGTTCAAATCACAACATTCCAGGCGATTTTATTTGGTAATTTAAGAAATTAAGACCACTCACAGAAAATAATATACCTGATTGATAAATGTCAAATGGTTCAACTTGCTAACCAAATTTTGCAATTTCTAAAGGGCTTCACTCTTGCAATATCTAAAGGAGATCCTAAGCACTGAAGTCCAGTTGTATGCTCTGAAGATGCAATTAGCTTCATCGTTTTGCTGAATATCACATATCAGTGTCTTCAATATATAGCTTCACTAAATCGACTATATAAACTAAATAGTAAATTAAATGACTAAGATAAACATGAATGCAAGAATCAGAATTTTGAGACGCTGATATTTATACTAGATATATTTTAAGATTTATACACATGATATACCAAGTTTAATCGGGTAAATATGGGTTCACCCAGGGGCGGATCTATAGCCCATTGAGGGTGTTCACCCGAACACCCTCGGCAAAAAATTACACAGTGTATATAAGGTATTTTTATATGTTTTATGTACATATATAGATTTTGAATACCCTGAACAGAAGAGTAGGAGTTGGTTCAGTGGTTTAGGGGTTCAAAATTCACAGTGTGAGATTTCAAGTTCAAGCCTAGGGCACTACATTTTTTTTTTTCGAACCCCCTCAGAAAATATCCTAAATCCACCACTGAGTTACTTTTTTTTAACACCTAAATTCGCCCCCGGATACACTATATCAATCTTGTTTTCCTTGAGCACAAACAACATCGCCAATGTGTGATTTTATTTTTCAATAACCAAGAACGACTAACTAAGACATATTAGAGCTATGTAATAGGGGACTCTCCGAGAGGAATTGAAATTATAGTCCAATTATGCAGACCACATGCCGCCAAGAAAGTAGTCCCTTGTCTTATCCTTATCCTCTTTGTCACCTCCCTAAAAATGTTTTTAAAATAACAACTCTTTAGTTATATAATGCAAGTATTTCCAAGTCTATCAGATCACATAATTAGCAGCTAGCTAACTATGGATTCATCAAGAATCACTCTCCGTCCATATAGATCAACGGACGTTGATGATCTACTCTCATGGGCATCCGATGATCGCGTAACTCGCTCCATCCATTTCAATACATTGACTTCAAAAGAAGATGCGTTGACCTTCATCGACAAGTCCTCCATTCCTTGGCGTCGATCCATATGCATCGATGATCGTTCGATTGGGATCATGGTGGCACGGCCTGGATCAGGCGATGACAGGTAGAAGTGTCAAATTGACGGGTCAAAATGGACTGAATTAATAAAGCGGGTTAAAATGAACTGAAATGGGCTAAAGGGGGGTCAAAACCCAATACGCCCAATTCTTATCAAGTTTTAATTGTTTTATGTGCTCTTATAATATTTTAGTACTTCATAAAATTATCATTTTTTTTATTTGACTTTATATAACATACAAAAATTTAAAAATGGTATTTTTTAAAATATTTTGACAAGATTATTCATGAATCAATTTGGACTACGTACCAGTCCAAATTTGATGGGCTGAATTAATAAATGGCGGGTGAATGACCGGCCTAAACTTGGGTGGGTTATGATTTCATGGGCTAATTTTGTCACATCTAATAACAGGTGTCGAGCGGAGATAGGATATGCTTTAGCTGCTGAGTATTGGGGACAAGGGATTACACCTATGGCTGTGAAGATGGCAATTCCTCTAGTTTTTAAGGAGTTTCCTGAAATAGTAAGGTTGCAAGCATTATCTGATGCTGAGAATAAGGCATCACATAGGGTGTTGGAAAAGGCTGGGTTTATTAAGGAGGGTATGTTTAGAAAGTATTTTTACTTTAAAGGTGAAATTAAGGATGTTGTACTTTATAGTTTTCTTTCCACTGACTCTATACCTACATAAAATTTGAAGATCTGTGCTTTCAACATCATCTTCTTGAGCCTTATTTATTCACATACAAGTCTGTTGTACTTTAAAAAAATAAAATTGTACATGACTTTAATGAAAAATGGGGAGTATATGCAAAACCCCAATTGAAAGTTATTTGTGACTATCTTCAACCGCAATTTGCGATTTTGTTGACCGATTTGTTATTTATATGATTTTCCCCAATTGGATTGATCCATATTGATTTTTCTTAATTCTTCAACAAATTGGCTGCAGAAGCTAGAATTATACTTGTGTGGTGTATACATGTGCTAGAATGGCTTTTAGACCCTTTTGGTTGAGAATTTAAATTTATACGGGTTAAGATTAGTTGTGTTAATAAATGAGTGGGTCAAATAAATAGAGAATTTTTATCCCTACATAAAAATAAATCTAATTATCATTCATTTAGTTATCTAACAAAACTATATTTATCAATTATATATAAAGTAAAAGATTAGACTCTGATCTTTTCCATTTTAGGCAATAACTTAAGCTCAAAGGTACAGATCTCGGTCTCAAAAATCCCAACAACTAGATCTCGAATAAATCAAAGTTCAAATCGGTTTTAAACCACAGAATTTCAAGCCCATTTTATTTTTTACTCCTAACACCAACAAATTCTTGAATACGAGTCATATGAATCAAAACAAAGAACTCAAACTCAAAATATTTGACGTTGAATTTGAAAATTTTAAAATTTATTAGAAAGCTCAATTGATAGCAATTAAAAGGTTTTGAAGCTTTGAACAGGATAACTGGATTTTGCAAAATAATTATTCGTTTTAATTGGATGTTATTGCAAACGTTGCAAACGTTTGGAAATATACCTTGGAGTTTATATCTCAATTTTGGAGGACTTTGATAAAGACGGATTTTGGTTGAAATTTCAAATTGAAACTCGAAGAGAAAAACATAAATAAGGTGTATATAGTGTTGGGAAGAAATAAACAATAAACAAATTGCACGACGAGGTAACAGCGGAAGAAATACCCAAGTCAAAACTTCCCACACTATTTGAACCAAGAGAAGACAATAAACACTAGCACAAATGAAAATCCGAGCAGCAGCTATACCGACAATAAAATAGCAAAGCAAGCAAAAATAAATCGAATGGAAGAGACATCAAATTTATGTGGTACCCCTTCAAGGTGAAGAGAAAACATCCACGGGACCTTCGGCCCACAAAAGCTCCACCAAAATCAACAAGAGTTACAACAATGTTCTCCAAATGGCTACAACAACAAAGTCAAGCACGGAGCAACAATACATAAAAGATAGCACCAAAACTAGTGAAGGAAAGGAGAGAAATCACCCCCAAAACCGAGCTACTGTTCGTACTCGAAAACTGAAGATTCAGACCACAAAATCCGATCTCCACCGTTGAAATAGAATAACCAGATGTTTAGAACCCCCAATTCAAATCTCAGCACGATCCAACGGTTAACGAATCGGAAAACGCAATTTAAAATGGACTGTTGTAGCAGAACAATTTCTGGACGAAAATTTGCTTTCTCTCTCACATTTTTCTCTCTATATGGCTGCTATGAATTCACTCTTGTGTTCTAAAAATAAGACCTAAATTTATTCTATATATAGAGGAATTTTTTGGGCAAAAGCGGTCTGGTCCAAATTGGATTGGGTTTATTAATCCAATTCCACATAGGAAGGGAAACCCCAAAACCTAACAATTCTCCCCCTCCCTACTATGTGGATCAAACCGCCATTCCTGCGATCAAGTAACACTCTTCAAACTTCTCTCTTGGCAAAGATTTAGTCAACATATCCGAATCATTATCATCGGTGTGAATTTTCTCAAGTTCAAGCAACTTAGAATCCAACACATCTCTAATCCAATGGTATCTCACATCAATATGTTTCGACCTACCATGAAATGTAGAGTTCTTGCCAAGATAAATAGCACTTTGACTGTCACAATAAAGCACATACCTCTCTTGAGCAAAGCCAAGTTCCTCCATAAATCTCTTCATCCAGAGCAACTCTTTACAAGCTTCAACGGCAGCTATAAGCTCAGCTTCTGTAGTAGATAGAGCAACACATTTTTGCAACCTAGATTGCCAAGACACAGCTCCCCGTGCATAAGTAATCAAGTAGCCTAAAGTAGACTTACGAGTATCAACATCAACGGCCATATCTGAATCAGTGTAACCACAAAGAATAGGCTTTCCTGTCCCAAAACACAAACCCAGACTAGAAGTGCCACAAAGATGTCTCATAATCCACTTCACAACATTCCAATGCTCTCTTCCCGGATTAGAAAGAAAACAGCTGACAACACCAACCGCATGAGCAATATCAGGTCTTGTATAAATCATCGCATACATCAGACTGCCAACGGCTGAAGCATATGGAACTTTCTTCATATCTTTCTTCTCACCATCACTGGAAGGACACTGCTTCGTGCTCAATTTGAAGTGCATAGCTAAAGGTGTTTTGAAAACCTTAGCTTTATCCATGTTGAACCTGCGAAGTACTTTCTGAATGTACTTTTCTTGTGATAACCACAACTTTTTGGCCTTTCTATCACGAACAATCTGCATGCCAAGAATATGCCTTGCTGGTCCCAAGTCTTTCATAGCAAAAGACTTATTCAACTCTTGCTTCAACTTCTGAATTCTACAAGCATTCTGACCAACAACAAGTATGTCATCAGCATAAAGCAATAGAATGATAAAGTCACCATCAGAGAATTTTTGCACAAAAACACAATGATCTGAAGAAGTCTTCTTGAAGCCCTATTGACTCATAAAAGAACCAAACTTCTTGTACCACTGCTTGGGAGCTTGTTCTAAACCATACAAGCTCTTCTTCAATTTGCAAACATAATTCTCTTTACCCTTGACTTCAAAACCTTCTGTCTACTCCATATAAATTTCTTCATCTAAGTCACCATGGAGAAAAACAGTTTTAACATCCATTTGCTCAACCTCTAAATCTAGACTTGCAGCCAAACCCAGAACAACCCGAATGGATGACATCTTCACAACTAGAGAAAAGATTTCATCAAAATCAACTCTCTTCTTCTGATTAAAGCCCTTGACAACCAATCTTGCCTTGTATCGTGGAACCGGGTTACCATCTTCATGTTTCACCCTAAAAATTCACCTATTTTTCAAAGTTTTTCTATCTCTAGGAAGCTTAACCAGATCAAATGTATGATTAGCATGCAAGGATTTAATCTCATCTTGCATAACATCAAACCAACTTTTTTTTTCTTCACTATCCATGGCCTCATCAAAACTTTCAGGTTCTCCTCCATCAGTCAAGAGTACAAACTCATTGGGAGAATAGCGAGATGAAGGTACTTTCTCTCTAATAGATCTTCTGCGAGAACTCTCTGGAGCATCAATAGCAGCTGGTTGCTGGCCAACCACATCATCTTCCACTGGAGCATCAACAACATCATGCTAGTCATTCTGAACATGATCACTATCTTCATTATCAACTTGATCTTCATTATTTTGAAGATTTTCTTCAGGTGAAATAGTCACAGGAACTAGATCAACATCAACTAAGCTCTCATTGCTTTGAGAATCAACCTTATCAGCTTTGTCAAAATCTTCAATTGTCTGGTCTTCAAAGAACACAACATCACGACTTCTAATAATTTTCTTCTCAACTGGATCATAGAAACGATAGCCAAATTCGTCTTGACCATAACCACTGGAGATACACTGCCTAGTTTTAACTTCCAGCTTTGACCTCTCATCCTTAGGAACATGCGCAAAGCCCTTATACCCGAAGACTCTCAGATAAGCATAAGAGACATCCTTACCAAACCAAATTCTGTCAGGGACATCACCATCCAAAGCAATATTAGGAGATAAATTGATAACATAAGCAGCAGTATTAAGTGCTTCTGCCCAAAATGAATCTGGCAACTTAGCATCTGAAAGAAAACATCTAACCCTCTCTGCTAAACCATTTAACTGAGGAGTCTTTGGAGGAGTTTTCTGATGCCGAATACCCTGCTGTCTATAATAATTATCAAAAGGACCAATATATTCACCACCATTGTCTGAGCGGATGCATTTTAGTTTCTTCTCTGTCCGTCTCTCAACCAAGGCTTGAAAAGTCTTGAACGCATCAAGTATTTGATCCTTAGACTTCAAAAGAAATACCCAGAGTTTGCGAGAGTGATCATCAATAAAAGTCACAAAGTAAAGTGCACCACCACGAGAGCTTACTTTAAAAGGACCACATAAATCAAAATGTTCCAACTCCAGCAAATCAAGCTTTCTTGAAGGTGAATGACTTTAAAAGGAAACTCTTTTCTATTTCCGGCTAAGCAGTGAACACATCTCTTTAACTTTGCTTGTTTCACTCCAGAAAGCAAATTCTTCTTAGCCAAGTTATCAATCCCCTTCTCGCTCATATGACTCAGCCTTTTATGCCATAACTCTAATGAAGTATCATTCTCCACCAAATTTATTGAGTCACCACAAATGGAGCCCTGAAATAAGTACAAGTCAGCTATCTTGTTATCTCAAGCCACAATCATTGAACCTCTAAGAAGCTTCCACTGGCCACCACCAACGGTTTGATCATAACCCTCATCATCAAGCTTTCCTACAGAAATTAAATTCAGACGAACATCTGGAGCATGCTTGACATTGTTAGGAACCAACCTTGAATCGTTCTTACTTTTCAAGCAAATTATGCCAATGCCAAGTACCTCAACCTCACTATTATTGCCCATTCGTAAATTTTCAAAATTTCCCGGAGTATAAGAAGAAAATAATTCCTTCTTTGGCGTGACATGAAAAGTAGCACCTGAATCCACAAACCAAGTAGACTCATCACAAACAAGATTGATATCATTTTTACCACAAGCAACAAGAAGATCATTTTCAGCAACAATAGCAACACATTTTTCATTATCTCCATCTTTCTTTTGCTTTTTCTGGTCTCTCTTAAACTTGTAGCAATGTTTCTTGATGTGCCCTTTCAAGTGACAATAGTCACATGTAAGATTCTTGTACCTGGAGGATCTTGACTTGCTTCTACTTTTGCCTCTGTCATTCTGAGCTCTGAAGTTACTTCTCCCTGTCTTCAGTAACTAAAACATCATTCAAATAGACGATCAACACAATCAAATACAACCACAAGCTCTGATACCACTTTGTTGGGAAGAAACAAGCAATAACCAAATTGCACGACGAGGTAACAACGGAAGAAATATCCAAGTCAAAACTTCTCACACTATTTGAACCAAGAGAAGACAATAAACACTAGCACAAATGGAAATCTGGGCAGCAGCTATACCAACAATAAAATAGCAAAGCAACCAAAAATAAATCGAATGGAAGAGACATCAAATTTACGTGGTAAAACCCCTTCAAGGTGAAGAGGAAACATCCACAGGACCTCTGGCCCACAAAAGCTCCACTAAAATCAACAAGAGCTACAACAATGTTCTCCAAATGGCTACAACATCAAAACCAAACACGGAGCAACAATACATAAAATATAACACTAAAACTAGTGAAGAAAAGAGAGCAATCACCCCAAAATCGAGCTATTGTTCGTACTCGAAAACTAGAGCTACGGACCACAAGATAGCAAGACAAGTTGTGAGGATAAGTGAACATATAGAGAAAGGAAAAAGACACGGGTAGTAGTATTTATAAATCATGAAAATGGATAAATGATAGGACAAGGGAGTTATGGACGTTACAAGTTAATAGAGTATCAGAGACGTCCCATAAAATTTTGGAAGGTACAAACCATGGGAAGTACGTAACAACGAAATAAAGGATGAATTACGATCTCGTAAGTCGTAATCGGGAAGGACAACCTTGGAACCCAAGGAAACGGCTATTGTCAAGTATGATCAATGATAAATATCATGTATGGAGAGTTTCGAAAGATTCCCGGACCAAGCAAAGCGGAGAAAATAAGTTTGTCAAAAATTTGAAAAAAAAGTTGGCAGAATTTTGGGTCAATTTTGGAGGGGCATGTCTCCGGGTATATAAGGAGTTTTATGGCGTTTCAAAAGAATAAAATGAAGTTCTTCGAGTCTAGTTTCCAACGCAACAAACCGTTCTTCAATGCGACATCAGAGCAGGGAGTTATGGACGTTACAAGTTAGGCGGACGGAGTAGAAAAATGCTGCTACAGTACCCGGGTGCTACAGTAACCCGACCCAACACACACCTATAAATACCCCTCTAACCCATTAATTTTTATCATTTTCACCATCTTCTCATCCTTCATATTTCTAAAGAATTCTTGAGAACTCTTGAGGGTTCTATAACCTTCTATAACTCTCCATAAATTTCCATAAACTTCCATAATACTCCATAATCCTCCATAATCTTCCACAACCTTTCCATATCATCAAGAGAGAATATCGACATCAAAATCTCAAAGAAAATTCATGGAAGATGATTGTTCTTGTTTCTCTTCAAGGTGGTGATTAACTTAGTCTTGGAAAGGGGTGAATAAAGTGACGTTCTTCCACTATAAGGTATGTTTTTCCTACTATTATTTACATGATTGAGATGATGTAAAGATTTAGCAATTTTTAAAAGGAAAGAATCACAGGAGAAAAGTCATAAAGAGTTGAATTGAAGTTGATGGCCATGAGGAGAGTCTGAAAGAGAATTTTGGATTAATTTGAGATTAAATTGAATATAATTCTTTGATTATGGTATTAAGGATGTTGTTATTGTTGGTTTGGAAATTGGAGAAACATCGTGTGGGATGTTTTTATAGAATATATTGGTATTGATGTTGTTGGTATTGTTTGGGAGTTGTTTGGGTATTTGGAGGAGGTAACGAATACGGGGGAGATGCTGCCCGAATTTCGACAGATTTTAAAAGGAATTAATTCAAAGACTTAAGATAAGCATATGGCGATAAGAGTAACAGTGGTATGAATTCTCTTGAATGTAGATTTACGAGCTTTGGAAGGATAAGCGTTAAGTAATAGGAGACCAAAAGGGTATGTTAAGGCTAGCCCCTTTCTTTCAAAAGGTATGATTCCTATGTTATGATTTCATAGATGTTTTCATAACCTTCTTACTTCCAAAAGTTAGAAGTTCCTGATTCCTAAAAGCTTCTTATGGTACTAAAGATGAGATATTTTCTATGATAATGATGATGATTTTAATTCTAGAAATTCCAAAGCTCATGATTTTAATGCTATTATGAGATCATTGAGTTTATGTCATGATTTCCTTGATTCTACCCACTGTTGTTGATCTCATCTTATGTTACTTATTCCTTCAAGATGAAATATAGCGATAATGATTGCTCCATAATATAAATCGAAGGTTACCGACCTTACGTCACTTCGATAAAGTTGTAGCCTTCATATGAGCTTTCATGCATGCTATTTATATTATGTATATGTATACATTATATTATGGATCGGGCCGTACGTTCCTCAACACTAACATATATGGATCGGGCTGCACGTTCCGCAACACTAACATATATGGATTGGGCCGTACGTTCCTTGGCACTAACATATATGGATCGGGCTGTACGTTCCGCAGCACTAACATTTATGGATCGAGCTGCACGTTACACAACACTATTATGGTATACAAGTATGAGAATGGTTTTTATGAAAAGACTAAGCATGTATGATATTCGCCCTAAGAGGCAATCAGACATACAGGTTATTCTTATCTCATATTATGTTCTATATTTCTTATTATGCTGTTATTCATCTCTTACATACTCAGTACATTATTCGTACTGACGTCCTTTCTTGTGGACGCTGCGTTTATGCCCACTGGTAGACAGGTAAACGGATTTGACCCGTAGGTGATTTATCTGCGGATTCTCAGGAGCACTCCACTGACTTCAGAGCTGCAGTCTATTGGTATTGGTCCTTATGGTCACTTATATTCTATGTAGAGGCTCGCAAACATGTGTATATAGTTAGACATTTCATAAACCTACCGGTTCATATCATTGTATGACATTTTAGTAGCCTTGCCGGCTGGTGATGATGGACATACTTGTTGAAGATTATAAAGAGATGTGCTGTTATATTGTGATATATGTCCTTACAGATTATGATATCCAGGAACTATGTTTATGGTCCACCCAGAAATGTTTATGAGATGTATGTTTAGAGGTGCTCGGTGTGTTAGCTCCGGGTGCCCGTCATGGCCCTCTGATTGGGTCGTGACAATGTGTCTGAAGTTAGACTTTGACAAGATAATTCTCGACACCATATGTTTAAAGTTGTCTGAAGTGGTACACGTACAAAAAGTTTTAAAAAGCAGGTATAAGTTAAATGATAGCGTCAAAATCGAAAACCCTTGCACTTCGACAGAAATGAACTAAGGAATGGGTCATAACCCAACTCGTCCAATTTTTACTAAATTTTAAATTCTTTGTTTGTTTACTTATAACCTCTTTAATTATCAAATAAAACTTTTTCCTTTTATTATGACTATATATAATAAATCAAACAAAAAATATCATTTCAAAAATATTTTGACAAAGTTTTTCGTTTGTCAATTTGGGTCATATCAATCCAATTTTTAGATGGACTGAATTGACCAGGTAAAAATGAACTGACTTAATTACTAAGCGGATCATTAATCCGTCCAAACCTGAGTGGGTTGTACGGATCATGATTTTATGGACTAAATTTACCACCCTTAGTTGAGATAAATGTTTCCAAAATCTCTTCCAAGCAGGGGCGAATGCAATTACATAACTGCGGGTTAATTTGAACCTAAAACTTTCAATGCAAAACATAGTTTTATGTGTAAAACTGTATTAAAATTGCAGCAAAGAGAATGTCTAGACTTATAATTTGTAAAATATTAAATAAAAGTAAAAGTTAAATCCATAAAAACATTGTAGATCCAACTATCTTTAAGAAACCAAAAGCCAAAGGACTAAAGCCTACCAGAATCTTACACTAGAACTGGAACAAGGGTCCACCAAATCAATGTTCGTACCTTGGAACGTGTATAAGTTAACGGCTTATTTTTTATTTTTTTCATTCGATGTCTGATATTTGTATTGGGGCCTGATTAAATTCACATTTATGCCGGTAATCCTACATTGGAGGGCAAAGCACTCCCTAACAATGGTGACTCCGTACCCAAGGGTTAACGACTTATTTCAAGAATGACCATCATCGGTTAAAGTTATAAGTGGTACTAGTAGTACTTTAAAGTTTAAATGCCCCAAATCTTTAAACAACGCAAACTTTAGACTGCCTCAACCTTCAATTCTTTTGTCTGATTTTGACGTGGTACAAAATGTAAAAAATTAAAGAAGAGTTTTGAGTCTTATAGTCTTAAACTAAAGATATACTGAATGTATTAAAATATTTTTTAATTTTGTGATCTTAAACATGTCATGTGGAAAGTTGTAATTAAAGAGTTATCAGAAAAGGAAAAAAAAATATTTTTAAACGGACTAAAAAGAAAACTAAGACAAACAATTGAAACGGTGAAAATATTATTTTTAAGCACCAACTAATCTTTTTCTCTCATTCTGAAATCCTTCTTTGGAATTAGCAAAGTAGGAAATTTTCTTCTTGAAATCAATAGACTTTCTTAAAGAAATAAAAATGACAAGCCTGAACATGTCAACACCCAAAATCACAATCGTGCTAATTAACAACACTTTAAGATCTGTTTGGAAAATCACCTCATAATTAAAATTGATGTAATTATTAGGATAATAAGTATTCTCTCCGTCTTATTTTAATTATCGTTTTGGGATACAAAACCGCCTCAAAATAATTGTCAATTCGAAATTAAAATTGACAATTGTCTTCAATTATATCCTTAAAGTAAAAATCAATTTACATTTAATAAATTGGGATAACTTAGTAAACTACATCTAGTATTTATTGTATTTCTTAATGATCATAAAAGAGTTAAATCGACAGTAAAAATAACTTTATAATTACACCATATCATTAGTTCTCAACCCCCATCCCCCACCCTTCCCCCAAGAATCGAAAAGTGCATATTCTCTTCCATACTGACCAAATAATTACAAATATATAAAAATTGTGTAATCACACTTAAAACTCATGCAAGGGGAGTAGTAGCTTTTACAAGTAGACCCTTCGAAGAAAGATTTACAAACAATAGAAAAAAAGGTAAGTTTTACCTGTGTTGTTCAGTCAAAAATAATTACATTCGCTAAATATATTATGTGTATTTTATATTAATACACAATATATATATTTATCATTATTTTAATGACTGAATAAACAGTTTAAAATATATATATATATATATATATCATCTTCACTCTGTTGCGACTCAATGTAAAAAAGACACTTTCAATATTTATCCAACGTGTCAGTAATGTCTGTTACTAAAAATCAATTCAAGAAGATTAAAAAAAAAAGTGAAGAAACTATATTTTCGACTACAATATTGTGGAATTTTTATGGGTATAATAAATCTCTTCGAGGATTCTACATAGGAGAAAAAAGGGTATCTTTGAGAAAAATAATTAAGTGAAGGAAAGTAGGGGTGGGTGTTCGGTTATTTGGTTCGGTTTTTTTGAACTTCGGTTCGATTCTTCGATTTTCGTTTTTTCAATAATGTGTTTCGGTTTTTAAAATTTGGTTCTTCGGTATTTATTTGGATGAAGCAACTATAGTACAAAATTACAAATAAAATACAATAGCAATTGTGTTCTGAAATTACAGAAGTCCACACACAAATAGCAAATCAAGATTAACATAATTTAATTTCTCCTCTACCTTCCCATATTGCATCCATCAACTTTTAAGCAAAATACCTTTACAGTCTCACCATATGCAGCCCTTGAAATTGAAAATTAAGAGGCAACATATTAAACTTGTTAAGTTGTTATCACATCTTAACATCAAGAAAAAAGATTGATTTTAAATAAGAGTTCTCACGAGAATAATTAGTACACTAGCTGCAAGAAAGCAAAGTGAACACTGATAACCAAATAGGAAAGAAGATGTTATAACCATCTCAAATAGGAAAGAGAACTGAAAGTGTAAAGGGAATTTGGGAATGGGCTTGGGTTGTAGTGGATCTATAAAAGGAATTTAGGAATGAATTGGATTGGGCCGAGACCGAGAGTGTAGCTGAGTGCCTTATTTTGTACTTTATGTTGTAAAATTCGGTTCGGTGCACTGAAAAACTGGTACCATAAAATCGAAAACCAAACCGAACATTGAATTTTAGAAAAAATAGAACTGAAACAAAATCGAAGAACCCAAAAAACCAAAACCTATGAACAGAATTAGTTCGGTTCGGTTCGATTTTTAGTTTTTCGGAACTTATGCCCACGCTAAAGGAAAGGGTTAGGCCGGCGATTGGACAGAAATGCTGGCTTTTCCAGGGGATAAAATGATTGATTTGCGAGAATTTGCAGAGACGAAAGAAAAAGAAAAAAATTAAGGATGAAATAGAAAGATTAGTGAAACGAAAAATAAAAATGAGGAAAATTGGAAAGCAGCCAAAGTGACGTGCCCTCCACAATAGTACTTAATTATTTTTTATTGTATATATACAATCACAAGATTTACAGGCTTTTTCATCTATTATGCGCATTTTTTATTTATTTTAAATCTTATGATACTAAATTAAAAATGTGTGATGTGCTAAAATATTTTTTGAATTTTATGATCTTAAATATGTATGAGATCTTAGAATAAGTAATTACATCAAAAATATATAAAAAAAAAAATGTGATTCTACTAATTCTTTTGGCATACGTGTTGCGTGCATACGTTGTATCAATGAGTACGCTTTTTTAATTCAGTGATTATTTTATTTCAGGTTTAATAGTATAGCTTTTCATTTAAAGATTATCGATTCTTATATTGTATGTAACACTATTGCGACATTACCTTTATATCGCACTTCATATGAGATGGCAATCTTGAAATTAAACAATAAAATGATGCATTCGTTATTTCAAAGCTTTTCTCCTAATTTTCTTTTTAAGAAATGCAATACTAAAATTGGAATGAACATAGGTAAATACTGAAAATTTTCAAATAAGAAAGAATTTAATAAATGAATTCTTTTTGCATTATCTAACTTTACAATCTGAAAAAGGAAAGAAACAGATGCACGCAGTCCATCCGCAAACACTTCATCGCCGTAGAGTTAAATAAAAAAAGAGAGTACATAATGCCAGTAAAAAAAGTTTTAAAATCCTATTAAATAAACTACATATTGCCATAAAACAACAAACAATTAGGATGTGTTTTTTAATCTAAACACAAAAACCGGCATTTATGTGTCTTATTAGTACTCTGAATTTTGTAAACGTAAAAGATAAAGATAAAGAATGCTTCAGTCTAGGTATTTATAAATTGAAAAGGTCACTCGAGTCTCTATAAATTATAATAAGACTCAATACAGGATTTGGAATTATTGGAGCATGGGTAGTTTCTCCTCATAAAAAATACTCATTTGAGATTTTCTTCTCATGGATTTTAGGTCTAATAGTCTGTTTGGCCAAGCTTATAAAAATAACTTATTTTAAAAAATACTTTTTTTAAAAGTATTTTTAAAAAAAGTACTTTTGGCTAATAAAAGCAGTTTGTGTTTGGCCAATTAATTTAAAAAGTACTTTTGAAAAGAAATTAATGTTTGATCAAGCTTTTAAAAAGTGCTTCTAAATGTATTTTCTCAAAAGTACTTTTCAAAAAGTGTTTTTGGGCAAAAACTATTTTTTTTAGCTTCTGAAAAACTGCTTCTGCTACTCCCCCAAAGCACTTATTTTCTCCCAAAGACTTGGCCAAATACCTCACTTTTTTTTTTATAATAAGCACTTATTGAAAAAATAAATACTTTTGAAGGAAAAATAAACTTAGCCAAACAGGCTATAAACTTGTATAATCTAATAATTTTCCATTAGTCTGACTATGAGTGAACTTCAATTGGGGACTCACAAGAAGTATGAGAATTTTCTTACCCGTGAACTTTATTGGGGAATAATGCATGTATTCAAACTGTATTGATTTTCACAATTAACCTCATTTGTTTACACCTAATGCAGAACTTAATCTATATTATTCAAATCTCATTCATCAATTATTTTTTTCAAGTCTGAATCTTAATCACCGCTATTGCTATTACCCACCTGTATCAACTGTTATCGTCGTCCAGAGGCGGATCTAGAATTCCAAATTTATGGATTCCCGATCTCAAACTAAAAAGAAAAAGATAGAGCATAATTTTTTTTTTCTGAAACAAAAGCAAAATACAAAATGCCAAAAAAAAGGACAAATAAACAAACAAGTTAATTATGGTGTCCAAGAGATTCGAACCCTTGTCAAGGAGCACAACAACACTTAGTTGGGTTCACTTTCCTGTTGAATGAAAAGACGACTTTTAGATTGGATTCCCACCTAAGAATTTCATATGAATTGAAGTTTTGTGCACAAATTCTTTTACGCCATCAGGCAAATTTACCTACTATTGCAGGTTACCCATACTTTTCATACTATTTCTTTTTCCTTTTCCAAAAGTTAAATGCTGAAGTGCACTTGTCTCTCTCCTTCAAAGCCTTATCTAATTCTCTCTCTCCTCCAAACCGTCACTCCACGGTCTCTTTAGTTGATGGTCTTTCTAATCCCATATTACTATAACCTTCTTGTTATAAACTGCTTGTACATATTGTTCGCTTTGGCGCACCTCACGGCTTTAAAACGCGTATACGAAGGAGGAGGGCCACCAGGCACCATTAGCTCACTTGTATAAACTATACGCTTTGGGAACTTCTGGCCCCGCACGGCTTTCAAACGCGTATGCGAAGGAGGAGGGCCACCAGGCACCATTAGCTCACTTGTATAAACTGTCCGCTTTGGGAACTTCTGGCCCCTCACGGTTTTCAAACGCGTATACAAGTAAAGGCTTCAGGCCCAGCTTATAAGCACGCACACAATCCCGTGTGCGAGCGATGTGGGAACTTCAAGTTCACAACACACCCTCCCATCGCGAGCATCGTGCTGATAACGTGTTATAAAATAAAACTATGAAGTAAATACACAGAAGAAATATGTAGAGAGAATATGTAGAGAGATATCAGATTATATTACTTCTGCTCTTTTAACATTGCATGTGTGCATCCTATTTATAGGAGCAACATACAAAGGAGATATTTTGGGATATTTGTGATATTTGGGATATTTCCAAATTAATGGATATCCACTAGTTGGATATTTATAACACTCCCCCTTGGATGTCCATTAATAGATGATGTACCTCGTTAAAACCTTATTAAAAAAAAAACCCGTGGGAAAAAGTCCTAATGAAGGAAAAAGAGTGCACATATCTAGAAATACGTTTTGAGAGCTGCCTCATTAAAAACCTTACCAAGAAAACCCAATGGGACAAAACTTGGTTAAGGAAAAAAGAGTACAACGCGTATTTCACTCCCCCTGACGAAGACCAAGATTCAGATGTCGGAGTCTTCGCATTCCAATCTTGAATATCATCTTCTCAAGAGTTGAAGTTGACAAAGATTTAGTGAACAAATCTGCAGGATTGTCACTTGAACGGATTTGTTGCACATCAATATCACCATTCTTATGGAGATCATGTGTGAAAAATAACTTTGGTGAAATGTGCTTTGTTCTATCTCCTTTTATGAAACCTCCTTTTAATTGAGCTATGCATGCAGCATTATCTTCATATAATACTGTGGGTATTTTTGTATCACACTTCAAGCCACATCTTTCTCTGATGAAATGTATCACTGATCTCAACCACACACATTCTCTACTTGCTTCATGAATAGCGATTATCTCAGCATGATTTGAAGAAGTAGCAACAATGGACTGCTTGGTCGATCGCCATGATATAGCAGTACCTCCGCATGTAAACAGATAGCCCGTTTGAGATCGAGCTTTATGTGGATCAGATAAATAACTTGCATCTGCATAACCAACAAGATCTGTACTACCTTTGTTAGTATAAAACAAACCCATATCGCTAGTTCCCTTCAGATATCGCAATATATGCTTAATCCCGTTCCAATGCCTCCTTGTAGGAGAAGAGCTATATCTTGCTAGCAAATTAACAGAAAATGCTATGTCAGGTCTTGTAGCATTAGCAAGATACATAAGTGCACCTATTGCACTAAGATATGGTACTTCAGGACCAAGTAGCTCTTCATTTTCTTCCTGAGGTCGGAACGGATCTTTGCTCACTTCAAGTGAGCGAACAACCATAGGAGTACTTAAAGGATGCGAATTGTCCATGTAAAACCGATTTAAAACTTTCTCAGTATAGGCAGATTGATGGATAAAGATCCCTTTTGCGAAATGTTCAATTTGCAGACCAAGACAGAGTTTTGTCTTTCCGAGATCTTTCATCTCAAAGTGTTATAAACTGCTTGTACATATTGTCCGCTTTGGCGCACCTCACGGCTTTAAAACGCGTATACGAAGGAGGAGGGCCACCAGGAACCATTAGCTCACTTGTATAAACTGTCCGCTTTGGGAACTTCTGGCCCCTCACGGTTTTACAAACGCGTATACAAGTAAAGGCTTCAGGCCCAGCTTATAAGCACGCACACAATCCCGTGTGCGAGCGATGTGGGAACTTCAAGTTCACAACACACCCCCTCATCGCGAGCATCGTGCTGATAACGTGTTATAAACTGCTTGTACATATTGTCCGCTTTGGCGCACCTCACGGCTTTAAAACGCGTATACGAAGGAGGAGGGCCACCAGGCACCATTAGCTCACTTGTATAAACTGTCCGCTTTTGAGACTTCTGGCTCCTCACGATTTTCAAACGCGTATACAAGTAAAGGCTTCAGACTCAACTTATAAGCACGCACACAATCCCGTGTGCGAGCGATGTGGGAACTTCAAGTTCACAACACTTCTTTATTTTTTTTCTCTTTTGATCCTTAGTCTTGTGATTCATACTTAATGCAATATATGAATTTTAATGTAGATATTTGTGGGTTCAAATGCCTCTCAATTAAAAAGAGGGAAAGATTGAAAATTATTAAAAACATGCTATAGCAAACCCTTAAAGCAGAAGAGGCTCGTGAGGCTCAACAATGGTTGAGGTGGTGAGGAATTCACAATACTTGTGGAGTGCAGGGTTACTTAACTTTTTTTTAAAAATCCTCCTTTCCTTCATTGATAACTTAACTGATTATGATGATTTAGTTCAGAAAATAACCATGTACAACATTAAATTATGTTTTTTATTTTAGGCTGAATACATACACAGCCCTTAAACTTATTCGAATTTTTTATTTTGAGACCTAAATTTAAATTTGTTACTATTAAACACTTGAACGCAAGACAAAGTTAGGGTCGTCCCAACAGTAAAGCAGCCAAAGCACCCGCTTTGGGCCTCATCATTATAGGGGCCCCAAATTTTCTTGTAATAGGTATTACGTGTTATTAAAAGAAAAAGTACAATTGGGAAGTAAAATAGATTTTTGGAAATCTGTCTCCTAACTTTACACGTAAATAGTCCTCTTTCCTTACTTATGTTCAATCATACTCAATCCGTTCACTTTTACTTGTCTTTATTTTCTTTTGTACATGTAAATTTTTACATATCAATGTAAGATAATTTTTTTTTTCATGTTTTACTCTTAGCATTTATTACTTATTTCAAATCATTTTCCCAACTTCAATACAATTATACACTATTTAATAGGAGTATTGTGATAAAATACTTTTCTTAATCATTATTTCTTAAACAGCGTGAAAGTGAAAACGTGATAAGTAAAAATGAACGGAGGGAGTAATTAACACAAGCCCCATTAATTGTATCCGTTATTACTTTTTTTTCTTTCTAATTGTATTCACTTTTACTTTTTTATATTTCAATTTGGTGTTTCTTCATTCTCAAATTACCCAGATTTCAAGTCTTGTTTTTCATTGAAAAGTGTCAATGGCTAGTTCTTTTATTCTTTTCTTAAATTCTAGCGTTGCATCAAGAGTACTCAAGCAGTGAAATAATATCAAGTTTTACATTTGCCGAACCAGGTTTGATTGTGCTATATTTTGTTATTTTCAATTTAAAATTTGTTATTTTATATATTTTTTCTTCATAGTATATATTGTCTTTTTAGTTATTTTTTAGAGTTTAAATATGTCAACTAAGAAAGTATGAAATCCGGATATTTAAAACTCCAAAAAAAAAAAAAGATTGAAACTTTAATATGATCTTAAAATGAAGCCCTCGATAACTTTCAAGAAAAAATAAAAGTCTACAATAAAAAATATGAGAGAATTTATTATAGATGAACAAATTAGTGATATGATTGAGTTAGACAATAATAAAATTCAAGAAGAAGAAGAAGAAGCGATTGGTGAGAAATCTACAGATATCTTCAAGAAAATCAATAGATTAACTATATTATCAACAACGAACTATTGGAAGAAAGAGATTATAAACAAATTTTTAATAATTTTACATTTCAAAAAGCTAAAAATATTAACTTGGAATAAAGTTATATATGAATATTTTTCTTTCACCAAAAAATTTAAAGGGATTTCCACTCTTTGTCCTATTAGAGGCCTCTCGGTGAAGTCTCGTTTTAGGCCACATAAATCATTAAGCCGCCCTTGGACAAAGTGTATCTATTAGACACGTATTTTTCATCACCAAACAAATTGAAGCAAGCGTATATCACTCGCTGCCTAATGGCAAATAAGACCAATAAAGAAAAAACACATCACCGAAATATGCAAAAAAAAAAAAAAAAAAAAGAAAAAGGAAGATCTACCCTTCTTCCTATGATGTATAGTCACATAAAAACTCAAAGGGAAAAGGACCTGATTTACCCCACTACTTTGGGAAAAGGTTCATATTTACCCCCCGTTATACTATCAGCCCATTTATACCCCTACCGTTACAATAGTTGAAACATTTGCCCCTATTCTTAACCCCCATCTCTGATAGTATAACGGGGGGTAAATATGAACATTTTCCCAAAGTAGAGGGGTAAATCAGGCCCTTTTCCCTTTGATTGCCGATTCTTCTATTTTTAGATAACGTTGCAAGTTTCCTAACTAGTTCTGATTTGCTAAAAGAACAATATACACAATAATTTTATGCAAAAGTAAGACATTGCTTCATCCAAAAAAAGATTTTACAATGGACATATTATAACAACAATTTATCCAAACGAGGGCATTACATTACATTCATCCAAACAAAGGCATTTAAAACAACTTTAGGATAATATTTTTCAAATTACACCAAAAACATAAATACTAGTCTCGTAAGGGCAATCACTTCATCATTGGAGCTGTAATCAAACCCACGAAAAGTGCCAATGAAACTATAATTACCATCCACATCTTTGTTACTTTGTCTTTCAAAGTTGACACTTTAATCACTTGAGAATGACTTATAGCCTCTAATGATGAAGTGATTGCCCTTATGAGACTAGCATTTATGTTTTTGGTGTAACTTAAAAAATATTATCCTGAAGTTGTTTTAAATGTCTTTGTTTGGATGAATGTAATGTAATGCCCTCATTTGGATAAATTGTTGTTATAATATGTCCATTGTAAAACCTTCTTTTGGATGAAGCAATGTCTTACTTTTGCATAAAATTATTTCGTATATTGTTCTTTTAGCAAATCAGAACTAGTTAGGAAACCTACAACGTTATCTAAAAATAGAAGAATCGGCAATCAAAGGGAAAAGGGCCTGATTTACCCCTCTACTTTGGGAAAAGGTTCATATTTACCCCCCGTTATACTATTAGGGACGGGGGGTTAAAAATAGGGGCAAATGTTTCAACTATTGTAACGGTAGGGGTATAAATGGGCTGATAGTATAACGGGGGTAAATATAAATCTTTTCCCAAAGTAGAGGGGTAAATCAGGCCCTTTTCCCAAACTCAAAACACAAAGCGTGTAAAATGTTGTAAATGATCTTCATCGTGATTTGTTTTTTTCATAAGAGATCGAGGATAGCTCTGGCCAGAAAATTGACTTGTTAGCAACTGAAAACATTGAATTCGTTTGTCGATTGCAAAGGAATCGAATCACAGTGAACACCATAACTTCATTCGCCATTAAAGTCCTCAGATGCCGCTAAGCTAGAAATTATGGTGCCGCCGTTCTATTTTTTTATAGCCATTCAATTATATTTTTTTTTCCGTCCCCTCTCCTTCTCGCCTATTAATTTTTACGCTTCATCATCAAGCAGTGACTAGAACACATTTGTCGTTTTTTTTAATATAAATGAAAAGGTGTGCCAATTTTTAAGGCTTGAAATCAAGAAGTGAAGAGAACACCGATTAATCTTCAAATGGACTTGGTCTTACAGTTCCTAGAGTTAGTCCCATTTTTTTTTACTTTTCCTTTTTTTTTTACCAAAGTCTGAACATTTAAGAATAGATCATTTACAGGTGCAGGACTTATGACATGGACTACACAGAACAAATTATAGTATTTTGCTCCTTATTTATAGTAACTAATTTTTCTTTAGTTGAAATAAGAATTCTTTGTTTTGGAAAATCCTAAACAAGATTGATTTTAAAAATTATCATTTGGAATCAGAGACCAAATTCATCTATCCAAAAACTTTTTTTTTTTTTTTTTTTTTTTTTTTTTTTACAAAAACTGATGCGATTGATATGATATTTTCCAACGTAGTTTACACCATCATATAAATATTCACAACCATTAGTTCTAGCTTTATATTTCATCATTAGTAGGTAAAAATATAAATTCTTGGCACTTTCGTTGAATGTTTCCACTTTCCAATAGGTGCAGTTACAACAATTAAATTGCAACGCTAATATGTAAATTTACATAATTTGTGCACCAAAAACAAATTATACTATGTTATTACTTGAGATATTAAATATTTGTTAAATTAATGGCTTTATAAGAATTTAATATCTTTACGTATAAGTGTAATAATAATAATAATACTCTCTCTACTTATATTGCTTACATAATAAATCCATTTTATTAGCAATCGGATATCGAATCCATTTCAAAACTTTATTAAGAGGCTTATAATTAATAACTAATCTAGGAACTCCACGTTACTGTTCAACATGTTTATTAACATAAAATGTTGTGCATGACCATGGAGATTTTGAAGATCTTATAAGACCCTTTTGTAAAAGAAAAGAAATCTCATTTTTACATAACTCTAAATATTCAGAATTCATTTGACATGGTCTTGCTTTAGTAGGAATACTATTTTCAAAAAAATATTCTTCATATGGAAGAGTAACAATATGTTTTTTTCTGTTCCAAAAAGCATTAGGATGATCACTACAAATTTGTAATGAAAATTGATTTTTTATAAAATCTATTTTTCCTTGTAATTTAGGATTTTGTAAAATCTCCTCAATATTAAGAGTATAAATTTCTTGTTTTAAAAAATTGACTTGTTGATGTTTATTCATCAACCTATCTTTAATTTCATTTATAATTCTTGAAAATGGTTCAGTTATAAACTGAATACCTTGTAGGGTTCTTGAGGCTTGGGACTTGTTCTCTCTAACTTTAGGGTAATTTTTCGTGACTAGGGGTGTTAGGAAAATAAACCCCAAGCTTAAATATAACTTAAAACGCGAAATCTCAACTTTTGACCCGAAACCCGACATGTTATGCGATGGTCCCGTGCCGCACATGAAGCGCACGACCCCCTGCAGGTCAATATTCAGAGAGGGTGTTTTTGTGCGATTGGCCCGCGACGCGGGGTCATCGCATGCGCCCTCACGCGCCCTGAAAAGTGACGTGTGTCGGTTCTGTGCAGTGTTCGGTAAAATGGACATAACTTCTTGTACAGAGCTCTGTTTGGGCTCCACAATATACCGTTGGAAAGCTATTTCAAAGGGAAAAGTAAGCACCTTTTAAATGTACTGTTGCATATAGAACAACTGATTTGGACACTTTTATATGAGCAAAGAACCTTGGTATCGTGAAGGTAATGTCTTATTTCTTACCTATATCTTTCACAAGTTATACATCATCGATTTTGTATATCTTCTGATTTCTGACAGTACATTGTAAACATGTAAAGCACTAATACTGGGTTTAAGAGAACGACTCCAGTCCATACCCTAACACTGACTACTAAAAGTGCATGTAAGGAAGTTAATGGCAAACGTTAAATCTAGTTGCCAATCTCCCTTCAACGTGAACATTTAGCAACTAATTTTCCTAAAGCAAGAATCTCCTATCATCTATGTATCATTCGCATCGTCTTCATCTACCTCTGGCTTGACAAAGAATTCAATATAAGCAATACGGCTGGGTTGCTGATAGCCAGCAGAATCAACATGCGGGTGTGGCATTGCTGGTTTTGCGACTGATACCAGATGTTGAACTTTGAGCATTCCCCCTCTACCAATGGTCAGCTTACTTCCTCGATTATCCCGGATGACAGTAGTGGGTATGTTTGAGGTTGTAGCTTTGAGAAATTTGTATTTATACCTGTCCATGTCAAGGTCTTGATCAGATTTTACAGTATAGCACAAATGTAAAGCATTTGGCTTTTTACTTCACACTCAAGTCAGGAGAGAAACCTGTGAGAGACTTGACGATCACAATGAAATGCAACCAGAAGATCGGTGTTTGCATAACACATAAAGTCTATCTGCAAAAATGAAATGTAAAAATAGATGAGGTTTAGAGAACATGAGAATCAAATGCTACTGAAATATCAGGTCAAGCCCTACCTGTAAGTCGCCATGACCTTCAACTTAATTGCTAGACGTTTTTGCCCTTCAACATGAGCTTTTCTAAGGCAAAATGTGGTTGGAAAATATTCTGGTCCGTCCAAATGAACTGCGAATTTGCTGCTCATATACGCTTCTTCGAAATAAAAATTTTCAAATAACAATGGTGCTTCTTACGGATGACATGAAGGGTATCTCTTAAAGCTTTAATCCAACATAATAAATTTTCCCCTATCGGTATCGACTTTCAAGACACACTACAACATTTTGTATCTCTAGCTACAAAATACATTGTAGCTAATTATAAAAATTTCCATGGCTAAACACTTTAGCCACAACTATTTGTTCCGTAGCAAAATGTAGCGTAGCTAAAAGTTAGCTACAAACTTTACATGGTCCGTGGCTAAGGAGTAGTACTTATTGCTACGATTTTTTTGTGTTGTAGCTATAAAATAAAAAACCTTTTGCCACAAAAAATATAATTATAGCAATTGATTTTGTTCTTTTGCCACGACAAGTAAAATTTGTAGCTATCTTCATATTGTAGCCACGATATATTGTATTGTAGCAAAATATTTAATTTGTTTGCCACACAAACTTAAATTTGTGGCTATTTTTATAGTCTAATCTTGTGGTAAAAGTACTCATATTTAGCTACGAATAAAAAATTCATAGCTATGATTTGAAGTATTTGCCACAGACATTTTTATATTATAGCTAAAACTCTATACTTTTAGTCATGAAATATATAGAATTATAGCTAAATTGTTTCTTCATTTGCAACGGAAAGTGAAAATTTATATGGAAATTATATATAATTAGCTGCGCATTCAACAATTCCATCACTACAAATTATTGAATTTTCTACAAGCATTGTTAGTAACAAGAATTCTATAATATAGCTAGGAATCCATTTTTTAGATTCCAAACCACGTTCCAAGTTACAGATAATTGAATTTTTTTCAATTTCAAAATAGCTATAATACACAATTATTCTATGACACCATCTTGTTGAGTTCAAAGCTGCATAGTCTTCCTCTTTCTCTCCTTTTACGGTCTTCAACTGCACCTTAGATTGATCTAACACCTGTCTTAGTTTGTCAGTTATATGGTTTAATTCCTCAAAGGTACCTGTTAATAATTGTAAAGCATTTTAGCACTAAGAGTTAGAAACAACTAATTTTTTGTGAGTGTACATAGAATTTCAAATGAAAAAAAGAAGAAGAAGAAGGCTTAGATAGTTCTATTACTAAATATTTTAACAGATTAAAAAGAGCAAATACAAAGCAACAAAATAAGTAAACAAACCTGTACACTTTTTAAATTTCTTAAAAGGATCTTCTCCCCAACATTGTAATGTCGCTTTGTTGTTGCAATCGACGAACTATGGCTCATTCCAACATTATTACAACTTTAAAATCTTCAAAATCCCACTGAATACTAATAACAAATAAGGCATGATATTAATAAAATTGTTAGAATAAGGATTGGACTAAAAACGTAAGTCAAATATGTTTAAGGCGAGATCCAAATATATATATATATATATATATATATATATATATATATATATCTTTTTCGTCGTTCTATAAATTCTCACAAGTTAGTGTGGCGATCTAGGACTTCAACTGATTTGCTTTTGAGTTAGTGGAAAAAAGAAAGTAATTGTTGACAAGGGCATGGGAAAGTGGGGAACTGGGGAAGGGTGCGGCTGGAGGAGGGATTAGGTTTAAGAATTCTCTTCGGCCAATTGGCCATTAATTTGTGTTTTCTTTACCTATTATTATTTGTATACTAGTGTACTTATCCGCGCTTCACGCGGTCATTAAAATTATTAGTAAATTTACGAAATAATTTTTTCAGTTTGTTATAATTTGAGAAGTTAAACGGATTCTCTTACCATGGTAATCTTTTACAGTATTGTTTAGAATTTTAAGCTATTAAGAATGTGATTTGTTTTAATCTTCATGCATATTCTAAACACACATACACACACACACTCCCGGTGTTTGCCCCAATTCAGTGAATGCCGGATATATGTCTTGCGTATACACTTCTTCACACTTAACTATGGTTAAGTGATCATATGAATGTCACTTTGAATTGTCGATTCTTAAAACTAATTATTTAGTGAGGTGTAAACACAAGATGTGGGTAAATATTTACTTATTAACGATCATATCTGTGATGATCATTTAATTAATCTGTTAACTATTGCGCTCGCAATCCCAACACTCCTTTTCAACGGGAAGAGGCTCAAAATATATGATTATATCATTTGATTTTAAATAAAAATGTGGGTACATATGCATATGATCATCGACGTCAATCTTTCATCTTTATTTCATCTCCTGTTTCCTTAATTCTACTTTTAATAAAAAGTATTCATATGTTTGCCTTTAGGCACTGACAATTTCCATGCAAATAATCTGTGAAACACAAAAGAACAATATTAATTTCAATATAGCAATATTGAAATTAATACCCATATATTATAACTAATATAGCAACAATGGAAAAAAATGTTCGTTTCAAAAGCGCACGTACAAAAACTTTGGTACTGGTAAAATAAAAATAAGATGACGCTATGTAGAAGCTTCAAATAAATCTACATTCTCTACCAAAACCTACTTCCTACTTAATAATAACTGAGATGGTTGTAGCAAAATTGCTGAAAAACAATAAAAGCTTTGCGGTGAAGAAAAAAATAAATTTAGTAAAAGGATATACGAAAGCAAACGCTAACCTAACTCAAGAGATATGATTAACTGAACAGTAGTAAGCCAACAATTTAGTTTCAAAATGGTGAGTATGTTTACATATAATTGTGTTCACGATTTAATAATGAAAGACCTCTACAAGTTCTGTAATTAAGTTGAAGGGCCTTTCGCTTTCCAGTTTCCAAAACTGTTACATGCATCAAATGTAATTAACCGAAAAAATATCTTCATCATTCCTTCCAAAAGGAAGATAAAATTAGTAGGAAAAAAAAGGATAAAAGCATAAAGGAAAAAATGATAAATATGAATACCTTAGAGTGAATTGAATGAACGAAGAAAATGAGCGAAAGAAGTCCAAAAAGAGGAATCTTTGGCAAAGAACTATGCCATACCTTTATGCTATTAGCTATAGACCACAATTGATTCTTTTATGTACATATGTTTAACAAAATTTAAGAATTTACATTTGTACATTTAAAATATGCATATATAAGTATCTAGTTTGATTTTTTCTTTTTAAGAAATAAATTATGGTGCTTTTACATTTCTCCTTGTTTAGTCGCAAATAGAGCCAATGACAAAACAAATTGAATTTTATGAATTCTCTTTTACCACTTCTCCCAACATTAACAAATGATTGATTGAGAGCGTTTTCAAATGTCAAAATGCTCTTCGAATTGAAATATATTCTCAAAATTCCGTGGACAGAAATCCCCACCACTTTTATGTGCAATGCATATTGCCCTACTTTAGGCGTAACTTAAGAACTCATTAAAGTAGAGCAGAAAATAGAACTTCATCCTGAGATATAATGTAAATCGCATTACATATAACTTCTATTTTACTCAAAAGCACCGATAACACATACCTTTCTGTAAAACTCACAAAAATACATAATAACAAAAAAAAAAAAAAACTCATAAAAGTAGTTGCTATGTTGGCTGATTTCCGTTTCTTAATCTACTTCCACAAACTGGCAAGTGGTTATTACTTAAACATACTAACTAAATAAACCTAAAAAATATGTTAATAAATCTAACAAATAAACAATTACAGGTGGAGGAGAAAAGTTTGAAACCTTGAATTAGAAAACATAAATAGATATTAAGAATTTAATAAAGAAATAATAAAACTATTGATAGGTTTTGGAGCAGCAATTTCTTACATTGCACTTACACATAACGCCTCGACATTTGATGAAGTGTCTTACGTTATTGTAGCATATGAGTTGTGTGAACTGCTGAATTCAAAGACGCCAGCATAAATATTTAATATATTCATATCTTGCGCCTATAAGAAAACAAAAGGTTATCGTTATTATATTTTTAATGGAAGAAATAGAAATATCTACACGTAAAAGCATTTAGCTAAAAACAAAAAGGCATGAAATCCACTTATAACCATATAAAGGAAGCTGAAGGATAATGTTGTGTGTCTGTGTATATATATAGTCATATAGAGGCGTCCAATGTTTAATGGTAAAACCCTTCAATTCCATTATTGAATGGAGTCTTTCCATTTCCAGATAAATGGGAAGAATTTGTTTATGTTAAAATTCATGCTACGTGGGCTTTAACTTCCTAATGTATTAACCAAAAAAAACGTCCTAATGTAAACCAAACGACTCTTTGAGCTTCTTTCTTCAATTGATGCTTGATTACGCTGCTGTGTGGCTTTATTTTTCTTTATTACTCCATTTAGTTAGTAGAGATTAATTGATGATTGGTAACGTTTTCCAGATTATTTCTTTAGTAGAAATATTGTTGGTTATTAAATAGATTGAATGAGAGGAATAAAAAGAAAAAAAATACCAAAATAAGGAGAAAAAAGATAAATAGGTTTCTTGGCTATAGAGAGGTGCCACATCACCTTGTCTATGCCTAGCTTTATATTATATATAGATTTTTTTTGCTTTCTTTTACTTTCTTATATACAAAACATCTAACGGATGTACATAACAAAAAGAAAATTAGAAAATTACCCACTGCAAAATAATACATAATAAATATGTACTTTACTTTAAGTAAATGGAAAAAGTCAACTATTTATAGAATAAATATTATTCTAAATTGTGTATTCCTTTAAGACTGTTTTATAATCAGATATTCAAATTTAATTAAACATTATTACAAGTTTATCTAAATTGTATTTGAAACTTACAAACAGATACTTTATTTAATATGAATTATGATATACTAGTTAGTTTTCTTATACACTCATATATTAACCATATTTAATTATTATTTTTTAAATATCTTAATAATATCAATAAAACTGTTATAAAACTAAACGTTTCTTTTGTTAGATTTAATTTATTAAAATTAATAAGATAGTAAATGACCATTACAATGAAATTAGTAAAAGACTATAGTTTTTATTATTAGATATAATTTATGTTCTTAAAAAAATTGTATTTCTAAGTTAAATGTAATACTTATTTAATAAGAATTATAATATAATTAGTTTTCTTGTGGACTTAATTATCAACCGTATTAAATTATTAATTTGTGTTTCTTTACCTATTATTATATGTATATTTTTTAGCTTTCTTGTACTTCTTTATATACAAATTCTATAACGAAACTAAACGTATATAACAAAGAAAATTACCTAATGAAAATAATAATTAAAATATATATACTTTACTCTAAGTAAATGGAACAATTCAACTTTTTGTATGACATAACTATTATTTTAAAATATAAATTCCTTTATAGCTTTCTTCATCCTCTATGATATTGTTGATTCTGTTGTATACTCCCCTATTTTAATTCTATTAAATTCTTAATTTATAGTGTTTAGTTAAATTTATGATAATTCTTAGAATAGCATGAATTATGATATACTGGTTAGTTTTCTTATACACTCATTTATTAACCATATTAAATTATTTACTTTAATTTTTGGAAATAAAATTGTAATAATATTGAAAAAGTGTTATAAACTATCAAATAATAGTCACAAGAAATACAAGTGTGTTCATTATACAAATCATATTAAATTTTCATTTGTTAGATTCAGTGTATAATTTAATTTATAATTAATAAGATAGTGTATGCCCATTACAATGTAATTGGTAATAATTGGACCTTACAACTAATACTTATTTAATATATGAGACTTATAATATAATTAAACTTTACTATGACTTAGATATCAACCATAGTATTCTATAATATGAGTTCCATTATAACTTTTTTCGTCTTCTATGATATGTTGATTTTGTTATATACTCCCCTATTTTAATTTTATTAAATTATTAATTTATAATGTTTAGTCGAATATATGATAATTAGTAAAATAGTATTAGATCATAGCTTGAATAACTTTTATATTAATTTAAAATGAATATAATTACCGGTCAATGTAGATAAATACATGTGCGTAGTTGTTTAAGTCTGTTTTGTAGTCAGATATTACAATTTAATTAGATATAATTACAAGTTTATCTAAATCTTATTTGAAACTTACAAACAATACTTTATTTAATAAGAATTAAGATATATTGGTTAGTTTTCTTATACACTCATATATTAACCATATAAAATTATTTACTTTAATTTTTTGAAATAAATCATAATAATATTGAAAAAGTGCTATAAGCTATCAAATAATAGTCACAAAAAATAAAAGAGTGTTCATTATACAAATCATATTACATTTTCATTTGATAGATTTAGTGTATAATTTAATTATGATAATTAATGAGATAGTGCATGCCCATTGCAATGTAATTGGTAAAAGATTATTGTTATTAATTAGATATAATTTATTGTTTTTTAAAATTGTAATCAGAGCTTACAACTAATACTTATTTAAAATTGAATTCTTAGATTACGAAATTACTATAAATACTTATTAAGAACAATTAAGGACCATATACATAATTCTCTGCAACTATCAAAGTCTTCAATATGAATACCTTTTTTCTACAATAAGTGATTAACATAAGAAATTACTCTAAGCTCTTATTTGAAAATAATAAAATAGAAGGTATAAATAAATATTTCAATAACCATCAATTAAAATTTAATTGACATACAAAATTATATAATTAATGTTCAAATAACAAGTTGCAATAAAATAAAATAAAATATGAGGTTGAAGTAATTTTTGAGGTTACAAGTATGTATACAAATGATCTATTATTGAAGATTACTTTTTTCATTTGATTGTTTTTATGTGAATGTTAATTGATTCTCTAATTTATATACAATCATTTTTCTACCTTTTAGGAAAATTCTAAATTATATTTAATTTCTTTTCAAACTTAATATTGGTCGACCAAATCTCATCATGATTTTTGTATAGAGTCGATGCAAGATTTGTTTTTTTTAGTTACGATATTTAGGTCAAAATACTACTATCTCAATGATAACCTCATGTGTATATAAAAAAAATTATGGTTAATTATGGAATTTTATTGTCGTCGCTCTAAATTAATTATTATTCATTTTTTCATAACAAATAATTATAATTATTAACCAGACTATTTTTCACTTTTATCTAAAATATAACTTGAAGGAAAAATATTCATTTAGCCACAAGATTTTGTTTTTTATTTTAATGCGGCTAAAGATTATTATTGCTATAACAATAAATAACTATTAGCTATTCAAATTTAGCACAACAATAAACCTGTAGCTATACATTTTTTCATGACAAATTATTGTAGCTACTAGTAGACTACTGCCACGGATCTTAGTACTTGAAGCGTAAATATATATTTAGCCACAATATTTTGTTTAAAATAATTTTTTGTGGCTAAAATGTTACTATTGCTATGATAAATTTCACTTGCGGCAAAAACAAATGATTAGCTACAAAACTTATTCATAGCAAAATTTTGTAGCTATATCATTTAACTATTGACACAATTATTTATAAGTTGAAGTTAAAATATATAATTAGCCACAACATTTAGTCTCAAAAAACTTATTGTGGCTAAAAGGTTACTATTGCTACACTAACTTCTATCACGTGGCAAAAACTTATAATCAGCTACAAAAGTTTATTGTAGCAATACAGTTGTAGCTATTTAGGTAATTATTTGCCACGATTGTTAGCAATTATAGCAAAAATGACGAATTAGCTTTGTCAATTTAATTTTCGTAGCTAAGAAATTTTACGAATTTGTAGATAGCCATGGAATTCAAAATGTTGTGGCTATTACTAGGTATTAGCCACGATTTTTGAATTCATAGCTAAGATTTCGTAGCTATATATGTGTTATGTTGTAGTGACATATTATGAACTTATATCTCATTCTCTTCTTTTTCTATTTCTGGGAAAATTTGGGCAGAGTTTCCTCTGTACTTCTTACTATCCCAAAACCTGCACGCAGGAAATACTCCTAAGGCTCAGTGTTGTCCGTGCCTGGCCCTACCAAGGCTCAGTGATATCCGTGCCTGGACCTACCACGGCTCAGTGTTCTCCGCACCCAACTGCAGTGGTGCGCGCGCGTCATATATATATATACACATATTCTACCCGGCCATATAAGCTCGACGTTTCATAATAGCCATACATAGGCACATATATACATAAAAGCCCATAAATATCTTTAGCGTCATCACTATTATCATCGTCATCATTATCATCATCACTATTAACATCGTCGTCGTTATCATCACATATATCTCATAAGCTTATCATAACTTTTCATAGAGAATACATTTGAATTTAAAGACAATCTATGAAAATCATATCATATTCGTAGCATGAACTTCGTATAAATATCGTATGATAGACTTTATAATCTCTAGACTTAGGCTCATCATTACCATCATCGTATCTATGGCATATCTCTTACCTTTATCTCATATGGAACCCCCTATGAACATAGTCTCTTAAGGTTTTGAAGGAAGAGTATAATAATGCTATTTAAATAAGACTTGTGGAATAATTTGCACAAAAAAGACACTTCAAATGCTATTTAAAATAAACTATAAATATTGCTATGCTTTAAATAATGATGTTATTTTAAAAATGAGACTTGCAAAATATAATGATTTGCATAGAAATAGAAGCTTTTAAGAGAAGACCTAGCCAATTCAAACTTGAAATAAAATTACATTATATGTAGAAAATCTAGACTTATTTTATAAATAGAATGCAAAAGGTGATAGAGTTTTCTTTCTCTTTTTACTAACTTTGTTTAACTATATTCGGCTCAAAAATATGTATAATTTGATAAATCTTGAAAAATTGTATATAAGATCATATGTTTGAATTCGTATTTGCACATTAATGACATTCTAAATTTCTAAGATATCAAGAATGAGTCATGATTCCCTTTAGCTCAAAATATATAGTCATGCCCAATTATTCTAATGAAGATAAATACTATAGGTATTATAGACAGTTTTAACGTAAATAAAGGAGAATGAAAATTATGGAATTAAAGTCCATAATATCCAGAATCATCAAATCTACCTAGGTGTCATACCCTATAAAAGTAACTAAACAAGACCGGTAGAGTAGATCAACAACCACAGAATCTCCGATCAGAGTAGACACATGAACTGGTATATTGATAACGTCCAAATACACTCCTCAAAGAGAAAGTGTACACGGTCGTATGCAATATATTTACCCAACTATGAGTCGGGGTCGATCCCACAGGGAACAATATGCTAGGCGATTAAGAAAGTAAGGAACTTTCACCAACTACGCTAAAGCCAAACGATAAATAATATTTTGGGTTTTTGAGAAAATTATAACTAATGCGGAAATGTAAAATTACCTAGAAAGCGAGTAAAATGATCAATGGCCACAAGCATGGATAATAGGATATTACACTCAAGTAACGATCCAATGTATTTCACGATTTTACAACTAAGAACGGGTTTATGTCAATAGATAATGATTTCTAAAATCTCATTGAAAGTCTTCCAACCAAATCAATGAATTTCACTCTAAGCTTTTCCAAGCCTTAGAGTGTGATATTAGGCACAATCAATTTAACCTCAAGTAACTATCCTCTTCCGAGCTCAAGTTATTAGATGAGTTTAATGACCCAAATTCTTGTTAATTAATCTTTCCCAACCTAGATTTCCTTTTCCAAGCTCAATCTAAGTAAATGGGTGAGTCCTAGGGTTAGCTAATCCCTTTGGAAACATTCAAGAACGAGATTAATTAAATCAACAAAGACCCACTTCTATAGCAATAAGAATCATTCAATACATAAGCATAACAAGAGTTTCAAACCAAACTTTAATCAAGAATACTTTCATAAACGAGATTCAAGTCTAGAAATGAAATACTACACACTAAAATATTCAATACAAAACAAGGAGTTGAAGAAAGGTTTAAGAATTATCTCATTAAAGTGCTCCAATCTTCTCCTCCAATGGTGTAGGTGAAAACTCTAGCCTCCAAAACTTGCAAAATGACCAAAGATGAAAATGATATGCCCCAAATCTCTCTTTTGTAGCTGCCCTCTATTTTTCCAAGTCCAAAAAATTGTCAAAATCTGCCCCTATATTTTTGTTTTTGCAATTCTGCCCGTTTTTGCAAAACTGTCCACTTTTGACAGTTTTGCAAATCTGTCCCGTTTTTGCAAAACTGTCCAGTTTTGACAGTTTTGCAAAAATGTCCAGTTTGACCTCTTTTTGACTTTCTTTTCACTTGGTATCTTCCGATCACTCATTTCAGCTACTTGGCTTGTTTTGCTCTATTTTGTTCCATTTTGGTCCATTTTGATCCATTTTGCTCTTTTATGCTCTCCGGGCATCTTTTCCTACAAAACAACATAAAAACACAAAAAGTAACAACAAAAGTGCTTAAGGAGTCACAAAAGCTTAAGGAATTAGCGTCGAATATCGCGTAATTTCACGACTGATCATATATCTATGCTATCACAGGGTAAATCCCAACCAACGGCATGAAATGCAGATACATACGAATAAGTGGATCGAGGATCAAATAACACAGATGCTGCTCTATAATTGACAGAAATAGTAACAATAGGCTCCACCACGTGGGTCCCTGCTCAGGGGTCTATGCGCCAACCTTAGTCTGTGAACCCTCGCCGGCAGTAGTAACACCGGCGGCCGCCTGCTGGGCATCAAGATGAAGTAGGATCCTGGCCATAGTGTCATGCACGGCCTAGTCAGAAGTAACCTCAGGCTGTATCTGTGCTGGGTTCAGGCCATCCCCTACAGTCTGATCTCTACCCGCAAAGAAGCAGGTAGTGAGCGACCAGGAGAATAAGAAGAAATTTATTGTGATAATATTGCAGCAATATTCTTCTCCAAGAAAGATAAGTACTCCAAAGGTGCCAAACATATGGAATTAAAGTACTTTACCGTCAAGGATGAAGTTCAGAAACAAAGGGTGTCACTTGAGCATATTAGAACTGATCTCATGATTGCAGATCCGTTAATGAAAGGTTTACAACCAAAGATATTTAAAGAACATGTACATAGAATGGTTTTTGCTTGTACTTATGATTAATATTTTCTTTATGATTTTTGACACTCTGAGCTCAATTATGTGTTTCTGATATACTTTAATGAATTTCCTGTTTCTCATAATGGTGTACACATTACTGTTTTGAGATATTACAGGATGAGTCTCAATGAGACATTATTGCGGACCACAATGTTAAATGTTTTATAGCTTATGAACCTAGTATGATAGGAGTATGTAGCACAAAATTATGTATAACCGCCATAACTCGCATTAGTGGTTTGTCATATTAAGGTATGTATGATGGACATCATAGAAGAGATTTATTTTATGCGCTACTAATGTTTTATGTCATTTAGTATTAGTGTTATGTGGTCATTGGGCCAAGTGGGAGAATGTTAGAATTTTATTAATTCTAATATGGGGCCCAATTAATGTAAAGCCCATAACTAATATTTAATGAAGAATAAATCTCGTCCGTTAGATCGGTTACTTGATGGACGTACCGAATTAAGTCTCAACCCCTATAAATTGGTCCTGTCTCCACCCATTAGGGTTACCACATATTCTGTATACCTTTTCCATCGCTGACGGCTGTGGTGACGTAAGGCTAGGGCAAGGAGGTAGAAACCAATTTCAAACTTACGCTTCCGCTCTTAGTTGCGATAATGTCTTCTGCATCTGGTATGTTTTCCGTATTATCTTCACGTAAGATTATTGTGTTCAAGATCCGGTGTACATTAAGTTAATCTTACACTTATTACTTGGGTCAAGTAAAAGAAACATATCAGGTGAGTTAACATTTTAATTTGTCCCTTGCAAAGAGGATGCGATGCATGTAAGGTTTGTTGGAAAAATATTAGAGATGATCAAATTAAAAAGAACAAATAAGATACAAATAAAATATAGTAATAACAACAACAATAAGAAAGAATTGAAATTCGAAAACTCGGTTCAAGGCAAGCTATGGATGGCGTTGTCTTTAGAGTAGATTTTTGTCACTATCCTGGTGCAAATAGCAAAGTGACGTTCTACTCCCAAGATATAATGAATCACTCAAAATCTTCTAATGTGCACTCAAATAGAAGTGTCGGAGAACCCTTTTAATCTCTTAACTGCCTTTGTAGGAATTCGGAATAAGAAGAAAAATGAACTCTTTAAGAGAATGACATAAAAAGAGCCTAAACATCTAGATCTGTTGTTAATTTTTTTTGCAATGAGATTGTAATTATAGAAAGTAAAACACACCTCTTCATGAATAGATGTAACCCTTGAGATTGGATGACGCTTTTTCACAATGAATAGACGTATCCTTTAAGGAATGGAAAAGGGCTTAAAATGCCCTCGATTTTGGCTTTTCCACAGAATCCCATAGTGCATTTGGAAGACTTATTTTTGAGTTAAGAAAGAGTAAAGGTGATGAGTAGATGAAAATAATTAGAAAGTATTACTCTTTCTGCTAGGCTGTGATTATCAGTAGCTTGACCTCTCCTTGCTCGCACATGAATGTAATCCTTAGACGGTTCAGCTGTCTTTCGAGGTTGATCTGCAGATTTTCCTGAATTCCCTTCCCCATCACCTCCTGATTCCCGATTCTCATTTGATCCCGTGGCCTTCAGCCGCTTACTATCAAATTCACTCTGCTCGAGTCATCAGAAAATATTAACAGTTGTAAGAATAATAAAGATGGCAAGATTTAGATACCAACATCACCCCAGAATTCTTATCCAGAATCTGATGATCCCATAACAAAGAGGAATCAGATAGAATGATCAACATAAATCAATTGCAAACAAGGTCCGCTCTAACTAATACAAGCCGAAACAATAATGCACCATAAAACAGGCGGGATCACCAACCGGAGTAGATACCTCGAAAGGTTTGATTGGCTCAGGTTTCACCCCAATACAACCAGCAACATATGGAGTAATGTAAGAGAACGTAGAACCCGGATCTATCAATGCATACACATCACGGGAAAATATAGACAATGTACCTGTAGTCATATTCGGAGAGGGCTCGAGATCCTGCCGTCCGGCTAAAGCAAATACACGGGGCTCAGTGGCACCTGAAGTAGATGTTGCCCCTCTACCTCTACCTCGGCCTGCTGACATCTAGGGAATCTGCCCTGCCGAGCGCGCTGAGGAAGAACCAGCTACTGAACCTGTAGGCTGAACCCCACCTCTACCATACCGCGAGGGACAATCTCGCATCAAATGTCCAGCTGTCCACAAACATAACAAGCATCCGTGTCCTGACGACATGGCCCTGAGTGCAATTTCCGGCACCGGCTACATCGTGGAACTGGTGGTCTCCTCTGAATGTAATCACCCCCAAACTGAGAACCCGAAGCTCTCGAACTCTGACCCTGTCCTGAAGGAAAAGAGCGATCAAATCCCCTATCCGCGAATCGTGGAGGCGCACTAGTCACTGACTGAACTGAATGTCGGGAATAGGTCTGCCTCGATCCCCCTCTATAATCACTGCATGTGCCCATAGATCTAGCCCTTTGGCTTTGTCTTCTATCACTGTCGCAATCACCCCTTTGTGGTTGTTGTCGTCCCTCTAAGTTCTGGGCATGGGCTTGTATTCGAGAAATATTCATCCCTTCTTGCAAAGAGGCCGTCAAGCAATCTTTGAACAAATATGGCCCCAAGCCACTCACAAATCTATGTACACGATCTCCCATGTCGGCCACCATAGTCGGGGCATATCTAGCCAAGGAATTAAATTGCATGCTATACTCCCGGGTACTCATATTCCTTTGCCTCAGATGTAGAAATCTATCCACTCTAGCTCGGCGGACCTCGGGTGGAAAATAGTGATGAATAAATGCATCCACGAATTCTTGCCAAACTGGAGGAGGTGCATTCTCTCCTCTTGATAATACCCAATTGTTGTACCATAAAACTGCCACATCCCGGAGTCTATAAGATGTTAACTCCATGGATTCAGTTTCGGAGGTATGGACAATCTTCAATGTCCTCAACATCTCATCTATGAAACTTTGCGGGTCTTCATCCGGCTTTGACCCGAAGAATTCCGGAGGATTTAGACTCATAAAATCACGGGCTTTGGTACTTGCTGCCCGATCGTTTGAACTCGCATTTTGTCGTTGTGCCTGTGCGGAGACCAATTGTATCAATAACTGAATGGCCTCGGTCACTTGTTGACCCGAAGCAACTGATGGAGGGACTGGAGCTGGAGCTCCTCCTTGTTCTTCCACATTAGGCGGGGTAGAAGAAGCATTAGACAAGGCCTCATTATGTGATTCGCCTTCTTCTATATTCATCGGAGGCTCTCTTTCTACCCGCCTATTTGTCGTAGTCTTGCCCTTCTGGGCGGCTGTAGCCTTTCCCTTTGGCGGCATTCTGAAATCATAACACACTATTAGGGAGGATTAAATCTTATACACGGCTCTATCGCACGATCTTATGAGAAGAAAGGTGGTCATTTTTCCTAAATGCCCTGTAGCCTCTTGTTTATTGATGTGGCGCGCAACACACCATAAACAAGAGTCTACTAGACACGGCTCGTAGACACTTCCTAGGACTGAACTGCTCTGATACCACTTTGTCACGACCCAGCCCCCAGCCCTGCCTGTGTCTTCATTCTTTTGAAGAGGGGAGGGGAAAAAAATAAAGAGTAAACTTTGGAAAGGAACCAAAAAAAGCAAAAAAAAAAAAAATCATTTTGAAGGCATCCAACGCGCTGAGAAAGGATTGGGAGTCTATGCCCCATCAACACGAAATTTATCTTGAGTTCAGGTGTTTAATAAAAACTAGATTAAGTTTAGGTGTCTAAATAAAAAATTCGGACAAATTTAAAAGATTGTGTATGTATTCAGCCTTTATTTTATGGGTGCTGCTATTTGGCACAACTTAAAATGGCACAACTTGTCACAACCTTATTAAAAAGTCCTAATTACCCTTAATGAAGATTTGGCTCCAATAAGTGGTATTTCCCTCCAAATATTTTCCTTCAAGACAAAGCAATTATTACACATAACGTGCTTAAACTTTTCATTCTTTCAATACCTAGAACCCATAAATTTATCTCCCTCTAATATTTTTATACTATAATTTATACATACATAGCATGGACCTAGAAAGCTTTTTTGGTAGGCTTCTTAGCTGACATTTGTTTTTGTTTGTTGTTTTAAGACTCTTTTGTTTTACGTTTCTTTTTGTTTGGTTTCCTGGTAAAATATCCACTAAGTCTACTTAGTGATTTGCTTAAAAATGTTTAAAAAAATTATACATACAGCTAATTTAGTTATTTAGTCAACCTATATATACGGTCTATCAATACAAACTACAAGTTAATGTACCCTATAAATATCTTCTAAACAATATTAAAAAAGTCCTAAATTACGTACAAAAATTGTCTAATTTTTTTACGAAATTGCATTTATTTTACATAAAAAATGATTGAATTGAATAAAAATTTAGTAAAAATATTTACTCAATCCTGTTATACCCCATTTTAACCAGGTTAAATTAGAAGTACAACATATTGGTGATTCCTATTTTTGTTTTATTTTAAGGAGTCGCCACCTAATTATTTATGGTGAATTAGGACACCTAAGGTTAATTAAAGTGATTATCCTAAGTTGATTTTATTTTAAAGTCCACGAAACCAAAAGATTCTAGGTAAGAGTTCAATTAGTCTAAAGGGAAGGTATTAGGTATCCTTTAAGACCCATTAACAATGGTTAACCGACCGGACTTATGTTATTTAATTAAGGCTAAAAATGTAGATTTAATATTTAAATATTCAAGAAAATATCTTGTAAGTATTGCTAAAGTTATTTAAAGTAAAACTTGTAGAAAATAATAGTTGCATAAAGAGTTTAGTTAAAATAAACTAAAAGAAGCAGGACATGTAATATTTATATGTATTTGGAGAAAAGCTAATGTTAGTGTAAAATTTGTGATGTTTAAATTTCTAAGATAGTAGGCATAAATTATGATTCCTTTAGCCAAAATATGTAGTCATGCTATTTCGAAAATCAATTATTCTAAAAAATAAATATTATAGATACTATAAATAATTTTAACATAAAAGGAAAATGAAACCCATGGAGCTAATTGTTAGTTTCTCTTTGAATTGACTATCCATTACTAAAACTAAAACCCACTAATTTATTAAAGTTCATCTAGATTAACAAACAAAAATGTTAGTCATACGATACATGTTAAATACACACGAAAATAAAAGTAGAGGGGTAGATATAATGTAAATGGGCTTGGTCCATTTGGACTGCTGTGATCTGTTTGCAGCTGGGCTTCGGCCCAGTAACAATTTATATGTGTTGCTGCTGTTGTCACGCCTATTGGGCTTCGGCCTAGATTTTTGTTTCCCTGTTTGGCTGCGAATTGGCTGCTACTGTATGGGGGTGACTCGAGAGGAGTTGTGTTGGCTTTTGGCCCAACGCCAAAATGTGGGAGAAGATGACGAGTCGCTTGGACTCGTATGCGAGATGTCATGCACAAAAAAAAAAAAAAGGATTAGTATGCAATCGATAAGCATGTGTAATATACTGGTCATATATATATACACACATAATCAACCATGGTATACTTGCAAAATAAGGATCACAAAATTGAATAGGCAGTAGCCGACGGATCTGATCGAAATAACCTTCAATTCAGTGGAACTTGTACAGTTTATCACAACATCCATTATCATAAACAAACACTAAGTCTCAAAACACATTTTAACAGGGATTGACTGAGCAATCTGATTGAGCAGAGTGATGCACACAGGTTGGGGAATCATTTGTTTCAATAGCAAATAGGTCATATCACTTATTTCTTAGTTTTCCGAAAGTAGTTTTCGACATATAAGAGTTAGAAGGATAGAGTATGAGAAGGGAGGTTCATATATAACCATATAGCAGTTCAAGTGAACTAAAAAAAATGAACAGGTGCTAATAGGGAAAACTGATTATCAAGAATGACTGGACATAACATGCTCTTCAAATGTCAACACATAATATACACCCAAGTCTAAACATGGCAGATTTGGGATATACAAAACACCTATTGAGTTTAGGAGGGATATTCTGGTATTCAGGCACATTTTCAGTTTGTATTCTTCATATTGACAAGGCAAAACACTAAGATTTATAGCAAAATATTATCACTGCCAGTGGCTTATAATACCAGAGTTATAGCAAAATATCAGCACCTCTTAGTTCACATTTTTACAACCAGTTTCTCATTTATCATGAATATATAAAGAGGGAAACAAGGCATTGAGTCACAGATAAAACACAGACAGGCAGAGTAGCAGTTGACTGGAAAAAGAGGGATCTCGACATGTCATTTCCAGCTTAGATTATGATCTCAATTTCAACAACCAAACCAAGTGATGTGTCTTCTTTATTAAAATTGAATCAGGCTAAATGTAGTACAACTCTTCAACCAACGAAACAAGGAATCTACATTGGCATAGCACTGGTCACGACTAATCAGATAAACAGCCAGCGAGGAATAAGAAACTAACACTATATACCAACACAGATCCAATATATCACTAGACAGACAAATCAAACTACAAACGGATGCCTTAACCTCATGCTCAGATCACAATGTCAAACTAATACTTCAATGGACACTTACACATAACAGACGAGACTGAATTAAACTTTTAGTGATTTAATGCAGTCTCAGAACCTGATTGGTACAAAACATATGCAGTAGCAATCCTCTAAATCACAGAAGGACAAACAATCAATACTCACTGCCACTATTTCATATTAGCATTAATCAGAACAAAAAACTTAAACTTACGGGTGAAAGATAATCATGGAGATGGTTCAGTGCCGACCTGTTTTAATCACATACACAAAATACCTAAGATATACACACCACGTTGTGTATATCAGATGTATATCAAATGTATACCTTCTTCTTACCTTGATAACCCACCGTATATCCTATGTATATTCGGCTCTAAATGGGTTCTAAGTTCTGGAAATTCAGTCTAAACATCCAAACTACAGTATACATCTTTCAAATTTATTTTAGCAATTAACATTCTATCCTAGCAACACCCAAACATCAAAGAAATAATATGACGACAAAGAAACTACATAACTAGAAAATAGCAGAATCAGCTAAAGATTTAACTAAAGCAGAAACTAAAGACTAGAAGTAATAAATGTATCGAGGTTTACCTTTTTTGTGCGCAATGAACTGAGGCGTAGGGGTCTCGAATCTATGCTCGAACCCGAACCCGATTAAAGAAATTAAAGTTTCAAAACGAAGAAGTGGAAATAGAGTAATTGTCCCCCCACGGCTAAAGTTCACCGGGAAGGAAAATTAAGTTTGGAAGATGGTCTGTGTCCCTCAAAACACTGAAATAATTCTGTTCCTTTCTCAAACAATGCTGAGTCCTTTTTCTTTTTTTTCTCCCCCTCTAGTCTGAGTAAAATTCTCTTTTTATAGAAAAATATGAGGAGAGAGAGGAGCGTATGAGAGATAGACGAAGGAGCGGGGGGACAGGCGTGGGGAACAGAGGGAAGTGGAGGTGGCAGATGATGAGTCGTGAAATTACGCGATATTCGACGCTAATTCCTTAAGCTTTTGTGACTCCTTAAGCACTTTTGTTGTTACTTTTTGTGTTTTTATGTTGTTTTGTAGGAAAAGATGCCCGGAGAGCATAAAAGAGCAAAATGGATCAAAATGGACCAAAATGGAACAAAATAGAGCAAAACAAGCCAAGTAGCTGAAATGAGTGATCGGAAGATACCAAGTGAAAAGAAAGTCAAAAAGAGGTCAAACTGGACATTTTTGCAAAACTGTCAAAACTGGACAGCTTTGCAAAAACGGGACAGATTTGCAAAACTGTCAAAAGTGGACAGTTTTGCAAAAACGGGCAGAATTGCAAAAACAGAAATATGGGGGCAGATTTTGACATTTTTTGGACTTGGAAAAATTGGGGGGAGCTACAAAAGAGAGGCTAGGGCAAAACATTTTCCATCTTTGGTCATTTTGCAAGTTTTGGAGGCTAGGGTTTTCACCTACACCATTGGAGGAGAAGATTGGAGCACTTTAATGAGATAATTCTTAAACTTTTCTTCAATTCCTTGTTTTGTATTGAATATTTTAGTGTGTAGTATTTCATTTCTAGACTTGAATCTTGTTTATGAAAATATTCTTGATTAAAGTTTGGATTGAAACTCTTGTTTTGCTCATGTATTGAATGATTCTTATTGCTATTGAAGTGGGTCTTTGTTGATTTAATTAATCTCGTTCTTGAATGTTTCCAAAGGGATTAGCTAACCCTAGGACTCACCCATTTACTTAGATTGAGCTTGGAAAAGGAAATCTAGGTTGGAAAAGATTAATTAACAAGAATTTGGATCATTAAACTCATCTAATAACTTGAGCTCGGAAGAGGATAGTTACTTGAGGTTAAATTGATTGTGCCTAATATCACACTCTAAGGCTTGGAAAAGTTTAGAGTGAAATTCATTGATTTGGTTGGAAGACTTTCAATGAGATTTTAGAAATCATTATCTATTGACATAAACCCGTTCTTAGTTGTAAAATCGTGAAATACATTGGATCGTTACTTGAGTGTAATCTCCTATTATCCATGCTTGTGGCCATTGATCATTTTACTCGCTTTCTAGGTAATTTTACATTTCCGCATTAGTCATAATTTTCTCAAAAACCCAAAATATTATCCATCGTTTGGCTTTAGCGTAGTTGGTGAAAGTTCTTTACTTTCTTAATCGCCTAGAATATTGTTCCCTGTGGGATCGACCCCGACTCATAGTTGGGTAAATATATTGCATATGACCGTGTACACTTTCTCTTTGAGGAGTGTATTTGAACGTTATCAAAAATGGCGCCGTTGCCGGGGAACAATTTGGCGTATTTGAGTTAGTTTGGGATTTAAGCTAACTTGCTTTGGTTCAAACTTTCATTGCTTTATTTTATCTAAAAAAAAAAAAACTGACCAGTTTTGCAGAATTGCAAAACTGTCCAGTTCTGCAGAATTGCAAAACTGTCCAGTTCTGAAAAACTGTCCAGTTTTTGCTTCTGCAGAAACTGTCCAGTTCTGAAAAACTGTCCAGTTTCTGTACTAGACAGTTTTGAAAAACTGTCCAGTTTTTGCTTCTGCAGAAACTGTCCAGTTCTAAAAAAAAAAAAAAAAAACAATGGCATCATATAATGAAAATTGGTCGGATGGTAGTTATGCATACTTTGATGACCCTTGTCTTTATTGTGGAGGACCACACTCATGGCAAAATTGTTTGAATTCTCCCGGGAGTGGATTGTGCGCACAATCTCAAACCTATGAGTGGAGTATTTGTGATAGGTGTGGTGGTCAAAATGGTCATTGGGATAATTGTGCTTATTTGTCCTTCCCTCCCCCGAACCCCCACTATGACTATTCTAGTTTTGATTTTGATGATAGTAGGGATATGGAAGTGGAAGAAGCCTCGAATGCTCAAAATGAGAGAATAATGCTCATGTTGGAGACCATCCTTGAAAAAGTTGAAAAACAGGACTTAGCGGTTAAGGACTTGAGGCAACCACTTGATGACTTGAGGCAAGCAATTAATTGCAATGACAAAGCTATTCACACCTTGGAGGATCAAATGAAATTATTGGCTCGGATTCATAATGCTCAACAACTTGAGGATGTTGAAAGTAGACAAGAAAGTGGCCAAAACATGAATTTCTCCAAGGGTGGATTTTTACAAGCTTTGAATGACCCTCAACTTAAAGAAAGTCTTGACAAAGTGGAAGTTGTGAGCCAAGATTGGCTTATGACTCAAGCTCAACAACTTGGAGCCTATGGAGATCATCGTGAAGGCATTTCAAGGATGATGGAAAATTTTTTAAAAATCCATGTTGAGCAAAGTCAAGAGTTGAAGGAACTTGAAATTGCTATCCGTAACTTGAATACCGAATTGAATGCAAAAGTTGAGGTATGCAATACTCAACATCAAATAGTCATGGATAGTAGTTTTCAATTAGTTTCCAATGAAAAAGTGGTCAACATTGATTTTCAAGAGCTAATGATGAATTGCCAACCGACCAATCCAAAAATAATGCAAGATGCCAATATTGAAGAAATGATACTAGAGTTGCATAAAAAAGTTCATGAAATGGTTTTTGAAGACTCTAGTTCATTTTTGGGCGAGGATGTCAAAAATGAAGCAAATTTGAAATTGAAGCGCATTGGACCACATTCCAACCATTTTTCAACATTGTGCTTAGTTGATGATATGGAAGTTGAACTAACCAAGCCTATGGAGAATTTTGGAAATGAAGAAGAAAACGTTTTCATTTTGAAGTTTGCTATGCCAAGAAGACAAAATGGCATGCCTCACTTAAGGGCCAAGAAATGCAAAATGCGACACCCGAGAGTTGGCCTACTTATTTTTCTACCACCGCCCCATGAGCGTCATCATGATCTTGATTCAAAGTTGGGGCGCAAATTCATATCCTCCAAGTGGAGGGAAAAGTGGTAAAGGTACCCGTCGTGCCGCGACGTTAAATCAAGCGCTTGGTGGGAGGTAACCCATCGTTTTAAAAGTTTTAAATCGTTTTTGAAATTTTATTTTTTAGAATAGTTTAGTTTATGGTTTTTGACTAATCTGCAAAGTTTCATAATTTTTGGAGTTATTTTGAGCATATCGGATACCCGGACAGGCCCCAAAACCAATAAAAGCTGCAAAAAAATATTTTCTGGTGTCATAACATGCGATTCGCATGTCATACATGCGAATCACATGTCTCGTCGCACATGGTGACAGAGAGAGCAAAATAAAAAATAAAAAAAATCTGGTGACATCACATGCGACTCGCATGTCATACATGCGAATCGCATGTGGGGTCGCATGTCATGCCAGTAAAAAAAAAAAAAAAATTTTTAATGTTTTGTTTAGATTATGTGCAGCGAGGACGCTGCAATGTTTACAATTGGGGGTGGCACGTGGTAGCGCATTATATTTTGAAACTTGCTCAAAATTTTTGAATATTTTGTTCTTTTGACATGTTGTGGATTAGTCACTCTTATTATTTTATTTTCTTTCTTAGCTTCTTTCATTAGTCTTGTAAGTTTAGGTGTAGGTTCTCCTTTGAGGAAAAATGTGAAAACTCTTGGCTTGTTTGGTACTAATAGAGTTAGTCTCTTGCATGTGAAATTGAAATATAAATACCTCTCCAAATTGTTGTGAAAGTTAAAAAGCAAGGTGCATAGAAAAGAATGATCTTTGTGACAACTTTTTGGCTCATTTTGTGACTCTTTACCTACTAGTGTGTTGACTTTGGATTATGAGATATTGCACTAGTTGTTCTTGCTTGGGAAGTGAAATTAATCCATCTTGACTAGTTCATATGCCATGTGTGTGAGTGTTTGTTGAATAAATCTTGTGTTTACTTTTATCATCTAGAACTTGCCCGGTTAGTCTTTCAATATTAATTTTGATCATATTGGTTGGAGAGATGACCTTGGGCTATCTTTGTGATGTTTGAAAAAGCCTCTTTAGCCTTTCTAGCCTACCATTGCATAAATAATATCACTAGTAACCCCATTTGAGCTTATGACCTTGTCTTTGATTGCTACATTACAAGCCTTTACCATGTTTGATGAAAAGTCTCTCTTTTGAACGTTTCCCTCCTTGAACATGAAATTGTGAATTTGAGGCCAAAAGCCTAAGTTGGGGGTGTTAGTGTTGCTTGAGAGTGGTGAAGGTTGGTGTTGTGAAAAAGTCAAAAGAAAAGAAGAAAAATTTTAAAAATACAAAAAGGTTGCAAACTTTTTGTGCAAAAAAAAATGTATCTTTGTAAAAAAAAAAAAAAAAAAAAAAATGCAGGTGACATCACCTGCGATTCGCATGTGTGGTCGCAGGTGGTGCCAGCCAAAAAAAAAAAAACTTTTTTTTTCTTTTCTATTTTTATGTTTTGTTTTGATTATGTGCAGCGAGGACACTGCAACATTTATAGTTGGGGGTGGCATGTGCTAGCACATTATATTTTGGAACTTTATAAAGGAAGTTGGAATAATTGGGGAAACTAGTATGCAAAGGAAGGAGTGTTGTTTTGAAATGAAGAGGAAAGTGGACGAAAGGTTTTGTGTAGTGTTCAAGGAGGGCGTAGTCACTTGTATCCCAAATACTTATCCTACCCTTCCCTAAGCCTACATTACAAGCTTAAAAAGTCCCTATGTGATCTCCAACTAAATGTTCTTGAGTTAGTGATGATTGAAAATAAGGGCAAGCTTATGGTGTGATATTTGTTAGCACTAGAATTTTTTTTGTTGAGTGTGAGTGACTTTGTGTAATTGTCCCTTGTGTTGTTGTTGTGAATACAGTGATTTTGGGACTTTCTTTCTTGTGAGGGCATATGGATTACGATAGATTGGTGATGTTGAAAAATCCAAAGTTGAGTCAACTGAGCATATCTAGTAAGCTAGTAGTTTTGAGTCACTTATTGAGACTTGAGTGTTGTTGCTTGATAGTTTTATATCTCTATTGCATTCTTGAAATTGTATTTTGAATGAGGGAGTTATTTGGTTGAAGCTTCACATGCTTGTAGCCTAATTGTTGGTACCAACCAAAGTCATGTTTTTGTGCTTAAAATGGATCCTCATTGAGATTTTTGTTTTAGTTTGCTTGAGGACAAGCAAAGACTTTAAGTTGGGGGTGTTGATGAGTCGTGAAATTACGCGATATTCGACGCTAATTCCTTAAGCTTTTGTGACTCCTTAAGCACTTTTGTTGTTACTTTTTGTGTTTTTATGTTGTTTTGTAGGAAAAGATGCCCGGAGAGCATAAAAGAGCAAAATGGAACAAAATAGAGCAAAACAAGCCAAGTAGCTGAAATGAGTGATCGGAAGATACCAAGTGAAAAGAAAGTCAAAAAGAGGTCAAACTGGACATTTTTGCAAAACTTTGACAGTTTTGCAAAAACGGGACAGATTTGCAAAAACAGAAATATGGGGGCAGATTTTGACATTTTTTGGACTTGGAAAAATTGGGGGGAGCTACAAAAGAGAGGCTAGGGCAAAACATTTTCCATCTTTGGTCATTTTGCAAGTTTTGGAGGCTAGGGTTTTCACCTACACCATTGGAGGAGAAGATTGGAGCACTTTAATGAGATAATTCTTAAACTTTTCTTCAATTCCTTGTTTTGTATTGAATATTTTAGTGTGTAGTATTTCATTTCTAGACTTGAATCTTGTTTATGAAAATATTCTTGATTAAAGTTTGGATTGAAACTCTTGTTTTGCTCATGTATTGAATGATTCTTATTGCTATTGAAGTGGGTCTTTGTTGATTTAATTAATCTCGTTCTTGAATGTTTCCAAAGGGATTAGCTAACCCTAGGACTCACCCATTTACTTAGATTGAGCTTGGAAAAGGAAATCTAGGTTGGGAAAGATTAATTAACAAGAATTTGGGTCATTAAACTCATCTAATCACTTGAGCTCGGAAGAGGATAGTTACTTGAGGTTAAATTGATTGTGCCTAATATCACACTCTAAGGCTTGGAAAAGCTTAGAGTGAAATTCATTGATTTGGTTGGAAGACTTTCAATGAGATTTTAGAAATCATTATCTATTGACATAAACCCGTTCTTAGTTGTAAAATCGTGAAATACATTGGATCGTTACTTGAGTGTAATCTCCTATTATCCATGCTTGTGGCCATTGATCATTTTACTCGCTTTCTAGGTAATTTTACATTTCCGCATTAGTCATAATTTTCTCAAAAACCCAAAATATTATCCATCGTTTGGCTTTAGCGTAGTTGGTGAAAGTTCTTTACTTTCTTAATCGCCTAGCATATTGTTCCCTGTGGGATCGACCCCGACTCATAGTTGGGTAAATATATTGCATACGACCGTGTACACTTTCTCTTTGAGGAGTGTATTTGGACGTTATCAGCAGAGGCGTGGGAGAGACGAAGGAGGAGAGAAGGGAGAGGAGAAAGAGAAAAAGGGGGGTGTCGGCTGAGTTTAAGAAAGAAAGAGATAGGGATTAGGTTTAGCAAGAAATAAAATTGGACCGGGTCGGGTGATGTGGTTGGGCTGGGTAGGGAAATAATGTGGGCTGAATTGTTTTGGGTAGGGGGATAATGTGGGATGGTATTAAAATGTGTAGGGGAATAATAATATTGTATTTGTATTTTGGGCCATTAATTTGGCTGAAAATTGTTGATCCTTCCTCCTTTATTTAATTAATTTTGGGCTTCTAATTTAATAACTAGTACTATATATACTATGTGAAGACAATTAATAATTAATATGTAGAAAAATAAGGATTTAACAAAGTGTTGTCTTGTAATTAATTTAACGAGTCCACCCGAAAATGAAACGATGACGAACCATTTAGAATTCGTGATAAAGTAATGCTCGTAATGTTGAAAATAAAAGTAGCGATATTAATAGTAGTAGCAATAAAAAATAAAATAGTGAAAATAAGGTATTTAGCTCGTCAATAAATTTAGAACCCGAGCAAATAAATTGAAATAAAGGAGGGACAAAATTGGGTGTCAACAAATCCTATATAATATTTAGCTGAATTGAAGTAATTCAACATTTCAATTACAGTCAATCATAGCGTTGATTGCTTGTTTCATCTAGTTTTTGTCATTTTTTTTTCTAAAATTGATTGAATTAAATTAAAACTTGCTAATTGTTCCTCAATTATATCTAATACTTATCTAAATTCTTGCTAAAATAAATCTTTAATTCAAAGTCAACAATAGTGTGACTTTTAAAAAAAAAAAATTATTACATAGGGGTTAGGGAAAGGGAAAATGACGAAGGAGATTACAATGTGGGGATTCGAATCCTCACCAACAAGGTGAGAGTTCAGGTAGCCAACCAACTGAGTTACTAGATCCCTACAACAATAGTGTGTCTACTTGTTAAACCTGCTATTTAAAAAAAAATGATTGAAGTAAATCGAAATTTGCTAATTGTTATTCAATTCTATCTAATACTTAGCTAAATTGAGATAATTCAATGTTTCCATTAAAGTCAACACGGTGTTGACCAATTGTTACATTACTATTTTTTTTTAATTTTCTTAAATTAATTTAATTAAATCATCACTTACAAAATATTTATTCGATCTAATGCTTAACAAATTGAGATAATTCAATGTGTTAATTAAAGCCAATCACTATGTCAACTACTTGTTACATTCATTATTATTTTTTAAAAAGTTGATTGAATTAAATTAAAAGCCGATAATTTTTACTTAATCATATCTAATACTTAGCTAATTTGAGATAATTTAATATTTCAATTAGAATCAACCATAGTGTTGATAGCTTGTTACATCCTTTTTTTTAAAAAAAATGATGAAATTAAATCAAAACTTGCTAATTGGTACTCAAATTTATCTAACTCTTAGAAAACTAAGATAATTAAAGTCAATCATAGTGTTTGACTACTTGTTATATCCACTTATTTTTAAAAAAATGATTGAATTGAATCAACACTTGGGAAAACTTTAACTTAATAATGGTTGATGCTTAGCTAAATTGAGATAATTCAACTTCAATCAAAGTCAAAATAGTGTTGATTACTTGTTACGTCTCTTTGTATTGTTTCAGTTTTATCGAATGCTACGAAGAGACCCCACTTGTTACATCGTCTATTTAAAAAAAAAATTGAATTAATCAAAACTTGCTAATTGTTATTCAATCCTATCTAATGCTTAACTAAACTGAGATAATTTAATATTGCAATTAAAGTCAACCATAGTGTTAACTACTTATTACATTCATATTTAAAAAAAAAAAATGAGATATTTTTAAAAACTAATTGACGTAAATCAAAACTTGTTAATTGTACTTAATCATATCTAATACTTTCTTAAATTGAGATAATTAAATATTTCAATCAAAGTCAAAACATTATCATAGTGTTAACTCTCGTAACATCCACTATTTTTGTTCAAATTGAATGAATTAGATATGAACTTGGTAATTGTCACTCAATTCTATTTAATAGTTAACTAATTGAGATAATTCATATTTCAATTAAAGTCAACGATAGTATTTACTACTTATTACATCTACTTTTTTTTATTGATTAATTAAATCAAAAGTTGTTAATTGTTACCCAATCCTATACTTAGCTAAATTGAAGCAATTCAATGTTTCAATTAAAGTCAACCATAGTGTTGATTACTTGTTACATCTACTATTTTATTGATTGAATTAGATCTAAACTTACTAATTGCTAATCAATTCTATCGAATACTTAGTTAAATTGAGATGATTTTTATGTTTTAATTAAAGTTAATCATAGTGTTGACTACTTGTTACATTTGTTATTTTTGTTTAGAGTGATTAAATTAGATCAAAACTTGTCAATTGTTACTCAATTTTATTTAATACTTGACTAATTAAGATAATTCAATTTTCAATTAAAGTCAACCATATAGACTACTTGTTGCATCTACGTTTTTATCAAAAAAAATTGATTGAATTAAATCAAGAGTTGCTAATTGTTACTCAATCCTATATAATGCTTAGCTAAATTGAAGGAATATTGACTACTTGTTGCGTCTACGTTTTTATTAAAAAAAAATTGATTGAATTAAATCAAGAATTGCTAATTGTTATTCAATCCTATATAATGCTTAGCTAAATTAAAGGAATATTGACTACTTGTTGCATCTACGTTTTTATTAAAAAAAAATTGATTGAATTAAATCAAGAGTTGCTAATTGTTATTCAATCCTATATAATGCTTAGCTAAATTGAAGGAATATTGACTACTTGTTGCGTCTACGATTTTATTAAAAAAAATTGATTGAATTAAATCAAGAGTTGCTAATTGTTATTCAATCCTATATAATGTTTAGCTAAATTGAAGGAATTTAACATTTCAATTAAAATCAACCCTAGTGGTGACTACTTGTTACATCTACATTTTTTTTTGTTTAAATTGATTGAATTAGATCTAAACTTGGTCATTGTTATTCAATTCTATTTTATACTTATCTAATTGAGATAATTCAATGTTTCAATTAAAGTCAACAATAGTATTGACTATTTGTTACATATACTTTTATAAAAAAAAATGATTGAATTAAATCAGAAGTTGCAAATTGTTATTCAATCCTATATAATATTTAGCTAAATTGAAGGAATTCAATGTTTCAATGAAAGTCGACCATAGTGTTGACTACTTGTTACATCCTTATTTTTGTTTAAATTGATTAAATTAGATCTAAACTTGCTAATTGCTATTCAATTCTATTTAATACTTAACTAATTGAGATAGTTCCATGTTTCAATCAAAGTCAACCATAGTATTGACTACTTGCTACATCTACTTTAAAAAAATGATTGAATTAAATCAAAAGTTGCTAATTGTTATTCAGTCCTATATAATACTTAGCTAAAATTGAAGCAATTCAATATTTCAATTAAAGTTAATCGTACTATTGACTACTTGTTACATCCACAATTTTATTGATTGAATTAGATATAAACTTACTAATTGTTACTCAATTCTATATAATACTCAGCTAAATTGAGATAATTCATTATTTCAATTAAAGTCAACTGTAGTGTTGACTACTTGTTACATCCACTCTTAAAAAAAATGATTGAATTAGATCTAAAGTTTCTCATTGTTACTTTTTTTTTCATTTAATACTTAACTAATCGAGATAATTCAATGTTTCAATTAAAGTCAATCATAGTACTGACTACTAATTACATATACTTTTTTCTTTTAAAATTGATAGAATTAAATCAAAAGCTGCTAATTGTTACTCAATCTTATATAATACTTAGGGGAATTGAAGCAATTCAATGTTTCAATCAAAGTCAATCATAGTGTTGAGTACTTGTTACATCCACTGTTTTATTGATTAAATTATATCTAAATTTAGTTATTGCTACTTAATTTTATCTAATACTTAGCTAAGTTGAGATAATTTAGTGTTTCAATTAAAGTCAACCATAGTGTTGACAAACTCTTACATCCATTTTTTTTAAATTGATGAAATTGAATCAATAGTTATCAACTTGTTTTACGTAATCTTATATAATAGTACTTAGCTAAATGGAATCAATCCTATATTTCAATTAAAGCCAACCATAGTGTTGAACACTTGTTACATCCACTATTTTTTTTTTGTTTAAAAAAAGTTATTGAATTAAATCAAAACTTGCTAATTATTACTCAATTGTATCTAATCTTAGATAAGTTGCGATAATTTAATGTTTCAGTTAAAGTCAACTAGCTGTGGCAGCAATGGCTACGCCCTCAAGCCTCCGTGTAGAGAGAGAAGAGAACGTTTAGATTATGTTCCAGTTGATTCATTTTTTCGTCTCAATTATAGTGTTGACTATTTGTTACATACATTTTCTTTAAATAGACGAAATTAAATCAACACTTAGCAATTTTTGTTTTTTACTCAATCCTAATCTACTCTTAGTTAATTTGCACTAATTCAATTTTAAATCAACCCATAAAACAAAACAGGCAAAAACATCAATTTCCAAAAAAAAAAAAAAATAACAAAGAATTTTAATCAGAGCAAAATAAAAAAAAATGAAATCTATACCCTTTTGTTATATTGAAAACCATCAGTCTTATTAACCGGTACAAAGTTAGTGAGAACTATCTAATTATCACCACCATTATTATAAGAAGGAAGAAAAAATTCCTTAGCCATTAGATTGAGCTTGAATTTTTTCAACATGTCAACAATATGTTGCATATGATAATTATTTGATTTATCCAATGAAGATATTTTTGGAGTTGTATTTAAAAAAAAAATAGGCATGCAAATATGTACTTTTTATCGGAATCTGCTTCATTAAGCTTAATGAAGTGTAGTAGTGCAGAAAGTACGTATAGATTTAAATTGAGTTCATGTTCATTGACAATTTTTCAAACCTACAAAAAGAAAAAGAGAAGTCTCACTAGTATTGTTTATGGATTGGAATAGGTATATTGCACGTTTTTCTTGTTGAATGTTATTGAGAAGAAAAGAGTAATTATGGTCTTGAAGAAAGAGAGAGTAAAATTTGAATTATTTTGACTTTTGCCTCTAACTTTTCAGGAAGGGTATCAATGGATTAGAAAAAAGAGGAATTTACTGGTACACCCTCAAAGCTCATGTGGAATTACATTAATACCCCTAAAAGGTGAAGTTGTGCCAAATATATTTATCCTTATTTTATATTATGGGCTCGGAAATTAATGATTGGAATCAATAAGCTTACGACTTAGCTTCTGAAAAACTGCTTCTGCTACTCTCCAAAAGCACTTATTTTCTCCTAAAAACTTGGCTAAACACCTCACTTTTTTTTTAAAATAAACACTTATTAAAAAAATAAGTATTTTGAGGAAAAAATAAGCTTAGCCAAACAGGCTATAAACTTTCATAGCTTTGGTGGAAAACATTACCTCAGAAAAGGAAAGATCTGATTTAGTTAGAATACAAATAGGACACTTTGGGTCTTTAATATGTTTTTCCCTAAATTGTAGTTATAAGGTTACAATGGTTATCTTCTTATTTATCTGATGGTGTAACAAAATTTGTCCACTAATAGTGCACAAAATTTAAACTCATTTCATATGGAGTTTAAGTTTGGTGCACTATGCATTACTTTTTTACACCATCAGGTAACAATGACCTGCAACAGCAGGTTATCAAATTTTTGTTAAAATTTTATTTTTGGTAAATATTTTGCAAAAAAAGTATTTCAAACAATGTTTTTTTTTTTTTTTCTCTCTCCTTTTCAATCCAATCGCCTCCCCCCACCCTCAAAATTTAATCTATTTTCTCTCTCTATAGGAAATACTTCTATCTCTGAGATTTTCCTGGAAGCAATCCATCTTTTGCTATTCTTCTTCAGTCCATAACAATCATACCAAACTTTTGCCAATTCTATTCTCATATCTTTAATCAAATCCAACTTTCTTGGATATATGTATATTTGTTTGGGTTTTGTTTCCTGGATTTATTGGTATTTTTTCATGAATATGAGTAAATTAATTTTTTAAATAATTAACTTTACCACTAACTTTAATCCTGTATCACCAGAATGAAAATATTGTTAATGGTAATAGTATTGCCACTACAACTTCAATTCATAAGGATTTGCAGCAATCCCCTAATGAAAATCAGAAAAGTTTCCAATGTGACGTTCATGAATTATTTCTTTTAAGATTCTAGATTCTAATGTTTGGGTATTGAAGAATTACTTCAGTGGTTGATTTACCATGATGTTGAGAGAAAATAATACTTTAGTAAAAGCATTCAATCATGAAATAATTTGGTGTTGAAGAATTACTTTACTGAGATGAAAACCATGAAAATTGAAAAGAAAATGATGAAAACCATGAAAAACGTATTTTTAGTAAATAATGCTGGAAAAGGAAAGAACTTTGGTTACTTACAATCAGGATTCAATTTTCCTTTAAATAAATTATAACTATAAAAGTAAAGATATATTACCTTTAAAATTAACTGATGATCTAAATAGTTTTTTATACACTGACGGTGCACCAAACTTAAACTCTTTCATATGTGCTTAATGGATTCTCACAATAAAAACAAAGCACGACCAAAAGTTACTGGATCACCTCTTTCACTAGATCCGCTCATGGCGTCGTCGCCAATCATTCTCATCTATCATCATTCACAATCAGTAGCGGATCCAGGATTTTTAATCGGAGGGAGAGGGGGGGTGGTGGTTTCAAAAAAAAATCAACAAAAGCTAAACATAAAAAATAATGTCGTCCCCCAAGATCGAACCTTGGATGTTGGGAGAATTTTTGAATATCCTGAACCGATTGAGCTAACCTTTTGGATATTTTTAGGGTATTCAAAACGTATATATGTACCACAAACACAAAAAATTTAACCTATATAAGTAGTGTAATTTTTTTGCCGAGACACCCTCCACCCACCTAAATCTGCCCCTGTCCACAACCACTATCCATGTCAATCACCATAATTATTCGTCACCATCACTAGCCACAATTTATAATTATCACCGCCAACCACCCTTGCTGCAATAACCATCATTCACTCCCAACCATCATTACTGGTAGTACTACTATGTATCGTTAACCACCGCCTAGGCTGTAACTATTATTCACCACAACTATCAGGTCCACCACCAATTACGTACCACCATCAACCATTACCACTAGCTATTACCATAAAATCATCATTAGTGAAGACAATCCCCAATCGGTACCCACAAACACCATCGCTTGCTATCACCATTACCAACCACCGTATATTCTTTAGAAATATTTTATTGATATAGTATTATATTAATTTAATATTTTTTCAAGGTTTTTACACATTTGTACATTCAGATGTTGGTAAAACAAACAATCATAATTATTTAATATTCCAGTCTCAATACATTATCTTATATTTAGATGTTTATTCAGGTTCATACATTTAAATTTTGATGCACATATTAATATTTAGATGTATATTAAATTCCAACTTCTTAATCATAACAAAAGCAAAATGAGGCATAAGTTCTTATTCAACAGGTAAAAACTTACCCGCGCCTTATGTTTATACTAAATCAATTAATACATAACATATATTTGAAGATATACAACTATCACTTAACAATAATAATGTAATTACAACTTGATTCAACATTATTTTCACTTATGTGTATCACCTTCTTTATTTATAATTTCTTCATATTTTCGTTATAATAAAAGAAAATCGTAGAACTAAAAACTAAATTAATAAAGTACTAAGTAGTTGCTAAACTAAATATAATGCTAAAATAAATGAGTGAATGAACAACCATTTTTTCCTAAAAATCATTTTGCATCTTATGAAGACGAAAACAAGTTAAAATAGATTCGAGCAAATCAATTGAAACTAACTCACCCACACCATTTAAAAATATTTTTTGGTGTTGCTTTCGCAAATACGGTAAGTATCTAAACTTAATAAAATATTACTAGTATTTATTTAGTTTTAAAATAAGATAAAAGCAAACCACATTACACATTTAAAAAAGGAAAAAGATAATTTGGATAAAGGATCGTTATCAAATAATTTTCTTTCTTCTTCATTCTTGTTTCACTTTCTTCAATTTCTTCGATCCTGAATTGTCACACCCCTAATCATGGTCTGGGCGTAACATGGCAATCGGTGTCTTGCTGCATGTGACCAAGCAAACCACATGGCTTGCTGAATCAACATGAGGCATGAACTGATGCGGAATATAATATTAACATGCATGGTGTGAGTAAAACATGTGATTAAATAATCATAAGTTCTGAAAACATTGTTATATCATGAATGCGAAAATATAATAATGTAGCCAACAAGGCAACTCAACTGAACATCTGACATGGCATAACTGACCAGTCTATGAAAGCTATAACATGGGTCTGACTGCTATACTGTTTATCGGGACAAGGCCCCCGACATACCTTAACTGCATAACTGACATGAAATAAATAAAGATAACACCTCGAATGAGATGAGGCTTACCACTAGCTAATACAAGCAATAGTCCTAACAAGAAGATCCACTGTCCTGTAAATCACTATCTGCATCGTGAAATGCAGACCCCTGGGTAATAAAGGGGACGTCAGTAAATTTGGATTGTATGGGTATGAAAATCAATTGAATAAAATAAACATGACACATGAAATAATAGAACTGAAACTGTAAGCTAAACATGAACATGAGCATCATTTGACATAAATAAATTTATTAAATGAGTAAAATCATTTTAAGTACCTATGTATATCTGTATCTTGTGGGAGAGCTGTAATATAAACGACAACATGGAATCACCACGTGGGTACGTAGAGTCTGGTACCTGGCCTAACCAGTAGAGCAGCCCTACACCTTGTCAGGATATGAGTCGTAAGTATGACATAAAAGAATCCAATTCCTGAAGGGGTTGTCCTAATCTTGGCGGATCGACTCTTACCCTATGTTGACATATGTAGTTTCAGGCTGTCTGAGTCATCTCGGTAAACCTATGCTACTCACAAAAATATGAACATAGATATAGGTGGCATCTGAGCCCATGATTTATATAACATAACTTGTAAGTATGACTTGTAGACATGAATCGTAAACATGGCTTGTAAACATGATTTGTGAGTATAATATAGCATGAATATAAGTATATAGTATAACTTGTATGAAAACATGGAAAACATGTAGATTTTCATGAAAATAAGCATAATAGTTCATATCTTGCATTTAAGAACCCATGGAATGCAAAGCATGGGTGTTCATGGATTACAGACGGATTCCCCAATAACCAAAATGGAATTTCAAGAATACAATAACGAATTATTAATACGAACATGGTATGGTACATGTAACTTAGGGTCATCATGAATTAGAGTAGAAACTTTAGGTTTGTGGAGCTTCATATTTTCATGGATGAACGTAGAGTGGGGAATAACAATGATATTCTCACACGTGGATAGAAACCCTACATAAACTTAATCGCTCCACAACTTGTAGAAAAGATCTGATCTTGAAGTGGAATCCCAAAAGCTTCACTATTGAATCCTTGAGATGAGTTTTCTTAAAAACCCTAGGTTAGGAATAATAAATTTCTACTAAGCGTTAATGGACATAGGTTAGAATTCACTTGGAATGCTTAGAATAGGATTACCTTGGTATATGATAGTGATGAGAGGAGAAAACTTCGTGTTAGGGCTTGAAAAGATGAAAAATAGAATAAAAGACTGAAAATGAGTATTTATACTGTTCACTACATCGGTAATTGTATGGGCATAATATACGGCCTGTACATAAATGGACGGTCCTATAAATGTACGGTCCGTATAAACTGACCGTACTTCGATTTTCAAATTCCAGAAGCTGAGATTTTTCCATGCATCGATACAGACCAAAAGTACGATTGGTAATACGGTTTGTATGTCTCACCGTACTACCTAAATAGAAAGTTGGATTTTTTGGGGAAAATGTACCGGCATTTGTACGACCCGTATAACTGGGTGTAAAATTGAGAATTCACTGAACTAAAATGAAATTAATTCTAACACTCCCCGTCTGGTTTTCTAAGTCCTGAATCATGAACATAACTTAGTTTAAGGGTACGAAGTGTTACATGAAGATCCTCCCACCAGATTGTGGAATTGAAATACTCCCAAGACTTCGTGTGAAATCACTTCTATGTTTCAAATGTGTTAAAAAATCATGGGAAAATCTCATCAAAGACCAATGTTTATCCAAAAGGATATCTTTGAATCCAAGAAACATAGGGTTTTGCTATGTTTAGATCCAATTGTGTCATGTGCTATCAGTGTGCTATTTGACAATGAAGTTGTTGATGATGTATTCGAAAAGAACACTATAATGGTGTTTAACTCTTGTGATGGATTGATTCTTTCAATGCAAGGTGCTAAAACGAGTAATCTAAGAATCCAAGTTTGGAACCCTTCTACAAAAGAAACAAAGAAAATACCAATTCTCCATTCGACCAGACATACCAGAGTTTCACATCGAGTATGTTACCTAATGCATTGGTTATGATGCCCTAAATAGAGACTATAAACTACTCAAGATGGTCAAGTATAGCAATCTCCACGGCATGAGTTTTTGTAAAGATGAATCTTTTCTCTATGGCGCAACTTTTGGTGTGTGATTTTACTATCTCACAATACCTTTGATCAAGATTGGGGATGCCAGTATTTGAATGGTGGATTCCACTTTTTGCTGAAACTGATGGCCTTAATTTGAGGGATAAAGGGGGAATAATTTGTGTTGATTTGTCACATTCAAATTCCTTAGCTAGAGTTGGATTCTAGTCATTTCATTGTACCCACACCTGTGACTTGATAAGCATCTTCATTGATGAACAACATCATGATTAACTTTATTCCATATAATCGATTAATGAAGTAGATTTTTTTTTTTATTTTTTTTTGATAAACATCCTAATTGATGAACATACCAACTATGGCATTGTCTTTATAAAGGCAGAAAAATGATCTCTTGCATACACCTTCTTTCCTATCAGAGGTGGGAAAATTGTGTAATAAAATTTTTTAAATGTATCCTAATATAAATAAATATGTATTAGAAGTTTTGGGATTCTTAATAATACAACTAGTTTTGGGCCCAAGTGTTAATTATCTACAAAAGTAAGAGTCTGTTTGGATTGACTTATTTTAGGTGTTTTTAAGCACTTTTATAGTGTTTGGGTAAAATAAAAAATTACTTTTAAGCACTTGTTTTTAATTCAAAATGATAAAAATAAGTTAAAAGTTATAAGCTAGAATTTCTAACTTATAAATTTTGGTTTATAAGTCAAAAACCATAAGTCCATCAAAACGGGCTCTAAGTTCAATATGTGCATCACTTTACTGGGTTCCCTGACTAAGGTGGCTTAACTTTTAATATTTGGGATTAACTGCAAGCATTTCACCAGTGTCCTTTTTAAAGGATTTATGCTTAATTTTTGTTTCTATTTTTAAAGTTTAGCAAAATGCATTATCGATTGAAACTTCTCTTCATCATCCTGCTTCTTTTTCTCCTCCATCTTTCATATATTCTCCATCATATCATCATCGTATTAAATAAAATAAAAGTGAACAATACATTAAAATATGTATAAATAATAACCTTGAGCTTTAAAAGGATAAAATAACTACGAGTAATAGAATAAATATTAGCCATATAATATTTCTTGACACGTGTCATAAATCAAAAGGGGTATTGATCTTTACTAGATAGAAGAAATCTCAATGAGGACCGGTAATTAATGTTCCTAGTATAATAGCAGTAGTCAAACTGTAGAAATATCAACAACATAAGTCCAATTTGTATCTGTGACAATTACTGGAACATCAACAATGGAGTCTTCAAGAATTAGTTTGCGTGCATTCAGAGAGACAGATGTTGATGATGTGATGACATGGATCAGTGATGATCGAGTAACTCGGGCCATCCGATGGGACACTTTGAATTCGAAACAAGAAGCATTGACCTTCATCAAGGAAGTGTGTATACCTCAGCCTTGGCATGTATCAATATGTATAGACGATCGATCCATCGGATTCCTATGGGTAGTCTATCCATTATTGGGTCCTGACAAGGATCAAGCTGCAGATATAGGTTACGCGATTGCAGTTGAGTACTGGGGGCAGGGGATTGCTACTAAGGCACTCAAAATGGCAATACCTAAAGTGTTCAATGACTTTCCTGGAATAGTAAAGCTTCAAGCTTTTGCTACCTTGGAGAACAAGGCTTCTCATAGGGTTTTGGAGAAGGCTGGGTTTCTATACCAAGATTCGTTAACCGTGCATGGCAACTTCAAGGGAAAGGTAGATGCGCTTGATTTGGTAATTTACAGTTTACTCTCCAAAGACGTCGCTCCTCCAAGTTCTTAAATTTCAAAAGAATGTAACTCTATGATGTGCAAGTTCAGTTTCTTTTATGTACTAGTACTATTTATTAAAAGCTACTTTGCTACTTCCATGTAAAAGGTTGGTTGTAGGAGTAGAAAATATGGTGACTAGTTCCAAATAAAGTGAAATTTGGTTGGTTGGCCTGATTGCAATTTTATCACTGGTGAATTTCATTTGTTTTGACTTTTTCCTGGTCGTAGTATACACGTGGATGAAGATGAAGTGATCGCTTCCCTTGAAATCCCAACCCAGTGGTATGGAAATATTTCAGTCCCACGGCTTAATTATTATACAGTTCCCTCAGCTAATGGATTCTATTTGTATTCCTTAACTATATGTAGGGGACAAAATTAGCACATGTCCACAATACGAACAACTAGCTCGTCCGGATCAAGCTCTCTCTAATCTCTCCGAGTTTATCGATTGGACAATGGATTAATGATAAAACCTCTCTCTGTCTCTCTAATATTCTCTTTTAGTTTTCCACTTGCTGTTATTTTCTTTCATTTATTTACAATCTTTGTTGCTGGTGCGCGATCCCTGATCCAAATACCAGACTTAATTACTCTATACTTCGTGGTAGCAATGACTTAGCGATAGTTTCATGTTGGTAGTACTGAGTGGAAGCATTTCTTGTAACAACTCTTTGGGTTCTTTTTATTTATGGGCAATGAAGGCATATGGTGTTAATGATTCATGGACTAGTTTGTTCACTGTATGTTTTAATCCATCCAGACCATATGTTTCCTTTGAAGTTTGAACCAAGGTACTTGTTTGAGATTGGTGAGATCGTACTGGAGGCAAGTTTAATCAATGGAGAAACAAAACGGGTTGTTTACCAAGGGGAAAATTCTGGATTCCGGAATTTTTAACTAATGGTGTTGATGTGGTTTCCTATGGATATGTCTACGACCAGAGCTTAGTTTCTCTAAGTGGAAGAAATCAGAGGCGCATACAAAATTTTGAGTTATGTATAATTTAATCATATGATGAGGGGCCTTTAGAATGTAATTGTATTTGAAAGTAAAGATGGAAAAAATAATTATATTCTAGATCGTGTACTAATTTGTAAAAAGCTTAGGTTTGCTGATCCACATTTATTCTTCTGAGACCTTAAGAAATCAAGACAAAATGATCGTGTATGTTTTCCATACTCGCTTTCTAGTTGCTAGTGCATCAGCTTGTCAAATGGACCGACCCAGAACCTGTTCCATTAATTGGAATCGAAGTAGGCAAGTAGCTACGTATTATTTACCAAATAAAATGGCTTCGATGCTTCAAAAATACTGTATATGTATATTTAAATTAATGTGGAATGGGAAAACTAAAACACTCACTATATGCTAGTCTTTATAAGTTGCGTCTATATAGTAGTACTACTTTCTTGCACAAATTTATCTCCTTTTTTTTTTATCTTTAACAAATGGCACTTGTCTCTCACTCAAGTAATAACAAAGAGAATGCCCTTGTCAAATATAGAGTTTGAATTTTTACCACCAATAAAGGAGACAAAAGGAACCCTACATTAGTAGATACCAGTAATTTCAACTGCCAACTAGTGTTTGAACAATTCAGACCAAGACCCTTGGTTTAAGTGCCCACCATAACATCACATACAAAAACAAATGATGTCCCACTGCCCATTGTCACATTTTAATATCCCTAATCTTTGACTAATAATTTTATAAGGTAGGTGCGATTCCATTTATATTTTTTACTATAATATATAAAGCTTAGTTGACCAACCAATTGTATACTGGAAGGAGATATGGACTCTTCAAGAATTAATCTTCGCCCATTTAAGTTAACGGACGTTGATGATATGATGTTATGGGCAGGCGATGATCGAGTAACCCGGACCATCCGATGGGAGACTTTGACCTCGAAAGAGGAGGCACTGACTTTCATCAAGGAAGTGTGTATACCCCACCCTTGGCGTCGATCGATTTGCATCGATGACCGTTCAATCGGGTTTGTATCAGTATTTCCTGGATCAGGTGAACTTTGTATCCCTCTTTATGCATTCAGTATCCGAAACTCACTGGCTCGACTAATCTGAATTCCCTGAATCAGGTGATGATAGAAGTCGAGCTGATGTAGGATATGCTGTTGCAGTTGAATACTGGGGACAGGGGATTGCTACTAAGGCTGTCAAAATGGCAATTCCTCAAGTGTACAATGAATTTCCTGAAGTAATAAGGCTGCAGGCATTAGCTGATGTTGAAAATAAAGCATCCCAAAGGGTATTGGAGAAGGTTGGGTTCATCAAGGAGGGCATATTGAGAAAATATGGATATCACAAGGGGAAAATAGTGGATCTAGTCATCTACAGTCTCTTAGTAGAGTCCACTGATACCATTCCTTCAGGTCCATGAATTTAGACCACCCACTTTCTTTTGTTTTGTTATTGCTCTTTACTAGGTGTAGATCTTTATGCATTGAGTGGAACTCAGCAGTGTGTTACTCTTGAAATAATAGGTCATACTGGTTTTTATGTTTTACATAGTATTAACTAAGTTAAATGTTGATCAGCTAAAACTAATACAGTATCAGAAAGTTACTATTTGTTTGTTTGATTATATGTTTGACAAATCACATGCCACAGAATATGCCATAGAATTAGGTGTAATGATGAAATAGAAGATGCTATGAAAAATAAGGGACCAGAAAAAGGAAAACATTTGGGCCTGACAACACACACTTATACTGGTTTGGAAGTGCCTTTGTATGACAAACGGAGCTATTCAATGTTTATTAAGTAGCGGAAAGATGACAAACGAGTGAATAAAGTACCTTATGCTAAACTTCTGAGACACACTAAAACATAAAAAATAAAAATAAAAAGTGAAAGAATATAGGGTATGCACATAGTAAGATAAAACAATCTTAGATTTATGGCCGGTGAAACCTAAACTAGAAGCTGCTGTTTGTTTAAGATAATTGATGAAAGTTTATACGGAGATGAAAAACGCCTCCACTTGATAATGATTGACGTAGAAAAAGATATGATAGTACTCCAAGAAAGTCATTCAACCACTTAAAATTACAACTTAGTTGATTGTCACTATTACTGGTGGTTAGCATTTGCCAAGCGTCTTTTACGTCCGCTGTCGATGTAAAGATAAACTAACATACAAGTAAAGATCAATAACCAAATCATGCCACATGTCGGTCATTGCTATCAAACTAGTTGGTCACACAAGCAGGCCACCTGAAGTTCTTTTTTTTTTTTTTTTTTTTTGTGGGAAAGGGTGGCGGAAATGAGGGTGAGGAGAAGTGTGTCTATTTCAGAGAACCAGTTTGGATTCATGCCGGGGCGCTCGACTACAGAAGCCATTCATATTGTAAGGAGATTGGGGGAGCAGTATAGGGAGCGGAAGAGGGACTTGCACATGATATTCATTGACCTAAAAAAGGCCTACGACAAAGTGCCAAGAGAGGTCCTATGAAGATGCTTGGAGGCTAAAGGTGTACCTGTGGTGTACATTAGAGCGATAAAGGACATGTATGATGGAGCTAAGACCAGGGTAAAGACGGTAGGAGGAGACTCAGAGCACTTCCCTGTTATGATGGGGTTGCATCAGGGATCAACTCTTAGCCCGTTTCTATTCGCCTTGGGGATGGATGAATTGACACGACAAATATAAGGTGAGGTGCCTTGGTGTATGTTGTTCGCGGATGACATAGTCCTAATTGACGAGACTCGCAACGGAGTTAACGATAAGCTGGAGGGCTGAAGACAAACGTTGGAGTCTAAAGGATTTAAATTGAGTAGGACCAAGACAGAATACTTGGAGTACAGGTTCAGTGGCTTACCGCGTGAGGCTGACGAGGAAGTGAGGCTTGGTACCCAGACCATTCAAAAGAAAGGAAGTTTCAAGTATCTTGGGTCTATTATGCAGGGAGATGAGAATATCGACGACGATGTTTCACATCGTATTGGTGCAGGGTGGATGAAATGGAGGCTCGCCTCCGGAGTGCTGTGTGATAAGAAAGTGCCACCAAAACTTAAAGGCAAGTTCTACAAAGTGGTGGTTAGACCGACTTTATTGTACGGGGCGGAGTGTTGGCCAGTCAAGAAATTTCACGTTCAGAAGATGAAAGTCGCGAAAATGCGAATGCTGCGGTGGATGTGTGGACACACTAAGAGGGATAGAATTAGGAAAGAAGATATCCGAGACAAGGTGGGAGTGGCATCGGTGGAGGACAAGTTGCGGGAAGCGAGGCTGAGATGGTTTGGGCATGTGAAGAGGAGAGACACAGATGCCCCAGTGCGGAGGTGTGAGAGGTTGGCTATGGACGGTTTCAGGAGAGGCAAAGGGAGGCCGAAGAAGTATTGGGGAGAGGTGATTAGACAGGATATGGCACAATTTCAGCTCACGAGGACATGACCTTAGATAGGAGGTTGTGGAAGACTCAGATTAGGATAGAAGGCTAGGTGGCTAATCCTTTCACCATAGTAGTTGTAGTTTTGCTCATTTGTTTATTGCCATTTGATTTCTGCATTTGATTGCTGCTTATATTTGTTGGGCCGTTGTACTTTGGTTATCTTATTTATCTATAGTAGTTAATGCTCATTTCTTTCCGGATTGTTCTACCATGACTTTCTCGCTTTTGTTATTCCTTGCCTTCATATTGTTTTCGATATGCTTGGTCCTATCTGACCTTTTGTCTAGTTTTTCCTCTCTTAAGCCGAAGGTTTTTCGGAAACAGCCGCCCTACCTTTCAAGATGGGAGTTAGATCTGCGTACACTCTACTCTCCCTAAACCCCACATGGTGAGATTATACTGGGCTTCTTGTTGTTTGGCTTTTCCAAGTAAATTGTGGTGTTATTGGAGGAAACGCTCGAACTAGACTTGACCAATTGATAAAATACAGAAAAGATACAGTGCTCTTTAACCAAGGGAGGTGTTATTGGCATAATACACGAGTCATGGTACAGTTTGAAGGCAATAATATATTCGTTGTAAGTGGCAACTTAGCCATTGTTGTATAGACTATACAGAGATCATGTGACAAGTGATTACAGGCGCCACCCTGTTATTTCGAAGGGGGGCTCAACCAAGGAATTTATGGTCATTAAGAATATACATCTCAAAAAGACAACCGCTCCCTTTGGGATCAACTTATACACAAGCCACTATACAAGAAGAGTTACAAGTAACGACACATTTAAAGCGCACTACCAAGTTTGCTTTTGCTTTATCTTCCTAAAGCATCTCTCTGCTCAACAAGCACCATCTACCTCACTTGGCCGAGAGATAGTCTCTGTCCTTACGTCTTTGCATAGAAATGAAACAAAAACTAAAACCATCCCTTTCCCAGATATAAAATGATCCGCCACGATCAGCACTTGAGGGAGTCGAGAAAATTTACGGGGTAGAATTTACAGAGATTTCCTGTGGCAAATGGGAGCTCGGCTGGTCCACATAGGAAGGACTGACAAGTCGTTGCAATGATGTTAAAGCCACTGCTAGCTGAGCAAATGATGGACGCAAGTTTGGATCACTGGGAATATACATGTACGAGTTAATTAGCATTCTTGAGGGGAAAAAAAAATACAAAATCATAAAGAATATTGAAGGTGCATATCACTCTTACGTTTGCCAACATTCCCATATTATTCTTGCTACTATAGGATCTAGTTCCTTTGGAATCTCAAGGCGTTTGTTCTGGAAGCCAACAGCTCCCACCACTTGCATAGGATTCATCCCACTCCAAGGTAATCTTAAGGTAGCAAGTTCCCATAGAATGACACCAAAACTGTAGATGTCACACCTGTCAAGTGACCAAATTTTTTAGCTGAGGAACATAAGCATGGAGAACTCAACAAGTACAAAATCTGCTGCAAAATAGATGCAGGTTGCAAGCTTTGCCATCTATGAGCTCATTTCTTTTTTGGAGAAGGCTAAATGAGCTCATTACGGTCCTACGTGACCAAGAATTCCATCCTATGTAATCAAAACGAATTCCAGAAAGGAAAATGTTCATTCAGGAAACCACGTCTATCAAAATTAAGATACAGAGTGTTAAAAGAGTTCAGCAAACAGATTACGCCACTACAATTCCTTCAGTTTATATTAGCTATTTTTTTTTATAAGTTTGGAACTACATAACCAAGAATTCTATCCTGGATGACACTTGCCATGTTGGTAAATATAAGAAAACAATTCCTTCTCATACTTGCAGAGACCGTGCAGCAGTCCAGCTCCATGGGCAACATACATATCTCAAAACTCAACTTTAGCCAAGTAGAAATGAAATTCACTGAAAAATTTCCGCCATTTTTGGGTCTTATACAAGGCACTATAGGTTGTTAGATTGTCCCAAATTGATCGAGTGAATGGGATTGTTTTGTTTTATGGTCTTTCGCAATCCTCATCCATAAACTAGCTTTTGGGGCTTGAGTTAGACCCAAGGTCTATTTCCTAAAGGGCTCCTATGTTATGTTGTCCCCACTCAAGATGTCCCCTTGGGCATGCGAGGAAGTGATAGATTCCCAGGTTGGTCGAGGGAATGGGTCAATGGGCTGTTGTCTCATTATTTGTATAGTCTTAGGCAATCCTCACTAATGAGCTAGCTTTTGGGGTTTGTTTTAGACCCAAAATCTATTTCTTAACAAAGGTAATAACTAGTAGCAACATGATGAACAATGGCACGCATGCCTAACAGAAGATTGACATAAAAACAAAAAGGTCAAATTTGTAAAGAACAAAAAAGAACTACAAGAATATCTCGACACAGACTATCAGCGATAAGGAATTAGTAAAGTAAATGTTAACTCACTTCTCATTCGAAGGTTCATTGCGGAGAACTTCTGGCGCCATCCACTCAGGCTATGGAATGAAAAGACTAGGTTAGAAAATAATTAAGTGAAGAAAGAAAATTATTACTCCATCCGGTTCATAATAAGTGTCAGCTTAGCCTTTAGCACACCCCTTAAGAAAATACCAAGTCCCAGAAAAAAATAGATATTTTGACTAAGCTACCTTAATTAAAATTTGCATATTACTATTAACTTGACTCATTGGGATCTGATCACTTAGCACTTAATAAGCGCAAATCTGGAAAAGTAAAGCTAATTCCTTCTTGATTATTTAAGCGGACACTTATTTTGAACCAAAATAAAAAGGCTAAGTGGACACTCATTTTGAACCGGAGGGAGTAATCCAAACTTCACAGTAAGGGTAAGACATCTAAACAATAGAAAACAGATATATTGTTCTCACTTCACGGTAAGGGTAACACATCTGAAAAATAGAAAACAGATATATTGTTCTCACCGTTCCAGCTGTTGATTTGGATGACAAAAATGTGTTGTGCTTCAAGCGAGACAAGCCAAAATCACATACCTGCATTCCAAGAGTTACTAATAGCCCTCCAGAGACATCCAATAAATTAAGGAATGGTTCAAAAGGGATTCAGAGTTACTAATAGAAATAAACACAACCAAGTACAACATTCCCCTTCAAAATGAACATAAATCGCATAATTGCATTACTTTCTTTTCATTTTGCTGTCCTGAATTGTAGAATTGAAGAAAAGTCTATAATGATTTCTCAAAGATTAGCGCAGTATGGTACAGGTTTTTATATATATATATATATATATATGTAGACACACACACACACACATGTTACCAGTCAAAAAAGAAAAGATTAGCGCAGTTGGTGAGCATTCCACTGAAGCATTACGGGTTCACCAACTCAACAAATAGAAGAAGATAGAAAACATTTGAGAGCGAATTACCTTAACATTCCAGTTCTTATCAACCAAAAGATTAGGTGACTTCAGATCACGGTGAACAATTGTAGGGTTGCTTGTATGTAAGCAATCCATGCCCTTTGCCTGCACAAAGAGAACCTCTAAGATCAACATAAGCAAAAGAAACGCTGATCAATTGGTCCGAAGCACCATGCCACACTGATCATGTAAAGATGTTGCTGGATCATACCACATCAAGGGCCATTTTGATTCTCCTCCTTTCATCAATTTGAGAATGAGGACGATGAATAATCCGATATAAGCTGCCTCTGAAAAGCATGATATTTTAGATGAGTAATTCATCTTTCACAAGAAAAAATTTCAAAATCACTAATTGCTTGCCATAATTAGATACTATTTAATAACTAATCAATGTTTAGCTGAAAGAGACATTAAAACTTGGCATTTTGTAGTACCACAAATCAAACACAATCACGAAAGAATATAGCATTCATCTTTGCAGTATTCATGTCATATTAGAAGACAAAATTCTTGGAGGGTTCTCAAAAAAATATCACATGGAAACAATTACAAGGTGAGATAACCAAAGGTTTATAATAAATAAAATTAATCCAAATGGTAAACCTTCTTTGCATTGATCTGTCATCCACAAAATGCTAATAAAGACAGCTAGAAGATTATTCAGTTATAGCTTAGTGGATATGAGAGACTGCCATCGTTTATAAGGTCTGAATTTGAATCAATAAAATCTCAACTCATGAACTGTATTTGCTTTATTTTTCCCCTTTTACAAACACTTACTAGGCCTGAATTTAGAACTTCTACTTTGCTGCATAAAGGGAAATTAATACAAGGATTTATGTACAATGATAAAAGAACAATGCACTCTCTGTTCCAGTGGACACTAAGTCCTAAACAGTTTACCGAACCAACATGAGTAAGATACAAGTGTTTGTGAGTAAGCGGTACTCAAATATTAAACTTCTACCACTTTAATGTATAGTGAAGAATTTGCATCGAGTACTTGCACCTACGCCATATCTTTTCAGCACAAGTACATCAAAGGAAAAAAGTCCATGTAGCATACAATAAGTTGACTCTGACAATAACCAAAATCTTACTAATGATGGCAAATAATGAAAGGAAAAAGGGAAGGCATGAGGCTTTGATAATGGAGGTCTCAAGTTCGAAACCTCCTGCCTACGAAAGTAGAGGATTTGCCTTCTGGGTTGACCTCGTCGCACATGGCTTGCCTAGTGCGGGTTATCTCTCCTGTGTGGTTTGCGGGCTATTGGACAGGAGCGGGATTTACCCTGTGCACACCCAAAGGGTAGCGGGTTCCCTTATCAAAAAAAAAAAAAAAAAAAAAAAAAAAGGGGGGGGGGGGGGGGGGGAGGGAGGGAGGTAAAATAAGATACAAACATACCGCGGAAGGAACTCAGTGATAATAGAAAGGTGGGGAGGCCGAGTTATAGCACCCATAAAACGAACAACATTTGGATGCCGTAACCTACGCATGATACGCACCTGCCATTAAGAACCGATTATGTTACTTAATGATGCATTTCCACGAGAAGAAAGTTAAGCAGCAAATAAAAGAAATAGGACAAACATTACGTCTGAGAGGAATATCTCTTCAAATTACAGTTTAACAGAACTACACCAGAAGATAAATACAAAATTGATTAGCAGCTAACCTAGAAAATCAGACCTAGGATTCTCGTCAAACAAGTATCCTACCAAAATGAAACTGACAAACTAAGCTGAAACAAGAAAGGAAGATACACAAGTCATGTTCGTAATGGGAAATATTAATGCATATGTCATTTTTAGGCATTAAAGACAATAAGGATGCGCAGTAACGCTAATTCACATCCAAATAGTACGGTATGTCAATCTTTCTATAAATAGAATGGAGGAAAATATCCTTTAAGTACTTCATTCCAATTTTTATAAAACTCTTTTCAAGTTGGTACTTTACAAAAATTCTGACACCATTCACTAATAACATTATTCTACACACCTTCCCTAACTTTTAAGAATCCAAATTCTTTTAGCTACTCAAGCTTTAAACTTTGCTTTAATGTCTTCTGTATCAAACTAACTTTCAACCACCATTCTAATATTCTCTTTGTATTTCTACTATATTTGGCATCACAGAATTTTAGTTTTCATGAGAGCACTACCTGGCTAGATTCAATCTCAGGGTCAATAAAGCCTGACCATTTGAAACAATTACGTAAACTTCTGACAGTGGGACCATTGAGAGCCTCGCAAGACTTTTGAGAGTTAACGACATGATAAAATGAAAATGATTGGGAAAATTGATTGCGGCTCTTACAGGTTCATGTTGGGAGTCTTGGGACTAATATAACACAAAAGTCAAATTAACAACTTAAACTGTGTCTTCACATAGATCTATGTCAGCATATATAACTTGTGGCCGAACAATCCCAGACTCTTGAAACGGACAAAAGGTATTCTTACAGCTGTAACGAACTCCAGCACAAGAACACAATAATGTTTAAAAAGAGATAATGAAAGCATACCCCATAAATGCAAAAATCACAGAACTACTTCCTGTGGTCAACCAGGTTCGTAGATCTCTTTAAAGTGAATGACGGAGTACAGTTCTAGAAGTGATTAGACAGAACCAGAAAATGACAGGACCAGGATCTTGGGACTATGCTGGCATAACCTCTTTTTAAAAATTAGAAGAATATTGGAAACTGGAACATGTTTCTAATACTCCTTAGATTTTTAAACTTCAAACGCATCAAATAGCTTAAAAGTGTAACAGTGCAGAATCCAAACCTCTCTCTTAAACTCAGCCAAAGCCGCACCTGAGAAATCCTGATCAAGGAACTTCTTTACAGCAACCTCCTATTTTAGACAGATTCACAAGCAAAATCATTCAATATTCAATACACTCAAGCAATTACATCAATATCAAAGCTTCCACTTAATGATAACAAAATATTTGGTCTAAATATAGTAGATATTAGAATATTGGAATGTGATGAAATGTGAGGCCAGCAACAGAGGACATATAAAAAAAACACACTGACAACTCAGAACTTGAAGCCACTTGTTTGATTCTAATTACATGGCTAGTAACAATCAACGAATAGGAAGATGAAACTAAACGCTCCTAGGAATATTTGAGATAAAATCACTTACAGTGCCATTCCAATCTGCATGGTAAACCTCTCCATAGGAACCTGAAAATGGAACCAGAAAACTTCAGAGTGAAGAAAACATTCTAGAAGTATACCCACAATATTACCTACAAACCTTCCAACTATTATCATCCATTTTTGTGGGTATCTTGCAGCATATTTAAAAATAAATATGACTAGAATTTCAGAATTATGATTACTTCCAGAGACATCTCAATAGAAAATCTAGATGTATACGCGAAGAGATTAAGTTCTATGCACTGACAGTGTAAAAGATATTTACACAATCATGTCTCTTATTAAGTAGTTACAGGTAAACCTCTTGATAAGCATTAATTGGTATCAGATAAAGATAGTAACTAACCTGCTATCACTAGTTAAAAGTCACTGGTAGTGTAAAAAAATCTTTATACTGTTAATGTATATAACTTGTATCCATAAGCAAATGATTAAATGGATAAAGCTTTGATTGCATTCATGCAGAAGGAGATGAGAAAGTATGTTGAGGCCCTTTTTCTTTTCACCTCTATTAACCAAGCAACTGAGTAATGTCCAACTAAATATTAGACCTACATTAACAGATATCTACTCTATTTATTCCTCCATGACAAGCATTAGGTAGAAATTTCAGAAAATTTCACATTTATCATTCGTTTCCCCATCCAATGGATGGAGGTAAATTAATTATTTTTTCTCCCCCCCCCCCCCCCCCCAAAAAAAAAAAAACCCACACACAAGGAAGTATAAATCTTAATGAAACTTTGGGCTGAGACGTAGTTGTATATAAATGATAGGAGGGTTGAATGCATTTGCACAATGCCAACATTGTCATCGCAAGATATTTCAGTCTGGACAAAAACAGGCTTACCAAGACCAATCCTCTCGCCAATAACAAGATCTTCCCATGGAATTTCGCAATCGCCAACATCATCAAATACAGGATCAACCCGACTTGGACCAAGATTCCCTGAAGAAGTTGGATTTTCTGGCTCCTTCAATTTTATATTTGTTCCTACTGACTGAGCTTGCAAATTTCTTATGTGGTCACTTTCCAGAATCATATCTTGTCCATATGCTTGTGACCTGCTTAACTCGTCACTCTGCAAACTATGCCCCTCCCATTGACTTGTTTCTCTATTATTGTTTTGACTGTTCTGAACAGACAACCTTCTAAATTCAAGCTCAGCTGATAATTTGGAACTGTTATCCCTGGTGGAAGCAACCCCATCATTTCCTCTATAGGTCGGCTGTGAATTTCCGTGTAACCTGGAGGTATCAGGGGAAGATTTCTGTGGTATATTTGAGCTGGTAGATGCAATTGATGATGTATTATACCCACTAGATCCACCGTTTTTCTGTGGAAAACGTCCCTCAGAATCAGATTCGTTTTTCCAGGGGACCTCATTGTGTGCACACCGGTTTTTCCACATCATAGGGGCAGGAGGCCGTCCAGGGAACAAAGTATTTTTTGGCTGTTGCAATTCACTGACTTTGTTTCTTCCAGGGTTTTTCTGCAACAATGCATTGCCAGAGCCTTTTATTTGAAACGGATTAAGATCAGCAAAAAGATTTTTTGGGTCCTCAGGGTTATTCTGATCGTATGGAACGACATTTACATTCAACCTCAAGCCATCACCAGCAGCATTGGGTCCACGGCCCCCTTTGTACAAAGAAGTTCCAATTGCTAACGGCGAAGTCCAATCCACCTGATTAGCAGATGGTCTTTTATTGATTCCTGAAGAATCAGCAGTGGAGCTACCACCTGCATCTGAAATTGAATGAACTAATTCAACTTTCTCGGACTTAGAACTAATGGAGAAATCATCTCCTAACCCAGAATTTTGACTAGATAACAAGTTCTGTCTCGGGTAAGAACCTCCAGAATCACTGTTGGGCGGCAAACTTGGAATCTTGTTCAATTTCGGACTGTATGATTTAAAAGAAGCATCCTTTGCACTCAGAACATCAGCTGGTATGAGCGTGCCTGGTGCTCCCATGAGATCAACCAAAAACTCGCTGAAGGCAAAGAATTGATTTAGATGCTGAAATGTACAGAGGTATGCAACAAAAATCAATTAATCACAAATGTTGCAACATGCAAGTGTGCGCAATAATGCAATTGCAGCAACAAATGCTTCGGTTAGTAAGAGATGCAATCTGAAGTTGGAAATGAAGAAAGATCATGTGTCTGATGGGATTGCATAGATGAGTATAGCTCAGAACACTTGAAGCAAATGACGTCGGACACAATCCAAGATCGATCTAATGATATTCACGAAGAGTAAACTCAATTACACGAAGACGTGCAAGCACGTGAAGACAACAGCTCCATTTATTAAGGATAGATTGTCCATGTTTGTTTTGTGTCCTAGAATGATGTATCATGTTAATAGGAGAGCTTTTGAAGGGGTGGGGATGAGCTTCGCTCAATTGAGGAGTAGTCTCCGGTCCCTTATTTTCTCAAGGTGCACCCATGTAGTTCCTGTTTGTATAGATGATTGGGTGTCTTTTGGAGAGAACCATTTGTTGTAGGTTTCTCCTTTTTTTGGTATACCACTTGTACACGGCCAAGATGGCCTTGTTATTATCAATGAAAACTTTTAATTGATCAAAAAGAAAATGTTACACTTCATCTTGAAAAAATAAACAACATATCACGTTAAAGAAAGAGACTTTTAACTCCCTCTATCCCATTTAATTGTCTTAGTTTGACACAAACATCATTTGTGGAACCTTTCTTACTCGTATCAAATATGATTCTTCTCTATTGCATGCTTCCAATTAAGCCATGGTTAACAAACACACATTCTAATCTCATCTTATAATATATGATCGTAAAAATCAAATGGTGCGATTCATTTGCGACAAGGAGTATTTGAAAATTTCAAAAAAAGAAAAAGTTCAGACTGCAAGAAGCACTAATTCTCTTCCTTCTCTCTAGCTACAGAAAGAGAGACTTCCGCAAACATGAAAGAAACTAGTCACTGTTTTCAGATGTAAATTCAGTATTGAGAATTTTAACATAAGGTAAACAAATTTTCACAACGATATCCATTCTATCCGGATATAAAACGGCCACATTTGACTTGACCTCTCTAATACATAGTGAGGTTCACCCCATACATTTGACGGCCATATTTGACTTGACCTCTCTAATACATAGTGAGGTTCACCCCATACTACGTAAATAGCACAAGATGAAAAACAAATTTTGACATAAATTAGTACTAACAACTCCACAAAAATACAAGGAAAGCTAATATCAGAACCTGTCAACTTTATAAATATTAAGACAAAAACGCTTTAAAAAACTAAAATTTAAGGCATAGTGATAAAAGTTCCAAACAATAGTTTGTCCAATACCAATGGACTAGATAATATTCAAATGTTGAGAAATAGTTAATGTAAAACATAAAAAGGACGAATAATACTTTTGATACAATCATCATAGCTCTTTAAATTTCACGAATGTTAAAGAAAATAGACATTGGTCTAACTCAATCACGAAAGCTAGCTCATGAGATGAAGATTGTCCAAGACTATACCAAGACTATATAAAGAGACAACCCTAATTTCCGCAACTTATGTGGGATACTCTAGCAACAAGAACTTCGACAGCAAAAAGAATTGTAAACAAATTGACAAGGTTCAAACATGCACAATACCATCAGGCAACATGTCAAATTTGGATATAATTGTTCCCTCCTAGTTAGATTTAAGAAAAGCTATTGAGCTTCGCAATTCACCTATCATTTGGTAACTTTAAAATGTTTACAGCATCATCTTCGACACCAGTGTAGTGACTTCCTTTAACAAGTCTACAGGGTATTCCAACATGGTCAGCTAGTACCTGCCTCGAGTAAAAAAAAAAAAAAAAAAAAATGATGATGATGATACAAATCGTAATAGATAAGAGACTAATCACTCAAATGCCACAAGAGCATAACGTCAGCAAACTTCAATACAAAAGTTCCCACTATTTCAGACATATCTGATAAGAATTACCCACACCCTTCCCAAAGAGTACCTTAGAAAGTTGAAGAAGTCAAGAGCCATTTGAATGAGGCCACAAGTACAGAAGACTATGCGCATGGTTCGTGTTGAATTGTAATGGTAGGTAACAGAAGCATTCATAACAATTGGCCCATTGGGAATTAAGGCCCACCTCTAGGTAAATTTATAACATCTAAAGAATCTTGAAGAGGAGAGGCAGTACCTCCTCAGTTTTCTGCTAAATGCATTGAAAGCTGTGAAAGAGTATAAACATCTAATCCAAAACTTTAAAGCAATAGATGAAATATCCCAAGTCTTCACATAACCTTATAGTGGGGCTCACCCATTTAACTCAATTTAACACAGACTTATGAGTGTAAGAATGGGTTTGTCAAAGGTTGGCTCTTATACCATGTGGAAATATTTCAGCGTCCAACTCAAAAATCTTAAAGAATAAGTGGAGTATCCTAAGAAATCTCTATAACTCAACAAAGGCCAAACTGCCAACCATCAAATTTACCTAAGCTCCTTGAAAGAAGAAAATAACATGTTCAGGGCATATAACTACAAGCTGGTCATCGCAAGACTGATACCGAAGGTTTCTTGTGAGCTATAAAAAGTGCTTACTTCTTCCCGCAAAACATGCTAACTCCATAAAACATAAAACAGAGGCTTGAGCGCCTCAGATACCATGAATGAATTGTTGAAGAAATCTCCAGGACATGGTATTCTAGTGGTTGCTAATATTAAATTGCCAATTAAAACTTTATTTAGTCTTCATTGTTATATTGGTTTACGAGACTAGATAAATCAACGAAACAAGTTTATTGCATAGATATTTACATAAAGAACATACTTAATCAACTGGAATTTTCAGGAAAATGATTTTTAAATTGTAAGTATAGCTTCCTACTTCTATAGTTTTCCATGTTAGCCCATCATGGCTAATGGTAAATTAGATGGTTCGTTGTCCCGATTCAAAAGTCCTACATTGTTTACATTAAGAGCATAGCCTTATTATCTATATTACCTATGATAAATCAAACAGATTTTGGCAGAAGGAGAATTTTATATTGTAAGTGTAGTTTCCTACCTTTAAAGTTTTCCTTGTTAAGAGCCCATCATGGCTAACAGTTAAATAAATGGTTTACTATCATGATTTAGAAGTCCTAAAATGTTGAAGAAATTGTATTTTACCCAAAAAGATCCAAGACTACTATTGCCAAATATAAGAGAGCACTGTTCAAACATTAATTAAGCATATAATCAACGGAAAGCTAGTTAACATTGCCTCTGTCCAATGCTTGTTATTACTATGGACCGCAAGAAGTTATTCAATCCCTCTGTCCCAATTAAAGAAAGAGGCATAACATTTAACTATGATAATCACCTTAAAAAGCAGTGCACGGTGACGTGAAAGCCCGGTTTTTAAGGATCCAATTGGTAGCACACTGGTGTGAAGTGATGTCCTCAACTCGGTGCTAATTTCCATCCATTTGGCCAATATGGCATTTGCATCCTTTACTGGCCCACCTAAATGCCCAGTTACAAGTTCAGAAAGCCTCAGTACTAACAGACTAATCTCACTGGCAGGGCAGTCCAATGTAATACAGTGCGCAATCTGCATCAACTCTTCCAAGGAGGGGTCAATTCTCCGATTAATTATCACGCCTTCAAAGTTAGAACTCCCAGGATTTGTTTCAAGTTCAGTAAGAGACGGCATTTTCCCGCGACTTGCTGGATCTGAAAAGAGAGTATATACATCATAGAAACCATCAACAACTTTCTCCTCATAGTCCAGCACACCATAATCCTGATAAGAGGGTAAAGTAAGTGAGACAAAAGATTAGAAACCATATTATGAGAACCAAACTGAAAATCATCTTCGATAGAAACATATATTACTAGCAAAGTATACAAAGTTTAAGCTTTTAGAGGGAGGCACAAAAAAGAAAAACGCATTTGGATAAAGTATTGTGAGGAAAAGAACCTATTCAAATCTTCAAGGTTAAGCAAACGACAGATAACAAGTCAAATCCTCTTGAACCCAACAAAAATCATGTGCCTTACCAGTCAAAAATAGCATCTGATGTCAGCTAGTCATAGTCCTATGAACCTTAAGTATCCTCCTAAGGAAAATATAAACTCAAATCAGCTAAAACAAGAAAATGTGGTTGCAACTTTGCAAGATCACCGCATCCCCGTCAAAAAGGAAAAAAGACAACACGTAATACCTAAATATCCTCAACAAACAGTACCTTTGTCAGGTTTCTATTTAAAAAATAAAGAAATATAACAAATAAAAGTAATTTATATTATAGACAGTAAGGTGCTGCAGCTCTTGAGCTTTGACTAAATCAGCACCCCAAGTTGAACATTTTTGCTTAAAAACGCCCAATATAAACTAATACTCCGTATCTTGGTCATCCATGATCATCCATCCAAATCATATATTTCTTTTTCTTTCTCTGCTCCATCAATATATCATTAGCTTTATTAAGAAAAAGGCTAACCCTTCTTCAGTTACTGAATCTAATCTTTTCTACAGACTACAAGTTACATTGTTTGCAAAGTTTACAACTCAAAGTGCTTCACCACTCCGACACTGCAAAAGGGCATAAAAACGGCAGATAAGGCGATATTCTCACTTGACTTCAACTAATCAGAAATAGCAAGTTTAATAGGGGGGGAAATTACAGTCAAATACCATTCAGTCATCTAATTTACAAAATATGTAAACAGAGTATAGGTAGCGCATAAAGTACACTTAATATACATATACTATACACTACCTATACAGCCGAAGTGTATAGGCAGTATATACTTCAGCCATGTTTGGTAAACTAGATGGCTGAAGTGTACATTTCGGGTAAGTTTCCCTTTAATAAGACAATCAGAGCTTAATTATCAATGCAAAACTAATCAAATCAAATTCAACAACAATGAGAACTCAAAAATTTACCCAATACTGCCTCGACAGCAAGTCGGCAGCGGCATCCTCCCTCTCACGTGCCAAGTCAGCAGCGGTTCGTATCTGACCGTTGGTTGAATTAACATCAACACAGGGGAATGAAGAATCCTGAGACTGCGATGATGAAACACTCAACGCTAGGGCAAGCTGCACTTGATACTCTTCCTCAGAAGTATAATAATCCTGTTGCCGATTGATCGTCGGAATATTCGCCGGAGAAGATACAGCCGCCGTAGTTGACGGCGGATTCGACGGTGATTGAGAAACGGAACTGGAATTCCGATGATCGGTAGCAGATGACGTGGACGGTGAAGATGATGATGATGATGATACAGGGGATGATGAAGTAGATTGAACGGTGTCGTTTGATCGATTTGGATGGTGAAGCTTCTTGAAAATGTGTTTCATCGTTCGGCTTCTCCTTTCTCTCTCTATATCATACGGTAATTTTCAGTTTCTCTCTCTAAATTTATTTATTTATTTACATATATATGTGTGTGTGTTTGTATTGTATATCTCTTTACTGCTGTTAGTCTTCACACTCTTCTCTCTCTCTCTCTCTCTCTAGAGAGTCGTATTTCTATTTGACTGTGAAAAAGGGGAAGGAATAGAGGAGGGAAAACTTAAGGGGTGGGATATATGGGGCGATTCAACTGCAAAAAGGGCATGGAGTTGAGTGAATTTACGGCAATATGACATCAACGCGCTTTTTTTGTTGATATTTCTTTTCTGCCCCAAAAGTAAGGAAAATGGAACATTCTTCCGAGGTATAACTATTTCCACGGTATAACTATTTCCTAAAGTAAGATTTATGCACAAGACAAAGCATGCAGGGTAGATTTTGCTTAGAGATTAAAATAATACTCCCTCCAATTTAAAATAAGTATCCATTTAGCCTTTTTATTTTGATTTAAAATAAGCATCTACTTACATAATCAAGAAGAAATTGACTTTACTTTTCAAGATTTGTCTCTATTTAGTCAAAATACCTTCTTTTTTTTCTAAAAGTTAGTGTTTTCTTAAAGGTTGTGAAAAACACTAGATTGACACTTATTTTAAACCGGAGGGAGTAATAATTACACAACAATCCCAGATTGGTTGGGTTGACTAGATGATTTCCTATTGATCATATTTTTCTATTTAAATTTAACTAAAATTAAATATTACTCCCTCTGTTTCAATTTGTTTGAACCTATTTCCTTTTTAGTCCGTGCCAAAATGAATGACCTCTTTCCTAATTTGGAAACAAATTCACTTTATGAATGATTTACAGCCACACAAATTTTCAAGGCTTATTTTGAACCACAAGTTTCAAAAATCTTCCCTCTTTCTTAAATATCGTGCTCAGTCAAATGGGTTAATATAAATTGAAACGGAGGGAGTACTATGTAAAATAAAACACAATAAGTTCCCTATTGACAAGGTGTTAACTTTGAAATTCTTGGTTATAAATTATGATGAATTGATCGAACTAAATGAACTACATCAACTCAATTATCAACTAATGATAATGATAAATGCATGTTAGGCCACTAATGTTAACGAGGAGACTCTACTCCTTAACTAGGAATTTCTAAACTTACATCATGAGAGCATTTGAATCTTGAAAGTCCTGTATTTAAGATTTACGTAAAAGAATCACTCTGCTAACCGAATAGGAAATCGCGTTTAAGAATCCTATAAAATTTGAAATTTAAAAGGGATGAGTAAATAAGTTCAAATGAATTTAGTTGGTAAGAAATTCAAACATACTCTATCTACAAAATGTATGTACTAATTACAACTATAACTTTAGTCATTATGTGCTCAAATTACATTTAGTCATTGTGTGCTCAAATTACATTCTTGTCGTACTTTTGATTTTCTCTACATTCGATAAAACTACTTGGTTGATAGTATGGGGGATGGCCCTACGCCCGGGCAATAGCAACACCGGCTTTACAAAGTCAAGAATCAAATCTTTCAGTTAACTTTTTCAATTCATTCGTGAATAATAATTTAAGGGCGTGAACAGAGTACTTCTAGTTGCTTCGCCTGCTTCTTATTATGACAACTATGTTTTCACGAGAAATGAACTGTCAGGATAATCATCATTTTACTCAAACAGTTGGATCAAACTCAGGTAAATTACAGTCAGACCTCTCTATAACAGCATTCGCACATAACACCTCTCTATAACAATCAAGTTTTTTCGGAACCGATTTTTTATGTTATATTTTAGTTCTCTATAACCACATTTTACCTATAATAGCAACAACCAACTTTATAATAGCACCTTTTTGTAAAATTACCCCCATATATCAGCTATCTTATTTTTTTGCTAATATAATAATTACCATCTTTAGAAAAATAGAATATTTATGATTACCAATAATAAGTACAGAGATTTTGACCAAATATTTGATCTTTTAATACACTATTTATGATAAAGGATGTTATATGAATAGATATATTTTCATCATTAAAAGATTTTCATTCATTACACAAAGTGTGATTAAGTTTAAAATTTGGCAATTAAAAATAAAAAATTAGATTTTATGCATTTTTTTTGCCTATAATAGCAAAACATTGTTTAAATGTCAATGCTGTTATAGGTGTATAACGACCATTTTCTATAATAGCCAAAAAATATCAAACCCAACAATGATGTTGTAGAAAGGTTTGACTGTAGATCATAAGAAGGGTCTTCCTCTATACAAATTTTCATTAGGTGTCCCTTTTAATTAAGAGTGAGTGTTTACCTTTTATCCCCATTTTGAGGAATTTGTGCAGAAATATATCAAGTAACAAAACTTCTCATTCTTCCTCCTCGTGCTCCAAAGAGGCAATTCCATTAGGAATCAGGAACATTGATGAGCTTTCTCGTTGTAGTTTTAGAAACTTGTCTGCTCAAACAAATATGTTATGATGATCCGGTTACAAATATGTTATGGTGATCTGGTTACAAAAAGAATGGACTATTTTCACGTGACAAAGGAATCCGCGACTTAAGTAGAACAAAAAAAGAAAAGTTGAACCAAACTAGTACAGAAAAAAAAAAAAAAAAAAACACATTAATAGGTTTCACGCACGAATTTTGTGCGTGAAAGGACCAAACTGCAAAAATGCACTTTGGGCTTTTCACGCACGAAATTCGTGCGTGAAAGGAGTAACTTGCAAAAATATAGTTTCCACCTTTCACGCACTAATTTCGTGCGTGAAAGACCAAGTTGCCTTTTTGTCTTTCACACACGAATTTAGTGCGTGAAGGAGACCAACATAAACCCGTCCCCTCCTTCCCCACCACAGAACCCGACATTTCGCCCCCACCCACCGCCATTAACGCCGATTTTCGGTGGTCCCCAACCCCAAAAACGCTATTTTCTTGTTGTTTTTCAATCCAAAACTCAATATTCTTGGTATATTGAAGTGTAGGACCAAGTTTCTAAGGTTAGATTTTGGAATAGAGCGGCACAGAGGTCATTTTGAAAACTCAAAAAAACCTTCAATCTAGGTATTTCACTACGAATTTTTTATTACATTGCTAAATATATTATTACCCTAAGGATTGTTGGGTGGATTTGTCGTTTTGCGCTATTTTTTTGTGCGTGTTTGGGCAGTGCCCACGCACTGTTGGGACTGCCTTTTTTTTTTTAATTTGTTTATGTATTGTTAATTAGTTAATTATTTAGTAATTGTTTATTTAGTATTTATTAATTGTTTTATTAGCGACTTAAGTATTTATTAATTGTTATACTAGATATTTTAATTGTTAGACTAGCTAATTATTTATTGAGTTTTTGTTAAGCCAATTGTTTATTTGCTAACAATTTCTTAATTGTTTCATTAGTTAATTAATTGTTTATTTGTTAAATATACGATAATAATTTATTAATTTTTTGATTAGTTACTTAATTGTTTATTTATTAAATATATGATAATAACTTGTTAATTATTTGATTATTTAGTTAATTGTTTATTTATTAATTATTTATACTAATTGTATGCTAACTAATTGTTAATTAATTGACTTATTAATTTTTAATCTTTATATTTTAGGATTGAAAACCCTTAGTTTAGGATTCATAACCCGTAGCTTAGGATTAAAAACCCTTAATATAATTTTCGATAAAAGATTACATAACTAATATTACCTGTTAATGATTTATTTAAAATACGTAAAACAGATGGGTCACCACAATCCTTAATAAAAATTTCCATAAAAGATTACATAACTAATATTACTTGTTAGTGATTGATTTAAAATACGTAAAACAGATGGGTCACCACAATCCTTAATAAAAAATTTGATAAAAGATTACATAACTAATACTACTTGTTAATGATTGATTTAAAATACGTAAAACAGATGGATCACCACCCTCTTGATCCGGGGCCCTTCGACCGAGAGTTACTGTATCTTCAGCCCGAGCATAGGTCGCAACATATATGGACATCCGACCTGCAGCCTGAGTCTCAGGTCCGTACCCGGTTAGGGGACTCAGCATGGGAGATCTTAGCTGCTCACCCCCCACATCCTCGTGTCCTAGATATACTACGTCGGGGCGGTATCTACCGGTGCGTCGAAGTTGGTCGGGTACAGCACGATAGGTCGCTAGTGACGGCATTGATTGAGAGGTGGCGACCGGAGACGCACACATTTCATCTCCGCACCGGTGAGGCTACCATTACCCTTCAGGATGTAGAGGTCATTTATGGGCTACAAGTTGATGGACGCCCATTGTATATTGAGGAGCCCCCTGTGCTGTCACCTTACCGGGATGAGTTGACTAGGCTCACCGGTTTCGCGGCTCTGGATGGTCATATTTTCGGCCAGAGTCGGCTTTTATTGTCGGCCCTTTACGCTCACTTGCGCCTCACAGACATGCAGCATCCGATTGGAAAGGACACGTCTCAGGCTGATGTTGACCGACGCGCGCGTCTATACCTACTCGTCATATTCGGGGCCATCCTGTTCCCGAACACTTCGGGTTCACATTTGAGCTTGAGGTATCTTCGGTATATCGACGATCTTGCCGAGCTAGGATGTTATAGTTGGGGCGCTGCTGTGCTGGGCTACATGTATCGAGGATTCTGCCGATGTTCTATGGGCACGAGGGTAGAGGTCCCTGCATTTTGCTCGCTCCTTCAGGTGATATATTTAAGTCTGTGTAATTAAACACAAAATATATTTTTTAAAAACGACGACTGATAAAATGTTTTTTAAATGACTATATCAGATATGGGTGTGTACTAGGTTGAGACCTTTTCAGCCCATACCAGCTCACCCTCCCGCTAACTATCTTACTGTGTTGATGCCATACGCGCGGAGATGGTCGCGAGGCGTACGCCGACGTGCGGAGACTCATCACAGCCTTCTCCCGTTTAGGGATCAGCTAGACCGCATGACGGCGCAGACGGTATGTTCATATTTTAGATACCCACATGCTAGACCACATAGCTACTATTTTAGTCTTTTATTGTTAACTAGTTCAATTCTTTTTACAGGCTTTTATATGGACGCCGTATGATCATATTTTGGATCAGCTGCCGGCGTTTTGTAGGGTTGGTCAGCACATGTGGATGTCGCGGTGTCCATTGATACATATGGATATCGTTGAGTATCAAGCGCCCGACCGCGTGTTACGGCAGTTTGGGTATGTACAAAATATACTCGTGGCTACGGTTTGGGAGCATGACCACCAAGCTAGGGACGAGCGTGCCGGCGTCGATGATGCATGGCGACTATATATGCAGCAGCAGGTCCAGAGTTGGGATGTGAGGATGACGAGCCTAGCGGTGGTCGGACATGACACTCCGATCCATGTGTACATGAAGTGGTACATGCGGATCACTCGCATCATTATTGGCAACCCCTCTAGGCGTCGTCCAGATGGCCTAGGATATGTAGCTCTCGCAGGAGCGTACGAGGCGCTAGTACGGACCGTTCAGACGATGCGTTATGAGAGCACTGCCCGTATGGAGGCCCCCGAGAGGCGGAGTATGCAGCACGGATGATTGAGCTTGCCGAGGCTGGTATGAGACATGCACATGACTTTGAGCGTCTTCATGAGCGTGTTCCCGCTGCCCCACCTGGGGCAGCAGGTGGTCGTGGTCGCAGAGGAGTTGGTAGCCGTCGTAGAAGTGGTAGGGCTGGCAGAGGTGATGAGGCGACTTCAGAGATCCTACCGAGTTCTTACCAGCCGGTGACTACAAATATCCCATCGACTTCTCATTCTCAGCCGTCGACTTCCACAGGGTGAGCGGCCGGTTCGTGATCTACAGGGTGGCCTACAGCTGCACTTCGACGACTCCATGTTCGAGGAGTTCGTGTTTGATACGGCACCATCTGCATCTCCTGCTCCGGGGGCCACTCAGGAGCCCTCTCACCAGGCATCTCAGGAGGCCATCGACACACAGGTTTGACTTTTACAAAAAAGTAAAATTATTTGTTTATTTCAGGTTAAATCTAATCTAAATTGTTTATATATTATTCCAGGTTCATTTAGAATAAATCTAAATTAAATTGTTTATATGTTATTTCAGGTTCATTCCTCTGCGCCTGTGGACCCATCTCCTGCACCGGGCCCCACTCAAGAAACCGTTGAGGATCCAGCTCAGGAGCCCTCTCACCAGGCATCTCAGGAGGCCGTCGACACACAGGTTTGATTTTTACAATAAAATAAAATAATTTATTTATTTCAGGTTCATTTTAGAATAAATCTAAATTAAATTGTTTATATGTTATTTCAGGTTCATTCCTTTGCGCCTGTGGACCCATCTCCTGATGAAATTGACGAGGAGACATGTTATGAACCGACCCCACCGCCCACCGTCATTTCCCATAGAAAGCATGTTATGAACCGGGGTCCGGGTCGAAAGAAGGGAAGCAAGGATGATCATGCCATAGAGCATGTACAGATTAAGAGGAGGAAGGGGGATGGAGATGATGGTGGTGGTGGTGGGGTTAGCCTTAGGCCTAGCCGAACTCTAAAGGCTCTCACTTGTGGGACCTGAGATTGTGAATGTTGTAAATAAAGTGTATATTTTATGTTATTAATTTTTTAATGATAATTAGTTATCTTAATAATAACTCGTGCAACGTATGGAAAAAATCGTGATTTTAATAGGTTCAAAAACAAATAAAAACAAATCTGTGCGTGAAAGTAAAAAGTTTAAAGATGAAAAAGTGAACCTTTCACGCACAAAAACTGTGCGTGGAAGTGAAAATGAAAAACAGAACCTTTCACGCACAAAAACTGTGCGTGAAAGGTTTTACACTTTCACGCACAGTTTTTGTGCGTGAAAAGCACAGCCCTTTCCTGCATTCTCTAACTGCTTTAACATGACTTGTATTGCGCACCATTTTAATGCGCAATGTCAATTTCAGGAATCTATGACACATAAAGGCTTGATTTGACAATACGTTGCTGCATTATTTAATCGTTTTAACACGACTTGTATTGCGCACCATTTTAATGCGCAATGTCAATTTCAGGAATCTATGACACATAAAGGCTTGATTTGACAATACGTTGCTGCATTATTTGACCGTTTTAACACGACTTGTATTGCGCACCATTTTAATGCGCAATGTCAATTTCAGGAATCTATGACACATAAAGGCTTGATTTGACAATACGTTGCTGCATTATTTGACCGTTTTAACACGACTTGTATTGCGCACCATTTTAATGCGCAATGTCAATTTTGAGTGGTCTATTTAACTTGAAGGCTTGACGAGTGAAAAACTCATCAACTTCTAAGTCTTACAAGTCATTAAAAAAAATCAAACTTTATAGAAAAAATGTCTCAAAATGCTTCAACTGTTAAGGTTTCACTATTTTGGGATGGAGATATCGTCGAGGACAATTACTGCATTCGTTATAGTATCAAACCAAAAGCCATGTTAAATTTCCAACAACTTTAAATTATGAAACACTAGTCAGTTACATGCACAAAAGAATGAAAACTACACCCACTGAGTTTGGAATCTCCATAACTGGCAGATATCCACAAACAATATCAAACGGTGTAGTGCGTTATGGCATGCACAATATCAACGATGATGAATCTTTGAGTGATTATTTGGGATCGCCGGAAGAATATTGTGGTTTAGTATTCATTAATGTTCTTGAGATGTATGTTGAAAAGATACCTCGAGAAGAAGTCCCTCAAGTCCAACCTATTCATGGTAACACTTATGGGGACTTTAGTTCTTATGGAGACATTTTGAGTGGTCAAGTGCCGCTGGAAAATCTAAGCCAGCAATTTAATCAAGCTTACAATGAAAATTGGTAAATATGAATTTTTCATATTATAGCACGTGTTTGTTGTATGAATTGGTCAATAACCACTTTTCAAATCTTTATAGGAACTATTCTCAAAACTCGCCAGTGGTACCAAATATGGATGTTGGTCAATCCTCTCAGTTCGGTGGAGTTGATCATTCTCCACATGAACGACAGTAAGTTCATCACCTTAATATTAAATTATCTGTATATATATATATATATATATATATATATATATATATATATATATATATATATATATATATATATATATATATATATATATATGATGTTGGTATTTAAAATATGTTACTTTTCGTGTAGGAGGATGAATGCACTTGATAATGAAGATTTTCCTAATTATTATGAGTCATCATTAAGTGATGACGATGAAATAGCTAATAATGCAGAGGTAACCGATGATGAAGATGATGATGATGTTCAAGTTGGTATGACCAACAATATTCCTCAAAGCCAAAACCAACAAGAACCAATGCACCACCACGTACCACCACCGATGGCTGAAAACCCAACTTCTGAAAGCCCATTCTAACAATATCCCTTATCTTGACAGCCTACAGGGTCGTGATGATGCATTTGTATTCACAAGAGAAGATGATGATAGTCGCCAAAAAACCTGGATTGAACCAAATGATCTCAACAAAGATCGATGCTACCTTGCAAACGGAATGTTATTCGCATCCAAAAAGGCATTGCAACGGGCTGTCAAAATTTATTGTTGTAAGGACATGAGGGAGTTTAAGGTTGATCAGTCAAACACAAAGATATGGAGACTAGTTTGTAAACGACGGTATCAAGGCTGTGAGTGGTTGCTTCGGGGAATTGTTAAGCCTGATGGTATGTGGGCTATCACAAAATTCCGCGAAAGACACACTTGTGATATGGAAGAAAATCGAGCAGATCATTATAATTTAGATACAAACATGATTGCTCAAGTATTACTTAAAGACGTTGTTGAAACGCCAAGGTAACTTATCCTACCTAGTACATTATATGTCTTATATCGATTAAAAGATCAATTACTAAATGTTGTTTGTTTAAACTTGTGCAGGATCCCTATCAAAGATTGTATTCGAAAAGTTCAAACCGTATATAGTAAAACTATAAGCAACAGAAAGGGATTTCTCGGGCGTAGACGCGCTTTTGAGATGGTCTATGGAAATTGACATACTTCTTTTCAATCGCTGCCAAGGTATATGGCAGCTCTACAACATTTTAATAATGGTACTGTTGTAGAGTGGCGGCTTACAGAGGGTAAAATCTTCAACTTCGTATTTTGGACATTCAAACCATGCATTGATGGTTTTGCTCACTGCCGACCAGTGATATCCATAGATGGTATGCATGTATATGGTGCCTACGACATCAAGCTCCTAATTACAATAGGAATGGATGCCAATGGGTCAATATTTCCTCTTGCTTTCGCAATTGCCGCTAACGAGAGCAACGACACATGGGGGATCTTTTTGACCCATTTGAAAACTTATGTTATTAAGGATCGTACCGGCATATACGTGTTGTCTGATCGTCATAAAGGCATATTGCACAATATGGCTAATTTACCGGGGTGGCAGCCTCCCTTTGTTTACCATCGCTATTGTTTAAGGCACTTGAAGGCAAATTTGCAATCAACGTTTCACAATGGCACTCTAAACAAATTGATGTGGGGGCTGCGATGGAGCATCAACAACGAAAATGGGCTGCAAAAATGGATCTGATCAGGGCAGTGAGTGAACCCGCATATGTTTGGTTAATGAAGCTCGAAGTTGAAAAATGGACGCTTCATGCTGATGGAGGCAAAAGATGGGGCATGCTCACAACAAACAGCTCAGAATCTTTCAATGGCTTGCTGAAATCTGCTCGAGGACTACCTGTCACCGCAATGGTGAGAATGACTTTCAAGCAGGTTGTGGAGCGATTTGTTGTTAGGACAAGGCAGGCTACAGCGATATTATCCGACGGCGGGACATGGATGCCAAAGCCCTTCAAAATTATGGAGCATTATAGAAAAAAATGTGAGCATCACCAAATGACCGAGTATGACCCAATTCAACATGTGTATGAAGTTAGGACGGGTTATCACAACGGTAAGGGTGGAAACGTGCATACCGTTTATGAGGCAACAAGAACATGCACTTGCGGTAAGTGGCAAACGTATCACATGCCGTGTTCTCATGTTGTCAAGTGCTTCGAGAGAATGAGAAAAATGGTAACAAGTTATGTGGCGGGGGAATACAAGGTCCACAGTTACCTTGGAGCATATTCCGGTCAATTCCACCCACTTGGTAATGAAGCTTATTGGCCAAACGAGCCGTTTTCGATGGTTGCTAACAAGGATTACATCAGGAAATTGGGGATTAACTCACGGAGTCGTAGACCCAATCAAATGGATGTTAGTGAAAGAACTTATTCTCGCAAGTGCTCTACCTGTAAGCAATATGGCCATGACAAACGTTCGTGTGGGCAACAAGGCCGTGGTAGTACAAGCACGTCTCGAAGTAATAGAGTCTCTAGAACTTGAAAATTGTATTATTATTGTAATTTATTATTGTATTACTTTGAATTAGTATTGTAATTAGATAGAATGAATTATTTTTTAAGTAGTATAAACCTCTCGTATTGGATGAATTATTATTAAATCAAATATTTATATTTGTACATTCAAATATAATAAAACACTTAAATCAAAACCCTATAAATAGACAAGTTTCAAAACTTACTTCGGGGCACTTTAGAACCCCTAAAACGGCGATCCAAACGTTTAGGTGGACTTGATGTAATGAGCCGACATTATTGTACGCAAAAAAAAAGATATTAAGTTTTATATAAAATATTGATATTTTGGGATTTTGAAACATGACTAATCTTTGCCCAAAGTATGGAAAAAAATGTGATTTGAAAGGTAACACAAAAAAAAAAAAAAAAACTCTGCTACTTCACGCACGAATTTAGTGCGTGAAAGGCTCAAAGTGCAATTTTGCAGTTTGGTCCTTTCACGCACGAAATTCGTGCGTGAAACCTATTAATGTGTTTTTTTTTTTTTCTGTACTAGTTTTGTTCAACTTTTCTTTTTTTGTACTACTTAAGTCGCGGGGCACAAGTGTTTAAATCGTCTAGTGTATGGGTGTTATTTTGAAACGTTAGAACTCGAAGATGAATATTAAGTATTGAATAGAAAAGACTTTAATTAGAGATGTGAACAATTAAACAACACAATAAGTTTTATCAATTCGACAAAACTTGTAAATAATTTAACAAGATAGACAAAATAAAAATAGTATCAAGTCTTGCAAGTCCGACAAATCATGTGAATAATTGAACAACAAAGACAAATTGTTCCAATATGCAAAACTTGTAAACAATTTGTACCAAAATCAGGGGCGGAGCTGTAGTGTTAAAAGGGGTTCGGGCGAACCCAATAGCTTTTGCGTAGACCTTGTGTTATACTAAAAAAGTTTAGTAAATATAGATATGATTTACTTGCAAATCCACATACACAAACAATTTGATGGTTCAGTGGTAATGCAGAGGCTAGTGAAACACTCTCTCTCTCAAGATATGGGTTTGAAACCCCACCGGTGTCACTATTTTTTTTTTCTATAACCAAGATTCTCTTTTTAAAATTAGAAGAAAATATAAAATAGACTCGTGCAGTTCTTTTTCCTCTGGGTAACTTTTTCCCTTTTGCTATTATACATAATTTCTTTCTAACACTTTACTTTTTAAAAACAAAATATAAAATTGACAAGTAGAAAAAGCCAAAAAAACACGTTACAAGGTCGTTAGTTTGGCGGTTATTATACATTACCGTGGGTCATTGTCGCGTCTTAAAATTTTGAACCGTCAAACCTCAAATCCTGACTCCGCCTCTAATCAAAATCATGCCAGCACTTAGGGGTGTCGATGGTACGATTCGGGCGGTTATTTTATAAAATTTATACCGTACCAATTTTTCGCTTATTTCATTTTGTACAACCAAAATTAGACTTTTCGAAACCGTCCATCATGTCGGTTTCTCTTCGGTATCGGTACGGTTCGGTTAAGTTTCGGTTTTTTTTTTTTTAAAAGAACATCATGTTATAGTCGCTAGTAAAAGTTAAGACACAATATCATACATACTTCTATAGGACTTTGACAAAAACTCTCTAAATATTTTTACTGATTAAAAGGTGATGAATCAAGAAAACATGAAAGACGACAAAAATAGAGATTGATCCACTATTTCACGCTAGGGTAAAATACTGTTAAGCAAAAATAAATATATTTTAGATCGCACGAGGGGAAAAATCAATGAAGATTAGACTAAAGAACTGAGACTACTAAGATTGAGTATCGTAAGAGAATTTAAAATCATACAGAGGAAAAATATCTAATATTTTGTAGCTTTCTATCCAAAATCATTGGAATATCTTGTAGCTTACTAGTTACTACTCGAGATGCTAGAACTAATTTAAGTTCAATAAGATTAATATAATAGGTTACAAAGTTGCAACTTTACGTGTTAATTATGTTGCCGCCTTATAGTCATTTTCATCATTCCAAACTCAAGGCAAAATTTTTAATATTTTATTATATGTAAATTTAATATATAAAATATATTTTACATATATATACTTATTCGGTTCGGTTTAGTTCGGTATTTTTTGATTTATATTTATAAAATTAAAAATCAACCTAATTATTCGTTTTGGTTATAAATTTATATAAAAATCGTCTGCTTTATTAAAAAAAACCTAAAAATTGGTTCGGTAAGGTACAGTTCGATCGATTAAGTCGGTTTCTTGAAAATCATTGACACCCCTACAAGCACATATGACTTGTGAACAAGGCATGTGTCCAGTAAAATTTGTGAACAATTTATTATTACCAAAAATTATGGCCAGCCCAACATAACTTGTGAAAACATACATTTTCTTCATTATTTCAGTAACTTGTGAAAAGTTATGACCGATTGTGAAAGTGATGACCCACGAGATTATTTTTGCACAATTTTTTTAAACGGAGACAAAAAAAAAAAAAAAGCGACTTAAGGAATCTTCAATGCATGACGTTGATGACCGCATTTCTGCAAATCACCCTTTCTTCTATGCATATTCTACACCGATCCGCGAGGTCCAATTTTATAAGGCCAAAGAAAAATAATTTGTTGAAAAAGGGGGATAGTCATCTAATTCTATCTTGCATTCATCATTGGCTTGAAGTTGTGACCTAAGCACAGATGTACTTCAATAAACGGAGTACTTTATATTTAAGTATTACCATAACTTTCATCAGTACTTAAAAAATCCCTTTAGTCTCTTTGTAAACTCTGCCCGAATAAGTTTTTGTAAGTTGGTAAAGAAGTAGCCGCTTGAGAAATGGCACGTTATTAAATCTATATAGTGAAATGCCTAAAGACTGAATCATTCAGCTTCCGGACCTTTGCCATCAGGTTGAATTTACAAGGTTATCTAACATTTTCAAACAATTACCTGACCAAATTTAATTCCCATTGAACAGTAACCTAAACTTATATCATGACTTAAACAAATGTCATTTAGAAAACACAGAGATCAACGTTGACAGAGCATAAAGCACAAGCCATGCTGCAGCAAAATTTACACATCAAAAGGTCCTGGTAAATACAGCGATCAATATGATTCTAATTCAAGCCAAAGATTTCAAACACCGGTGGATCCAAAGCCTCCAGAGCCCCTAATTGTGGAGTCTAGATCATCAACCTCCTCGACATCTGGCACAATGATTTTCTCAATGATTAATTGAGCTATTCTGTCACCAATTTTCACTTCAAAATCAACATCAGAATGGTTGAAAAGTATAACACTAACTGGTCCCCTATAGTCTGCATCAATAACACCTGCCCCAACATCTATAGAATGCTTCCAGGTCAATCCTGATCTTGGAGCTATAAAAAGAAACAACATATCACGAACTAATTAGCCCCTTGTCTTCTAGAAAATATAGAATTAAATTTCAAATATCCGACCTAAAACAAAATCAAGAACATTACTCTTGTAATCTAATTACAACTACGGAATAGCAAACTAAATTACTGGATTAGTATAATAAGGTTGTATCCAAAACTCAATGGATTATGGGCCCCCTTTCTATACTTCTCTAACAAGAAGAAAAAATAGGATTGGATTCTGAATTTTATAAAACTTAATCTACTAGGTTCTACCGAACCTACCAGTGTTCAAGACTTCCAAAGTGCGGGTGTGGGTCTAACAGACACATAAGACAATAATTATTACCACTAGACCAAAGCTTATGACAAGTACAACATTATTGTGTGCCAACTGCCCTAATATCTTTAAAGTGTTTTGCACAATTATGAACTCGCACCTCTAAAGTAGAATCTTCTTTTGCAATTTGTACCAATCATCTCCTAATTAAGTGTGTTAGACATGATGGAAGTGAAAGAAAGTATCAAGAATATACCTATGCGGGCATATGTTCCTTCAGGAACGGCAATACTAAGATCTGTAGGTACTAGAGCCTTTCCCCTAGCAGGCACTTTCGTCTCCATCGCACTGCACAAAAACAGAAGAAACAAAATGAGAAGAAGTTGAAGAAAAAGTACAGATCCCCAAAATTGATTTAATCAAAACACCCACAAGATTTAGAGAAAAGATCTACAACAATAACAAATCCAGTGTAATCCCACAAGTGGGGTCTGGGGAAGTTAGAGCGTGCGCAGACCTCACCCCTACCTTGACAGGTAGAGGGCTGTTTCCGATAGATTAGAGAAAAGATCTAACTAATTTCATCCAGAAAACAAAGGGGGGAAACCTGGAGAGATCATAGCCAGCAGAGAGAGGGGAGCCTCTAGAGGGCAAAACAGCGTTATCTGAGAGCTTTTTGACGCGGAAGAAGGAAGCGATAATGCCATTTGCAGCCATTTTTGGGAGTAAAATTGTAATATGGGGATGGAGAAGGGTTTCAGGATTGTGGAAGAAGATTGATGTGGAGGTTTATATAAGGGTGTATTGACGGGGAAATGTGGGATAGCGCCAAAAGTTCCCGCCACTGTAAATTGAGGACAAATGAACCTAATATGTGGCGTCGATTAACCAAGAAAACAATTTATAAATGTTTATGTTACGTTATTAATGTAGTGTGAATTTATGCCTGGCAACCGGTTCCAACCGGAACCGGTTATGGAACCGGTTCCGGTTTACCGGTTTTAAACCTCAAACCGGAACCGGTCCGGTTTGAAGTGGTTAAAATCTATTTTTTTTTTTGTTTTTTGTATTATATATATATATATTATAGTATTTATTTGTATATTGTAGCTATATTTTCATATGTTATACAACTTTATAATTAAAGTTTAAATATTTACTGACTAACAGCCTAACAGCAAGTCAGCAATACAGAATAGTGTTTTTCGTATACATATATATGTATAACTTACATATACTTATATATATGTATAACTTAATATATATACTATACATACTTATATATATGTACTATATACTATATATACTTATATATATATATGTATAACTTATTATATATATTATATATATGTATAACTTAATATATATACTATATATATGTATATATATGTACTATATACTATATATACTTATATATATGTATAACTTAATATATATACTATATATACATATCTACTATATCTACTATATATACTTAATATATATGTACTATATACTAAATATATGTATAACTTAATATATATACTATATATATATGTATATATATGTACTATATACTATATATATGTATATATATGTATAACTTAATATATATACTATATATACATATCTACTATATATACTATATATGTATAACTTAATATATATACTATATATATGTATATATATATGTACTATATACTATATATACTTATATATATGTATAACTTAATATATATACTAAATATATGTATAACTTAATATATATACTATATATATGTATATATATGTATAACTTAATATATATACTATATATACATATCTACTATATATACTATATATACTATATATACTTATATACTATATATACTTATATACTATATATACTTATATATGTGTATAACTTAATATATATACTATATATACTGTATATACTTATATACTATATATACTTATATATGTGTATAACTTAATATATATACTATATATACTTATATATATGTACTATATATACTTTTTTTATTTTTTATTTTTTTTATTTTTTACCGGTTCCGGTTTCCAAAATATTGGAACCGAACCGGTAAACCATTAAACGGTTAACTGGAACCGGTTAACCGGTTCTACCGGTTCCGGTTTAACCGGTTCGGTTACCGGTTAAAACCGGTAATGGCAAACCGGTTGCCAGGTCTAGTGTGACATAGTAATATTAGGATGGGCGCCTCTCCATTTTCACTCTCTTCATTTTTTCCAAGTTTTTACTTGGATGAAAGACACATATCATAGTTAATAATTAATGGCTGAGATCTAATTGCTCAAATCAAGGTTCTAACCATGGTTAGAATAACAAATATTTTCTTTATTTACTCTAAAAAAATTTTGAAAATCCCAAAATTCTAACTAAAACATTATCTCACCTATAAATTATTCCTATTTTTTTTCTTTTCCTATTATTACGTGCTCTTCCCTTTTTTTTTCTTCTTTTGAACAATTTTTTTTTGTACAGTTCTTCTTAATTTCCCCCCCTACGTCCATCTGGATATGCTCCCATTTTTTTTTTGTATACTTCGTGCTTTAATTTTAATTCAAGAAAAGAAAATTTATAAGTCATTTATTTGACACCTAATAAATAGGAAAGAAAGAAAATTTTAGGATTAATTTATAGGCGAGATAATGTTATAGCTAAAATTTTGGGATTGTCAAATCTTTTTAGAGTAAATAAAGAAAATATTTGTTATTCTAACTATGGTTAGGACCTTGATTTGGGCAATTAGATCTCAACCATTAATTATTAAATATGACATGTGTCCTTCATCCAAATAGGAACTTGAAAAAAATGGAGAGAGTAGAAATGGAGAGGAGCCCCATAACTGTATTAGGTTGATAATTTTTCTAATACTTATTATAGTGATTTGCCTATAATTGTATCACAATAAGTGGCGTAATTTTTGTATTTTTCATCCATTAGTGTATTAAAAATTAACCCACTACAAAATTAATATGTATGGATGAAAAATAATAATATGTTGTATGGAAAGGAAAAAAAAGAATCTATTATACAGTGTAACTATTACAGCCAAATAATATAAGTTCAACAAGGCTATTTAGGATTGGAGAATAAATAATGCTCCATCATTTTTCAATGGGAAAATGTCTAAATTTAACCCCTTTAACTTTGTGAGAATAGTCCACATTTTCTATTAGTGATAATTGAGATATTTCTGCCATTATAAAATTGAGCTAGATTCGTCCCTGTTAACTAATGACAGAAAATTTTCAATAAATGGGCCTTTTTTAATAAAAGAATATACGATTTGCCTTGCACTGTGCGAAATGGTCACTATTTCGTCATTTGAATTTTGCAAAGTAGTCTAGATTTGACCACTATTGTTCTCAACCATCATTCCTTTTCGCTTAAAATTGACGACCGTCATAATAATTAGTTCTCTTTGCTCCCAAAAACACTACTCGAAGATCATTGTAACTTTACCACTACTTCTCACTCCCGTGTCATTTACAAAAAAGAACACACAATTTTTTTACAAAAAACACCTTATTCAGACGATCTCTCTCACTACTTTACCTTTATAACTTTCACTAGTTAACATTTTACTTCCAATTGAAGACTATCAACTCTCAACCAATATAACTCCACCTTAACTGCTATTCGAAGTAGTTGGGATTGTCTTAGCATTAGGAGGTCGATGTGGAGCTCTCTTATCACCATTGATGAATGAGAAGGATTCATGATCTAGTTGTGTCGTTGGAGTTCCACCATAAGTGAAAATTCAATTTGGTGGTGCAACTAATGATTATTTAAGTTCCATTTGGACTCAGTTTAGGCTTGAAGGTGATTACTTTTGAGCTATGAGAATATAAATATGGAGATTGGAGGTCTTGAGTATTAAAGAAGATGGTGGTGGTGCTGCACTAACTGTGACCATGTTATTCATAGTTCAGGAATAAATATAAACCATAGTTCGAGAATAAATTTCGTAGTATTTTATTTGGAAAAGTTCCACGTGTTGGAAAACATTATGACATGTTGAAAATGTTTGTTTTCCTTTCTTTTATCAAATTATAGTAATCATTTTCTTCTAACTGTAATTGATCATTGGGGATCATTTCATTTGTAATTAAGCACAAGGTTGTATCAAAATACTTAACTTTTAATTACATGCAACGTGACAAGTTATATAAATCTCCTAAAACATCATCGTCCATTTTGATTGAAATTTCCCCTTCAAATTCTTGTGATCCTAACAAACTCATCGTACAAGTACATCAAAAAAGAAAAAGTCACAAGGAGTTTGCAATACTTTCGGGCCTCCCATCTCCACCAAAGTAGCTAACTCCTAACCAAAACCCATTCCAAACAAAACAAGACTAGTTACCCAACACGTGTTTAGCTTTGATACTTCCCCCTTTTATCGACACAAAAGTGGAAACTATCTTCTCCATGCAAACTTATAACACCATATACAAGATCAGGTGTTACTATCTTTAATTTCCTTAAAAAAAAAATTCCTATACTTGAGATCTTGTACTTTGAGATATTAAAAATGAGCCAGGAACAACCAAGAAGGGAAGAAGCTGAGCAAGAGCATGAGTCCGTTAAACATGAGGATGTAGTTGATGTTCAAGGTTCACTTGCTCGCAAGAGAGCTGTTGCTGAGTCTATTGGTGGACAGGTTCTAAACTATTTTAGGAAATACCTCCCATATTTCATTTTATTTTAAGCATGTTGAACGGATATTTAATCATAGATACTGTTTTCCTTTGAAAATACATACACAGTCGCGCACACACACACATCTATGTTTTAGAGGGAAAGAGTAAACATAATCCTTTACTATTTGAAAATCAATTAGAACAGAAGAAGATGGCCTTACAACGATTTCCTATGTATTATTTTTAGATCTTTTACGTATAACACAAAAATTTCTAATAAAATCGATTGACCTGTTTTCATGTGCTAGTCAGATGTGATAGAGAGGAATTATTTTTCCTGCTCTTTTAGGTAATTTTTTATCAAACAGTTTATACCAATGCAACTAGGCAGGGGACATTTGAAGTTAATATCCAGGGGAGAGACAAAATTATTGTTTTTCTTTTTTTCGGAATGAGATACTAGTATTATTTTTTTGTAAAAAAAAAAAAAAAAACTCGAACCATTGAACGAAGCTCACGAACCATGATTTGGCAATATTTCTTCCTTTGGCATCATATGATTCTATTATCTCAAGTGTAAATATACCCAAAAGCTCATTGAATGAAGCTCACGAACCATGATTTTGGTCGTTACTGTTTTTATCTTTTTTTACTTTCTGGTCCCAAAATTAGAACTTGTAAATCTAGAGACTGCAAATAAACTACCAAAATGTTACAAGTATATCATAATCTAAAGATGCTAAAATAGTTGAGAATATTAGAGTTAGAATAAAAGGTTTTATGATTTATATAGCCAACCCCAATTTATTTGGGAGGCAGAATTGTTATTGTTATTGTCATATAGCCTTTAGAAATAGAAAGGAGGAAAGTGTAAAAAAATGTCAAGATTCTTAGGCATTTTCTGATTCTATCCAGTCAAATTTCCAAGGTGGATCCATTTATATTTGAAGATTTATTTGCATGGGAAAAAAGAATGCTCTTTAGCTACCAACTTTTAAAACAAAATGGTGATGTCACTGTATTATGTGCAGTTAATTGTAGTAATAAACTCGACACAAGATCAAATTGTCTTACTTTTGTGTAATGTGACCTCTACTTCAAGGTACTTGGAAAAGACAGAAAACAACCGAGTTCAGAATCAGTCTCAGCAAGAGCAAACATTACCATTGGTGAAGCCCTTGAAGCCACTGTTGTCACAGCTGGAAACAGGCCGGTTGATTACAGCGACGCAGCGGCAATACAGGCAGCAGAAGTGAGAGCCACCGGACGTACCAACATCATCCCTGGTGGAGTTGCTGCTGCTGCTCAGTCAGCTGCTACTCGCAATGCTAGACTCACCAAAGAGGAAGAAAAAACTAAACTGGCTGAAATCCTCGCGGTACGAGTTCTTTAAATTGTCAGTGCATATAAGTTAAACTGTCGGTGTATATATAAGTAAGACATTAAATTGATGTTTGGCAGGATGCAAGTTCAAAGTTACCATCAGATAAGCCAGTGACACGCAAAGATGCAGAGGGAGTGATCGGTGCGGAACTGAGGAATGATCCAAACTTGTGCACCCGTCCTGGTGGTGTAGCTGCTTCTATTGCTGCTGCTGCAAGGCTCAACCAAAGTAACAGTACTACTAGTACCACTAGTGGCACCAAGAATAATGATAAAAACAGCACCAATCTCATGAAACAAAAACAAAACTAGGATGAGAGTAAACTTCTGTTATATCTAATCCTTCAAGCCTGTCCTGTCTCTCAATCCGTCTTTAATTAAACCGTTCTGTTCTTGTTTTCTTTTGATGTTTTGAAGATATATCACATTTTTTCTCCTGCCCTATAGTAGCTTTTGCGCGAGGTACTGTTACACGCCCTAACTATTGAGGCTTAGCTTATAGGAGTAGTTATTTGTAGTGAATAATACTCGGAGAATCTGTGTACTGAGTTTCTTTTCCCTTCCCAGCTCTGTGCAAGGGTTCAAGAGTATTTCAAGAATGTGTACCTTTTCATTACTAACTCTTGAGTTAGAGAGATGTTTTGCAATTAAGACCAGAAATGTATGCTTTACACTGTACAGGAATAATCTCTTGAATTGCTTCAATCTAGTTCCAACTTCCAAGCATTTGCTGGATATCTTCCTAGTGGCTAACAGAATGGTACAAGTGTTCAGCAGTCCCTCTTTTTTCCGTTCTTTCATTTTCCTTTTTGTCCCTGCCTTCATTACAGACCTCCAGCTGCATATGTGCAAGTGAGAAAAAGAATAATACGAATAGTAGCTGATTTGACAACACGATGTGGAAGGTATCAAAACAGTAAATACCTACCTGCCTGCTGATGGAAGCCTTTCTCAATCGAGTATGCCATTGGGAAATTGTCGAGGATGTGCTAACTAGTGACAGTGGTTACACTGTTCAAAAAAACAATGTTGCAAATTTTGGTTCTGCTAACAATTTGTAAGTTTAAGGTGGTAGATTTTAAGAAGCTAAATTAGTTAAATACCTGAAAAAAAATAGTTTGGGGAAATTGTAACCTAGAGAAAAAAGGAGGTTAAAAGCTAATTTGTGCCAGTAAGAAAAAGAGTTTAAAATCTAATTCTCATGTAACTTATAAAGGAGACAAGCTAAAGCAGACCACGTAACACGAGAGGTTAATATCTGTAGAGGAACAAATAGCTGCTCTTTGTACCATTCAAATAGTAAGAATGTTTGTATTTGTGACCAATAGTTCACCCATTTAGAGGTTACACTCAGTTGTCTTTACTGTTTTACAGAATCACAACATATAACCTCCTTCATACCCTTTCTCTCAACCCCAAGAAGCATAAAGTTACTCAACAGTCATGTTTGCCACCTCTTCTCGAATAGAATCAAACAGCACAGTGGAAAGATAACGCTCCCCAGAACTAGCGAAGATGATCTGCATAGAGAATTAAAGCAGAGAATTCAGGCCAGTCTTCAACTGTTCATTTTAGGCCAGAATCAAGTGTGCGCAACTCATGGTAATGATTGGTGGAATACCAAGCAAGTTCCTTAACTAAATATCAGAGTAATATTTGAGTTATTGACCATCACCTGACCTCACGCGAGAGACTCCACACCGAGTGATTTTCACTCAGAAAACTCTACATGTGATGTTCCGAAAACATAAACATGTGATTTAATAAATTAGAACCCATTGTCGGGTTGGGCTGTTCACTTTATCGATTTGACTGATCAGGCACATCAATCAAGGATCTTGCTTATCCGATAGCTTTCCTCAAGAAGGAGAGAAAGTTTGACAAGCTAAGAAAGTCATGTTGAAAGCATGAACTCAGTCAAAGGGCCGCTTAAGCCATGAAGCGAGACTCAAAACATGTTGAGCGCTTCACCTCACTTAATGCGCTTTGTGTCGTCATCAAGGATTTAGGACATACTTTTCCTTGCTAATGAGCGTTTTGTTGAAGAGGCGACACTAAACAATTAATATTTCACTTTATTGTTATTTTTATTTCAATTTATATGTCTATATATTTGTTATTCATGCTTATAATTATTAGTCTTGGACTACACAAAATATTTTGTATTTTTTCTCCATTTGCACCTTTTTTCATTAAAGCCCACACTTTATTTGCGCTTTGCTCTTAAAGCCTCAACGGACCTTAGAGTTATTTTTGCTTTTTGCTTTTGATAAACTAGTTTGATGTTCATTAACTCTATCATAATCATCGTACGACGAGTTCGTTCCCATGGTTTGATCCTTCCCAGTAAAACACACCAGCAGTATACATTAGTATCTCTCAAGCTTCCAGTCGATATAATGCTTAAGCAAAGAGATTTGTATAACAGTAAAAATTAGTACTATAATTTACACATTCTTATCTAGTGAAAAGATATCTGCAGTGATGTGTCTAAGCATACATTTCTTTATCATCTTTTTGTGTTAAAAATATTCAGCTGTTTATTTCTTCTATAGGTGGAGTCTTAATGTCCTATCAGAGTTGAAGAATACACTATAAACAAATATCCAGCATTCTAATTCACCCAAAATAGATTTTTCCTTGTGTTCGCTATAGATCACACTTCAATTCAACAAGTAAACAGTCGCAGAGCAATTACTAGAAATTCCAGCACTAACCTTCATACCAGGTACCATGTCGCATATGGAGTTAACCAGAGGGATTACAAAGGACAAAAATACTCTTGCTTAGAATATAACAGTCTATGAATGAATGACTCTATAGGAAAAAGGGGGAGAAAAACAGAAACAAGTAATACACATGTACCCGAAAAGTTTGAAGGAGACACAGAAAGAGTGTTATCAGCTTACAGAATAGATCTAGCTTACCACAATAAGTGTCCCAGCATTTTCTGGCTTTTTTGCTACTTTTACTGCTGCAGCGGCTGCAGCCCCTGATGATATTCCCACCTGAAAATATTCCAAAAGAAAAAGGAAGTATGTCGTGATGATATCAGAATGCATGTAACAAATGAAGCGACGGACACAGACAATCGGTGGACTCAGAAGTGATTTTTATAGACTGGTGAACTTACCAGCAGACCTTCTTTCAATGCAAGAAGCTTTGTCATTTCAATAGCTTCATCACTAGATATCTGAACACAAATAAAAGGAGCAGCTGTCAGCATACCAGGAAATATAGCAAGCAGTCCCAGTGGAGGCCAAAAAATTAACAACATTAGTAACATAAGGGAGGGCGTGATTATTAGTTTAGTTTGATCTGTTAATGAACTAAATCAGATGGACATGTTACAGAGATACAGTAAGCTTTGGAAAGTCACGAATATTCTGGAAACAATTCTGTCAATAAATGGATATATCTAACTTTATCCTACACAGAGATCTGGTCTATGTTCCCATTTTTGTATCTCTGCTTCTGTGAGTTGTAAATGCATTAGTTTTCTATTAACCAAATTGATATTGTCAATCAGATCATAGCAGATTCATCATCTGATTGGAGAATTATTTGTAAGATATGCAGGCTTGATAGAAAAAACTTATACACACTGAGCAGAAATTTAAATGTTATGATCTGACAGCTATTTATATGATTTACAGCCTTACTTGAAGAACATCATCCAGGATGCTGAGATCGAGAACAGATGGGAAAAGACCAGCACCAATTCCTTGGATTTTATGCGGCCCTTTAAGGGTAACATTTAATTACACATATCAGTCTATGATAAAAAATAATTTACAGAAAGTAGTGATAAAAACAGTGTGTGTGAGAGATGAGCTGGAAAAACTCTTTATATAGAAATAATGCAATGGCATGTTAGTTTCTACATGGAGCTGGATATTCTGAGAAGACACAGAAAGATGGAGATTTTTTGCAGCAGAAAAGTTTGGATGAAAAGCACATTTTCTCTGAAAAAGGAATGTAATACTTCGTCTGTAGCAAAATAGCTTTATTAGGTAGCATATTAGTCCGTTTAGTTCCATGCGTGATGGAGATACCTGGATACCAGAGCATAAGGAGGTAGTGCTAATATTCAAATAACTTGAATGAGGTAGTATTAGGTTTGAAAATGCTACCCAAGCAAAACAATAAAAATATGATAGAAGGTGCTGCTTTATCATGAGATGGTGAGATGTGTTAGGGCTTCATGTTAACAATTAGATGCATCTACAAGCGTTAATGTGTTTAAGAAAAGATGCATCTTTAAGAAAGAACCAACAGGTCTGTGCTTAATTTCTCCAACGAAAATAATAGCACGGCTCCAATCAATTTCATGAGACAGCTCAAATGGGGGGGAAAAACTTGACTGACCTAGTTGTCCTCCATTTAGAAATGCATTTCGGCTGGTTCTATACCATATACCTGATTTGCCCACAAGACAAAGGAAGGAAAAAAAAAACTAAGAAATCAAGACAAAAAGAAAGAAGAACAATACCACTTATCTTCTCTCTTTAATCAACATTCTTGATACCACTTCTTCCATCTTGCCACTCACAAATAACCTAACCTTTATTTCTGGATTCTTCTCCTTGAGAAACCGTCCAGCTCCTGTCACTGTGCCTCCAGTCCCAATCCCAGCAATAAAAATGTCAACTTTCCCTCCTGTACAATTCCATATTTCTGGTCCAGTTGCTTCATAATGGATCTACACATGGATACTTGATAAGTATGATGTTTTTATAACAAATGAACAAGCTATTCAGAAAGACACCTTTGGATTGGAAGGGTTCTCGTCCTGACGAAGAAAATGACAGTTTGGTGTCCTATCTATTATCTCTTGGGCCTTCTGAAGCGGACCATCTAAACCTCTGGCAGGATCTCTGATGTATAACTCAGCCCCCAAATGTTACCCTCCATAATAATCCGTGCTACTGTATTAAAACAAGAAAGAATGAGTTAAGAAGGTTCAAGGAAAGTTAATCGAGTTAGTAAGAATATCGTTATATATATGATTGTCTTAAGTATCTCGAGGTGACATGGTAACCTAAAGGATTTGAAATCGCGTTATGAGTATGTATATGAGGTGATGTGAGTGACCTTTTAAAGTATTTGAGATTATTAGTAATGATATAGAAGATGGACAGAAGATAGGAATATACTTTTGCGATTGGAGTTTCGTTGAAGCTTTGTGAGTTCTCTAGTTATGTTTAAGGTTATTGTGATTCTCCGGACCCTTCGAGACGTGTATATGGATTTTTATTGATGTATATAAGTGTGTATATATATGTGTATAAGAGGTTATATGAGGTTGGAAGAGGATTAGAAGTTAAACGAAATGAATCGGAACAATTTCAGTAAAATCTTGGACCCGAATTTTAGCCTATATTGTAGGAGGCATATCTCCTAGTATATGAGGAGTTTTAAGGTGTTTCAAAAGCCTAAAATTAAGTTCATCGAGTCTAGTTTGCAACGCAACAAACCGCTCGTCAAAATGATGTCGGGATAAAGAGATATGGACGATTCAAGTTGGATCATTAAGTGGGGATTAAGACTTAAATGTTCACAAAATTTTCACTAGTGGCCGTGTGGGCCCCACAAACACATGATAAAATCAGATTTTTGCCCATTCTTAGTTGGGGGAACGTGTAAGGCCTTCTTGGGCAGCAAAATGGGATTAAATTAACAATGGTTAAATTATTAAGTGGGATTGGAAAGACAAAAATCTGCCCACTATTTTAGGCCATGTTTGGCCGTGCACTATAGTGCCTTGGTCAAGGAATCTTGACCCAAAATTAGTGTGATCCACATGTCCAAGTCAAGGAGGGGAACATATAGACACAAAATCTGCTCACTCCACATTTTCACAAAGTCATTTCAACATTCAAAGTTAGAGAAAGTAGAGTGTAGAGAGAGGAGCTCTCGGCTAAGAGCTAGCCGAGAGTGAGGTTCAAGAACTTCTTCAAAAATTCCAGTTTTCTCCACCAATTTAACTCCTCATCTAGTGTATAAGAATGTGTAGTAGTTGTTGAAAAGAAACAAGGAAGTGTAGCACCTCAATAGAGTTGAAGTTTCGGCCAAGGTGAAGAACAAGATTGAAAGATAAGAATGCTTATTGTTCTTGTGTTGTATGATGATTTGAATGTATAGTTCATGCATGTTGTTGTTGGATTGTTGTTGTAGTTGAAGTAGAGAGTGAGCCATGAGTGAGGTGAAGTCATGATTGATTTCATTTTGCATGTATTGTTGATGAATTGAATATGTACCAACATAGGTAAATGAACAAAGATTGTAGAAGTTTGGTTGTGATGTTGCATGTTGGATATTGGACTGTTTTTCTTGAAATGAAAATGAGTCGTGTGTTGAAGGTTCTAATGAAGTCATGCTTTATCTTCTTGAACATGTATTGGAAATGGATTGAATGTATTGTAGTTGGATAAACGGATGAAAATCATGAAATTGTGGGAAGGGTGTTGTAGCCGTGTAAAAAGGACTGTTTTAGGGGAGATTTAGGGACTGTTTTGTGTCACATTTGGATTGTTGTTGTTATGAACATTGTGGTGTATTGTATGCATGTTGAATATGTGAATTGAGGTGTTAAAGAAATGAATTATGTTGAAGTGTATAGGCAGTCCAAAACCGTGGACTGTTTTGGTACTAGAAGTTAATTTGTGTGTGTTGAATGTTGATTCTTGTTGTGAACGTATAGTGAAAGTGAAGTTTAATGATTCAAGTTGAAATTGAAATGGTTTGTGGGCTGTTGTAAGAATGGAAATGATGCTAAAACAGTTCCAAGAATCATGAAAGTAATGTCGTTAAATGTGTTGTTGTCGTTGTAAGGTTTTAGTGTCGACAATGTAGCTATTTGCGTACGAATTTGGTGATATATTTATCGTGTGACTGCTGGTCGTATTTCACTGAAATAATGTGTAAGAATCATAAGTGGTTTGCTTGGTATGTTCGTAAACGTTTGCAAGAATTCCGGGCACCTTTATGTTGTTTGTTAGGGACTGTTTTAGGCGTGTTGTTGGTTAGGGACTGTTTTGGACGTGTTGTGGTTAGGAACTGTTTTGGACATGTTGTCTTCTTTAAATTGGAAAGACTAATGATAGTTAAGAATATATATTGTATTTACGTTGTTTGGGTTGTTGTAAAGTTATTACACGAAAACGTTAAGGCTACGGATTATTAGGAGTAACTTGAGAATGTAGTAGCCGTATGTGAATCGTTATGGAATGTTGTGAATGTGGGCTATTTGGAATGTTATGTGGGCTGTCCGGATTGGTATTGAACATATGAATATTGATGTTGGATTGGTTGTATGTAGTTGGTTTGAATGCGAACGAAACGTCGTCTAAATGTTTGAAAGGGATTGTTAACGTTAAAGTACGTATTGAATTCCCTCGTAGACTAATTGTAGCTCTTGATATCTTGATATAGGATAAGTGTTTTTGGGCAGCAAGTACAAGTTATAATACGACTAAACGCTAAAGGTATGTAAAGCTTATTCCTTGTTTTCTTGGCATGTCCTAGACGTAAGTATGAAATGATATGAACCTTGGGGTAAATTCTATTCTCTAGTTCCATGCATGACTTATGATTCTATATTTCCTTAATGCTATTGTCATGAGCCTACATGATTGACTAATGAATGATGTATAAAAGTTCCTACTCCTAAAAGAATGGCATGAATAAAAGTATACTTGACTTTAAAAAAAAAACTACATCATGAAAATTGATACATGTACATGAAAGCTGAAACGTTCCTTGCTATGGCTTATAATGAGAGTTGAAAAGAATTGAATATGATTATTATCCCAATACTTTAGAGTTGGTTAGTTGCTTATCTATTGAGTCTCAAAAGATGAATTGCATATATGTGGTTGCTTATTATTCTGCTCGTACTTACCGCTATATCCTTCACTGAGTCCCGGGCCAGGACACGTTGTCGTGCGCATGTTTACTATATTAATCACCGAGTCCCTCACTAGAGGGCCGGGACACGTTATATATATATGATGATATGATGATATGATGATGTGATGATGTGATGATATGATGATATGGAGATGGTGGCCAGGAGGGCATATATTCCTTATTACCGAGTCCCTCAGGAAAGGGCCGGGACACGTATATGTTTATGTTTATGATGCTATGATTTTTATTACCGAGTCCCTCACTAAAGGGCCGGGACACGTATATGTTTATATTTATGATGCTATGATTATAATTACCGAGTCCCTCATTAAAGGGCCGGGACACGTTATATATGTTATATACAGAATGATTATGCAGCTTTGATTACGAAACTCTATAATGACATTGATAGGAGAATGATACAGATGAAATATGTTCAAAGGCAAGTTTTATGGAATTCTGGTTGTTGTATTGAATCCTACATACCTTGTCTCATTATAAGTCTATTACTATGTTTCAAGCTTTACATGCTCAGTACATATTCCGTACTGACCCCCCTTTCTTCGAGGGGTTGCGTTCATGCCCGCAGGTACAGACGCTCGTTTTGGAGATCCGCCAGCTTAGGATACCTATTCAGCTATTTTGGACTGCTCCTTTGTTCCGGAGCCTAGCTTGTGGTATAACTCCCTTTTGTCGTATATGTATGTGTTTATTCGGGGTACGGCGAGGCCCTGTCCCGTCATATGATACTGTCATTACTCTTAGAGGTTTGTGGACATTTGTGTGGGTCTGTATGTAGTTGTTGATGCGTTGTATGACTATGACTTATGTTTGGAGCGTACCCATTCGTAATGGCAGCCTTGTCGGCTTGCATATATATGTATGTTTGGTATGTTGCATATCATGGCAGCCTTGTTGGTTTGCGTAGAAACATATATGTTGTTGTTTAAAAATTGTAACTCCTCAGGAGACAGGTGCCTACGACATACAAAATTTTGACAGCTTTAAAATAACACCCTACCTGTTTATACAAATAAGTTCATGACATGCTAGTGTTAAATGATTACAGTTAACAGGCAATATGAGTGTTCAATTCGGGCACTAGTCACGGCCTACGGGGTTGGGTCGTGACACCAAAGCTTTAAGAACAATCTTTCTCTCAACACTAAATGATGCTGGCATCACTATCACTAGTTTATAGCCACGAGCTGCTGCAATAAACGCAAGACCAATGCCGGTATTTCACTGGATATCTCTATGAGGACCATCTTCAGCCACCATTATTTCAACATTAGAAAACCAAGAAAATAATTTCAGTTCAGCCTTTCAGACAAATGAATCATAGATCGCAGGGAACTACAGGTAAAATTTCCACCTCTATCAAGAGAGAATTCATATTATTATCACGAGAAATGAGCATATATGGAAAGTCATTTTAAGCATGCATCAAAATTTGTGACAAAGTACTTGAAATCGTAAAATATCTCTTCAATGTGTTCCTTTTTCCTCCTGATGTTTATTGTCACACAAACTTCATCAACCTTTCCTGGGGTAATCAGGCCCCTCTCTTCTGCGTCTTTGATAATATTGAGTGCAACCCTACATATTAAGGACTGAAAGTTAGAAATAAGAGGTGAAAAATTCTGTAAATTCAAGATTTTGCAAATTGAGGGAAGAGCGACGGGCACATTAGAAACAGGAAGAAAGAAAACTTCTCAAGAAGAAACTGTTTGAGGGGAGTGAAAAATAAACACCTATCTTTGATACTTTTGCATGGCTGCATTGTCTCCAATTTGGCTGCAATTTGGGCAGAATAACCTTGCACGATTTTGTTGAGATATACCATAGGGGTGTTTCCAATAAGCTACATTGTGAAGCATCAAAATGAGATGATTTGATGCTGAAAAAGGAAGATGTAAAAAATACCAAGAAAGATCTCAGAAAGGAAACTACTTCCGTGACATCTTTCGCGATCTCACTCTTCTCTTCCATATTTTCTTGCAGACTTACTGCAACAAATAAACAAGAGAGAGCTACACATAGTTTACAGTTAATACTACGAAGAAGATAAACCTATGTAACCTACTACACTCTCATGGAAGTGAAGCCAAATGAGATATCATGGTAGAGTACAACCAATTACAGCGAAGGAAATAATTTGTTCTGTTCATTGAAATGAAAACCATGAGCTCTCTCAAAACTGGTAATAACAAAAGGAAACTAACAGAAAATTTACATCAAGTGTAACTAGGATAACATGAAAGGAAGAACCCCAGATATTTTCCACAACAATCAGCATATATAGAATGAGGATAAATTACACTAGGAGCTCATAAACTAACACGAAATAAAAACCCAAAGTAATTTTACATAAGAAAAAGAGCAATTTTTTCCAGCATATTGTTTGCTAATTTACTACATAATCTTCCATATGAGAGCATCAAATAAAAAGACATCTACTAGTAATTGCTTCAATTTAAATTGGAATGGAACTGATTTTTCAGATACTCACTTGCAAAAACCAATCAAACAGAGCCTTTTCTGATGAAGTCAACAAGTTAATCAGAAATTTAGAACTAATACAAGAACCCAATTTGGTTCTTTGTGGTTATGGGGAGAAAAAAAAAAAATACCGTGTGGATGCTTTGACATTTGCTAGCTGCCTACGCAAAAACCCATATGAAAAAGACCAAAAAATGTGTGGTATTAATAATACCTTAAAATCTACAAACAGTGAAACAACTACGTACTCTGATGTGATTTGCATGTTATCCATGTTATAGGTTCTTAACTAGTTTTCAATTCAAAGTGTCCTCTTTGACTTATATACTCCCTCTGTCCCGTATCCCAATTTATTATACAGTTCCGATTTCGAAAATAACTTTTTTATTTTGAGCATGAATTCGGACTTAGAGCCTGTTTGGATGGGCTTATGCCCATAAGCTGCAAATAAGCTAAAAAAAATAAGTTGGCTTATAAGCTGTTTTCATTTTTTTTTGGCTTATAAGCTGTTTTCAGCTTATAAGCTGCTTTAGATAAGCTAAGTCAAATGAACCCAATTATTTTTTTGAGCTTATTTTAAGCACAAAATGACTTTAAGCTAGCCAGCCAAACACTCAAAAAAGCTGAAAACAGCTTATAAGCAACTTATAAGCCAATCCAAACGGGCTCTTAAATTTTTTGAAAAATAATTTACTTATTTGAAAACTACACATAAGTCACAATTATTAATAATTTAAAGTATATAAAGAGCGTACTAATAAATCACGGTCAAAGATTTTCATATTTGACGCTTGTAATCCAAACTGTATCACATAAACTGAGACAGAGAGAGTACAAACTATGTGTCAGGTTTTGGCGATTTTAACAAAAGGATAAACTCGTTTTATGGAGTTCAAGAAGAAAGAATTAGGGTCGTCTGTTTGGTGGATTTGTTATATAATGAGATTATAATCTCTGGATTATAATATAGAAATTAAATAATGATGAGATTGTAAATAAATTTAGGATTGATTACGCTAGACACTCTTATAATATGAGTCAGTTGTGAATGCACTCTATGTAGTTTAAATCAAACACTTACGCCTCATATAATACCATACTAAAATTACTACACTCACACCCGCTATGAGATATATATTTGTAACTATATATATATTAAACTATAATTCATAAAAGACAAATTAAAATTATAAAGATTTTTTGTAATGAAATTTTAAAAAGAAGAGAAACTCTTTTGTTGAAATCTTTTATGCACGCATTTAACTAAAAAGCAATTAAACGCTTTACGCTTTTTGAAATATGTATCTTTCAGAACTCATAATTTAGAAATTAGCAAAAAATTATAATAATCTTATTAAGTAATTTGTGTGTTCGGTACGGAGGGAAATGTTTTCCAAGGAAAATATTTTCCTAGAAATGTATTCTTGGAAAATAAGTGAATTTCTACTTATTTTCTCATGTTCGTATGGATAGCGGAAAATAAGTGAATTTCTTACTTATTTTTTCATGTTCATTTGGTTGATATAAAACACTTTTAAGAAAATACTCACCCAAGCCCCACAACTACACCCCAACCCCACCATCCCATACCACACCAACCCCCTCATCCCCACCCCCCACGCCCAATTTTTTTTTTTTTTTTGAAGTTTTTAATTTTTTTCTGAATTTTCTACACCACCACATCCCCCTCCCCCCTGTGCGTGCACGGACTCATACCGCACCACCCCCCATCCTCCTACCCTCAATTTTTTTTTGAAGTTTTGATTTTTTTTTTTTTGAATTTTCTAAACCACCACATCCCTTCCCCCCGCGTGGACCCATACCACACCAACCCACACCCACCCACCCCCATCCCCAATTTTTTTTGAAGTTTTAAATTTTCTTTTCTTGGTTTTCTACACCACCACAACCTCCCCTCCCCCCACCCAGTGGCGGATTCAGGATTTTCACTCAGGGTTTTCGGAAAAACAACTAGACCACTCGACCTAGCCTTTTGTATTTGTTCAGGGTGTTTAAAAGTTAATATATGTACATGTAATAGAAAATTTACCCTAAATATATACTGTAATATTTTGCCTATGGTGTTCGCCATGACTAAATCCGCCCTTGCCCCCCCACCCCGACCCCCAAAAAAAGTTTTAAAAGTTACTTTTTTTGAATTTTTACACCACCCACCCCCACGACTCCACCTCCCCCTCCAATAATCACGCCAACTTTCAATTTTTATGATTTTTTTAATAAAGGTAAAATTAAATTGGAAGTAGAAAATTCGGGAGGGGTAGAGGGTGCGTGCAGGGGGTGGGTGTAGAGAATCAAAAAAGAAAACATTTCAAAACTTTTAAAAAAAATTAATTTGTTTGGAGGGGGTGGGTGGGGTGAAAAAAATAAAAAAATAAACTTTTAAAACTTTTTTTAAGAAAAAAGAAAACAAATTGGGGGTGGGGTGGGGGGTAGGGTGCAAGGTGGGTTGAGTGGTGGTGCGGGGTAGGGCGTGGGGGGGGGGGAAGTGGTGGTGTAGAAACCCAAAAGATTTTTTTTTTTTTTAAAATGGGGGTGGGGGGGGGTGGCGTGAGGGTAGGATGCGGCGTCGGGGGGGGGTGGTTGGGGGGTGGGGTGGTGCATGGTTTCGAAGTGGTTGGAGTTTGGTAGTTGAGGTGTGGGTGTGGGGGGTGGGTTGTGCAAAAAAAACCAAAAAAAAAAATATTCAAAACTTTTTTTTTTCCAACAATTTTTTTTTTTTTTTTTGGGGAGAGGGGTGGGGGTAGGGTGGTTTGGTGGTTGGGAGTGGGTTGGGTGGTTGGTGGAATACAGTTGTGTACTTGTTTTCCCTACTTTTATTAGGGAAGTCATATTCCCATTTTTGTGGAACTTGTTTTTCTAAAAAAAATATTTTTCAAAATTTTTGATCAAACGAACATGAGAAAATTGGAAAACATTTTTCAAAAAATGTTTTCCAAAAAATGTTTTCCTCCGTACTGAACACACAGAGTTTCAAAAGATACATGTTTAATAAATTATTTATTCTCTTTTTTAATCAAAAGCATAAATAAAGATCTTCAATAAAAATGTTTATTCTCTTTCTAAAATTTCATTAAAAATAAATAAATGTATAAAAGCTTTTAACTAATTTTAATTTTTCACTTAACAGTTATATTTTGATATATTTAATTAAGGAGAATAAATTTGAGGATACTTAATTTGAAGTATCCTCAAATAAAACAAGTTTTCTTTTTATTACACTTTTGTCATATATTTGAGGATATTTAATTAGAAATAATTGTCATGACTTATTCTACTTCTTTTGTTGGTTCTAAAAATATAACATTTATTTAAAGAATGGTTAAAAGATAACGTTTTCAAATTCTTTCTAGATATGTAACTTTAATCATCATTTTTTGTACAAGAGAGGTCAATATGTGTAGCCATGTAGGCGAACAAATAGTTGTTCTCTGTATCATTCAAATGGTACGAATGTTTGTATTGTGAACAATAGTTCACCCATTTAGGAGGTTAAACTTCAGCCAGTCTTTCGTATTCTACCTCACAGAGGCAAATTCAGGATTTCATGAGGATGGGTTCACCACTACTTTAGAAGCTGGGAATTGAACCCGTGAGCTTCAGAATACAAAGATAACCTTTGACCAGTGCTCCATTCAGCCTATTATGACCATGTATTCACTTAGTTAATATTAGATATATTTTCAGAATTATACACATATATCGAGATTAATCGAGTGACTATGTGTTCACGTGACTCAAAATTTACACACAAATTCGCCCCTGCTCACAAGTTACAACAAATAACTTTTAAACAAAACAAAAAAAAAAAAACAACAACAAATAACTTCTATCTATCAGTCCAAAGAAGCATAAAGTTACTCAATTGAAATGTTAGCCACCTCTTCTCGAATAGAATCAAACAGCACGGTGGAAAGATAACGCTCCCCAGAACTAGCAAAGATGACCTGCATAGATCATTAGAATTTAGGCTAGTGTTCATTTGCTTCAACCATAGAGATATCTCTTAAGGAGCCATGCTAGCTGCAATATAGCAACTACCAGCTCATAATTCTGCAAAGTAGTTACAGAAACATCTAAGATCATAAAAGTTACAATTCAACCATAAAGTTGCAATCATTTGCATGTGAAAACTGAGGAAATGAATGAATATGTCCACGAGATCCCAAGTTCTCGTATATCATCAAAGATCCCGAAGTGAAATGACAGATAATACTAAAGAGACATAGAATATGGGCATGAAAACTAAGTGTAACCTGCTATTATTTGTACCTGAGCTTCTACTGCAAAGAACAGACAGGAAAAGAGTGAAATATTAACAAGGTTAAAAAGATTACTGATTATTAGTACATTCTTATCAGAAAAGTGTGCACAACTCATGGTAGTAATTGGTTCTTTTTCTCACCAGAAACAGTACCGAGTAGGAGATATTGGTTAGCTTTTGAGAATACATCACACTATGAGTTTGGTTAATGATACAACGGTGAGCTCCAAGGGACCTCTATATGCAACGTTCCCATGCTTCTACCGGTACATGTCATAAGCAGGAATTTGAAGTCAGATCAAGTTAGTTCCTCGAAGATGGGAGGGCATGTTTTATTAAGCTAATACGAAGAGACTAGGGACATTGAGCACCCTATGACTGACATTCATAATGGAGGTATCACTTTGATTCAACAATTAAAACGCTACTTTTTTCCATTAACAATAGCAGAGCAATTACTAGAAAAGTCCAGCATTAAACTTCATACATACTACGCTGCATATGGAATGAACCAGAAGGAGTACAAAGTACAATCACTCTAGAATATAACAGTCCATGAATGACTGTCTGTATCCTAAGGAGGAGAAAACAGAAAGAAAAGAAAGTTGAAACAAGTAATACACATTGACCCCATTAAATGAATGAATTAGACCGTGAACAGTTTCAAACAAGAATCAGAAAGAGTGCTATCAGCTTACTGATCTAACTTACTGCAGTAAGTTTCCCAGCATTTTCTGGTTTTTTTCTACTTTTACTGCAGCAGCAGCTGTAGCTCCTGATGATATTCCTACCTGAAAATATTCCAAAAGAAAAAGGAAGTATGTCGTGAATTGTGATGATATCAGAAAGCACATCACAAATGAAGCGGAGGGCAATCTGTAGACTAAGAAGTGATCTCTATAGACTGGTGAACTTACCAGCAGACCTTCTTTCAATGCAAGAAGCTTTGTCATGTCAATAGCTTCATCAGAAGCTGTTATCATACCAGGAAATATAGTAACCCCAGTGAACCAAAAAATATATTAGAAACATAAGAGAGGACATCATAATGGATTTAGTTTGATCTGTCAATGGAATAAATCAGATAGATATGCTTCAGAGATAGAACTTCATCCAAGATGCTGAGATCGAGAACAGATGGGAAAAAACCAGCACCAATTCCTTGGATTTTATGCGGCCCTTTAAGGTAACATTTAATTATTCATATCAGTCTATGATAAAAATTAATTTACAGAAAGTAGTGAGAAAAACAGTGTGTGTGAGAGCTGAGCTGGAAAAACTCTTTAGATAGAAATAATGCAATTTCTACATGGAGCTGGATATTCTGAGAAGACACAGAAAGATGGAGATTTTTTGCAGCAGAATAGTTTGGATGAAAAGCACATTTTCTCTGAAAAAGGAATGTAATACTTCGTCTGTAGCAAAATAGCTTTATTAGGTAGCATATTAGTCCGTTTAGTTCCATGCGTGATGGAGATACCTGGATACCAGAGCATAAGGAGGTAGTGCTAATATTCAAATAACTTGAATGAGGTAGTATTTGGTTTGAGAATGCTACCCAAGCAAAACAATAAAAGTATGATAGAAGGTGCTGCTTTATCATGAGATAGTGAGATGTGCTAGGGCTTCATGTTAACAATTAGATGCATCTACAAGAGTCAATGTGTTTAAGAAAAGAGGTATCTTTAAGAAAGAACCAACAGAGTTTGTGCTTAATTTCTCCAACGAAAATAATAGCACAGCTCCAATCAATTTCAAGAGACAGCTCAAATAGGGGGAAAAAACTTGACTGACCTAGTTGTCCTACATTTAGAAATGCATTTTCGGCTGGTTCTATACCATATACCTGATTTGCCCACCAGACAAAGGAAGGAAAGAAAATAAGAAATCAAGACAAAAAGAAAGAAGAACAATACCACTTATCTTCTCTTTTTTGTCAACATTCCTGATACCACTTCTTCCATCTTGCCACTCACAAATAACCTAACCTTTATTTCTGGAATCTTCTCCTTGAGAAACCTTCCAGCTCCTGTCACTGTGCCTGCAGTCCCAATCCCAGCAATAAAAATGTCAACTTTCCCTCCGGTACACTTCCATATTTCTGGTCCAGTTGCTTCATAATGGATCTACACATGGATACTTGATAAGTATGATGTTTTTATAACAAATGAACAAGTTATTCAGAAAGACACGTGGATTGGCAGGGTTCTCGAAAGCTTTAAGAACAATCCTTCTCTCAACACTAAATGATGCTGGCATCACTATCACCAGTTTATAAGCCACGAGCTGCTGCAATAAACGTAAGACCAATGCCGGTATTTCCACTGGATACCTCAATGAGGAACGTCTTCAAGCCACCATTATTTCAACATTTAAAAGCCAAGAAAATAATTTTGGTTCAGGCTTTCAGACATATGATCATAGACCAGAGGGAAATGGAGGTAAAATTTGCACCTCTATCAAGGGAGAATCCACATTACTATCAAGAGAAATGAGCATACATGCGAAGTAATTTTAAGCATGCATCAAAATCTGTGACAAAGTACTTGGAATCATATAATATCTCTTCAATGTGTTCCTTTTTCCTCCTGATATTAATTCTCACACAAACTTCACCAACCTTTCCTGGGGTATTCAGGCCCTCTCTTCTGCATCTCTGATCAGACTGAATGCAACCCTACATATTAAGAATTGGAAGTCAGAAATAAGAGGTGAAAATTTCTGTAAATTCAAGATTTTGCAAATTGAGTGAAGGGCGATGGGCACACTAGAAACAGGAAGAAAGAATACTTCTCAAGAAGAAACTGGCTGAGGGAAGTGAAAGATAGAATACTTTTGCATGGCTCCATTGTCTCCAATTTGACAGCAATTTGGGCAGAACAACCTTCCACGATTTTGTTGAGATATACCATAGGGGTGTTTTCAATAAGCTACGCTGTGAAGATAACAAAATGAGATGATTCGATGCTGAAAAAAAGGAAGATGTAAAGAGTACCAAGAAAGATCTGAGGAAGTGAACTACTTCTGTGACATCTTTCGTGATCTCACTCTTCTCTTCCATATTTTCTTGCTGACTTACTGCAATAAGTAACCAGAGCTACCTAAGAAAAGAGCTACGAATAGTTAATAATATAAAGAAGATGACCTATGTAACCTACTACACTCTCATGGAAGTGAAACCAAATGAGATATCATTGTAGAGTACAACCAATTACAGCAAAGGAAATCGTTTGTTCTGTTCATGGAAATGAAAAACATGAACTTCTCAAAACTGGTAATAACAAAAGGAAACTAACATAAAATCCGCATCAAGTCAACTAGGATAACATAAAACTGAGGAAGAACCCCAGATATTTTCCACAACAATCAGTATAGAATAAGGATAAATTACACTAGGAGCTCATAAACTAACAGCAACAACAACAACAACAACATACCCAATATAATCCCACCAGGTGGGGTCCGGGAAGGGTAGAGTGTACGCATACCTTACCCCTACCTTGTGAATGTGAGTAGGCCGTTTTCGATAGACCCTCGGCTCAAGAAAAGATGCAAAGACAACAATAATAATAAGAAAAAAGACATCATTTCACCCTTCAACTTGGCACGAAAACTCACTTTAGCAACTAAACTTAAGTTGTATTTATATACCCCTTAACAACTTTCATTTCAATTATTTTCCACCTCTAATGCTGATGTGGCAAAAAAGAAAAAAGAAAAAGAATTTTAGGCAAGTAAATGACATAAAAAGGTGAGCCCGCTATGTTATAAAATAATAAAGCAAGCAAGAAGAATATTATAGGAAAAGAGAGAAGACATGAATTCTTTTATTTCTCTTGTTAGAGATTAAATACAATGAATAGAACCCCTCTATTTATAGGAGAGAATTGATTTGGTGCCAAAGTCACAAACCCTAAAATTTCTCCTAAAGATAGACATCACAATATTATAATAATATTTATAACAGTCCCCCTTGATGTCTATTTCGATAGATAATGTGACTCGTTAAAATTTTACTAGAAAAAACCCAATGGGAAAAAAATCTAGTGAAGAAAAAAGAGTACACATTTCTAATAATACGCTATTTGGTTGACTCATTAAAAACCTTATCCCAATAAAGGGTATCGTGACTTTAAACTTTTTCCCTTTTCAAGAATTGCACCTGAAACAGAAAATCAAAGACAAAATAATAGAGTCTCGTGCGCTGATAACGTGTTATAAAATAATAAAGCAAGCAAGAAGAATATTATAGGGAAAGAGAGAAGAGATGAATTCTTTTATTTCTCTTGTTAGGGATTAAATACAATGAATAGAACCTCTCTATTTATAGGAGAGAATTGACTTGGTGCCAAAGTCACAAACCTAAAATTCCTCCTAAAAATAGACATCACAATATTATAATAATATTATTATAAAATCAATAAAATAAAATAAAAATGGGCCTTTCCTCTTTCTTCTAAACCACCTCCCCCGAGACCTCTTCCCCCACCCACTTAAATCAACCCCCACCCGCTCCTCTTCCCCACCACTGCCACCTCCACCACCACCACCTCCTCCATATCCACCTCCACCACGGCTACCACCATCGTATCCACCACCACCACTACCATACCCACTGATTCGACCACCACCAAATCCACCCCCACCTCCATAACCACCACCATCAAAATCATAAAGTTTTTAAATTTAATCCCAATTCTTAATTCGGAAAAAGTTACCAAAATGTTATGAGCTGATTAATTAGGCATTTCAATTTCATCATCTGGGTTGAATATATTACTGAAACATAGTCGTCTTCATCATTGTCGTCGATCAATTTCATCGAGAAAAATGGCGTCGGCGATTACTTTCCGGCCAACCAAACCCACATTAATTAATCTATCTAAGAAATGAATTTCATATTTCTTTTATTATGTAATAAAACACATTAACCAAATTTGTTTACAAAGAAATAGAAAAGAAAAGGAGAATGACATGGAGAAGGGGAAACAATATTGACGGAAATGGCAGATGATGGGTGGAAATGGCAGAAAAGAAAAGGAGAATGACATGGAAAATGGAGGTTGGAATTCTTATATATATTTTTATATGGAAAATGGAGGTTGGAATTCTTATGGAAAATGACATGGAAAACGGAAATGGCAGATGATCTGTTTTGCCCGAGCTTAACACAGATCTGAGCCCCAATTTTTTTCTGTTCAGCTTGGAATTCTTATATATATTTTGTTGATGATAATGGAGGTTTGAATGACAAAGATGGGATTTTGTGGTGGCGGCGGCAGCGGTGGTGGTGGTCGGAAGAAGAAAGAGAAAAGGGAGAAGAAGAAGAAAGAGAAAGAGAAAACATAATAAAAGAAAAATAAAAAATGAAGGGCTGGTAATTTTTGACGTGGTAGTATGTGGCAACGAAGTGACAATGACATGACGCGAATGTAATACATCTCATAATGTGAGAGTGATATTATTTTTTAGGGTAAAAAATAATTGAAATGAAAATTGTTAAGAGGGTAGATAAATACAACTTAAGTTTAGTTGCTAAAGTGAATTTTTGTGTCAAGTTCAAAAGTGAAATAATGTCTTTTCTCTAATAATAATAATAGTAATAATATACAGTAATAACAACAATATAATAAGATAAATTAAGTAAAGAAACAATGAAGTTATCATAGAGATTTAAAAAAAAAAAAAAAAGCAAATGCACAAAGATATTAATACTCCTAGTATGGAAAATAAATTCTCGCGGCAACCTACGAGCCCTCTTTCTTGATACTTGACCTCCACACCCTCTTATCAGGAGTAATGTTCTTGATATGCTTCTCCCCAGGACTTCTTTGTCATACCCCTCCCTCTCCTCAGGGCCACCAAGCTCATAAACTAACTCAAAATGAAAAAAGAAAAACAGACATGTACTTTTAACTGCTTCGATTTAAATTGGTATGGAACTGATTTTTCAGATACTCAATTGCAAAACCAATCAAACAGACCTTTTCTGACGAAGTCAACAAGTTAGTCAGAAATTTAGAACAAACTCAAGAACCCAATTTGGTTGCATGAATTCGGACATATAATCTTAAGTTCTTTGAAAAATAAAGTACATATTTGCAAATTAAATAAAAAGTACTATAAGTCACAATTATTAATAATTTAAAGTATTTAAAGGGCATACGAATAAATCGCGATCAAAGATTTTCTTATTTGACACTCGAAATCCGAACTATATAGGAAGTACAAACTTTGTGTCAGGTTTTGGCAATTTTAACAAAATGATAAACTGGTTAGGGGCGTATGAGGTTGGTGGATTTATTAGATACTGGAATTATAATCTTTGGATTATAATACAGACATTAAATAATGATGAGATTGTAAATAAATTTTAGGGTTGATTATGCTTTACACTCTTATAATATGCACTCAGTTGTGAATACGCTCCACGTAGCTTAAGATCAAACACTTACACTTCCTATGAGATATATTTGTTACTAAGTATATCAAATTATAATTATTAAAAAACAAATTAATAACGTATGCTATTGAGATATTGTCAAGGATGACTTGTTTGTTGACAGAACAAAGAGCTAACTAGGGACAGTGATTACACTGTTCAAATAAATAATGTTGCAAATTCTGTTCCGTTAAAAAAGTTTAAGTTGGTAGATTTTAAGAAGTTATGTTACTTAGATACCTGCAAAAAATAGTTTCAGGGGAAATTGTAAGCTAGAGGGAAAATGAGGTTAAAAGCTAACTTGAGGGGAGTTGTCACTAAGAAAAAAGAGCTTAAAAACCAACTCTCATGTAAATTATAAAGGAAACGAGCAAAAACAGACCACTTAGCACAACAGAGGTAACAACTCTTTGTATCATTCAAATGTAAGAATGTTTGTATTTGTGAACAATAGTTCACCCATTTAGGAGGTTACACTTCAGTCGTCTTCCCTATTCTACCTCAAGTTACAACAAATAACGTTTCTCTCTCTCAGTCCAAAAAAGCATAAAGTTACTCAAAAGTCATTTTTGCCACCTCTTCTCGAATAGAATCAAATAGCACGGTGGAAAGATAACGCTCCCCAGCACTAGCGAAGATGACCTGCACAAGAGAAATGAAATAGAGAATTTTAGGCCAGTGTTCATTTGCTTCAAATTATAGAGATATATCCCAAGGAGCCATGGTAGCTGGAAAATAGCAACTATAAGCTCATAATTCTGCAAAGTAGTTACAGAAACATCTAGGATCATACAAGATACATTTCAACCATAAAGTTGCTATTATTTGCATGTGAAAAGCGAGGAAATGAATGAATATGTCAACGAGATCCCAAGTTCTGGTATATCATCAAAGATCCCGAAGTTAAATGACAGATAAAGTGACATACAATATGGGCATGAAAACAAAGTGTACGCTGCTACTTTCTGTACTTGAGCTTAATTCTACTAAGAAAATCAGACAGAAAAAGATTGAAATGTTAACATAGCATCATTAAAGATCAGTGGTTATTGGTACTATGGTGACGCCGTTCTTATCAGAGAAGTGTGCGCAACTCAAGGTAATGATTGGTGGAATACACAGCAAGTTCCTTAAGTGAACAATCATTAATAATCTATTCCTCACCAGAAACAGCACCTAGTAGGTGATATTGGTTATCGTTTAGAGAAGAGATCACATTATGAGTTTTGTTAACGATACAATGGTGAGCTCCAAGTCACCCCTCTATGATGCGAAGTTCCCATGCTTCCACTATTACATGTCATATGCAGGAATTCGAAGTCAGATCAAGTTAGTTCCTCGAAGCATGGGAGTGCATTTTTTTCCTAAGCTAATATGAAGAGACTAAGGAGATTTGAGCACCATATGCTGACAAACATAGTGGTGGTATCACTTCAATTCAACAAATAAAATGGTACGTTCTTTCATTAATAGTAGCAGAGCAATTTCTAGAAACTCCAACATTAACCTTCATACATACTAAGTCACATATGGAATGAACCAGAAGGAGTACAAAGTACAAATACTCTTGCTATAATATTGTTGCCCATGGATGACTAACTGTATTGGAAAAGGGGGAGAAAACAGAAAGAAAAGAAAACAGATTCAGGTAATACACATTCACCCCATAAATGAATTAATTAGACAGTGAACAGTTTCAAGCAAGACTCAGGAAGAGTGCTATCAGCTTACTGAAATAGATCTAACTTACCGCAATAAGTTTCCCAGCATTTTCTGGCTTTTTTGCTACTTTTACTGCCGCAGCAGCTGCAGCCCCTGATGATAGTCCTACCTGAAAATATTCGAGGATAAAAAGGAAGTATAGTTGTGATGATATCAAAATGCACATCACAAAGGAAGTGGAGGACAGACAATCTGTGGACTCAGTAGTGATCTTTAGACTAGTGAACATACCAGCAGACCTTCTTTCAATGCAAGAAGCTTTGTCATTTCAATAGCGTCATCACTAGATACCTGAACACAAACAAAAACAGAAGCTGCCATCATACCAGGAAATATAGCACGTAACCCCAGTAAACCAAATAGTCAATAGAAATATAAGAGAGGACATTATAATGAATTTATGTTGATCTGTTAATGAACAAAATCAGATGGATATGTTTCAGATATTGAGTAAGCTCAAAACTTTTACATAGGGAAGTCACGAATAATCTGGAGATTCAGACAATTCTTTCAACAAAAGGATATATCTAATTTTACAGTTTGCCCTACATAGCGATCTAGTCTTTGTTCCCATCCTTCTTATCTTTGCTTGTGTGAGTTGTAAATGCATTAGTTTTATATTAACCAAATTGATATTGTCAGTCAGATCATAGTAGATTCATCACCTGATTAGAGAGTCATTTGTAAGATATTCAGTTTTTTATGGCAAAATTTCATACACATTGAGCAGAGATTTAAATGTTTAAGAAATCTGACAGCTATTTATATGGTATACAGTCTTACTTGAAGAACTTCATCCAGGATGCTGAGATCAAGAACGGGTGCGATAAAACCAGCACCAATTCCTTGGATGTTATGCGGCCCTTTAATGGTAATACGTTTAGTTACATATATCAGTATATGATAAATAATAGTTCACAGAAGCAGAGATGAAAACCCAGTGTGTGAGAAGATAAGTGTAATAACCCGATATTTTCCAAATGAATTTTAGAGTTACTTCCTCAATTATAACTTACTAGCTTTAACGAGTTCGATACCGTAGCGGGTACTAATTATATCCATATAACATGTATGCATATATATTTATTGTGATATTATTATTTATATTATATAATATATACGTGCTACTAAAATATTGCTTTTACACATATAATGCATGAGATAGTTTATTAATTATAAGTAGTAGAGGGTCAAATTTAGTAGACGTTATATATATTTGGTTAATGAAAAGATAGTGGGCCAAGCCCACTTCTTTAATGTTCACGTGCAGCAGCTGGCTTAGAAGGGTAATAGGTGTTTTTGGGGGTTTCTTTTGAGGAGAAACATTAGTAGAAAAGATTTTATAAGGCAGTTCATGCTGCTGCTATAAGAACCATTATAGAGGAATATTTTTTTTTATTTCTCTTGGTGAAGAAAGACAAGCATTCAGGTACATATTGTTACTGATTTTAGTATGAAAGCATAGAATTGGTATTGCAGAGATATGTAGTGGTGTATAGGTTATGGCAATAAAAGAATGAAGAGAATGCTAATGATTACTCTAATGATTATGACAATTATGGGAAGTTGAGAATTGATTTAAAGGAATGAAATTGCTACTGTTTCCCTCAAAAAAAATGTGCACTGCTACAGTGCTCACTTTTGGGCTTCGAATAAGACAAAATAGGTTTTCAAAGTGGCAAATTACTCTTCTTTGTTTCAAGTCACCAACTCTGTCGTTTTCTGTTTAATATTTGTTTTTGTTTTCTTTCTTTATTTAATTACACACTACCATTATTAGTATTTTAGTACTAAAACATATGTATATAGTTGGTTATTAAAGTTGATACGGTTCTTTCATTTAAAGAAATTATGAAATTTGGGTATAGAATGTTGAGATTTAATTCTAAACTCAAAATTATAGGATTAGTTTTCCTAGGCTAATTTGGACTATTTATTTATGGTATTGAATAGATTGAGGCTATTGGAGTTTGTTTGAAGGAAATTTGGCACTTTCGGAGAGGTTGCGTTCCGGTTATAAGGCAAGTGAGGCTTAAACTCTTAGTTTACTTGTTTTTCATAAAAGCATATGGATTGTGTTGTATGTATGCATTTAAACCATTTAGTTCGTGTGAGTGGGCAAGCATGATCTAAATTGGATAATTTCCAAGTTTCTAAAGTAATGACCGTATGAGTCCTTTAGCGTAAATTCGCTTAAATAGATACTATTTATATAAATGTAAAGTTTGGAAGTGGTATTGATTGGATGTATGTTCCATTTATCGTATTTTTAAAGGGGCACACTTCCATAGGTCCCATTGATGTTCAGTGAGAGATTGATGTTAGAATCTTAAGTGACCCGGGTAAGATGGGGGTAAATAATGCCCTCTCCAGAAGACGGGGTAAGACATAGACAAATACGTACTATGTCCCGTGAGCATACATTCAGATTCAGTGTATTTTATGTATCGCTCGTCCGGGTAAGATGGGGGTAAATAATGCCCTCTCCGGAAAACGGGGTAAGACATAGATAAATACGTACTATATCCCGTGAGCATAGATTCAGATTTAGAGCATTTCATGTTTTGCTTGGTTATGCTTCATGATTTCAGCTTTAGCTTCAGTGTTTGTATATATTTAATATACTTGTACTGTGTAATTGCTTTTATGCATTATCAGGGATTTCAAAGACTTGCCCCAGGGGTAAGCTGAGAGTGTCAATGATCTTGCGGGGTCTTTTAGACTCACACTTGTTGATGTTGTATGTGTGCAGGTGTGGTTAAGGGTGACCATGTAGCCGATACTTAATTCATTCCAGCTTTGTTCAGTCCAGTTCAGTAGAGGTGAGCCACCATTAGATCATGGCGGTCTCTTCTTCTTTAGTTGACTTAGTAGTATTCTGAGCTACGTCTCGTACTTTTATATTCAGACTAGCAGTTCCATGACTTAGACATTTTTACGGGGTTTATAGGCAAGACTCAATATTTGTATTTCGCTTCCGCACTTTTCATTATATGATGAGACTTTACGTATTATTCATTTTATTCGTTAATTTTCGCATGATTTGCTTAGAGGGTTCGCCTTATGGGTAGAAGCTCCTCAGGTGTCCGGTCACGGCCTGAGCGTCAGATTTGGGTCGTGACAAGAAACCCCCAAAAACACCTATTACCCTTCTAAGCCAACTGCTGCACGTGAACATTAAATAAGTAGGCTTGGCCCACTATCTTTTCATTAACCAAATATATCTAATGTCCACTAACATAAATTTGACCCTCTACTACTTATAATTAATAAACTATCTCATGCATTATATGTGTAAAAGCAATATTTTTAGTAGCACGTATATATTATATAATATAAATAATAATATCACAATAAATATATATGCATACATGTTATATGGATATAATTAGTACCCGCTACGGTATCGAACTCGTTAAAGCTAATAAGTTATAATTGAGGAAGTAACTCTAAAATTCATTTGGAAAATATTGGGTTATTACAATAAGCTGGCAAAAACTCTTTATTTAATGAGAGTATAGAACTAATGCAATGGCATATTTGTTTCTAGAATGATCTGGATAATCTGAGAAGACAAAGAAAGACGGGAAAATTTTTGCAGCAGAAAACTTTGGATGAAAAGCACATGTCTGCAAAAGGAAAGTAGTACTTAGTCTTTATAAATATAGATTTATTAAGCAGAAATATAGTCCATTTAGTGCCATGACAGTATGCATGCCAGAGATACCTGGATACAAAATATAAGAGGGTGGTGCTAATATCTTTTAGAGAAAAAAATGAGGTAGTGCTAATATTCAAATAACTAGAATGAGGTAGGTGTTAGTTTAAATGCTACCCAACTAGAATAATACAAAAACGATAGAAGGTACTGCTTTATCAATGAGATAGGAGATGTGCTACTGTTTCATGTTCACAAAAGGATGCATTTTTAAGAAAAAATCAAAAGAGTCTGTGGTTAATTTCCCGAACTAGTAACTGCAGTTATGGATATAACTGTACAGTTTCAATCAATTTGATGAGACAACTCGACTGGGAAAAAAACTTGACTGACCTAGTTGTCCTCCATTTATAATTGCATTTTCGGCTGGTTCTATTCCATATACCTGGTTTGCCCACAAGAAGAAGGAAGGAAAGAAAATGAGAAACCAAGACAAAAAGGAAAAAGAAAAATATCACTTTTCTTCCTCTTTTGTCAACCCTCTTGATACCACTTTTTTTTTTCCATCCTTCCACTCACAAACAACCTACCTTTATTTCTGGATTCTTCTCCTTAAGGAACCTTCCTGCTCCCGTCACTGTACCTCCTGTCCCAATCCCGGCAATAAAAATATCAACTTTTCCTCCTGTGCACTCCCATATTTCTGGTCCAGTTGTTTCATAATGGATCTATAGATTGATAATTGATAAGTATAATATTTTTATAGCAAATAAACAAATTATTTGTAAAGGAGACACCTTTGGATTGGCAGGATTCTCGAACTGACGCAAAAAATGACAGTTTGGCGTCCTATCTAGTATCTCTTCGGCCTTCTTAATCACACCATCTATACCTATGGCTGGATCTGTGATGTATAGCTCAGCCCCCAAAGCTTTAAGAACAATCCTCCTCTCAAGACTATATGATGCTGGCATTACTGTCACGAGTTTGTAGCCACGAGCTGCAGCAATAAATGCAAGACCAATGCCGGTATTACCACCAGTTACCTCAAGGAGTACAGTCTTCAGCAGCCATTGTTTCAACATTTGAAAAAAAAAAACAAGCAAACCATTTCAGTACAGCCTTTCAGGCAAATAATCATTAAGAGCACAAGGAATGAAAAGTAAAAGGTTCCATCTGTCTTAGGTCCGAATTCGAATAACCTGGTATTAAGAGAAATGGGCATACATGAAAAATTCTGTTAAGCCTATTTTACAGTCACATCAGATTTGTGAATTATATAACGTCTCGTCAAGCTGTTACGTTTTCCTCCTAGAATGTTTTCTCACATGAATTTCACCAACCTTTCCAGGGGTAATTAGGCCCTTATCTTCTGCATCTTTGATCAAACTGTATGCCATCCTACATAACAGTAACTGAGGTGAAAAATTCTGTGAATTCAAGATTTTTCAAATTCAGATAAGAACGATGTACACACTAGAAACAGGAGGAAAGAAAATCCCCAAGAAGAAACTGGATCAGAGGATTGAACGATAAACACCTGTCTTTGACACTTGAGCAAGGTCCCATTGACTCCAATTTGGCTGCAATTTGGGCATCACAACCTTCGACGATTTTGTTGAGATATACCATAGGGGTGTTTCCGATAAGCTACATTGTGAAGACAACAAAATGAGACGATTTGATGCTGAAAAAGGAAGAGGTAAAGAGTACCAAGAAAGATCTCAGAAAGGGAACTACTTCTGTGACATCTTTCGCGATCTCACTCTTCTCTTTCATAATTTGTTGCTGACTTACTGCAACAAGAAACAAGAGCTAGATAAGGAAAGGGCTACAAAGTTCATAATAGGAAGAAGAGAACCTACTTAACCTACAACACTCTCATGGAAGTGAAACCACAAAGTATGATGAGCAATGAAATATATATACCAACCATACAAGAAAAACCTGCTCGATCTTTGACACTCTCTTGGAAGTGAAACCACAACAAAAATATCAACTTTTCAAGTTATACTAAAGTAGGAATAAGATGAAGAAGTTAGAAGACGAATATGATATTAACCAACACAAATGAAGACGCTGATCAGGTATCTCAAAGAGGAGAACAAGAATGAAAAAGAAATAAATCAACTGATTGAGGACGTAATCAGCAAAACAAAGCCAGCTAGATAAGTTCCCAGAGAGATATTATTAGTATCTTAAGATAGTGGCAGGGCGGACCCACTTTTATCAATTATTGACACTCTTTCGCTGGAAAATTACACTGTGTAGATAAGTAAATTTTTAATATATAGAACTATATGTTGAATCCCTTGGCTTCATGTGTATACTTCTTTATGTTTTGACTCCTCTTAGCGAAAGATCCTGGAACTACTGAAGGGTGTGTGTAAGGAACTACTGAGCTTTAGGAATAAACATGGGCCACGATTATCTGGAGCTAGAAATTCAGGAAAATCTCTCTTGGACTACTAAACAATGAAATCTATTTTGTGCTTTGCAACAGAGGCCAAAAATCAATACATTGCAAATACCAGTTAAACCCCCCACATTTCATTAAAAAAAAAAAAAAGGACAAGCTAAAGAGATATGACCGGCGAACAAATGAAATGTGGCAGGCAACCCCAAGCAAATGGCAGTAAGAACTATAGCTCCAGTATTTGTTCAAAGAACTCACTTCCTCCAATGAGAACCAACTTACAGGAGAGGCCATTAGTTCAAGAACAACTTCAGAAGGGTTTGACCAGAAAAACATCTCAAAACTAGACAGAGATGACGAGTAACTTGGAAAATTGATGAGGAATCGCAAATTTTTACCTGAAACCAAGCGCCAGTGGCGGAGCTAGAGGGGCGCAATGCCGAAAAGTTACACTGTATATAGAAGATCAAAGTTATCTTTTTATGTACTATATATAGTAATAGATGTTAATCCCCTTGAATTCTTCGTAAGTTTTGCTCTTTATTTTTTGAATCCCCTTAGTGAAAATTTCGACTCTGCCACTATCAAAGGCAATAAATTAACTTCTGCGGAGACCAAATGAGATACTCCCTCCGGATCAAAAAGAGTGTTCACTTAGCCATTTGCACACCCCTTAAGAAAATACTAACTCCTAAAACAAAATAGTAGGTAATTTAGTCAAACTGCCCCTAATTAAATATGTATTGGGATTTGATCACATAACACCTAATAAGGGCAAATTTGAAAAATAAGATTAATTCTTTCTTGATTTGATCAGTGGATACTCTTTTTTACCCAAGGAAAAAAGGCTAAGTGGACACTCTTTTTTATCCGGAGGGAGTATCATAGTAGAGTACAACCAATCACAACAAAGGAAAGAACCCCATATATTTTCCACAACAATCAGAGCATAGAATTAAGATAACTTACACTAGGAAATAAAAAACTGCCACAAAAAGAACAACCCAAAGCAATTCTAAATAAGGAAAAGAGAAAATTCGAGCTCAGCACATTGTTCACCTAAGGTAATTGACTACATAACTTCCCTATGAGAGCTTCAAATAAACAGACATTTACTAGTCTATAACTTGGAACAGAACCGATTTTTCAGATACTCACTTAAGAAACAAATCAAACAGTGCCTTTTTCTGAAGAAGTCAACAAGTTAATCATAAATTCAAGAACCCAATATGGTTCTTTGCAGTTATTATGGGAAGAGAAAACAATACCTTGTGGATGCATGGACGGTTGGTAGCTTCCTTATCTTGCGATTCCACAAAAACCCAATATGAAAAAGACAAAACAATGCGTGGTATTAATAGTACATTAATATCTGCAACATACGTAAAGTTGTCCATACTAAAGAAGTTTCTTTAACTAATTTTCAGTTCAGATTGTCCTCTCTGAGTAATATCACAAAATAAAATGGCGGGTAATAAACTACAAACTCCTTTTTTTTTTTTTTTTTTTTTTTTTTGCTTTCGAAGTCAAATTTCTTAATTTTGATCGTGCTTTAAATATAAAATCTTTAAATTTTTCAAAATATAATTTACATATTTAAAAACTATGTAAAAAGTATTATAAGTTATCATAATTAATAATTTAAAATATTTAAAAGACATATGAAAAAATTACGATAAAGAAATAACTCGTGTGACTCTCAAAAAGCAAAAGTGTCAAACTAATTTGGACGGATGGAGCAATAACTTTACTGGCTGAGTTATTTTAATACTCTCAATGTCGTTAATATGATATGAAATCTCAAATTATACTTTTTTTAATGATTTGGGATTTCATCCCATGATTTAAAATCATGAGATAAAATCGCATGTCCAAAACACCTACTTAGATTCAAAATATAAAAATACTCCATTTAAAAAATACTCCATTTGTTTTAGATTTGAATGTTTATGTTTCCTCCTTCTTCTTCTTCTTCCTTTTTTTTTTTTAGTTTGTGTCAGAACACTACTATTAAAAAATACAATTAGACTTTTCAAACATTTAGTCGCTTGTGTCATTTTTTATGATACATTTATTACTTGAGAGTATAAATAATTTTTCTTTTGACTACAATTTTATCATACATTGTTAAGCATTTAAAAATTAGAAATAATTATGATTACATAGTTTTTAAAATATGTAACTTTTTAAAGCAAAATTGGTAATGAACAATTTTCATATTTTTATATATGTAACTCTTTCTATTATTATTATTATTATTATTATTATTATTATTATTATTATTATTATTATTATATGTTTGAGAATAATTCAAGAACCTATTTGGTTCATTCTGGTTATGGGAAAGAAAACAATTCAAGGTTGGTTTCTTTAATATTTTTGAATGAAGTATAAATCAGTAAATTAAAAGGTAATCCGGTGAAAGGAGGTCAAACTAGGTATTGATATATAATGAAAATTATACTTATATATACTATTATTTACTATTAATGAGTGACAATGTAAATATTTTGTCATCCATAGTTCCCTTAGAACTGTTTGGTTGTGAGTTTGCCAACCAAAAAGGTTGTACTTCCTATTTATCTCTTTACATACCAAAGCATGATCAAGAAACTTCCTAAGTCATTTGGATAATACATGACATGCCTTTACTATAAGAGCAAATATGGAGATTTTTGTAGTCCTCACAATAATTTTTAAAACTTTTTAATTAATTATTTTAGGTCCTAATTTTATTTATTTAAGTCAATTTTTTTGTTTTTTATTTTTAAGGTCTACTTTTCAAATGTGGGGGACTTTTGTAGTCCTCACAATAATTTCCAATTTTTTTTAAAAAAATTTAATTAATTACTTTTAGATCCTAATCTTATTTATTTAGGTCAATTTTTTTGCTTTCTGTTTTTAAGGTCTACTTTTCAAAAGCTATCGAACCTCCTACCTTGTTTTTCATGTTTTTTGATTTTCCGGTTGGTGCTCGATATCCGTATTTGAGCCCAATTAATCCAGATAATTCGCACTGTATCGCGCCTATTCGGGGGGAGCGCTTCCTCCAAAGATTTTTCCGTAAAGACAATCCACCTGGGCCATTGTATAATTGGTGTGATTTGTTGTGAATTTTTTCTCATCTATTTAGATAACACCCAATTTTTTAGTGTGTCCCAAAAAGAATGTTATATTTTTATAATTTAAAATAATTTAACTTTAAAATTTTCATTTTGCCCTTAATGAAGTGACTTATAGCTACACAAATGTTTAAGGTTTATTTTAAACCACAAAATTCAAAAGTATTTCTTTATTTCTTAAACTTTATGCCAAGTCAAACAGTGCCATACAAATTAGGATGGAGAGAATAATAGAGAAACATTTATTACAATTATCGTTTTGAAGAAGTTAAAACTTTCTTGAATTTTGGTGATCGAATGATGAGCTATTTTAATTGTGTTGAAATGTAATGATTTTTTTTCCTAACTAATTTTCTTAATCTGCATAAAAAGATTTTGTGAACAATTTTATCCACCGCCTTTGAAGAATCTAAGATGTTTTACAAATACTAAAAGTAAAAGTTACTAATTGATATCATATAATGTGGAAAATTAATTATTTTTAGGTCTTTTTTTATTTTATACGATAATTTTTTCAAGAACGTAATTTTAGCATAATAAAAAAGTGATGGACAATTTTATACGTCAGCTTTGAAATATCTATGATTTATTATAAATACATAAATTAATTTATGTCATATAGTGTTGAAAATGAAGACAATGTCATCCATTGAGATCGGGTTATCTTTAAAAATCTCTTATTTGGTTAACTATTTTTTTTTTTTTTTGAGTATAGAGAATACATGAAGAACTAAATTTTATTGAATCTTGAGGTTCAATTTAATAAATATAAGTTATTTCTTGAATTTCGTCTGAGACTAAGGTGAAAAATCACATTTAACTATCATAAACCCTTGAGGCAAGATAATAAATGAAAATTTAATAAATGTCAAAACAAATCAATTTTTATCTATGAATAAAATTACATGCTCGCAAATTCACAAAAAGACGAAAATATTTTTTGATTTATGAGCTTTGCAAGTTGTAATTATCAGACGAAGAAACTTTAATAATTATAAAACTTATCAATAAGATATCATTAACCTGCAAATACATTAAATTAATTGTGAGGTAGAAAATGTATCACGTTATATGTATTTAATAAGAATTTCTACTTTATATTTTAAATTTGGGCCCGGGCTTAGCACGGGCCTTCCGTAACTAGTTAGAAAAATATGGAGCAAACGCAAGCATTACGTATTATGCGATGTGCAAGTGGCAGACATATATTTATTCTACAAATAATGGACGAGAAAAGGATCAAAATAGTACATTATCTTTGTGTTTAGACCTGAAATCATATATGTTCTTTTACATGGAGCATTAATAGTCCATTATGTTTGCATAAGTGGTACACTTTTAATCAACTCCCAAATATTTTGTTAAAAATTTAACGGAAAAAGGCAAAAATGCCCCTGAACTATTAGAAAAGGTCTAAATATACTCTTCATTAATATATTTTGCTACCTCCTTTTTAGCTTATTTATGCCCTTTGACTTACGGTCAACACTAAATTTTTAAAAATAATTATTCAAATTACTCATGGCATTCTATAACTGGAAAATTGATTTTTCTTTAAAAAAATCTGGAATTTTTTTTTTTAGAATCAAGAAAACTGATTTTTTAGAAAGAAAAAAAAAACTAGAAAACTAGATTCTTGTAATTAAAATATCATCAAAAATGGTTTTTCTTTAAATCAGGAAAATTGATTTTTTTGTCCTAAAATTTTTAGATTTTCATGATAAATTATTTTTAGGACACTTAAAAAAAAAAAAACAAGAAAAAGTTTTTTTTTTTTCAGAATCTAAAAAACTTGATTTTTATAAAATCTGGAAAAAATGATTTTTGATAGAGAAAAAAAACAGGAAAAAGTCTGAGGTTGGTGGATTTATTAGATACTGAAATTATAATCTTTGGATTATAATACAGACATTAAATAATGATGAGATTGTAAATAAATTTTAGGATTGATTATGCTTTACACTCTTATAATATGCACTCAGTTGTGAATATGCTCCATGTAGCTTAAGATCAAACACTTACACTTCCTATGAGATATATTTGTTACTAAGTATATCAAATTATAATTATTAAAAAACAAATTAATAACGTATGCTATTGGGATATTGTCAAGGATGACTTGTTTGTTGACAGAACAAAGAGCTAACTAGGGACAGTGATTACACTGTTCAAATAAACAATTTTGCAAATTCTGTTCTGTTAAAAAGGTTTTAAGTTGGTAGATCTTAAGAAGCTATGTTACTTGGATACCTGCAAAAAAAAAAGTTTCAGGGGAAATTTTAAGGTAGAGGAAAAAAAAGAGGTAAAAAGCTAATTTGAAGGGGGTTGTCACTAAGGAAAAAAAGCTTAAAAACCAATTCTCGTGTAAATTATAAAGGAAACGAGCAAAACAGACCACTTAGCACAAGAGAGGTAACAAATAGTTGCTCTTTGTATCATTCAAATGTAAGAATGTTTGTATCTGTGAACAATAGTTCACCCATTTAGGAGGTTACACGTCAGTCGTCTTCCCCATTCTACCTCAAGTAACAACGAATAACTTCTCTCTCTCAGTCCAAAGAAGCATAAAGTTACTCGAAAGTCATTTTTGCCACCTCTTCTCGAATAGAATCAAATAGCACGGTGGAAAGATAACGCTCCCCAGCACTAGCGAAGATGACCTGCACAAGAGAAATGAAATAGAGAATTTTAGGCCAGTGTTCATTTGCTTCAAATTATAGAGATGTATCCTAACGAGCCATGGTAGCTGGAAAATAGCAACTATCAGCTCATAATTCTGCAAAGTAGTTGCAGAAACATCTAAGATCATACAAGATACATTTCAACCATAAAGTTGCTATTACTTGCATGTGAAAAGTGAGGAAATGAATGAATATGTCAATGAGATCCCATTCTGGTATATCATCAAAGATCCTGAAGTTAAATGACAGATAAAGAGACATACAATATGGGCATGAAAACAAAGTGTACGCTGCTAGTGTCTGTACTTGAGCTTAATTCTAGTAAGAAAATCAGACAAGAAAAGATTGAAATATTAACATAGCATTGTTAAAGATCAGTGGTTATTGGTACTATGGTGACGCCGTTCTTATCAGAGAAATGTGCGCAACTCAAGGTAATGATTGGTGGAATACACAGCAAGTTCCTTAAGTGAATAATAATTAATAATCTATTCCTCACCAGAAACAGCACCTAGTAGGTGATATTCGTTATCGTTTAGAGGAGATCACATTATGAGTTTAGTTAACGATACAATGGTGAGCTCCAAGTCACCCCTCTATGATGCAAAGTTCCCATGCTTCCACTACCGCATGGCATAATCAGGAATTTGAAGTCAGATCAAGTTAGTTCCTCGAAGCATGGGAGTGCATTTTTACCTAAGCTTAATGAAGAGACTAAGGAGATTTGAGCACCATATGCTGACATACATAATGGTGGTATTACTTCAATTCAACAAATAAAACGTTATGTCCTTTCATTAACAGTAGCAGAGCAATTACTAGAAACTCCAGCATTAACCTTCATACATACTAAGTCGCATATGGAATGAACCAGAAGGAGTACAAAGTACAAATACTCTTGCTATAATATTGTTGTCCATGAATGACTGACTGTATTGGAAAATGGGGAGAAAACAGAAAGAAAAGAAAACAGATTCGGGTAATACACATTCACCCCATAAATGAATTAATTAGACAGTGAACAGTTTCAAGCAAGACTCAGGAAGAGTGCTATCAGCTTACTGAAATAGATCTAACTTACCGCAATAAGTTTCCCAGCATTTTCTGGCTTTTTTGCTACTTTTACTGCCGCAGCAGCTGCAGCCCCTGATGATATTCCTACCTGAAAATATTCGAGGATAAAAAGGAAGTATAGTTGTGATGATATCAAAACGCACATCACAAAGGAAGTGGAGGACAGACAAATCTGTGGACTCAGTAGTGATCTTTAGACTAGTGAACATACCAGCAGACCTTCTTTCAATGCAAGAAGCTTTGTCATTTCAATAGCTTCATCACTAGATACCTGAACACAAATAAAAACAGAAGCTGTCATCATACCAGGAAATATAGCACGTAACCCCAGTAAACCAAAAGTCAATAGAAATATAAGAGAGGACATTATAATGAATTTATGTTGATCTGTTAATGAACAAAATCAGATGGAGATGTTTCAGAGGTTGAGTAAGCTCAAAACTTTTACATAGGGAAGTCACGAATAATCTGGAGATTCAGACAATTCTTTCAACAAAAAGATATATCTAACTTTACAGTTTGCCCTACATAGCGATCTAGTCTTTGCTCCCATCCTTCTATCTTTGCTTGTGTGAGTTGTAAATGCATTAGTTTTATATTAACCAAATTGATATTGTCCATCAGATCATAGCAGATTCATCACCTGATTAGAGAGTCTTTTGTAAGATATTCAGTTTTTTATGGCAAAATTTCACACACATTGAGCAGAAATTTAAATGTTTAAGAAATCTGACAGATATGGTATACAGTCTTACTTGAAGAACTTCATCCAGGATGCTGAGATCGAGAACGGGTGGGATAAAACCAGCACCAATTCCTTGGATTTTATGCGGCCCTTTAATGGTAATACGTTTAGTTACATATATCAGTATATGATAAATAATAGTTCACAGAAGCAGAGATGAAAACCCAGTGTGTGAGAAGATAAGCTGGCAAAAACTCTTTATTTAATGAGAGTATAGAACTAATGCAATGGCATGTTAGTTTCTAGAATGATCTGGATAATCTGAGAAGAGAAAGAAAGACGGGAAATTCTTTGCAGCAGAAAACTTTGGATGAAAAGCACATGTCTGCAAAAGGAAAGTAGTACTTAGTCTTTATAAATATAGATTTATTAAGCAGAAATATAGTCCATTTAGTGCCATGACAGTATGCATGCCAGAGATACCTGGATACAAAATATAAGAGGGTGGTGCAAATATCTTTTAGAGAAAAAAATGAAGTAGTGCTAATATTCAAATAACTAGAATGAGGTAGGTGTTAGTTTAAATGCTACCCAACTAGAATAATACAAAAACGATAGAAGGTACTGCTTTATCAATGAGATAGGAGATGTGCTACTGTTTCATGTTCACAAAAGGATGCATTTTTAAGAAAAAATCAAAAGAGTCTGTGGTTAATTTCCCGAACTAGTAACTGCAGTTACGAATATAACTGTACAGTTTCAATCAATTTGATGAGACAACTCGACTGGGAAAAAAACTTGACTGACCTAGTTGTCCTCCATTTATAATTGCATTTTCGGCTGGTTCTATTCCATATACCTGGTTTGCCCACAAGACGAAGGAAGGAAAGAAAATGAGAAACCAAGACAAAAAGGAAAAAGAAAAATATCACTTTTCTTCCTCTTTTGTCAACCCTCTTGATACCACTTCTTTTTCCATCCTTCCACTCACAAACAACCTACCTTTATTTCTGGATTCTTCTCCTTAAGGAACCTTCCTGCTCCCGTCACTGTGCCTCCTGTCCCAATCCCGGCAATAAAAATATCAACTTTTCCTCCTGTGCATTCCCATATTTCTGGTCCAGTTGTTTCATAATGGATCTATAGATTGATAATTGATAAGCATAACGTTTTTATAGCAAATAAACAAATTATTTGTAAAGGAGACACCTTTGGATTGGCAGGATTATCGAACTGACGCAAAAAATGACAGTTTGCCGTCCTATCTAGTATCTCTTCGGCCTTCTTAAGCACACCATCTAAACCTTTGGCTGGATCTGTGATGTATAGCTCAGCCCCCAAAGCTTTAAGAACAATCCTTCTCTCAAGACTATATGATGCTGGCATTACTGTCACGAGTTTGTAGCCACGAGCTGCAGCAATAAATGCAAGACCAATGCCGGTATTACCACTAGTTACCTCAAGGAGTACAGTCTTCAGCAGCCATTGTTTCAACATTTGAAAAAAAAAACAAGCAAACCATTTCAGTACAGCCTTTCAGGCAAATAATCATTAAGAGCACAGGGAATGAAAAGTAAAAGGTTCCATCTGTCTTAGGACAGAATTCGAATAACCTGGTATTAAGAGAAATGGGCATATATGAAAAATTCTGTTAAGCCTATTTTACCATCACATCATATTTTGTGACTTATATAACATCTCTTCAAGCTGTTACTTTTCCCTCCTAGAATGTTTTCTCAAATGAATTTCACCAACCTTTCCAGGGGTAATTAGGCCCTTATCTTCTGCATCTTTGATCATACTGTATGCCATCCTACATAACAGTAACTGAGGTGAAAAATTCTGTGAATTCAAGATTTTTCAAATTCAGATAAGAACGATGTACACACTAGAAACAGGAAGAAAGAAAAGTGCCACGAAGAAACTGGATCAGAGGATTGAAGAATAAACACCTGTCTTTGACACTTGAGCAAGGTTCCATTGACTCCAATTTGGCTGCAATTTGGGCATCACAACCTTCGACGATTTTGTTGAGATATACCATAGGGGTGTTTCCGATAAGCTACATTGTGAAGACAACAAAATGAGACGATTTGATGCTGAAAAAGGAAGATGTAAAGAGTACCAAGAAAGATCTCAGAAAGGGAACTACTTCTGTGACATCTTTCGCGATCTCACTCTTCTCTTTCATAATTTCTTGCTGACTTACTGCACCAAGAAACAAGAGCTAGATAAGGAAAGGGCTACACAGTTAATAATAGGAAGAAGAGAACCTACTTAACCTACAACACTCTCATGGAAGTGAAACCACAAAGTATGATGAGCCAGACAAGGAATGCATTATCTATACCAACCATACAAGAAAAACCTGCTCGATCTTTGACACTCTCTTGGAAGTGAAACCACAACAAAAATATCAACTTTCCAAGTTATACTAAAGTAGGAATAAGATGAAGATGTTAGAAGACGAATATGATATTAACCAACACAAATGAAGACGCTGATCAGGCATCTTAAAGAGGAGAACAAGAATGAAAAAGAAATTAAATCAACTGAGAGAGGACGTAATCAGCAAAACAAAGCCAGCTAGATAAGTTACCAGAGAGATATTATTAGTATCTTAAGATAGTGGCAGGGCTGACCCAATTTTATCAATTATTGACACCCTTCGATGGAAAATTACACTGTGTAGATAAGTAAATTTTTAATATATAGAACTATATGTTGAATCCCCTTGGCTTCGTGTGTATACTTCTTTATGTTTTGACTCCTCTTAGCCAAAGATCCTGGAACTACTGAAGGGTGTGTGTAAGGGACTACTGAGCTTTAGGAATAAACATGGGACACGATTATCTGGAGCTAGAAATTCAGGAAAATCTCTCTTGGACTCCTAAACAATGAAATCTATTTTGTGCTTTGCAACAGAGGCCAAAAATCAATACACTGCAAATACCAGTTAAAACCCCTACATTTCAATTAAAAAAATGGACAAGCTAAAGAGATATGACGGACGAACAAATGAAATGTGGCAGGCAACCGCAAGCAAATGGCAGTAAGAACTAAGCACCAGTGGCGGAGCTAGGGGGTGCAATGCCGGAAATTTATTATGTATATACAAGGTCAAAGTTATCTTTTTATGTACTATATATAGTAATAGATGTTAATCCTCTTGAATTCTTCCTAAGTTTTGCTCTTTATTTTTTTAATCCCCTTAGTGAAAATTCCTACTCTACCACTATTAAAGGTAATAAATTAACTTCTGCAGAGACCAAATGAGACACACTCCTCTGGATCAAAAAGAGTGTCCAATTAATCATTTGCACACCCCTTAAGAAAATACTAACTCCTAGAACAAAATAATAGATAATTTGACTAAACTGCCCCTAATTAAATATGTATTGGGATTCGATCACATAGCACTTAATAGTGGCAAATTTAAAAATAGGGCTAGTTCTTTCTTGATTTGATAAAGTGAACACTCTTTTTTATCCAAAAAAAAAAAAACTAAGTGGACACTCTTTTTTATCCGGATTGAGTATCATAGTAGAGTACAACCAATCACAACAAAGGAAAGAACCCCATATATTTTCCACAACAATCAGCATAGAATTAAGATAACTTACACTAGGAAATAACAAACTGCCACAAAAGAACAACCCAAAGCAATTCTAGATAAGGAAAAGAGAAAATTCGAGCTCAGCACATTGTTCACCTAAGGTAATTGCCTACAAAATTTTCCATATGAGTGCTTCAAATAAACAGACATCTACTAGTAATATCTTCTATAACTTGGAACAGAACCGATTTTTCAGATACCCACTTAAGAAACAAATCAAACATTGCCTTTTTCTGAAGAAGTCAACAAGTTAATCATAAATTCAAGAACCCAATTTGGTTCTTTGCAGTTACTATGGGAAGAGACAACAATACCTTGTGGATGCTTTGACGGTCGGTAGCTTCCTTATCTTGCGATTCCACAAAAAACCAATATGAAAAAGACAAAACAATGGGTGGTATTAATAGTACATTAATATCTGCAACATACGTAAACAACTATGATGTGATGTGCAAGTTGTCCATATTAAAGAAGTTTCTTTAACTAGTTTTCAGTTCAAATTGTTCTCTTTTGAGTAATATCATAAAATAAAATGGCGGGTAATAAACTACAAACTCTCCCTTTTTTTTTTTCTTCAAAAGTCAATTTTTTTAATTTTAATCGTGTGTTAAATATAAAATTTTTAAATTTTTTGAAATATAATTTATATATTTGAAAACTATATAAAAAGTATTATAAATCACCATAATTAATAATTTAAAATAATTAAAAGACATATGAAAAAATTACGGTCAAAGAACAACTCGTGTGACTCTCGAAAAGCAAAAAGTGTCAAACAAATTCGAACTGATGGAGCAATAACTTTAATGGCGGAGTTATCGTAATACTCTCAATGCCATTTGGACATGATTTGAAAACCCAAATCATGTCTTTTTGAATGATGTGAAATCACATGTCCATATGCTAATTTCAAACCATGGTTTCAAATCGCATGTACAAACGCCCACTTAGATTCAAAATATAGAAAATACTCCATTTGTTTTAGATTGAATGTTTATGTTTTCCTTCTTCTTCTTGTTTTTTTTTTTTTTAACTTTGTGTCAGAACACTAGTATTAAAAAAATTACAATTAGACTTTCAAACATTTAATCGCTTGTGTCATTTTTTTATGATACATTTATTATTTGAGAATTAAAGTAATTTTTCTTTGGACTACACTTTAATCATTTATTGTTAAAGTATTGAAAAATTAGAAATAATTATGATTAAAAAGTACTTCTTCATAGTTTTTAAAATATGTAACTTTTTAAAGCAAAATTGGTAATAAACAATTTTCATATGTTTATATATGTAACTCTTTCTATTATTATTATTATTATTATTATTATTATTATTATTATTATATATGTTTGAGAATAATTCAAGAATCATTCCGGTTATGGGAAAGAAAACAATACCCCGTGGGTGCTTAATCCAATGATTCAAAAAGTTGGTTTCTTTAATATTTTTGAATGAAGTATAAATCAGTAAAGTAATAAGGTAATCTGGTGAAAGGAGGTCAAACCAGGTATTGATATATAAGGAAAATTAGAAAAATATGGAGCAAACGCAAGCAATTACGTATTATGCGATGTGCAAGTGGCAGACATATACTTATTCTACAAAAAATAATGGACTTTGTGTTTTCTCAGCCTCCTGATTTTAACTTTGGTGCTCACGATCTAATCACACAGGCTGTAGTGTCACTAAAAACTTACCAAGATTTTAGAGCTGATATACTGTACAAAATACAAATGTTGAACGTTTTTGTTAAGTCAAGTCTAATTCAGGGTACAACAATTTCACATGTCCTGGTACGGATGTTACGTGAGACTTGAGTCATTAATGGTTCCTTAAAGTGTTCATTAGTCTTACTTTACTGCCTCAATATATTTTTTTTGATCACGTACGGACTGCAGCCGCTGTCCTTGGGGTGCGCATGAGGTAAATTCAAATCCTATATAATAGCTTGCAAACCACACAGGAGAGTAACCCGCACTAAAAAAGTCCCGTGTGATGAGCTCGATCTAGAAGGAACCAACTAAGCTACCCTTGCGAGTTAAAGGTATTTGACTGAGTATAAAGTTTAAGAATGAAAAAAGAAATTAAAATTTATATTTAAAGTAAGCTACAGATATTTGAATGATTATAAATTATCTAATTATGAGTAAAATGGAAAATTTAAAGTTAAATTATTACTAAATGTAGAAATGTGAAATTTTGTTGCAACTGACTAAAAAGGAAATAGTGATACTCCTTCTGTTTTATTTTACTCGACCCTTATACTAAAAATACATTTTTCCTTTTTTACTTTTTCATTTTGCAATTTAAAAAAAGATTTATTATTTTCTTACAATATGGTACAGATGTTACGTGAGACTTTTGGCTTTAATGGTTCGTTAACTTTTTTTATTAGTTTAATACTTTTTCGACTCAGTTTATGTCCGGGTATTTGATTGAGTATGAAGTGTAAGAATGAAAAAATGATTTTTGAAATTTATAGTTTAAAATAAGTTATATATATTTGGATAACTGTAAATTATCTAATTAAGTATAAAAGGAAAATTTAAAGTTTAACAGTTACTAAATGTAGAAAGGAGTTGGAACTAACTAAAAAGGAAATAATGATAGATGTTAATCCTCTTGAATTCTTCGTAAGTTTTGCTCTTTATTTTTTGAATCTCTTTACTGAAAATTTCGACTCTATCACTATTTAAGGCAATAAATTAACTTCTGCGGAGACCAAATGAGATACTTCCTTCGGATAAAAAAGAGTGTTCACTTAGCCATTTGCACACCCCCTTACGAAAATACTAACTCCTAGAACAAAATAGTAGGTAATTTGACTAAACTGCCCTTAATTAAATATGTATTGGGATTTAATCACATGACACTTAATAATGACAAATTTGAAAATTAAAATTAATTATTTCTTAATTTGATAAATGGACATTCTTTTTTACCAAAAAAAAAAAAAACTAAGTGAACACTCTTTTTTATCCGGAAGGAGTATCATAGTAGAGTACAACCAATCACAACAAAGGAAAGAACCCCATATATTTTCCACAACAATCAGCATAGAATTAAGATAAATTACACTAGGAAATAACAAACTGCCACAAAAAGAACAACCCAAAGCAATTTTAGATACGGAAAAGAGAAAATTCGAGCTGAGCACATTGTTCGCCTAATGTAATTGACTACATAACTTCCATATGAGAGGTTCAAATAAACAGACATCTACTAGTCTATAACTTGGAACAGAACCGATTTTCAGATGCCCGCTTAAGAAACAAAGCAAACAGTGCCTTTTTCTGAAGAAGTCAACAAGTTAATCATAAATTCAAGAACCCAGTTTGGTTCTTTGCAGTTATTATGGGAAGAGAAAACAATACCTTGTGGATGCTTTGACGGTTGGCAGCTTCCTTATCTGGCAATTCCGCAAAAACCCAGTAAGCAAAAGGACCAGACAATGGGTGGCACTAGGGTGTACAAATTAAACCGACAAACTGCATCAAATCATAAATTGAGTTAAATCGAGAAAAAAATTCGACTAGTAGTTAGTTTAGTTTTAATTAAAAAAAAGTCAAACCAACCCAACATTACATGTATTCATAAAAATATTTTATACATAAAAAAATTTATTTGAAATGTAATTTATAAATATTTCTTAAATTTTTTCTTGAATGTCAATAAGTTTTATATCCTATGGATGTGAGTAACTCATATAAAGTCCACACCAAAACCAACTTAACACTAGTACTAACAAAAGAAATTCAATTTACCACTAGGAATGACAATAATGTTGGATAACTATTATTTAGTTTTGCATAATTAGTTTAGAGAGTGAAAATACATAACTTCAATTTCTTTTCTTGTCATGTAATTAATACTTATTAGCCGTACTTATTTTAGCATGACTTAATATTTTTAGATTATGATCATTTTCTTTATGGCTTATTAATTAGCAATATTTATTTTAATCGATTTTATTAACTTTTGTTGAATATTTTAATACAATGTCATCACTCTTCTCACAGTTTTTTGTTATTTTCTTATGAAACACCTTTATATAGTTGTATCTTACTAGAACTAAAGAAATATTTGAAGTAAAAGTTATATGTTTTGTATTAAGACTATTCTGGAAAAAAAAAAAACCCTAGAAAACCGAATAACCCGACAAAATCCAAGATTGAAAAATCTGAATTTTATTGGTTTGATTTGGCGTATAAATTTAAAAACCTGACGCAATTGATTTAATTTGATATTTAAAAATTCTAAACCAACCCGATTCATGTACACCCCTAAGTGGCATTATAGTACATTAATATCTGCAACATTTTACTACTATTACAACAACTACTACCTCTGTTACTATTACTATTACTATTACTTTACTTTACTTTACTGCTACTTATTAATAAGAGAAAGTGAGGAGCTTCAGGTCAAAGTGAAATTACCAAAAACCTTAGCATTTCAATTTATTCCTTTCACTGTCGATTTCCTGACAATGCCTGCAACATCTCAAGGGTAACTTGGTCATTTGAAGTAAGGATATTTTCGGCATTCAGTCACTTCAGCGTTGTAAATAATCGTACTTCATTGCTTTATAAACGTACTTTCCTACTATTAAACTGAAGTACCTCAAGCCTATCATTTATTTGTCACTGTCATATTAGCCGAAAAGCTGCGGGTCAGCCTTCCCTATACCTATGGGGCCCTCCACTGAATCCTTAGTCCTTGCCCTCCACTGAATCCTTAGTCCTTACTCCTTCTTGAAATGCATGGTTGATTACTTCCATTTAACTCAAGTGTGGCATTTTGTTTAAGTTGCATAAACTATACACAGGTACTTTTATCAACGTATTATCTTAGTGGTAAATGAACTAGATGCCCAAAATTAAAAGTGATTCTTTTATGATATAGATGAATTAAACTAGATGCCCATAATTAAAAGTGATTCTTTTATGATATAGATGAATTAAAAGTGATTCTTTTATGATAAAGCATCTATATATGGGATTCTCTAAAAAGCCAAGGTCGTGGGTGACCAAGAGGGCCCACTTGGAAACTTGGGATCTCAGTCGGAAATGCGAAGGTTGCAACAAGCCAACCGGTAAAAAAGAATCAACTAGTTTTGTTCTGATCTAAGTAGGCTCATAATAGGGAATACCTTATCCTTGGGAATACCGATAGCAACTCCCACTGAAGCAAATGTAGCAGCTCCTGCACCTATTGATTTTGCACCTTCTAACATTTCGAATTTCGAATTCTCCTCACACTTTTTTCATCATCATTAGGATTTTCTCTTCGAGAACACTCGCCTCGTCGATTCTATCCATTAATGACACAAGGTAGACTGCACATATATCAAATTAAAATGTTACACACTTTTAGGATGACATAATCTACTCCTTAGCATTTTGTTGGTGCAATTCGACAATATTATGAATCGTGCATTTGTAACTTCTTTATCTGAGTTCTAAAAAATAATGATGTATTTATAAGTACTATCCTATTTGATATTTAATACTAAAAAAATAGTGACTCTAACTATTAAGACCAAGTAGATCATATAGGGAACAGTTTGTCCATTTTTTTTTCTTCTCTTCAAAATATTATTTGATCAAATATTGGACTATAATTTGGAAGCTTCTATGAATATTTTAATTGTTGTAGGATTAAAAGATACAAAATGAATTGATAGTAACGTTTATGTGTTTATACTTATTTTTAAGTGGAGAAAGCAAATATACAATCTTTAATATTGCCTTTCTAATCCAAATGCTCAGCCCGTGCTACGCACGGGGCTAAGCACCCCTAGTTGCTATTCATAGAAGGGAATCAAGGAGCTTCCTATTAATGCGGATGGACGGAAAAGCCCTCGGTTTCCCAGTTATCCAATTTGGTTATCAAGGGCATTTATATAATTTTTATGGTCTACCGTAGCTTCAACAGAAATTTTTGTGATGAGTTGGTCTGTTTGTCCCAGCAGCATAAATTCAATGGGCCGTACCTATTGACATGGTTTTTGGGAAAGAATCAGGTATTCAAAACAACAAAACTGGACTTTCTTTCCTGTGTTGCAGCCAGGAGTCAGCTAATGCCCGAGACTAAAAGTTTATGTTGGATATCAATGTTACACACACCGATGTTACTGCTTCTGATAATATAAGCTGGTAATGCAATTTTGAGGCATAGAATTCTAATTGCAAACTTAACTTAAAACTGTAGAGTTGGACTTGTTACACATCATGCAGCGGTAATTGGTGTTTGGTGCTCAGATACTCACCTGAAAATATTCCTTTGAATAAAGGACTTTTGTATACACCGTCAAAAAAAAAAAAAATCATTGTTGATTCAATGTTTTGTTTGAAGAAATTGGTGGTTGGGATTTGTTCACCGAATTTTGAGGAAGTTGCATCTCAAATTTGTGTTCATTTGATTGAGAATTGAAGGAGATTGACTCAATTTTTTTAGCATTCTTCTTGGAGAAGAAGATGAAATCAGGGCGGGTTGGCTTGTGGAAGGAATTGGATAATTTTTTTAAAATCAGATAATTTAATTTGATTTGGGGTTTTCCATCCAAATAGGGGCACATGTGTAAACTTTGTTGACGGCAAGGATATATTTGTTCACTTTCACTAATGGGGGATAAAGTTGGCTAATAAAATAATTAGAGAGGATATATTTGACCCTTTTCCCTATTAAAAAATACAAATAGACTTTTCATACTTTTAATCCCTTGTGTCATTTTTTATTACATATTATACGAGGGTTAAAACAATTTTTCTTTTGACTACAATTTTATCATATATTATCAAACTAGTGTCGTTTGGCCCGTACTAAGCCCGGATCCAAACTGACATTAAAATTTTAATTTGTAGATCTTTTTAAAAAAAATTCTACTCTTACTTCTTTGTTTTTATAACATCAATCTGATACTTCGAAAGACTTCTAAAATATTAAAGTACAAAAATGTACCTAAAAATTAAAGGCGAGTATTTTTCTTAGTTTATATGTTAGATTTAAAAAAAAAAAATCAAACATTTTAAAGCTCTCATAATTTCCATCTTACTTAAATTTTTTGAGATTAAAATTTCTGATGTTCCAAATTTAGTTTTCATATGTTTAATTAATTTCATTTGCTTCTTTGAATTGAATCCATATTGCCTAACTTATTTGTTTACCAAAGTTATTACAGTATTCAATTTATGTCAAAAATATTCGATGCGCAAATATTGTAGCATGATGAAATCAATAAAGTTAACATACAAATAATTAAGGGAAAAAGGTTCAAAACACACTCAAACTATGGCCAAAGTTGCCATAACACACCTGAACTTTGCGGGGGTCCTATGACCCCCCTGTACTTATTTTTTGTGTATTTTGTACGCTTTTATATGGTGACCTGTACAAGCGATTGTATCTACTTTCTTTGAGCGCGTAATATTCCATATATTCTTGTAATATCAATAATTCTTGTAAAAGAAAGCTTTGAACACTTTTCCCAATAATTAAAAGCCTTGATATTACAAGAATTTTTTATAGATATTATTTCAAATTAAATCACAAAAAATTACTGAAAAGTCAATAGAATTAATTGTTCTGACTTTAAGCTTTCTTTTACATTCCAAAAGATGCATGTTAAAAAATAACATTTTTTACTTTTTCTTAATTTAATAAACCATTTTATGAAATCTACATTAATTGTAATAACTTTTTCATGTTAAACGAAACTATATAAAATATTGATTACCCGATATTTTGCAAAATATTTTAATATTTAAAAACAAGTAATTTTTTTTTTTTTTTACAATTGTCTAGAATTATTACCTTTTGAAAATCAACTTGTATTTTCTTTAACTACATTATTTTTTCAAACATTTTCATAATATATAAAAATAATATTTTATTGTTACTCTTTTAATATAGTAAATACATTTTTTTTTGTCAATAGTGTGCGCACATAAAATTATTAATTAACTACCGTACTTCAAAATGTATTTTTTCCATTGAGACGGGAGACTGTAATTTACATTTTTGAAGTAGTTAACAATGATGTAAGTTATTTATATTTATTTGCTTAATTTAAAACTTAATCCAAACTTAAGTGAAATCTTCATAAATTACTTATGTTCGCCAGCATGTACGACACAAGGTTGTAGTGGATAATTAAAAAGAAATTACTAAACGGGCGAATAAAAAATTAAAATAGCAAATGATAAATGGTAAATAACATCAATAAATAAAAAATAGTATTATCAAAACAATATTGTAATTCAATCATTAAGCCTATATTAAGATAGAATTGAATGATATGCTAATTCTTTATATGTCTATAATAAATTCTTAAGGAAAAACATAATTTGAAACAAGTTTAATAATATTTCTACATAAAAGATTCAAATATGTATCAGTATGTTTTGTGAGGCCTCCAAATCTTTTTCATAACATCATCATTTTTAGTGACATGAAAAAGTCCTTAAAGTTCTCAATTTTTTTTTCAAAATGTGTGAAGATTTACAAGGCCATTAGTTTTTCAATTAGAGGTAAAAAGAGTCAAAAAATAATTCAAGTAAAGACTACAAAAAATGAGTATTCTCCCTATATCTAGTAGTAAAGTAATGAAAAGTAGACAATAAAAACAAAAAGTAAACTTGACCTTACAATAAATTTGGAACCTAGAAGTAGTGAATTGAAAAGTTTGACATTAAATTAGAATTTTTTGTGAGGACAAAAAATGCCCCTTTGTTCTCCCTTATATATAGTACTTCCTTTGGATCAAAAAAAGAGTCCACTTAGTTATTTGCACACCCCTTAAGAAAATATTAACTCTTAGATAAAAATAAGTAATTTGACTAAACTACCCCTAATTAAATAGACATTGGGATTTGATCATATAACACTTAATAGGGACAAATATGAAAAAATAAGGTTAATTCTTTCTTGATTTGCTAAGTGGACTCTTTTTTTGATAAAAAAAAAAAGCTTAAGTCGATTTTTTTTTTTTTATCCGGAGGGAGTAGTAATATTTATCCACTTTGACGGGTGCTAGCTTCCTTATCTTGCGATTTCGCCAAAACCCGTATGAAAAAGACCAAAAAAGGGTGTATTAATATCTGCAACATACCCAAACAACTACGTATTAAGTGATGTGCAAGTTGTCCATATTAAACTATTAAAGGGGAGAGGACTCTGTCTATAGTTTCTTTACTACGTTTTCAATTCACAGTGTGCTCTTTGACTAATATCTTAAACTAAAATGGCGGGTAACAAACTACAAACTTTATCGTCGCTGTTTTGGGGACGTTACAAATAGTTTGGTCATCTTCTAATTGAGTCTGAATATATAAATAAAAAAATTAAAAGGGGGTTAATATATATATATATATATATATATATATATATCACTTATTGTAAGCTTGGGTTTTTCAATAATTCTGACTTTTGTTAGTAGGGTGAAAGTTTTGTGATTTCTTAGGAAATTTAATTATTTGACTTGGATTAAAAATGTTTATGTAAGCAATTTAACCCATTTATCTATGTCACAGCACTAGTATTAAGAAACATAGACTTTTCAAACATTTAATCCCTCGTGTCATTTTTTATGATACATTTATTACTTGAGAGTAAACCGTACTTCTTTTTATTACAATTTTATCAAATATATTCTTAAATATATTAGATTAGAAATAATTATGACTAGAAACTTTTTTTTTAAAATATGTAACTCTTTTTCTTAAAATGACTACTAAGTAGTTTTCATATTTTTCATTATTATTATTTTTGTTATTATTATATATGTTTAAGAATAATCCAAGAACCCATTTGGTTCTTTCTGGTTATATAGCGAAGAAAACATTATCTCGTCGATGCTTAATCTAATGATTCAAATTACAAAAAAGTTAGTTTCTTTAATCTTTTTGAATGAATTATAAATCAGTAAACCAGGTACGGAATATACATAAAGAAAATTATTCAGGAAAACATGGAGCAAACGCAAGCAATTACGTATTATGCGATGTGCAAGTGGCAGACATATATTTATTCTACAAACAATCCACTAATCTTTATTGCTTTTTTCATGCTCCTGATTTTAAGTTTGGTGCTCAGTATCTAAACAAAAACTTTTGTGTCATGTAATTAAAGTTTTACCAAGATTTTAGAGTTGATATAATAATCTCGTTTGTTTTAACATTTTTTAGTTTTATAATGATCGGTTATTATACACTTATAACATCATTTGATGTTTAAATATTATTTGACTGCTATAGGAATACCCAAGATTTTTTTTTTCATTTCTTAATGTTATAAAAAGATAAGATTATTTCAAGTTAAAATCTCAATATATTCATATTTCACTAATTAAATATTAAAGAAAGATAATACTATATTATACTAATTAAATGTTAGCAATTCGGCACCACTTTATTCACGATTATCAAGGAAATAAAATCTTTAATGATGGAAGTGTGTATTCATTCTTTGTCATAAGTGGTTTATTAAAGTTTCAAAATATTTGATCAACATCTCAAGACTTATTATTTATATTTTTAGAGATGGTATTTCTATGAAGATAGTTTTTACATTATCAAAAAATAAAAAGATAGCTATTATAAAAAAATAATTTTACAAAGAGCATACTGTTATGACTATAAATCAATATTGTTGTTATAAATAAAAAATTGTCATAAAGGATAAAATATAATTAGAAATTACGTATCGAAAAATTTGAATTTTATAATTTATATAAGGTAGCTATGATAGAGAGGTACTATTATAAATGTTTTATTTATATAATTGAATCTTTTTGTTAAGTCGTGTCTAATATATTCACGGGATAAACAATTCACATGTTTTAATGGGAAGCTTGAGTATGCCACGTACGATAATTTATGGTATCTGTTGCACTTCCTTTCCGAACCCTACTACAGAAAATTAAACGGACTTGTGGTGGTTAATGTTTAGTGTATTCTGTTAATTTCCACGGGAGTATCAAGAATGCAATATTTTGGTATCGATGTTACGTGAGACTTGTAACTTTAATGGTTCCTTTAACTTTTCATTAGTTAATGGAGTTGAATATGTTAAAATTCTCCTAAACTATCATCATTTTGAGTGTTTAATAATATCTAGATTATTGGATGATTTTATTATTCCCGGGATTATAATTTTCTTTAGATTAAAAATCTCTGGTTGAATATGTGGCGAAATATTTGAGATCATAGATAACTTGTTGAGAGGCGCATGGAGATGAAAAAAAATCTTAAAAATGAGTTCACCCGGCACAATTGAGTTCAGAGTGTTGTGATAACACCCAATAGTTTGGGTATGAAACCTGTAAAGTTTTTTTTTTTTTTTTAACCTATTCGCCCAAGAAAAATCACATGTACTGCCCTTGGAATTCTTTGAAGGTTCTTTTGGAGCGTGATGTTCACGTAGCATGTCATATTCCTCCAAGAGGTATTTCAATATGAGTTCATGATAATTTAGGGGGTTTTGTATACACCCGCTAATTTAGATATGAAAATCGATGAATAATGATAATTTAGAGGGGTTTTAATCTATTCACTCTTAATAATGTTATCCACTTCCTTTCGAAAAACCTCTTTCCTGGTCTTTATAGAGCCCGGAGCCTAAAGGGTATAAAAATACACGGTTTTTACCAAAAGGGAACGTTAAAAATTTATTATACCAAAACGGGTATATCGTGGGCTGATCCACGATATACCCCAAATTTTTTTATTTTTTTTTTAAATTATCAGAAAACGGAAAAGAAAAAAAAATATTTACAAGTATAACGTGGACGGATCCACGTTATACAATATAAATTGTATAACGTGGATCAGTCCACGTTATACAATTAAAACTTGTATAACGTGGACTGATCCACGTTATACAATTTATATTGTATAACGTGGATCCGTCCACGTTATACTTGTAAATATTTTTTTTTCCGTTTACCAAATAACGTTGTCTAGATTTAAATCATATTCGGTTATGTTATCAATAAAAAAAATTTATTGATTTTTTAAATTTTTAAAGCATGATTAACTCAAATAAATATTTTAACACATGCAAATAATTAAATGTGTTATATATGCGAACAGAAATAAAAAATTAAATATAAGTTAAATAAACGTCACACATTAACTAAATGGTAAATGTTAAATTACATACTAACTATTAAACTGCACAAGACATGTTATATATTCTTGAAAGAGTACATAAAGAAACAACAATTGTGCAAGTTAAGAAAAAACATAAAAACCAACAAGCAACAACAACTACTGATTTCTATCGGGACAGCGATTCTTGTTATGACCTGTTTGCTTGCACGTACTACATTTTCTAGCCATGCGAGCAGGAGCTATATCCATTTCATTCCTCCTTCTAGTTGTACTCCGCGCTCCTGAAGTTCGCTCGTATTCAGTGTTTGCAATTAAACTGAAGGGAGAAGGTGGCCAATATGCCTCATCACCCAACGGTGAAAAATTTTCACTGTACGTTTGCTTATAAAACATGCAACTGTAGTACTTGCTAACATAGGTCTTTGGTTGAATTCCGCGAATATCACAAAATTTAATTGCATGTGAACATGGCATATGATAGTTTCTCCACTTTCCACACGAACATTTTTTCCCTTCGGCAGAGACTTTATGTATATTTCCGCCCTTACCTTCGTGTGCAAATGTTAGAATCTCAAAGACCCCTTCAGTTGCATTGTATTGCTGCATGTCAGTATGTTTTAGGGACCTCTCCCAGTATTCATCAAACTTCTTTTCAACAGCGCGCGACCAAAATTTTTTATCCGCAATCAACAAATCAGCAAGGGTGCTTCTCTCAACAAACCGATCAACAAGATTTTTAAACGTATAACGGACCATGGCAGTAACTGGCAATCCACGAGCTTTCTTCAATAAACCGTTATAAGATTCGGAGACATTCGTTGTCATAGCCCCCCACCTATGACCGTTGTCCTTATGCAATGTCCATTTTTCCTCCGGAAGAGCTTTTAACCACAAATACGCTAGAGATGACATTGTTTTGATTTGTTTCATCCTCATTTTATACTTCTTCTTCTGGTGCTCTGTAGCCGCCAACCACATTAGCTTCTCAAGGTCAGTATTGAGGAACTTTTTATTGAAGTTGCTTTTCAAATGCCGAACGCAAAACCTATGGTGTGTGGATGGTGGTTGTAACCAATCATGTGTTTGGACACATTGCAAGATTCCTTGATGACGGTCAGAAATAAGTCCAATTCCTTGTCTCTCACGAACAATATGTCTCCACAACAACACAAGGAACCACGTCCAGGACTCAAAGCTCTCACGTGCAACAATAGCATATGCAAGTGGAAAAATGTTATTGTTTGCATCAATTCCAACAGCAATTAGCAGTTTCATCTCATACTTACCGTACAGATGAGTACCGTCTATTGAGATGACAGGCCTGCAACTTTTGAATCCATCGATGCTTGGTTTATAAGCCCAGAACAGAAACTTGAAGATGTGTTCACCTTGCATTGTAGTTGATTGGTGCTCCCACTCAACAACGGTCCCCGGATTGAAATATTTTAAGGCAGCCATGTATCGGGGCAATGTGTTGAAAGAGGTTTCAAAATCACCAAATACCATTTCAATAGCTTTCTTACGCCCCTTTTGTGCTTTTCTATAACTAGGAGTAAAAAAATGCAATCCTTTTATTTTTTGCTGAACAGACTTAATACTGATGTATGGATCGACCATAATATATGGTATCAACGTAGTAGCAATTAGGTGACTGTTCAAATTGGAATGATCCTTTCTGTAATCATCCGTCAAACAACTGTGGTGGAGATCCGCTTTGCCTGCCTTCCACATACCACTTGAAATTTCTCTAAAACGGATCATCCACTCACACCCCAACATATGACGCTTGCAAATAACCCTCCAAAATTTACCTTTGGATTGATCACAAATGAACTCTTTCTTTTCTTTGAGACAATATAGTCTCACTGCGCCTTTCATTTCCTGCTTGTTCTAAAATAACATACCTAATTGCATAGTACAAGAAAAATTATCAACCCCTTAAAAATGGTCCAATAAATAAAAAGAATATTCATTGTCACCATACTAACCTGATCTGATAAATTCAGGTTTATTACAATCCCAAAGTGCAGATCGAATTGGACCGTCATCTCTCATGAAGGCAAAATCATCCGGGCCTTCTTCTGTGTTGTCCAAATATGGAATCGCATTAGAATGGTAGCTAACGTTACCATCACTCGGAGTAGTAATGTCTTCATCAGAATGACCATCACCATCAGATGAGTGATCATCGTCTGTTTCTGTTTGATCTAATGGAATATCACTATCTGACTTATCGGAGTGATCATTAGCTACGTCGTTATTGCTCACAATTTGTGTGAGCTGAGTCAACACGGGGTTTTCTTCAAAATCGTTACACCTACATAAATAAATAAAATTAAAATTTAAAAAGATTATATTAACCCCAAGGACAAATTAAAAAATAAAAAATAATCAAAATAACATGCCGATTACAAAATGAAAAATAAAAATAAAGTTATATTATAAAAATAGTGCATGAGAACAAAATAACATGTTGTATTCTTTTTATTTTCCATGAATGAACAATGAAAGACGTTAGTTAGAATTTGCAGTATAATAATTTACATAGTTATCCTGAAAGTTATATTATAAAATAGTACATGAGAACTAAATAATATGTTGTATTCTTGTGATGGTTAAACGCACAAAGACATTTAATAGAACGTAAATGAGAAAGTTTTCATAAAACATCATTATATTTACCTTTCTGTAAATGACTCTACTTGAGTAGGGTGATATCGAACTATACTCCCGCCATCTAATTCAGTTGTATCTGGAGCACTACTCGGTCCAGGAATATCACAGCTCTGCATAGTCCAACCAAAGTTATGTGACTGGCTACCAACTCCTACCATTGTTTCTTGTTGAAGTGTACCTCTTTGAAGCCCAATATTCATAGCGGGAAGATACGTAGTACCCCGAATATCAAACTCATCGTCAGTGGGTGCTCCAACATTAGTAGAGCGTTCAACAGTTGCATACATGTCAAGTGTGGCTATACTGATATGATTGCTAAATATGTCAGGACTTCGAAGAAATAACGATAAGGAGTCATCGTCCGAAATAAGAGTTTCCTCGTAAATGGGAAATCCCCTAGCTGTAATTGATGTTGGATATCGTCCAGTGATAACCACCGAAAGATTTGGATCAGATATGGCCATTTTGCTTATGAAAACATGTTGTAGACGATCGTATTTGAGGGAAATTGGAAAGCGCTGTACGGCTTCCGGACGACGGTTATATCTAACTGAACCTTCTTCATACACAACTTCCCCACCCCAATATAAATTAACTCTTACATAATTTTCCGCCATATGTTTTTCAAGAGAATACAGAAGTAGAAATTAATGGAGAGTGCAAAAGAGAAGTTGAGAGTTCTTAAAAAATGAAGTCTACAATAGAGAAGTGTAGAATTTAGTGAGGAAAAACTAATGATTCACGGATTTTATATAAAACTAATGATTCACGGATTTTACTATTCGATTTTACGCAAAACACGCTTGATTTGACGATTACATGGCAGATTAGATGATTTTATATTTTGTAAAACGTTAATGATTCACGGATTTTACTATTTAATTTTACGTGATTTGACGTAAAAATAATTTGTCGAATCAATTACCAATCAATAATATGTTCATATTTTGTAAAACGTTAATGATTCACGGATTTTACTATTTAATTTTACGCAAAACACGCTTCATTTGACGATTGCATGGACGACTGCATGTATTGTGCGATTTTATAGGAAAAAATATCGTTGCAAATCGTTGGCTGGCCAACGTTTTGCAATTCATAAATTGTAAAACGTTGGCCAGCCAACGTTTTGCAATAATATGAATTGCAAAACGTTGGTTAGCCAACGATTTGCAATTGGCCAACAAAATTACAGCCAACGTTTTCAATTCATATTTGGCCAACAAAATTACTCCAACGTTTTCCAGCCAACGTTTTGCAATAATATGAATTGCAAAACGTTGCCAACGATTTGCAATTCATATTTGGCCAACAAAATTACACTCCAACTTTTTTCAATTCCATTTTGTTGCAAACTTTACACACATTAAATATGCAGAAACGAGGTGAACCAGAATTGAATAAAAATAGACAGAAATTGGCAAATAAAAATAGTAATTTTTCCCAACTTGAAGTTACCCACTATATAATAAAAATTTAATTTTTACAGTGTCCCTTTTTCCCCCCCGTGCCACACCGAGTTTGACGACGTTCTCGTTTTGATCTACGTTGGTGATCGTCCTCTTGTATCACACCTGTATCTTGTAAATGCCATAAAAAACATTGATTGTCTACGTAAAATCGGACAGCATCTCCCCTGTAACAAGGAGTTCCTCCAATACCATATACCAACACAAACAACCAAAGCAACCAAGACAAAACACCACATAACAACCACAAGTCTCAAAAAAATTTGAATTAAAAGCTAACCTGTGGCTCTAAAGTCTGTACATCCGGCACAAGAATGTGTGAGGATCCAACATCAAATTCCATGGGAGACTATGCAAAATAAATAATATTTTTTACGATTAAAGTAGCCATTACTTTAAACAAGATACAAGCTATTTGAGTGGTTAGAATACTCACATCGGTAAAACTCAGTCTCCTCCCAATTGAAGAGCTCTGTCCAGTGAATGCAGGTAAAGGCCCCTCAGTCATCCCATAAGAGCTGCTTGTCTGACCACTAAACTGTTGGGCCATAACTGCCAGGCTAATAGGCCCAGACGATGCGAATGCCTGAAAAGGCCCCTCACTTCTGATTACTGCTGGTGATTGAACCTCGGGAGCTAACGTCGATGAGCTGGACATAAAATCTATTATTGGGTGATATGCATCATCATCTGTATGCATCGTTGAGCTGGGCATATCTTGATCAAAACGAACCTCTTCCTCATCAACCAACTGGTGATCCACGGGAGTTCGACCCCGTCTGTTACCTGATTGGCGTCCTCTACCACGCGCCGCAGGTCTTGGTACATTAGGACGTTGATGACGAGGCACTTGCATAGTAGGCGGCTCAACATACTCTGCCGGTGGTGTATAATATGGAGTGAAACTCAACATCGTCCCCAGAGAGGCAGCAGCCATGGACTCTGTATTAATGTGGCTAAACATCTCTGCTATTTCCTTCACTTCATTAGACTTGGTTGGATCTTGGATAGTCTGCTGAGCCAACCTGTATGATTCTTGATGTCCTAAAGCCTAAAAAAAAATCGATATTTGATAGTGGTCTAAGACACATATAAAGACATCAAACATCTAATGGAATGTAATGTACGTACCAGTGCCTCATGCCTGCCTGCCATGTGTTGGTATCCTCTATCCACTTTATGCGCAGGATTTCCTATGAAAGTGCGCGAGTGACGTCGATACCAACAAAAATACTCTGATAGTGACTGTGGATCTTGAGTTTCATACTCGGCCTGAATTAAACTATCTCGACGATTTCCCCACAAAAAATCTGTTTCTGTAAAATATTCTTGATCCTCCACTTTTATAGCATACCGCTTGTCACGTTTGTAATGAAAAGGATCAATCTCTGCACATGGACCCGGAATATGTTGCTTCCTACCAAACTGTCTGAGAACGCGGTCTACCATGTGCCACTCTCGATAGATCCCACAAATAAGGGGAACTTTCGCCATCCAAATATCTCGGCCACGCAGACACCACTCAGGGAGTCTGTTGATGATGGCCTCTGAATAAGGCTGCCACACAAACTACGATAGAAAGAACATAAATTACACATAAGCATAACTATTCTATCAAAACGCCATTAACAACCATAATTATGATAAAATACCTGGCCATCTATTAGGTTGTCCAATACATCCCTACATATGGGTAAAACATCGCGTGCCTCATTTTCGTGGGATTTACGATGAGTCCACCTTCGTGCAAGAGCCGTGTGTGGCGGAAGAGCCCTGCATGGTGGCTGCATCGGTATAATGCGCTCCCAAGCCCAAACCTATATTAAAAAATAAAAATAAATACATAAAAACCTTATAACTATCAAATAGGACAACCAAATAAAATTATATAATTTTAAAGGTCACGTACCTGCAATAAGGAAATGAATCCACACACATCCTTCGCTTTCCTCAACGAAGCACGGCATAAACAAGTATACAAATATGACAATGCAGCCGCTCCCCAAGCTTGTTCATTCATTGCTCTAAGGTCACGCATGTCAAGCAAATAATCTAAATTCAGTAAGTCACCGGACTTATCCGGAAATATCGTGCCGCCACAAAGCCATAGCAAGTACAACCTAACCCGCTGTTGCACATCAATTTCTGGGGTCTGATCTGTAATATCATCTAAGCCTCTAATATATTCAATTAATTTATGTACTTCTAACCTACTAACACCATTAAAACAATCCAGACCGGGTGCCCAACCAGTAAGCTCATGGATCAATTGTTGCCACCCACCAATATCGATATATCTAGCATTAAGATTATTCAAGGGATAACCATCAACAACCAAGCCAAACATGACCTCGATATCTTGTAATGTGATGGTCGCCTCACCTGTACGCAGATGAAAGGTGTGCGTCTCAGGACGCCATCTCTCTATAAGTGCAGTGATGACTGCCCAATCATATGATACACATCCTACCTCTATTACTCCCCTAAATCCACACAGGCCAAAGTAGTCAAGGATGCGAGGATGAAAAGGATGACGCCTCACATGCTTCCAAAATTCAGTATCCGCGCGGCGAGGAAACAGGCATCCAGTCGGTCCTCTCAAGGAACCATCCCACACAGCCTCTGAACGATGCTTCTCCTGGAGTGTTAACACATCGTACACTTCTGGCCCCGGATGTACGCATACCCGTGGAAACTCCATACCTTATACAAAAAAAAAATAGGAAATCCAGATCAAGTTATTTGGAGTAACTCACTATTAAAAAAATATATTGTATAACAATCCATAACAAAATATATTGTATAAAAATCCATAACAAAATATATTGAAGAAATTACAGGTTCTGCGGTCATAAATTACTATGGTAATGCATAAATACATCAAACAAAGCAACATTCACAAAAAGAGAGGAAAAAATTCGATTCTTTGACACATTTCACAATTCTTTTTTCCTGTACCGAAAATGTCATCATCGGTCTATTATTGGCAATATCCAGTTCCACAATGTTTCAACTTGTAAAATGTGGATTGATCCACGTTATACACTATATTTTGTATAACGTGGATCAGTCCACGTTTTACAAACATCCACAACACTAACAAAAATAACAGCAACATAACAATTCCTAACAAAATATATTATTTAGTTATTCAGATCTTTTATATAAGAATTCACAAAAATAACAGTAACATAACAACAAATTTCTTCAAAAGTGCTACTAAACAAATAGGACCTTTTATATAATAATGCTTCTAACAATCATATTTTAAGTTCAAATTAAAATAACACAAAATAACAGAAACGTATTAAATAACACAAATAAAAAATAACAATTAAGATATATAAGAAAAACAGATCTATATCTATTATAAATATACAATATTATATGAGTTAGAAAAAATACCTCAATTTAAATAGCAATAATAGATGAATACGCTGGAGATGCTACTTCAAAAATTAGATTGTTTTGCAGGGTTTAAAAAAAATAGAGGAGAAGGAAAAGTAGAAGAAAATAGAGCTTCTGTAATTAATGGAGGAGAATTGAAGATTTTAGCAAGGGAATGAAGAAGACAACGAAGGGAATGAAGAAGCGGCGGAAGATTTTAGGGGGATGGGAACGAAGGTAAATAAATTAGGGCAAAGGGATCAGTCCAAATATACAAAATAAATTGTATAACGTGGACTGATCCACGTTATACAATTTATTTTGTATAACGTGGATCAGTCCACGTTATACTTGTAATTTTTTTTATTTTTTTTTTCGTTTTCGTTTTCTGATAATTTAAAAAAAATAAAAAAAATTTGGGGTATATCGTGGATCAGCCCACGATATACCCGTTTTGGTATAATAAATTTTTAACGTTCCCTTTTGGTAAAAACCGTGTATTTTTATACCCTTTAGGCTCCGGACTCGGTCTTTATATATGGTTTAACCTTTATACTTTCACATCATATAATTTTTTACACCATCGCGTCAATACGACCTGCAAGGCTGCAACATGTAATTATCTATGCCTTATTTTATAACGTGCGTACAAACAAAACGAATAGCCTATTATAGCAAATGAAAACACTTTGAATATTGTAAAGTTATTCACACAGTCAGTGCATCTGTGCATGCAAGTAAATTTGCTTCCAAATCACTATTCTAACTAAAAAGTTAGTTGGGGACACATAGGTTGGTAACTTAATTAGAAGTTTAGTGGGAATTTTAATTTGTATATATAAGTCTTGTATATACTCGTCTTCCAGAATCAGTAAATAAGTTCTTCGCACTCTTGTAAGAATGAGTTCTCCTCGTGAGTCAAAATACCTCTTTTTTATACTGTTTTTATTATTTAACTACATACACCTGATAAATGGCTTCAGTTTTAACCCAAAATTTACTGTTATCATTCGTAATAACCTCCCAGAAAACTCTGATAAATTGGAATTTCGTGTTCAATCTGGAGATGATGACTTTGGCCTTCGTCCTCTGGATGTTAATAAGGAATTTAATTTCTCCTTTCATTGGAGTACTTGGTGTGACACTCTCTTCTTTTCTTACTTTTATTGGGGTTCAAAACAACATATTCTTGATGTATTTAATAAAGATCTTTCATGTGCATTTAAATATGAACATGATCTGTGTCTGTGGGTTGTGAAAGAGAGTGGTTTTTATTTAGCTGTCAACACCCTAAATCCATCTCCTCAAGATCTGCATAATAAAGGTGGCTGGGAATCAAACAATGTTTAGCTATACTAGATTAATATTCTTACCTGAATGAAAAAAAAAAGTTTAACTACATGGTATATATGCAGTATTTATGATTGCATTTTAATTTGTGTTTTTTCTGTTACATAATTACAGGATGAAGATGAGTATCTAGGGCCAAACCACTGCTCCTCCAACATTTAGTTGGTTTTGCATAATAATCCATTCATGTGCCTAATCAGAGGATTAGCTTACACGTACAATAGTGAAAACCAACGAAAAACATGTTTGTTGAACTCGAAAAAGATGGAAAATATGATACTAAAGACAAACTGCGAGGTATTTTTGTGTCACCTTTTAACGGATGGCAAAGCTAAGTGTCTATGCCAAAAATGCAGATAAAAAAAATCATAAAATCTAGAAAATAGTCTATACACTGCAACTTTCCCTTGAGACAAAGTTCAAACCAACTACTTCCTTAATTCAAATTTTCCATTTCAATTCAAACAAACAAACACAGGATACATTATCTGAAACTGAGAGGAATGCTAGATTCTCATTTAACAAAAGAAACCCAAGAGTAATGACAGCAGCATAGAGAATAATCTGTAGTAGAAAATAAAGGTTAATGGACAAAATCAAATATACTCAGTTATATTAACTTGATCAAGGAGTTCATAGTGAGAAAGCTCAGATTGTGCTCCACATCATACTCAGCGAAGGAGACATAGTAACAAGCATAGTCATGCAAGATATATGCTTCTTTGCCAATAAAGCACTAAAGATACTGACAGAGCTCGAATACTCTCATGTAAAAAGCTATCAACATTTTGGATCTATCAAAAATGTTTACTTGCTATAGAACTAATCTATCTACGGTTGAGGATTTTACTCTCTTGAAACCAGGTTCTCATTTTGTTTAGTCTCTCTTTCACAGATCCTTGGCACTCCCTATTGTTGGTGCTTCTTCCATTTTGTATATGGAGTAACTCATGCACCTCCTTATTCTTACCAATCAACAAGATCCATGGGAGCAAGGATTAAAATACTGGAACTGAATTGAGATGCACATTAAGACCTAGTACCTAATTGATCTGAATTTGCTAGTGCATTATCAAAGGAAACAGAGCAAAAGGAAATGGGAAACAGATATAACTTATCAAGGAAGAACCACATTAGCGACACGATCTCATAAACAAAGTTTTCTCATTTTTTAATGATATGATATAGAGAGTGATCTCTCTATGTGACTGAGTTTGCTCCTGCCAAACTATATCACTTCCTAATTGTGTGGCAATCTTATGAGAAGAAGAGATTGTAGAATATAGTTTCTCTTTGGAGTTTGGATCACCCTTGCGCACTGAAGCAAACAGGGGTGGAGCTCTCAACACCCATCTCAACCAAAAGAAAAGGAAAAAAGGAAGCTGAAAATGCTTCAGGAGATCAAAAAATGTGAGCACAAAGATTTCAGATAGAATAAAATACCTCGTTTCCCTTACATACCTTAATACTCTGTCTATTTGGTGTCTAAGAGAGAAGATATAGTACACCATTGATTGAGCTCATATTTTGCGTTAATGTGCATTACCATAAGTTATCAAGGGATAACTATGTCATCTAGCATCCAATGCAATAACAAGGTCGCTAATTGGAAAAACAAAGCACTGTGACATCCAAAGTGACGATAAAAACATAAATAATTCAAATGCTAAATAGCAAACAAAAGGAGACAGTAAATTAATTTCAGTGCTCGCAATAAATCGCAAATGTTGTTTTAACAGGGATGGTGCATAGGATTAGGATGTCTGAGTCATAATTTACCTATTACTGCTATTTTTACTTCTTTAAATGTCGATATTGCTTAAGAAAAATCCTGCGGATGCCACTGAATACGGCCTGCAACAACATGTAATTATCTATAGTCCTACCTTATTTTATAGCCTACAAACATAGCAAATAACCTATTATAGCCAATCAGAACACATGATATTGTGAAGTTATTCACAGAGTCAGTGTAAGTAAGTAAATTTACTTACAAAACACTATTCTAACTAGAAAGTTAGTTGGGGACACGTATAGGTTGGTAGCTTAGAAGTTCAGTTGGAACATTCATTTGTATATATAAGTCTGGTATATACTCAGTTGTCTTCCAGTATCAATAGATAAAGTGTTTACAAGTTATAATACTCTTATAAGAATGAGTTCTCCTCATGAGTCAAAAATCCTCTTTTTCACACTCTTTTTGCTATTTAACTACATACACTTGATAAATGGCAAAATCAGCCTTAACCCCAAACTAACTGTTGTCATTCGTAATAACCTCCCAGAAAACTCTGATAAATTGGAATTTCGTGTTCAATCTGGAAATGATGATTTTGGCCTTCGTCCTCTGGATGTGAATAAGGAATTTCGTTTCTCCTTTCATTGGAATTTTTTGGGTACCAGTCAGTTCTATTCTCACTTTTATTGGGGTTCAAAACATCAAGTTCTTGATGTATTCAACAACGAACTTCCATGTGCAACTAACTATGAGAATGGTCTTTGTCTGTGGGTTGTGAAAGAGAGTGGTTTCTATTTAGCTGTTAACAATCTAAATCCATCTCCCGAGGATCTGCACATAAAAGTTGGTTGGGAATCAAACAATGTTTAGTTATACAATATTATTATTATTATTTGACTGAAAAAAAGTTTATCTACATGGTATCTATGATTGCATTTTAAATTCTTCTACATTATTTGAAGGACTTGTGTTTTCTGTCGCATAATTACGATTATGATGGATCCAGATGAATTTCAAGGGCCAAATTACCCACTGCTAATTGTCCAACATTTAGTTGGTTTTGGATAATTATCCATCCATGTGCCTAATCAGAGGAAACCTGTGAGGTATTCACGTACAATGGTGAAAACCAACGAAAAACCTGTTTGTTGAACTGGAAAGAGATCTGTTTGTTGAACTGGAAAGAGATGGCAAATATGATACTAAAGGAAAACTGGGAGGTATTTTTGTTGTCAACTTTTAAAAAGTTAAGTGTCTGCCAAAAATGCAGACCAAAAATCATAAAACCCAGAAAATAGTCTACGACTGCAACTTTCCCTTGAAACAAAGTTCAAACCAACTAGCTCCTTAATTTAAATTTTCCATTTCAATTCAAACAAACACATGCAAGGAAACAGCTCTCATTTTAGTTCTTCTTGATGATTAAACCTCATCCTTAAGGAGGCATGGTGCATACTTAGGTTAGTCAAAACCCAGAAGCTTTCACCAAACAAGAGATAATATCTGAGACTGAGAGGAATTCTAGATTCTAATTTAACCGAAAAAAAAAAAACAAGAGTAATGACAGCAGCCTGAGGAAATCTGTTAGAAGATTCAAATGGACAAAATCAAATATACTCAGTTCTATTAACCTGATCAAGGAGCTCATAGTGAGAAAGCACCGACTGTTCTCCACATCATACTCAGAGGATGATACAGAATAACGAGCATAGTCATATCCCTCATGCACGATATATGGTTGTTTGCAAATAAAGCACTACTAGATCCTGAAAGAGTTAAGAATACTCTCATGTAAAATTTCTGAAAGAGTTAAGAATACTCTCATGTAAAAAGCTACCAACATTTTGGATCCATCAAAAAAGGTTTACTTGGTAAACGACTAATCTATCCACAGTTGAGGGTTAGACTCTCATGAACCCAGTTTCTCTATTTTATCACATTTCCTTTTGGTAAAAAGCTAACATTATTTAGACTCTCATGCACCTCCTTGGTGCTTTCCCTTTAATACACATTGTTCTTTACCAATCAAAAAGATCCACAAGAAAGGACTAACCAGACTGAAACTGAAGCGAGATGATGCTGGAGGAACATAATCAATCTGAGAATTGGCCAGTGCATCATCAAACGGAAACAGAGCAAAAGGAATAGATATAGAATAAAATGCCTCGCTTTCATAGCATATCTTAATACTCTGTCTATTTTGGTGGCTAAGTGAGATGAAATAGTATACCTTTGAGCTCATATTTTGTGTTAATGCGCATTACCATAAATTATCAATGGATAATCTGTCATCTAGCAACCAACGCAATAACAAGACCGCTAATTGCTAAAAGAAAACACTGAGACATCCAAAGTGACGATAAAAGAACATAAACGAATCAAATGCTAAATAGCAAACAAAAGGAGAAGAAGAGTTAACGTTAGTGCTCTCAATATATTACGAATGTCATTTAAACAGGGATAGTGCATTCAGACTAGGACGTTGGAGTCATATTTTACTTGTTACTGCTATCCCATTGTTCAAATGCCTTAAATTTTTGTTTCAGTTACCTCGGTCAACACAAGCAAGAACAATCATACTTGAAAAAGGGATACAAGGGTCCCTTGTGAAGCTTGACATATTCCGGTAAGTACTAATGATCAACTGGATTAAACCTTGCTTGAGCTTGATTCATACTATGAAAAAGATACATCTTTGAGGGAACACTTAGCTTGTTTAGAAATTATACCAAGCTAGAGCAATTATGAACTTGCCTCAACTGACCCTCACCTCTACAAGAATGTTATGTATAAACTTCTGATCAATGTTAAAACGAAAAAGTTCCATTCTAAACCATGTACAGTTATTATACATGTACACATACACATACACAAACACAAACACATTATACTAACTTCAAAACTTTCTCAACATAAGCTCTCTTATTGAATAAAATAACCAGACAAGAACAACACAAAGCCTAAAAGCAGTCCACCATATATAAGCAGTGCCTTTTGGCCAGAGGTAAGAGTATTACCACCTAAACCATACTGCTGATTCTGAGCAAACCCAGCAATCTCTATACTCTTGTTATCGAAAAAACTCTTCGCAGCGCCACAAGTCGGGCACCTCCAATCCTCTGGCAGCTTATCAAATGGCAACCCAGGAGGAACAGGATAAGAGGGGTCCCCTGAAGCTTCATTATACTTGTATCCACAAGACCTACACTCATAAATCCCAGTATTCAACACAGCAAACTTCTCCTCAAGTCTTCTCTTATCAAATTTCTCTACCTCTACCTCCAGCTCAGGTTCTTGATATTCTGAAGTGGGTGTCTCGGGAATTGGTTGTTCTGATATGGGTTTGTCTTCTTTGGAGACATCAATGGACTTTGGTAGATTGAATTGGGTTCTTGGGGTTCTGTAAAAAGATGAAATTGAGTGGGATTTGAGGTGAAAGGGTTGAAATGTGAGGTGGGGTTTGGGTTTTGGAGTGGATGGGAGGGAAGGTGAAGAGAGGTTGAATGTGAAGGAAGCTCTTGTAGTTGCTGAAGCCATTAAAAAAGGATTCTTTTTCTTGTCCTTACAGCTTCTTTGATGAATCAATGGTTATGTTTTTTTGGTAAAGGTTGAAAATGGATCAGTGGTGTTTGAGTTCTTGGGTTTGCTGTGTGGAGGGAACATGTGGATATAGAGAAACCAACAAACAGGGATCCATGAAAAAAGCATATGCCCTTTCAAATTGGGGGGAATTGGATAAGGTATAAATAATCTGATTCTAATACTACTTTCTTTATTTCTCTACTTATTTTTCTTTTTCTTTTCTTATAAAAAAATATATAGTAATCTGGTTTGACTTGAGATTATAACAATGCAAATATTTTCTTATCATATAACCCCTCCGTCTCAAAATATTTGTCATATTTCGTTTTTCAAGAGTCAAACTAGATGAACTTTGATTAACATTATAAGCTACTACATTTTTTCATTGTTATAATCTTGTTTGACTTGAGGTTATAACAATGCAAATATTTTCTTATCATATAACCCCTCCCTCTCAAAATATTTGTCATATTTCGTTTTTCAAGAGTCAAACTAGATGAACTTTGATTAACATTATAAGCTACTACATTTTTTCATCATATCAATATAAGAAAATTCACAACCAGGGGTGGCTCAACACTGTTGGTGGCCTAAAATCAAACTTCGATGAGATGTCTTAATATTTTTATTTAAAAAAAAAGTTATACAATATATAAATTTTATTTAAAATTTATTTTTCTAGTTTTTTGAGATGCAAAGCTATGAATAGCCGTCTTATAATCTATTTCTTCTAATAATTCTTTTTCAATGGATAATATACCTGATTCATCCAATATCTCTTGTACAATCTCATTTCTAAATCAATTCATGTGCACTCATATTAATAATCTGCCCGGTTGATAATGCATGAGCTTTAAACTTAGGACTAAGGTTTCTCCGATCTCTACTACCCTCACTTGTTAGTTTAGTGTTTTTTTTTTTTTTTTTTGAAGGATAAAGATACTTATATATTATAACTAGTAAGGATAACCCGTGTTGTGCACGGGCCCAATAACACTGCTAAATATTGGAGTATAAGTTTTTTTGTTATAAGAAAAATATCATAATATTAGATAGTAATACTACGGAGGGTTCAAAATATTACATCCCATGGTGCCACTTAGTACACTTTGATTTCCCGTACTAGCTAGGAGATTACATACATCTACCTTAACGTTCTTAATACACAAAATACTCGCAGATTTTTCCAAATTAAGTCGGTTTAACAAAAAGATAGGAGGCTGAACATAGTGCTTGGTTGTCTTGGACTTGGACTAAGCAGAAGCTTCCTTGGCTATTTGATGTGCTGCTTTATTCCCTTCCCTCAAGCTGTGTCGAAGCACCACTTGCTTCACCTGGAGCATTAACAATCAAGAGAAAATAAGATTTGGGTAAGTTTTATTGCCTTTATTATGGAAGCATTTATGGCATCTGTGCTGTCAGATTCTAGTTTGAACCATGTGTATGGGGGTTTATGCCAGGATATGTAGATAGTTTTTTCAGGATGATAAGAAGGTTCTATCATGGTGAGTAAGTGGTATTCCATAGCATGGTGTATGATGGTAGTAGCATTTGGAGGATTTCACAAATATATTATTATGATGATTATTATTGCGGTTTATCCATATGGCCCAAATGATGAAAGGGAACAAGTTAGGCCAAGACAGATTTGAGGCTGAAAGGGAACCGGGGGGGGGGGGGGGGGGGGGGGGGCGGCATTCAGTGAAAATATGGGAGATAGTTTTTCTCGTATTTCAGCAGGCTGCTCGTCAATGTTGAGACCAATATGGTTAAGATAGGATCTTGTAGGAAGCTTGTCGTGATAACATTGCCAAATAAGGAATTTAATCTTATTGGGACAATTTATATTCCAGATCCATTTAAAGTTTTTAGTAGAACTATTTAAAGGTTCAATAGTATCATAACATGAACTAGTAGAGAATTTAGAAATATTGTTCTTGGGAGCCCATAGCGGGGGATCACTGTTGTGGTGATCACCAGTGGGAGAGGAATATTATTAATCTGGATCTTAATGGAAATGGGGAGTTCAAAGGAGATAGGGGTAAGTCCCATTTATTATGCTTGTGCAGTTGTTTAATGGTTATGGGAAGGTCATTAATATGAAGGGGTCCTCTATGCAGTTTCAAAGGCAAAGGGAGTTTGGGATCCATTTGTAGAACCAGATGTTGAGGGGGAACTTAGAAGTGGGGCGCCATAAAATATTAATATTACATATTTTCCATCCACATTCAGAATAGATTTCCAAATAAAGGAAGTGTAACCTTATTTCCTTTAGTAGCATAAGTGTTCCTGATAATATTGGACCAGAGTGCAGTAGGATTGGTAATGAGCATGCTAGGCTACCTAGAAGTGCTAGATTCTTGGATTTTGCCTTTCTAAGACCCAACCCTCCAATTTCTTTGCTCTTGGTAATGGTGTCCCAACTGATAAGGTGAAGTTTTTTTGTTAGTGTCTGTGTCACTAGTACTCCATACGATATTCCTTTGTATCCTATCAATTTGCTTAAGAATAGTTGTTGGTAGGAGGGTGGCTTGCATACAATGGCTAGGAATGGCACTTAGTGTAGATTGGACAAGTGTGGATCTACCCGCAATATTTAGAAAGTTGGTTTTCCAAGTAGCAAGCTTTTGCCTCATTTTATCAATTATGAATTGATAATCTGAGGTTTGTTCCCTCTTATGAATAATTGGAAACCCTAGGTATTTACCAAACGTATTACTAATTTTAATACCAAACAGTTGAGAAGTGGCCTTAGCAACATTTTCAGGACAGTTTTTGGAAAAAGAGGATTTTAGATTTATTTAAATTGATATTCTGCCCAGATAATGTACAAAAAAGATTAAGGAAGGAATGAATGATATTACAACTTTTAGCATTAACCCTAGAGAACAAGGTTAGATCATCTGCGAAGAAGAGATAAGATAGAGCATGGCCTTGTTTGTTAATTTTAATAGGTCCCAGTTTCTAATGTCAACCTAATGAAGAATTAAATTAGAAAGCATTTCTAAGCATAGTATAAAAATATAGGGGGATAAGGGATCACCTAATCTAATACCCCGGCTAGGACAAAAAAAGCTGGTGGTCATCCCATTAACTTTAACAGCAATACTAGTGGTAATGCAATTCATGATAAGTTTAGTAATTTTTGGATGGAACTTGAAATAATTAAGAGTATAAAGGATAAAGGACCATTCTAAACGATCAAAAGCTTTCTCGAGGTCAAGTTTAATAATCATATAGCATATTTCCTTTTTTCCTCCTAAGATTAGTTATAAGCTCCTGAATTATAATCGTATTATCACGAGCCCTCCTCTTAGCAATAAAACTGACTTGGTGTTGACTAATAAAAGAGTGAAAGGAAGGGTTTGATTCTGTTAGCTATCACCTTGGTAATAATTTTATAAATAGTATTACATAATCCTATAGGCCTAAAAAAATTTAAGTTATTAGCAGTAGGAATTTTAGGTGTAAGACAAATAACAGTATTGTTAATGGAGGAGGGAATGTAACTATGTTGGAAAACATTGGAACAACAATTTACTACTGAATTTCCAACAATTTTCCAATAATTTGAATTAAAAAAAAAAAAAAGGATGAAGATTTAAAAGGTTTAAAGGTGAACACTTCATGAGGTAAAAAGGGGGCATCTAAGATAGATAAGTCAATGTGATGAAAAGATGTAAGGAGTATTTTTTTATGTTTTCCCAAATTGTGGAATTGTGAGAAGTAGTAAACATATTTTGGAAAAACAGGAAAGTTTGATTAAGGATAGCAGAAGGATCATTAATCCATTGTCCAGAATCATCTATAAAAAAGGTGATCTTGTTACGTCGTCTCCTATTAGTAGCAGAAATATGAAAAAAATGAGTGTTTGCATCTCCATCATTAAGCCACATAATTCTAGATCTAAGTTTTCAATAATCTTCCTCCATTTTTAGAATATTATTGTATTCCGTAGTAAGGTCCTTTTCTAAGTCTGGTAGAAAAATACTATAAGGGTAACGAGGAGAATTTTGAATCCCTTCTAACCTAGGTGAATAACCGAAGCATTATTGAACATGTCAAGCCACTCATTGTTGCAAAGTACTTTATCAAGCCTTTCCATGATCAACCCCTTGGTAATTTTCCTTTTATTTGACCAAGTAAATTTGCATCCTTTAAATCCTAAATCTATTAAATTGCTCAATTTATTCCACAGAAATGAAGATCGTTTCCAACTAATGTTTCTACCCTCAAATTTTTCATCACTGCTCATAACGTCATTGAAGTCTCCCCCTACTAGGCAAGGGCCCTAAAAACTAGCAGTTAAAGAAACAAGATTTTTTTCACAAACTGTCTCTATTTGTTTTATTCGTGCTAGCATATATAGAAGAAAATAACCATGTTTTATGAGTTGAAATTACCTCAATTATAACACTAATTTCCTGGTCCCTTCAAACAAAGCTATGCACACTAACCAAGTTATGATCCCAAAGTATTACCATACCTTCAGATTGGCCCTCAGCAGGGATCTCAATAAGATAAGAAAAATCAAATTCATGCGAGGAATATGATTGTGCATCCTAGTTTCAAGCAGTGTAACCATGCTTGTTTATTGGTGTCTAAGAGATCCCTAGAACTCATGCGGAAGTTTTCATTGTTCCCGCCCCCCTAATGTTCCAGATGTTGAAACTTGTAGCACTACCCATTGGTTGGTGATTGAGCAGATGAATCCCATTCTGCCTCACCCTATCTGTGGAGGGATTCTCTTGAGTCAAGGAACCAATATCATCGGCTTGTCCCCCACTGTTGGATCTTGTGGGGGACGAATGTCTAGAGTGAATTTCATCAGAGACATCGGGCATTCCAATATCTGTTTCTGGTCCTGCATGTTCGAGAAAAGAAGTATTTTGACTTTGTCCAGTGCTGAGATTTCCATTATTGGTTCTTCCATAGGGATAATAAGTCCCTTTGGAATTTCCATAGGTTCTTCTTGTGGTGCTGGAGGTTCTGGCTCGTTTGGAGGGGGTGGGAGTGGTGCATTGTTCATTGGAGGGTTCGCTGGTGGGTTCACTGGGATGTTTTGTTGTTGAGTTCTGTTGTTGTGAGAATCCCATGGAATAAAGATTGGGTTGCGCGCTGATATTGCTGATGGTGGGCAGAATGAAAGGCCGATGGTTGGGTGTTGAGTTTGTAGGGGAATGAAATGTGGGGGTAGACTCCAATGTCCCCTCATTGTTTCGACAAAATTCTGATTCATCATTGGGGCAATGCAACAGGGAATGTTGTTTAGCCAGATATTGTTTAGATAGTTGCTCATTGCAAGGTTCATTCCTTCCGAAATTAGTTGAGTTAGATAATTTGAGTTTTGCAACACAAACACTGTCTTTGTGCCCTCTATTAACATGTTGAAGTTCACTGTATGACCCATTAGTCCTAACTCTACCCAAGATTTGGGTTGATGGTCGGGTGGTGGTAGTGGTTGGACATAGTAAAGTGGTGGTGGGGCTAGTTGGGGTGGTAAAGGGGGTAAGTTTGTCATTATGGTTCTGTGGTGACGGTGAACCTGGGTGAGCCGGTAACAGCGTCTTGTGGAGATTGGAATCCTTGGCATTCTTAGGGTGATACAAGTCTTTATAAGTAGAAGAAGCACTAGGTGATTTACTACTAGAATTAGGGATATCTCCACTAGTATCTAGGATAATAATTGGGAGATCTATTTGCATGTTGTTTGAGTAGTGTAGCGTGTGATTTATAGCAATATCCTCAAAGGATACTGCATGGGAGACGTGGCAATGTGATTAGCAATTTCTTTTGTAGGATAAGTATTACTCTAGGTGGGAAAATGGCTATTATTCCCTAAATCGTTATAATTATTTATGTAATTAGAAGTTTTATACGCAGTAGTTTTATGAGATATAGAATTAGGTTAGTTGGGGGTGGTTAATTAAGGAAACAACATCATTAATGTCTTGCATGCAATCTGAGGTGTGAGTATTTGAATTAAACACGTTTTTATTGGGTGTGTTACTGCTAGGTGATAGGGTTACGGATGGGGGGTGGGGAGAACAGCTGGTAGAAACCATGGTTTTGTGCAAAACAATTTGCTCACTGTGAAGGGTAGAAAATGGTTCAAGACTGGTAATGATTTTTCTACAGTGAAATTTTTCAAATTTTTAGGTGGTTTAGTATTTTTTAGAGGAAACTTTGTAGAAACTACCATATTTTTATTTTTATACTCAAGAACTTGAGTATTTAGTTACTTACCTGTTGCAACATCGAATTTTGACATTAATACCTATATCTGTTGCACTGCTAGTTGGGATGTTTGATTTGCTAGGACTAGTTCTACCGTTCGCCGAAAATTTGACTGTCTTCCATTCACCAATATTATGAGCTTTATCTTGATTAGGGGGTTCGACACTTTGTTTTTTATCAATATTTTGCTTCTATTTGCATTGACCTGCTTGGTGCCCTAATTTCCCACAAGAGATACAAAGTATCTTTTCCCCCTCATAAAGGATCTGTTGACAATGGGAACCAATAAAAACGTGAGATTTGACCAGCACATCTAGTGGTAGTTCGACACAAAGTCTTGCATATCTTCCTCTTTAAGGTGGAGGATGTGCAAGCGTTTATCCGTAGCAGTCTTCCAATGGTACGTCCAACTTTTCCTAAGATGATTTTATCGTAAAACTCCATTGGTAACTGGGGCAACCGGATCCAAACTTCCATATATAATTATTTTTCTTCAAAAGCCGCAAATTAGGTTCCCATAGCTGAACAGAGAGGAAATGATTGAAGATGAACCAAGTACCATTTTGAAGGGCTTTTGTCATATTTTCCTCCTAACTAATTTGATTATAATAATCAGCACCAAGATCGATAAGAAGGAAATTTTCAGTTAGGCGCCATAACTCTTCTATTTTCCTCTTTAGGATTTCATGTTGTAATCTCCGACCTTGGAGTTTGATTATGCGAGCATATTTCCAGGATTGATATATTCTCTCTTTGTCTTCTTCTATGAGTTCTGAGAATCCGATGGAATTTCAATAGGTTTCTCATAATAGTTGTTTTCTGTAAGAGTGGTATCCATCGGTGATTATATTGGTTAGGGAATATAGATGGGCTCTGTTACACCTCGCATTTTTGTACGTTGAGTTTCGCCGAGTGCTAGTCTTCCTAGTCTTGGGAAGTAGGACAAATATTTTGAGGTTATGAGGATAGATATGTCCATCTTGGGTATATAAGAGAGTAAAACCTTTTTAGTAAGCCTCGGGAAGGTTTAAAGACTTATCGGATGATCGGAGTTAAGTTTCAGCGAAAATTTGATAAAGTGTCACATTATGGCGCAATATGTGGCCCTCAGAGCACAACATGCGAGCAGCAAAGCACGCTTTGGGGAGACACAGTTGCGCAGCAAAGTGTGACATTGAATTTTGGTGATGTTGCGAGGTTTGTGACATAACATGCGGCTCGCAAACCGCGTTTTGCTACCCCACAACTTCGCAGCATGTTGTGTCGGTCCAGAATTTTCTGGACTACTAAATAGAACCAACTCGACCCTAAATCATTATTTCACCATTTTTGAGCCTAGAAACTTCCAAAACTCTCTCTACAAGTCCTCATATAATCTAAGACCAAAATCAAGGGCAAACCTAGTGATTCCAACATAAAGAATTCCATGATCATCATTAGATTGTTCTTCTTCTTGTGGTGGTGAATTTGGAGACTGCTTGGAGGAAGGAATTTCGGACTTAGAGTGATCTTTGTGATTGAAGGTAAGATTATCACTCCATCTTCATGTTTATAGTATAATTTGGCATTTACATAACTTATGGGAAGGAGAAATTGTGAAAGTAAGGTTTAAGTTGTGCTAGAACTTGTTCTTAACTATGACTGAGTATGAATTGTTCTAGACTTGGTATGGTTGTGATGTTGTTGGGCTGGTTTGTGCAAATAAAGTTGTAATATGATGTTGTTGGATTGTTAAGTGAGTTGTGAAGATGAAAAGGGAACTAGTGAAGGATTGATGGTACCGAAATATGTATAGGATTGAAGAAAACAAGCTACATGAATCTTAGGCACATAAAATGTTCGACAAAATGTCTAAATGAGTTCTCTTATAAGTTATGAAACCATCGTTGATACGGATACTTCGTTTACTATAGATAATCATTCATAGAGCGTACGAAGACTTGTGGGATCCGTGATTAAGGAGACGTTAAGGTATGTTAAGGCTATTCTTTCTTTCATTTTGGCATGATCCTATGATGTGAATGAACAAATGAGTAAGTGAGCTTCCATATTACTCTACTCTTTGAAGCATTAGGAGTACTTTAGTCTTTGATGTTCCTGTACCGTACTTATGCTTGTTCCTTCTGTTCGTGGGTCCAGTTCTATGTATACAGTTATTCATGCATTACATTCATTCATATGTATGCATATTGACCCGTGACCAGAAGGCGTTATATACGCGTATATTATATGTATATGGGGTATGAGGGGAAAGGGATAGGCGTTATATACGCATTACCACCTGATCAACTGGTGCACAGTGATGATGATATATGGATCGGGCTGCACGTTCCGCAACAATGTATATGATGGTGATGATGATGATGATGGTCGTAGAAAGGCCGATGGGATATGAGATATGGATCGGGTTGAACGTTCCTCAACATTATGACCTACATGTATATGCATGATTTACATATAGAGCATGCATATCATACGCCCTCAGGGGCATTTTCAGTTATGCAAAGTTATACAAATATGTTCAGTTATACATATATGTTCAAATATTTAGTCATACATATGCATTCAGACAGTCAATCTAGCTTATGAGTTTCAGATTCCATTCATGATTCTTATATAGATGTGTTACTCTTATGCCTTACATACTCAGTACATTCTCCGTACTGACTCCCCTATTGCTCGGGGGGCTGCGTTCATGCCCGCAAGTTCAGGTAGACAGACAGGTGGTCCAGCTCAGTAGGACCTTTATCCAGCGGTGGTCAGTGCACTCCACTTGATCCGGAGTTGCAGTGTATTTTGGTATGCCATTATTTTGAGTTGTATATGCATAAGGGTATGACGGGGCCCTATCCCGTCCTTTCTACAGCTTTATACTCCGGTAGAGGTCTGTAGACAGTTGAATGTATTGACATGTGATGTAGCCTTGTCGGCTCCTATTCTTTTGTGTACAGCATATGTAGTGGCCTAGTCGGCCGTTCCTTTCAGTATGTATATATTCTGATGGTACAGGGTTTATGATGTTATCCTTTTATAAGTCAGTATGGTTCAGTTTCAGTTATTTATGGCCCTTGTTATGCAGTACTATCCAGATACGAGTATAGGGGTGTTTGGTCACTAGAGGTCAGACACTCGTCACGGCTCATCGGTTTGGGTCGTGACAGGCTCTTCTCGGAAAATGGTGATATTCTTAGTGGATGAAATTAATTTCTCCTTGAAAGAATGAAGGGAGCTTTTATTATCTCCATTAGTAATTATAGATTTATCCTGTGGTCTTGGAGGAATGAAATTTTCAGTTGCAAGGCTCTCCATCGGTGATTGGTGGTATTAATTTCCTATCGGTAGCCGCACGAGGATTTGGTTTTTCTAGTGAGAAATTAGAGGATTTATTTTAGAGAGAGAACCTTCATTCTTTTAGCTATTTTCCTTTCAAAGCTCCAGTTTAGGTTTACTAATATTAGATTCTGTATTAAACAACTTACAACAAAAACAAAACACTTTATTCAAGTCTTTAGAATAAACTAACCATTTTCTTTCATGAGTGAATATTTCTAAGATTGATATATTCTCTATTTGTCTTCCTCTATGAGTTGAATCTGAGAATCCGATGGAATTTCAACAGGTTTCTCGTGACAGTTGTTTTCTATATGAGTGGTATTCATCGGTGATTGTATTGATTGGGAGTATTGATTGGGGAATATAGATAGGCTCTTCTTGGGAAATGGTGATATGCTCAGTGGATGAAATTAATTTCTCCTTGAAAGAAGGAGGGGAGCTTTTATTATCTCGAGTAGGGATTTATCTGGTGGTCTTGGAGGAATTAAATTTTCAGTTGTAGGGTTCTCCATCGGTGATTGGTGGTATTAATTTCCTGTCGGTAGCCGCACGAGGTGATTGGTGGTATTAATTTCCTGTCGGTAGCCGCACAAGGATTTGGTTCTAGTGAGAAGGTAGAGGATTTATTTTAGTGCGAGAAACTTCATTCTTTAGCTATTTTCCTTTCAAAGCTCTAGCTTAGGTTTACTAATACTAGACTTTGTATTAAACAACTTACAACAAAAACAAAACACTTTATTCAAGTCTTTAGAATAAACTAACCATTTTCTTTCATATGTTTTCCTATTTGCCAATTTTTGAAAATAATGGGTATTAAAAATGTCTTGATAATTTGTTATTTGGAAAATCTATGTCAGTAATTTGGAGTAGTAGTGTAGTTTGACATTTACCAACAAGTTAATTACTCGTTCCATCTCAATTTATGTGTGAAGGTTTTGACTGAGCATGAACTTTAAGAAGAAGCAAAAAAAAATATTAAAACTTGTAGTCTAACATAAGCCATATAGATCTATATGGCTATAAATCGTTTCATTAAGGGTTAATTAAAATATAAAATTAAATTGTCACCAAATATAGTAAGATCTCATTCTTATATTTTAACTAATTAAAAAAAATATGTCATAAAAATTGGAACAACGAGAACTTCATTTTAACATGTTATGAGTTAGTGATTATCATACAGTTTTACTTGGGGTATTATTTCTTTGTATGTTTCATGAAAATAACACATTCATTTTAGAAATTTAATTTTAAAAATTTTATTTTATCCTTAGTAAGATAATTTATAGTTATCAAATATTTTCTGATTAAACTAAATTATTTATACAAAATTAGGTTCCCATCGCTGAACAGAGTGGAAATGATTGAAGACGAATGATAAGTTGGTATTTTACCAACTTATTTCTTCTTTAATCTTAGATTGTTGCTATGTTTTGATTGAGAAAATAGTGCATTTAATGTCGTTTACTTCCATTTTATAGGTTTATGTGATTTAGAAGTGATCGGAAGAAACCAAGTGAAAATAAAGTCAAAAAGAGGCCAAATTGGACAAAAACTGCACAGTTTTGCAAAACTGTCAAAAGTGGACAGTTTTGCAAATCTGAAAACTTGGGGCTTATTTTGTTATTTTGGGACTTGGAAAAAGTTGAGAACTATAAAAGGAAGACAAGGGAGCAATTGTATTCATCTTTGGCATAACACACAAGTTCTTGGAGGCTAGGGCTCATCACCAACACCTTGGAAGAGAAGATTTGGAGGCACTCAATGAGAAATTCTTTACCCATTTCTTCTACTCTTGCTATGTATTGAATATTTATGTGTGTGGTATTTCATTCCAATGCTTGAATCTTGTTTATGCAAATATTCATATGTTTAGTTTGAATGATTCTCTTATTTTGCTTATGTATTGAATGATTTTTATTTCTAATGAAGTGGGTTTATTGTTTCTCTATTAACTCTTCAAGCTTTAATGTCATTTAATGGTGTACAACATTATTTGTGCCTAAATACCCATACTTTGCTTGGAAAAGAAAGTAGAGGTTAGGAAAAGAGTTAATAGCAAGAATTTGGGGCATAACCCTCATCTAATAACTTGAGCTAGGAATAGAAAAGTTACTTGAGATTCAATTGGTTGTGCTTGATATTACACTCTAAGGCTTGGAAAAGCTTAGAGTGAAATTCATTGATTTGGTTGGAAGACTTTCAATGAGATTTTAGAAATCATTATCTATTAACATAAACCCGCTCTTAGTTGTAAAATTGTAAAATACATTGGATCGTTACTTGAGAGTAATTTCCCTTGTATCCATGCTTGTGGCCATTGATCATTTTACTTGCTTTCTAGGTTAGTTTACATTCTTGCATTAGTTATAATTTTCTCAAAACCAAAATACTATCAAGTGTTTGGCTTAGTGTAGAAAGTGAAAATTCCTTACTTGCTTGATCGCCTAATATATTGTTCCTTATGGGATTCGATCCCGACTCATAGTTGGGTAATTATATTGCATACGACCGTGTACACTTTCTCTTTGAAGAGTGGATTTGGACGTTATCAATGAACCAAGTACGATTTGAAGGGTTTTCTTCATATTTTCCTCCTGACTAAATTTGATTATAATAATCAGCACCAAGATCGATAAGAAGGAGATTTTCAGTAGGCGCCATAACTATTCTATTTTCCTCTTTAGGATTTCATGTTGTAATCTCCGACCTTGGAGTTTGATTATGAGTGAATATTTCTAAGATTGATATATTCTCTATTTGTCTTCCTCTGTGAGTTGAATCTAAGAATCCGATGGAATTTCAACAGGTTTCTCGTGACAGTTGTTTTCTATATGAGTGGTATTCATCGGTGATTGTATTGATTGGGGAATATAGATGGGCTCTTCTTGGGAAATGGTGATATGCTCAGTGGATGAAATTAATTTCTCCTTGAAAGAAGGAGGGGAGCTTTTATTATCTCGAGTAGGGATTTATCTGGTGGTCTTGGAGGAATTAAATTTTCAGTTGTAGGGTTCTCCATCGGTGATTGGTGGTATTAATTTCCTGTCGGTACCGCACGAGGATTTGGTTCTAGTGAGAAGGTAGAGGATTTATTTTAGAGCGAGAAACTTCATTCTTTAGCTATTTTCCTTTCAAAGCTCTAGCCTAGGTTTACTAATACTAGACTTTGTATTAAACAACTTACAACAAAAACAAAACACTTTATTCAAGTCTTTAGAATAAACTAACCATTTTCTTTCATATGTTTTCCTATTTGCCAATTTTTGAAAATAATGGGTATTAAAAATGTCTTGATATTTTGTTATTTGGAAAATCTATGTCAGTAATTTGGAGTAGTAGTGTAGTTTGACATTTACCAACAAGTTAATTACTCGTTCCACCTCAATTTATATGTGAAGGTTTTGACTGAGTATGAACTTTAAGAAGAAGAAAATTAAAAAAAAAAAAAAAAAATTGTAGTCTAACATAAGTCATATAGATCTATATGATTATAAATCATTTCATGAAGGGTTAATTAAAATATAAAATTAAATTGTCACCAAATATAATAAAATCTCATTCTTATATTTTAACTAATTAAAAAAAAACACGTGTAACCATGTATTATTAAAAAAGAACTTTAAATAAAATATAAACAACGAAAAATCTAGTTTCACATAACACCCTCTCCCCTTTTCCCCCGGTACTATCTTCTTCCTCGTTCCATCCCCATAAATCTTCTTCTTCACGAGAATCTGTAGTGTCCAAAACTTTTTTGAAGTCCACCGGACATTTTTTTTTTTTTTTTGCAACTTTCTGGTACATTAGGTCAATAAAAAAAAGGAAGTGTAATTGGATCTAATTATTGATGCTTTTGTGTTGCCTGTTGATTTGTGATGTGGGGCAGTAGATAATTTTAATGGCTTTGTTAAGGTTCGTTTTTATCTCCCCATTAAAGAGGGGAATTGGCAAGTTTTCTAAATCACAATCGGTAAACACAAAAATGGGTACTGCAAATGCTATAATTTTCATAGCTAACTTTCAGGCACTTCTTCTCTCATTTTCAATTGTGACGTAGTTCCTTTTTCATCTAGTTGTTTGCCTAATTCTAACACTTGAAATTGGCGAACGATGAAGGAAAAGTGGAAGGCTGGTGGTGGCAGAGGCGGTGGTATTAGTGGTAGAGAAAGGAGACGGGAAAAAAGAGTTTTTTTTTTTTTTTTTAGCTTTTCACGCTCTCATAGCAAGTGTGATTGACAGACGGTACCACATCACATGTTGGTGTTTAATAGGTACCCTTGTAAAGATGTTTGAGTGTTTAATAAGTCTTAGTTTATGTGCCAAAATAAAAAATTGTGATAAGTGTAAGGGCTGGTTATGTATTTGGCCAAAAAAAAAAAAAAAGTTCATATAAGTTGGGATAACGAGAAAGAGTTTCATTTTAACATGGTATGAGTTAGTGATTATCATACAGTTTTACTTGGGGTATTATTTCTTTGTACGTTTCATGAAAATAACACATTCATTTTAGAAATTTAATTTAAAAAATTTATTTTATCCTTAGTAAGATAATTTATAGCTATCAAATATTTTCTGATTAAACAAAATTATTTATACAAAAAAATTTCTTAAACTATATGCTTAAGCCAAAGGTAAAAATTTATTATAGAGTGTTTACATCAAATTAATATAACTTATCATAATTAAATGATTGGCTTAATACCTAGATGGACCCTTAAACTTGACATGTTTTGTAAGATAGGCATATAAACTTATAAGGTGACCAGATAGACACTTAAACTTACTCAAAGTGTATTTTTCAAGTTTTTCAGTTGTTTTGAAAACAAAAACTATATTTTTCAAACACTCACAATTTTCATGGCCAAACAAGCCCTAAATATATCACAAAATATTTTTTTTTAAAATGCAAAAATAAGGCAAACGCATATACATGAGACTATAAATGTGCACTTAAACCAATAAATACTCGCTAATCGCAATTTTGCAGCTTTCAATTAACTCGGATTTTTGTTTTACACTTGAATAATTAAAAAACAATAACTTTAACCAATAAAAATCCTTAAAAAAAGAAATTTCAAATTAAGAAATTTCTAAGTTCAGTATTTCAAGTGTAAAAGAAATTTCAAATTAAGAAAACTGTAAAGCCGAGAAGAAAATCCTTAAAAAAAAGAAATTTCTTAATTTGAAATTTCTTTTTTTAAGGATTTTTATTGGTTAAAGTTATTGTTTTTTAATTATTCAAGTGTAAAAAAAAAACCGAGTTAATTGAAAGCTGCAAAATTGCGATTAGCGAGTATTTATTGGTTTAAGTGCACATTTATAGTCTCATGTATATGCGTTTGCCTTATTTTTGCATTTTAAAAAAAAAAATTGTGATATATTTAGGGCTTGTTTGGCCATGAAAATTGTGAGTGTTTGAAAAATATAGTTTTTGTTTTCAAAACAACTGAAAAACTTGAAAAATACACTTTGAGTAAGTTTAAGTGTCTATCTGGTCACCTTATAAGTTTATATGTCTATCTTACAAAACATGTCAAATTTAAGGGTCCATCTGGGTATTAAGCCTAAATGATTTAATGAAGTAAACATAGATGTTCATAACCACAATTAAATAAAAAAACTCTACGTCCAAACACATGGGACACGCATGTGTTTATTTGGTATAAACATCCGAGGGTACCTAAGTCAAATATCATGGCATTAATTGATGACACCGCATAACTAGATATACGTACGGGGTTAAAAAAAAAAAGTGAAACCAGGCTTACCTGGCACCGGCTTAACAGGGAGCCAGTTAATGGTAACGGCGACCACGTGGGCACCATACACTGAACCATTCAACCAAACAAACCCAGTCTTGCACGAAACATACTCAACACACTAACCAACTCCCCCTCTTTACTTTCAGCCTAACCACTTTTACCTTAGCCCACTTGAACCCTAACCCACCTTAATCCCCACCCCTCTCATCCAACCATGAGCTATCTTCCCATGGCTTCTTCTGTTCAAGACGACCACCAACCAGCACCCTACAACGACGACAACCTCGATGATGACGTGGACGTCGACGGTGATGACGAGTCCACTTCCTCCCCTTCCCCTTCCGTCGCCGGCGAAGTCACCATCGCCGTCGCCGGCGTCAACGTCGCCACCACTGATTCTCCTTCTCCTTCTCTAAAACGACCGCGTATCGACGATTTCTCTGTTCCCGTTGTTCTCCCAGGGACGAAGAAACCCTCCCTTTTTCAACGCCTTTGGACTGACGAAGACGAGGTTGAGCTTTTACAAGGGTTTCTCGACTACACAGCCCAGCGCGGGCTGAACAGTTCGTCTCAGCAACATCATTACGATACGACGGCGTTTTACGACCAGATCAAGTGCAAATTCCAGCTGGATTTCAACAAAAACCAGCTTGTCGAGAAACTCCGTCGCTTAAAGAAGAAATACAGGACTGTGATGAGCAAGATGGGATCTGGAAAGGAATTCGTGTTTAAAAGTGCTCATGATCAGGTCACTTTTGAGATCTCTCGTAAGATCTGGGGTAATGGAGGCGGATCTTTTGTTCGCAATAGTCCTGGTGGATCTACTCTATTGGAATATGATGAAGAGGCTACTCACCTTAACCCTAACCCTAACCCTGATGCTATTGTTGTTTATAATAATAGCCCTAAGTTTAACCTTAACTCTAACCCTAATGGAATTGCTGTCAAAACTCCGAGATCGTCACAAAAAAGGTCTCCACCAGTACCTACAGAACCAGTTAAAGTGGAGTTTCAGCCATCGGGTGGCCCGATCCCGACCACAAACTCCACCCCAATGGCAGCCGCGCCTGTGGCTGGGGCTGCCACGGTGGCTGCTTCAGTGCCTAGTTTGATTGAGGAGACAGTGAGGAGTTGTGTGTCGCCGATTTTCAAGGAGTTGTTGAACAATGTGGCAAATTTGAATGGGCCTAGTAGAGGGTTTGGATTTGGAGGAATGGGGATGAGTCCGATCCCGTTTGGGTTCGGGGGAGGTGGAATGAGCATGGAAATGATGGGGGATGAGAAATGGAGGAAGCAACAGATGTTAGAGCTGGAAGTGTATTCGAAGAGGTTAGAACTGGTTCAGGATCAGGTAAAAGCACAGTTGGAGGAGCTCAGATCCATGGGAAATTAAGTGCTCATGATAAAAATTGGAAATAGGGTGCTTTTTTCAGTGTATACATTTTTCAAATAATTTTAGCAAATGATAATTTTACCAGGTATTTTACCAGGTTGTCGATGACGATGCCTGTTTAGGTATTTAGCTTTTGGTTGCTGAATAATGAGTTCTAATTTGGTTACAGCTGCTTGTTTGCAGCGTTTGTTGCAACATAGATGCTTGCTTTGTCTAGTTTTCTGTATATAGAAATGAAATGATAGAAGCCAAGTGTTGAGTTTAATGTCTGTTCTTGATCCTCTCTGATTTAAATGCTCTGCATTTTTCAATTGTCTATATCCACTGCCTTTACAAGTACCGAGGTTCCTTTTCTGTTTTTTATTTTCAGGGCAAACTTTTTTTTCCTTTTTTGGTTGGTGAAAGTGAAGCAAACTTTATGTCTATGTTTAAGAACTTTATGTTCAGTGGTGATGAGGAAACTGTGTAGCTTGTGTCCGATTCAACCATGGGTTCGCAGATTTAACAAAATCTATTGTTTCGTAGTCAAACGTTGTATTTAATGTGCGATTTATTGTTTAGAATCTACTCTTTCAACTCATAACTCATATTATTTGCCACAATGTGTATTGTTATTCCACCAAGAATTTCCAATGAAGAAAGAATGAAATTGCAGAACAAATGCGGTACATTAGGAAAGGATATGTTGCGGGCACTCAAGACATTCGAAGTTGATGTTCTCTCCGAGTAAATCACTAGTTATCTCGGAAGTTCAGAATTAAAGAGATGCTTCCGATAAACTGCTAATACAAGAAAAACAAGATGGGTCAAAAAACATTATTCGCATCCAAGGTTTATGCTAAATCATATCATTTTGCTATGGTAACTTGATCTAATGATGTGAAAATATATATATATATATATTAATTAACCATGATTAAGTAAGAAATTTATGCACAAACGGATTTATTCGCGGCGTTCTTTTTTTCTTTTCATGTTTTTTCTTTTTCCGCTGCTTCTTTCGTTTTCTATATGCAATATGCGGTGAAACCAGATCGATCCACGTATGGTTGGCAGGATCATATTTGACTACTTGCCTAGAACTCCTGTTTGTAGGCAATCAAAGAAGAAACATGGACGAGTAGGAATATAAATGTGGGGTTTGCAGGAACATACTTGAATATTTTCTCCCCTAAGCTCGACAAGCTATCACTTGCCAGATCCCTTTGTTTTACCCTCGGTTGTAATCAATTGCTTTCTAGCTTTGCATCCATTACCATTATGGAATGGAGGTCCTATAAAATGATATCGCACTTGTATAATGGAATGGAGGTCTTATGTTATGTTGCCCGAACTCTTTAAAAATGATATCCCACTTGCGTAGTATCTACTAAATGCAATAATTTAAAAGGGTCCGACAACACATGGAATCGTAGTATTATTGGCTGGCATCTATATTCCCACTTCGAAATTAGTACATTACATCCTTCCTTATAGATTTTACTCTTCTTCCCAGAAGAGACTTTGCCCATATTTCTCCAAATACAGACCTATTTGCATCAGAATTTTAATGAGATAGCATCAGCAGGGAATTTTAGTTTACACCAGTTGACAACAAAACCCCCCATCCTTCGAAGAACAGGCCCTCGAGTCCTTTCCCTTTCTACCCATCTGAGAGTACCTCAACTTCTTGAAGAATTATTATTTACTAAAAATAAGAGGTTTGTCCGCTCGACTGGTTTCCACGTGTTCAGTTCAATAGATACGTACAATTTGAGAAAATGTGTCTTCGAAATATTATTCAGAGAAAGCATAATTAGTTTATCAACATCAGGATCAGTAATGAAATCAGATAGCTGTAGTTTTCTTCCCCCTTATGATTTGCTTCTTCTCTCAATAGATGGGGAACTTCTCTTTGGTCTTCTCAAATACTTGCTCGGCTATAAGGGCTCCCTTACCATCAGCCTGCTTGATCTCTAACTGAGCTTTCTGATAAAATCCAGTCCCTCTGAGAGCATCGGCAATGAAATCATCAAAGCCAATAGCAATTGCAGCTTCAGCTTTGGCTCCATACACCAACCTCTGTGCATAGAACATAAGGTAGACGCATCAGCATTGTTGAAACGACAAGGATACATTTCAGTTTAAAAAGTATAACATAAGGGTAAAGTGTCGAAAGCACAAATATACACCTTGATGCGTGATAGATGGATAGCACCAAAGCACATCGGACAGGGCTCACAAGAAGCATATATCTCACAATCTGCAAGCTCAATTCGATTGAGCTTCTTACATGCCTGAAGATGTATTAAAACCGATGAGCAAGAGAACAGGAGCGAGAAAAATACTTGAACACAACTTGTGAATAGGGGGTTGAGAATATACTTTAACACATAACTTGCAGTTCCATAAAATAGATGAGTAGAATTATGTCTATATCACATGACAGGCGATGCTTGACCACTTCTCTGTCTACTAATGCATTTTCATAAATGACCCTGACAATACAGGGCTACTTCATTGTTCAACAGGTATCTTATAATTAGTCAACTAACTTTATCCTAACCTCAATGTCTCCCGTTTGTTGATTAGAGAGATCTGATGCACCAGTGCTTGCACTTATTTTTTAATCTAAGCATCTCTAAAGGTATAAGATGAGAACATCTTGACATCATTCCACTGCTCACTAAGTGGAGATGTCAGTTGATTTATCACACGTTTGCTACTCAAAGTAGTCAGTATTTCATTTTCACCAGAAAACTTGCCTAATGGAGAGAGAACCATAAAAAGGAATAACAAAAACAAAGCTCATGAGAAGTAGCAAACCCAACATAAAAAGACATCGCCACTTCATTGCTCAAGACTCCAAACAAATACCAGCAGGGGAAGTTGACTAGTCATTCAAAATTATACAGGCGAACTGACAAAAAAAATCACATCCCTGGGTCCCAGAGTTCCAGTGAAAGGCATCAGGTATGCGTGAAGAAAAAGAAATAGTAATGAAGAGGATATCTCAACCCAAAGTCATTTCACGGTTCTGTTATGTGTTCATACCCAGCACCATACCAAAGGCCACCATTGGAGAAGTTTGGGCTCTATAGTAACCCTATCACTGACTTGTATTCATTTTCTTCTCCAACTACTTTTTTCCATGAGCTGCTAATTAAACGACGTATCCAACCTAAGAAACAAAGGTGCAAAATAATGAGTATCCATGAACTCTAATAGGTGTTTAGTCGAGGTGCGCACAAGATGCCCTGCAAACCACCATTATCAAAAAAAAAAAAAAAAACTTTAGCTGCTGTAAAGCCACGATATGTTGACATAGCTTATGCCATAAAAGAAGGTAGTGGGTGGGGCAATTTCACCCAACCCCTCCACATCCTACTATGCTTGACATGCTATAAAGGATGGGAAGTAGTAAGATGAGGGATCCTCACCATGAGAAACCCCCCCCCCCCCCCCACACCACCTCCGACCAAAAGACCAAAAGTATCCGAATAAAGGAGAAGGGTCAGTAAGTTGACAAACAGAATAAAGATAGTAAAATTCTAATGAACCATCATGGCAATGAATTCATTGTTAGGCCCCGATAGAAAGGAATGATTTTAGAGGATTCATATTGTAGACCCCGGCTTTATTTGGTAATCCTATTAAGTAGCAGTTGATTAACTGAATCTCTTTTATATCTTTGTGAGAGCTGGCCAATCCAAAGTAGCCAATCACTTTGTTCTGTTCATGCTACAATATTGTTGCTCCCTCTTGCAACATCCTAGACTGCTGCCTCTTGCAAAATCCTAGACTGAATGTGTTAAGTGTCATACCATAAGGGGGCAAGGAGTCCAGTGATCTAAAAGGGATGTTTGGAAAGGCTATGGTAGACCTACCCTGCAATACTAATGTCTAACAGCAGTTATTGGTGAGGAAATTACTCTTTCAATTGCAATTCTGCTGTCCATTAAACTCCAGCACCAAAACAGCACACAAGTTTCTTGGGCCTTTTATCTCCTTCCACCAATGGGTTAAGAAGTGGTTTCTCTGAAAAAACATCTAGTTCAAGAAGGGGGAAAGAGGGGCAGAAAATTGAGAAGATCAAATTGTTGACATGTACTATAGAAATGATGCATGCGACATACAATATAATCCCTCGGGCACAACTTACTATCCTGCATTCTGTTTTGGTTTATCCCAGCACTGTGTCTTCTTTCTTAGAAGGGTCTGTGGAGCTTTCTACATACCTCAACTTCTACTCCAGTATTTCACAATAAGAAGAGTACCATAACATAAATTTTCAAAATATTGACTTTTTTCTTCACCGTAGGTCTCCACTTTAGCTAACCAACTGGCTACCAAGAATACCCGTCCAATCAATTAGATTATCAAAACTTGGGACAAAGATATAATAGTTTGTTGCAGTGCAAGGATGGTAAGCTACAGAAGCATAACTTCCCAAGCTAATTTTTGAATCCCCAAATGGAAGAAGAATTGACAGCTAACCACATGTCTGTTAAATATATTCTTCATTGTAGGAAGATAAACCTTGGATATAATGTCATATTGTAGCAATATAGAATTGAGGAATAAAAAATCCTCAATGAGAGAACATATTGACAGCTAAAACACGTGTGTTAAATAGATTCTTCGCTGTAAGGAGATAAACCTTGGATACAATGTCATATTGTAGCAATAGAAAATGAGGACGCAAATAAAGTTGGGCAAAAAAAAGAGCAAAACAGTGAAGACACCTAGACTCCTGGTGGTCAATGAAGTGCGTTGAAAACCATGAGGTATCAGGTTCAAATTCCAGCAGAGGTAAATTACAGATGGTTTCTCCCATTAGTCCAAGCCTTGGTGAACGAAGTTACCCTTAATTTGTGCTGGTGGAGGTAGCAGGTACCCCGTGGAAATACTTGAGCGCAAAAGTTGGCCCGAAATACCGCGGTCTACATCGCCGGGTGCGTGTCAGATCCTCCAAAGTAGTGCATTTTTGGAGGATCAAATATGGATGCAGCAACAATTTTGGAGAGTCGACGCAACATAAAAAACATAGCATAACAATACTTGTTGTGCCAGTATTACAGAGTAGCTTGATATGACAGAGGGTCACAATATTGGCAAGAACAGCTAATTGATTCTACAAGCCCAAGGATTATAAGGTGAAACTGTTCCAGAAAATAGGCAATCATGGTACAAAGGTAGACTACCTCATAAACTACTTTGACTAGGACTTGGAACTACAGAATCAGCAAACAGAGCCATCAGACAATTGAACATGAAGAATGGATTGGAAAAACAACTCAAAAAGAAAAATGACAGTAGTCAACTCCAACAACATGCTGCCTGCAGCATATTATTGCAAGCGGATCCAAGAATCTCATAGAGCAGAACAAATCACGGAGTAAGAACACTAACCTCTCGTATTGCTGTAACCTCTGCATGAGCTGTAGGGTCAGTATGCTTATGAACCATGTTGTGGCAGCTAACAACTACTTCATCATTACAAACAACAACTGCACCAAATGGGCCTCCATCTCCACTTTCTACACCTTTATAAGCTTCTTCAACTGCTTGTGTCAAGAATTTGTGGTCTCTATCCCGTACAGCTGGTGGATATCCCGGAGGACGAAGAGAAGTTTAATATTTATTCTTTTTCTTTTTCTTTTTTTAAGAAAAGAATTTAACGTTTTACTCAAATATACACTGTTGATACACTCTTTCCCAAAAGACAGTCAAATATTAGATCATTCACATTCTTCCTGCTATAACTGAATCACTTAGTAACAACAAGACTTCCGGGAGCAAATAATCCAGAACAGTAAAATATATAAGCAAGAATTCAAATAAGTTAATTCAAAGGGCCATCTTGTAAGATGCATGTCCATCTGATTATAAGTAAAATAGATAAAGAGAGTGCACAAAGAAGAGACATTTCACTTAAAGCGAATACTATTTAAGATGCAGAAAGGTAGAGAGGATAAACGAGACATATCTCAACAACATTTACTAATTAGTTAAGGTCATTTCAATGCGTGTAAGTAATAGTATACAAACATTTTTATTAGTTTCATGCTAGTTTAATGTGTAAGATATTGACAGCAAAGACTATACAGGAACCGGTAAATTTCAGATTTACCTTCTTGGTGACCAGCAAATGCAGTGGCTACAGAGATAGTTCCCTCCTTAGCTTCAACAACTGCTCAATGAAGACAAGAAGTTAGAAAAAAACTTAACTAATACAAACAGATTTGAAAACTGAAAATTCCAAGTATTAAAACACCAAAATAAGACTGCACCAAGATGGGGGTCTAACACTTTTCCACCCTTAGACAAAATAAAAAAAGACAAATCATGCTTCCATTGAGCTCATAGGGTGCACATAAAGCACTAGGAATACACCATTGGAGGCTAATAGCTTGTTTGTCCAAGCTTCTAAAATTAGCTTATTTTGACAAGTGCTTTTCAAAAAAGTACAATTGGCGAAAAGCACTTTGTGTTTGGCCATTTAAGAAACACTTCTTAAATTTATTGGCCAAACTTTTGAGCAGCAATTGCTGTTTGGCCAAGCTTTTAAAAAGTACTTCTAAGTGTATTTTTCTCAAAAGTGTATTTGGACAAAAGCTACTTTTTTTAGCTTTTAAAAAATAGTTTCTGCTACTCTCCAGAAGCACTTATTTTTTCCCAATAGCTCAGTCAAAAACCTCATCTTTTTAAAATAAGCACTCATTGGAAAGAAAAAAAACACTTTTTGGGAAAATAAGCTTGGCCAAACAGGCAATAAAACTAGGAAACAACCAGGGGCGTATCTACGTGTAAGTGAGCGAACACCCTCGGCAAAGTATTTATGTGCATATATTAACTTTTGAACACCCTCGGTAAAAAATTACAGTGTATATTTAGCTTTTTTTTTCCGAACACTCCTGGATGAAAATCCTGGATCCGCCACTGGAAACAATGTAGCAAAACATGTTCAAAGCAAATACACCATGGAAACAACCCGACATGGTAGCAAAACAAGTTCAAAGCAAATACACCATGGTCCCATGAACATAATTAGGATTAATTTAGAGAATCATAATAGACATGTACAACACCAATATGCACATTCTAGTGTACAACTAACCTAATGTCAAATAGTACGAATTCTGTGAATTTTTCAGTGACATTCAAAACAAAATGCACGGATCGCAATTCAACTGGTCCCAACTCCCAACTACAAAAAATGCTAAACTTTTATTCAGTCAACTCACAAAACCCAAAGACCAGATCACACCCAAATATCAACCAACAAAAAAAATAACCAAACCCCATTAACAAAAACACATTGAAGATCCAAGATTAGCCAAAAAAAACTGAAAAACAGACAATGGGAAAATAAAACGAATCCCCACATGAATCAAAATTGTACCCAACAAGAAAAAAACTAAATATCCAATGTATATATGAATGACTTACCCTTTGCTTCATCCATGGTGAATCGAAATTTCAGATGCAAAGAAAAGCAATTTGGGCAAATGGATACTGATAGAAAAGAGAAATAAATGAGTTAGTTGGTTGGGGAAGGGAAGAATGAAAGAGATGTATATTTATAGATATTGAGTATTATTATTGACAGATAGTAGATGTATATAGATAGATAGGATTAAACGTGGAAAAGTGGCAACTAGCAAAGTCAAAAATGAACCACGTATTATTTTTTTCACATATAATTAAGACTGCAAAAGAAAAAGAGAGATTTATGAAGAGAAAAAAAGAGACTTAGTGATTGGCTGAGGAAAAAAAAAAAAAAAGAGGTGGGAAAAATAAACAGGATTCCCTTTTTTATTGGATTCACTGTATAACATACAACTAAAAAGCGGTGGACAGTGACCAAAAAATTTCTTGGACGTTTCCTACAAGATTAGAGAATTACGTGGGAAACGTGCTATTCTTCTTGTCTGGTATATTTGGAATACGTGTTAGGTCATTAAAATTAAATTCGCACTAAATATTCTACATTAGGAATAAAATCTCTTTTAACAAAGGCTACTTCTTACTCCCTCCGTCCCATAATAAGCGATTCTTTTAGCTTATGCGTACCTCTTAAGAAATTGCTCACTTCTAGAAAGTTAAAAGTTTTTTACTAATTTACCCTTAAGTATTCTTGAAAAAAAAAAAGATAGTTAATGAATTTTGATTATTTAAATAAGATCAATTTTGGAAGAATCTGTCCAAAATATTTTTAAAATTCTAGAGCACCACTTATTTTGAAAAAAAATAAAAAGCCTAAAAAACAACTTTTATGGAACGAAAGGAGCATCTTTTTTATTCTCTGTTTCCAAAGTATGCAAATTTAATTTTGGGGAAAAGAATCAAATTTCTTGTTTTATTATTCAACATTGAATAACTTTAATCACTGTTTAATTTCTTTTTATCTAATATTACCGTCTATCTAATTTAGGCTTTTTTTAAAAAAAAAAAAAAGAATTAGATATATGAATTTATAATTTTACGGTAGAATTTTGTTAATAACAAAAATAAATGTAAGATAATCTGCTAATGATAATAATATAAGTACTAACTTTGAAATACTTTCTCCGTACACTTTTATTTGTCCTGTTTGGACTTTACACATCTTTTAAGGAACAATAATTAATACTATGAGTATTTTATCACAATACCATATCAATAGATATGACTTTGAGAAATAATTTGGCGAATAAGTAATTAATACTAAGTGCATAAAACATAATTTTTTTCTTCATATGTTAAAGTAACAAATAAAAATGAAAATATATTTAAAACATAATGGATAAGTAAAAGTGAATGGAGGGAGTACGACCGAAAAAAAGTTCACATTTCTGGAAATTTCTAGACCTTCATCTATAATTTTCCTAATACATTATTTAAGTTAGTAGGTGGATCATGGATGAAGACAAAATGAGAAGGGGGAGAGAATCAAATTTACACAATCAGAAATATGTGTAAATGTTATCACTTCAGAATGGATAAGCTACGTCCGGGCCTCGCACATCTTACTTTAATCTTGTCTGTTTTATTGACGGTAAAACGAATAAAGTGATCGATTTTTTTTTTATTCTTTTCATTTAGGTAAGGGAAGGGGAAATGGGCGAGGAAATTACAAAGTGGGAATGAAACACTCACCAACAAAATAAAAATTGAGACAGCCAACCAACTGAGTTATTAATATCCTCCGATAAATTGATAGATGCACATGTTTTCAACGTATTAACAAGACTTCCAATAACTTAATCAAGTCGGAGTAAAACTGCATGAGGGGACAACACTATTTGGGCTTGGATTGCGACTTCAACTGGTTACCGCTAATGTTCCAAATCCAATATTTGGTTCTTCAATTCTTGTACTAGAAAAGAGAATTGTTTTTTCTTTTTTCATTAGGCTCAGAATGTATTAATTTTGAAATGATCTCACAAGTAACAATGTCCATTCAGTTCAACTAATTAAGTTGCCAAGAAGTTGGTTTTTAAGTTTAACCCGAATTTAGTTAAAATAGGGGGTGATTTGTTCCTTGGGAACATCCGCCAATTTTGAAAGGGGAAAAAAAGGAGTGAATCAATACATGTTTTGAGAATAAAAGATAATTATATTGGAGTTCTTCTTGTAACAGAATCTACACCTAGAAATACATAAAAACAATGTTTTTCATGTTTAAAATAAGTATCTTGCTGAACAGCTAACTATTTTCTTGTCGGCTACTTACTGATTTAATTCAATTTTGCGTTGTAGAGAGTCTACTATAGAGGGTTTTAATTTTCCCATGAAAGAGTGCTCCAAACCTAATTGTTAAGGCAACTCTCGTCTGAAATTTCTGATTATAAGGATGAAAGAATCGCCATTATTCCATCACATTATTCGATTGTGGCTAATACTTATTTTGAAATTTCCAAATATGTCTGTTTATTAGCACAAAAATAAAATACATTATTAAAGACTCGTTAGATCATTGTTCAACCACAACTTTTAACATTTTTTCAATTTCAGCTTTTTGGTCTAACGCCTGAAGAAAATTTGGAAAGGATAGGGATAAAAAAAGACGTGTTACTCTTCAATATCTCTAAGTGATAAAACTTACACCTATGAAGTGGGTAAAGGCGATAAGACTTTAACATAAAAATATTAAGAAAATAGAGTATAGACAGAATTTCAGTAATGCTCGCTACATTATCCATGTGAACACTTATAATAATTACTCAAATTAAAGAAAAGTTATTCCCCAGATTCCATCTCTGTTAGAACGCCTTATGATGTTTTATCCTTTATATAACACTTTCACCTTTACTCTTCATTTGTAAACGGTTTGTTGATTGGCTGGACCAACTGCATGGAAACATTTACTCATCAACTAGACCTATTGCTCTCTTATGAAGTTCTGTAATGACAATATAACAAATAATATCTTGAAAAATTCTTCGTCAGAAGGAATATCGATATTCGAATTGAGCGTTGTATGTGCTATCATTTCTTTTGCAAACTTTATCTTTGCTTCAAGAACCTCATGGAAGTATTTGTAAACCGTTTGCGAATAATACTAGAATTTTCTCTTAATAACCACAAGACTTCGGTTACCTCCTGTGGTAGTTAAAAATATTGATATCTTCGACATACATACATAAATACATTTATATATATATATATATAAGCAAGCAATATATGAGTCATCCATTATGTCTAAAATTGGTGACATGATAGAAAATATGCATTACCAATCAAAACTATATGTATTAACACCACAAGACAATGCCGTGGAATTGATGCGCATGTCTCTTGAAGCATGTGTGTTTATATCTGCAATTGGATAATTAATAGCTCATACATAGCTTTAATATATCTAGAGAAAAGAATATAGAACTATTTTTAATCATCAAAGGAACAAGCGTTTTGTGGTTTTAAAGAGAAGATATCAACACTATCCGCAATAACTTCGATGATTTTTCAAGCAATATAGGTTTAGCAAAAGAGATGATAACACACACAACATTCGATTTGAATCAGAATACTTGTTGTACTTATAAAGGATACAGAGAACTTCTAAGGTGTTATACTACCACTATAGAACTCCGTCGATAAGAACTCTACCATTTAAAAGTAGCGGCTGAAACAAATTAATAGAACCGAAATAACTTTACCATTTAAAGTTAATCAAAACAAACTTCCACTGCAGATAAGAACTCTACTAGAATAATAGTTATCAAGTAATAGGCAACACTAACTAATGAGAACTCTCAAGTACTCTAAGCCCTCCATAAGATGTTCCTAGGGAAAAACAAAACTGAATTGCGCCAAAGTCAAGACAAAATCAACAGTAAATAATGGCTCAAACAACACCAAAAGAAAAATACAAGGCCACCTAAAGAATCCCGAAATGAGATTTTTTTGTTTGCACAAGACTTATTTCTTCTTTGCATCACCAGCCTTGGTCTGCATCAAACAAACAGCAGCAAAAACAAATGGTAAAAAACACAATGATACAGAAAAGAGAACAACGAACTAAAACAGTAAAGATGACGCACCTTCTTTACACCACGGATCTTCTTGGCCCTGTTTTTCCTTTCCTTCATTTGTTTCCTAGACTTCTCAACCTTAGTGTCAAGCCCATTCTGCAATACAAAAGCATTGAACTAATTGTGAGAATCCAAGTAGTAAAGTTGTATCAGCAAGAAGGTGCACCTAACATGCAAGAGCATAAAATTCTGCACACATGCAAGCAGACTGTAAAACGACTTCCACTTTTATTAGAAAAAAGGGAGACTGCTCTTTTCCTATTTAGTTTTCTACAAGTTGGAAACAATATTTATGTACTCTTCAAATCATTTGTCCTTATTGACTCACCTTAAAATTATCTGATTAGCTTCACTAAATGAAGGATTTCAACATCATACTTAATTCACATGGAAACAACTCTTATCACTAAAAATTTCGAACCAAATATTGTAATTACAACTATTCAGAATTGAACTCAGCAAAATAACAGTGTGACTTGATATTGCCAGTGATTTAGAAAGTTTTCTGTTCCTACTTTGAGTGGTCAGAATTTTCCTGAATGATTCAGTGTACCCAATGAAAAAGATACTGTGTGGACAGCTTTGAAATAATTCAAATAAACTACAAGTGGAATCAGTCAACATCGTTGAGAAAGAGGTTAAAATGGTCATAGTACATGGACAAGCTCAGTATGGGTCCTTAGATTAGATGAAGTCATAAGTCTATTTTGTAGATTAAGCTGGTCAAAGTGTAAATTTATCCACTGGAGGAAAAACATAACGAGTTCAGACCATCTCAAGCATACAAAATCTGAAAGACTAACTTACCCTGATGAGCCTATACTTTGGCTCGTACTTCTTGGCATTTTCAACAGAGTCATAAATCAAACCAAATCCTGTTGATTTCCCACCTCCAAAATGTGTACGGAATTTGAAAACAAAAATAGCATTCGGGTCCTTCACTTCATACATCCTAGCCAACTTCTCCTTCAGCTCAGCCTTCACATTAGCAATAAACATTAATCAGCCACACATCCCAAAAGATCCTCCCAAACATGAACTTCAAAAGCACACAAGAAACATCAACAAAATTAACAGCTTACTTTTGAGACATTGGCTCTTCCAGGATGAAGTACATCAATAACCTGCAAAAATAAAAGCATTTATCGTCACTTTTAATCCATAGAGCGCAGCAATATCAACCCCACTACCTCAATTTAAAACTAGCTGGTTCGGCATGAATCCTCACAATCCATTCCTCTATAGTTGGACCCATTCCATTCTAATATTCAACATTTCGAGTCTCTTAACATTTTATAATGACATAAAATCACGACCCAATGCAGGTGTACCAACTTCTCATCACATTTATTAGATAGAAAGCAGCAATACTAACTACTACATCGCCTCAATCCAAAACAAGCTGGGTCGGAATAAATCCGCACTATCCATTCCTCTATGTTAAAACCCGTCAGATTCTAATATTCAACATTTCAAGTTTCTCAACATCTTCTAACGACATACAAATCACAACCCAATGCAGGTGTACCAACATGACTAAACATTACTCCCACCAGTAATTATAGCCTATATGGGTTCTTTTGGGTACCAACACTACTACCTTAAAGTTCGAAGGAGGCTAGGATGTAAGCATACCTTACCACTCGCAGGATTATAAGAAACGAGACATCAAAATAGCAAGATACAAAATAAATACAACAACAGATAGTACTGAATACTAGTACTAAAGGGAAAAGAGGAAAGGGGGAGGCTAACCCCCTCTTCCACGGGGTGCGACAATACTCAGCTACCTACTAAACTTCTACCGTACCTTCCCATCTAAGTCCTGTCTACCTTAAAATGAGATGATTAATTCAAAAATGCAAGATAATTTCTTTTACTGGGGTTAATACCTAACATCAGATCTTAAAAGTCTTCAAATTAATGGATACCCATAAAGAGATAGTTAAAAAGGCTTACGAATTGTTTCCTGGCGAGAAGTCTGTTGGTCATGAACTTGCGAGTACGGATGGTGACTGCCTTGTCCGCCATGCTTAGCTTAGCTGTCTCTTTAGGGCAAAAGAGAGACAAAGGCAGTAGCGATGTATGCAGCAGAGAGAGAGAGAGAGGGGAGAAGAACTAAAAACCCTAGAGTTTATATACTAGTATATGATAAGTGCCCTAATTTGGTTCTTGGGTATCATGGTCCGGGTGAGAAAAGGACATAAATGGTCCCTTAATTATGAGAGAGTAGGTTCAAAATAGTCCTTTAACTATGTACTTAACGATTTTGATCCTTTAAGTTTGTCACAAGTTAATAAAAATGGTCCCTCAATTATGAAGGTTGGTTAAAAATAGTCCCTTAAGTATGCACTTAACAATTTTGGTCCTTTAAGTTCGCCAAATGTTAACACTTTTAGTCTCCGAGAAAATATTCATCGAACTCTGTTTGTTAGATTTGACGAGAACTATGAAAAAACTACCGAGAACTCACATTTGGGTGTACGCATTACTAAAGAAAAGGTCAAATACCTCAGGATAAAACCGACGGACATCAGTCGGTTATAGGTAAAAACAGAGGAAAAACCTACAGACTTGATAATGTCAGAAAATAGTGTCTCGGAACACAAAGACCGACGGACTCCATCGGCTAAGTAAAATACCTACGTATTGGGGAAATAAGGGGATTTTATGAATTATTATTTAGTTGGGTCGGGTTTAAATGATGGAGCGGGTTTAAAAAAAAAGATTTAGGGTTATTTGGGGGGATAATTTCCGTCAAGACATGGGTATATTTGAAAACTTTAAGGATGAGAGGGGTATTTTTGACTCAAAATAAGTTTGGAAGATATTTTTACCCCTTTTTCCAAAGTAGAGGGATATTTTTTACCCTTGTCCCTTATTAAAAATATCTTGAAAAAGTGAATGTAAAGATGCATTACATAATAACAGGACTATAATGAAACATAATTAGAGTTGACAAAATGATACTTTGTCCTAATAATTCAAAGACAAAATTGACAATAATATAAAGTTATTATTTTAAAACCTAAAACTAGATACAAATTAATACTCATTATAATACAAATAGCTAGAGTAGAGTCTTCAAAACATTATCTAAACTAGAGTGATATCAAAAGAAATTCTAAAACTAAAAACTATCTTGAAAAAGATAAATTGAAGAATGCTAAAAAAATCTTGAAGAAAATAAAGCATAAAGAAGGAAAATGCAAACATGGAAGATAGTAAGATTTGGAGGACAAAACTCTTTACTTTGTAGTTTACTTTGCATACAAAGGTGTAAAGTGTATATGTTACTCCGTAAACAACAATGAGAAAAGCTAATGAAATTAGGATAAACGATTAGAAAAAACTTTTGACTTTTTGAGATATTTAGTTTGAGAATTTACTATGAGTTAATTACTGGATATTTAACTTTTTTTTTTAATATTAAGCAATTTTGGCTCAAATTTGTAAACGCTCTCGGGGCTTACGCCTAGGTGAACGCCCCTCCTGTATGCCTCGCTGCGTTTTTGGTACGCCTCGCTACAGAAGCACCTTTTAAAACACTAGATGGAAGAAATTCATGCCCATCCCGTAAACTTCACTATGGAGAAGAACTACCACAAGAGTCATTAATTCTAACAAATATTTCATGCTATATATATATATATATATATATATACAACAATATAATGCTATATATATATATTGTTGGTGATAATACAATGAAATTACAATTACAATTGAAAAATAAAATGAAGAAATAAAAATATCTTCGGCTGAGGCACGGATATCTCGCTCTCTTTAAGGAGATTCAAGCCCACTGCAGCAAATCTACCGGTCCAGCAGTAATCTTTCTGACTTGTCCCCTCCGGAATACAACAGCCCGATAACGTCGTACAACTCAACAAACTCTGGACAAAATGTTGAGTCCAAAGTTCCACAAAAAAGAAGAACACCTTCCTTCAACTAATAAACTCTCTTTTTTACTTTCCCCACTTTTTAAGAACTCTCCAAAGTATATATTTTCCTCCACCCTCTACAAGTTAAGGATGACTAACTATTTATAGCTAGGAAAATCATCCTTGAATTAATTTGATATGAATAGGATAGTAAAGTAGGTAGATAACTGGAAGAATTATCATTTAGAGATTACATAAGTTACAAGAAGAATGTGGGTAAGTTAATGTGATAATGGAGAAATGAGTTACAAATAAACTTATGGCCTCATTTTTCCACCAGAACGTGAAGGTAAGAAACAGACCATTCATTGCTTCTTAATGGCCACAAACAAAAAAGGATTAGAATGTGAATGCAGCAACAAAACGTACCATTCAATGCCTCTTAATGCTACCAACGTGAGTGACATGGTCAAAGGAAGAAAATGAGACACTTTAACATGTCAATTAAATAATATTAAAATGCTCAAATGACCTATCAATCCCTCACTCAATTTAATATTATACAAGAGAGTTTACCAGCTGAAGGTAGATTATTATGCGTAATGAAGGTGTGCTCTGCATTGAACCTCCACTTAGTAAAACAATAATCTTTACTCCAGAGCAGTAGTGGTCTCAGACTTGAACTATAACTGCTTAAGGGAAATAAAGAATTATTGCTCACACATAATAATCAAGGTGCTGACATGAGCTTTCACAGCCAGCACATTGCGGCCTTGTGCTATCCCGGTTTCACGAGTGCTTTTGAGAACGAGCCCAATTCTCATAGGAAGCGGCCTACTTCCACACTCACATAGGTGAAATCTGTCAAGGATGCTTCTGTAATTTAGCACCCCACTCATATGAGCTACAGAATTTCATTAAGAGTTTATATACTCAACCTCCACACACTGTTACAGAATAATGCACTTACACCATAGGGAGGGAATAAATAAAATAGTGCATTTTTCTCAACAAGTCATCATATGATTAGTTTTTCCAATTGAACCTGGTTATAGGATCTCTAGTCCCTAGGTTGGGTTTCCTCATATACGACTCATGAATTTATGGGCTTCAATCCCATCCCCCTCGATGTGCTCCAGACCTTTTCTCTTGCCAAGACCTTGGTTAGTGGATCTGCAAGATTTGACATAATCAACATTAATGGTACCACTCGTCAAATATGATCTCACAGTACTATGTTTTCTCCTTATAGGTCTGGATTTACCGTTATAATAACGGTTTTGAACTCTACCAATCGCAGCAGTGCTATCACAATGAATTAAAATATGAGGAATTGGTTTTTCAAAATAAGGAATTTGAAACAATAAATATCTTAACCAATTCGCTTCTTCACTAGCTGAAGCTAAAGCAATTAGTTCAGCCTCCATGGTAGAGTTAGCAATAATAGTTTGCTTTTTTGATTTCCAACAAATAGCACCACCTGCCAACGTAAAAATATAACCAATGGTAGAACAGGAATCACCAGATAAAGTGTTTCAATCTGCATCAGAAAAGCCTTCAAGCACAGCAGGATATTTTTTATAAAACAAGCCATAGGTTTTTGTACCAACTAAATATTTCATAACTCTCGTTATGGCATGCCAATGTTCACTACCTGACTTGCTTGTAAACCTGCTAAGTATTCCAACTGCATACGCAATATCAGGCCTAGTGCAATCAGTCACATATCTCAAACTTCCAATTAAGATAGCATATTCCTTTTGATTTATCACATCATTTTCACTTTGAACAGGAAACAAGTGAACACTTGAATCAAACGGAGTTACAACATGCTTGCAATCAAGAAAGTTATACTTTTTCAAGATTTTCTCAACATAATGTGACTGGTCAAGGGATATTCCATCACATGTTTTACTAATTTTTATTCCAAGAATTAAGTTTCCCTCCCCAAGATCTTTCATGTCAAAATGGCTTCTAAGAATATTTTTAGTTTCACCAATACCATTCATGTTAGAGCCAAATATCAATAAATCATCAACATAGAGGCAAACAATAACATGTGAATTATTCCAAGACTTATGATAGATGCACTTATCACATTCGTTTGTTTTAAAACCATTTTCAATCATGCAGGAATCAAATTTCTCATGCCATTGCTTTGGTGCCGTTTCAAGCCATATAGGGATTTAGTAAGTTTACACACTTTGCATTCTTGGCCTGCTTCAACAAAATCTTCGGGTTGTTCTATATAAATTTCCTCATTTAGGTCCCCATTTAAAAAAGCAATTTTTTACATCCATTTGGTGAATATGCAAATCAAAAATTGCAGCAATAGCAATTAAAAGATTGATGGATGTGATTCTAGTTACCGGAGAAAAAGTATCAAAAAATTCTAGGCCTTCTAGTTGTTTAAAACCTTTAGCAACCAGTCTAGCCTTATATTTATCAACAGAGCCATCCGGTTTTAACTTTTTTCCAAGGACCCATTTACACCCAATTGTTTTACAACCCGGTGGTAAATCAACTAACTTCCAAGTTTTATTGGAAATAAGTGATTCCATTTCATCATTTACAGCCTCTCTCCAAAAAATAGCATCATGTGAAGATAAAGCTTCTTGTAAATTGAGAGGGTCATTTCCAACATTAAAAACATAAAAATCAGGACCAAAATCTTTTTCTACTCTAGCTCTTTTACTTCTTCTTAACTCAAAATCATCACTTTTTTTATTTTTCAAAACAGAAATAGAAGAACTAGGTAGTGACAAAATATTTTCGTTAGTCCTATGAACCCCACTATTTTTAGAATCAAATGGAAATTTATTTTCATGAAAAATAGTATCTCCTGATTCTATTATTATATTATCTTCAAGACTAAAAAATCTATAGGCTGTACTATTTGAAGCATAACCAAGAAAAGCACAAGTAGTAATTTGTTTACCCAATTTACTTATTTTAGGATCCATTAGCCTTACATAAGCTAGACAACCCCAAACTCTTAGATATCCCAAATTTGGCTTGTGACCTTTCCACAACTCAAATGGTGTTAATTTAGTCTTTTTATGAGGCACACGATTCAACACATAACAAGCAGTTAAAATAGCTTCACCCCAAAAATTTAGAGGTGCACTAGACTCAATAAGCATGACGTTTGTCAACTCAACTAAAGTTCTATTTTTTCTCTCCGCTACACCATTAGACGCAGGAGAATAAGGTGGAGTAGTTTCATGAATTATTCCCAATGATCTAACAAAAGAATTAAACTCATTAGACTCGTATTCACGACCTCTATCACTTCTAATTCTTTTTATTTTTCTTCCAAACTGGTTATCAACTTCACGGAGATAAATTTTAAAATTTTCAAAAGCATCGCTTTTATTTTTCATCAAGAAAACATATGTATACTTAGAAAAGTCATCAATAAAAGTGATAAAATATCTATTTCCTCGACGAGTTAAAATTCCTCCAAGTTCAAAAATATCAGTATGAATTAACTCTAATAATTCAGTTTTTCTTTCAACTTGAAAATGAGGCCTTTTTGTGATTTTGGCTTTACTACAAGCTTCACATTTTTCAAAATCCTTTTTAATCATTGGGATTAATCTTAAACTACTCATGATTCCCACATAACGATTATTAATATGACACAAACGAGCATGCCAAAAATTAGTGGAAGAAAGCATGTAAACAGAATTAATAACTTTATTCATCTCAACATTCAACTTAAACATCCCATCACAAGCATACCCCTTTCCCACAAAAATACCTTTTTTCACTATTACATATTGATCAGACTCAATAATTTGTTTGAAGCCTGCTTTATTAAGAAGAAAACTAGACATCAAATTTTTTTCTCATTAAAGGAGCATAAAGTACATCTTTTAAAGTTAACACCCTTCCTGAGGTAAAGCTCAACTCGACATCTCCCTTTCCAAGCACTTGAGCAGTGTGAGAATCACCAAGCACCAAGCATGATGGTTTTGGGCTCCTTAAATGGAGTATACACTTTGAACCAATCTTTGTCATAGCAGACATGGCGGTTTGCACCAGAATCAGCCCATCATCCATCAACATTTTCAACCATATTTATGTCTGTTATCACCGCTACAAGTGGCTCTTCGGTAACGTTCGCCTGTGATGTAGGACCGCGTTTCCGAAACTTGCAAAATCGAGCAATATGCCCACTCTTGCCACAGACAAAGCATGGTCCTCCATTTTGTGCTTGTTGATTTTGTACTTGGTTGTTACCAGAATTATTTTTCTTGGGAGGTCTACCGTTATTTTTCTTGAATCTTTTCTTCTTAGGCTTCATAGAGGTATTTTTGTTAGCATTAGGAGCAACATTATTTGAAGTAATTAAATTTACCTTGTTTGTGACGGGTTGTAAGTATCTTCGGCTGAGGCGCGGATATCTCGCTCTCTTTAAGGAGATTCAAGCCCACTGCAGCAAATCTACAGGTCCAGCAGTAATCTTTCTGACTTGTCCCCTCCAGGATACAACAACCCAATCACGTCGTACAACTCAACAAACTCTGGACAAGATGTTGAGTCCAAAGCTGCACCAAAAAGAAGAACACCTTCCTTCAACTAATAAACTTTTTTTTTTTACTTTCCTCACTTTTTAGAACTCTCCAAAGTATATATTTTCCTCCACCCTCTACAAGTTAAGGATGACTAACTATTTATAGCTAGGAAAGTCATCCTTGAATTAATTTGATATGAATATGGTAGTAAAGTAGGTAGATAAATGGAAGAATTATCATTTAGAGGTTACATAAGTTACAAGAAGAATGTGGGTAAGTTAATATGATAATGGAGAAATGAGTTACAAATAAACTTATGGCCTCATTTTTCCACCAGAACGTGAAGGTAAGAAACAGACCATTCATTGCTTCTTAATGGCGACAAACAAAAAAGGATTAGAATGTGAATGCAGCAACAAAACGTACCATTCAATGCCTCTTAATGCTACCAACGTGAATGACACGGTCAAAGGAAGAAAATGAGACACTTTAACATGTCAATTAAATAATATTAAAATGCTCAAAAGACCTATCATATATATATATATATATATATATATATTGTTCTCATGGTATATATTCCAAACATGTTTTGGATAAAATGTATATACTGTAGAAATGTTTTTTTTTATCGGGTTATCGGTCAACTCGTTAAAGAAAATGATCAAATCGGGATCCGAACCAATAGCCCAATAATCATATATCACTATTATTCTCTTCCAATAGTTGGATAAAATTTACAACACAATTATTCGATTAAAGCAACTTATCCAATGTTTAAGTTTTGAAGAGGAGTTAAAAATAATATCATACGACTAAATTTTGCCGTGCTGTGTGCACAGAAGAACACCTAGTTGAATTTACGAATTAGTCTTTATAATTCTTGAATCTTAAAACAACCAATCGGAAGAATTCATGAATGATTTAAAGTTTCAAAAAAATAGAGCAATCTAATAAATTATATAATAAATATATATATTTGTTTGTTCGGTTTGATTTTCTTTTTTAATATCACAATCAAATTAAATATTATCGGTTTCTTAAGATTTATTACCAAATCAAACTAAATTGATATTTTCTATCGGTTTGACGTGATTTATTAATTTAGTTCGATTTTGTCTGAACATCCCTATCGCAAAAAAATAATTTTATCATCCATTATATTTTCGTACAGAAATACTCTTATTTTAAACTTCAAATCACTGATATTAATCAGATGGACATTATGTGTCATGCCAGCTTACCGCCCCAACTTGTTTTTAACCTCTCCTTTATACAGTTCTATCACTTATTCCAGCACAAGTACATCTTCCCCTCCAATTGATCCTTTTGTTATTCGGTAGAGGAGTAAGGACTCATTTGTTTTCATTGAGATTAAAACGTCTGAATCTGAATGCACGTCTGAATGATTAAGATGTTGTCTCTAGATCTAAATAATTAAGACTGTTTGTTTCTCAGCATTTGAATGTGCATGAAGTATTTATTTAAACATAATAAATATACAATTCAAATAAAAAAATAACTAAATATTACAAAACAAAGACAAAATTAATAAAATCAAAATATTAATTGATTAAAAAATGAAATATTTTGATTCGCTAGTAATAGTGGAGATGCTTTCTTGTGGTGGGTGGGGGTTTTGAGGGGTGGGGTAGGGGGTTGGTATGTGAGGGTGGGTGATGATGAGTCTAGGTTAGGATGGGCGGTGGTGGTGCGGTGGGGTCTAGGGTAGGGTAGGAGAGTGGGTGGTGGTGAAAGGGATGGTTGGGGGTAAGGTAGGTGGTGGGGGGTAGGGGTGGTGAATGAGGTGGGGTGGGAGTGGGTGTGAGGTGGAGCCGGTGGTAAAAATTATCCATACAAAATATCTCTTAGTGATATTAAGACTTTGTTTAAGATCTTAATGACCAAGACCTATTCAGACCAAATAAGCGCTTGGATATTAATGTAAACAAATGCAGTTAAGCCTCTGTTTGGATAGTCGTACCCATGGTTTCATAATGTACAGTGTGGTATTGTATTGTACTTTACTGTATTAATGAATACAATGTTTGGATGGACTGTATCGTTTGTTTTGGTTTAATAGTAACATTTTATTGTTTGGTTTGACTGTATGTGTCACGCCCCAAAACCCACCCTAGACGTGACCGGCATCCGACGTCATGAACAACATCGGAAGAACCTAAACAATGCAATAATAATAGTTGAACCCGCCAGGTTCAACATTCACCTCCAGCAGTTTATAAAATAAATGTAACATCAAGTTTCTTTTTAATAATCTTTCCTTATTAAATTAAACAAAGTTATAAATAACTGCATATATCAGGATCATAATTATGAAATAAGATCAGCGGAAGTCTAATATAAGTAATAGTCATAAACGTGGCAACCACCCAGTAAGTCGTACGAGACTTTGACAATCTACCCACAATTCTGACCACTATCTATGGAGCTTCTAAGAGACACAACAATCATCTAACTTCGGGACGCAGCCCGGAAATCTAGAATAGTAAATGAAACAGGAAGTGTCCCACGAACAAGGATGTGGGCTCACCAAATCAACAGCAACAGCAGGTTCTCCTAAGCGTCGAGAGTATCACGAACCTGCTCTTCTCCGTTACCTAACATACCATAAAAAACAACAATGGTATGCCTGAGTACTTTCGTACTCAGTGAGTGCCTCGGGGACAACAAGTATTATAAAAATAAAATATAATAATACATAAAGAAATCAGTTCTGAAAGGATAGTATAAAAAAACAGTCATTCCACTTTGTGATTCTTAATATCATTTGTTAAACAGTTTACAAAGCCATTAATCGATATAAAAACAGGTATTCAGCATTTGTATCTCAATAAAAATTATCAAAACCGATTACAAAGCCTTTTGTCAATTTATAACTTTCAATTATGCCTTTCAAATTGATCATGATTGTCAACAACAGTTCCATGAGAGAATAAGAATATCACACATGCCAATACAGGCCCAAGAGTCAATCATATCGCGCATAACGCACCATACCGGGACATATAATTCTCGGTGGCTATCCTTCCTCCCGAATAGCTAGGCATAAATCACACCAGACTATGTAGTACGCGGTGACTATCCTTCCTCCCGAATAACTAGACATACATCACACCCCAGGTAGCGAACCCAGCGGTGGCTATCCTTCCCCCCGAATAGCTAGGCTTGAATCACACCCCGGGTAGCGAACCCGGTAGTGGCCACTCCTCCCCCCGAATGGCTAGACAATTACCACACTAGGATCCATAGTGACTACCCTTCCTCCCGAGTAGCTAGGCATATATACACCGGAATATGAAGTCCTCGGTGACCACTCATCCTCCCGAATGGCTAGGCGTAAGCACATCGGAATATGAAAACCCCGGTGACCACTCATCCTCCCGAATGGCTAGGCGTAAGCACACCAGAATATGAAATCCCCGGTGACCACTCATCCTCCCGAATGGCTAGGCGTAAGCACACCGGAATATGAAAACCTCGGTGACCACTCATCTTCCCGAATGGCTAGGCGTAAGCACACCGGAATATGAAAACCTCGGTGACCACTCGTCCTCCCGAATGGCTAGGAGTAAGTACACTGGAATATGAAATCCCCGGTGACCACTCATCCTCCCGAATGGCTAGGCGTAAGCACACCGGAATATGAAAACCTCGGTGACCACTCATCCTCCCGAATGGCTAGGTGTAAGCACACCGGAATATGAAATCCCCGGTGACCACTCATCCTCCCGAATGGCTAGGAAAAGTCAGATCCATAGAGTTCATAGCATAAAAGCCGAATTACAATTCATCCCAAGGTAATCACATCACCATTTACCATTAAGGTTCATTATGCTATATCGTAAAGATAAATCATTTCAAAAAATGTTTTGAAAACGTATAACTTCTTTACGAAAGATTCCATGTCCTAATTCATCAATGAGAATATCATTACCAACCCTTAACCATCATTATTAAGCATCTCCTATAGAGGAAAACATTCATAATATCACATACATATGTAGGGTTTGTTACAATCTAGATTTAATGTGGGTTTGTCCCCTCACACACATTAACCATTAATCAAACCTATAATAGATTTCAAGAGCGTAAAACTAATTTATCATATCATTCAAAACATGCTTTTATAAAGAATCGATCTTTCAAGAGAGTTTGCCCTTTTGTATCATTAGGGTTTTGTATGAAAAGTTCACCCTTTTTATTCAATAAAGAACTTTCGAGAAAAAGACATATATCCATAATAAGGTTTATAAAAGAGAGACGTACAAATTACCTTCATAGTCAAAAAAGATTTTCAAAAGAGACATACAAATTATCTTCATAGTCAAAAGGGTTTTCAAAATAGACATACATCCAAAATAAGGTTTTTAAAAGGGAGACATACCTTAATTTGTTAAACAAGGTTTAACAAATCAGTTTTCTAATGAAGAACACCCAAACCCTAGCTTGAATCACTTTGGGAAGACTTATGTTGCAATCCCTAGGTTTTGGTCACAAAAATCATGTTAAGAATCATGGGTTTGATGTTAGAATGATTTAGTAATGTTAAGGATGCCCTTACCACTGATTTGAAGACTTGGGGGAATGATTTTCGTCCTTAGGGTTGTTTAGGAAGTGGAGGAATAAACAAAACAAGGGTTTTATTTATATTTTTCTGGTGAAAACGGGCCAAAGGACGCCTCTGAAGGACGGACCGTCCTTCGTGTTACGGACCGTCCCTTTGTGGAAATTTCCAAAGAGTTTTTGGAAATTTTTGAGACGTTACAATTCATGTTACGGCCCGTAACACGTGTTACGGTCTGTAACGTCTCACCGTAACACAGTCAAAATTTCCAAGGAAGACAGGCTTCAGTAAACCGGGCATAATGTTTTGTATGCAGCTTTGTTTGGGCTGGGTGACCTACCGTTGGAAAGCTATTTCAAAGTTCTACAACTTTCATCAAGGAAGTTTTTGCAAATTCGCAACACATTTTCATGAAAATCTCCCAGAAGACAGAACTATCAAAACTTAGGCGAATTTAAGAGGTCTTAAGAACTTCACTAGTTGGTTTGGCTTCAAAACAACCATCTTCCACCCGAATTCATCAAGAATGGTTTCATATAGATAAAATATCATCTTAACACTAGATTTTCACAAATTCATACCTATTTCAAGTTTACGGGGTGTTACAGTATGGTACTGTATAATAACATGTAAGTTTACTAAAATACCCTTAACCCTTAATTACAAACTAGTTTAAATATATATTAATAAAACTAAGGTAATGGATAAAATTAGAATTTTAAAAAATAAGTAGGTGGTGGTGAGGGAGGGTGGTAGGGTTGGGTGGGGGTAGGTTGTGTGTGATGGAGGAGGGTGGGTGGGTTTTGGTGGGGGTGGATGGTAGGGTGGGGGTGGGTGTGATGGAGGAGGGTGGGCGGGGTGGAGGTATAATGGGAAAATGAAATACATAACCACGCAAAATCATTAAATTTGTGGTTACAAAAATTGGGGGTTTTTATGGTTATATAACCACGGAATTACAATGGATTTACAACACTACAACATAATTTTAAGAAGAGATAAGGGTAAAAAACACACCCTAACTATCATTTGTTTTTTGAGTTTCATACCTAAACTATTATAAGGTTGAGAAAACTACCTAAACTATCACTATCTAGTTTGCAAAACACACCTGAACTAAATGTGTGAACTCACACTCCAAAAGGCAAGTGAATCTGAAATTTTCTATAAAAATTTGTCCACACGACATAAGTAATGCTATGGTGGCACCTACATGGAAATTAAAAAATACTAATATTTTTTTATAAAAAAAAATGTATATTTTTTTTTAAAAATCAGCACTTTTTTTAAAAAAAGATTTGGATTTAAAAAAAAAATCTGAAAAAAAATATTTTTGTAAAAAATAATAATTTTTTTTAGAAAATCAGAAAAAAAAATTGATTTAAAAAAATGAAAAAGTTGATTTTCACTAAATAATCAGTTTTCTTATTTTTTTTAAATTCCACTTTTTAAACTATTTTTTTATTTTCTATAATTTTTGATATTTTCATACAAAAATTACTATTTTTCAGTTTGTTTTTTAAAATAAATAGTTTTTTTTTTTAAATTTCCATGTAGGTGTCATTGTGACATTATTTATCCAGACAACACTTGACAACATTTTTATATAAAATGGAGTGTAGATCACATACAATTCAAAAATAATTTGAGGTATTCTTTTGCAAACTAGATAGTGATAGTTTAGGTAGTTTTCTCCATATGAAATTCAAAAAATAGTGATAGTTAGAGGTGTGTTTTTGATCCTATTTTCTTTTAAGAACAATGAAAGCAAACGCGATTTCATTGAAAACAATACATGAACCAAGGGAAACAACCATTCAAAAAGCAATGAATGACTTAAAGGTGTGAACCATTGGAAATTTCAGATTTCCATCTCCATTGAATGCAAACAAATGAGGTTTAAATTTTACCCATTTTTGGATTGCATTTGATGAACTTTGATAATCTGATCCTCAGTTAAAAGTGAAAACGACCTCCAGCCTAAGGGATGAGGCAATCCAACACGTTCATCTAAAACTAACCAGTCTTTCTTCTTCCCTTGGCCCACCCCCGGATTCCCTCATTCTACTTTCCATGCCACACTTCTCTTTCAATCCAATAAATATCTAAATTCAAAACTCTCAACAACACATATTCTCTCTTAGTTATCCCTTGCAATTCAAGAAAAGAAAAAAGAAAAAAAAAATTGCCACCATTTGAGCTAAATCATGACTGCTGCTCCTTTCTTGATTGAATCAAACCTCAAATATAACCCTTTGTTGTATACTCCAAACCCAATACAATATACCCGTTTACTCCATAACCAAAAGCTTACACCCTCAAAACTCTCAAAACCCACCAAGCTTACCGTCAAATGCTTCAACAAGAACCATAAAAATGGGATCTTTAATGATAAAAACGGGTTAGAATTGAAAAACAAAGAAACCCCATTTGAGAAAGTTGCTAAAAGTGTAATGAATGCCCTCAAAGCTTTGCGAAAACCCGCTGTAGCCGCTGTACTAGTCGGGTTGTTGTTGATGTATGACCCGAATTCAGCATTGGCTGCTTCTGGTGGGAGGATTGGTGGCAAGTCGTTTTCGTCGTCGCGTAGCTCAATGTCTTCGTCTAGGGGGTATTCTATGAGGACAGGAGAGCCTAAGTTTTCGTATTCGGTACCATATTATGCTCCCTCCCCTTTTGGTTTTGGTGGGGGTGGAGTTTATGTAGGACCAGCTGTTGGTTTTGGGTCAACTGCTTTTTTGGTTATGATGGGTTTTGCTGCTTTTGTTTTGGTTTCCGGGTTTCTGTCTGATCGGTCTGAGGGCAGTGTGCTTACTGCAACTGACAAAACTAGTGTTCTCAAGCTGCAGGTAATCGACTAATACATAAATGTACTGTTGTTTATATGATTAATATTAATGGTTATTGTCGAAAACTAAACATTGTTGTACATAGGTTACTTTGATATTTGCTTTGATTTGGTTGGTTATAGCTTTAGTGATGTTAACCCAGTGTAATCCCACAAGTGGGGTCTGGGGATGATAGGATGTACGCAGACCTTGCCCCTACCTTTGTGGGGTAGAGAGGCTGTTTCCGATAGACCCTCTGCTCAAATGAAGTGTAATCAAAGCAGGATGGAGCTTTAGTGAGGTTATTAAGTAATAATTCTTGCATAGTATAGTGGTCAAAAGTTGTTTGCTTTAGTTCTTGACAAATGGGTGATTGGTCAGCTTACTTGTCTGCGCTATAACCAAAGAAGTTGGATTGGGATGGTGAAGTTGTTTAAGGTTGCTCTGGAATTCTATGGAGAAATTTGGGAATTAGCGACATGCAGAGGAATTCTGCTTTGTGAAGGTTATTGGTAAACTTATTAATGATGTAATGCTATAGCCAATGAAGTAAAATCTGCATTTGTTGCTGAGATGCCCGCATTTACCAAATCTGAAGATTTTACATGTGCTGACACCATTAGCATTGCCATGCTATTTGTCCCATGTTCTTTGAGATAACAGTTTCAGATGGAATAAAGTAAATCCACAGGGATGTGGATATGTCATCTCTGCTTGGACATGATTTTGGTGAACCTATTTTTTGATATATCTGGTTGTTCCCTTCTTAAATGTTGTGATTAATTCAACTATGGAATGCTGTGAAGATCAATAGAAGTAATTGCATCATCTGTCTCATTTTTGAATGCTTGTGTATTATAGCTAGAGATTTCACTGCCAGACCCCACATTATGGGATTTCACTGGATATGTTGTTGTTGTATGTAGAATGAACCATCTTAGAAAGGTAGTTTATGTATCCTTTCTTGGGTTTTCTCTGTGTAGTCATGCTATCCATTGTTCCTTGCTAAATTTCTTCCTCCACTCATGGCCCTTGTTGACACACTAAATATGAAGCTAAGCCAACAACAACAACATACCCAGTGAAATTCTAGTACGTGGGGTCTGGCTGTCTGGGGAGGGTAGGATGTATGCAGACCTTGCCCATACCTTTGTGGGGAAAATAGATGTAGCCATTTCTTGTAATTATGCATTCTGAAATTGATTGTGAAGTTGTTGACCATTATGTTCACTTCCAATGGCTACAATACCCTCAATTGAATTAAGTCGTTTGAATGCCCTCCTCTCCTGTCCCTTCTAATGGGTAGAGAAAAAGAACAAACTATTGGAAAGTAAAATGTAGATGTTGGATGCTTGAATTTAGTAATGGACTGAAAAAACTGCATATGAGGTTGACTTTTTGTGAAGAAGTGATATCAGGGAACATCTGCATTCTGACCTGATTCAGTATATCTATTGTTAAGTTTCCTCAGACATTGTTTATGATGACTTAGGTATCTATACGTTCTCAAAACAAGATTGAGTACTATTGTTTCCGTATGTTGATCTCTTGTAATAATGCTCTGTTACTTCCATTTTCAGAAATTTTGTTTGCCTTGCATTTGCATTGTGTTACAATTTCTTTTCTACTGTTTCACTCCCTTTTCTCCTTTTTCTCTCTCTAAAGGTTGGGTTGTTGGGCTTGGGTAGATCACTTCAAAAGGATCTCAACCGGATTGCAGAAGTGGCAGATACATCCACACCAGAGGGTTTAAGCTACGTCTTGACGGGTAAAAATAGTTTCTGCTGGTCTATTAGACTATAGTACGTGCGCAAATATAGGAGTGGTGACTAGCTCCCATCTTCATGCTAAAAACATTGTAAAATTTCTTATTGATGAAGAAAGTTGTCACTGCTACTGCAGTTCTCCATGTTTTTCTCCTCTTTCCTTGCCCTCACCCCTGCCCAAAAGGGGAAAAAGAGAAGAAATGACCCTTATAATAACTGTGCTTGAATTTCGAACCCATTGGTGTCACTAAATGTGATTTTGTATCCATTCCACCCTGTTCAGGCTGTTCTACTTCCATCTGAATACTGACTACTTTTTAAAAGATAAATTAGAGGTTCAATATTAGGGATTCCGTTAATCTCACATTTATATCTAAAGTGACGTACAAATCTCTAGTCCAATTAGAAAGACTCCCGGCACAACCAAACCTAATGGAAGAGACAAACGATAACTAAACCTTAATATGGACTAGTTGGTAGCATTTATATGGATATTTTGTTTTCATTGTGTTTTGTGCTTTGTATATATATATATATATATATATGTCCTCTGATGTAATTTTACGTCTACTCAACCATATTCTAACACCTTCAGTCATCTTAATGTCACTCCTATGTGTTGGTGCATTCAGAAGTCTACGTAGAAAACGACCAAGCCATTTCAAGTGATTATCTCTGTTTGTATCCTTTATGTGTGCTACTTGCACCTTCTATCACTTGTAATTATTTCTAGTCCAGCTATCTCAAAATTCGTATTTTAGAACACTTATCTTGGGGATATATTAGAACTCAGAGGTCCAACATTCTTAGTTTCCAATTGTTGTATAGAACTTGCATTTCACTTTGATAAGTATCCTCTTGTAGCTCATCTTCATTTACGTAATCCTATCTGAAGTTTGTGTATTATATCTTCATCTATTTTGTTATTCTTCTCCTCCGCAAAAAAAGAAAAATTCCTTCTATTATGTCATTCTCTTGAAAGACCAAGCATAGATATCTGGTGTATTTGTACGTATGTGACAATCCCGTCTAGTCTCACCTCTACTTCATTCTTTATACGTGGGCGAAACTCGCAGTTTGTATGTTCAGCTTTTACTTATCCTCAAATCCTTATTCTATAGACAATAACTCAAAACTTTTGGGCTTAAACCCACGGTTATGGAAAAATCCTCTATGTCTCCTTCCTAGGTTCTCTCATACTCTTGACGACTCCTTCATATACGTATCCTTTATACCATTCATATATTTGATATGAATATGTTTCTTTCCTGTCACCCAAAGGAAATAAAAGCGTCTTTATCTTTCCACTAGTCCTGGGATTTATAGTCCTTTACTAAAGGGGTAGTAAAGTATCTTAGTGAAAGTAACTTCCATACATTGGATGTCTTGGTATTTTCATTCCAATTACTTAGTAGGTTAGGAAAAGACTTCTCTTTCCCCCTTTCTGCATTCAAGATTTAATCTGCTGGTGTTGCAACTGGAGGGCTTAGTTGAATTCTTTTTTTGCTTCAGTCCTTTTATTTGTTGCTAACGATAAAAAGATCCTTCTGTTTCTTGTTGAAATAGCTTATGCCTACAAACCTAAGACTAAAAATTAGGGTATATTTTCCTATTGATGTTCTCTGGAGTTATTCATTTCTTACATCAATTGACTGATTTAGGGTTTTCCTCTTGCAGAGACGACATTAGCTTTGCTTCGACACCCTGATTATTGCATCTCAGCTTATTCATCTGTAAGTGAAAGCAAGTCACTTATGTGCTTTCTGATGTGTGATTATGTGATTATAAACCGCGATAGTGGCAAAACAATGAACTTTTGTTCCTTTTTGCCAGGATCATGATCCAAAATCTGCAATAGCATTAGTTCTCTTGGTTCTGCTCTCATTTTTGCTCTTGATTTGATTGAGTCAGACTTGAATTTATGATAATTTTACTTTTTAAACCAGCTAACATCCATAAGACTCTTTTTAAGTGAAGTTTGGAGACCTCTGTTTGACTTCAGTTTGCCTTTTCACTTCTATACTCTCTCCATTTAAAAAATGAATGAGTTTGTTCTATGTACAAGGGACAAATTATAGGTCTCAATTCTGACAAATGCTTAATTTTTGAAAAACAAAATTTTCTTAATTAGAAACTATAGAAAAAGTACTGAATGTCACAAATATGGAAAAGTTGTTATTTAAAAAATTGTTTGACTCCTCATATAGTAAGGGTGTAATGCATTCTGCTATGTGCTACCAAGTCCAATAAAGCCTTGGTATATTGTCCTCTATTCGTGAAGCTCAGAATTTGATAAAGAACAACGAGATGACTTGTTCAGCCTCTTGTTTCTTGATTGATATCCTTTATTGAGCTCTTTCTGCCATCTCTGTCACCTAGTTCTCTCCTTTCTGTGGAAGAAAGACTGAAAACCTACTCATGTCACTGCTGAAAAGCCATGTCCTTAATTTGCACAAGGAGGTACTTTCAATGTACAAATGTCAAAATCCTGTCATCTATATGTTGGTCCAAATCAGAAGTAAAGTCAGCAATGGATATCCAGGTCATAATGGTAACAACAACAACAACAACAACAACAACCCAGTGAAATCCCACATCGTGGGGTCTGGGGAGGGTAGAGTGTACGCAGACCTTACTCCTACCAAGGTAGGACGGCTGTTTCCGAAAGACCCTCGGATCAAGAAAAGCATAAAAGCATAAAAAAAGTCAGATATCAGATAAGGCTAAGAGATTCAAAGCGATATGGAAATGAAATAATATAAAATAAAATAATGCAATCGACACATATACCGATACCAGATACCATAGGATAATCAAAGCACAGGAAATAGCAGATAATAGCATAAATCGGAGCACAAGAAATTATATTGCGATACTGCGACTACTAATAAGAACGGATAACGAGACTATCTACTAGCCTTCTACCCTAATTTGGGTCCTCCAAACCCTCCTATCTAAGGTCATGTCCTCGGTAAGCTGTAATTGCGCCATGTCGTGTCTAATTACCTCTCCCCAATACTTCTTCGGCCTACCCCTGCCTCGTCTGAAACCATCCATGGCCAACCTCTCACACCTCCGCACTGGGGCATCTGTGTCTCTCCTCTTCACATGCCCAAACCATCTCAATCTCGCTTCTCGCATCTTGTCTTCCACCGAGGCCACCCCCACCTTATCCCGAATATCCTCATTCCTCATCCTGTCGCTCTTGGTGTGGCCACACATCCATCTCAACATTCTCATCTCGGCAACTTTCATCTTTTGAACGTGAGAGATCTTAACTGGCCAGTACTTCGCCCCATACAACATAGTCGGTCTAACCACCGCTTTGTAGAACTTGCCCTTAAGTTTTGGTGGCACCTTCTTGTCACATAGCACTCCGGAAGCAAGCCTCCATTTCATCCACCCTGCCCCAATACGATGTGTGACATCATCGTCAATCTCCCCGCTGCCTTGCACAATAGACCCAAGGTACTTAAAACTACTTTTCTTCTGGATGGCCTGGGTACCAAGCCTCACTTTCACGCCAGCCTCCTGAGGTGCTTCACTGAACTTACACTCCAAGTACTCTGTCTTGGTCCTACTCAGCTTAAACCCTTTAGCCTCCAGAGTATGTCTCCAACCCTCCAGCTTAGCGTTAACTCCGCTACGAGTCTCGTCGATCAGGACTATGTCGTCCGCGAAAAGCATACACCATGGCACCTCACCTTGAATTTGCCGTGTCAATCCATCCATCACTAAGGCAAATAGAAACAGACTAAGAGCTGATCCTTGATGCGACCCCATCACAACTGGGAAGTGCTCTGAGTCTCCTCCTACTGTCCTTACTCTGGTTTTGGCTCCCTCATACATGTCCTTGATCACCCTAATGTACGCCACAAGTACACTTTTAGCCTCCAAGCATTTCCATAGGATCTCTCTTGGAACTTTGTCATAAGCCTTTTCTAGGTCGATGAATACCATGTGTAAGTCTTTCTTCCTCTCCCTATACTGCTCCACCAGGTCATAATGGTAAATGAGTGGAAAATGAACTTTTAGCTTGTTAACGTGTTCAGTGCGCCAATGAATATAATAACTTTCTTTGGGCCTTATTGCCTCAGTTTTATAATAACTAATTATCGGATGTTTTCTCCTGATGAACTTTGGATGCTAAGCATCATTTGTTATTGGCTAAATTAATATATCTGCTAATTGTCATCATTAATATTGTTATTTTGGGGAATTGAACTATTCTTTGCACCCAAGGGTGTGTCCTAGTGGTCAATGAAGTGGATTGGGAACTATGAGGTCTCCGGTTCAAATTCCAGTGGAGACAAAACACTAGGTGATTTCTTCCCATCTGTTCTAGCCTTGGTGGACAAAGTTACCTGATAACTGTTGCTGGTTGGAGGTGGCAGGTATTCCGTGGACTTAGTCGAGGTGCGCGCAAGCTGGCCTGGGCACCACGGTTATTAAAAAAAAAAAAAAAAATGTTGTTATTTTGGGGGCATTCACCAAAAATGACCAGCTTTGTTGGACTGGTTGCTCCAAGATTAGTTTTTGCTCTTGAGGATGGTTACTAACAATTATCTGGAGAAAGATTAATGCCCTACTATCCCTCTTTTTAGGTTGCCCTCTTCGAAACCTTAGATTGCAGATCCTGAAGTTACCGCACCCTGTCACCCAAAATGGTCTACACTTATCCTGATAATGTTTTCGCTTGAAGCTAATGAATTGCTATAGAGTTTGTGCAGTATTAGAACTTTTTCGATTTTGGTGTTTGTGTCGCACTGTAATCTTCAAAAAGACATGATGTGGTACCACCCTGCTTCATACGTTACACTACTCTGAGCCTTTGTTCTTACCAAAATCCAAAACCATATGTTCGCCTATTTCAGAATTAGAATGTTAGCTTTACAAACAAGAAAAACTAAGTTGAAGAGGAGGAAAAAAAAAGTGAAGAATGTAAACCGGTCACATAGATAATCCATCATGCTTGCTGATTTCATCTTTTTCCTTTTGTATTTTAATCATGCCTATAAAACAAAGACATCTCCAAGAATGATACATACGTTCTACTTAGAGTGCTTTGTGCATCGTGTTGAAGCGGGGAAGTTTGCCTTCGTTCTCGTTGCAGACGTACCATAAATTTGTAGATATGCCATCTCTCTAACTGCTTAACTTTTAATGAGACAACAACAACGTATCCAGTGAAATCCCACAATGTGGGTAACTTTTAATGAGACAATTCCTGGATTAAAGAGTTTGCTGCTAGGTCCTGTACTTTTTTTCTGGACCAACTTGGTACTTTTTAAACTTTACTTGTAAAAAAATAAAATAATGAGACGATTCCACAATCCAACATGGTATCAACGCAGCAGTCATGACTCAAGTTTCACTATCACCTTTTATTGAAAGGAGTTTTCACGCAATTGGCCCAAGAAAGAGTTAGGCCCAAGCGTGAAGGAGCATGTTGCTGACCTAACATAAATAAGCAAATATGTTCTTTAAGAGTTTAAACTTTTAGAGGAGGCGGTAACTCAACCCAACACTTCTGAAGGATAGAGTTTCTGGGTTACTAGCTTATGAATGCATAGAGAGGACATGCTACTCTACCAAATTGTGGTCCTGTGTCCTCCTTTTGGAGCGTAGAATCCTCTTAAAACACATATATTAAGGGCTATTGGAAATATCACACCAATGGTAAATTGTGGTTTTGTAATTATTAAAGAAAAATTAGTGTACCTTCCGTTAATCGGTTTACAGGATTGCTTGTGCTAGAAGGTATTAACCTTTTTTAATTCTTTTTCCATTTCTCCACAATAAACAACTCCACTATAGCTCACATCTTCTAAAAAGGGTAGAGGCTCATAAATGGCAGCCTGCTGTTCTCCTTAGTGAATGTGCAACTATGTGTTAGAAAAACTCTCTATTTCATGAAACTTCTTGGCTAGTGAACATACTTGTCAACTTCTAGGCTCTTCCGTTCCTCTTCCTCCACTGGAAGCCCTAAAGCCATGAAACCTGTGTGCACTTGTTTTAGCCTCATGCTATCTTCACCACTTTAGGTGTATCTGTTGTCCCAGTGAAAAAAGTTAGAATCTAGATCCCTAGCACAACACTTTTAGTATGTTCTCCCTTTCAGTCTTTCCATTCATTGATCTTTTACGAATCATCTAGCAATATGGAACTATAGTTAGTTCAATTGCAAGGAAGTCAATAGTACTCTGCCTAAACAACAATATACCCAGTGTAATCTCACAAGTGGGGTCTGGGGAAGGCAGGATGTATGCAGACCTTAACCCCCCTACCTTTGTGGGGTGGAGAGGCTCAATAGTACTCCACTTCCAGTTGCTAAATTTTTCATTGGTCTGAAGGAATTTAAATGGTAGATATGGAAGGCTTTGATTTGAGGGGAATGGTTAATCCCCTTTTGCAGAAAGGACTATTGGAGATGCACTAAACTTTAGTCCATCCTCTCTTTTTGGAAGTTTCATTTGTTGTGGTCCCAACTAGATTGGCCATGAACGTATTGGGATGAAGTTCTATGAAGTAGGAATAGGATCACATTATTACAGGACTGACTCAATCACACTCAAATTTTATCTGTTGCTAAGATTCAGTGATCCATAACTTCTGTAAAGAAACCGTTTGCCTTCTCAACCCCACTTGCTAGTCTTTGTAAAAGTGTGTGGTTTTGTAACATTAAGGGGGATAAAGCTGCTTCATCTTAATTTTATAGATCAGAACCGATTGTTTGCTATAATTTGAGGAATATTGGTAATAGTAAGTTGCTGTTTTTTTTCATGATCTTTATTTTTGCGGCCAAACGCCATATATTAGGTGAGTTTTCAGTCTGTTATTTTTTTTTTTTTTTTTTGGTTGTGTGTGTGTCTCCCCACTATTTCATTTTCACACCAATGCATACCAGTAGAAGTGTCTCAAATTTTGTCATTCTATTGAGTATATTTCTTGTGTCTGTCGTGCAGGTTGATGTCAAGAGGAGCATGGAGGAAGCCGAGAATCGATTCAATCAACTTTCCATTGAGGAACGTGGTAAATTTGATGAAGAGACACTTGTGAATGTGAACAACATTAGGAGGAAAAGCTCTACGAGCCAGAGTTCAAATGGATTTAGCAATGAATACATAGTGGTAAGGATGACCTTGTATTTTATTTAAATTTTGTAGGTATTTTTGGGCCAAATTGTGGAAACAAAGATTCTTCCATTTCAACTACTGAAGGGAGTTTTCTCTTTTACTTCATGTTTGCTGCTGACTGGTGTAAAAATGTAGTTCGCAGGTTGTTGGAAAATAATGATGCAGCAATTAGAGAAAACATAGATCGTAAATGAATTATGTTAGTCTTATCATAAAAATTATATAGATGATATGTCAAGGTGGACTTTTGTTGACCCTGATGCTCTTCCCCGGAAGAAAAAACCGAGCTCTTATTTTGATGTGATAGACAAAAATCTACCTTCAATATTTTTCTAAAGGATCTATACCCTGCAATGGATTAATTATTCCATCATTTAATTGCTGTTTTAGTTTCTGTATCGTTTATCATTTTCTACTGGAGTCAAATTTTCACCATTGAGTATATACTAATGATCCATCCTTTAGTTGAACACATCTAATGGTCCCTTTGCATGATAATCATTCTTTTCTGCATATGTGCAATTTCAGGTTACAATCTTGGTAGCTGCTGAAGGTGCTTATAAATTGCCTACTATTAATGGAAGTGGAGACTTGAAAGAAGCCTTGCAAAAGATCGCTTCTATTCCTTCCAGTAGAACACTGGTAAGCAAACGAAATGGTCATCAGGAAGCACTAAGTTTTGCGCTACTTGTAGCTTTTAATTTGTGACATTTACTTGTTGCAGGCAGTTGAGATTTTATGGACCCCACAGAACGAAAACGACACATTATCAGAACGAGAACTTCTTGAGGACTACTCTCTCTTGAGGCCTCTGTAAGAAAACTGGGATTATACAGGGTCCTATTAACCCCTTTTTTGTTATATTCATGTATATAACTCATACAGCATAGATAATACTTGTATAAGAATGAGGGAAAATCGTCGTAATTGTACTAGTCAAATTGTGTATATAAAAAGGCTGTATTCTCTTTAAGTTCCTCAGCAATCACTACTTCCACAATTCCCCCCGCAAAAGAAAAGAGAAGGGAAATAATATGTCCTTTCAGGATTTCAAAGGTGATAATGTGATATAGTGGAGCTCTGGAGCTGCACTTGATCAGCATAATCTTTTGCATATTTTGTTAATTAAATATGGAAGCTGTGCTTTGACATAAGAATTATCTCATGGTTTTACCTTTTTGATTTTCCATTTTTTCAGTTCTCAACTATGGAAATTTAATTACATTATTATCGGATCTAATATTTTTGAGATGTCACATCCTAGTAGTGGATTTGCTAGGTAAGATGAGGTAGTGATATTTGATTGGGATTCTTCAAATCAAAATAAGATTTGAGATTTACCACTTTGCTAGTCTCCATCAGTACAACTTTAAGAAGGCTCTTAGTTTGCTCGGCATGGAGGGTTAATAATTTTGAAATGAAAGTTATAAATTAGAAATTGATATGAAAGATCCCCCTAAATCAATTTTAAGAATATCGGTTGAAACACTTTTTGTTCGACTCTCAAGATGGTAATTAGGTCAACATTTTGAGAAAAAAAATAATCATCTGTAATAGGTACGTGTATCAAAACAATGAGCGGACAACACGTGTATTTTATAAAAGTTTACTGTTCAATCATTGATTAAATGCTACTATTGTTATAAATATCCCAATATTAGTGGATATCCATTATTTGGAAATATCTCAAAATATCCCATAAATATCCCAAAATATCCCATGTCCTGTTGCTCCTATAAATAGGATGCACAGATGCAATGTTGAAAGAGCAGAAGTAAGATAATCTGATATCTCTCTACATATTCTCTCTACATATTTCTTCTGTGTATTTACTTCATAGTTTTATTTAATAACACGTTATCAGCACGAGACTCTGTCATCTCGAGCAAATACTTTACAAGCCTCAAAGGTATTGATTTCTTTGTTTTCCATTACTAATGGCAAATCTTTCTAGACGTGAATTTGTAGCCTTAGATATATCCGGCAATAGCTATATGTCTTGGATTCTTGATGCTGAGATTCACCTTAATGCGATAGGTCTGGAAGACACCATCAAAGATAAAAATGAGGCATCAAATCAAAACCGTGCTAAGGCAATGATATTCCTCCGCCATCATCTTGATGAGAATTTAAAAATGGAATATCTCACGGTTAAAGATCCTCTTACGCTGTGGAATGATCTGAAAGATAGATATGATCACCTGAAGATGGTCATACTTCCACAAGCACGTTTTGATTGGCTCCATTTAAGGTTCCAAGATTTTAAATCTGTTAAGGCATACAATTCTACTATGTTTAAAATTATTTCTCAATTAAAATTATGTGGTGAAAATATTACTGATCTTGATATGCTGGAGAAAACATTCTCCACTTTTCCTGCCTCGAGTATGCTCCTGCAGCAGCAATACCGAGAGATGAAGTTCAAAAAATATTCTGATCTAATCTCACATCTTCTAGTGGCTGAACAACATAATGAATTACTGATGAAAAATCATGAAAGCCGACCCACTGGTACTGCCCCATTCCCTGAAGTGAATGAGGCAAATTTTCGCCATTCTAGGCGTGGAAGAGGTCGTGGCCCCAGTCGTGGTCATGGTCGTGGTCGAGGAAGGGATTTTAATCATGATTTTCGTTTTGCACCATATAATACCCTTGACCACCAGCAGTGTAAAAGGAAGGATGAAAAGCATGAAGTTATGCAAAAGAAAAATTCAGAAAATAATTGCTTCCAATGTGGAGGAAAAGGGCACTGGTCACGTACCTGTCGTACGCCAAAGCACCTTGTTGAGCTATATCAAGCCTCCCTCTAAAGGGCAGAAAAGGATGCCGAAGCAAATTTTATTTCTGAAGATAATGTTGAGCCTATGCATCTAGATGTGGCAGATTTCTTTGAATTCCCTGAAGGAAAAATAGATCATCTGATCGGTGATGGATCTGTATTAACTTAGATATTTCATACATGTCGTTTGTATTAGCTATTGTGGTTATGTTTCCATATATATGTAATAAAGTGTGTGTAATACTTTGTCTAATCAAAATATCTACTTCGATGTTTACTTTGCCTATTCTTTCGTTTTGAAGAATATATGGAAAATCCTCAAATATTATTTGGATCAATGACCAATCATGAAGATATTTGTGTGATTGATAGTGGAACAACGCATGCTATATTCAAAGATGATAAATACTTTTCTCACTTGCGTAGAAAAAGGGAAAATATTAATACAATTTTTGGTAATAGAAATTAATGATCAAAGGCTCCAGAAGAGCTAATTATTTATTTACAAGTATCATGACACTAGCAGTGTCCAAATAATATATGATTATGGTGAACAAATTAATGTCTCTCGAAGAGCTTATATATGATAGTACCATTCATCTCAGATCATAATTATTTCGATCGGAAAATAAGTTATAGTAAACCTGAAGTTTACTAGCGAGAAAAATGGTCATCATATTGAGACTACAGATGATTGGAAGATTGAATATCTCCAACTTATTACGGGTAGGGTCGCGTGTGTAAAGTGTTACCCGAGCATGATGAGATCGCATGTCACAATAAACCAGAAGTTTTGACATAAAATTTCATGCAATAGTAAACCAGAAGTTTATTAAAAGAAATAGCACTCGTCATAGTAAACTTGAAGTTTACGGGTACAGATAATTTTATCAGTTGACAAGACCATTTTGATCGTCTTGATTTAAATCTGATGTGCTAATTGAGTATTAAAAACATATTGAAGAACTAGAAGATTCTTCAAGAATTTGTTTGTGTTGCTTGTTCTCATGATAAGTTGATTACACCAGCTAATGTTGGGACTGAATCCCTAAAATTCTGAAAAATATAAAAGGTGAGTGTGGGCCCCTTCACCTGCAATGTGATGTCTTAAATAGATGCATCTATGAGACGGTCACATGTATGTTTATTGTCAACTGGCAGTTTGACATTTACAAAGTTGCTTGCTCAAAATAATTGAGTTGGAAGCACAATTTTCAGAATATGTAATCAAGACAATCATCTTGATAATGCTGGTTTATATCTAAGTTGGTTTGGCATTGGATGCCTCCTGACCCAACTATTTCATATTTCATCTGCAAAATATGCTCTTAATGTCCCTGAAGGACAAAGTCTACAGCGTGCATGGAGCATGGTAGACCAATCGGTTCCAAATATAATAATCCTTGAAAAAGGGAGGAGCAAATGATCATAATAAGGAGGCAATGTGCTCTTGAAGATCTACGACATAACACTTCATAAACCTTATGGGAGGTTTAGGTACCTGAAAATAATGAAGTGATGAGATCTCAGTAAGTTATGTCGAATTGCGAACCGATACAACATGATATCTTCTCGACAATATACAATATAGCGCGCAATATTGTATAAGGTTGTGAGGATTTGATTTTTACGTCTCTTAAAGCATGTTGACGTAGAATAATTACCAAGTAAAATGATGCGTCTTGGTAGACGTAATGTTTATTGGGCCAGCAGTCCAAACAACAGAAGATGTCACATTATTTATACTGATGGATGCTGTCACGGCCTATGTGGCTTACTTGATGAAATTTATATGAAAATTCCTAAAGGATATAAAATGCCTGAAGCATTTGGTTTAAAGTCTCGGGAAATGTATTCAATTAGATTACAAAGATCATTATATGGTTTAAAACAATCAGGGCGCATGTGGTATAATCACCTAAGTGAGTACGTGATAAATGAAGGATATATAAATGATGCCCTTTGTCCATGTGTTTTTATTAAGAAAACAAAATCAGGGTTCATAATACTTGCTGTTTATGTTGATGACATAAACCTCATTGGAACTCCAGAAGAGCTCCAAAAGGCGATTGAATATTTGAAGAAAGAATTTGAGATGAAAGATCTCGGAAAGACAAAACTCTGTCTTGGTCTGCAAATTGAACATTTCGCAAAAGGGATCTTTATCCATCAATCTGCCTATACTGAGAAAGTTTTAAATCGGTTTTACATGGACAATTCGCATCCTTTAAGTACTTCTATGGTTGTTCGCTCACTTGAAGTGAGCAAAGATCCGTTCCGACTTTAGGAAGAAAACGAAGAGCTACTTGGTCCTGAAGTACCATATCTTAGTGCAATAGGTGCACTTATGTATCTTGCTAATGCTACAAGACCTGACATAGCATTTTCTGTTAATTTGCTAGCAAGATATAGCTCTTCTCCTACACGGAGGCATTGGAACGGGATTAAGCATATATTGCGATATCTGAAGGGAACTAGCGATATGGGTATGTTTTATACTAACAAAGGCAGTACAGATCTTGTTGGTTATGCAAATGCAGGTTATTTATCTGATCCACATAAAGCTCGATCTCAAACGGGCTATCTATTTACATGCGGAGGTACTGCTATATCATGGCGATCGACCAAGCAGTCCATTGTTGCTACTTCTTCAAATCATGCTGAGATAATCGCTATTCATGAAGCAAGTAGAGAATGTGTGTGGTTGAGATCAGTGATACATTTCATCAGAGAAAGATCTGGCTTGAAGTGTGATACAAAAATACCCACAGTATTATATGAAGATAATGTTGCATGCATAGCTCAATTAAAAGGAGGTTTCATAAAAGGAGATAGAACAAAGCACATTTCACCAAAGTTATTTTTCACACATGATCTCCAGAAGAATGGTGATATTGATGTGCAACAAATCCGTTCAAGTGACAATCCTGCAGATTTGTTCACTAAATCTTTGCCAACTTCAACTCTTGAGAAGATGATATTCAAGATTAGAATGCGAAGACTCCGACATCTGAATCTTGGTCTTCGTCAGGGGGAGTGAAATACGCGTTGTACTCTTTTTTCCTTAACCAAGTTTTGTCCCATCGGGTTTTCTTGGTAAGGTTTTTAATGAGGCAGCTCTCAAAGCGTATTTCTAGATATGTGCACTCTTTTTTCTTCATTAAGATTTTTTCCCACAGCGGTTTTTTTTTAATAAGGTTTTAATGAGGTACATCATCTATTAATGGACATCCAAGGGGGAGTGTTATAAATATCCCAATATTAGTGGATATCCATTATTTGGAAATATCTCAAAATATCCCATAAATATCCCAAAATATCCCATGTCCTGTTGCTCCTATAAATAGGATGCACATATGCAATGTTGAAAGAGCAGAAGTAAGATAATCTGATATCTCTCTACATATTCTCTCTACATATTTCTTCTGTGTATTTACTTCATAGTTTTATTTTATAACAACTATGTATTTTTACCTTCAGTTTATCACTTAATTATGATTGATTAACATGGTTTGGCGTAAGTGCGTGTGTTTTCCCTTGTGGGGTAATCCTGTCTTGGGTGTTTCTTGTTTCATTATAAAAGCCCACTCGACTTGTCAATTGTGTTGTGGGCAATATTTCTATTAAACACGGCACTGTCCACATGTGTTCTTAGATTTTATTGAAGCATAGGGCCACCTACACTATAAGGTCGTTGGTGGCCGGTTAGGAGTTAAGTATTCATATATAAAATTCTGCATAAATATTACTCCGTCATAGTTGGTATCACTCTTTTGCAATGTATAGCACTCAACACACTTAATATGGTATTTTGTTTGCAATTTAGAAACTTGCATAACTAATACATGTATAAGTTATAAGGAAATTTATGCAGGATAGAAGATGAAATAATTAATACATGAATAATTTAACCCTGCGTAAAATAATACATAGATTCTCTTGTGACGAATCCTTGCATTACTATACCTGCATTAACTCTAGCCAATAGCAAAACGACCCTTAAGCATTTGTAACTTTTTGGTTTTTTCTTTTATCCATGGTGGAACAAACTATTTACTCATATGTACTCATTTAAGAAATTGGCTCCTTGAAAAATTACACTGCAGTAATTCTGTACTACATTATATCCTCGGGACATACCATTCATGTTTTGTACACATGGTATACAATAAGAGGAATAGCTGAATGACACTACTGTATATCATATAACCCAAAGGTATACAATGAAATAGAGAGATGGTGTTTACACCAAACTAATGAAGTTAATCTTAGCAGTTAAAGACACATGTATTGATCTGGTGTAAACACCCGATGAGGGTAAGTTCTTAACCAACGTATATACCTGATGGTTCTTCTTCTTTCAAGATAGGTATGGAGTGTATTTTTCTTTTGAAGTAAGTATTTCATGTAATTTATTGACCGTCCGGCGTCTAGGCACATCGCGTAAATATTTTTTCCTTTTAAAAAAATAGTATCTTGTATTTTGTATATTTCTTAAATTCTGATTCTAGATGTTCTCAATTTTTTTATCCTGGTGGTGTGTTGGGTTTTGGGGGGGGGGGGGGGGGGGGGGAGCAGAGTATAGTTTTGTTGTATTCTTAGTGTCAAAATCATCCGCAAGTTGTGTTAAAAAGTAATCACTACAATTATACTATAGATTTTCTTGTCAAGCATGAGAATTTTAATGCTCTCAACTCAAGAAAAAGAGAGGAAATGGAGTTATCACATTTGGAGAATTCATATTATAATATCCACATTCCTTAAAGTTATCATACTATTTTAGTTTGCGATTTACAATTTTAACATCTTTTGACTTTTTCATCTATCTCTTTTAAGGAGTAGAAATCTCGACTATGTAGTCCTAGTTGACTACAATACAACCTCTTAGTAGAAGAAAGATAACAAACTTGCAAACCGAGTTAGTAATAACAAACTTGCAAATCGAATGATTCGTCCTACATAAATTATCGCGATAGAGTTCGAATATATTAAGCAACTGATAATAAGAGTCACAAACAATCATTACATCTACAAGTATGACGGTGACGAAATTGTTGGGTGACTTATTAGCTCATAAGTACGGTAAGGAAGGGTTGTTGCATACTCGATATAATTGTTCGAGGTTACAATTTACCCAATGCGAGTAAGTGAACAAGAATTGTGGATCGGATGCAGGTAAATTTTTTGCGAATGACTGAAATGTTTAGTCGACTTCCTCCCCTTTGCGGGGTCCCGATCCGTATGATTGAGTCGAAAATGGAGGAGAAAAGAGGTTCTGGTGAACCGTGATAATTTATACACAAGCAATCCCTCCACTTTTAATTAGAAATGAGCTTTTCAAATAAAAAACTTGTTAGCCGAGAATGGTTTACTTCCTTAGTTGGCCTATTAGGCACAAATCTTGATTAATCAGATCAGTAAATTTTGAATACTTGACCATCCGTGAAATTTTCCCAAACTTTAAGTTGTTTGAGTTCTGCTTAATACCTAGATGATTGCAATAGTTGTGGAAAACAAGAGAAGGATGAATATGAAAGCAATGCATGATGGGTTAACATGGTTTAGCATAAGTACCGTGTTTGGGCGTGTTTTTTCTTCCTTGTGGGGTAATCCATTCTTGGGTGTTTCCTGTTGATTATAAAAGTACAATGGACTTGTCAATTGTGGGCTATATTTCGATTGAAGACGGTGCTGTCAACATGAGTTCTTAGATTTTATTTTATTATTGAAGCGCATCTACCAGAACACTAATCATTTGTAAATTTTGGGTTTTTTTTCTCGTGATTACCCCAGTAGAATAAACTACTTACCCGGTATGAAATCACCCTTTAAAAAATTAACATTATAGGAGTAGTAGTTATGTCCACTTTAATTCGGAATATACAATTCAAATTTTGAGAAGAATAGTTGAAGGACACTAGGTATATTGTACACCTCAAGGTATACAGCCTACATATCTGCTGTGTATTTTAAATATTTTTCTCTAAATAAATGTATAGAGTGTAATATTTTTAAAAATACGCATTTTCATGTATTTTTGTTGACCGCCTAAGCACACCCCATAGATTTTTTTTTTTAAAAAATAATAATATATATGTTGTAAGTTTTCTGAAGAGTTCTGACTCTCGATGTTTCCGATGCCAGATTTAGTATTGTTTATTCCTTAAGCATCGTTTGAATCAAAACCAGAATTATAATTCTGAGACTACATTTAGGATTATAACTAGGATTATCTATCCCATCTTTTATATGAAGTAGATATTTTCAAGATTATGGTATACAATTTATTCTTGTTTTACGTAATTCCCTCAACCAAATACAGAACAAATTTAATTCCAAATTTTTTATTGAGATAATCTACTTAATCCCTTCAGCCAACCGGCCTCTTAGGAATTTGGAGGCGGAATGGGCGTGGGGGGGGGGGGGGGGGGGGGGAGTTTGGTTGGATTCCTAATTAGTGTCAAAATCACTTGCAAGTTGTGTTCAAAAGTAATCACTACAATTTTACGATGGTTTTTTTTTTTTCAAGCATGAGAATTTTTGTGCTCTCAACTCAAGATAAACAGAGGGAATGAAGTTATCACATTTGGAGATTTCATATTATAATAATATCCACATCTTTTAAAGTTATCAAACTGTTTAGTTTGCGATCTAATCTTTTAAACATATACATCTTTTGACCTTTTCATGTCGACATAATATATTTTTAAGGATAGACATTTCGACTATTTTAGTCCTAGTTGATGAAAAACTTGCAAACCAACTTATATTAAATGCAACACATAGCCAGTGCTCCATTCGGTCTAGTTTGAGCATGTGTTTCTTTAGTTAATATTAGGTAAATTTTACAGAATATATACATAATATACCGAATTTAGTCGGGTGACCATGTATTCACGTGACCCGTTTTTTATACCTAGATTCACCCCTGAACACAGCTAACATAAGAGGCACAGAAAAAAGCAATACACACAAAGAAAGCTTTACTTCCTTATTTGGCGCAAATCTTATTTAATCGGACCAAGGAATTTTGAGTACTTCAAATATGTTCTTAAGTTCGAGATGTGAGTAAAACTCAAAAGGGACTGCCTCCTACCTACATCAGAAATGACCATCAAGTCCGTCTATACCTTATGAATGTTGATCAGCATGGTTCCAGCTCTAGGTTATATGTAAGTTTGAAGGAGAGGATTGTTAAAGTCCAATCAGCTGCAGCAAATTCATCAGGGGCAGCCTCACCAATCATCGATGAAGATCTTCGCGAATCTCCAATTGACAATGACATCGATGAAGATCCTTGGAAACCTCCAATGGACAATGACTTTCCTAATAATGTTCAGGAGATGATTTGGAGAATTCTGCTTCCAGCAACCATAGCTATGTTGATGGAACAGGTTTTAAGAGTGGCAACACTTTAAAGAACAAGCGTACGCTAGTGGAAGCACTTGGGACAGCTGCCTTGAAGGCACGCTTCAATTTCTATGGTTGGAAGAACAAATCAGACAAATATGTGGCTAGATGTATGGATGATTCTTGCAAGTAGAGACTGCGGACCAATAAATACGTAACAAGTTATAGGTTTATTATAACCGTGTACTAGAGCATGCACACATGCGGCATGCAACAAGTTTCTACTAACCATTCAAAGGCATCATGTGTAGTTATAGCAAGGCACATTATGGGTAAATTTGAAAAAGGTGCAGGGATCACTCCCAAAAAAATACAGGAGGAAGTTTTTGAAAGATTTGTGATAGTTTCAAGTGCATTCGTGTTTTGATGATTTTCAAACTGGTTCAGAACCGGATAGAGACCTGGTCTGTAATCTGTTCTCTGTGCACCTTGCACCATCAGTAGAGAACAACCGTAAAGCCGAGGCACTTGCTGCACACAAGTACAATTGTGAGTTGGCCCATTCTTTAGGTCAAAATGAATGAGTGATCTCTATCCATCCCACATGCTCCCACTATATATATAACATAATGGCAACATATTCAGTATCACTTGGAAAACCTAATCTAACTTGTGCAAAAGCTACTGTCGCAAGAATTCAAGTGATCGCAGAACAAAGTTACTTTCAAGCTGAAGAACCAGATCTTGATATGAGTTTAGTCTATGTTATTTAGATTGTTGTAAATCTTTGTTCATTTGTGCTTAAATTGTAAACCTACTCTTCTCTGTTAAGAAGCTGTTTATAAGTGTTTCGAAACGTCTCAAAGTGTACTTGCTGGAAGTGTGTTTCCGTAAGCTTTTGAGTGGTACACGAGGCTAGAGTTAGTCTAGGTGTATTAGTGGTCCTTGGCTAGAGTTAGTCAAGTGGAGGTGCTTGCAATCGGAGTATTGCAAGTGTGGAGGGACTACGGGGGTTAGTTCCTAGGTTGCAAAAGCATTATTGTAAGAGTGAGGAATTATAGGAGTTAATTCCTAGCTTATGATAGAGTTGTAACCTGAAGTTTCTCGATTAGTGGAGGTGAAATCCTACTGAGGTAGGTCGTGGTTTTTAATCCCTTGAGCAAGGAGTTTTCTACGGTAAAATCGTGCCTTTTTTACTTACTGCACTTCATATGAGAATTGGTATACAACCAGGTCCCTTCATATACTGTTTGATGGACGCACATCCCTCTACAAGTGGTATCAGAGCGGGTGCTTTCTAAAAGGTTAACACCTAGAAAGGATATATGAAATGGCAGCCCACCAAATATGGAAGAAGGACAGTCATTCACCAGACCTCCCAGATTTAATGGAAAGTACTATGGGTGGTGAAAGACTAGGATGCACGATTTCATCATGGCAGAAGACTCAGAGCTATGGGATGTCATATGTGATGGTCCCTACATTCCAGTTCACACAAGTGAAGACAGTAAAGAGATCACTGTCAAAACGAGAAGGAATACAATGAAGCTAACAGAAAAAGGATTGAAAAAAACTATAAAGCCAAGAAGCTTCTGTCACGACCCGACTAGGGCCGCGACGGGCACCCGGGCTAACCACCGAGCACCGCTCGTTTCCTCACTCGTCATAACCATTTTACAGTTCTTTATCATTCATAATCTCATAATCATAAGACAACCATTTTTTGTTTGAAAACACAAATAATTTTATATACACGTGCCCCTTAGGCTATCAAAATAACATATACAAATATAAACATAGACACATAGTAATCTTGTGAGACCATCTAACCCACACTGCGCGTCTACGAGCCTCTACTGACATATTATACATATAGACGGAACAAGACTCCGTCGTGCGCGAAATACATAAAGGAACCAAAGGAATAAACATAAGCACCTCCGAACAATGGAGTGCTCTCAATCAGCTGACAGCTACTAAGAATCTGAATCAAGCTCACCTCCCTGTCTACCTGTGGGCATGAACACAACGTCCGAAGAAAACGGACGTCAGTACGAATATTGTACTGAGTATGAAAGGCATAAACAGTAACAATATATCAATGAAATATGAAGGCATCAATGAGATAAGGAGGCATCAAGAAAGAGCAATCTGTACTGGCTATCAAAGCTAACTGAAATAATGCATGCTGACTTACTCATAATCTTTATCATGTCATGTATCTATACATATATAAGCTGCCCGTCCATGCAGGTACGGTGTGATAATGTATAAGCTGCCCGTCCATGTAGGAGCGGTGTGATAATTATAGCCTGCGTCCAGGCCTCCCGCGTCCGGGGTATAAGCTGCCCACATAGTGGTGTGCACATCTACGTGCCTGCCCGGCCGACTATAGCGTGGCGCGGTGTGAGAAAATACATACATATATATAAAGCATGCATAAGAGCCCAATCAAAAGCCATAACTATATCGGAATGACGTAAGGTCGGTAGCTTCCGACGTCATTATGGAACATTCATTGACATCCTGCCTCACCTTGAAGGAATTAGCATATAAGGTGAGTGTAAGCAATAAATAGCATCATTAACATCATAGGATCATCACAACATGAGTATTGGGATTTCTATACTTTACTCATTACCTTGTGTGGCTAATTAGGGACATAGACTCATATTTCTTAAGGAAACTCATGGATAAAAAGAGAGTCAAGCTATAAGATTCATGCCATAGAAAGAAAGGACTAGCCTCACATACCTTGAACTCTATCTAATGTCCAACGTCTACTTCTCGAGCTCGCAGGTCTAAAATTAAGACAACATATGCCACAGTTAGATTATCCACATCACTTACTAACCAATCCAAACACGAATGAAACTTAACAAAATTCGGGCAACATTTCCCCTGTAAACTTAACAATCCTCGAAATTCCAACTTAGCCAAACATCAATAAAAATACTAACAACAACAATACCAACAATTTCATATCAAACTAGAATTAAATCCATTCTTAAATCACTTCCAAAACAGCCCATAAAATCAATACAAGTTCTAGCATGACTTAAGTTTTCCTCTCACAAATTCAACATCCATCTAATTGTATAAAGACCAAAACCATCTCTAGAACATGTAGGAGGGAATAAACCTTACCTCAACAACTGAAAGAAAAACCTTACTAGCAAGCTTGACCTCTTAAAATTCTTGATCTCTTAATGAACTACTAATTAATTTATAAGGGGCAAGTTTTTCCTTGGCAGCAACAAGCACGTCCATGGCTGCTTGTCCGTTGCTGCTGTTGGCCTTGTTTTTCTTCAAGAAATAAATGGTTTCATTTGTAATGAAAATCCAAAGGACCCCTCCCTTCCATTATGTATATTAAAAAAAATGACACAAAGTCATCACTACTTTTCCCTTTTACACGTGCACCATGGTTGGCCAACTCTTTTAATAGTCATCATCCATTTGACACCAAGACACAAACGTGTATGTATATATATTTGCAAGCTTGCAGCCCATTTTAAATAAAACACGTGGACTCCTACCACTTCACTAGCTACTCATTTGATTAATTAGTCACTATTATAATTTAACAAGGTCACTTCCCAAAAGCCACATTTATCTATACTTATAATTACACATAAAAAATGATCTTTCCCCACATGAGACCCACGTGGACATATTGTCCCCTAAACATTACCTAAGTGCTTTTACTTTCCAAAACAAGATTGCTAAGTTTGCAAACTTTTCCATGGAAAAATAGTTACTGCCCAAATATTTTACTTAGAATTGTTTCCCACTAGAATGATCTCTATATAAATCCTTTTATAGTGGATTTTGGGGTCCACTTAGCTCATAATGATAATGATCACACTACACCAAAATATGTCACCCATTACATAAATTTGCATAGTCATATGCTGCTCATTTCCAAGACTTCCACGTAGAATGGTTGGCACGTAATATTATCAAATAACTAAGTATTTAATTCCTTCATCCCCACTATAATCCAGCATTTAACCAATTACACATATAATTAATTTCTTGATCTCAATTCACTTAAATGGTGATCATTTTCTACACACTTCATATACTCATTACCATGACCGTGTAATATAACACTAGTCCATAACCTCATTTGCCACACATAAAATATTATTTCCAGTCATCACACTTTTTCATCTTAAATCATCTCGGGACTCCATTTCTTGTGTACACCGAATTCTTTTATTTTCATGTTTGACTATGACCAAATCTTACAATCGGTACAATTTGCTCATCCTAGACACTTCGATTTCCTAGTCCAAAAATACAGGATATTATAACTTGGACTGTATTTCATTTAAATAAATTTTGAACCTCGACGAAACTTATTTTCTTAGCTTTGTTTAACTTCTAATATTTATAACACATATGTACCATCAATACCGCCTATAAGGTTGAGGGATAACCTCGCTTCCGTTACTAATGTCATTTAACTCGCACGCTTTCCAACGCACGAAAATACGGGATGTAACAATTCTCGTGTGTGGAATAGGACCAAATGAGTACAATCAAGTCTCAGCTTGTTCATCAGCCAAAGAGATCTGGGAAACTCTTCAAACTGCCCATGAAGGAACAACTCAGGTAAAAAAACTCCAAGATTGACATGCTCACCACGGAGTACAAGATGTTCAAAATGAAAGAGAGTGAATCCATTCATGAGATGCACACCAGATTCACCTCCATAATCAATGAGCTCCACTCTCTCGGAGAAGTTATCACAACCACCAACCTGGTAAGAAAGTTGTTTGGTGTATTAACTAACTCGTGGGAAAGCAAGGTAAATGCTATCTCTGAGGCCAGGGATCTCAACAAACAGAAACTTGCTTAACTAATACATGTATAAGTTATGAGGAAATCTATGCATTATTTATGCAGGATAGAAGATGGAATAATTAATACATGAATAATTTAACCCTACATAAAATAATACATAGATTCTCTCATAACGAATCCTTGCATTACTATACCTGCATTAACTCTAGCCAATAGCAAGACGACCCTTAAGCATTTGTAACTTTTTGTTTTTTTTTCTTTTCCCATGATACTTGGTGGAACAAACTATTTACTCATATGTATTTATTTAAGAAATTGGCTCCTTGAAAAATTACACTGCAGTAATTATGTACTACATTTTATCATCGGGACGTACCATGCACGTTTAGTATACATGGTATACAATAAGAGGAATAGCTGAATGACACTACTGTATATCGTATAACCCAAAGGTATACAATGCAATAGATAGATGGTGTTTACACCAAATTAATGAAGTTAATCTTAGCAGTTAAAGCCACATGTATTGATTTGGTGTAAACATCCAATGAAAGTTCTTAACCAACGTATATACCTGCTGGTTTTTCTTCTTTCGAGATAGGTATGGAGTGTAATTTTCTTTTGAAGTAAGTAATTCATGTAATTTATTGACCGCCTGGCGTCTGGGCACACCGCGTAAATATTCTTTCCTTTTAAAAAAATAGTATCTTTTAATTCGTATATTTCTTAAGAATTCTGATTCTAGATGTTCTCAATTTTTTTTTATCGGGGGGGGGGGGAAGGGAGGGAAGGTAGTTTTGTTGTAGTATTAGTATCAAAATCATCCGCAAGTTGTGTTAAAAAGTAATCACTACAGTTACACAATAGATTTTCTTGTCAAGCATGAGAATTTTAATGCTCTCAACTATGCCTGTCAACCGGTTCCAACCGGAACCGGACCGGGAACCGGTTAGGAAACCGGCCGGTTCCGGTTCCAAAACCGGAACCGCCTAACCGGTTCCGGTTTAACCGGTTCCGGTTAACCGATTTTAAGGTCCAAACCGGAACCGGTCCGGTTTGGATTCGTTAAAATATTTTTTTTTTTGTTTTTTGTATTATATATATATATTATAGTATTTATTTGTATATTGTAGGTATATTTACATATGTTATACAATTTTATAATTAAAGTTTAAATATTTACTGACTAACAGCCTAACAGCAAGTCAGCAATACAGAATAGTGCTTTTCGTACACATATATATGTATAACTTACATATACTTATATATATGTACTATATACTCTATATACTTATATATATGTATAACTTAATATATATATATATATATATACTATATGTACTTATATATATGTACTATATACTCTATATACTTATAAATATATGTATAACTTAATATATATACTATATATATGTACTATATACTATATATAGGATAGCTTAATATATATATAGGTATAACTTAATATATATACTATATATACATATCTACTATATATACAATATATACTTAATATATATACTATATATATTTATATAATATATATACTTATATACTTATATATGTGTATAACTTAATATATATAGTATATATACTATATATACTTACTTATTATATACTATATATACTTACTTATATACTATATATGTACTATATACTATATATAAGTAAGTATATATAGTAAGTATATATAGTATACTTACTTACTTATATATGTGTATAACTTAATATATATAGTATATATACTATATATACTTGTATATATGCTTATATACTATATACTATATATACTTACTTATATACTATATACTATATATACTTACTTATATACTATATATACTATATATACTTACTTATATACATATATACTTAACATATATACTAAGAATATACTATATATACTATATATACTATTTTTTCTATATATACTATATATACTTATATACTATACTAGTTACACGAGGCTCGTGCTAAGCCCGGGCCTAAACTCTTATCAAAGTTTCTTAGTTGGCTAAGTAAAACTCTAGCTATTTCCGCTAAGTAGGCTAAAATTCCGGTTACCGTGGGATAGAATTGTCTAGAAAAAGCAAGAGTTGCATTATAAAAAATTTCTAAGAGTTCAATACATTCTTTAACATCTTCCCAATGCCTATAAGTTAACCAATCCTCACTATCAATATTATATTTGTTGTGAACTTGTTGTATGGAAATCCTATACTCATATGCTTGTTGTAGCATAATGTAAGTGTAGTTCCACCTAGTCTCAATTTCTACTTGAATTTTCCTAGGTCTAAGGTTATTTTCCACACAAGCATTCTTAAAATCTCTAATTCTTGCCCTATTAGCATTACAAAAAAGAAACGCAACAGCATTTCTAACTTTTTGAACAGAATCATCAAAATGCATAAGACCATCTTTAACAATTAAATTTAAAATGTGACAACTACATCTTATATGAAAAATATTTCTTAGAGGAGGGTTTATTTCTCTTTTTAAAAGACCAATTGCCTTTGTATTATTAGAAGCATTAACTAAAGCAATACAAAGTGTTTTTCTATAAATGTTAAAAAATCTCATTATAGTAGACATTGAATCGGCTAAAAATTTTCCATCGTGACGACCTTTTCCTTCGTCGTATAAAAAAGCTATAATTCTTTTTTGCATAACCCAGTTGTCATCAACCCAATGACATGTAATAGCAAAGAAATCTAAATGGTTAATACTAAGACCCAAATCAGCGGTAAGACAAACATTACAATTTAAAGAATTAAATACATGGCGCAAATAAAATCTATATTTTTTAAACAAATCTATAACATCGGCTCTACAAGTACTTCTAGGAATACCCTCAAATAACGGGTTATAACAACGTTGAATGTAAGTAACAAACCCTAAACCCGAGGGAAAGGAAAATGGTAAACAATCATAAGCTACCATTTTAGCTACTTCTATGCGTTCTTTTTTCTTGTCATACTTAAAATTTCTACCGGTTCGTGGGTCTATCGTCATTTGAATCCCCCCCACATTTGAACCCGTTTGCTCTCCCAAAACATCCATATGTTTGGTTCTCATATGAGCATTTAGTGTACCCGTTCCACCATCCTTACCAGTTCCTTGCTTAAAACTAAATACTTGTCCACATAGGGTACATGTAACTGATTGATTTTCCCTATCCTTAGTCATAAATTTCCAAACTTTAGCTGTTGGCCTACGAGTTCTAGGCGGTTTGTCTTGTGTATGTGATTGTGCAGGACCTGTATCTCCTATAGGATTTTCGGGGGGGTTGTGTTTCATCATCATCATCATCTAAGTCTTCATTAAAAGTGTCGGTAAAATGTTGTTGCATTGCCTCATGACCTAAAAGTGGATTATTTCCACCAACATCAATACCTAAATTAGGTGTTTCTTCCACAAATGTTTCCTCATTAAGCGCACCCCTAACAGTACGACTACTACTACCGGCACCACGTCTTAATCTCTTTGACATTATTAAATAAAAATAATTTAAATCACAATCAAATAAATCACAAGAAAATAAATTACAACAAATTAAATTGCTAGAATTAAATTGCGTAAATTAAATTTCAAAAAATAAATTGCGTAAATTAAATTGCGTAAATTAAATTTCGAAAAATAAATTGCTAGAATTAAATTGCAAAAATTAAAGATAGAGTTGGAACGAAGGTACCAAATTGCCGGAATAATTTCCAACAAAGCGAAGGCGGCTAGAATTGCAAATCCACCAAAGCTACTTCGGATTGTTGCAAAATCACCAACTCCACCAACAATATTATAATTGCAAAATTAATAATTGAAAGTTCAAACTATAATAAGACTTTGTGGCTAATTATTGCAAAGTAACTATAATTGAGAGATTGAGATTTGAGAGAAAGATGAAGAAGAGTGAATTGAAATGAAAATGAAGAAGAGTTTATATAGGGGTGGGGGAGGGGTTAAAGTGTTAAAAAAAAAAAATTGGGGGCCAAAAATTAAGAAAATGACCGTTTGGCAACGGCCATTTTTGCAAATGGACCGTTGCCAACGGTCCATTACCGAGGCCCAAGTTCAACGGCTCTTTCCTTTTTTTTTTTTTTTTTTTTTTAATTTTAACCGGTTTAACCGGTCCGGTTCCGGTTAAACCGGTTTAACCGGTTCCGGTTAAGAAAAATTTGAAACCGGACCGGTTAACTAATATCCGGTTAACCGGTTATACCGGTTCCGGTTCCGGTTTAACCGGTCCGGTTACCGGTTAAAACCGGTTACACGGAACCGGTTGACACCTTTACTCTCAACTCAAGAAAAAGAGAGGAAATGGAGTTGTCACATTTGGAGAATTCGTATTATAATATCCACATTCCTTAAAGTTATCACACTGTTTTAGTCTGCGATCTACAATTTTAACATCTTTTGACTTTTTCATCTATCTCTTTTAAGGAGTAGAAATCTCGACTATGTAGTCCTAGTTGACTACAATACAACCTATTAGTAGAAGAAAGATAACAAACTTGCAAACCGAATGATTCGCCCTACATAAATTATCGCGATAGAGTTCGAATATATTAAGCAACTGATAATAAGAGTCACAAACAATCATTACATCTACAAGTACGACGGTGACGAAATTGTTGGGTGACTTATTAGCTCATAAGTAAGTACGGTAAGGAAGAGTTGTTGCATACTCGATATAATTGTTCGAGGTTACAATTTGTTAGAAAAATATTATTTTCTATTTAATATCTCAAAAATAAAAGGACTACTTCTATAACGTTTTTTATTGGCTTTAATACAAAAGATTTGATTATGATTTATTAGTCTTAATGGCTTTAACGTTCGTGATGAAGCATTTTCCGTAAGATTTCCAACACAATTTACCCAACGTGAGTAAGTGAACAAGAATTGTGGATCGGATGCAGGTAATATTTTTGCCAATGACTGAAATGTTTAGTCGACTTCCTCCCCTTTTGCGGGGTCCCGATCCATATGATTGAGTCGAAAATGGAGGAGAAACGAGGTTCTGGTGAACCGTGATAATTTATACACAAGTAATCCCTCCACTTTTGATTAGAGATGAGCTTTTCAAATCAAAAACTTGTTAGGCGAGAGTGGTTTACTTCCTTAGTTGGCCTATTCGGCACAAATCTTGATTAATCAGATCAGTAAATTTTGAATACTTAACCATCGGTGAAATTTTCCCAAACTTTAAGTTGTTTGAGTTCTGCTTAATACCTAGATGATTGCAATAGTTGTGGAAAACAAGAGAAGGATGAATATGAAAGCAATGCATGATGGGTTAACGTGGTTTAGCATAAGTACCGTGTTTGGGTGTGTTTTTCTTCCTTGTGGGGTAATCCATTCTTGGGTGTTTCCTGTTGATTATAAAAGTACAATGGACTTGTCAATTGTGGGCAATATTTCGATTGAAGACGGTGCTGTCGACATGCGTTCTTAGATTTTATTATTGAAGCGCATCTACCAGAACACTAATCATTTGTAATTTTTGGGTTTTTTAATTCGAGAAAAGGACATAAATAGTCCTTTAACTATGAGAGTAGGTTCAAAATAATCCCTTAACTATGCACTTAACGGTTTTGGTCCTTTAAGTTAGCTACAAGTTGACAAAAATGATCCTTAACTGTGAGGGGAGGTTAAAAATAGTCTCTTAAGTATACACTTAACAGTTTTGGTCCTTTAAGTTAGCCAAAAGTTAACACTTTTAGTCTCTGACAAAAAATTCTTCGAACTCTGTTTGTTAGATTTGAAGAGAACTATGAAAAAAAAAGGAAAAAATTAGCGAGAACTCACATTTAGAGGTGCAAATACCTCGGGACAAAACCGACGGGCGTCAGTCGGTTACAGGGAAAAATCGAGGAAAACCTACAGACTTGTTAATGTCGGAAGATGGTGTCTTGGAACACAAAGATCAATGAACTCTGTTGATTAAAATCGAGGGAGTCTATCGTCTAAGTAAAATACACTAGACTCGTTTTACTGAAAACCCGGTATAAAATAAATACTTTCATTGTAGTGATTATTTTCTTAAAAAAAAAAGTTTCCACGCATTTTTCCTCAAAAATAACCAACGGACGTCTGTTGATTTTCGTAAAAACAACAAAAATTTAAGAAAAAATTAAAAAATAGTGTCCCTCAATTTTATCCATCGATTTCCGCCCATCGTGTATTTTTAGTAGTGACAATTTTACTAGTTTCTGCTACTTCTAAATTATTTCTAAAGTCTGGTGTATACTTAGCTGATGGACTCCCTCGGTTTTAACCGACAGAGTCTGTCGGTCTTTGTGTTCCGAGACACTATTTTCTGACATTATCAAGTCTGTTACTTAGCTAATGGACCCCCTCGGTTTTAACCGACAAAGTCTGTCTGTCGGTTTTTTCCTGGGGTATTTGGCCTTTTCTTTAGTAATGTGTAGCTCTAAATGTGAGTTCTCGCTAAATTTTTTTTCCTATAGTTCTCGCCAAATCTAACAAACACAGTTCGATGATTATTTTGTCGGAGACTAAAAGTGTTAACTTTTTGCGAACTTATCAGATCAAAATTGTTAAGTGCATACTTAAGGGACTATTTTTAACCAACCCTCATAGTTAAGGGACCATTTTTTTTAAGTTGTGGAAAGCTTAAAGGACCAAAATTGTTAAGTGCATAGTTAAGGGACTATTTTGAACCTACTCTCATAGTTAAGGGACAATTTATGTCCTTTTCTCTTTTTTTTTTCCTCTTGTGATTACCCCAGTGGAATAAACTACTTAGCTGGCGGTAGTTTTATGTAATCTCCTTTTAAAAAATCAATAAATCATATATATATATATATATATATATATATATAAGCAGGTCAAAGGCCCGCTTACGTGGCGCTCTATATGGCCATAAAACCTATTTATCTTTTTCCTCAGTTTTTTGCCATTTAAAATTACAAAAAAACAATTATTTAGTAAATTAAAAGTCACAAGGAATCTCTTCGGCCTTCAGTTACAAAACCCAAACGCGGCTACTGTTTTCCATTCAACAAAACTCAAAAGGCACTTTCTTTTGCTTATACGCCCTTTCTTCCTGTTCTTCCTTCCATTCTCTTCGATTCATCAAGTCAAACTTTAGAATTTTTTTGGCTCAGTCGTTTCCCAACAAAAGCTACAACTTTTTGCCGTTTCAAACAAAACCCCGTGTCATCAATTTCTTACAAAATTACTCACCCAATTCATAATGTCGAAGCACACCAACTTTCGCAAAACATAAATTAGTCAATAGAGTAGAAGACTTCCGCCCATCTATCGTGCCATTTCAAACCAAAAATTCAAGATCTTCAATTTCGTAGCAGCAAAGGCACATAAGAAATTACTAAAGGAGAAGAAGTTTATGGTCTGTGAGAAAAATGTGAAGGTACAAAGCTTCAAGTTAATTGGTGTTTTTTTATTTCATGTATTTTTGTATTAAATTTCTGCCTCTTTTGTGTTACTGAATGGTTTATATGTTCCTCCCAAAATACAGGGCAGTCTCCTAATCTCCTTCTTCTATTCTTTAGTCTTATTCACCACTAACCACTCTCTTAGAAAATTTATGAACCAAATCATAGTGCCAGAAACACCATAAATTATATGGCACTGTTGCGAGGAACTTCTTCCCATAGTTGCAACTTTATGGAGTAACATTTTGTTTCCTGTTTTCGTTATCTTTGATTTATTATTATTTAATGTCTGACAAATCAAAGTGTTGGATCGCATTCTACTCTCTACAATTCTATTCTTTTCATCTATCCAATTGAAATATTGTTCATACGCCAACCCGAGTTTGACCAAAAAAAAAAAAAAACAACGCGACATGCTTAATTTGAAACCCATCGATTGTTCGACGAAATGCCCTATAGAGATGCGGCTTCAGAAAATGGCTCTAAAATCCACTCAACAGATGCAACTCAGTTATTATTTTTAGGCCCTTAAAGTTCAGTATATATTTTCAACATCGTCATCTACTTCCAACTAAATAATTTTGTTCAGTATACATATTTTCACTGGGTACGTTGTTGTATACATATTTTCATAGTAGTTTAACACCCTGATCCAATTGTATAGCTATGATAAAAACGGAATAAATTGCCTTGAATAATTGTGATCGTTCAATTGTAAAATCTATATTTACAAAGTTCGACATTAATATCTATAAATACTGATTATAGTTTTGTGATTTCGAGTTTAGCCTATATTACATTATCAACTTTTTTAGTAATTTGTTGTGCTCTATTATTATTTCCTGCTCTACTCTTTCACGTTTTGATTTGCGAATGACTTATGCATTTAACATGCCACCAACACAATAATAATAGAAAAATGACTCTTTCTAGCGACATTATAATTGTCAGAAGATCTATATTTCAATTTTCTCGTATTATTACTTTTTTCCTAAGTGCTCTTTCTCTTTCTTCATTATGACGTGTTGCTACCTTATTGGGGCTTGCCATTAATATCTATGTTTATATATTTATATAAAATTGATCATAGACGAGTTGAGGTGACACTTCTCTTTGGCCAACATCCACATGTGTCTTTTTCTTTTTATCCTGCATTGTTGGCTATTTTAACTTCCGTTATTTTTTTTTTCCAGGCCACAACATTTCTATTAGTAAGCAAATAACAGTTTGCTTTACTATGTGCTGTTTGCTTTTCCCAATTGCTAGGTTGCTGCCTGTTTGTTTATGTCACGACCCAACTAGGGGCTGCGACGGATACCCGGAGCTAGTTACCGAGCACCGCTCACTCTACTACTTATCTTGCTCATTTAATATTCTTTTATCAATTTACATACCAGTTGTAGGAAAATCATAATTAAACAAACATAAATACTTTATATACAATTGCCTATCGGCCATCAAAATAATATACACGCATATGAAAACGTCTTGTGAGACCATCTAACCCACACTGCGTATCTACGAGCCTCTACTAACATACTGTATATACATGGACGGAACAAGACTCCGTCGTGCCCAAAATATACATATATACCAAAAGGATAATCCTAAGCACCTCCGGACAATGGAGTGCTTTCAACCAGCTGGCTGCTACTGAGGATCTGGGCCTAGCTCTCCTCTCTGTCTACCTGTGGGCATGAACACAGCGTCCGAAGAAAGGACGTCAGTACGAATGTTGTACTGAGTATGAGAAACATAAACAATGAAAGAAAACATCAACAACATAGTGATAACATCAACGTGAAATATCTGGATCTGTCTGATAATCATAAAGGAAATCATGCGTGCCATCTTACTCATACTCATCCTCATAACATATATGCATCATATGCAAACTGCCCGTCCATGTCAGAACGGTGTGATAATCAATAATATTAGCCCGCGTCCAGGCCTCCCGCGTCCGGGGGTACCATCTCATGCCGCCCACTAGTGGTGTCTGCCCATGCCCGAAGGTCATGGTGTATCCGTATAGCTGCCCGCCTTGGCGGTGACTGCCCGGCCAACTAGGCACGGTGTAAAATGCTCACGTCATGCTTATCATAAAATGCTCATAATAATAATATACTCATCATAAAATACTTATCTCATTGTAATACATGCATAAGGCTCAAGATCAACTTTATTCTATCGGGGTGACGTAAGGTCGTGATCTCCCGATTCCATTATGGAACAACTATTGATACTCTGCCTCACCTTGAAGGAACTAGTACATAAGGTGAGTGTAAGCGATAATTAACATCATCATTATACTAGCATCATCATATCGTATTCCTCATCTTATATAGACATTAAGGAGTTAGACTCTTAGCCTTTCAGACTATAAGAACTCATGAAGAGAATAGGAATTTAGTGCTACAAGATTCATGCCATTAGGAAGAAGGGACTAGCCTCACATACCTTGGTCGTTTAGCTAAGATAGCGCTCACTCGTTCTCCTTCAATATCGCGTCGTTACCTTCATAAAGAATTCATATCAACATTAGCATACTGACTACAAGAACGCGTCGTTAATTCTAAGAGAAGTCGGACAACGCTTCTCTTGTTTATACTATTTTTCCCATGTTTTATATTAACTCCCAACATTCATAGCATTACTCACAATATCGAAATCAACAATCGTCGTTTACGTACATTTAGCAAAATCCACCATTTTCCTCCAATTTCCCTCATAATTAGCCTTATGACTCGTCCTTGCATTTTCATGCGTTTAACGCTTGTTTCATGATATAAACATCATTTATAACGTATTTGTATTCACAACACTTCAACATTCATAATTCAATCCCACTATCATTCATTTATGGCACTACTCACTCAATAATGGTCCATTTATATGTTCTTCCACATTTCAAGTGTCTAAGCTTTTCAATACTTCAAACAACATAGAATGATCATGAAACTTACCTTGGATAGTGGTTGAACAACCCTTGAGTTGAAATTCTTCACTTAAACAAAACCCTAGTTCACCTTCTTGGGAATTACCTGACTTAGATGATCCCTTGATGGGTTCTTGCACTTGATTTCATAGGTTTTGTGTTGTTGATCTTTAGCTTTCCCTTGATTCTCTTGGATTCTTATGGAGGAAGTATTTGGAATGTTCTAGAGGCTTCTTGGGTTGTGTTGATGAATAATGGACTGAATTGTAGTCCAAGTCCCTTTTAATAATCCCAAAATTTGATCTTTAATGAATTCTCGTCGGGTGAACAGTGGTCGTAAATTGCAGTTTACGGACCGTATTGTGGTTTACGGTCCGTCTTCCATGATCGTGTTTAAGCAATTCAAGAACAGAAGGTTTGGCTGAGTGTCATGGCACTTTACGACTGAGGTTTACGGTCCGTAAACCAGTTTAGCCCGTCCTCCAAGTCGTTTTTAATCATTCTCACCATTTACAGGAAGTCTTGGCTGAGGGACATGGTAGTTTACGACCTGGTTTACGGTCCGTAAACCAGTTTACGGGCCGTATTCTGGGTCGTCTTTAACCATTTCAACACTTAACAGAAACTTGAGATTTTTGACGCAATGAAAGACGATTGCATACGGTCCGTAAATCACTTTACGGGCCGTATAGTGCCATATACGACCACTGGGTGAATTTTTTTTCTGCAACTTTATTATTTCCAAAAATGCAAAATTATCCATTCCCGACTTAGTAAAACACCATACACTCAAGTCCTTCATTGTTCTACTCATCACACAAGTACGGAAAAATTTCCGAGGTGTAACAGTTTACTCTACGAAAAACAAATAAATCAATAACCGAGAAGAATTACGACAATCAACAGTATCAAACCAGAACATATAGGTTCTCAGTACCAATGAAAGCCGAGGTAGAGAAGAAATCATTCTTTTCCCTTTCATTTGAAACTCTCTGTACATGAAGTTTTCGTTTTTTAATTGGTGCTCTTGCCATAGTTATTATTATGCAAAAATTATATTTGGAGCTACCAGTTGTGGGTAGCAATATTTTTTATTTGTCTTAGCATGTTTAAGCTTGTATTTGTTATACCCCTTTTTAACCGGGTTGAAGCGGAGTACAACATATTGGTGATTCCTATATTGCTTTGTTTTAAGGAGTCGTCACCTAATTGATTTTACGGTGAATTAGGACACCTAGATATTAACTAAGGTAAAGCTAAAGCTAAACCTCTCTTAATGGTGTGCTTAATTAGTGTGATTCTAGATAAGGGTTCTATATTATCCTAAAGGGAAGGGGTTAGGCATCCTTTAGAATCCGTTAACTTACGGTTATCCGACCAAACTTAGGTTAATTAATCAATGTTGGATATAGTATTTCAATTTTAAGAAAATAGCTTGTGCAGATAAGACTTGCAAAATATAGCCATTTATGCAAAAAAGGATTTTAAATGTCATTTTATAAAAAGGACTTCAAGTAATAAGGTTGTTAAAATGGGACTAGTAATTCCACATAAGAGGAGATTTTAGAATGCTATTTGAAATAGAAATTTATAAATGTCGCTAAGATTTAAAATAAAATACTAATAAAACTTATGGAAAAGAAGATAATAATTTGTATAAAAGGAGACTTCAAATGCCATAAAATTTAGAAATGTTGTTAAGATTAAAAAAGGTGCCGTTTAGAATGAAATTTGTAGAAAATATAATAATTCGCATAAAAGGAAACTGCAAATGCCATATAAAATAAACTTATAAATGTTGCAAATTTTTTAAATAATGATGCTAATTAAAATAAAAACTCGCATGAAATGTAAAAGCAAAAAGAAAACGCGGGTTTGCGTAATGCCTTAACAAATATTTAAAACAAACTAAACGATGATGTATTGATTGGCTTCGTATTTTAGAAGTACAAAATATTCTTTTTAGTTTCTATTTTCCTGTTAATGATGTTTCAAAATTCTCAAGATAATAATATGTGAATCCTTTAATATATGGTCACGTCATTTTTTTTTTGCAAAATTGATTATTTCAAACAAAAACATGAAGAGAAGAGGATAATTTATGAAATTGATTGCTAGTTCTTTCTTAAGTTGACTACCCATAACTAAAACTAGTCCACTAATTCATCTAAAGTTCATCTAAATTAAGAAAATAACACAAAAAAAAAGTTAGTCATACGATACAAATTAAATACACAAATATAAACAGATGAATATATAATTTAAATAGGCTCGACCCATTTTGAGATTGTTGTTCGCTGTTGGCTACTGCTGGGCTTCGGCCCAGCAGATACTTTTATTATTGGGCTGCTGCTGCGGCTGTTGGAACTGGGCCTGGCCCAGAATAATGATTTTTATTTTTTTTTATTTTTTTTGCTGTAGGTAGGGAGCTGGACAGAGAAGGGATCCAGTTGGGTTTTTAGCCCGACATCGAAAGCGGAGAGAGAGACGAGTCTTTGGACTCGTATGCGAGATTCATGCGAAAAAAGAATGAAAGAAAGATTAGTATACGATCAATGGGTTAAACATAGAATATGAATTCAAACAACGTCATAAATTATGTATATATCACGTATACTTAAGGATAATCCATGCCTACACAGATTAACCACCACACATATACAAATAGGCAATCCTCATGACATAGACAGAAACTTCAAACAACTGCACATCATGTATTTTAATCAAACGTAAGGACAACTACCAGTTTATATTTCAATTTTTGTTACTTACATAGGCGAACAAACAGAACCCATAGCATTTTTTATGTCATAGAGAGGGGGACAGCGGGCAGTGACAGGTAGTCCAGCCCGAACACTCATGATATAATTCAAACGTAGAGTCTAGTAAACATGTTATTTAGGCAGATATTTTAAGGAATTAGTCTATGACACATATACTTAAGATGGTCATTAATAGATTTGATAATTTCAAGTCACAAAGAGGCAATAATCTCAGCTGAATTGAGCAGAAACAGCCATGCTGTAAAATTAATAGCAAAAGCAGTAAATGGTCATGATGAGTTCAGGATCCCCTTTTGACATCTTTGCACATATTATATATAGGTAGTATCATGTTCAGGAATGGGATGAAAAAAAATGATAAATATGTTAGCTTATATGAGGGTCACAATAGGATTATATGAGTGGGTCTGGACTGGATCATGTTTCATACGACAAGATCAACAATTTAAATTTTCAGGCAAAGGCAGCAATCACAGTATGGGGAAAACCAGCCAAACAAATGACCACAAGAACTAAACAAGGGGTGACTGCTGGATATACACCATGCTGGGATCCTATTTTTATAATTAATTCTGGATGAACAAATATAAATAGAAAGAGCCAGATGCAAAGGATCAAGGATGATAACACAAACAAAACAAACAAGAACCTCAGGTCACTCTTAGCCCAATTGAGACTTAATTATGCCCTAGCTGCTACAAACATACTCATGCATCACATCAGTTTATCAAGCAATGTTTTGGGAAGCAATAGTTTACACATTTGAACAGGATTTAACCTCAACAAAAATAAGAACATGATTTTAACAGGTTTAGATTTTCAATGGTATCATACTCAAATCCTTTGTAGAGTCACTATCCTATTTGAACTAAACTAAGAATTACATCTAACACAGTAGAAATTAAATCACATGCCCGGATGACAAGGGAAAAAAGAGGCTGGACTAAAACAGCAAGATTGGGAATAACAATGTCTTGACCATGCCATTATTATCAACTCAACTACCTAAACTTTATGCTAAACAGGTTCAACTTAACAAGCTGAACTATCACATGAATATGCTTGACTGGACTGATCAACCCAACCCAGGAGCCAAACTGAATAAGCATCTATCTTGGCCAATCAAACTAAGCTAACACTTAAGTGCACTCAATAAGATAACTGTCATGCTTGAATAATTCAAATCTAACATGAACATGCTTGCAAAGACCAACATATAAGTAGTTTAAACCAAAAGCACCAAACTGGACCAAACATAATCAATTGACAGGCTGAATCTTCATGCTTAAAATAGGCAGATCAAACTAACACAAGCATGCTGCACAAACTTGAGCTAAGGTCGGTTATAAGTATAAAGTAAACTCAAACATTAACCAGGAGCATTCAAAACAGATCCTAAACTGAACTAACATATAATGCAGGCAAACTAATATTATTATCCGAAAGGTGGGTAGACAGCTAAACAACGGTTCGAATATCGGCTAGGCAATACTCGAACATTGTTGTGTTCATACCAACAAATCATCACTTCCAATCTGATATTCAAATAAACACATATCAACACACATTAAGGATAAAGTAACTGAGTAAATTTAAACCTATACGAACCTATGCAAAAAGAAAACTATATCCAAGTAAACACTGGTACAGTTATTCATTACCCTTGACAAAAACCAGAGCAAACAGCACAGAACAAATAAAAAAATAAAAAAAAAATAAGAAAATGCGAAGGGGAAAGGGAGAATCACCTGTTTCGGGTGCAGCGAAATGGGTACGGGGGAGTCGATCTATCCGCGAACACTCCGAATCTCCTTCGGCCCAAACTCGAATCAAACTTGTGTGTTCTCGAATTCGATGCAATACAAAAAGAAAGAAAGAAAAAAAAACAGAAGATCAATTGCCTATTTTAAATCGATGTGGAACGTTGTAACAACTACGATCTTAATGCTTTCTGGGGAATTTCTGGTGATAGAGATGAGGGCTTAATGATTTCTTTTTGGGGGTTTTTCCGATTTTTGATTTTTTTGATGATTTTGACCACTGGAAATTTGTTCCTTTTTTGAGGGTTTTGGTTCGTTGCTGTGCGTCTTCTCCTCCTCGTCGTTCTCCTGTCCCTCGATTCAACTCCGCCCCTTTATAGGTTTTTTTTTTTTGTTGTTTTTGTGCTGAAAAAGGGAAGGAGGAGCGGGAGAGAGAGAAAAGTGGGGGACAAGAGTGAGTGGGGAGCGGAGAAGAAGGAGGGAAAAGGGGGAAGTGGGAGCGGCGGCGGTGGTGGGGCTGAAGATGACGATGAAAGAGGGAAAGGGGAAGGGAAGAGAGGGGAGCGGGTGGGCGGCGGCTGGTGAAGGAAATGAGGGAAAATGAAAGGAAACACTAAAAGGGTTTCCTTTATTTTGAAAGGAAATTGGGTCGGGTCCAACCGATTTAATGGACCGGGTTGGCTAAAATTCGGGCTAGTAAATTAAACATGGACTGGTCTGAAAAAAAATTGAATCAAAATATGGGCTGGTCCAAAATATTTATGAGTTGATTGGACTTTGATTTGGGTCAGATAAATCAAAATACGGACTGAGTGCAAGAAATAGTTTGGCTTCTAAATTTAAATAAAAGACCTATTTTAATTAACGATGTACCAAGGGTACCAGAATATCACCTAGTACGAAAATGTGTAATTGTAAAAGACCCGGATAAGAGAATTATATGATGTTGCGATGACCGTGCAATAGTATTTTAAACAATAAATAAAGCTATCATTTTAAATGTGCGAAATAAATGCGATGTGTATGCGGAAGTTGATAAAATGCCGGGAAATGCAAGTTTTTAATAATACTAAATAACCGTAACGAATAAATAGCGGTAGTAATACTGCTAATAACAATGATAATGGTAAAAAATGATAATGTCGATGATAATGGTGATAAAAAAAATAATAGATATAATAATAATAGTAGATAACAAATATTGATAATTAATAACAAAAAATAACAATAAGAATAATGATAATAATTAATAATAATAATAAAGATGATAATAATTAATAATAATAAATAACAATTATTGATAATAATAAATTAATAATAATAACAATAATAGTGGTAATAATAAAACAATAATGATAATAAGAATAAGAAATAATAATGATGATAATAATAATAATAAATAACAATTATTGATAAAACAATGATAATAATTAATCATAACGATGATAATGATGATTAATAATTAATAATTAATAACAAAGATAACGCTGATAACAATGATTAGTAATCAATAATAATAATAATAATAATGATAATGGAAATAACAAGAATAATAATAATTAATGACAATTAGTAATAAATGATAATTTTAAGAATAATAATAATAATAATAATAATAATAATAACTGCAGTGGAATAATAAAACGGGGCGTTAATAAAAGACTAATAATTATAGTAAAATTAAAATGCATATTTTTTAATTTCTCAAAATACCAGAGGTATAAATAGGTATTTCGGGGGAGAGGCGGGACAAAATTGGGTGTCAACAGTATTAAGTATCTTTAACAATTGTTTGATACTCAACTCTGTAAGTAAGAGTACTACTAGGATGATTCAGGGCATTAGCCTTTATTTCTGAAGGATGTCCTCAAGAAAGAGAGTAATTCCAACCCCATTAATGGTTGAACTTGAGTTTAGTGTTGCAGGGTGAGATGACACATAAGAGAAGTTGTATTTTCTTCTCTGTAAGGAGATGAGGGTGGTGTCCAACTGGAGACAAGGTAGCAACGGATGGAGAAGAGTATCGAGTAATTACAGTAACAAGAACTGGTATGATATTCCTCTTTGCAAGTTTTATAGCTTTATAGTACTTGTGCAGAAATTAAATTTGAAGCATCTTTAAATAAAAAATTAATTGATTGGGTCAAATTGAAACAGTACTTAAATATTCAGAGAAAACAAAGGATAGTTAATCAATCTATCCATGATCTCCATTTATCGTTTTCCTCAAGTTTTAAAAATTTACCTTTGTTTCATGTCTAGAAAAGTCTACAGGAATTTAAAAATACCCTTCTTATGTCATGAGACCTTGTAGATTTTACCAGGACTATTTTAGTATATTTCATTCGTTTTCTTTTCTATTTTAACTCTACACTTTACATGGTTTAATATTTTATCTGTCGAAATGTATGTGTCACACCCCTTTTTTGGGCCCCGCGCGTAGGTACGTAGGTTTTTATTATTAAAGGGTTTTTCCAATTGAAGTGACGGTTTTGAGTAGGGATTAGGTATTTTACGGAGTCGCCACTTGGAATTGAGTTTTGGTGTTTCAAGTCACCTTATGAATCCCTAATAAAAAAGAAATGACTCTTTTATTATGGTCCGCGAAAACAGAAGACCGGGTAAGGAATTCTGTTGACCGGGGAGAAGGTGTTAGGCATTCCCCGAGTCCCGTAGTTCTAGCACGGTCGCTTTATCGACTTATACTTAGCTTAAATTAATCTTTGAATATATTATGTATCTGAGCCTTGATTTGCTCGTGCTTTTATTGTTGAACATTTATTGGTCTTAAACCGGATGCGTAACCGCATTCCGGATCTTTTAAGCGTCTCAAAATAAGATGTATAACTGCATTCTTACTCGAGACAAGATTAATTATTAAAACGAGTTTAGCCAAGGTGCGTAACCGCATCCTTGAGTTGTTTAAATCGTCTTGGAATAAGATGTGTAACCACATTCTTAATTGAAACAAACATCTTGAAACGTGCCTAAAGCTCATCTAGCGTTAAAGGCAATTATTTGTCTCTAAAATTCGAGACTTATTATCATTTGGTTAACTTTCACTCTTTTGACAATGAGTTTTGAAACGTGTTCGCAACTTATCCCGCTCCCTTACAATTGGTTTTACCGCTCTTTTCTTTCATACTTGACAACGGGATTTGAAATAAATTCGCATCCCATCTCGCTCATCGCACAATTAACTAACTAATTCGAGCCTTAGATATTTGTTGAGGCTCAAAGTACCGTATGCATCTAATATTAAATTCCGGAACACGCAGCTCGTAGTCAACAAAAATGTGAATATATTCAAGTGATTAAACAAAAATACCCAAGTAATGTAGATAAGAGGTATGGAAGCCAAACAATAAATACCATATCATGCTTTAAAGACTTTCACGTTAACTTCCACAATTCCAAACAAATTCAAACCTTAAACCAACATTTTGCTACTAACTATTAAAATTTTAAACATGCTAAAGTCCACTGGAAATCACTAAATTAATTAAGCACCAAACTTGGAGAAATAAATACGAATATGAAGACACTAAACAAAACTAATGCCATTTATTTTCACAAACAAAACTACATGTAGAGTCAAACAAACACCATATGAATATTAGCGTTTTTTTTTTTTTTTTTTTAAATTTTTACAAAACACTAATACCCAACAAATCATCTACACAAGCTCAAACAAATATTGGCAGGATATCGTACTCACTGTATAAGAAATAAAGAACTGATCCTCCTATTTTTATTAAACCAACTAAAGCATGATCCATTTAATTCTTGAATCCAATGGTAGTTAAATCAAATTCAAACCAACTAAATTCCAAATTGATTATTTAACTTAATACAGTCAAACATAAAACTAGTAATCAATGCAACTAACTAATTACTATTCCCAAAAACATATCATTAAGAACCTATCAATATATATACCAGATTTGTATAAGAAGTAAAAGGGGAATTAAAAAAGAAAAAAAAAAGAAAAAAGAGAAAATTAAACCTTCAATTGGAGCCAATAAGCTTCTTTTTTATCAGAGGGAACCTCGAGTGTTACAGTTGAAAATTATGAACAGAACCCGATGATTGAGCTTACATCAATGAATGAAAACGCGATGGAAACTCGACCAAAAGACCTCACGAACTCGACACCTTCACTCGGACCTTTGTTTAACAGAGGTTTACATGGTATTTTCAATGGTTTTTCATGGTTGGTTTTTGGTGGTCTTTTAGCTGGTTTCGGGTGGAGCAGTAATGGAGGTGGCGGCTGAGTATTAGCTTTTTTTCTCTATCTTTAGCTATTTATAGTGTGTCTAGATATAGGGTTTTGAGTGTGTCCATTGTTTTCCTTTTCCCAAAATGCCCATGTGTAAAAAAAAAATATCTTAATGGAATATTCCTTCCCAAAATGGATTGTGTTTTTTGTGTGGAAGAGTGGAATTTTGCCAAGTGGCAATATACTATTAGTTCTATTGTTGATTTAATTAATAAAAATACTACTCCTAATTTAAAAGCAAGATTAAAAATACTCAGTTACTCGATACTCTTTTATTACAATCTTTAACTTGGAAATTAACTAAAAATAGATTAAAAAAATGTATTTTTTTGGGGAAATTTTCTTTCTTTTGTCACAAATGAAAACAAAACTTATTATATTCTAAAATGAGACACTTTTTTTTTTTTTTTTTTTTTTTTTTTGCAGTTTTCAAATTCTATAATAAAAACCTACTAAAAAAATAGAGTTAAAAATGTCCAAGATTAGACTAAAAAGAAAAATTAATCAAGAAGACAATGAAAACATCCCGGGAGGGTCAAAATTACGTGTCTACAGTATGTTGTGTTGTTTGTTAACGGAATCATCTTATTTTAACTTACCCTTGATTTTTATCGGTGGTGATTTTAATAAACCTTCACACCATGAAGTTTTCTTAGTGTGAGTATATCTGTACGCCCTGAAATTGAATTTCTACACATTTTGGGTACACAAAAATAGAGAAAACGATACTTGATTGAGAATGCCCACTGTGTACAACTTATTGGAAAGCATAACTCACTTATTTTTTAAATGTGAATTTTCTGCAGAGGATGGGGTAAATTGCTACATTGGTAGCAGGGACTAACGGAATAGATTATGTCTTGGCCCGAGCCACTGAGATGGGCTGAAGTTCATGCTAAAAGAAACGGCTCAAGTGCGGCAATTTGTTTAATTACTATTGTTGCTTGTGTGTATCACCTTTGGATTGAGAGGAAAGAGTTTTTTCAAGCAAAGCAGATGGAGCCAAGGAGAATAGTCACGAAATTCATTCAGGAGGTCTTCTACAAAGGATCCATGAAGAACATATTAAGTAGGAGTCGTGAGAAGTAAAACTTTTTTTTTGATAGATCAGTTGTAGTAGAAATGATAGGAGTATCCGGTTGCAGGCTTGTAGCTTTGGAAATGTCTAGCTGTGGTTTTTTCATGTACGTAGGGTTACTGGTAATTAAAAAAGTTATTTACCAGAAAAAACAATGAGAAGCGAATTAAATCAAAGAATAAATATTAAGATCGGTAGATGATGAAGTGATCAAGTAGTAAGACTATTTTAATCATTTGTTACTGGTTCTTAAGATATGCGATGATGTCAAAATCTTCTAGTTTATATTAGAACCATCTTGATATCTTTTTTTTTTTAATGTTATTTTTAATACTTCAATTATTAGAAAAGAGTTATTTCTAAGCTTAATGGGGTGATTATTATCGCGCGTAGCGCGGGCAAACTACATATTTATATAATATAAAGCTAGGCATAGACAATCAACACCTCTTTATGGCCTCCATTGACATTTATTTTTTTTTCTCCTTTTTTGGCTTTTTTTCTATTTTTTAATTTATTTTTGTGCTATATTAAAAAGTTCAAAAGTCATTTATGTGTTATGTAAAGAGTGATTTATTCCTCTCTATGTAACGTTGTGTACATATTCTTAATCTCAAAAGTAATTTCTTTTGCCATTGTTCAATGTTGGAATATCTCAAAAGTCATTTCTTTAGCAATTACTCAATGTTTACTACCTTCTTTAGTACCTATCATTATTATACATAATTTATTTATATAGTAAAGTTGGGAATTACCTAGGTGATGGAGGAAATGAGAACTCTTGCCTTCTTACAATTTGAATAGAAGAAAATGATTTTTTTTTCCAGATCTGGCATCTTCCAATAACCAGCAATTCTATTTATTCCAAACTTAATTCACTCTTCTCATTCAAAATTATTAATGAATAATTAATCAGTGGGTGTTTTAGTGCAGAGTCCAAAAGTTATTGTTGAAAGAAAAACGTATTTTTATTGCGCAAAACGTAAAGTACCGTTTCAAAATCTTTCAAAAACGAAGAGAGAGATTCTAGGAAAATAAATAAATGACAACAATGTAACACCCCAATTTTTTTTTTTTTAAAACTAATACTTGAATTTTGGATTGATCATATCTTTATAGTAAGGACATATTTACTTCGCACTCCCTACGTGAATTTGACAATATATGAAAATTGCTTACTTTAGATTGTGTTAATATTTTCAAGGAATTTTCGTGATGTTGTTATGTTTACCGTAAATTTATTATGAAATACAATAGATATACAAAAGTTTGGGCAGCCACCTTTTTTTTATATTTTTCTTTCATCCTTATCCAAGTAACATATATACCTTTTTTGGGCTCATATCCTCTCCACCACCTATAATTTCGTTTTCTCCAAGAAAATAAATTTCTTCTGAACATTACAACAACAACAACAACAACCCAGTGAAATCCCACATCGTGGGGTCTGGGAGGGTAGAGTGTACGCAGACCTTACTCCTACCAAGGTAGGACGGCTGTTTCCGAAAGACCCTCGGTATCTTTTGATGACAATAAATACATGATATCTTTGGTGAGGGAAATTACCCAGAATAGTATGTTTGAAAAATTGTTTTTCTTCTTGGTTTGTACCAGTTGCACAAATTGGGAAAGAGGAGAGAGATCAGAAATCCGAGAAACTATAAACACACCATAAAACTGGATTCCCTTTAATATAAAGGAAAAATTGAACTAAAAAAAATCCAAGTCTAAAACACATGTTTTGGGCAGAATCTCAATCAAACACTTTAAACAGAAATTTAAGAAATAAGCTGCCAAACTCACAACTTCAAAACAAACACCACCCAGATCTGGATGCAAAACTTCGAAGCAGCATTTTGGATTCCTCCCACTTCCAGATGGCCTAACTGTGCCACCAGGTAAAGTTTTTCAGCTTCTCTACCGTGGATTTAAGAATGGACTAAAAGGCGTTAAGATTAGAATAGTCTTATGAATTAGGGCTTTGGGCTAAAATAAACTTTAAAAAAAAAAAAAAAAAAAACGGCGTAGGCTCATTTGGCCGAATTGGTTGGTCTTTTCCCCTTCAAAAATTGTAAGTATGAAATTAGTTTTTGTTTCGTAAGTGGCATCCTCCCAAAGGGGCTGCTGCAAGTTTTGGTATCAGAGCCAAGTTTCGATTCTTCCATGTTTCTATGCTTAGAAGATAACGCTCAGATCCATCTCATATTCTTCCTGTTGAATCCATTGAGGTCAGTCCTGACTTGACATACGAAGAGGAATCTATCCAAATCTTGGCACATGAGACAAAAGAGCTTAGAAACAAGAAAATTCCATTAGTAAAAGTCCTTTGGAGAAATCATTCTGGCAAAAAAGCTACCTGGGAGCAAGAAGAGGATATGCGAATTCAATAACCCCATTTGTTTCGAGACTAGCGCAAGGTAAATTTCGGGATGAAATTTCTTAAGTGGGAGAGAGTCGTAACACCCTAATTTTTTTTTAAAACTAATACTTGAATTTTCGATTGATCATATCTTTATAGTAAGGATATATTTACTTCGCACTCCCTACGTGAATTTGACGATATATGAAAATTGCTTAATTTAGATTGTGTTAATATTTACAAGGAAGTTTCGTGATGTTGTTATGTTACCACTTATCATCCTCTTGATAAATTTATTATGAAATAAAATAGATATACAAAAGTTTGGGCAGCCACCTTTTTTTTTTTCATCCTTATCCAATAACATATATACCTTTTTGGGATCATATCCTCTCCACCACCTCTAATTTCATTTTCTCCAAGAAAATAATTTTCTTCTGAACATTGTAAGTATGAAATTAGTTTTTGTTTCGTAAGTGGCATCCTCCCAAAGGGGCTGCTACAAACAATGAGGAAGGAATAAGAAAAAAGTGCACTTAATTTTGCTAAACACATCCTTGCACAACCCAGCAGAAGAGAAATTTTAGGAAAAGTAATAACTGATATTAATGAGGAACCGATTTAATTTGCTGCAGTTTAGGGAGTCCGGAGCCTAAATGGCATAAATTTGCCACAAAAAAAACAAAAGGAGTTGCCCTTTCCACAATAAACCAAAAGGGGTTTATCGTGGAGGGGGCAACGTTTTACAAAAAAAAAAATTGTCAGATCGGAATTAAAAAAAAAAAAATTGTCAAGCAAAACGTTGGCTGGCCAACGTTTTACAAAATAAGATTTTGCAAAAACGTTGGTCACCCAACATTTTACAAACTAAAGTGTTTTTTTTTTCTTTTCAGATGAAGTTCCCTTTTAAAATTTCAGTGAAGCTTCTTTTTAATTCAAACATACACCACAAGTCATATAATAATTAACTCAAACAAATATTCTAACTCTAACCTTTCATACAATAATTTAAAATGCGTTTTTTAATATGTGAACATAAAAAAATATTAAAACATAAGTTAAATAAACGTCACATATTATCTGAATAGTAAATGTTAAATTAAATACGTAATTAAACACCACAAGACATATTATATATTTATTATAATAAAGACAGCAACATATTCTTGGAAGATTACATAAGAAAACAACGATCGTACAACTTAGGCAAAAACATAAAAACCAACAAGCAACAACAACTACTGATTTCTATCGGCGCATCGATTCTTGTTATGACCTGTTTGCTAGCACGCTACCCTGACAGAAATCAGTAGTTGTTGTTGCTTGTTGGTTTTTATGTTTTTTTCTAAGTTGTACGATCGTTATTTCCTTATGCAATCTTCCAAGAATATGTTGTTGTCTTTATTATAATAAATATATAATATGTCTTGTGGTGTTTAATTACGTATTTAATTTAACATTTACTATTCCGATAATGTGTGACGTTTATTTAACTTCTATTTTTAGTATTTTTTTTATGTTCACATATTAGAAAACACATTTTTAATTATTGTATGAAATGTTAGAGTTAGAATATTTGTTTGAGTTAATTATTATATGACTTGTGGTGTATGTTTGAATTAAAAAAAAAGCTTCACTGAAATTTTAAAAGGGAAAAATCAAAAGGTACCTCATCTTCATAAACAAAAAAAAACAAAAAAAAAACAAAAAAATCTTTATTTAACATTTACTATTCAGATAATGTGTGATGTTTATTTAACTTATATTTTTAGTTTTTTTTTTATGTTCACATATTAGAAAACGTATTTTAAATTATTGTATGAAAGGGTAGAGTTAGAATATTTGTTTGAGTTAATTATTATATGACTTGTGGTGTATGTTTGAATTAAAAAAAATGCTTCACTGAAATTTTAAAAGGGAAAAATCAAAAGGTACCTCATTTGGAAAAAAAAAAAAAACTTTAGTTTGTAAAATGTTGGGTGACCAACGTTTTTGCAAAATCTTATTTTGTAAAACATTGGCCAGCCAACGTTTTGCAAAATCTGATTTTGTAAAACGTTGGCCAACGTTTTGCTTGACAATTTTTTTTTTTTTTTTTTTTTTGTAAAACGTTGCCCCCTGCACGATAAACCCCTTTTGGTTTATTGTGGAAAGGGCAACCCCTTTTAGTTTTTTTGTGGCAAATTTATGCCATTTAGGATCCGCTATATTTATTTGGCTGTTCCTCCTCATTCACAGATTTTCCATCCATAAGTTTGTCCAGACATGTAAGCTTCCATTACTTTAATATTTCTGCCAATTCTTTTATGAGCATTGCTATGAAGTGTTTCTTGCATATCATAATTGTAAAACACAATTCCTTCTCCTTCTTTGATGTGTTGTCTGAGTCATTTTAATCTCCTTTGTGTGTTGTATCACACTAGATATATAGATTGATGTACAGATATTTGATTTGGTGTCATTAAATCAAATTGCAATGAATATTTATAATATGTGAATGCTATGTATTCTAATTTATTTTTCATCCGCAATTTGGTAAAGGAAAAATTGTTGAAACTTCTCCTCTATGCATAGAAATTGGAGGCACATAATACACATGCCAAGGCTAGCGAACAGATGTGAAATTGTTTTTGATAAAAGGTACCCCCGGCAACGTTTTCGAACTTTTTTTTTATGTTAAAGAACATGTTTTGTTGCCTATATATAAATTTCTTGACTACACTATGTAATGAATATTTGTAACACATGAAGTTATGTATTATAATTTATTTTTTATCGTCAGTTTGTCGCGTCAAGAAAATTCTCCTTTATACGTGAAGGTTGGAAGCTATACTAATGCGCATGTGTCAAGGCTCGCGACCAGTACTAACACTATGTTTTATAAAAGTTACTAATGCATATACCAGGGCTCGCGAATAGAATACTGATACTATTTTTGATAAAAGTTACTAGAACTAACCCTTTTAGATTTTTTAGTATTGAAGAACAAATATTATTGTCTATATCTAATTTTCTTGACTATAATAACATAAAATAAATATGGTGAACTTGTCTCATAGGTGTTCTTCATATTTTTACTAGCGCTTAAATGTATTATCTTCTTTTATAACTAAGCAGATAAATGTGATGATGAATTGGAGCTATCACTATTTATAAATAATTAAATTATAGATTGGAGCTATCATTATTTATGATTTAATTAAATTATAACATATTATGTTTGAAATTTCTAACTATTTGAAGTTTCTAACTAAAAAAAATTTACTCCATACAAAGTATATATGTGAAAAGTTTTTTTTTTTTTTTTGTAACATTATAGTTCAAGAGAAAAAGCAAAATAATTCAGAAGAGTCTGGTTAGGCATTTAATTGTACGATAAATTCTGTTTCGAAAAAGAATAAAATTAGGAAAAGAAATCGTATATACATTCCATTTCCAATTATTCTTTATTTTTCTTCTGTTTTTACCTTTACTTTTGTTTCATGTTTGAATTTATTATATATATTAAAAAGTGAGAAAAATCTTAATATTTTTCCTTTATTTTTTTATTTTTTTTTTAAAGTTGAAGATGCAAATCATCTAAGTTGTGATTCTATATTTTAAAATATATACATTCTTATGATTTTATCTATATACTTAATAGATTTTGTATGCATGCACGTAAAAAAGTTACTATCTCTTTTATCTTAACTATGTTTATAATAAAATTTAATTTTAAATCCATAAATATTTTATCACCGCGCGAAGAGCGGACAAATTTACTAGTTAAAATATTATACTTATGTCCATTTTAATTCGGGATATGCAATTCAAATTTTGAGAAGAATAGTTGAAAGACACTATGGTGTGTTGTATACCTCAAGGTATACAACCTACATATCCGCTGGGTGTTCTAAATATTTGTCTCCAAATAAGTATAGAGTGTAATATTTTTAAAAATAGGGATTTTCACGTATTTTTATTGACTGCCTAAGAACACCCCATAGATGTCTTTTCTTTAAAAAAGAAACTTTTTATGTTGTAAATGTTCTTAAGAATTCTAATTCTCGATGTATCTAATGCCAGATTTAGTATTGTTTATTCCTTAAGCATCGTTTGATTCAAAACTAGAATTATAATTCTGGGACTATATTTAGGATTATAACTAGGGTTGTCTATCTCGCTTTTTATATGAAATAGATATTTTCCTGATTATGGTATACAATTTATTTTGATTTTAAGCAATTCCCTCAACCAAATACAGGACAAATTAATCCCAAAATTTTTATCGAGATAATCTACTTAATCCCTTCAGCCAAACGGCCTCTTAGGAATTTGGAGGCGGAATGGGTGGGGTGGGGGGAGTTTGGTTGGATTCTTAATTAGTGTCAAAATCACTCGCAATGTTGTGTTCTAAAGCAATCACAAAAATGTTACAATGGTTTTTTTTAAGCATGAGAATTTTAATGCTTTCAACTCAAGATAAACAGAGGGAATGAAGTTATCACATTTGGAGAATTCTTATTCTAATAATATCCACATCTCTTAAAGTTATCAAACTTTTTAGTTTGCGATCTACACATTTAAACATACATCTTTTGGCCTTTTCATGTCGACATAGTATCTTTTTAAGGATAGCCATTTCGACTATTTTAGTCCTAGTTGTAACAAACTTGCAAACCAACTGATTGGTCCTATGTAAATTATTATCGAGATAAAGTTTCCACCACTTTAATATATTAACGCTACTAACATCAGAGGCACAGAAAAAAAATAAAAAAAATACACAGACAGAAATCTTTACTTCCTTATTTGGCTTATTTGACGCATATCTTATTTAATCGGACCAAAGAATTTTGAGTGCTTCAAATATGTTTTTAAGTTCGAGATGCGAGTAAAACTCAATTTGAAGAGGAATATGGGCCTTTGGTTTCTTTATTGGCAATATTCTGTGTTTTAAATTAGTCCAGAGTTTTCTTTACCTTGAAAAACATACAATTACTTCACGGCGATTTAGCATATATCAATGCATTGTATAAATAATGTTGTTGCTTTTACGTTGCTCAAGTAAGTGTCATATTTCTACGCAGGTCTTACATAAAGGAGGTTAGGTTATTTCGGAATATATATTCATAAATACTTTGTTGCTTTGATGTTTCTCACATCAATGACATACTTAATTACGCAGGTCTTACATAAAAAGATTAGGTTATTTCGAAAAATATATTCAATCAACTCTAATTCTTTTACCCATCAGTATCTTTGAAGATTTCACAAAACCATTGTCACTTTCCTACTTTTCGAAAATATTTTAGTCGATGAAATAGTAATATATTAATGTTGGTGTCGTATCTTTAGTAATTTCTACCACCCATAAAATTTTGCCGAAATAAGTCGTTTTAGTTTTGCTTAAACTAATACGTAGTAGATGTTTGTATTAGTTGTCGAAACAAGAGAAGGATTAAAATGAGAGAAAGTGCACATGGAAGGTTTCTAACTTTCAGGCAAGTGCTCGTATTATCCACCAAATACGGAATATTTTTCATCTCTTAATTTATAGTAAGCCATATAATTTGAGTATCTTAGGACTATTGGAATCCAATGCAGATTTTACAATGTGAAGGACTAGTTTACTTGCTTCCTTATGGGGTTGGTTATTATAGGAGGAAGCCATTATTCTAGTTATCATAACTATAATCATTATCATTGTTGTTATCGCAAAAGTATATTACTTTTAATAGTTGTTTGGCTAAGCTTCTAAAAATAACTTATTTTAAAAAGTATTTTTTAAAAAAAGTATTTTTGGCTAAAAGCAGTTTGTGTTTAGCCAATTAATTTAAAAAGTACTTTTGAGCAGCAATTAGTGTTTGACCAAACTTTTAAAAAGTGCTTCTATATTTTTCTCAAAAATACTTTTCAGAAAAGTGCTTTTGGGCAAAAGCTATCTTTTTTAGCTTCTGAAAACTGTTTCTGCTACTTCCCAAAAACACTTATTTTCTCCCAAAAGCTTGGCCAAACACCTCACTTTTTTTTAAAATAAGTACTTTTTGGGGGAAAATAAGCTTGGCCAAACAGGCTATAATTATTGTTGTAAAATTATTACAAATTTCTCTACAGCGATCAGACCTAAAATTAGGTCATATAAAAGTAATTAAAATAAAAGTGTCTCAAGAGGTACACTTTTTTTTTTGCCTTGCTTAAGAAGGTATGCTTTAATTATTATCATAACTTACTCTTTCTTTTTTCTTTTCAAAAAAGTTGAGATATACTAGTACAAGGGGTACGCTTTAATTAGTACCATAATAGTTAGTGCTGAAATTTTCGATCATCAATCCATAATGACGAATTAAGAGCCTGTTTGGATGGCCTTATGCCTATAAGCTGTTTGCAGCTTATAAGTTAAAAAAAATAAGTTGGGGTAGTCTAACTTATTTTTTTTTTGGCTTATAAGTTGTTTTCAGTTTATAAGCTGCTTTAGATAAGCTAAGTTAAATGAACCCAATTATTTTTTTGAGCTTATTTTAAACACAAAATTACTTTAAGCTGGTCAGCTAAATACTCAAAAAAACTGAAAACAGCTTATAAGCAATTTATAAGCAACTTATAAGTCAATCCAAACCGGCTCTAACTTTTTATATTGTTTTGGACAAATAAGTCGGAAAGTAAAAATAGTGATTGGTACGTGGAAAAAAAAAAGTAGTTGATAAGACTGAAGGAAAGAGATGGAGTTAGTGGGAATTAGGGATAAGGATCTATAGAATGATTAAAAAGCTTTCTTCTCATGTTTTAACACTTTATGGAGTAATAAAGTTAAAAAGTTGTTTTTGAGGATATGCATGTATTTGTCTAAAGGGAATTCATCAGCAACCTTTATTCTCACTTTGATTATTAATAATCAAAAGACACTCAACCTTTCACGGTTTTGAAAAAAAAAAATTGGGTCAAATACTCAAAAATATAGATGGACTTCCCTTGCGTGAGAAATTTCACCTTCTTTTGCTATAATAAGTAGAATTCAAGCGCATTATATATTGCGTAAATAAAAAGATAAACGAAAAGTTAGAACTTTATTTTAGCTCAGAATTCAAATTCTGGTTAGTTATTTCTTGTTTGTCTTTTTTTTTTTCTTTTTTTCTTTTTGGCAAATTGACAATCATAAGGACATTCTTAATTTTAGTAAGAATTGAGTAGTTTAATAAATTGTGATGATTACGAAATCAATGCGTTGCCTATCTTCTAAAGGATAGTCACTATCTTTCACTATCTTGATCAATTAACGGAAAAAGAAAAATTAGAATGGAAAAAGAACTTATCTTTCATTTTGTAATTGTGACATTATTAGGCTATTAATTAAATATCTCATCAAATGTTGTGTGTATCTGTGTGATGAAAAGTGCTTGCGAATAAATTCAGATTATAACACTTTATGTATCTTTTGGGTCAAAATTAACTTGTTAGAGTTATATGCCTTTAGAAATTGTAGAGAATTTGATCTCGTGTTGGAGAATTTCGGATACATATAGTTAAATGGATGGAGCGATATAAATAGTGATGATTTATTCAACGTTCCTTACTAGCTTGGAGTTGAACAGTAGTTTTATTCGTCATTGTAATATTCTCTTCATCCTAACTTATTGATATGGTTAGACTTTGGAGGTCAAACTTTATTAAGTGGATCATGAGTCTTTAAATGCTATAAAGAATATTCAACAAATATTATCACAGCAATCAACAAATATTTTGATAAGCTTCAAAGAATACCTTAATGTTGTAGGGATTTAGTAGTTCAGTTGGTTGACTACCTGAATTTTCACTTTATTGTTAAGTGTTCGAATCTTCACGTTGTAATCCCCTCCCCCATTTCTCCCTTTTCCTACCCCCTATGTAATAATTTTTTTTGTTTAAAAAAAAAAAACCTTAATGTTAACTCTACCTCAAATAAAACGGTAGCATAAATTTTAACAGCAAGAAATACTTATTTCCATTTTGAATATAATTTTGCCTCGACCTTAAGAAATTCAAGTTTAATTCTTTTGACACTGAATAGTCAACACGTTTACAGAGTTTGCAACATCTGGAAGAATTTAAATGCCTTCATACGAAAATAACCTTGCAACCACCAATAAAACAAATATTTTTTCGAATTAACCATAAATCATCTTCAGAAATTTTTGAATCAAAACTAGTAGTCACGGAAACTTGAAATCTTGGAAAACGTTAATATCAACCAAAAATTCTTGCATGGTGGACCAGCTTTTCTTAACATGTGTTGACATATGAAATTTTCAAATATTTATCAGAATAATAGTCCCGTCTTTGTCTTCAAATTGATAGGACACTTTAAAGCTATAAAAAATGGTAATGATTTGACCATTAATAGTCAACAAATTGAACATAGCATGCATCTTTCGTTTTCTATTTTTTTTCAATGGATCTGAAACTCTTAAATACGAATTCTGCTATCTCTTTAGTACTAAGCAAATTTGTGGTCTTTTTTACCAAAATTATCAATTTTCCCCTTTGAATACTTTTTGAAATAGTTCTAGAAAGCTTCTTTTCACTATTTCTGGAGCTATATCATCTTTATGGGAAAAGAAAAATCCTTGGGGAGAAGTTTTTATTTTATTATGTTGTCTTAGTGAAAAAGATATATGAACTTGAATACGTCAATAATTGTGTCCATCTGCAAATTTCCCAAAAGAACTAAATTTTTGCCAGTGCCCAAATAATTGTTAGGTGTGGAATTGGCCAAACAAGTCAATTCTTTTGTTCACATAGTCGTGATGTAAGCGCTTACCTCATAATAGTTGTGATGTAAGCGCTTACCTCATCATAGGAAATTCATTCCTATAAATAGGTAGCTTATGGTTCATTTGTAAGATATCATTAAGATCATTTGTTATACACATCCCAAGAGAGTAAAAAATCTAAGAGAAATACTCTTAGTGAAAGGCCTAAGTAAGAGAAGGTCTTTGAGAGAATTTTTTGTGGTAAAATTCTTGAGTGTAATTGGGATTGGGGTTGTGAGGTTGAGTGTTGTAAACACTTGTAATATTTCTTCTTTAATAAGATCTGCAGCAGCAACGTGGACGTAGCTCTCACATTGAGGGTGAACCACTATAAATCTGTGTGTGCTATTTATTCTTCGCTTACATCACGGCGTAAGTAGGTTCTGTCTAAGGAGGTTGGTATTTAAGTGGTCCAGCTGTGACCCTCCAATCTTTCCTGGGAACCTGCTTACAAAGGTCGAATTTGGGATTTAAATCCTAACAACTGGTATCAGAGCAACAGGTTGTGTTGTGATTTAGAAACGATGGGAGGCGAAGATGGTACGACGCACGGCATCGGTAAATTCGATGGTACAGATTTTGCGTTCTGGAGAATGCAAATTGAAGATTATTTATATGGCAGAAAGCTTCATGAACCTCTGAGTCCGAAACCAGAGGAGATGTAGCAAGCAGATTGGGATCTCCTCGACAGACAAGTTCTGGGAATCATTCGACTGACGTTGTCGAAGAACGTTGCTCACAACGTGGCAAAGGAGAAGACCACCGCAGATATGATGAAGGTATTGTCTGACATGTATGAGAAACCTTCGGCAAATAATAAGGTATTTCTCATGAAGAAACTATTTCATCTAAAGATGATGGAAAATGCTCATGTTGCTGCACACATAAATGAATTCAATACCATTGTAAATCAATTGTCATCGGTAAAAATTGATTTCGATGATGAAGTACAAGCTCTAATTTTGTTGGCATCCCTACCAAATAGTTGGGAGCCAATGAGAGCAGCGGTTAGTAATTCTGTCGGCAGTGACAAACTAAAGTTCAACGATGTTAGGGATCGTATCCTTGCTGAGGAGGTGCGCAGGACAGATTCGGGAGAGGCATCGACGCGTTCTGCTTTTAATGTTGAAAACAGAAGCAGAAATTATGACAGAAACTACAACCGAAATAGGGGCAGATCGAAGTCAAGGAATGGCAGGGGTCAATCCAGACCAGGACGAACACATGAGTGCTAGAACTGTGGAAAACCAGGTCACTTCAAGAAGAACTGCAGGGCGCCAAAGAAGGAGGACAACAAGGGGGCTGGAATCAACGCTGCTACGGAAGACATTGGCGATGCGTTATTGCTATCGGTTGACAGCCCGATAGACTCTTGGGTGCTTGACTCAGGAGCGTCCTTTCATACCACCCCACATCATGATATAATGACAAACTACGTGGCTGGGAATCTCGGCAAAGTTTATTTAGCCGATGGAGAGCCGCTAGACGTTGTTGGCACGGGAGACATTAATTTGAAGATGTCAAATGGATCCTCGTGGAAGATTACAAAAGTTAGACATGTTCCAAAGCTGATGCGAAACCTGATTTCAGTAGGTCAGCTTGATGATGAGGGATATGATCTCAACTTTGGTAATGGGTCTTGGAAGGTGGCGAAAGGTGCTATGGTAGTTGGCCGAGGAAAGAAGATTGGTACTCTCTACATGACGGATAGCTGTCGTGATATTGTTGTTGTGGTTGACAACACAAAGAAGACAGATTTGTGGCATTGTCGGCTTGGGCATATCAGCCAGAAGGGGATGAAGTTGTTGGTGACAAATGGCTTAATTCCGGAGCTGAAGACGGTGGACCTTCATACGTGTGAGAGCTGCATTCTCGGAAAACAAAAGCGAGTAAGCTTCTCAAGTGCAGGCAGAGAGTTGAAGGTCGAAAAGCTGAAATTGGTGCACACAGACGTGTGGGGACCTACCACTGTACCCTCCCTTGGAGGATCACACTACTACGTGACCTTCATTGATGATTCAACCAGGAAGGTATGGGTTTATTTTATGAAAAATAAATCTGATGTGTTTAGTGTATTCAAAAGATGGAAAGTCATGGTCGAGAATGAAACAAACCTCAAGTTGAAGTGTTTGAGGTCCGACAACGGCGGAGAATACACTGATGGTGATTTCAAACGGTACTGTGCCGATAATGGGATCAAGATGATGAAGACTATTCCTGGAACGCCGCAACAGAATGGAGTAGCCGAAAGAATGAACCGAACGTTGAACGAGCGTGCTCGGAGTATGAGAATACACTCTGGACTGCCCAAGACATTCTGGGCAGATGCAGTCAATACCGCGGCCTTCTTAATTAACCGAGGACCGTCAGTTCCCTTGGATTTCAGAATTCCAGAAGAAGTCTGGAGTGGCAAGAAGGTAAATCTTTCATTTCTGAAAGTGTTCGGTTGCTTATCATATGTTCATAATGATGATACGGCTAGAAGCAAGCTTGATCCAAAATCAAAGAAGTGTTACTTTATTGGCTATGGTGACACCGAGCTTGGGTACCGATTTTGGGATGAACAAAATCGGAAGATCATCCGAAGCAGGAATGTTGTCTTTAACGAAGAGGTACTGTACAAAGACAAGCTGCAAAAGAATTCAGAATGTCAGGACAAGGAATCGGAAATAGTCGATTTGAGGGACTTTCCGGCACCTGAGCCGCAGCCAGGTACAACCGAGGCAGAGGAACAAACAATCCGAGAAGGTGCTGATGAAAGTGCTGATTCTGAAACAAATGAACAGACGCCAATCACAGAGCTGCGTAGATCATCCAGGATCAGGAAGCCGCTTCACAGGTACTCTCCATCCCTCAACTACATTCTACTCACTGATAGAGGGGAGCCGGAATGTTATGAAGAAGCAATGCAAGTCGATGAATCGACTAAGTGGGAGCTGGCAATGAAGGATGAAATGGATTCACTATCGGCAAATCATACATGGGAATTATCCGAGTTGCCAAAGGATAAAAAGGCATTGCAAAACAAATGGGTTTATCGGATAAAGGAAGAACCCAATCGAAGCAAGCGTTATAAAGCAAGGCTGGTTGCAAAGGGATTTCAACAGAAAGAAGGCATTGACTATACGGAGATCTTCTCTCCCGTAGTCAAGATGGTGACTATCAGAACTGTTCTTGGCCTGGTAGCAAAGGAAAATCTACATCTGCAACAGATGGACGTGAAAACTGCATTTCTTCACGGTGATCTAGACGAGGAAATCTACATGCGACAGCCGGAGGGATTCAAAATCAAAGGAAAGGAGAATCTGGTATGCAAACTTCAAAAGAGTCTGTACGGACTAAAACAGGCTCCAAGACAGTGGTATTTAAAGTTTGACAGCTTTATGAAGAAAGCTGATTTTTCAAGGTGCGAGGCAGATCACTGCTGTTACTTCAAAAAATTTGAAGACTCGTACATGATACTGCTACTCTATGTCGACGACATGCTAATCGTAGGAGCAAACCTACAGGAGATTGATCGGTTGAAAAAAGGGTTATCGGAAGAGTTTGCAATGAAGGATTTGGGAGCTGCAAAGCAAATCCTTGGGATGAGAATCGACCGAAGCAAGGAGGGCATCAAACTCTCACAAGAAGAATATGTGAGGAAAGTTATCAAAAGGTTTAACATGCATGATGCCAAGCCAGTCAGCACTCCCTTGGCTGGACACTTTCGGTTGTCAAAGGATCAGTCGCCGACAACCGAGGATGAGAAGAAGCAGATGGACAAGATACCTTATGCATCTGCAATCGGTAGTCTTATGTATGCAATGATATGTACAAGGCCAGACATTGCACATGCAGTGGGAGTTGTCAGCCGATTTATGAGCAATCCGGGAAAGCAACACTGGGAGGCTGTGAAGTGGATATTCAGATATCTGAAAGGCAACTCGAGTTCAGCTCTGTATTTCCGAAAATCAAAAACAGGATTGCAAGGGTATGTTGATGCTGACAACGGTGGTGATATTGATAGCAGAAAGAGCACATCCGGGTATGTTTACACCTTCAGAGGTACTGCAATCTCTTGGGTTTCCAAGTTGCAAAAGATAGTAGCTCTCTCTAGTTGTGAGGCTGAGTACGTTGCTGTGACGGAGGCCACAAAGGAAATGATGTGGCTACAATCTTTTCTGCGGGAATTGGATCAGGACCACGAGGGAAGTGTGCTATATTGTGATAGCCAAAGCGCCATTCATTTGGCAAAGAACCCGGTTTACCATGCTCGAACGAAGCACATACAACTCCGGTACCATTTCATTAGATCATCTTTGGAAGATGGAGCGCTAGTGCTTGAGAAGATCGCAGGGAGTCAGAATCCAGCAGACATGCTGACAAAGGCAGTGACGATAGACAAACTGAAGCTATGCTCAACTTCAGTTGGCCTGCACGAAGTATGAAAGTAGGAAAGAGCTGCTGCATCGATCAAAGTGTGAAGACAAATTAAAATTAGTCTTCAAGTGGGAGATTTGTTAGGTGTGGAATTGGCCAAACAAGTCAATTCTTTTGTTCACATAGTCGTGATGTAAGCGCTTACCTCATAATAGTTGTGATGTAAGCGCTTACCTCATCATAGGAAATTCATTCCTATAAATAGGTAGCTTATGGTTCATTTGTAAGATATCATTAAGACCATTTGCTATACACATCCCAAGAGAGAGAAAATCTAAGAGAAATACTCTTAGTGAAAGGCCTAAGTAAGAGAAGGTCTTTGAGAGAATTTTCTGTGGTAAAATTCTTGAGTGTAATTGGGATTGGGGTTGTGAGGTTGACTGTTGTAAACACTTGTAATATTTCTTCTTTAATAAGATCTGCAGCAGCAACGTGGACGTAGCTCTCACATTGAGGGTGAACCACTATAAATCTGTGTGTGTTATTTATTCTTCGCTTACATCACGGCGTAAGTAGGTTCTGTCTAAGGAGGTTGGTATTTAAGTGGTCCAGCTGTGACCCTCCAATCTTTCCTGGGAACCTGCTTACAAAGGTCGGATTTGGGATTTAAATCCTAACAATAATTACACATAATATTGTTGTTTAATCTAATCAACAAGCATAACAAAAAATACCTGGCCAGAAAATTCAGTGCATATTAAAGAGTTACAATTTTTCTTATGGAATTTTTTAAAATAGGATTCGATTCAACTGTTTGCTGTAGAAAACAATAAAATTTATGGTGGTCGAAATCTTGAACTTGTTACAGATATACCAGCTATTTATCAAATTTATGACATTGTTACAAAGAGAAAGTTTCAACTTATGTGGGGTATAGTTAGTTTAATTTATTGACTTTAGAAAAAGAATAAAAGAGAGAGAAGAATAATTTGGAAGATACCTCTAAGAAAAAGCAACAATTATTGAGTAAGCCAGCCTATTCTGAATAGATCAAAAAATTTGTCCAGTGCCCATATGGCTATGGAATTTCTTTAGCTTTTGCCTATAGACCTTGAGAATTGGTCAAGTTTTAGAAATTCAATAGATGTGTAACAATTTAAGTTGAGATTCCTTCTCAAATTGTGAAGTCCTCCAACCTCATCATTGCTGTCCAAAGAAAAAAGAAAAAGCCAGAACCAAAGATTCTTTCCTTTTTCCCCAAATACTGTTTAAATAATTACACATTTATCTCAAGCGAGTTGAGATAGCTATATGTATCTCACTATTCATTTTTTTGCACGGATTGCCCTTCTTTTGGGTTGGTCTTTAAATTTTGCCCCTCATATTTGTGTTCTTTAAGTTTTGCCCTTCGCTTGGATACCTGAGGTTCTGGGTTCGAACCCCCGCTCAGGTATAAAATAAAAAAATAATTTCGCAAGGCATGGCTGGGGGGAGTGTATGCCGGATCCGGCATACAATCCTTAAGGAAAAACTAAAGTTATGCCGGAGGGGACAGACTTTGCTTTGAGACATATATTTATTTATTTTTACTTTTCAAGGCAAACTTTTAATTATGCCTTAAGGAAAAGTTCCGTCTTATGAGGCATACTTTTAGTTATGCCTTAACTAAAAGTGTGCCCTATAAAATATAACTAAAAGTATGCCCCATAAGGCGGAACTTTTCATTAAGGCAACACTAAAAGTTTGCCTTAAGGAAAACTTCTGTCTTATGAGGCATACTTTTGTTATGCCTTAATTAAAAGTCTGCCCCATAAGGCATAGTTACTTATGGAAAAGTTTTGCCCCATAAGTCATAACTAAAACTATGCCTTGAGGAAAAGTTATGCCCCCTCCGGCATAACTTTAGTTTTTTCTTAAGGACTTTATGCTGGATTCGGCATACAATCCTTAAGGAAAAACTAAAATTATGCCGGAGGGGGCAGACTTTGCTTTGAGACATATATTTTGTTTTTTTTACTTTTCAAGGCAAACTTTTAATTATGCCTTAAGGAAAAAGTCCGCCTTATGAGACATACTTTTAGTTATGCCTTAATTAAAAGTCTGCCCCATAAGGCATAGTTCCTTATGGAAAAGTTTTGCCCCATAAGGCATAACTAAAACTATGCCTTGAGGAAAAGTTATGTCCCTTCCGGCATAACTTTAGTTTTTCCTTAAGGACTTTATGCCGGATCCGGCATACACTCCCTTCAGCCCTGCCTTGCGAAATTATTTTTTTATTTTATGCCTGAGCGGGGATTCGAACCCAGAACCTCAGGTATCCAAGCTAAGGGCAAAACTTAAAGACCACAAATATGAGGGGCAAAATTTAAAGACCGCAAATATGAGGGGCAAAATTTAAAGACCACCCAAAAGAAGAATTGCCCCTCACTATTTATGTTATTTACGTCCCTTCATTTAAGTTCATCTTTAACCAAAATAATACATAATTTTAGTTTCTCTAACACTAGAAGTTCTCATTTTACTGGCGTTTAGGTCTCTAACAAGGCTAAGACTCCTATTGAGCATTTAATCTAAAGTAAACATATTACCAAAGAAAAAAAAAAGTTAATCTCAACGGGGTGATGGGATCGCCTTTGTAAATTATTTTCTTCCATCATGTCCCTATTTTTCTTTGAGTTTGCTTGGATTCTGAGAGATTTTAAGACTTTTGAAACAACTTCATTTGATGTAAGATTATGTCCAACTTTTCATCTTCTAACACCCTAATCAACATAGTTTTATAGCTACACACTAATGCATATGAAAGTCTACGCAGAACATGGCCAAATCATCTCAAGCGATCATCTCTTATATTATTCTACGTTCTGTGGGTGGCTCAGCTTGTAGATCTAAAATTGGCTGGTATCAACTTATATTATACTAAAAAAATTCTTTTCCAGGGTCAGCCAAACGCAGTGGCACAATTTATTGAAGTTATCCCTTCTGGACCATGTATAGAAAAGGCCAGATTGTGAGTAGATTTTAGTTAGATGAGGCATGATGAGGGTGGGACATAGAGCAATAATTTCACATTTTAAAACCAACCTTCTATCATTGACACGGGATATCAAAGTTGAGGATGCAATAGGCAAACATAAGAATTCTCAATAAAAGCTCTCATTGGCCAGCAAATAACTGACATACTAAAAAATAGTCAGCTCTTGCAGAAAATAATGCACTTCAAGTGACCCTTTCAACTTAAAATAAAGGCACCAATAAGGAAAAGACAAATAGATTGCACTTATTTGGCAATTTTAAGGTAAAAGGATAATGCTATTAGTGTACATACAACTCAAGAATTTGAACCAAGTCATGTACAGATCTAAGAAAGGATGGATATCTCACTTGGAGAAACCCTCTAAAGCCTCAATAATTACACTCATAATTTGCCTGTCACAGCTCACTATCATTCATAATTTTTCTATTCAAGAATATTATATAGGAAAACCCCAAAAGTGGAAAAGGGAGGGGGTGGGGTGGGGAAATTTAACAAGGGAAAGAGAAAAGGGGTGCAATGGGATGCCTCATAAACTAACCTCATAGATAACAAGACAATTTTACAGCCTCTACTATTGTATGAAGTGCTTGTGAAAACAAGAAAATGGAGTTTCTTGTAAGAGCTATATATCAACAGCATCAACTGGTAAGGATGTTGTTCTGTGAAGTGAATTTGGAAGCAATGTTCTGGTGAAGAAACTCTTCGCAGTACTAACCATGTCCCTGACGTTCGGGGAACCTTTGATCGCCTCACATTTTCGGGCCCTTTGGGATACCGAAATGGGGCAGCTATTATTGACAAGTCCATTTGATTCTGAACTAATGGTCTTACCACAATCAGAAGATTTTAGTAGAGTTTCAAGACATGAAGTCCTATTCTTTGTCGTCTTCTTTTTCCTCTTAGAGGAACCTGTAGGAGGCTTTGAAGCTTTTGGTGGAAGTCCCAAGTGTTGATCTTTTAGCTCCCTTAATTTTATCTGGTAGTTCGCTTTGAGCCATCTCATTTCCTGCTCAATCAAGTGCTCATACTCAGATATTTCATTAGATGCAGGAATTTCACCTAAAGAATGGGGATTCGATAAAGATCTGACTAAACTTTTTGCACCTGACTCTTTCTGACCTTCTGTTGAATGGTCGTGATCCAATTTCTCACCTTCTTCAAGGGAATGACTCTCCTCGGATCCCACCGAACTGGATTCGAAGCTTTCATGCCGATCCCAAATCTCTGTATGATGGAAACCATTCATTTTGAACAAATTGTAATGGACACCATTAATATGGCTTGATGATGTTGGTTCATCAGAATAAGTCGAAATAATAGGCCGAGGACTGTTAGATTGATACGTAACCTCTTCAAACCGACCATGTGTAGCAGCACATCCATTGCATTCCGCTAGCTGCAAATTCTGAGCAGCTGGATTTTTAGACAGGAAATTCATGAACGAACCAATAGAGGAATTGTTGGACGAACAGTTGCGACAGAAACTAGCAGAATTTGCAAAGCGAGGGGTTTCTTCTATTCCTGGCCCTGGCTTCCAGTCGGGTTCTAATTTGGAAATCTCACCATCAATCATATCGGCTATTTTTGTAACATCCTGATCAGTTATATCCAATTCGGACACCATTTCAGTTGCAACAGTTAATGCTGTATCATATTCAACATCAAATGGGAAATATATATTCCTGATACGGCCTGCAAAGACACGAATTTTCAGCTCATGATAAGCATAAACAATAAGTTCAAGACAATAAAATATTGCGCTGACCTTCTTTGTCTGCAATTCTAAGTCTTAAAAAGATGCTACCATCGTCTCTTCTCTTCCCTTTGATAGTTATATCCAAATCTGGGGAATGTTCGTCGTGTTCATCATCGTTATACTCGAAAAGTTCAATTCCAGTTTGCTCATATTCATTTGGATCAGATGCCCATTCATTCGGATCATCAAAACCATAATCGTTGCAGTATCCATTGTAGGCGCCATTACGAAAAGATTTTCTATCATAATCTAGTCCACGACCAGGCTTCCTTAGCAGAGGGTTCATATAATCTAGTTCTCTCCTGGACTCTGTAGGTCTTATATCTGATTCATTATCATCAATTTGGAGAAAAGGGTCATCCAGAAGCTCTTTTGCTGAGAGCCTTAGAGACACGGTGGCCAAGCATTTTTCAACGAATTGACGTATCTCAGGATCCTTCACTTGGTACAAGGCGTCTGGTTTTTTCCCCTAAAAAGTTGATGAAATCAGTTGGGATGACCACAACAGGAAGGGAAGGACAATGGGGGGTACAAAAGATATAAGTACTTACAGACATCACTTTCTTGTAGATCTGAGCAGGATGGGTGCACTCACTATATGGGTACTCAAAAGTAACCATTTCTAATATGCACATCCCAAAAGAATATATGTCAACTAATTCATTGTATTCCTCCTCGTATATTTCTGGTGCCATGAACTCAGGCGTTCCTGATCATTACAGACCGATAAACATTTGAGCAAACCAGTTCCCAAGTTGATCATACATTTCAAACATCTAAGTTTAAAGGGACTAAAATCAGTGTAAGAAGTATACCAACACAATGAGCAGCGTGTGATTTTCGCAGAATAGCAGCAAGGCCAAGATCTCCAAGTTTAACTTCCCCTTGGTTTCCATTGATAAATATGTTATCACACTTAAGATCTCTATGGATAACAGGGGGATCATGGCTATGAAGATAAAGAAGTCCATTCAAGATCTGTCTACACCAGCGCTTTACTGCTCTAATATTGACTCTTTTATGCTTCTGCCTATACCTATCAAACCCCATAAACAAAAAAATCAATGATTTGAGGGTGGTGAAGGAGATCCAGATTTAGCAATAGCATAAAATCAAATGCCAATAAAGTGAATAAGAAGATGAACAGAAAATTAAGAACTCACTGTCTAAGAGTTCCAGAAGTGAACATTTCAGTGACAAAATTGATATTCCTATTAGCAGGATCCACCCAAGAAGTGTAGAAAGTCATGATACTTTTGTGCTTCAAAGTCTTAAGCAAATGAATTTCACAGTAGAGCCTTTCAAGATCTTCAGGACTTTGTAAGAAATCATAAAGCTTCACTTGGTTCCAAGCAACTTCAATCCCTTCATATTCATCAAATGCTCTATAACTGCATAAATCATCAGACACAAACCAATCAAATCAGAATGATCCACGTAAAAAAAATTCATCCTTTATCCAAAAAATTGAAGAAGAAAAAACCCAAATCTTTAAACACCCCATTTCTATTAACGCACAGTAAAGATGCAACATTTATACCAAATACCAAAATGGGTGTCTAGTAGATCTAATAAATACCCAATTTTTACAAGGTAAAAAAGAGATGAGTTTTGATTCATACACAGTCTTTGAAGCTCCTTTTCCAAGAATTTCATTGTACTGCATCCAAAAAAACGGGAAAAGAACAAAACATCAAGCTCAATACTTTAATAGAGTGAAAAAACTGACAGTTGGTATTGTTCTTTTTGGTTATTAAGACAAAGACACATAAAAAGAAAGAGAACATACTCTGCCATATCTACCAGTTGGATCAACTTCAACAAATTCAGAAAACTCTGGTTCTGTATGTGTAAGACCATTCATGCTTTGACAAAAATTTATCTTATTTAGCTTCCAAAGATTGTGTCTTTTTTTTTTTTGTGAAACATTCACCAAGAAAGAGGTCAGTGGAAACAAGAAACAGATGAAAAATATTATCTGTGTTTGCAACTGCAACTCTTTATTTGTTTTGGGAACTTTTTCTTGAAAGAGAGATTTATGATATGAGAAAAATATGGGAAACTGAGTTTATTGAAGGTTTCACAAACCCAAACAACACTTCTTGAAGGGTATCCACAATAAACGTGAGTCTACAGAAAACTAAGAGAAAAAAAAATGAGGTTGGGTGGGGTGGACGGGGTGGACGGGGTGGAGATAGGGTAAGGTAGGGAAATCAAAATGAGTCTTGTATCTCTTGCTTGTTATTTTATTTTATCAATAGAGAAATCAATGAACTGTATCAAAAAGCAAGCCAGCTTAAAAAAGAGAAGACAAAAGGACAAGAAAAGGGCAATATGGTAAAAAAAGGAGGTCACGTCGTCAAAGATTTGATTAAGATTTAAGTGCCTGCCATTTCTCAAATGTCATGTCAAATGAATTTACTAGAGACATTAGTTTCAATTAGTTTATTTTAATTAAGATTAAGGCCGAAGAATCTAACAATTGAATGCTATGTGTCAGGGTTGTACAAAGTAATTCGATAAATTGCACTAAATTGATAAATCAAATTAAATTGAGAAAAAATTTGACTAGTAATTTGATTTGACTTGATTTGATGTTAAAAAAAATAGATCATAATTAATTTAATTTTAGCTAAAAAAAATTAAACCGAACCAAAAATTTAAGTGCCTGCCATTTCTCAAATGTCATGTCATATGAATGAATTTACTAGAGACATTAGTTTCAATTAGTTTATTTTAATTAAAATTAAGACTGAAGAATCTAACAATTGAATGCTATGTGCCAGGGGTTGTACAAAGTAATCTGATAAATCGAATCAAATTGAGAAAAATTTAACTAGTGATTTGGTTTGACTTGGTTTGATGTTAAAAAAAAAACAGATCATAATTGGTTTAGTTTTAGCTAAAAAAAGTCAAACCGAACCAAACCAACCCGACATTACATGTATTCAATTTTTAAAATATTTTATACATAAAAATATTTATTTGTAATGTAATTTATAAATATTTCTTAAATTTTTTCGTAATTTTTTATCTATTATCATATTATTCAAGCTTGAACTTAGAATTTTGAATGTCAATAAGTTTTATATTCTATGGATGTTAGTAACTCAAATAAAGTCCAAACTAAAACCAATTCAACACGAATGCTAACAAAAGAAACTCAATTTACCGCTAAGAATGACAATAATGTTGGATATTTATTCGTTAGTTTTGCATAATTGGTTTAGAGAGTGAAAATACATAACTTAAGTTTTTTTCTTTGTCGTGTAACTAATACTTGTTAGCCGTACTTATTTTAGCATAACTTAATATTTTTAGATTATGGTCATTTTCTTTATGGCTTATTAATTAGCAATATTTATTTTAACCGATTTTATTATATATTGTTGAATATTTTAATACAATGTCATCACTCTTCTCACATTTTGTGTTATTTTCTTAAGAAACACCTTAATTATATAGTTGTATCTTACTAGGACTAAAGAAATATTTGAAGTAAAAGTGTATATGTTTTGTATCAAGACTATTCCGAAAAAAAAAAAAAACTGAAAAACCCGAGAAAACCCGAGGTTGAAAAACCTGAATTTTTATTGGTTTGGTTTGGTGTATAAATTTTAAAACCCGACGCAATTGATTTGGTGATTGTGATTCCATGTAATTGCTCGTATTTTTTTATTTTTTTGTTTTATTCATTTAGCATAACATAACTGTATTGTTTTTCTGATTTTTAAAATTACGCCTCTTAGTATTAGAAAGAATGTGTCATTAACAAGCTTGATATATAATAAGTGATGTTCTTAAAGTAAAATTTCGTTGTGAATGAGATTATAGATTTATATTTTCTCCCTTTCTTTTACTAAGTTAAGTTGGAGCTTAATTATGTAATGTTGGAATTTGACATAAGAATATTATCTTAAACTTCTTCTTTTTTTGGATTTTGAATTTAGGTTATATTTTTTATTTTAATTTATTTGCTTTAGTACTATTGACTTGTTATTTCACATCACATGTTGTTTATTTTTCACTTACGATTGATAAATTTTTTTCTTGTCAAACATTTGAATAATGTTATGGGATTATATTTAAAAAAATTAATTCTTTTGGTCAAACATCCAATCCATGATGCTCTCACAAAAAGGCTACTTTAAATTTTTATAATTAATTAAAACTAACATATTATTAATTTGAAAAAAATATATATCAATTATCTTTTACAATATTAGTTATGAATATATGATTATTAATTAATATATTTTCAAGAAATAATGTGTTGTTAAATACATAATTTAATATCATTTATAAAGGAACATATTTTTCAAATATTAATTTTAATTTTTTTTATAATTAAATTTTATTTTAAAATTAAGCTAACTGTGTAATTAAACTTGTGCAACCAAACAGCACGCTTGTAATTACACTGTAATTACGTGATGATAAACAAACAGATCGTTATAACTACAATACTATGTAATTACTACCCTAGTAATTACACCAATTTCAATTACCGGGTGGCTTTCCAAACAGACTCTAAAAGTAATCAGTCCCTTCTATTTTCTCTCATGAAATTTCCAATTAACTAATTTTGATGGAACATATATTTGCTTGTAAGATAGAGGGCCCTATATGTGAAACCATAGAGTGTGAAATTTCTAAAACAACATTTTTAAGTAATGTATTAACCTTTGTTAAAGATTATTTGTAAATTATAATATGATATTTGTTGTCGATGATTTTACCAACATAATTATTCGATGATGTTAAACAGTCTATTGTGATGCATCTAAATTGACATTGTCCGTTTTGCTTACTATTGTTGTGCTTAGTTTTCTCCATTTATGTACTTTGTTCTTTGACCCAAAAAAAGAAAAATCTATCAGGCCAAAAAATTTCAAACATACTATAGATATGTAAGTATGTGTATATAAAGCAATACTCAATTTATTCCATTCCGTAAAGATTAACACCATTTTATATCTAAGACTTTAAATTTTAACATTCTAATTTACCGTTAAAGATATAGTCTATTACAGGAACAACAATAACATGACATATTTAATACAATTTTGCATTATTATATACATCTAGCATCAAAAATAATTTCTTTCAAACTTTGTCAAATAAAAAATTCATATAAAATGAAACATTGAAAACATTTGTTAACAATCGAGCTAAAACGGATGATATAAAATCACTATCGAGGGATGTGGTGAGATGGATAAGATCTCTTTGCTCTTAATTAGAGGTCTCTGTTTCGAGCACCGAGAATTGAGAAACTCTTGATAGTGAGAGTTTCCCCTTTTATGGACCCTAGATGACATGAATCTTAATTAAAAATAGCGTCCACTGGTCACTTTTTGCCCATGTAATTAAAAAATAACAGTCGTCACGTAGTCTCAAATTTCACAAGTATGTCATGGAGTTTCACTTCCAATATAAAACTCCACGACAATGATCATTTTTTAATTACGTGAATGCAAAAATAAGTTTTTCTGATCATACCTTATAAATCTGAATTAATTGGTGTAAATTTGAATATTAAATGTTTATACGAAAAATATATAAAATTAGCTCAAGATTAATAAAACTACTCTCCTAAAACTATAGTCGAGATTTTTTATTTTTTTTGGTAAATAGAACTAAAAACAAAAAATAAAAACAAAGAACAAAAAAGTAGAAAAAGAAAAGAGACCATGATAAGAATAATGAAAAGGAAACGACCCACAGAAAATAGAAAGTGGCGAGCGTGTGAGGTCAAGAGAGTGGACCAAAGGGGAGGACGTTGCAGAATGGACATTTGCATTGGCATGGCCTTTATTAATTAACGTAGCGTAGTCGCATTTGGCTAAATGCTGAATATATGATATGACTTGTTTTATATTTATAATATAAAATAAAATAAAAAGAGCCGTGACAAACAAAGCTAACGTGCCAACGTAGCACCTTTCGCTTGGTTTTTGGGTACGGAATTTGGTACGGTTCTTTGCACTTCCTCTCTACTTTTTCTACATTACCAATTTTTGCCCCTATAACTCCACTTTCCCTAAATTTTCTATGCTTCTTTTGGTAACTCATTCAATTCGGGATTCTTTTATTGCATGTTCTTCCATTCCAAAATAATTATCACGTTTCACTTCTGGAAAGTTAATTTAATTAATTTTTTAAATTAAATTGTTAGATTATAATCTAATATTTAGAATTAAAATTAAGATATTTTAAAACTATACAAAAAGTAGTATAAACTGTAATTCTTCTTATATCGATATGGTGAAAAATTATATCAAAGTTCATTGTAGTTTGATTCTTGAGAAATGAAATATAAAAAGTATTTTTGGTAAGAAGGGAGTAACAATCTAACAAATCACAATAAAAAATAACTCTATAGATTTTAGCCAATACTACATGTATATTTAATTTATAATTTGTGTATGAAGTAAGAAATCAATTAAAAATAACTCTAATATCTACTTTTTATAGATTTTAGCCAATACGACATGTATATTTGATATTATTATGTAATTTGTGTATTAAGTAAGAAATTAACTAAATGACTAAAAATGATGTGAACCCTTTAACCATTTAATGATTTGTTCAATTCTCCTCCTTTTTTCTTTTAAACTTAACTTTTGACTTATCACCTTGAACGGTGCAAATGAGAGGCTCTTGGCCCACTAAAGGATGAGTCTTAAATGGCTGATTCATTATAATGGAAAGAAAACCCTGATTTAGAGAGTAGATGTGGACCATAATCTGCAATAATAATAAATAAAAAACGAGATTGCTGAATAACAGAAGGCAGTTTATGTGTGTACGCACACTTTCTTATAAGAGAGAATATTTTCTTCTTCTTATTTCTCTCTCGTTGTTCACTATTGGCTTTAGAATTCCGATTAATCTAGAAATTGGCTTTAGAATTCCGATTAATCTAGAATTTCTATTGCATAAGGTCCATTAAAGAGAAAAGTTCTCCCTATCAAAAAAAAAAAAAAATCATTACCAAAGCTTGAAGTCAAAACTCCCTTAAAAAATCTTATTCATCCATCATTATTAATTCTTTAGCAGGCCGATACAACACAAATCTAGATTGTGTTGCATAAGGCATATTAGAGGGAGAAGCCCTCCCAATCATAAAAAAGAAAAATTCATTTCCAAAGCTTGAAGTCAAAATTTTTGCTTAAGAATAAAAGAATCTTATCCATCCCACCATAATCCTTAATAATATAAAAGAGATTGTCTAACTATTGAAGATGGTAAACAACTCTCTTCTTAAGTTAAAGTAATCTTATAACTGGTTATCTAAAAGTAACTACTTAATAGAACAACTTTCTTATTTAAAAAACATAAATTCATCGTATATTGAGTATATCAATGTTTAAAAGGACGAAGCGTGAATTGAAGCGAGCTATTTTACCCCGTATCAGGTGAGGCACTAGTCCAAAAACACGACGCCATGTTATAAGTTATCGGACGATCTTTGAGCACTGAATGTTAGGCATGCTTGATAAGTCTCACTGCCAGATGCTTGGAGCATAAGGCTCGAGAGACAAAAGCCTTTCATGTGTGCCTCAAAGGGTTTTCTAAGCGCCTCGTCTTAGGGCAATTAAGCATGTAGACGAGTCCCAAAAAAATCTTTTAAAACACTAATTTATCATCATATTAGTTTTTTCGTTAATTTGTTTTAGAAAAAAACAAAGTGGTTCTTTTTAACTTTATTGATTTATTTAGATTATTAAATGCTTTTTCCTTTTTAATTTATTACTATGATATTTTATTAACTTTAAAAACAATAAAATTCAAATTCTTATTGTACTTACGCCCATGTTTCCGAACTTATGCTACGCTTAATAAATGATGATAGATAAAATGTCTCGCTTCTGAAATCATTAGCCATCCCAAATAATTATTTCACTCCTCCCTTTTTATAATAAGTGGTGTCTTTAATTTGGGTAAACTCCCTAAGAAAATTACTGAGTCCTAGAAAGTGAGATGTATTTTTATTAAAAAAAAAATTATTTAAATAAGACTAATATTCGAAGAGCAAAATTAATGTCTTCCTGATTACATGGAACAACACTTATTTCGGAACAAAATAAATAGATAAAAACACAATTTATTATGGAACTGAGAAAGTATCAATCTTGTACTTCACTATTCTCGATAGAAGTTACAACCTATAGTTAAATTATTGGAAGAGCTGTGATTTGGTTAAAAACTTCAAGGAGAATTTGCCACCTCGCTGAAAACAAAACTCTGAAATTTTCTTGAATTTCGGCGTAAGCCAAGTGTTTTGATTATTTTAATATGACTATTTTAATAATGTAAGAGAAAGATTGACTATTCCTGCGTAAGCTGAGACATCTTGCTTGTTTGCTAGTTTAATGGGATGCAAAATGAGTTTGAATCGTAAATTATAGATTACATACTTTCTCCATAGATAGTTGAGTGTTAACTTCTTCTTTTTATCACTTATGCCTAAAACGTAGTATTTCATAATTACAAACAATTCCCTTTAAACAAAAGTGGATCCTAAATGGGTTTGATTTAGTCATTCTAAGTAATATACTTATCTTCTCTTTTTGTCTATCCTTATTTATGCGGCTTGTTTTCAAAATTTTGATGCGGCAATTGATTATTCTGATTTAATATTTTGAAGATCATCTAAAAATTACAATCATGGTTCGATAATATATAATTGTTGTAGTTTTTAATTTCCATGTTGCTTTTCAATTAATTTAAAAAAATTTGAAACTGTGTCATTTGAGTAACATTTCCTTTTTTCTTCTTCTTAATTTCTTTCTTTAATGAGAGAGGCCAAGTTAGGAAAAGTTATCGCAAATAATCTCCCTACCTTCTCAAGATAGGAATACTAGATAAACACTTACACACACCGGGTGATGTATGTCATGTGTCTGAATATATACAACTAATACTTAACTATGATTAATTAATGTATATATTCACTTCATTACATCGCTTAACCATAGTAAATTGCATTGGTTTGGTGTAAACACCCGGTGTGGATAAGTATTTATCGAAATATCATCTGCGTACATACTATTCTCCCAGACCCCACTTGTGAGATTACTCTATGTTGTTATGGTTGTTGCCTAGTAAGGAAAAGGAGAAAAGGTTAGATATATAATAATTAAACCTCTCCTAGAATTCAAGAAAGTCTACCGTTATTTTGCCACATAATTCACGCAAATTATATATCTATTATTTTCCTTGTTAATATTTATCACCTTCATTGAATAAAATGCAGGTATTACTAAAACTTGATTTTCTCACATGATAGTTAAATGATTTGTGATTAATAAATATTAACAAGAAAAATAATACCTGCATAAATGATTAATCACATAATTATGATTTATGATATGTCAAACTTAAATCAGACATAGTGATTAATCATCTACATACCAAACAACCTACTTAATGGTGTGACACATATCACATGACAGCATTTTTTTTTCTTCTGGATTTGGTTCTCCGGTCATAAAATAGTACTAGCCTACTAATCAAAATTTCTTGAAATTAAATAGTTGCTAAATAAAAATATCTTTGGAGGCTAGATTTATTTTAGTGAACTTGACAAAGAAACAGATAAAAAGGCACCAAGCATGCTTTATGAGTTTTGACAAAAAGTATGGCCAAAATCAAAATTAATATGCATTGTCTTTTCTGGGTTTTCTTTTTTGACTGTGTTTGGATTTTTCGTACATTTTTATCTGCAGAGTGAGAATCCAGCTTTTCTGATAAGAACAGCACCAAACTTGCCTGTTCTGTTCATGTTAAATTGTTTTTATATGGGGGATTAACGGGTAGAAAAGGCATGTACAAGAAAATGGGTTCTCTATCAGCATTAAAAAAAGAAAAAGGAAATAAAGGATAATTTAGTTTAACTTCCACCATTAATTAGTTGGTTTACCAAAAAATGAGATATGCTCGTTTGTTTAGCAAATCTTACCTAAGGTTATTCCCAAACTTTTATAAAGTACGACGTGAAACATCTATTGATGCTTCCTTGACCGTAAGGTTTCTAATTTTTGTAACTGATCAATATCTAATTTTCTTGAATGTTTTGAGATTTTAGAGTATGACAGCGTAACTATATATATATATATATCATATATCAGAGAAAATTGCTCGACACCTTTTGACATGATACTATGCGTGAAATCTTAAGACAAGAAAACATGTATTTCTAACTAGTATCATTCTTTAGTGTCTTGGAATGTATTCCGGTTTAGATTTCAAACAAATAACTTGTGAAAAGACATAATTTACTATCTTTCCCACATATATTTAATACTAGTGTCGTTTGACCCGTGCTAAGTCCGGGCCCAAGCTACATTAAAATTTACATTTGCAATTCTTTTTTATTTTTTTAATGTTTTTTTTTCCTACTCTTGCTTTTTGTGTTATTTTTGTATCATCATATCAATTGTACAGGTAGGTTAACAATTTTTCAATGTTTCTAAGATATTTAATTATAAAAAAATTGTGAGCTAAAAAACAACATTTTTTAGAATATATTTAGACTTCCTTTTTATTTTCATACAAATTAATGCATGCATCAAAGCTTTTCTCCCTTTTATCTTACTACAATTTTTGAGAAATCTTTACTGATCCAAATTGAGTTTTACCTTACGTTAGATTTCAACTTAATTTTTTTCATTAAACTTATATTGGCTAACCCATTTTTTGGAAGAAAAAAATAATTACGATATTCAAGTAATATAAAAAAATATTTAATGGTACAAATTGTTTTATAATGACATCAATGAAGTTAACTTCTAAATAAAGATAGCATTTAAAATTAAATAATTAAAAGTCTTGATACAACGAAATACTTTAGATGCTACTTCAGATTAAACCATACAAAAAGGAACTGGAAAGTTAATGAAATTATTTGTTTTTCTTAGTTTAATCTTTCATTTTCTTTAAAAATATTGTAGTTTGTTTTTCTTAATGAACTGTTATAATTTCTTAAACGTGTATGTAGTTTTAGTGTTTCATGTTTATCTAACTATTTGTCCTTAATTATATAAAACATTGATTATCTCATCTTTTGTAAAACATTTCAATATCAAAAAAAATGTGAAAATGATTACTCTCGTTTTCAATTATTATTATTATTATTATTATTATTATTATTATTATTATTATTATTATTATTATTATTATTATTATTATTATTATTATTATTATTTGGAGAGCTACAATATTTCTTTAATTACTTTTTCCAAACAATTTTAGATATATATGAAAAATAATTTTAAATTGATAATTAAGCGTGTATTAAGGTATATAACTTTTTTACTTGTCCGTAATAAATTTTATAGAAAAAAAATTGAAACAAATTTAATCATTTCCACATAAAAGAATGATAATAAACTTTTGGATAAATTTTTAGTTTGGTTGAATTAATAATATTTTGTGGTGTCACTATCACCCTTCCACATCATCCCTCCTAGAATTTAATTAGCCCACATAATTATTCAAATTTACCAAAATAGGTGAGAGCTTACAAGGTAATTAAACCTTCTATTAGGGGTAAAATGGACAAAAAAAATTATGTGAGGACTACAAAATTTTGAGATCCTCCCTTATATGTAATAGTAATTTTAGAAAGATATATATATTTCATTAGAGTTTTCTCTTAGAAATTTAGGATGTACTTTGGCTTTATGAATGGTGTCTATTTCAAGCTATGGATGGTAGGTAAATGTAATCATATTGTCTTCCTACACTTAATTTGACTCGCGCTTGAGGATCATTAGACCAATGCATGTGACACATAGCCTTATTTTTATTAGTCGAAACATGTCATTTGAACACTTAGAAAATTTTGATTAGCGTTTAATTTGACTAGACACGCCACATAACTTGAAATATTTGAATTGGTGCTCCTCGTCACGGCATGATTCTCGGCTATTAGGATGAATTGGCATTTAAACGGACATGCTACGTCTCCCAATTATATGAATTGACCAAAACAAATTATGTTAGTATTTCACTTAAATCCACAAAATTAACTTATCAAAGATTTAATCCAACTATTGACTCGTATTAACATTTATTTGGACCACATTTAATTTCTTGAATTCAAAAGGTTGCCCAAGTCTGTATCTACTCAATCCAAAAAGATTTGAATGTCTATAATATCTATCGAGGAACCAATATTAAGTTTTTTTCTGAAAACGTTTCGTCCAAGATATTGTTGACAAAAATGGATTATATGATTAGAAATAATACTAGATTGTTATCGATAACCACATTGAAATGGTAAGTATACTTTCATTTATATGTTTTGATAAATATGTGTGTGGTGAGTTGATCTTTTACTAAAAAAGAGGAGACAAATGAGAGCAATAGAATTCTTATATCTTGTTTTATTTATTAGGTAGGGACTGTACATGAATATTAATAATGTTCAAGAAAGCATACAAATTGGACCTATCACATGTATGATAGAGGTTGTTAGGGCACAAACGCACAATGATGATAATGAAGACTTCAATTCCACATGTATTTGTGTGTGATTGAATATGGCACTAAGACAGCATGGGATGGCCAGCTTGTTTGTGTAACATGTTTGAAAAGGGCACTAACATATATAATATAAAAATGAAAGTGACAATACCAAATGATATCCGTATATATGAAGAATATTTAGAAAAAAAAATATTATTTACTATAAAATTTTACGAATTAATACAACGTTATAGTTCAAGTCATCACTCAATCCTTAGTCTTTGTTTTCCCGGTGTTCATCCCTCATGATTCGGAACAAGTTCTAATATCTCTTCAATAATCTAACTGAAATTGGGCTGTCCACCCATTAGAACTTATATTGTGTCAATTTTCCCAATATTGGAAGTTAAAACGCTAGTTACCGATCTCATAATATTTCAAACTTAAACTTGAATCCGACATAATTATGTTTCTATTAATCTAAAATGAAATTTAAGCATGAGGGTTATAACGTAGTGAAAATGTATAAGTGCTCTGAGTTTGAGCCAGATTTTTAATTACACACAATTGACCTTTTTAGGAATCGGCCTATACTCCTTAAACTTTTCCTAAGCATAGTAAAAACGTACCTCAGATCAGTTAAGACTTGTGCTGGATTCTTTAAATTTCTCTACAGGAGTGTGCTTGCCTAAATCATTCCTCAAAGTTATAGGTCAAGAAAGGATCCTAATATGTATACCTTAAGTGTATAACATTGAAAAAGAACTAAAAGCCCTTAAATTTCTATTTTGGTGAAAAAAATCATCGTGTTGCACGCCTCTTATATTGGTAGAATTTGTTCTATAAAATTGTAACGAGACGTTATAAGTTTATCGTAGATGACAATGAAGTTATTACGGCTGCAAAGGCCGCTACTCTACGTGATGCACGTTTAGTAAAACTGTCATAACTTTAGTTAATTTAAATGATGTAGTACCATTTAAACCATCTTAATCTGACATTAAGAATTACAATATTTCTTCACATGCTATGACCATTCCTACTAAAATAAGAGTTGTGTATAACGACTTAGGGATTTGGAAGAAAGTTAAGTCGGGCATAACAACAAAAAAGTGGAGAGAAATTGACTCTGATACGCCATTTGTCATGATCGTAATTCGTGGGTGGAGATAGAAACATATAAGAGCCCGTTTGGATTGTTTTATAAGTGGTCAAACAGTTTATAAGCTGTTTTTTGATTTTTTAGGTGTTTGGCAAACCAGTTTATAAGCTAAAAAAATGCTTAGAATAAGTTAAAAAAAATAAGTTGGGGTAGTCCAACTTATTTTTTTGACTTATAAGCTGTTTTTTGGTTAAATCAGCTTATAAGCCACTTTTTTTAAGCTAAGCTAAATGGACTCTAAGAGGAAGGAGATGAGTATGAAGAGAGGAGAAGCGGGTGGGGTGGGGTTGGGGGGAGTAGTAGAGGGAGAGAGAGAATGGAGAAGGAGAACAGTAAGGAAAATAGTTAGAGAAATTAGAATTCAGTTTCATTCATCATATTATTTTCTCATACACTGTTCATTATTAATAAATTTAATAATTAAATATTTTCATTCATAAATATCTATTGCAGTGGCAACGATCAAACGTGGCGTTGGGAGGAAAATGAATTAAAAATTACTTCACATATAATTTGTGGTTGTGGTATATCCTTTAAAAAAAAGGATTTTTTTTTTTTCAAGAAACGTGTGTTTTTTCCCTTCTTTGCTTTTCGGATAAACGCCTTGTTCCATACATTTTTGGTAAATATACAAGTCTATTTTCGGGGACTTTGCCTGTTGGTGTCCTTTTTGTTTATTTTTTCCTCCCTCGTATATATTTAGGGGTGGGCATAAATACCGAAAATCGAAAAACCGAACCGAACCGAATGAACTCGGTTTTTCGGTTTTCGGTTCGGTTCCGGTTTTTTTAAATAGCAAATTCGGTGTTCGGTTTTGGATTTTCGGCTTTTCGGTTTAACCGATTTTTTTTTTATTTTTTTTTGAAAATTTACTACATGAATACAATTTTTTTGGGGGGAAAAAAACATAAGTAGACAATAATATTATAATATTTACATACAAGAAGCAACTAAATGTCATTAAACATTACATGGCAGGTTAAGTGTTTTATAGTAAATCAAATTGCTATATATAAGGAAACCCTTCAGACGTGAATAACTCCAATATCTATTTGTTGTTCATAATATAACTGCTTTTATACAATTTCATACTTCCTCCTTATTCTGCAAGATTTTTTTCCAGCGTTTTTTTCTTACCTTTTCTACTTCCTCCTTATTCTCAACTTCTTTCGTTGTTCCATAAAAAATAAAATCTCAGTTTTCATTTAACACTACAGGATATTGAACACAAGTATAATTATAATTTGAGTGTTGATTTTTATTATATATAGTATAATAAAAATGTTATACATAGAATAATATTCATATAATTTATTTCACCTATAATAATAAATTAGATATAACTCACATAATTTGATTATACACTGTGTAAAATTTTATATACCTCGTATGATTTTATTATACGTTGTATAATACATTATATTTTGTATATAGAAGATATGATCTTGTATGTGTGGATGATCACTATGGTTGGATTTTAAACTCATCAGACCTTCAAACATTTAGTCTAGCGTAAACCTCTGTAACTCGAAGCAATCAAGAAGGAAAAATGGAAATAAATGGAGAGATGTGTAATTGCTAAAAAAAACCGAATTAGAAAAACCGAAACCGAACTTGAAAAAACCGAACCGAACCGAACTAATTCGGTGCGGTGTTCGGTGTCCACTTTCAAAAAACGAAAACCGAAAAACCGAACCGAAAAACCGAACGCCCACCCCTATATATATTTACTTGTTAATGTTTGACTTAACGCACCCTTTCCCTCGTATATATTTACTTGTTAATGTTTGACTTAACGCACCCTTTAAAAAGTAATTAGTGGAATGATAAGTTTACTATATTACCCTTTGGATATAATAAATTTAATATTTTGGGAACAACATTGAAAAATGATTATAGTTAATAACAAGGGTAAATTAGAAACTAACTGATAAGTTATATCTTTATTTGCTAAAAAGTGGACACGCATTTTTAGTATAGTGAACAAGTAAAAATAGAGAGAGGGAGGGAATATAAGTTACATGTAGATTAATTTTGAACCCCTGATGCAATTTACTTTAAAGGAAAAATAAATATTACTAATAAATGTTCTTTGCTTCTCTATTCAGCTCTAATTAGCGTTTAAGTAATCAAGATTTTATTTCCTTAAAAGAAAATCTTGAGGAGTACTCTAGTAACTTTCTTCGTACTTCAGTTACTATTAGACAAAATGGCATTAATTTCCGTGAATACCGTACCACAAGAAAAACTACAAGAGAAAGTTATTTTGAAAGTAGAGCCAACCTAACATGGAGTTGCATTGGATGCCACAAAGTGCAATAAGACAAACTTGGAGTCTAGTCCAAAGTTTAAATTGCTCGTTTGGCCATAAATAATATTCCGTCATTTTAACTAAAATTAGTTAGTTTAAATAAACTACCACACCAATTTGGTCCAAAGTTGATCACATTTATGAAAAGACCATCATAATCTTTATATGTATAATATTGAATTAGGATGAACTTTAGGAGGGAAGGATAGAAATGACATTAACTAAGTATAAATTATTAAATTTGTCTTAAATACCCGTGCAAATTTACTGAGCTACCCTCATTTGGGCCATTGTGACCAACATTAGCGTGGCAGAAAGACCTTTCCGTTAAATTATTATTGTTTCAAGAAGTTAAGAAAAAAATGAATTAATTTATTGTTTCAAGATTACTCCAATAAGTCTAACAAATGTTCTAAAAAGTAAAAATTTTTGAGAACGAATAAGAATAATTCACTCAAATAATTGTTATTATTAATATTTTCTTAAATGGTGTGCTAACATGTAAATAGGATTGAAGGAAGTCAAATAGATGATTACTCCGTCCATCGCAAATTATCTGTCGTGATTCTATTATATACCCCCTTAAGAAACATTAATTAGGAGAATTTTCTTGAACTATTCTTAATTGGTATTTGAACAATCATAACATCACCTCGTAATAGAGGTGTTTGTAGTCTTCAAGAACAATAACATTAAGGGTGAGATGGTAAAGAAATAATTAATGTTGTCTTGAACTTTTAAAACGACAAAATAATTTAAGACAACTTTTTGTAGAAATCACGACAGACAATTGAGACGGAGGGGGTATTTATTGATTAGTCCAGCTATTGCTTGATACACTACTAGAAAAGGATGTTTTTACGATCGACATTCGGTGAAAAATTTGTGCTATAAAACATGATTTTTCCATCTCACTCCCACCGAACCAGCTCACTGGGAAAACGCATGGTGGGAAACAGGTTCTCACTGAAACGCTAGGAAACTTCATACTTTTTTTTTGTGTGAAAACACTACTATTTAAATTTTTCTCACCGATATTCAGTGGGAAATAATGACAGAACACTTTTCAGTGAGAAATCAGTGAAAAAATGGGGATTTTTAGCAGTAGTATTATATTATAGTTAAAGAGACATTCAATTTGGCACTCACAAACATATTGTCCACCCCATATTGAGGATTGTGATAAGCTACTTTATTAAGGAGCGAAATAATAGTTCCTATCATATATACCTGAGATATGAATTTATAATAATTTTCTTTCTTGTTTGTTGAGTATAATAACATTGGATCCAATTGACTGGGAACAACTAGAAGGATCAAGATGCAAGATCATACAACATAGTCCGAAAATTAACGACAACGAGGCCGGTAATCAAGCGCGATGTGAATTATAAATAATTAGATTGTTAACTAATACTCTCTCTGTTTCTAAATAAATAATGTTTTAGGCTTTTCATTTTATTTTAAAATAAATGGTGCTTTAGGATTTCAAAAAGAAATTAATATTATTCTTTCAAATTACCCTTATTTACATAATCAAGAATCATTTTAAATAACTTTTCTTTTTCTAGGCATTTAGGGGTAAGTTAGTAAAAATCACTCCTAATTTTCTAGAAGTGAACAATTTCTTAAGAGGTGTGCATAAGCTAAAAACACCACTTATTATAAAATGGAAGGAGTACTTAATATATGTCGAGCACTAGGTAATACATAACTTTTCTAGTATAATCGATTCTTATCCTAACCAATGAATAAATTATAAGTTTAATTGAATCTTATTTAAGATCTGATTACAAGTAACTAGTAAGATTTTCCGTAATAACCTTTTTCTACCGAATTGAGCCATGTTGTGCTAGGTGGGTTTCATGACATGACGTGCATTTTTTTATTGTCCCCAAAAGAAAATTGCAATTCATTCAACTTGAATATTGCCTTTTGTTTTCTTCCTTCAATTCCAATCCTAGCACTAGCAGTAAAGGAGATGGATACTTAATTTAAAGTGAGTAAACAGAATCAGCGTCAGAGGAGAGGGGAGACAATTAAGGATTTTAGGTAAAATGCTATTGTTATATAGAGGCCTTCGTATGGGATAGAATTTTCATTCCTCTCTCCAAAGCTAGAAAAGAAAGGTGAGTCTTATGATGGGCAATTATCTCCCGCGGTTCGGAGAGGACTCAACTATTAGTTAGTATCTGTCACGACCCGACTAGGGGCCATGACGGGTACCCGGAGCTGACTACCGAGAACCACTCATATCGCTAGTTATCATACTTATTCTCATGCTCATAATCATAGGGAAAACCAATCTCACTTTGAAACATATTTACCTTTATATACATAAGCCCTTCGGCCATCAAAATAATACTTATACAATGAGGAAATCATGAGACCATACTACCCACACATACGTATCTACGAGCCTCTAATAGAGTACTAGACATATGGACGGGACAGGACCCCGTCGTGCCCAAAATATATGTACACAAAAATATTGTCTCAAAATAGCACCTCCGGAATAATGGAAGACTCCTGTAAATCTGCTGATAGCTCCTATGGATCTGCACCGTCTCCCTGTCTACCTGTGGGCATGAACACAACGTCCAAAGAAAAGGACGTCAGTACGAACATTGTACTGAGTATATAAGGCATAAACAATAACGATACATCAATGAAATATAGGGATATCAAATGAAGAACAACCCGTGACTGACTGTCAATCATGATAGAAATAATGCATGCTGACTTACTTCATAAACATCATCATATCATGTATGCCTATATGTATGAGCTGTCCGACCATATAGGTACGATGTGATCATCATTAGCCTGCGTCCAGGCCTCCCGCGTCCGGGGTAACCATCTCATGCCGCCCACTAGTAGTGTCTGCCCATGCCTCTAAACATGGTGTATACGCTGCCCGCCTTAGCGGTGTCTGCCCGGCCATATAGGCGCGGTGTAATATCATCATCATGTACATCTCATAGACTTATCATAATCTTGTCATACTCTTATCATAATGCATGCATAGGAACTCAAAGACAACTATACTTTATCGGGGTGACATAAGGTCGTGAACCCCCGATCCCATTATGGAGCATTCATAAGCATTCTGCCTCACCTTGAAGGAATTAGCATATAAGGTGAGTGTATACAATACGCATCATCATTATCATAATCATCATTATCATTCTTGTAACGTATCTCTTATCTTTATCTCCTATGGCTCTTCGTGAACATAAACTCATAACTTTTGGAATGTAAAAGGGTCATGGAGAGTAAGAGAAAATCATGCCATGGGAATCATGCCTTAGAAAGAAGGGACTAGCCTTACATACATTTTCGTTTAGCTATTCTATAGCTTGATCGTTCTCCTTCAATGCTCACGTTTCTACCTTCAAGAGAGTTCGTATTAACATTAGCTAATCAATTATATGAACGTGCTTACTAAGACCAGAGAAAATTGGGCAGCATTTCCTTTGTTTATACAACTTTCCTCATATCATATATCAACTCCCAAACGTCTATAATAACATCACAACATTATAACCAACAATCTTCATTCATCTACATTACCCACGTTTCACAATTTCACTTCAATTCATCCATAATCATGGTCGTAGTACACTAGTATGTTTTCTCGCATATAATGCTTATTCCCTGTCCTTAATATCATTTATAACATAATCATAATCACAATATATCAAGAATCATGACTCATCCTAAGCTACTACTCAAAATCTCATTATTCTCATCTTTGTAACCCATTTTCTATCTCCTTTCATAATCTAAGTCTTTCAACCTCTCAATACCTTAAACAACATGGAATGATCATAAAACTTATCTTAGATAGTGTGGGAATAAGCCTTGAGTGGAAAGACTTCACTTGAGCCAAAACCCTAGTTCACTTCCATTGGAATTCCTTGGCTTGGATGAACGTAAATGAGTTTCTTATACTTGATTTTGTTGGTTTGATGAAGTTGATCATAAATTTCTCTTGGGTTCTTGTGGATGAAAAGTGGGGAGGGTTCTAGAGAATTCTTGAAGTGTGGAGAGAAAGAATGAAATGAATTAAATGAGATGGGGTCCTTATATCAACTTTTAAAATCTGCCCCGACATGAACATACGGACCAATATACGATCCGTATCTTTTATACTGGCCATATGTCTGGCCGTATGTTTGGTCCAGTGAAGGTCCCATTCTGGGCAGAACATACGGCCAGACATACGACCAGTATGTTGGACCGCATGTTGCCCAACTTTCTGGAATTCATTCTCGTCGACTCGTTTGATCTCCAATCCTTATGGAACCTTCTTAACACTTGTTTAACACCTCATTCACAATCTAAGGGACATTATAACTTTTCTCCAAAACATCATTACGCCATCATTAACTTGTTACTCGTAAATCTCTTCCAATACATAACGTATACCTTATCTTTCTTGGCAAACTTTCATTTCTCTAGCCTCAAATGTCTTCAAAATCTCAATTAGGATCATCAAAGGCTATTTCTTACTTATTGAAACTTCGTTGGTCTATCCACTGTACGTAAACGAAAAATTTTCCGAGGTGTAACAGTATCCCTCGATTTCAGATATACATATTTTCCTTTTATTAGACTATATGCATGTGAGATGTATTATTGGAGGTACACAAAAAAATCTTTATCTTTACAATTGTATATACCGTGATAAGAAAACGGTCTTAATTCAGTTCAGTAAAACGTTCCAGTTAGAAGTTGTGTTCTTAAATTTGAAGGATTATAATTTAATCAAAATGTGTCACATTATCGTGGAATCAATGAGAATGATTTAATTATCACTAGAATTGTGCTAGGATAGATAGAATCTTTTCACCTTTGATCCGGATTTGAATGAGAATTAAATAAATCCCGATACTAAGCATTTTGATGAGACTTATGCGATATAAATTTAAATTAGTTAAGACCCAAAATACATATCGAACACTTAGTGAAAAACATAAAACATTCTGATTTAGTTCATATAACCTATTAGAAGTATAATAATAGTTGTTTTGGTGAAGTTCACTAATTTTTCTTTTTTTCAAAATATCATAATATATTTGCAGGTGAAGTAGGTAGGTTTTTTTTTGGCTTTGCGTTGAAGCTTGCATCCATGTGGTAATGAAAGGGACCAAGACAAAATCATGTGGTGCTAAACCTTGATTATTAACCCAAACACATATCTTCTCAATAAGATAATGGTTGGTGAATTTTTCAAATTTGTTTCATCTTTTTAACTACTCTTTTTGACTAGATGACATTCATTCGGTGAGTCCGTACATATATATATATTACTTTCTAACTATTTAGAAGCACGACTTGGGGCCATTTTGGTCGTCTGCTTCGTGCTTCGGCGTCAACAAACAAAAAAAAAAAAAAAAAAAAAAGTAAACATCAATCAATATTAAAAAAAAGTGTGAGCCCCAACTAAATTAAGCAATATTAAAAAAAATGAATTCCATATTAAAAAAATAAAAATGTCAAAAAAAAGTGCATCTCATATTAAAAAATCAAACAATATTTATGTAATTTTCAAAGTATCTCATTAAATCAATAATGATGGATTCATTGCCATATGCGTATCAATCCATTAGTGGAAGTAAATGAAATTATTGTACAACAACATACTTAAAATACTTATATATTAAAATAAGATAGAATTTAATTACTTTTTTCATTTTTATCCTTACTCTAATAAATGTGAAAAGAGATTAATATCAAATGGAGATCAAATAATGAATAAGGTAAATTAGTCAAATTCTAATTCTAATTCACGTTTCCTTAAAAAACCATGCAAAACACAACATGACAAGTAAAATGAACTAAACCGAGAATATTTACCAAAAATTAAAAAATAGCATTTCTTCGTTTAAATAGAAAATCAATATCTACTTTGTTTTGTTTCAAACATGTAAAATTAATTTAATAATTTGAATTAGAATTATTCAAATCAAAATTTGACAAAAAATAATAAATATTTTACACCTTTAAATTAATCGAATTAGAACAGAAAGTATCAATTGATGCTTAAATATTGTTATTGTTTTATCTCAAAGAGAGGAAAATAGTTTTCTTTTAAACAAGTCTTCTCTTTTAAAAAGTATTAATAAATTTTCGTAGCAAACACGAATGTAATAAAGTTTTAGATACGGAGCACAAAACCCATGCTTCGTGTATATATATATATATATATATATATATATATATATATATATATATTATCACTATCCAAATACAACTACATATACATAGATACACTATAATCTAAAGTGTTGGGCCCGTGCGCAGCACGGGCATAGACCACCCATGCATCGTCGTCCGTTTCCACTGAAAAAAAAAGTGTGGACCCCACCTAAACATCAACCAATATTAAAAAAAAGTGTGGGCCCCAACTAAATACCAACCAATATTACAAAAAAAAAAAAGTGAAACCCCCATCTCCAAACTCACGGAAAAGAAAGTGGATCCCATATTAACAAAATCAAGCAATATTAAAAAAAAATGAATCTCATATTAAAAAAAAAAATAATGTCAAAAAAAAAAAGTGCATCCCATGTTTAAAAATCAAACAATATTTATGTAATTTTTAAAGTATCTCATTAAATCAATAATGATGGATTAAAAAAGTGGACTCCATATTAACAAAATCAAGCAATATTAAAAAAATGAATCTCATTTTAAAAAAATAAACAATTAATTTCTAAAGTATCTCATTAAATCAATAATGATCGATTAAAAAGTATTAATAAATTTTCGTACCAAACACGAATGGAATAAAGTTTTAGATACGGAGCACAAAATCCATGCTTCGTGTATATATATATATATATATATATATTATCACTATCCAAATACAACTACATATTCATAGATACACTATAATCTAAAGTGTTGGGCCCGTGTGCAGCACGGGCATAGACCACCCATGCTTCGTCGTCCGTTTCCACTGGAAAAAAAAAGTGTGGGCCCCACCTAAACATCAACCAATATTAAAAAAAGTGTGGGCCCCAACTAAATACCAACCAATATTAAAAAAAAATAAGAAAAAAAAGTGGAACCGCCATCTCTAAACTCACGGAAAAAAAAGTGGACCCCATATTAACAAAATCAAGCAATATTAAAAAAAAAATGAATCCCATATTAAAAAAAAATAATGTAAAAAAAAAAATTGCATCCCATATTAAAAAATCAAACAATATTTATGTAATTTCTAAAGTATCTCATTAAATCAATAATGATGGATTAAAAAAGTGGACTCCATATTAACAAAATCAAGCAATATTAAAAAAATGAATCCCATATTAAAAAAAACAAACAATCAATTTCTAAAGTATCTCATTAAATCAATAATGATGGATTAAAAAAGTGGACTCCATATTAACAAAATCAAGCAATATTAAAAATTGAATCCCATATTAAAAAAACAATGTCAAAAAAAAAAAGTGCATCTCATATTAAAAAATCAAACAATATTTATGTAATTTCCAAAGTATCTCATTAAATCAATAATGATGGATTAATTGCCACATGCGTATCAATCCATTAGTGGGAGCAAATGAAATTATTGTACAACAACATACTTAAAATACTTATATATTAAAATAAGATATAATTAATTACTTTCATAAATGTAAAAAGAGATTAATGTAATAAAATAAAAAATAATATTAAATAGAGATCAAATAATTAATAAGGTAAATTAGTGAAATTATAATTCTAATTGACATTTTCTTAAAAAACCGTGCAAAAGAAAACATGACAAGTAAAATGAGTTAAACCAAAAATATTTACCAAAAATTAAAAAATAGTAGTTCTTCATTTAAATAGAAAATCAAATTTCTACTTTGTTTCATTTTAAACATGTAAAATTAATATAATAATTTGAATTAGAATTATCCAAATCAAAATTTGATAAAAAATAATAGGTATTGTTTAGGCCCAATCTACATACATTAACAATAGAATATTTTACATTTTTAAATTAATCGAATTAAAATTCAAAATATCAACGGTTTCCTTTTGAATAAGGCTATTAGTAAATTTTTGCCAACTTTGTATTCGTAGCAAACACTAATATAATAAAGTTTTGGATACGAAGCACAAATTACAATGTTATATTAATCGTGTTTTAACAATATATATATATATATATATATATATATATATATATATATATATATATATATATAGTACTTTACTACTATATAGAAGAGTCAGTTTATAAGCAAGATCGTCGTCCGTCCTTTGGTCCCACTTATTTATTTAAGGGCAAAAAAAATCCTTTGTGGTCCCACTCACTTTTTTATTTAAGGCCAAAAAATGACATTTTATACTTTATATTTCCAACTCTTTTAAAAAGTAGATAGAAATACTTTATTATATTTCTATTTTTCTACTATATAGAAGCATCGGTTTACCCATGCTTTGTCGTCAGTCACTCTTAAAAAAAAAATCTTCTATAAAAAAAGTGGACCCCATCCTCTCCAAACTCATTAAAAAAAAGATTGATCCCGCCCTCTCAAAACTCATAAAAAAAGTGAATCCCATATTAAAAAAAAAAAAAAACAATGTCAAAACAAAATACGTGCACCCCATATATTAAAAAATTAAACAATATTCATGTAATTCCCATCAAGTCAATAATAGTGGATTCATTGCTACATGCGTATTAACCCATTAGTAGAGCAAATGAAATTATTGCACAGCAAAAAACATAGACCCCATATTATTGTTTTTCTTCAAAAGGTTTAGTAAGCAAATACATACAATTTTCTTTCTTTTCTTATATTAGCCTGAGATCTAATCTACATATATAATTGTTGTATTTTCTAGTCCACCATGTCATTTATTTGTTATGATTACTAAAATAAATATACTTAAAATAAGATAGAATTTAATTACTTTTTCATTTTTATTCTTACTCTAATAAATGTGAAAAGAGATTAATATCAAATGAAGATCAAATAATGAATAAGGTAAATTAGTCAAACTATAATTCTAATTCACTTTTCCTTAAAAAACCATGCAAAAGATAACATGACAAGTAAAATAAACTAAACTGAGAATATTTACCAAAAATTAAAAAATAGCATTTCTTCGTTTAAATAGAAAATCAATTTCTACTTTGTTTCGTTTCAAACATGTAAAATTAATTTAATAATTTGAATTAGAATTATCCAAATCAAAATTTGATAAAAAATAATAAGTATTTTACACCTTTAAATTAATCGAATTAAAATTGAAAGTATCAATTGATGTTTAAATATTGCTATTGTTTTATCTCAAAGAGAGGAAAATAGTTTTCTTTTAAATAAGTCTTCTCTTTTAAAAAGTATTAATAAATTTTCGTAGCAAACACGAATATAATAAACTTTTAGATACGGAGCACAAAACCCATGCTTCGTGTGTGTATATATATATATATATATATATATATATATATATATATATATATTATCACTATACAAATACAATTACATATACATAGATATACTATAATCTAAAGTGTTGGGCCTGTACACAGCACGGGCATAGACCATCTAGTACTATATAGAAACATGAGTTTCTGTACAGTAGTATAGTTTCGTCGTCAGTCCTACCCCTACACAAAAAAAAAAATAAAAAAAAATGGGCCCCAATCTTAAAAATAAAATTAATAGTAGAAAAAATATTTAAAAAAAATAAGGTGGGCCCCGATCTTTTATAATAGTAGAGATTTAAAAATAAAATAAAGTGGGGCCCACTATTCTGTAATAGTAGAGATTAAAAAAATTAAGGTGGGGTTCACGTGGAGAATTATGAGACAATTGCAAAAGGTGGGGTCCACGTGAAAAAGTAGGAGACGGCTGCTAGGAAAAATTTAAGGTGGGGTCCACGTGAAGAAGTTGAAGATAATTGTAACATAACAGAAAAAATAGGATATTTAAATAATGATAATAAGTTCAGAAAATGGTAAAGGTACGCTTAGAGAAAATGTAAAGAAGAGAAGTTCGGGAAAAAAGAAATAACGATTTAAATTGAACACAAAAACTGCTAAAGAAGTCACAAAAGCAAAACATTTAAAACTTATACCTTTGGGTATAAGTTTAGATACATACGTCTCACACCAATAATGAGGAATAATATCAAGAAGACGAAATATAAACGATCTTAAAAATAATTAAGGTGGGGCCCACTCTTCTATAATAGTTAAAAAAATTAAATTGGGGCCTACTTTTCTATAATAGTACAAATAAAAAAATAAATTTAAGGTGGGGTCCACTCTTCCATAATAGTAGAGATAAAAAAAAATTAAGGCGAGATCCACGTGAAGAATTAGGAGATCCACCTCCTACTCATGTAAAAAAGAAAAAATAAGGTGAGAATCCACATGTATGTTGTGGGTCCTACCAAAACTTTCTCCCTATTTTTTAGGCTCATTGTCACTTATGCCCTTATTTTGTTTTGTTGTTTAATTTTTGTCCCTAAAAATAAAAAATAAAAAAAAAAATATTGTGGGGTATAAATTTATATTTCTGCATCATAATATCTCACAAGTTATGTTCCGCACCATTAAAAACTTATGGTCACTACGCATTAAGTTTAGCAAAAATAACAGCCTATGTCTATTTGGGAAAAATATTTACCTGAAATGACTCATATTTTTAATATTACCCAAAATAACCCTTTTATACATTATTATACACTTTTATATAAGATCGACACATTTTGTACAGTAAGTGTATAATGTTGTATATCGTGTGTATAAACACTATTATAAAAGAAGTTGGTTATACAGATGTAAATTAAAAATATAACTACGTGGATATAATATTTTATGCTGGATTATATATTGTTGAAATTATTCCTAAAATTAATTGCTAAAGGAAAAAATTAAATACCAGCCCATTTGAAGGACAATTCGTGCAATTTCTTCCACTTTTTCAGTTTTTAATTTGTAATAGACAAATTCCCTTTTTTAAAACTAAATTATATAAAAGCATGAGTTGAAGAAGTGGATCATCAACCAAGGGCAATTTGGTCAAAGCACTTGCCATTTTCATTAGTTAAAAGTAGAATCCTACTAAAGCTTAGTATTAAATATATTCGTACTTTTTCAATTTTGCCCCTGCTCATAAAAATTGCATCACAACAGATGATGTCATTTCAAGTAGCAGGTATTAATTATGTTTTTGCCAAGTGTCACTTTTACACTCCTTTTACTTTTCACTATTTTATCATGCTCACATAATTCCACTTAATAAACAAATAACATTTGTGTATATGTATTAATGTTCATCTATATATATATGCATCGACAGTGTAAATTTAGTATGTTTATTAGCAATATAAAATATATATGCTATCACTACCCAATATATAAATCTTTACAATTGTACACAACGACATATACATAGATACACTATATAATCCAAAGTGGTTTCGTCTAAAAAAAAAAAAAGTGAACCCCACCACCTCCAAGCTCATGTATAAAAAAAAAACAAGTGGGCCGCATATTAAAAACAATAAAGCAATATAAAAAAAAAAGTCGACCCCATATTAAAAAAACAAGCAATGTCAAAAAAAAAAAAGGGGCACTTCATGTTAAAAAATTAAACAATATTCATGTAATTCCCAAAGTATCCCCATTAAGTCAATAATGATGAATTCATTGTCACATACGTATCAACTCATTAGTGGGAGCAAATGAAATTATTGTACAGCAAAAAACGTAGATCCCATATTATTGCTTTTCTTCAAAAGGTTAAGTAGTCAAACCATACAATTTCCTTTCTTTTCTTATATTAGCCTGGGATCTAATCTAGATATTTAACTGTTGTATTTAATATTCCGCCATGTCATTTATTTGTTATGTTTACAAAAATAAATATACTTAAAATATTTATATTTTAAAATAAGATAGAATTTAATTACTTTTTTATTTTTATTTTTACTCTAATAAATGTAAAAAGAGATTAATGTCGTAAAAGAAAAAATAATATTAAATGGGGATCAACTAATAAATATGGTAAATTAGTCGAATTATAATTATAATTGATGTTTTCTTAAAAAAAAGTGCAAAAGACAACATGACAAGTAAAATAAGTTAAACCAAGAATATTCACCAAAAATTTAAAAAATAGTAGTTCTTTGTTTAAATAGAAAATCAAATTTCTACTTGTTTTGTTTTAAACATGTAAAATTAATTTAATAATTTGAATTAGAATTATCCAAATCAAAGTTTGATAAAAAATAGTAATAAATATTGTTTAGGTCCAATCTACATACACTAATAATAGAATATTTTACACCTTTAAAATAATCGAATTAAAATTCAAAGTATCAACCGATACTTAAATATTGCTATTGTTTTGTCCCAAAGAGAGGGAAATAGTTTCTTTTAAACAAGTCTTCTCTTTTAAAAAGTATTAATAAATTTTTGCAAACTTTGTATTTGTAACAAACACTAATATTATAAAGTTTTGAATACAGAGCACAAATTACAATGTTATATTAATCGTATTTTGAACATAGTATATATATATATATATATATATATATATATATATATATATATATATATATATATATATATATATATATATATATATATATATATATATATATGCATAAAAACATCACAAACTTATGTATGTTTATTAGCAATATAAAATATACATATATTATCACTACCTAAACACAACTACATATACATAGATACACTATAATCTAAAGTGTGCGCACGGGCATACGCCATCTAGTAGAATCTACAAGTGTGAAGTCGTGAAAGTGATTCCAAATCCAAGTGCATTGGCTGCTTTTTTATCTTTTCATTTGGTGTTTGGTCAATGCTTGGGTTCAATTAATTCAATTTGCGTCAAAAGTACAATTTTAAAAAACTTTAATTAAGAATGAATAAGTACTTATTATCTATCGATCTTTAACATTGACGAAGTTAACTCATTTAAATGACTTTCATATATCATTCTACCAATTCGTTATTTTCTTGAAACTTCTCGAATCCACAATTCTTGACAAACTTGAACTGGCTTCTATCTAATTTCCCAAATGATACATGCTTACATCTCTGTCATTAGAGCTAGGCAATATTTAGTCACTTTGTATCTTTTTTCTTCCGAAGAACAATTTGTATAGATAAAAACTTTTTTGAGTAGACATTATAGTGAAATTATAATTACCTAATTTGTATATCCTTTTTATTCGGTTAACTTCCAATATCTCTGACAAGAGTGACAACAATTCAAAAAAAAAAAAAAAACATTTTTAATGCCTCATTGCTCCATACATCCCAATATGGGCCTGGGCTAACAAAGGATACTATGGATCGGCCTATTCTCCTCTCTTCCTGTAAGCACGGATATGGGATTGGGCAATTCGCAGAATTGCCCTTTTTTTGGGTGGTATTTAAATTTTGCCCCTCATATTTGTGGTCTTTAAATTTTTCCCTTCGGCTAAAACCTATAGGTTCCGGGTTCGAACCCTCGCTCAGTCAAAAATTTTAAAAAAAATTACAAAGCAGAGTTTAAATTTCGCTATGCCCCTTCCGACAGATTTTTAGTCATGTTTAACTAAAAGTCTGCCGGAGGGGGCAGACTTTGCCTTGAAGCATATATACGTATTTTTTTTAACTTTTCAAGATAAACTTTTAGTAATGCCTTAACTAAAAGTATGCCCCATAAAACATAACTAAAAGTATGTCCCATAAGGCGTAAGTTTTCCTTAAGGCATAACTAAAAATTTGCCTTATAAGGAAAAGTTTAAATTTTGCTATGCCTCCTCCAGCACACTTTTAGTTGTGTTTAACTAGAAGTCTGCCGGAGGGGGCAGACTTTGCCTTGAAGCATATATATATATATATATATATATTACTTTTCAAGGTAAACTTTTAGTTATGCCTTAACTAAAAAGTGTGCGCCAAAGACATAACTAAAAGTATGCCCATAAGGCGGAACTTTTCCTTAAGGCATAACTTAACTTTGCCTTATAAGGCAAAGTCTACGCCTTAAGAAAAATTCTTGCCTTATGGGGCATAATTTTGTTATGCCTTAACTAAAATTCTGCCCCATAAGACATAACTAAACTATGTCTTAGGAAAAATTCTGCCTTATGGGGCAGACTTTTAGTTATGCCGGATCCGGCAAAACTTTAGCTTTTCCGTAAAGATTGTATGCTAGATCCGGCATACACTCCCCCAGTCCTGCCTTGCGATTTTTTTATTTTATTTTATGTTTGAGCGGGGGTTCGAACCCAAAACTTCATGTATTCGCCCACCTTTCCAAGCAAAGGGCAAAACTTAAAGACCACAAATATGAGGGGAAAAATTTAAAGACCACAAATTTGAAGGGCAAAATTTAAAGACCACCCCAAAAGAAGGGCAATCCGCGCAAAAAAATGTATGGGATTGGGAGCCCAGAAATATTAGGAGGCTCATATAACCTTTTCTAAGATCTTCCTCTTTGCGAAATTTTCATCCCTTGTTTCTTTTTGGATCAATTGTTTAGTAAATGATTCTTTTTAGTTTTTCTTACAACTTAAGAAAATCTTAAACTAGGCTCCAAAAATTCTTTTTGAGCAAACTGAATGAAAAAATATGGAGATCACAGTCTAAAATTTTGTATGTTAATGAAAAACGTTAAGACAACATTATAGTGTTTTGTCTTTAAGGTTGAACAATATATGAGTAAAATATTTGATCCGAGTCTAACATTATCCGTCAGTTATTCTTCTAGGGTTATATTTGTACAACTTTTGAAAATAGAAAAAAAATCTAAATACTGGCCTAAAAAAGGAAAATTTTCATAAATTATCTTTCCTCTTTTCTTTTCTGCTTTGGACTTTAGCATTTATCAGCCAGGTAATTGCACGGTTTGCCTTCAAATGGAGTGGTTAATAATCATTTTTTTTTTTGTGCGGATTGTCCTTCAAAAGCACTGGTCTTTAATTTTTGTCCTTCAAATTGACGGTCTTTATTTTTTGCCCTTCGCCTAATACCTCAAGGTTCTGGGTTCGAATACCAGCTCAATAAAAAATAAAAAAAAGGAATTTCCCAAGACAGAGATTTGGATTCGCAAGGCAATGCAAAACTCTACCTACAGGTAGAGTTTTGCATTCAGGTGTAAGGCAAAACTCTGCCTTAAGGAAGAGTTTTGTCATGCCTAAAGGAAAAACTCTACCTTATGATCAAGCCTTGCGAATCCAAACTTTACCTTGCGATTTTTTTTTGAAATTTTTTGACTGAGCGGGGTTCGAACCCGAAACAAAGGGGTTCTAACGAAAGGCAAAAATTAAAGACCACCAATTTAATGGGAAAAAAATTAAAGATCACCCAAAATAAGAGCATTCCTGCGAATTGCCCGTTAATAATTGGTGTTTTTCAAATGGGTTGGTCTTTAATTTTTGTCCTTCAAAATTAAACTTATGCCTAGTAGGGCATAAGTTCTTTAATGGTGCTGACATTACTTGTGAATATTATAATGCATAACTTATGTCCCTCTAGGCATTAGTTCTATTTTGAAAGGCAAAAATTAAAGACCAGCCCATTTGAAGGACAAAAATAAAAGACCAGCACAAAATAGGGACAAAAAGGTAGATGACCCTTTGCTAGCCCTTATAATTTCATTTTGGGGGCCTATGCTGTCCAGAAAATGAATACGATCCATATTATATAAACAAATACTCTACTAAAATTCAAGTATTTTCTTCTTATAATTCGATAAGAATATTCCCTTTCTTTATTTATTATTTCATTCTTTAATTCTGTCACAAATAATTCGTGACAACCGCACGAATAAGGCTTGAGTTGACCTTGACAGCTTTTTATCTTAGGTGAATTTCTTTTTTGGACTTGATCTCGATCGGGCATAGAGGAATACTTGGGCTACTTTGTTCTTCAGAAATTTCACTAATATTAGTTTCTCGATTCATGAAAGGGGAAAAGAATACTATAAGAACAGTTCAATTAATTTAAAAATATATCCTTCATTTTTCAAAGATTTTAAGGGTAATGATAATGTCTCCCGTGAAGGTTGCAGAGTGGAACGATTTTTCAGCACAATGTGATGTCGGACAATGATCCAATTTTACTAGACTAGGAAAAAGATCAAACCCCTAGAGTCAGATGCGAATCCAGGATTTCAAGAGGATAAATTCACCTTAGTTTTTTTTTTTTTTTTTTTTAAAAAAGACGCAAAAGTGTATTTAATAGGGTTCAATCTCACAATCTTAAGGAACTAAAGGTAGCACTTAGCTAGTGCACCATTTGGTCTAAGTTTGATTATGTGTTTCTTTAGTTAATATTAGATATATTTTACGGATTATATACATAATATACTGAGTTTAGTCGGGTGACCATGTGTTCAAGTGACCCATTTTTTATACCTGGATTCGCCCCTGCCTAGGGTGTGTTTGGTGCCTTTCTTATTTAAAAATAAGTGAGTTTTTTACTTTTTTTAAAAAATTAATATTAAATAAGTAAACAGAAAATATTATCACGAGAATATTTATACATAATTTAGAAAAACACTATAGAGTTGATATTGAAGACCGCAAAGTGATAGGGAGTTGATTCGTGAGCGGTGGGGAGCAGGGGCTGTATAAATTTTTAGATACGCGAACTCATGGTCTTTCCGCAAAACTAGATACATCGAATTTTTTTCAGTAGAATGTCCTTGCTCTTGACACATCGAAATTTTTATTCTTCTTTTATCATCGTAAAAATTTATAGTATTATTAAACCAAAGAACTTTCCAACGTTGTATGACAAATAAATGTGCGGCTGTGCATGAGGGTAGGGGAAATTCTTTCTTTCAGACTATCTTTTAATCTATTTATATAAACATTCTTTTTGAAATTGAGACTAGCTAGATTAGACTAAATTATGTTAGTAGGATAAGTTTTTGTTGAATTAACAAGAAAAAGGTTCAATATAATTTAGAATAAAAAAAGGACAGATTGCAGCTAGATTAGACTATATATAGCTGTGCATAATCCTACCTTACACATGACCATTACCTCTAATTGTTGGGGAATAATTTCACACATCAGACTGTAGACTTTAAAACCCATTTAGTTTCTGGACTTAAGCAAATCAGACAGGAATATGGAAGCCAGCTGCCAGCCTATGACTTTGAAATCAGAAAATTTACAGCTAAAAGTTAATTGGCCTTCTTTGACTTCTTAGTTAAAAGGCTTGTACATTTGAAGTTGCAAGACAATTCAATATGGATGCTATTATAATATTGTTCCGGTGAAAGAACCAGAACTTCGTTTAAGGAGTTCCGGACAAAATGTTAGAATGTTATGCCTAAAATTTGAAAATATATTAGGGAATTCAATAATTTAGTAGTATGATTTTATCCTTTTTGACGCAGTATAATTTTTCAATGAAGGGATTCAATTGAACCGCTTCACTAAAAGTCTACAACCTTAAGTTACACGTCCCATAATATCTTATTTCGAATTTTCTCTGCCATAATGTCTACATCCAATGGATACTAAGAAAATTGAAGCATTGAACTCTCCCTTAAATTTCACTCTTGGATCTATCCATGTCCTAAATTGGAACATCCCATCTCCCCTTTCGCAAGGCGCCATCTTCCCTTTTATAATTCACTGCCCTATTGCCAAGTACAAGTCAAACAATATAATCTCTAGGAGGTGTGTTTTGTTAGAGGGAAAATGACTTCCACAAAAATGTTTTTCCCGGTGAAGTAATTTTCTGGTGTTTGGTTGATAGAAGTCATTTTTCACCAAAAACAATTCCATCAACTTATGTGAGGAAGTCATTTTTCTTACTACTACCTTAACTTTACTTCACCAAACACTTAGACATTATTATTAATCTCTACAACTCAAAAATTTCATCTGAACACTCCAATTTGATGATATTATTTTATTAGTACAACGTTTCACTACTAAAAAATTTCTATTTTCCCCACTGAATTTTCCACCGAAAAATATTCAGTGGCTATTTCCCACTGAATGTAGGTGGGAAAAACCTAAATAGTACTGTTTGCACACGAAAAAATTGTGAAGTCTCTCAACGTTTCAGTGGGAACATGTTTCGTACCATGCGTTTTCCCAGTGAGCTGGTTCGGTGGGAATGTGATGGAAAAATCATATTTCATAGCACAAATTTCCCACCGAATGTCGATGGAAAAAACCTCTATTTCTAATAGTGTTTTGGAAAATATTTTTCACTTATCAACCAAACACAAGAAAACATTCTACATCAAAAATTATTTTGGTCATAACAAGCACACAATTGAAAAATGTCTTAGGCTTGGGATACCAGTTGTCTTTTTATTTGTATAAATTAGAAATAATAAGAAGTGGATAAAGTAAGTGACCCGTCTGTATTACCTGCTATGGTGACTTTGAAGCAAGAAACTAAAGTCTTGAAGTTTGCTAATGCCTCCCAGCTCACACACATATAAATACTCATCATGAGCTGCAAATCATATATATAGCTTTCTCTCTCTTTCTATGGCGCTAATCAAGCTCTAACATGAAACCCCACCTCATATAATACAACCCCCTCCTTCTTGTACTCATCATTACACTTCACTTATGGCTAATTTCAAGAAAGAAAAAAAACCAGTGCATTTCGAATAGATTGAGACTTGTAGCTTGATTCTTTTACTCATTCCAACATTTAGAAGTGTACATTCTGTTAGGATAAAAAATATGATTCCTGCTTGTTTTAGTATTCCTCATTCTGAGGTTTCAAAAACTTCTTCATCTCCTCCTTCACAAGTACCTCAAAATCTTGTTACATGTATTTACCAAGCTCACATTTGTGGCTCACCAGTTTATCTTACACTCACTTGGTCCAGGAACATGTATTCTCATTCTTTGTTAGTTCATGCACCTGATCTTTTCTCCATCACCATTCCCCTCCACCAATCGTCTTTCGCCATATTCAAGGCCCGGCACGGATCCAAATCCATCCACCCGATCCAACATGATCATAAAAAGATGAAGATCCATTGGGACTTCACAGTTGCCAAGTTTAATCAAAACTCAGCAGAGCCTGAGGGGTGTTTTTACATTGCAATTACTTGCAATGCAAGACTGGAGTTCTTTCTTGGTGACATGTTGACAGAGTTGACGGGCCGGGCCAGGCTGGTGTCAGGCTGTTGCTCGGGTGACCTAACTTTGTTGTCACGGCGAGAACATGTGTTTGGACGGAGGAGTTATACTACTCGGGCTCGGATTAGGGGGGTCAAACATGAATTTGTGATAGAATGTGGTGGTGGAGTGCTAAAAGTGAAAGTAGATGGGAAAACAAGTCTTGTAGTGAAAAGACTTGGGTGGAAATTCAGGGGCAACGAAAGAATTTTAGTTGGTCAAGTGGAAGTAACCTTTTTTTGGGATGTCTTCAATTGGGTAAATAAAAAATGTGACAATGATAAATTTAGCCAAGGACATGGTGTTTTTGTGTTCCAAGTAGGCGATGGTGGTGTTTGGCCTGAAATGGGTGGCGCCGAGAAGAAGCTGATGAGGAAAAGTTTGTCGGCGATGGATGGACCAACGTCGGCATCACCATCGGTATCTTTGTTGTCGTCGCCGTCGTGCTCTAGTGTGTTGCAGTGGGCAGAGGAGAGCAGTGAATGTGGGAGGAGTTCATGGTCATCTATGAGATCAAGTGAGATTAGTGAGGGATTTTCTTTGTTATTGTATGCGTGGAGGAAGGATTGAGGTTAATTTGATTTTTTTTTTTCTGTTACTCAGATTATATTGTGAGTATTAAGTTGTAATAACAGAAACCTGTAACTTTGTTAGTCCTGATTATGTGAAATATAACCTAGTAGCCCAGGGAAAAAAGCTTTGATTTTTGCCTGTATATATATTTTTGCTCCTGCAATTGAATTGATTCTTACCAAGTCATTAGGAACAGTTCTCTATTGAACTATCACTAGCAAATTTAAGAACCATGACTATAGAAGAGCAGCCATTGTTGGAGAAGAAACAAGGCGCAAACTAGATCCACAGACAGTGCAAGTGGAATGAGACAGAAGCCAAGTATTTATATGTTCCATATGAAAAACATGGCTGGGATGCGTGGATTTTAGGAGCAATTCTTAGTTTATATTCAGGATCAAATTCACACAGGCAAAGCACAATAGGAAGAGTTTATCATAGCAATAGCAACGATGGCATTGTTACACAAGGAAAGTGTTGATGGAGGGCTGATGAACTCCAGCATCATGTAGGTGGAAAAGCTACTACAATTTCCGTTGGAGGACAGTCACACTCTCCAAGTCATCTAGATCTCTATTTGGAGGCAAGAATGATGTACAAGATAAATTGACGTAATAAATGATACACTGAATGAGTAATTACTATAAATGGATGTTAAGAGAAATCACTTCACCTATTTATTACCTATATACCCGTCTTTCCAACTCAAGCTGTGAGTAAACTTTAGAGGGTGGTTCTGAGATCAGAGTAAGCTCAAATAAAAAATCTAATTCTTTACGAGTCTTTTAGAAATAATATCAGCTCAGGAACTTTCCTCTGTAGAGTTTTCACTCACCGGAGCTCCTCAAACCAGGCATTAATATCTGACCAACGGCTTCAAAAGCAGAAATGTTCCAGCTCTCGACATGCTTAACAATCTGTTTAGAGATAGGAGAAATTAAGATGAGGGAAGAAAGTTTCCCAGTAACAAATTACACCTGATGCTCTAGTTTTTGAATTGTAGAGATCAACTCTTTCCTACTTACTTTGAGTTTTTCATCTAGATCATAGACTGTCTTTCCATCAACAGAGATGAGCGGCCGCCATGGAAGTTTGAGGGATGTTCTGCAAGTCAGATGACAAATCAGCATGCGTACAATCATAAGAATCCTATGACAACTCTGGTATTCTTTTACATCCAGAAATATATCATTTTCTCATTGTAACTTGAAAACTAAGTCGGATGAGTTCTTGGTCACAATGTCAGAAGAGAAAATTTCAGTTTTCCAAATTCGCTGAGGTTCAAGGCAACCGGTGGAACTTCCATCTAGATAAATGGTTATGTACATGGATAAAACGGTTCGTGAATATAACCATAATACAAAAACACTAGATGCTGTTTGTAAGATTACAGAAATGGATGTCTGTAGGCGAGTGAAGATAAAGTGCAGCAACCTTTACGTGATCATTCAATGGGGTTTAGAGGTTATTCCAAAATTCAGTTGAACAATGGCTAACCTTTTCAAAGCAGGTTTAGTTACATAAGCAAACAATCTGATAATAATCACAACTCAAATAGAGAATTTCTTAGCTAAGGATTTTGGATACTCGGTACTCTAAAAAAATTGATCACTTATCAGGATCAAACATGCATAATTGACAGAAGCAAATGTTAAAGCTTTGTGCTGGAGAGCAGTCAAGAACACCGTGTAAACAAATACTCAGCCTTTAAGCTAACAAAATTTGAGAATAAAACCAAGCACCTCAATTTCCAGTATGCCACTATGACCTCCACATTAGAATCATTACCCTGTATATCAGATGGATAAGTATTAAGCAAAATATTCCTGACGGAATAAAAGAAGAAATGAATATTGTAAATGCACTAAAGAAACGACATATCACAGTAAATATAAAAGAATGTATGGACACATTTGAATAACTATGTTACAAGTATATACCGAAAAGTGCTTTCATAATAATTTAAGAACCTACCACAGTTTCTTGCCAGGTCCAAGATCGTAGACCTTGTTAAAAACTAAAATTGAAAGCTCCCATTTCTTATGAAAAATCATAACACTACATCTAAAAATTTAAGCAGATTCTGCTCTGGCAGTTTGGGAAAGACTTGCTAAGAATCTTACTAGTAGATTCAACACTATGGAAGCACAGTACACAAATGTAGATACCACATTGGTGATTGGAAAAATATTAAACTATCAACTTGGGCTTAAAACAATAATTGTTAATGTATCTCCTCCCATTTAGCAGTCAAGTGGGTCAAAGACGCTACACAATCTAGTGAAAGGAGAACCCGAAGTTTACTTCTTCTTTTTTTTTGAAAAAAAAACAACCTTTGAGGTCTCCTTTAGAGGAATTGAAATAGTCACATTGCTCCCATATTCGATCAGTTAAGCATGCAAACTTAATGCAAAATTTCTTCCGAACTCCAACAATATATTCAGAAGAATCACTTTGGTAAGTGAGCCCTTTCATATCTGTACAAATAAAAAGTACGAGCAGTGTAATCCTATAAAATATAAATAACAAAGCACAACCAGTTCTATCAGCAAAGTCTCAAGTTGAAGTAATCTTCTCTGTGAAAGTTTATTTCTGAAGAGGATAGAAACGAAACAGATCAGATTGCTGACGCACTTCATATCCCGAGAAGGGGCAGGAACTAATGAAAAAAAAAAAATGCTTGATAACACTTAAGCATTCAGCAACTTTTTAGATTTGTTCTGTTTCATCCTTTCATTTTTTAATACTATTTTATGAACTGGCAGTACATACCTTCTCAATCTTTTCTAATTCGATTGATGGACTATCAAAAAACGGTACCAGCAACTGCAAGTTGCGGGAATACAAGTCCCTTCCTGGATGACAGAATCATAAGATAAGATGAATTATCTTTTGTTTGCTGTTAAACTCAGTTTACTTCTAGCTTTGAAAGATTGACAATTCCTGTTGTTATTCATCTAATGGAGCATACTACTACTAAGCTAAGTCCAGAAACTGAGATAGATGTTTAGAGTACTGATACCAGCAACAGCTACAGCATAAAAGAGGCAAAAAACAAGGGATATTACAAAACAAAAACATGTCACATACAGAATAAATTCAGTGATAGAAGCTGACAATTAAGATGTTTATGCAAACCAAAAGAAAACGCCAGTACAGCATAAAAGAGGCAAAAAACAAGGGATATTACAAAACAAACATGTCACATACAGAATAATTTCAGTGATAGAAGCTGACAATTAAGATGTTTATGCAAACCAAAAGAAAACGCCAGTATTTAAATGGAATGTGCAAGTACGACACATAAGAGGACAAAATTAGAGGAGGTCATATTAATAGATGGTCTGGTCATGTCTTATGCAATCAAAAAATGCACCGATCTATATGTATAATCTAGTTCTAAGGTTCAAACATGAATTGAAGATCGAACGTACTAGTGAATGGAACGGGTTTATTAAATCTGTGATATTATTTGAATGAATATCAGTATCCAACCCCAAGGTGTAAGGCAATGAATCGAGCAGCCTAATACTTCTATAAAATTCTTCAAAACCGAGTGAAGGGATATATTTTTCTTACTAAACTAAATGTGGACTTCTTTTACTAATAAGCAAGTAAATTTCTATGCAAATATCAAATAGTGTGCCATCAGATATAGAAATTAATTCTTCTTACCACGGAATTTTATAGTTGGATCTTCAAAGGTGCAGTCTTCTGCATAAATTCTACTAGTGAAGAGTCCTAAATGAATAAAAGCTCAAAATCAGCCAAAAACCAGTTAATCTTTAACCACATGAATAAGCTTAATCTCTAATGGAATACGTTATTCACAATCAGAAAAAAGAAAATTTTGTTTATGGACCCACATCCAGGTAATGAAAGATTTCACATTGTAAAGAATTGGTGGATCACCATCCCATACTGTGAAGCGTGGAGTACTAGATAATGAAATTATTATCAGTTTGACTAATCAAGAGAAAAAAAAAATCTTTACTACAGACATTTTATCTCAAGACTTTAACCAAACAGCGTCACTTTGTAAGCTTTTTTCCATGTATTATGTATTCACTTCATGTTAGCTTCAGAACTGCAGCTATTTAGGAAGTACAGTATATACTAAGAGACAAACAAAGGTACCTGTAACAAAATAAGATTTCTCATAATCTGACTTGATAATCTTTAGGACATCATCTACATTAGAGACCAAAGGTTCTTCAGCCCCTTCATCATCAGATATCTCCACTCTGGCAAAACATTATGATTAATAAAGTAAAGCATATCAAATCTTGAAAATAGCAATCCACCCAATTTGAGAAAATGCATACAATGAAACTTAATTATTTTGTAGAATCTGAAATTAAGGAAGCAAGAAGAGAAATAAGTCAGTAACCTCATGTTTGTTCTTGGTGAGGAGAAGCTGAAGAGCCTGAGTAGTTCAGTGACACCAGTAACAGCAATTTTCAAGAACTTGGGAGTTTGGGTTTTCACCTTCTGGTTATTATTGGGTGCAGGGGAGCAGCAGTAGATACCTTCCACTTTCTGATGGAAAAAACAAAACAAAACAAAACAAGAATTGAAAAAGATGAACTGGGGAAGGCAGATATTTTTTCAAGAAAATGGTAATTTTACAATTTTCATAAACCAAACCTTGTTGACGAGGGTCTGTGAAAGCATACCATAGCAAGAAATACCCGCCATTTTCATTACCTGTCAGTTTGTTCTTAATTCCAGACCCCCTTGACTTCTCCCAAAGCAAAATAAAATATGTTACTTTTTTTTTGTCTGTCCAACCAGAGCTTCTTTTTCTTGTAACCGCAAGATTTTAGTACGTTATAAATATTTTTAATTTAAAATTATTAAATAAAAAAATTACTTTTTATTTTTTAAATTGCGTATCTCGTCAAATTAAGATACTTTAATTGGGGCGGAGGGTGTATTGTACTAAATACATAGACAAATATTGATTTTTCATCTAAACACTTATACTAGGTGTGGTCGGACTTATTAACCACTAGGGGTGTCAATGGGACGGTTCGGCCAGTTATTTTAAAAAAATTATATCATCCCAATTTTTCGGTTATTTTATTTTGTATAACCAAAATTAGACTTTTCAAAACCGTCCCATTATTTAGGTTTTTCTTTGATATCGGTACGGTTCGGTTAATTTTCGGTTATTTTAATTTTAAAGTGTCACCTACGAATACACCATTATTAAAACGTAACGACGCAGACCTTCACAAACCTATTTGTAGCACACCATCAAATAAAACTTCTATTTATTTCTTCTGAAATATTTAATGTAAAAGTTATTAAAAAACTACGCAAAGTAATTAAACTGAAATGTGTTATGTCAAGTAGCAAGACAACAATGATAACATCATCACAATGTGAATCCCTCACTGATTGACCAGGGAGAAGAGTAACTTGCCAAAGACAACAATGTTGATCAATTGAGCCAAAAACAAACATCAGCTTGTAGGCCACAGAAACCACAAGTTGAATTTGATACGTATAGGTCCAGTGGCCAAAATTCTTTTTTATATTTGAAACATAACTTATAAAATATATTTTATATATTCAATTTAACATATTTGTAATATATAAAATATATTTCATACATGTAAAGCTATTCGGTTCGGTTCGGGATTTTTTCGGTTTTTTTAATAAATTAAAAAGACTACCCTAATTGTTCGGGACGGTTTTAAGCTTAAATAAAAAACCACAGTTTTATTGAATAAACACTATAAATCGGTTTGGTCGGTTCAGTCGGTTTTTCATATTTTTTTGACACCCCTATTAACCACCTTATCTATATTATTTTAAAAGCATGAATATAAATGTTGGTAGACCGAAATATCCTTCAAATATTGAACGACTTTTATACCCTTTAAAGATAAATTGAGTCTTAATAAAATAATTCTATAATGGATAAAATTGTAAATTTAATAACCACTCCTAATATGAATTCGCATAAACTTCTAATCTTAACCAAATACCGCCTATAGGATCCTTCAAATTTTACTTCCAACGTGCATGATATAGGATATAATCCTATTTGTTTATGGACATCAAAGACGATAGTAGACTGAAAAATTGATTTCCCATCCTTTTTCAATTTGAACCGTACATTTTAATTTGATATGAGCCTATTGTATGAACTGATTTAGAAAACGAAGGAGCCAAACAATTTTATTATTTTCTACAAATTTTCAAAGCTGAAAATTTAAGGACTAATTACATTATTAAACACCAATGTAACACGACTCAGTTCCGTATCCCCTGTATTTTAAAATTAAACACTTACACCTTCTATATTATGGAATTGCTATTACACCCCTATGATGTATATATTCAAAACTGGGTACTACTACTACTACTTTGATTGAGTAAAACGAATAATAATGTTGGTGATCTTTATACTCTTTATTAATTAAATTATCTCTATAACGTTAATGAATAAAAAAGTAAAAATATTTCATTTATAGAGCCCAAGTTAAAATATAGAGATAGGGTCCAAGACTAAAATGTTGAGAATGATTAGCAAATAAATATGCTAGAACGTAACAGGTAGGATAGTAATCCTATACTCATGTGACTTCTATTAAAGACAACATAGTGTATTAAATAAGTCAATGAAGAATCGGCGTTAGGAGTCTTTTCTTTCCTTTTTTTTTTGGTCATAATTAAGAACTTTGATATATCTCATGTCCTTGATATTCACCAGGTTAAAAGATAATGTAAGATTAGTAATATTTGTATTTAGTTTTTTATGGCAAATATTACCGGAATATTTAACCTAAAATCTAGATTAAAGGTTAACAATTGAATTTATAAAATAAGATCACAGACAAGTGAATTATCTAATTTTAATTAATCTCTAGACAGTAGTTGCCACGTGTCGGCTTTATGGTTACTTAATCTTTAATATTGAATTATTTTAGTTGTAACATGTTTTCTATACGAGTAAAAGGAAGAAAAAGGTAAATACCGGCAACATCAATTTCAAAGAAGTATTAAGTAGATACAATCCTATACTATAGTAATATTTTTGTAACTCATTAAATAAATATATATAATTACAAATAATATTATCTAATATCTTTTAATATGGTTGAGATTGACTTGAAATAACGTGCAACTGCACGTTCATAATTATTTTAAAAGCATGAATATAAATGTTGGTAGACCAAAATAGCCTTTAAATATTAAACGACTTTTATACCCTTTTAGTCTAATTCTACTATATTTCTATTGACTATTTTGGTAAATATAAAAAGTGTCACAACTAAAACTAGAGTTTAAAGCAAATACTACTTCTAATTTTCGATTTCAAATCAAATTAGTTAAAGAGTTGCTATCACATTTAAATTAGGAAGTATCAAGCGGCCTATCACATTTAAATTAGGAAGTATCAAGCAGATGTCCTTATTTTCCTTGGATTAAGTGTGTGATTGAAAGTTATTTGTGGAGGTTAGAATTTGAAGTCTAACAAATAAAATGATTAGGTAATTATTAGACCATAATTTGATAGGGTTAGGTATTTTTAGATTACTTTATATGTGTGGTCTTAAAAGATAGAATAAGAGTCGTTAAACTAAAGTAACGTATTAATTTCAAGACAATGAGTATGTAAACGTTGAATAAAATTATAATCTTAAATATTTTATCCAATATTTGGGACTTTGAATTCAATTAATAATAAAATATCATTAAATTAATTACTCCTTTTGGAGAAATTGAGGTACGTTTAAGGAACTAATTATTTAAGTTTCTATTTTTAATAGGTTAAAAGAGACGGAAGGGAGTTCTTAAATATTTGGAAATCAACGAGAAGAAAAATTGCAGTTGAAGGTTTATATTTTAGGTACGCAATTCGTAAAACATATATAGAGACTACTAGCAGATCAATTTTTTGTGGTTTATTAATTATGTTAACTTATTTTTCATGAGGTGCTAATTCTTGAATTGATATTTATATTTATTTATGGATTGGTTGGATGTATTTTTTTTTTATGTATTACTTGAGTTCTTAATAGAAAGTATTATTATACCTTATTTTAGTGATCACTTTATTTTTAAGTTATTAACTAAATATTTTTAAAATTGATTGATATTCTTGTAATGTAATTTTGTTTATTAATGATTTTCAACACCTTTGTATTTGTAAATGACAATAAACAAATATATGATCACTTATTCTATAATATTGTATTATCTTAGTCGTGACAGGTTTTCTATACGGGGAAAAAGAAGAAAAAAATAAATACTGAGAACATCAATTTCAACGAAGTATAACATAGGTACAATCCTAAATCATATACTATAGTAACATTTTTGTAACTCACAAAATAAATTTATATAATTACAAATAATGTTCTCTAACAATTTTTTAGTATGATTGAAATTGACTACGAATAACGCGCTACTGCACGTTTGAGAAATATTAAGTGACTACAACCAAATAATATTTTTGTACCTCATGAAATAAATAGTACGTATGTAATTTCAAACAATAATACTTAACATCTGTTATGATTGACATGGATTAGCACGTTCATTGAGACTAGCATTGGAAAAAATGTGGATTGAACCCTTTATGTTATGGAAAATATATTTACTGGATATCATATGTGCTTACTGAACTTATTTTAATTTATTGAAATACTATGTGTTTTTGGCATATGAAACGGTGAAATTTTACATGAAATAGTGGCAGTGACGAGGGAAGTGCATTTTATATTTAATTAACCAACCTTATCTTTGTAACCAACCGGTGCCAAACTAATGGTCGGCTTTCAGTTTTAAACTGAGACATCTTAAAATGGAGTAACTAGTAGTGTTTAAACGCACTAAATATATCATTTAGTAAGTGGTGGTGGCGGCAACACACCACCATTTGCCTTCTCTCTTTAGTCTCATCCAATAACCAACCTCACATCACTACAAAACAAACCCAATTTTCATTCGGCACCTAATTATAGCACCAATTAGCCTCTATAACCTGCCAAATTTCCCTTTTATAGCATCTCCTAATCTTTAGATACCATTTTTCTTCTTGTTTTGTCTTTCTTTCTATCCTTCACTTCATGCTTTCGTGTGTAACCCCATTTCTTCCATTTTCTTGATATTTAACAACAAAAAGATTTCATTTTTTCCCTACCCAAATAAGTTTACTGTGTTTTTTCTTGGGTAAAGCTCAATTCCATGGCTACTTCTTCAGCTTATTTTTGTTGTCCTGCAACTTCTACTACTGGAAAGAAACATGTTTTCCCAAATGGGTCAGCTGGATTCTTGGTTTTTGGTGGTCCTCGATTGTCAAACCGGTTAGTGACTCGAAAATCAGTTATTCGTGCTGATTTGGATTCCATGGTCTCTGATATGGGTACTAATGGTAAAGTTTGTTCACTGCACTATTTGATTTTTCATTCTGTGTTTAGCTTTTGTCCCTGCTTGTGTGTTGTATGGATTCTTGGAGTTTAGTTTGAGATATTGAAGTGAATTGTGAAAGGGTGTTAAGCAATTGTGTTTTTCTATGTGCGTATCTTTGAGTTTTGTTTTCTAATTTTGGTGGAAGATAAGATTTTAAAGGGTGCTAAGCCACAAACCTTGAGGTTAGTATTTATTTGTATTTAATGAATGTTTTGGATGTCAGCCATTTGTTTCTTTTTGAAATTTGGTCTTTTTGTGTATGTCTTGATTGCGCGTTTGCGTTTTTTCTTTGAGTCTTGCTGTTAAACTTGGATCGTTTGACTTAAAGTGGTGGTATTTAATCTGTGTTGTAAAATTCAGAAGTTTTAGTGGAAGATAGGATGTTTAAGGATGTCCGCAGACTTCTAGGTTGATGTTTCTTTGTACTTTCCTGTATTCTTTTGTATCATAGATTTCTTCATCTAAAAGGAATAATGACTAGCAAACTGGGGCTGCTTGCATTTCATGTCAAGTTTTGCTTTGCAAAGAATACTGCCAATGCATCACATCCAAACCATTAATCCAATAAAAGAGTGAGCAGCCATAGGTCAGACGAATGGGTTCTTAATAATCTTCTTGCTCCAAATAGTTTCGGATTGGATTAAGTTGTGAAGACCGTGTGTGTTTGCGGTTGGGGAAGGGGGAGAGGATGGAACTGGAATGATTGAATATGAAAGGATGCGAAAACAAGTACACCAAAGTGAGCGAATTTACTCTGAAACAAAACTGTTCACCAAAGCAGGATGTTGGAGAATATCCTGATATTTTAAAGAAAACTATTCTAGACATCACCAAAAGAAAAACTGGATATGTCTAGAATATCAGGATGTTTTTCTTTTTGGTTCTTTTAGCTATTATTGGAACAAAAGCAAAGGCAATGTTGGAGAATGAAAGAACTTCAAAATCACTTCAATCTTCTCTCTCTTTTTTTTTTTGTTTGGTAAATCAATCTTCTCTCTTTAGACACCTGAAGTATATACTTCTTGCGTAACTTAAACAAGACGTTGTACCAAAAAATTGAAAAAGGAATATCTAAATAAGGTACAATAAGTTCTGGTATAGTGTCTTGCAATAAGGAAGGATAATTACTCTGCTGAAATAAAAATTTTCAACTTGCAGCTCCAAAAGGGCTATTTCCACCTGAACCTGAACATTATCGAGGCCCAAAGCTGAAAGTAGCTATTATTGGAGCTGGGCTTGCAGGCATGTCGACTGCTGTGGAGCTCTTGGATCAAGGACATGAGGTTCAGAAGCCTAACACACCCTTTCACTCTGAAACAAAACTGTTAACCAAAAAGCAAAAAGAAAAAAATTGTCTTTATCTTTGTGTTTTTCCCTGTGACCTGGAATACAACATTTCTTCTACTCTTGTTTTTTCAGGTGGATATATATGAATCGAGGACCTTTATTGGTGGGAAAGTGGGTTCTTTTGTTGATAGACGTGGGAACCACATTGAAATGGGACTGCACGTGTTCTTTGGTTGCTATAATAATCTGTTCCGTCTGTTGAAAAAGGTTATCAGAGCTCACCATTCATAGTTCTATTGTATTTCTACTTAGTGGTTGAGCATGCAATAGAACTGCGTTACTGCTCACTCATATTTAAGGAGCATTTCCAAAATTTAGAGTAAGGTTTGTACTGAGTACTTATGCCAGTACTAATGCCTAAGATTAAACTTCATTTGCTAGTTGGACATGGATATTGAAGTGCCAAGGAGTCTTGATAGTTTTTCCTTTCTGTTCATGTTTATCAATTAAGTAATTCTATTTCTTTTTTCCTGGTTGATGTAGGTGGGTGCTGAAAAAAACCTGCTAGTGAAGGACCACACTCACACATTTGTAAATAAAGGGGGTGAAATAGGGGGTATGAATACAAAATCTTTGATTTTATATATGCGATAATAAATCTTTCACCTAGGGATACTTTAAAATGCTTTCACAAATGACTCCTCGAGGAACGTGTCTTCCAATATATTAAAGTTAACATGGTCTGTTACTATTTATAATTTGCGGTCTATACCTCAATGCAGAGCTTGATTTCCGCTTTCCAGTTGGAGCACCCTTACATGGAATTAATGCTTTTTTGACTACTAATCAGCTAAAGGTAAGATGCTAATGCCCCCTTCGTAATTGATTTTTCAATTCGTGCTATCTCTTATACCAAGGATCATGCCTTTGGCATTTGACTCTTGTATGCTGCTCATACTTATGTGTGGAATCTATTAGTATATTGTATCTTGCTTAGGAAGTTTAGCATACATCTAGTAATGCTCTTCTTCTTCCTCTAACTTAAGAAGAGGTTAGTGAATTTCCCTTCAGAAATATTTAAGTTATCTTTTAACTCTATAGTGGGAGGTGAAAATAAATAATTGTGCGGCAGCTTCATATGGTATGCGATGATAGTTACTTGCGAAAAAGTATTCTTTTTCCCCCTTTGTTCTAAAGTGCTTGCAAGTATTGTTACTTTATATATGTACTTTGAGCATGTAAAACTTTAAAGACACAGTGGCCTAATCCAATCACGGAAGAGAATAATTGTTAGTGGGGAAGGGTATAAGACAGGGACAGAATGCTTTGAGGGCACAATTGATAGGCAAAACTAAAGGCAAACCTGAGAGGAACAACTTTTTTTCTCTGTACAAACAACAACAACAACAACAACCCAGTGAAATCCCACCACGTGGGGTCTGGGGAGGGTAGAGTGTATGCAGACCTTACTCCTACCAAGGTAGGATGGCTGTTTCCGAAAGACCCTCGGCTCAATAAAAAAACATAAAAAGAGGTCAGATAAGGCCAAGAGATTCAAAGCGATATGGAAATGAAGTAACGCAAGCGACACAGATAACATAGAATAATCAAAGCACAGGAAATAACAGATAATAGCATAAATCAGAGCACAAGAAATTATACTACGATAATGCGACTACTAATAAGACAGGATAATGAGACTATCTACTAGCCTTCTACCCTAATGTGGGTCCTTCAAACCCTCCTATCTAAGGTCATGTCCTCGGTAAGCTGTAACTGCGCCATGTCGTGTCTAATTACCTCTCCCCAATACTTCTTTGGCCTACCCCTACCTCGTCTGAAACCATCTATGGCCAACCTCTCACACTTCCGCACTGGGGCATCCGTGTCTCTCTTCACATGCCCAAACCATCTCAATCTCGCTTCTCGCATCTTGTCTTCCACCGAGGCCACTCCCACCTTGTCCCGAATATCCTCATTCCTAATCCTGTCACTCTTGGTGTGGCCACACATCCATCTCAACATTCTCATCTCAGCAACTTTCATCTTTTGAACGTGAGAAATCTTAACTGGCCAACACTCCGCCCCATACAACATAGTCGGTCTAACCACCACTTTGTAGAACTTGCCCTTAAGTTGTGGTGGCACCTTCTTGTCACATAGCACTCCGGAAGCAAGCCTCCATTTCATCCACCCTGCCCCAATACGATGTGTGACATCATCGTCAATCTCTCCGCTGCCTTGCATAATAGACCCAAGATACTTGAAACTACTTTTCTTCTGGATGGCTTGGGTACTAAGCCTCACTTCCAAGCCAGCCTCCTGAGGTGCTTCACTAAACTTACACTCTAAATACTCTGTCTTGGTCCTACTTAGCTTAAACCCTTTAGACTCCAGAGTTTGTCTCCAATCCTCCAGCTTAGCGTTAACTCCGCTATGAGTCTCGTCGATCAGGACTATGTCATCCGCGAAAAGCATACACCATGGCACCTCACCTTGAATTTGCCGCGTCAATCCATCCATCACCAAGGCAAATAAAAACGGACTAAGAGCTGATCCTTGATGCAACCCCATCACAACTGAAAAGTGCTTTGAGTCTCCTCCTACTGTCCTTACCCTGGTTTTGGCTCCCTCATACATGTCCTTGATCACCCTAATGTACGCCACAGGTACACCTTTAGCCTCCAAGCATCTCCATAGGATCTCTCTTGGAACTTTGTCGTAAGCCTTTTCTAGGTCGATGAATACCATGTGTAAGTCCCTCTTCCTCTCCCTATACTGCTCCACCAGTCTCCTCACAAGATGGATGGCTTCTGTAGTTGAGCGTCCCGGCATGAATCCGAACTGATTCTCTGAAATAGACACGCCTTTCCTCACCCTCATCTCCACCACCCTTTCCCACACTTCCATAGTATGGCTTAGCAGCTTGATACCTCTATAGTTGTTGCAACTCTGGATATCTCCCTTGTTCTTGTATAGAGGGACCATTACACTCGACCTCCATTCTTCAGGCATCATTGCCGTCTTAAAGATGACATTAAACAACCTAGTCAGCCACTCCAAACCTGCCGGGCCCGCACTCTTCCAAAATTCCCCAGGAATCTCGTCAGGTCCGGTCGCTCTTCCCCTACACATCCTACGAACAGCACCCTTAACCTCCTCAACCTTAATACTCCTGCAATACCCAAAATCGTGACGCCTTCTTGTATGTTCTAAATCTCCCAACACAATGTCTCTGTCTCCTTTTTCATTTAAGAGTTTGGAGAAGTATGACTGCCATCTCCGTCTAATGAGAGTCTCCTCTACCAATACTTTGCCATGCTCGTCCTTGATGCACTTCACTTGAACCACATCACGTGCCTTTCTCTCCCTCGCCTTGGCTAGCTTGAACAATTTTTGATCCCCTCCTTTCTCTTCTAGTTCAGCATAAAGGCGTTCAAAAGCTACCGTTTTTGCCGTCGAAACCGCCAACTTCGCCTCCTTCCTCGCCATCTTATAAAGTTCCCTATTCATCCATTGCTCCACCTCATCCTTGCTTTCTATCAACTTCGCATATGCCACCTTCTTTGCTTCCACCTTCCCTTGAACTTCTCTATTCCACCACCAGTCCCCTCGATGCTGGCCACGACTACCTGTCGAGACCCCCAACACTTCCCTTGCTACCGCCCTAATGCAACTAGCCGTCCTATCCCACATACTTGTTGCATCCCCACCACTATCCCAGGCCCCCATAACCTTCAATTTCTCTCCCATCTCCACTGCACTAGTCGTGGTCAAACTCCCCCATCTGATCCTAGGTCGGTTATCCACGACCCTCTTCTTCCTCGTCATCTTGATCCCTAAATCCATCACCCAGAGCTTATGTCTGGTTGTAAGATAGTCGCTCGGAATGACCTTACAGTCTTTGCACAGACCTTTATCGTCCTTCCTAAGGAGTAAAAAGTCTATTTGGGTCTTAGCCACTGAACTACGGAAGGTTACCAAGTGCTCCTCCTTCTTTGGGAAACTCGAATTGGCTATCACCAACCCGAAAGCTCTTGCAAAATCCAAAGTGAGACTCCTCCTCCATTTCTGTCCCCGAAGCCAAAGCCTCCATGCACATCATCATAACCTCCCGAAATAGGCCCGATGTGCCCATTGAAATCACCTCCCACGAATAACTTCTCAGTAGGCGGTATGCCTCCCACTAATTCGTCCAAATCCTCCCAAAAGCGCCTCTTCTCCTCCTCGCCTAAGCCCGCTTGCGGCGCATATGCACTAATAATGTTCAAAGTGAGCCGTTCAACGACCACTTTAATCGACTTCATCCTATCAGTGGCTCTCCTAACCTCTACCACCTGGTCCCTTAAATCACTATCTACTAAAATGCCCACCCCATTTTTATACTTCGACCTACCAGAGAACCATAGCTTATACCCGTCTACCTCTTTAGCTTTAGGTCCTACCCATTTAGTCTCTTGGACACAAGCTATATTAATCTTCCTCTTCTTAAGAATCTTAACTAGCTCTATGAACTTCCCCGTTAACGTCCCAATGTTCCAAGACCCTACTCTCAACCTAGAGGCTCCTTTAACCCACTTACCCCTCCTAACCCTCGCCCCCGTCCCCGAACGAGAACATGACCCTAGTCTACCATCACTAACCAGAGCCACGAAAATAAGTATGAACTAATAACTTATTCAAAGGTCTAAAGTCAGCAAAATATAACTGCAAGTGTATGGACAAATAATGAATATGGCAACCGGAGGTACCAACTCCAGTTGAACTGAACCTGGTTGTCGCCGGAAAACACAGTTCACGGTCAAGTTACTGTTCACTGCCGGAAAAATGTTCACAAATACCTGAAAGGGAGAAGAGAATAGGGGGGGGGGGGGGGGGGGGAGAAGAAAAGAAAAAGGGAAAAAGGAGAGAGAAAGAGAGGGCTGGCCGGAAAAAGTCACCGGAAAATTCGCCGGCGATGGCGCAGCGGCGTACTGGCAGCGCCAGAAGCAGATTAAAAAAGGGAAAAAAAGGAGAAGAGAAGAAGAAAAGGAAAGAGAGAAGAAAAGTAAATCTAGCCGGAAAAGTGGCCGGCGTCACCTGAACAGTGGTGACGTATGGTCGCCGGACGGAGTGGCGGGTGGGCAGATCTGGGAGAGAGCAGAGGAGAGAGAAAGAGCTTAATTAAATAGAGATATCACATACACGGGCTTTAATAATTACTGCACCTTGCGATTCATCAGCTCCTTGTTACACAGTTAACATACGTAGAGTGTATGGAATAATAGTGATCTTCGGACTGGTTGTCTGCCATTATTAATTAGTGGTTTGCTTTGAAAAGAGAAGAGAGAAGAGAATCGCTTTGTTATTTCTGTGTGGCTGTTGTTGGAAACCCTGATTAATGTTCATATTCTATGTGATCGTCGGTAACGTGTTCCTCCCTTTAAATGCAGACTTATGATAAAGCTAGAAATGCTGTAGCTCTTGCCCTTAGTCCAGTGGTGCGGGCTTTAGTTGATCCAGATGGCGCGTTGCAGCAGATACGTGATCTAGATAGTGTAAGGGTTATTTCCTTTTTTCCTCCTTGTTAATTAGTCAGATAGTCTGTTCCTCTGCAAGGAAGTGTCCTCTCCCAGCTACTTGTTTCTTATATTATGTAATATCTGTTTCAGGTAAGCTTTTCTGAGTGGTTTATGTCTAAAGGTGGGACGCGTGCTAGCATCCAGAGGATGTGGGACCCTGTTGCATATGCTCTTGGATTCATTGACTGTGACAATATCAGTGCTCGGTGTATGCTCACTATATTTGCATTATTTGCAACTAAAACGGAGGCTTCCCTATTACGCATGCTAAAAGGTTCTCCTGATGTTTATTTGAGTGGTCCAATTAAGAAGTACATCATAGACAAGGGGGGCAGGTAAGACCAAATATGGAAACAGCTGCTCACTGCGAATTAGCAGTTTCAGACCTTGAATTGTCTCTTTTTATGAGCCAGCAGATTTAGGCTTAAATTTTCTCTTGAATGAATGAACTAGCTATGCTCAACTTGTTTTGAATCTATTCTCTGTTCACAGATTCCATCTGAGGTGGGGTTGCAGAGAGGTACTTTATGAGACATCCTCTGATGGAAGTATGTATGTTAGCGGGCTTGCCATGTCAAAGGTAAGATCTTTCTTTCATCGATTTTATCGCTTTTGAAAAGAATATCTTTCAATAGGTTCAACTGTTAGGCTCTTTTATGCACATAAAAGTACTTCGTGCTGCTTTACAACTGTTGGTGTGTTAATCAACTGCTATGGTGTCTATGTACAGGCCACTCAGAAGAAAACTATAAAAGCTGATGCCTATGTCGCTGGTTGGTAATCAACTATATGATTGGACGTGTATTTTCCTTCATTTCCCTCATTTTCAACTGCTTGTAACTGAAAGTGTTTTGGCTGATATCTAATTGCAGCATGTGATGTCCCTGGAATTAAAAGATTAGTACCTCAGAAGTGGAGGGAATTGGAATTCTTTGACAATATTTACAAATTGGTCGGAGTGCCTGTTGTTACAGTACAACTACGATACAATGGCTGGGTTACAGAGTTGCAGGACTTGGAGCGTTCGAGGTGATACATTTGTGGCTCAGAATCAACTATTTCACATTATGAAAATTCTTTATGATGAAAGAACTACTAAATCTGTGTGTTAGTTAACAATTCTCTCTATAATTCAGGCAATTGAAGCGCGCTACAGGTTTGGACAATCTCCTGTATACACCGGATGCAGATTTCTCTTGCTTTGCAGACCTTGCATTAGCATCTCCGGAAGATTATTATATTGAGGGACAAGGCTCATTGCTTCAGTAAGGAATCACATTTTTATCTTTAATTAAATATCAGATAACTGCTCAGCAACTCATTAGATATCCTGATCAGATAAAGATCTTATGGTTATCTTGTTCTTCTCTGATCTATTCTCCTCTGTTTTGGTGCCTTCAGATGTGTCCTTACGCCTGGTGACCCTTACATGCCTCTACCAAATGATGAAATTATAAAAAGAGTGTCAAAGCAGGTAATTTGGCTTCTTATACGTGCCAATTTTCTTTTTCTGGAAAACCTTGGTAACCACATTTTCTTGTGTGTGTTAGTGGATGATACAAGGTAACAAATTATGCCAGGAAAAACTATTTTATGTAGATGGACAAATCAAACTAGAACATATATATTTTTTAAATAACTGAGAAATCTGCAAGGGCCAGTGGCCCACAATTTGAAACTTGGTGGATGATGGAATAACCCCTCTATCCTTTCCACTTAAATACCAGGCTTTGATCTGCTGCGGGGTTTGAACCCGTGACGTCCGCTATTCCACACATCACAAGTTGCGCCTTTACCACTAGACTAAAGCCCTAGGCGAGATGGATTTAATTGACTTAATATCATTTCATCTTAGAATTTCTCCGAAAAAAGAAAAGAAAATAAAATGTGACCTCGCTGTATGGAAATCCAGGTAAATGCAACTTAGAAACACATGTTACTGAGTCTTAATAGTTCTTCGTTGACATAATTGGTTCGGATGAACTAATCAACAACAGACGCGGTCACAAATCAAAACTAGAAATGGAAGCAGTCAGAGGATCTGAGTTGAGCTTGTGTTGCCAACATCTTGATGATGTAGTATGTGCTATTGCAGAGGCATATTCATCCTGGGCCTCTTGAACTTCAAAACAAAGTTTACTAAACAATGAATAGCAAATCTCATACACTTTTAAGTACTATTGCTGGTGCTCATTTTGGGACAAAAAGTTCTTGATTATGGGTTTTAAAATCTGTGGCACTTATGTGCTCGATGGATTCCAAAATCCATGACACTGCCAATAAGTTGTAGGTTGATGCCACCTATGAGAGTCTACTACAAAATGCGCGAACTCGACTTCCAGTACCCCTCTCCACCTGCCACTCCCCCACAAAAATTCCATGACACTTGTGTCTTCAAGGAATTTCAACAATGTAAGAACACGGCGATGAGTTAGTTTATCAAAATTGGTTCTTTTGATATCATGCATGTGCAGTATGTTTTGTGAGGAGAAGCATCGGGGAATAGAATTCCACATCCCCCAAAGTAAGAATTATATCTCGTAGAAAGTAGAAACATTGCTAAAAGCTTCAGAACTTATGGGTGGTCGGCTGCCTAAACTTCCTCCTTTGCTCTCCTAATTAGGTAGAGGGACGGGCTAATTATCCACCAAGTTTCGAACTGTGTGCCACTTTCCCTTGCGGATTAGTATGAACAATTGATTTTTTTTTTTTTAATTTCATTTTTTTTGGATTCCACAAGAATTTGTCTATATTTCCGATTAAATCGTTTTGTTACTAGATTTTCTATGGTTATCAGAAAAAGTGTAGCATTTGATTGATTGCATAGGAAAAAATAATTTTCACATAACTAATGTAGCATTTGGTTAGCGATCTCAAACAATATTTGTGTTAAGTTATATGAGAATTTATGTGTAATTTTATGTCGAATAGAACATTTAGTGAGAATGAGCGCGTTAGCAGTATGTGGATAAAGCTATTTGACGATAAAAGTGATCTCAAAGTAATTGTTCTGCATCATAATACTTGCGTAACTACTATGTGAATCAAATGGCTCCTTAACGTATAAGATATTTTGGTATCAGGTTTTGTCTCTATTTCCTTCTTCCCAAGGTCTTGAGGTTACCTGGTCATCAGTAGTGAAAATTGGGCAATCCTTGTATCGTGAAGGACCTGGTAAAGACCCATTCAGACCTGATCAGAAGACGCCAGTGGAAAATTTCTTTCTTGCTGGCTCATATACAAAACAGGTATCTGCTATTATCCAGTACTCTTAATACTTTGATCCATGTATTAAACATGTGATGCTGCTACTAGAGGAAAAGGGATATTACTGTGTTCATGTAAAGTGAATGAACCTCAAAAACTTGATTGGTCAAGTTGAATCTCTGTTTGGCCAACATTTACCAGAAAAAAGAAGTTGTATGGCTGAAAATTGAATTATGTTTATAGATGTGCATATTCTTTACGAGTTATGCATTGATAGTATCCGAATCTGATTGAAATGGTCTCTGAGAAGTATCACAAGAAACTTCTTGGTCTTGATTGTTGTAAAAAAAGAGATCATATGTAACTAATACAGTTTAGAGGCTTTGAAACTTTAAACTATCGGATCAGCAATTGCAACGAATAGTGCAAATGTCATGTGAAATTTAACAATGAGCTGCAGCCAACTATGCAATAAAACCTGTGATAGTTCGTTGCACGGAGGATACAACATATTGATATTTTCGAGTAGGCCGGTTATCTTGTGGTTGTTTAACTTTCATATGATGTGAAAATGCTTGTTTTCTTCAGGACTACATCGATAGCATGGAAGGGGCAACTCTTTCAGGTAGGCAAGCTTCTGCATACATATGTAATGCCGGAGAGCAGCTGGTGGCGTTGCGGAAAAATATTGCATCAGCCGAATCAAATGAGATCTCTAAAGGTGTGTCGCTATCTGATGAGTTGAGTCTTGTCTAATGACTGCAAATCATCCAATGAGCACCGAAGAACTACCCCCACTTTGTTAATCCAAGATGCAGATACAAATATAACTCAGGCATTGCACAAGGAAGAGGTCTTGTAGTTTTTGAGTCCACAAGATGGAAATAAAAAAGGTCTAAATATGTTGTATCTAATATTAGTAAATCCTCATAGTGATGTATCTATTCTGCCACCTTTCAGGTTAGTGAAATGGATCCTATTGCTTCATCAATCAATGAGAAGAACTTTGTTACACCTGAAACTATGAGCTTTCTACTTTGTGAAAATTTTATTGTACTGATCGTCTCTATTCAAGACCTTTTAAATAATGACAATTGACAACAAAGAAATACGTTCAACTATGTCTCAAACTTAAGCTAGATCAAGATCAACTGTCTCAATCTCGAGCAATAGTGGAGTTTGATTTCAATGAGTCTGTTTGTGTAAGCATCCTCTCTATTTGGATAATTGCGTTTTAAGACAAATCAACTATTCACTAGAACTTGCAAGCACATGCGGTCGCTCACCACTCAACGCTGGCAAGTGATCAACTAATGCGTATGTCTTTTACTTTTTCATTCTTCTTTTATTGAGCTATACTTTTTATGTCAATTTAAGAAAATCTGCTATAAAGTTTAGTTAGCTCACATCTCAAGGGGCCAAAATTACATTTGTAAGATAACCTTTTCAGAAAATCTACCTGCAACTGACATTGTAGTAATGCAATCAGCAAGGAACAAGATAATTATATGAAATGCTAAGATGACACGAACTAGAAGACCTAAAACAAGAGGTTATGAAACTCAGAAGCATAATTTATACATAAGCAGTGGTCTCCCACTACCACAGACATGTTCAATTAAAGATCACATAGCAACAGCAAAGGATACAAATAAACATAAACTGTCAAAAACCACAACTAGCTTTGTTTTAACCAAGGAAATCAACCCAAGTACATAGTAAAACATAGCAACAAAGGCCTCACTTGGATCAATCAATTCTCCATTTCCTTATCAATTGCAGCATTGGCAGCAGCATGATCTTCATCCAGTAACAAATCCCACTGCCCCTCCCACTTGATAAAAAACTCAGTATCCTCAAAATACTTCACCCTATGCACATCCCCAGCTGGAGTAAACAAATAATCCCCAACTCCCAAATCATATTTCTCCCCTTTACTCAAATTCCACACCCTCTTACTCCCTTTCAACACCACAAGATCATGCCCAAATGTATGATGATGCGCCGGTTCAACACTCCCTGCGGTAAACCTCACAAACGCTGCAGTAGGACTCTCCCTCACTATACTAATCGAACCACCAGGCATTATATCCACATCCTTAAACTCTCTCCCCTTAACCAATGAACAAAGATTACAACCCCCAGATTCCCCTTTCTCCCCATTTTCCAAAGCACCAATCTTTTTCATTTCAAGAACCGAATTATCCAAAAACTGATCAATCTCATCAGGCCATGGGTTTGAACCCGAAGCAGGACAAGGAGACTTAAAGGGTGTCTCTAAAAACGCCTTAAGAACATCAGAAGCCACCTCCGGCGTCGTATTCATCCCCGATACAGCAAGAACATTGCAGTTATTAATCGAACGAGCATTCCGAGCTTCATCAGGGTTGACACACGTCGCAGCGTATACACCAGGGAACTTGTTAGCGAAGATGGCAACTCCGACACCTGTACCACAAGCCACCAGTCCTCGGGTTTCGACAGCGGGGTTGGGGTTGTTGTTAGCGGCTTGGCTGACGTGGCGACCGATTTGTTCGCCGATGGAATAGTATTTGTCGGTGCCGAGGTCGACGACTTCGATGTTGAGAGAACGGAGTTGGGAGACTAAGCTGTCTTTGAGGTTGCAGCCGTAAGAATCGGCACCGGCGATGATTTTTATGGGGAGTTTGGTGGGTTGTTGAGCCATGATGATTTTTGGGAGGAAGATGATGATTGACTCACTATGTACTTGCTAATGAGGCACCACGTTAACTATATATACACACACTGAGAGTGGCTTATTTGGCATGTGAAGATCACATGATGGAAAATTTGATCTATTTCTTTTTTTTTTTGGGTCGTGAAATTTTACTCGTTCTGTTACTTCAAAACAAACAGTGTCTTACTTCAAGTCATCTTCCAGTACTAAACACATGTTATCTTATAGTATTAGCAACAAATTACTACTCTAGTCAGGGACGGAGCTAGCCCTTCGAACGTGGGTTCGGCCGAACCCAGTAGCTTTTGTCCGAACCATATATTTGTATTAAATTTTTTGTCAAATATGTACAAATTATTAATTTATAACCCAGTAACTTTAAAATATTATAATCCCGAACCCACAAACTTCAAATCCTGGCTCCACCTTTGACTCTAGTATGATTTCTTGTGGATTAAGTACACCAATTACACTAACGATCAGAGAATACAGCCTTTTGTGGCAACAACTGTTTTTCAATCCATATGAGAGTTATAGAAGATTCAACAGTTTTTGTCAAATCAAGGTATCATTTTGAAATAAATCCAATGTAAAGTATTTTGCTTCTGAGTTGCACTGAAATTACTTTTGTATTTTGGTCTCCCATCCCAGACGTCACACACAACTGGAACTTAGTGCACTTTTAGTTCAGTTGCCCTTTACACAGCAATATGAAAGACCTGGTACGAATGAAGTTTAGATTATTGTCTATATATTACATGATAAAGAAATATTATGAGTTCTAGATGAGTGAATATAAACTTGAAATCTTCAAAATCCACAGCTCCATCACCATCCAAATCCATGGCTGCAATAATATTCTGGCACTCATCCAGAGACAAATCAATTCCCATATGTAAAAGAGCCCCATAAAGTCCTTCAGCAGTCACAAACTTCTCCTCCCCTTGATATTCTAGTGATTCAAAAGCTCCTTTAATGGAACATGCAAGATCCTCCAGTTACAAACCCTTTGTGTTCAAGTTCAAGAACCCCACAATGCTAAGCATCCCATCTTTGTTACTATCACCAGTTACAAACTAGATTTTATCAGAATAATTGGTAGGAAAATAATTATACTCTCATTAATACAGAAAATGAAAGAAAGCACAATGTGTTTTGTATGATCAAAGGCATCTCATATTTTTCAGTGAGAAGATCATTTTGTTGTGATGGGTTGCCAGATGTTTTTTCAAAGAACACATTTTTCATAATAGGGAGAAATTGACTTCTTTCCTTACAACTATCTTAATTTTTAGTTTCATATAACTTGCTTCAACTAATAGTTAGACATTGTTATCAATCTTTAATACTAAACAAGATTTGTTTTAAGACCTTCCATGTATAAAAGTTAAAACTCTTTATGAAATGGACATATTTCAGGCAGAGTAACATCCTATCAGAGCACATATAGATGTTGGTGCACACTTGAACTCTAAAAATCCCTAGATTTCCTCTTCAATTTGAAGATTCCACACGTGTATGATGTTCTTAGCTCTAAAACAAAATCACTTGAAATACAAAAGATGGAACTTACTTCACAATATAGCTATTTAACCAAAATCTGAATAATACTATACTATAATGGAAAACCAACATCACCTTTGTTGCATCATGGAATTCACATCGTGTTGATTGGGATTGTACCCGAGCGACCCTATTATCCATCGAGATCTGCAGCTGTGATTAAGCCATTGCTGTCTGAGTTGAAAGCTCGGAATGCTTCCATTAGCCTAAGAACATGGTTTAGTGTCTCCATTTCTGCAGATAGACACCTTAACAGTGCCATTTTTCTAAAAATTTCAAGCGATGTTGTTTTCTTCCCTTTTAAGGTTATTCTGAAATTCTGGTCAGATTCTTGTTAAATAAACAGGGAAAGATATAATGAGTATTTCGAGAAATGCGGACTTTATTTGATTCTTTTTTGGAGATTTTTATTAGTTATCTCAATGTGGTTCTTCGTAGTTTATCTTATTAGTGCATTATGGTACATTTGGATTATCTGTCTTACTTAGCTTTCAGAAAATCCTATCCAGCTAAGATTCTTCTCCAAAAAAAAGGCTATCTTTAGGAACTATCTCATTTCATGCTTTACAAAATGTAAAAGTTCCAATTTTGTACCACTTTTATGTGTTTCAAAGGTTTATGTTAGATATTTGCTGGGGTAAAATTTAATCCCGAAATTATTTCCCAAATCAATCTAGCTTCCCTTAAGCTTTATGAAGAGTAATAGCCAAGATGTAGAAGTCTGCACTGACGAGTTGATAGTCAGAGCTCAGAATACATCAAGCCTCAATTCCCTCTTTCTGATCTGTTAACGTCCTTGAGAATGAGGGTATTCTTTCAAATCTTTATCTTCTATTGCTTCATTAACACTGCTGGTACTAACAGAGGTTATCACATCATTTGAGAACTTTCAACATTTCCATTACAATCTTGAAGTGTTTGACCATTCTTAGCAATTCTATTATAATCTTCAACTGTTTTACTAACATGTCTGATCATTTCATGGCTCTGCCATGCAATATACAAATTGCCTCATGAATAACACTCCACACTGAGAATTTCTGGATCCCTCACCGAAAGTAACAGGTCAAAACAAATTCATGATTAAGGGGAGATTAAAATAGTAGAAGAATGATTCTCAGTTTATATGTGTGACTTGAGAAGGAAAGGGTAATACTAATTATAACTAGCTAGCTTGACAAACTAATTAGAAACCAAATATTAGATAAAAGTAAGAAAATAAAAAAATACATTCACATGGAACAGAGCTGAAAAGATCATCTCCAAACAAGAAAACTCATTCTTACGGTAATCACGTGAAAATTAAGTCAATAGTTGTGGTTATCGCAGTTTAGCTATTACTCACTGCAGTCAGCTTCAAGTGATTGATTTTCAGCAGAGAAACATATCGACCCTGACAAAATGATGATTTGTCACAAGTTCTTTTTGATCTTACTGGTTTTCCGTCCCTCAAGTAGATCAGAAGTTGTTGTTATTGAGAGGGTAAGAAGGAATGCAGCAGGTAAGAAGTTTAAACACAGCTAAGCAACATCAGATATTTTCATCATACTACCATCGCAAAATAGATGAAACATAAAACAGGAAAATACATATATATGTCCATTTGTGTGACTGCTCAACTTAGCATTTCCCTATGTAGAAAACTAAAGTAGAGAAGCAGGTAGAAGAAAAACATACCTGCACAAGCATTCTTCAGGCTAAACAGTATGCTACAAGATTAATAATTAATCAGAGAAAGAAGTGAGCAGGTTTGCTCACATGAGAAAGGTTCTCCAGGACGGGAATATGCAATGAGAGAGGGAGAGAGAGTCTTCCTTTCACTATTAACTTACAGGTTTTGTATGGTTCATATCTATGAAGGAACTGACTTCTAAAAGAACAATAAGCCTCCTCCTTTATCCGGGCTTGGGACCGGCTGTGTTACAGTAGAAATAAAACACAGGAGTTAAAAACTTTCTTTTCGTTATTGAGGTATGGATGAGCATGACCTGTCATCACTTCGCAATATAGACAAGTCACTTTAGCATAGTCATGTCACCTTGAAGAGTTGAATCAATGATGGAAGAACATGTAACAAGCCTTCATATAATTGTATTTGCAAAGACGAATAAAATCAGTGATAGCTCCTTGAAATTTTTTCAGAATCTCAGATTTTCCATAGAAAGGCATTGGATCAAGCTAGATCAATTGAAATGTAGCCAACTCTGCTCGAGTATAGTACCCGACACAAATTAGGCATCACCTGCCACAGCTATGAGTGAAGAATGGGTATTTTGAAAAAGTCGTCCAAAGACCCCAGTCGTCGACCTTCAGTTAAGCAACCAAGTTCGTGGTTTAACGGTAGAAATATAGTCCTCAATTAATTGGAGGAACTAGTGAGAATCCGAGAGGCTCACTCACTATGACCTGGGGATACGCAACCTGAGACAAGATGGCCAATGGGTGCAGAAGGCCTAGCATTCACAATCAGCATTTAAGTTCATACGTATTTAGTATTTAAGTTCATACGCTCTAATGTGATGGACTTAGCAATCAATCAGATAAGATTTAGCATTTAAGTTAATATAGCATCCCATTGTCCCAGATAATATACATTGTGCGTTCACGGCTCTTTGGACTGTCTTTTCTATTGCTTTCTCTGTCCCTCACCAATTTATTGATCTATATTATCAACTCTATATCCAATCACAAGGCACCAACAACTTCGAATCTAAAACCAAAGCCTTCTTTAGACTGTAGCGGATAATAAAAGTAGGGCAGATTCTACCTCACCCATGACAGTATCATGTAGACTTGGGGTTCAGAAGGTGCAAAGTGTGTGTGATAACCAACAGATCGTCAACATACACAAAAAATGGAGTTCTAAATCCACTACACAAGTACAGAATCAGCTGAGATTAAAAAATTAAAATGTATTTATATATTGAATTGTGTGACTGAGACCTCATATCTAATGGATAAATTTAGCGTGCAGTTTTAAAAAGGGTGGAGGATTGGGTGTACGGAACCTAAATTTGCTCAATAAAAGGTTACTGATTAAATGGCTATGGAGATTTAATGAGAGCGGAAATAAGCTTTGGAAAAATATCACTGCTGTTAGATATGGGAGGATTGGATATTGGAGCCCCTGCACAGTTACCATGCCCGCTAAAATGGTTTATGAAAACATATGTGCAAATTATGGCCAGAATATCAACATGTAAAACTGGTGATTGGGAATGGGAGAAAAATTACGTTTTGGACTAGTATATGGCTGGAGGATGGTAAATTGATGGAGAAATTTCCCATTTTGTACAGTCTATCAATGACCAAACAATACACTGTAGCTGAATAATATACTGGACATGGCTGTCAGTTTAATTTCAGGTGGAATTTTAATGATTTGTGGGATAGCTGAATCTTGAAATCCTAAATTCTAAACACCCTCAGATCACAACTCAATATGCATCAAAGCTTAGAATATCAAGAGGTTTTAATCTAAACCCTTAAAAGCATCCTCAAAACACGATTCAACTGGTAGGTCCAGGACAGTCCAATTTGACATTAATCAATACGAAATACTCCCATATAACTTCTCTTTCCAGCCTAATAATCTTCGGTCTAAACTGATCATCTTAATTACATCCCAAACAACCCAAATCCTTTTGTGACCTTAACTATATAGTCCCAAAAGCACAATCAAACATGGGTTCATGACATCTAAAAAGCCTAAAACATCAAAAGTTGTTTAAATCCTAAATGTTAAACACCCTCATGTCACAGCTTAATATACATCAAACCTAGGAAATCGAGATGATTAAATCCTTCTAAGCCCTTAAGGGTAATTTGCACGATTGACCTTCGTTGGGGTGGTCTTTAGTTTTTGGCCCTCAAATTGATGGTCTTTAATTTTTATTCTTCGCCTAAAATACCCGAGGTTCTGAGTTCGAACTTCGCCTTAGTCATAAAAATAACAAAAAATCGCAAGGCAAGACATTGCAAAAAGTTCTGTCTTATGCGGTAGATTTTGTCTTAAAGTATAACTAAAAATGTGCCGAAGAGGGCAGAACTTTGCCTTATAAGACAAATTTTTAATTATCGCCCATTACACTTCTTGTTGCCACCCCATAGGACTCCTCCCAACCCCTTGCCATTATAGTAATGTTTTCCAAACTGAGTAAGTGCATTGAAAGAATAAGTATTCTATGCTTTCATTTTCCACATCACACAGAACACACTTCTAATTTTGAATCTTTCCCCAAGACGTCACATTCGTGTAGATTTTGCCCTGTAGCACTAGCTGTAGAATGAATAAACATTTTGGTCACCCACCATTATAGCTAATTAGTTTCCTCCTGCCCACTATTGGGAAGTCTTCTTGTTGTAAAGCTGCTTGATGGAAAATTGATCCTATCTAAGAAGACCAAATGGCTATCCTGCCTTCTCAAAAGTAGCTTTAACCGTCATGATCTTCCTCACTACCCATGACGCTTGCTTTGGATAGACATCCCAAACACACTGTCCCTTTATGTAGTAATTATGGATCCATTGATTCATAGTCGATCCTTCTTTTGGAATATTTTTTAATAGTGTTTACATATGGCAGCTTGGTTTCAAATTTCTAGTTACATAACATTAAATACTCCAATTTTGACGCTACCAGAGGGAACCGAAGGGTTCGTAGTATATTGTGATGCTTCAGGAGTTGGTCTCAGTTGTGTTTTAATGCAGCATGGTAAGGTTGTAGCTTATGCATCTAGACAGCTTAAAGTTCATAAAAAGAATTATCCGACTCATGATTTAAAATTGGCAGCAGTATTCTTTGCACTGAAGATATGGCGTCACTATTTGTATGGAGTGCATGTTGATATCTTCACTGATCATAAAAGTCTATAGTATATCTTCTGGCAAAGAGAGTTGAATCTTAAACAGCGAAGATGACTCGAATTGCTTAAGGACTATGATGTGGATATTCTCTATCATCCAGGGAAAGCGAATGTTGTAGCAGATGCTCTCAGTCGACGTTCTATGGAAAGTTTAGCTCTTATTGATGTAGATAAGAGAATTATGACCAAGGAAGTTCACCGTTTGGCCAGTCTTGGGGTTCGACTTTTGGATTTTGAGGATGGTGTTGTTGTTGTTCAAGATAGATCTCAATCCTCCCTAGTCGTTAAAGTGAAGAAGAAGAAGCAGTTTCGTGATCCCTACCTGTTGTAGCTGAAGGAGGGGATTAACAAGCATAAGACGACGACTTTCGAACAAGAGGGAGATGATGGTACCTTGAGGTACCGAGGCAGATTATGTGTTCCAAATGTTAATGAGCTCAGAGAGCGAATTATGTCAGAAGCTCACAACTCCAGGTATTTATTCACTCAGGTTCCACTAAGATGTATCATGATCTTAAAGAAATTTATTGGTGGAACGACGTGAAAAAGAATGTAGCAGATTTTATGGCTAAGTGTCCGAACTGTCAGCAAGTGAAAACCGAACACCAGAGGCCTGGTGGCTTGGCTTAGACTATTGATATTTGTTGACACCCAATTTTGTCCCGCCTCTCCTCCGAAATACCTATTTACGCTTCTAATATTTTTAGAAAATTAAAAATATATTTATATTTTACTATAATTATTAGCCTCTTATCAATACCGGCGTTTCATTATTCTATTATAGTTACTAGCCATTATTATTATTATTATTATTATTATTATTATTATTATTATTATTATCATTATTATTATTATTATTATTATGATTCACAATTTTTATCATTTCGGCATTTTACCAGCTTATGCACACGCATCGCATTTATCTTCGCGTAATTTAATAATAGCATTTACTTACTGTTGAATCTCAAATATATTATCGCCCGGCTATTACGACGTCATTTTATTTTCATCTAAATATTAATAAATACATACTTTTATATCAGGTGATATTTTAGCACACTCAGTACATGATTAATTTAAAATGGGCTTCTTATGTAAATTTAGAAGCCAAACTATTTCTTCCACCCAGCCCACATTTTCAATCAATTCAGCCCAAATAATTACCCAAACGGACCAACCCATGCCCGTTTAATTTTGACCCGGACCCGACCCATCCATTTCAAATTCCCTTTCATTTTCGTCTCCTCCATCATCTCTTCATTATCCCCACCATCCGCCGCCTCACTCCATTTCTCTCCCTTCTCTCTCTCTCTCTCTCTCTACCCCACTCTCCCCGTTTCCTTCTCTTCTTCATCATCATCTCTCTCGTCCCCACCACGCTTTTCCCCATCCGCTCCTCTCCTTCATCATCTCTCGTCCCCACCACCGCCGCCTGCACCCCGCTCCCACTTCCCTCTGTTCCCCACTTCGTCTTGTTCCCCCCACGCTCTTCTCTCTCTTCTTCACAAAAAAAAAAAAACCCATAGATTTCGCCTTATAAATAATGGTTTCCAAATCAGTTTAAAGGGAGGATTTTTTCGATTCAAGAAATTCCCCAAGAACAGGTCGTTTTAGCCGAGAGATCCCCTAGAAATTAAAGTGGGAAAACCCCCCTAAAAATATATCAATTTGTAGTAGTCATATATTTTGGTGATTGATAAGAAACATACCAAATCATTTCTGTCCGTTTTTCGCTCTGGTTTCTGTTTCGGATTTATACAAATTCAGAGTGTGGTGTTCGAGTGTAGATCGAAGATTCGCACCCACTTCGCTGCACCCGAAGAAGGTAATCTCTTTCCCTTTTAATTTCTGTAGCCTTTGCATTGTTTAAGTGTTAATTATATATTCAGTTTGAGTAATCAACATGTTTTAAATTTCAGCTAAATATGTGGTTCAGTCGTATACTAGGTTGGCATTATGTGTTATAATTAGGATATTAGTCTCAAATTCTTGCTGTATGACCTGAGCATGATTAATGTATTGTCCATGGAAATATGTATGATTTATGGTCTATTCTACTTAAATTTCCTGAGTTAGTCGTATGTTTGATTGATGCAGCCATATTCAGCGTGTAAATGTTAGATGTGTAACCCTGTTTGGATCTTTACGTTATGAGTTTGGGAATGCATAAAAAATATGTTTATCTCTACTTCTTTATGTGGTACTGTCAATCTAAGATTTTGTTTAGTGATCTTGCTTAAATTACAGAGTCTAGGTAGTCGAGTTTGTCGTTAAATGGGTGTTGTGGATCTCAGAGGTCTGTTATTTGAATCTATTACTGTTTGCAAAGTGCATGGATTGACTCTAGGATAGATACTTTATGCTTGCTAAATTGAAAGTTGCATTTTTTGAGGCTGAAAATGTTATGCAACTTGAGTAATTAAAGTAACCAAGGTCTTTGTATGCTCCTTTAAATGATCTTATTTAAACCATGTGGTCTGCGTTATCAATTTGTCGTCTGCTTTAGTATCTGTAATCTCAGAGCATCTTCTCTATTTGGGTCATAAACCTTTGAGTTCAACCCTTGGCTATTTGAAATTTGTGTTGGCATTCTGCTGAAGCTTGTGATCAATAGTTGAAACTCTTTGTCGAGATCAGTTAGTGAATGTTTGAAGTTCTGTTATATGATTGTAATCCTCCATTTCCCCTTTTTCATTCTTTGCATTCTTTAGTTACCCTATGTTATTTTAGTTTGTTATCTTTCGATTAAAGTATGTTAGTTTAGTTAAGTTAATTTGGTTTGGATAGATGAGTCCTGTTTCTGTGTTAGACTGTTTTGTGTGGTTGAGTATGTTCATGTATGATAATTTAGTTTAATTTGTTTAAATATGTGTGTTGTGACCCTGCCTTGTTGATAATCCAGCTTAAGTCTATGTTGAACGATTGCTGGTCCCTTATGTTACCATGACTATAGTGTAGAGTGAGTTACAAGTGTGAGTTTGCAGTTGATGGGAGTCCCAAATGCTGTTAGATGTGTCCAAAATGTATGTCCTTGAATCATGACAGTCCTTTTGCTAGTTCTGTAATTTCAATTACATGTGACTTGTTTCCTATATGTTAGAATGGGTCTGGAAACATCTCTAAATGCTCTCTAAATCTTGCTTGATTTCTACTCCTTGTTGACAATGGTCTGATCCTGAATATGCATATAGTTGTGTCCTTCCATGTATGATCCTGTCTCCTTGTTTTTTTAGCTTGCCTGCTCATGCTTATTTGCCTATTTATACAATACTTTATCTGAAATAATTCTTCACATGCATTCAGTCATTACATAGTACTTTACCAAGACCTTTGTGCGACTCTGTTTTGGGCTGTGCAGTATGTGCTATAAATCTTGCTAATTGGTCCAGAATTCTGGGTCTTAGAATGTAGATGGAGATTTTTTAGAGTTTGTTTTCTTCCGATTGCAAAACATGGTATCTGTGAACTTCATTGGATAATCTGAGGAACTTGTACATGTTAGGGGTCTTATTTTGGTTGAAATATGATCGAACTATACCATGCAACACTTATGGAAATCTGTCTGTCCTTTTATTGGAAAGTACCTTAAATCAATTGTGTGTAATGCATGTCTGTATCATTTGTTCAAAAGGGGATTTCAAGGTCTGCTAATCTGCTAATTTGTATTCTGCCTATGTACTGCTTTCTAATTTTTAGTGGTCATGTACTGCTTTCTGCCTATGTATTGCTTTCTGATTTGTCTCATTTTAGTGGTCAAGATGTCTAGACGTTCATGTTTTAATTTGGTTCTAGTTTCCAGCTAACAGAATCTGTCTGTTTATGTCCTGATTCCGTTCAGTTATTTTCAGTCTTTATTAGTATTTATGTGTTCACGTGAGTTTATACAATGATGAATAGGTAAATTAATAATGATATATGATGTGTTAAATGATAGAACTAGATGCTTCGTAAGTTTACATGCCTGTTTTGCTGAGATGCAAACTGCGTATACTAAAGGTATACCAAATATACCAGGTGCGTACAGAGCTCTGTATACCCGTGGTATATATGAATTGTATATCCAACGTATATATGGTATATCTTTCGATTATAATCATAATGCTCCGACCCTTGTCTAGTTTAGTCATATCATGTCGTGCTTATTCTCCTGTTATTAATTTAGTTTGTCCTATAATTTTGATATTGGATTTTATGTTCCTTTGCTTGATTGGTTTGTCCTATTTCAGTGGAAAGTATGTTTTTTACTACTTCTGTGGCAGCAGGCCTAATTGTTAGCCATGCCTGGGATTCCGATATTGACCTTCTATACATCCTTATGAATGTATATACATAAGATATACCAAAATATATACAGTATATATACAATCTATTGATTTGTTTTGAGTTATATTTTACATGTTTTAACCTCATCCGTTGATTATATACTAATCCTTCTTTTCTTTTGTTTTATGCATGACCATCGCATACGAGTCCGAGGGACTCGTCATCCTTCGCATTCGATGTTGGGCTAAAAGCCCAACAAAATCCTCCTCTCGAGTCAGCCCACCCGCAGCAAAAATAAAAAAGGGAATTCTGGGCCGAGGCCCATAACAGTGGCAGCAAACAGTGGCAGCCCAAAATGGGCTAGGCCCATCTCATTACATGTTTTCTACACCTCTATTTTATGTTGTTGCATTTAACTTGTATTATGTGATTACTTTTTTTTTTTTTTTTTTAATTTTATTTAGGTGAACCTTAGCGAATTTAGTGGGTTAACTTTAGTATAATGGGTAGGAAATTTAAGAGAGAAACTCAATTAATATCATAGGTTTCATTTTCTTCTTTTTACATTAAAGTTATTTATAGTATCTTAATATTTACTTTCAGAACAATTGATTTTAAAATAGTATATTGTGAATCAAAAGAATTATGTTTTATTTATTACTATCTTAGAAAATTAAAACGTCACTAACATACAAATATTAATCTAAGTATATTTTATAAACACTTTAGATTAATTCGATTATACATATTTTGAGCTGAATATAGTTAAATAAAGTTAAAGAAAGAGATAAAGAAAATTCATGCCATTTCCACCACATTTTAAAGAAAATAAGCCTAGGCATTTCTACATCACCCCATTGATAAGATGTAAATTCTATCTAAAGTTCACACTTGCTAGAAAGCTATTATTATAGGCCAGTTATTATATATATTTTTTTTCAAATCCTATTTCGGATAGCATTATTATATTTTCGTTTAAAGCTTCGGCAACATTTATAAATCTTATTTTAAATAGTATTTAATTTTTTTTTATACAAATTATTATATTTTTCTATAAGTTTTATTAGCATTTTTATTTAAAGCCTTAGCAATATTCATAAGCTTTGTTTCAAATAGCGTTTTAAAATCTCCTTTTATGCGAATTATTAGTCTCATTTTAGATACCATTATTATTTGAAGTCTTTTATAAGTCTTATTATAAATAGTATTTAAAATCTCCTTTTACACAGATTATTATATTTTTCTACAAGTCTTATTTTTAAATAGCATTACTCTTCTCATTCAAAGTTTTAACAGCATTCATAAATCTCAGCGTTTCCTTTATGAAATTACTATATTTTTTCTACAAGTTAATTCAAACGACATTATTATATTTTCCTTTGAAACTTTAGTAATATGTACAAGCTATTTTCTTAAAATTTAAACATTATATTTAACATAAATTAATTAACCTAAGTTTGGCCGGATAACCGTAAGTTAACGGATCCTAGAGGATGCCTAACCCCTTCCCTTTAGGATAATAAAGAACCCTTACCTAGAATCACACTGGTTAAGCAGACAATTAACAGAGGTTTAGTTTTAACTTTACCTTAGTTAGCATTTAGGTGTCCTAATTCACCTTAAAATTAATTAGGTGGCGACTCCTTAAAACAAAATAAATAGAAATCACCAATATGTTGTACTCCTAAATTAACCCCGGTTAAAATGGGGGTATAACAATATTCCTGTCTGGAAATGGGAAATTATCAATATGGACTTTGTATTAGGTCTACCTCGTTCATCTAGGAGGCATGACTCTATTTGGGTGATCGTTGACCGGCTTACTAAGTTGACACACTTTTTGCCAGTCAAGACCACAGATTCAGCAGAAGTTTACGCCAAATTTTATGGTAATGAAATTGTCAGATTGCATGGGACCCCAGTGTCTAGTATTTCAGATCGTGGTGCTTAGTTCACAGCGAACTTCTGGCAATCCTTCCAGAAAGGATTAGGTACCAAGTTTAATCTCAGCACAGCTTTTCATCCGCAGACAGATAGTCAGGCAGAGCGTACCATTCAGACACTTGAGGACATGTTGAGAGCTTGTGTTCTTGATTTTAAAGGTAATTGGGATGATCACTTATCTCTCATTGAGTTTTCTTATAATAACAGCTATCATGCTAGTATTGGGATGGTACCGTTTGAATCTCTTTATAGGCAAAGGTGTAGATCACCAATTGGTTGGTTCGAAGTTGGTGAAGCAGAGTTGTTAGGACCAGATTTGGTCGATCAGGATATGGAGAAGGTCAAGTTAATTCAAGAGTGTCTGAAAACGGCTCAGAGTCGCCAGAAGTCTTACACAGATGTGAGGCGGAGAGATCTAGAATTTGAAGTTAATAATTGGGTTTTCCTCAAAGTTTCACCTATGAAGGGTGTTATGACATTTGGGAAGAAAATGAAGCTTAGTCCCAGATATATTGAACCATATAGAATCCTGAGAAGGGTTGTTCAAGTGGCTTATGAGCTTGAATTGCCACAGGACTTGATTTCTGTGCACCTTGTGTTTCATGTGTCCATGTTGAGAAAGTGTATGAGAGACCCGTCGTTAGTTGTCCCAACTGATAGCATTACAGTTAAGAATGGTTTGACTTATGAGGAAGTCCCAATAGCAATCCTTGATCGTCGGGTTCGGAAATTGAGAACTAAGGAAATAGCATCAGTAAAGGTTTTGAGGAGAAGTCAGAAAGTCGACGAGGCTACATGGGAAGCCGAAGAAGACATAAAGTCCAGATACCCCTATCTCTTTTAAGAGTCAGCAGAAACTGGTGAAGGTAACGTACTTTCTCCTCTCAGATTTATCCTTCTATAGTTTCTATGTTCTCAGTATTCAGCTAGTTAGACAGTCAGCTTAATAGTTATTCAGTTCAGCAGATAATTCAGTTTAGTTTGCATGTGCTCATGCCATGTTAGTGTGCACATGTTTCAGTAGTTACTTTTAACCAAAATCTATCATTCGAGGACGAATGATCCCAAGAGGGAGATATTGTAACACCTCAGACCTTTAACTTAGGCTTTGATCATGATTCTAGACTTAGAAAATCAGATAATTAATGTGGGAATTGGAAATTTCTTTACAGTTGTCTGATGGGGATTTATGCCCCAGAATACAGACCATATTTCAGTATACGCCTGTCTTTCAAATCGTAATGTGGCATCTAAATCACTGTGCATTCGGGAAATTGGCTCAGGAAATTTCATAGTTAAATATGGACCGTATTTCAAAATACGGCCCGTATTTGGTGGTTGTATTTGGTAATGAGTTGTGCTGTGTTTTTGTCCGTTGAGCATGCTTAATTACGGTCCAGGTTTACGGGCCGTAATTCAGAACACAGACCGTATTTTGGTTAGTATTTCTCAGCCCGCACCAGAACCTATAAATACCTGATTTCAATTCTAATTTTAATTTTTCAAGTTCCTAAAACCCTAGCATGACTTATTTCTCCTCTCCAACCCCAAGAACTCTAAAGTAAGCAAGTTTTACCCATTCCAATCAAATTCTATCATGTATTTAGATAATATAAGATAGAATTCATTGTTGTTAACCTTGGGTTTTCATGAAAACCCACAGATAAGGTTTGAGACACAGGCTTTTGGGTTCCTTTCAGAATTCAGATTGAGGATTGTGAAGCAAATAAGGTATGTGAGGCTAATTATCTACCTTAGGGAATGTTCATGATTCTCCCTACGCCTCATTCTTCATACTTATCAGTAAATTGACTCAGAATATCATGAACTCAGTACGTAATCAATATAGACTTTTGAATTGTACCTCATGAGTCTCAGTGTGAATACTTAAAATTATTATGAACAGTTACCAGTTTTATTTTCATAATCAGTAATCAGTATCATGTTATCAGTTATAGCTCAGTCTCAGTGCTGGTTATTGAATACATGTATTAGGGCATCAGGCCTACAGATATGGACCTAAGGTCACAGATTATGTATACGTATACTTAGGCTTCATGCCACAGATTTTGCATACGTATTATTATTATTGGACCTAAGGTAACATGCAGTAAACACGTTATTCATTATTTAGGATAGGGAGTATCCATATCTTTACTTCTCTATTTCAGTCCAGTTATAAGCATTTCAGTTCAGTTTCAGTTCAACTTAATTATTATTTCATTTGGTTGCTTTACATACCAGTACAATTCCAGTGTACTGATGTCCCATTTGCTCGAGGCCTGCATCTGATGATGCAGATACCGATACACAGGGTGCAGACGTAGCTCGCTAGGAGGCTTTTAAATTCAGCTAGTCAATGGTGAGCCTCAGTTCTTCGAGGCCCTACCTTTATCTTTATATTCAGTCAATTAGTAGACATTATTTCAGTATTACGGTATGCTGGGGCTTTGTCCCGAGAGTCAGTCAGTATTTCCTTATTCATTAGAGGCTTCATAGTTTAAAATCAGTCAGATATTTCAGTATTTTGTTGGATTATTGAGTCTCTTTTGGCTACTACTTATTCAGTATTGCAAATTTTTTTGTATTTCTTCTGCACAGATATATTTCAGTCAGTTATTCTCACTCGATTAGCATGTGTTTATCATACTTAGATATCAGTATACCACATGTTGATCTAGCCAACCAGTTGGTTCGCTCGGTCACATACAGACAGGCACCGAGTGTCCTGTTACACCCAAGCCATGGTTCGGGGTGTGACAAAGATGCTATTAATTAATTGCAACCTCCCCGCATATGATAGAAACCTAGATGTCCAAGTGGTTATTCTTTCCACTATCTTTTCCAGTAGTGGTTGACATTGCAAAACAGGCAACTTCTTAGTGCTGAGAGGCACTCCCAAGCATCTCACTAGTAGATCACCTTGGTTGATACCAAGATAATCCAGGATCAGCTGTTGAACCTCAATAAATACGCAAAAAAAAAAAAGTTTTTCTGTCTATTCAGAGTTAACCCAAAAGTTTGAGAGAAGTGAAAAAAAACATTCAAACAATAACTGCACAGACCTTAAATCATACCCACAAAACAAGAGTAGGTTATAATTGATTTTTAATACTCCCGCAAAGCCTTTTTATAAGCAAAATATGTTATAATTGACGTACAAACATCATTATTTCCATGTATTCATTATTCAGTCTTTCAATTAGCCAGAAAGACTTCATTATTTCATTTACAGTCATGACATATGAATATAGTAAATCTCTTTTTCAAAATTTATGTGTATTTTTCAAGTTTTCAACAGTAGAACGTTGCAATGTTTTAGGACTTTGAATTAAACTACTCAAATTTTCATATCTGTTAATAAATTTTTGATAATAATAACCAATGTAGTGTATTGGAACAAATAGCTAATATTTTATTAATTTGAAAGAACCTCTATCACTATAAATAGATACAATCAAAGCCATAAAGTGCAAAATTAAGGGTAAGATATACTTTTAAAAAGGCACTATCAAATCAATTACTAAAACGAGCTCCAAAATGGCTTAAATTACGTAAAGATAAGAGAAAACAGTGAAAATAACACATTTAAATAGAAATTCAAAAATCGCATTACAAAGATGCAATGACAATTAAATGAATGGAATGGAATTTGTGTCAACTTCTCTAATAGTTCAAAAAACATCTCTATTTTGACAATAACCGTAAACACAAAAATAGGAAAGATTCCCTTGAGTCGTCCAATGCTCATGTTCTTCTTACTCTAATGTAGAGAAAATCTGAAGTCCACAATCTTCGCATTAAGTTTCCTGTATGCGCGGAGGCGGCAAAAAGAATATTCAGCGGCTTAATATCGCAGTGAATGAAACCCCGACTGTGCATGTAACAAATCCCGAACATAATCGATTCTATGTTGTTTCACATTAGATTCTGGTAACCCTCGGCCTGAATTAAACGAACCCATACGATAGGCTAAACTCCTCACATATGCGTACTCTAGCAATATGTTGTAGATTATCTTCTCGCCTTCTTCAGTGAGATCGACTCCGAAACATCGGAGGATCTCAGGGAAATCTTGAAACTGACGGAGAAGTTGTATCTCTTTCTGGAGAGACTAAGAAGAACGCGAAAATCCAGCATATTTGACCGCAATAGTTTAGGGAACAACGGTGTTACTAGTCTCTAAATACATGCGTGCGAAGTTTCCTTTTCCAATTACTTTAACTCTCTTCCACGTAGATGTCACGACCCAACTAGTGAGCCATGACGGGTGCCTGAAGCTGACTACCGAGCACCACTCATCATAAGCCTATACCATTTCTAAGTGCTTACATGCACTACCTCTCTCTTGGCCCAACCTCCTTGAGCGCACTAAAAACGTGCAATCGCGGATAGAGATCTGAGCTGAAGCTTAAAAAAAAAAGGGATTCGACCGTCCCAGAAAAACAAAGGCTAAGAACGACCTCCAAAGCAAGAAGGAGCCCACACACACAAAAAAAAAAAAAAAACTCAGTCATTCGGGATCTCGGACATACAACCCGTTATTTCTTTTTATTTTCACACTCAGGCATACAACCCGGAATTAGTATCAAGACCTCGGGCATACAACCCAGGTCAATTCTTTTAATCCCCACAGAGTCTCGGGCATGCAACCCTAAAAAAAAAAAAAAAAAAAAAAAAAAAAAGGAAAAAAAGGGCTTTAACTTGCAAAAGAGGTCGCACAAGTACAAAAGAAAGGGACAATAAAACAAAGTAGATCAGCGTCAGAGCGCACAAATACCAAGCACAGACATAGTGCAACGCTTAGGGAAGGATTAGTCACTCCTTACCGAAATAATATCCTACCCTTTTCCCAAGCCTACATTACAACCCCATAGCAAGCCCTACGTGATCCTATGCTAAGGTTTCTCTCATTAGTGGATACTTACATGACGGCCAAGCTTATGGTATCACAATTGCAAGCATTGAACATCTTTCTCAGTTTGAGTGTACTTCTCTAGACATCCCAAAGTTCAAAAATACTGAATACGTGTGAAAATGGACTTTCTTTCTGGTGAGGGCACTTGAAACATGAGGATAGATATAGTTCAAAGTCTTTGTTTGAAACAAAATGAACCAATCTTGTCGATCCTTAGGTATATCGGAGGTACCACTTGAAGCTATAGGAATTACCAATAAGTCGATCTTGGTTTGTTGGACGATAAATAATCGTGAATTCTTATGCACAATACTAATTGTTCGTACCAATTAAAGTTGAGGCATGTTATATCAATCATTGTTATTAAAAAAAAAAAATTGTTTTTGCTAGATTTTGCTCTCATGATTTAGCTATTTTTCTTAATTTTATTTTTTATTATTGCACAGTAAATATAGTTCAATGTTGTTGTGTTGTTACTAACTCTATGAGGTATCGACATCTGGTCTTACCATGAAAGATCCTCGTATTTCTCCGCTGAAGCATGAAATTAAGACAACATTTTTGAGTAGCTTCAAAAAAACAAAAAAAAAAAAAACAAAAAAAAACCGCAATTGCACATCACATTCCGCGGGAAGTATGCGAATTTTTGTTTGTTTAAACTGGGACATAATTTTTGAGGGGGCCCTCAAAAATCCCACCAATGGCACATTTTGAGAGAAAAGGCACGGGCTCAGCCAGCCCCACAGTAGGACATTGCATTGGCTCGTCCATCCCCACAATAGGACACCGAGGGCGTCATAGTCTAAAGGCATCATTCTCATCGCCTAAAGGCACCATTTCATGGCCCGAGGACCTTACCTTCTGCACTGCATTCACGCCGAAGCAAAGACGTTATCTTCCGCACCTGCATTGCTTTATTGTTTTCAAATGCCCTGCGTATGCTCGCAGACGCATTGCACCGCACATGCATTGCTCTATTGTTTTCAAATGCCCAGCGTATGCTCACAGACGCATTGCACCGCACCTGCATTGCTTTATTATTTTCAAATGCCCTGCGTATGCTCGCAGACGCATTGCACCGCACCTGCATTGCTTATTGTTTTCAAATGCCCTGCGTATGCTCGCAGACGCATTGCACCGCACCTGCATTGCTTTATTATTTTCAAATGCCCCGCGTATGCTCGCAGACGCATTGCACCGTACCTGCATTGCTTTATTGTTTTCAAATGTTGTATGCTCGCAGATGCATTGCTTTATTATTTTCAAGCGTCCTGCGTATGCTCGCAGACGCACTGCACCGCACCTGCATTGCTTTATTATTTTCAAGCGTCCTGCGTATGCTCGCAGACGCATTGCACCGCACCTGCATTGCTTTATTATTTTCAAGCGTCCTGCGTATGCTCACAGACGCACTGCACCGCACCCGCATTGTTTTATTATTTTCAAGCGTCTTGCGTATGCTCGCAGACGCATTTCACCGCACCTACATTGCTTTATTATTTTCAAGCGTCCTGCGTATGCTCGCAGACGCATTGCACCGCACCTGCATTGCTTTATTATTTTCAAGCGTCCTGCGTATGCTCACAGACGCACTGCACCGCACCCGCATTATTTTATTATTTTCAAGCGTCCTGCGTATGCTCGCAGACGCATTGCACCGCACCTGCATTGCTTTATTATTTTCAAGCGTCCTGCGCATGCTCGCAGACGCATTGCACCGCACCTGCATTGCTTTATTATTTTTCAAGCGTCCTGCGTATGCTCGCAGACGCATTGCACCGCACCTGCATTGCTTTATTATTTTCAAGCGTCCTGCGTATGCTCGCAGACGCACTGCAACGCACCTGCATTACTTTATTATTTTCAAGCGTTCTGCGTATGCTCGCAGACGCACTGCACCGCACCTGCATTGCTTTATTATCTTCAAATGCTCTGCGTATGCTCGCAGACGCATTGCTCTGCACCTGCATTCTACGCCAAAGCAAAGGCATCATCTTCTGCACCTGCATTCTTCGCCGAAGCAAAGGCGTTACATAGCATGACATCCCGAACTACAATCGGTCTGATTCCCATCTCAGGGATATGTAGGTAGCTCAAATTTGAGCACGACCGTTCTTCATCCTACACTTGCTAGGACCATTCTAACAACACTGGGGAAATATTTTGATTGGACGATCAAAATTTGCCACAACATCCATTAGTTATCACCTTTCGAACTACATTGACCTGATTCTCGTGATTGACGAGATATGTAGGAAGCTTTATGCAGAGTTCGGTCACATCGGGACGAGAATCATTCTTTCCCCAGCAAGTATGCAATCTTGCACCCCCCCCCCCCCAGCATCTCGTAGCTCGATACTGGGGCAATTTTGAAAGCGACAACGTGGGTATGCGAACGTTTTTTCGGCCCTGAACAATCCTTCCCTTTTTATCATTTTTTTTATCACAACCCTGTCGACGGACTGAGAGTATTGTCAAAGCTCTACTAACCTCTGGCCTCTTTCTCCGTACATATCCTTTTAGCAATTCTTTGTCGAGCCAAAATAGGCTACATGTCAACGTCTTCGTCCGAAAACTCTTTCATCGTCTCCGGTCGAAAAGGGACAAGTTGTTGACACCTAATTTTGGCTTGACGTGCTTAAAATTAACGTTTTGGGGGGCCCTGATTCGTTAAAGAGCACGAAATACATTTCTTTTACACATTTTTACATTTTTTTAACAATTTATTGATGATTATCCTTATTTTAGGAATTTTTTCAATTTATTGTCATTTTTTCAAGAATCATTATTTTGCACATGTACAGCATAATACTACCATTTTTTGTGCAATTAATAATTGTTTCTTAATTTTATAGCGATACCTTTTCATATCTCACACATTAATATTTATATTTTATACTTACATTATTATTTATACATGTATTAATTAACTATATTTTAGTACAACCCGACAGTGCAGAGAAAAGTGGAGCAACTAATTTTTTTTTTTAAATGCAGAGCAAAATTCAATTAAATCAAGGTCTCGTCTTTTTTTTTTTAAAAGTGGACATTTGAGGTGATGGTTTAGGTTTTGATTAGTTAAAAGAAATAAGGGGACAAAGGGGTATGACTCTATATATATTTTTTTGGACTTTATGTTATAAAAGAAGGGGAGGGGTTTCATTTTATTGGGATCCAACGCATATTTGCACAACACACTTAATTTTCAGATTTTTAACTCTCTTTCTTCCAACAAAACCAAACCCTAAACACTTTATTTTCTCTCCATCCTTTTTACACGCCGCCGCCGCCGCCGCCGCCATCGGAGCTCCGGTGACGCACCCCAAACAACCCCCGCACCTCCTTCTTCGTCTCCCTCTACTCCTTCCGCCACATCTCTCTCTTTCCAGCCGCCTCTCCGCCAGCCTCCTACTCTTTCCTTTTCTTTTTTTTCTCTCCTTCAACGACGAGCAGCCAGCAACAGCCACCACCCACCAGTCGCTGCTCCCGTCCCCTTTCCCTTGTTCTTCAAGCTTCAAAAATGAAAACAAAACCAACCAGTAGCCCTCTCATCTTCTTCACAGCTCCGGTGGACCGAAGCAGCCAGCCAACAACCATGCCGCCCTTCACCATTTTTCTACTCTTTTCCTCCGTTTTCTGACCACCACACGTTGTCGGCGAACAGCCATTATCAGCGAACCAACAATCAGTCCACACTACCACAACTCCACTGCTCACTCCATCTCCCTTTCCCCGCTAACGTTTACTATGTTCTTGTGTTTTAAGATTTCTCCGATGAACAAAAAACTCCTGTGACCTCCGTAAATGCCGGCAAATGCTCTTATTTCTGTAGTTTCGTATATTTATATGTGTTTGCTGATTTTTGTTTTTGTGAACTAATTTTTTGCACACTGTCACGTGCTTTTACTGGAATACGTCATATATATATATATATATATATATTAAGAATCAGTTGTTGTTGTTTTTTTTATTTGGCTGAAATATTACTGCCTTTTAAGATGTTTCACTTTGATAAGAACAATGCTATACTTAAGAAAGGAATTGAGCTGCTGTTATACATTTGGCAAGCTGTTGCTCTTATTCATAAGGAAAACATGCCATATCTGATGAAAGCAAAGCAGCAATTGCTACTATGTTTCCTTAAAAGAATAGATTTCTACACTTGATAGGAATTTTACTTATTTGAACACAAATACTATATTTGGCCGATGAAGAAATTTCCGTCGATTTCCAAGGCCTTCCATGTACAAAGATGGGTTTTTATTTTAAGTTTATTCATTATTTCTTTAATTCATCCGATAGTTATTTATTCTCTTACTAACATTTTTATTAAGTCTCATGCAGGTATCCGAAGTTACTTTTTGAAGATACACTCAAAAGAAGTTCAAATAGCTTCTTAAATTCTCTGTTTATATATATATATATATATATTTTACATTCTTAAATTATATAAGCATAAATGAAATTATAAAGATAAGAATATCAAGCTCGTCATAGCATCATTATCATGGAACGTATCTCATCTCTATCTCATAATAAGCTCTTAAGGATCTTTAACTTTCATCTTTTGGAATATAAGAAGGTCATGGAAATATAGAAAAGAAATCATAATATAGAAGTCATGCCTTTGAAAGAAGGGGACTAGCCTTACATACCTTTACGACTAAGCGCTCTTTTTTCAGGCTCACAACTCTACATTAAAGAGATTTCGTACTACATTAGATCATTAGAAACATGCTTAAAGCTAAGCTAAGATGACTAAGAGCTAACGAAAATTGGGTAGCATTTCCTTTGTTTCAACAACTTCCTCTATATAATAAACAACTCTTAAACATCAATAACAACACCCATAATATCATAATCAATAAACTTCTTCAAGTTAAACATTATTCAATTCTCAAAACACCCTTTCAAGGTCATCCATAGCCATAGCTATGATATAACATCATATTCATTCCCGTATAATACTTCTTTAATGTCATTTGTACCCTTCACAACAAGATTATACTCATGGAATATCAAGAACTATGATTCAAGTCTAAGTTACTATTCAAGAATGTCATTATTTCCACATTTGGGCTCCATATTCTACTTTCTTCTCTAATCTAAGTCTTTCAACCACTCAATACTTGTAATAACATGAAATAGATGTAAATCTCACCTTTTATTATGTAGGAATGATCTTTGGATGAGGATACTCCACTTGAGAAAACCTCCAACTTCAATTCCAAAGGAAACCTTGACTTTTATTAACCCTAGTGAGCATCCATACACTTGGTTCTACCAATTCTTGGTGTTTAATCTTTGATTTCTCTTGGATATGTGTTAATATGGTGTATGGAATATTCTAGAGGTTTTGAGAGTGATGGAGAAGATGACAAATGAGAAAAATGAATTTAGGTCCTCTTTATATAAAATTTTAAAAGCTGCAACGTCAAGGTTTATACGGTTCGTGTAACTTATACGGTCCGTATAAGTGACCGTATAATACCATCAATAGATAAATCCTCTCCGGACAGGTTATACGGACCCTTATATGGACCGTATAAGTTATACGGACCGAATAAGTGGTCGTATAACTCACGTTTTCCCCAAGTTGTTCCTGTCGCTTCGTTTAACCTCTAATCCTTATGGAACCTTCGTGGAATTTGTGTAATACTTTATTAACCATCTAGGGAGCCTTATAAATTCTCCTCAAGAAATTACTAAATAATCCTTAACTCGATAGTTTGCGAAACCTTTCCAAAATATGACTTATACTCCACTTTCTTCAACGAACTTTCTTCTCTTGCCTCCAATGTCTTTGGAATCTTAATTAGAATCATTAAGTATCCCTTCTTACTTGTAGGGACATGATGTACACTTTAACTTACATTAGTCTATTCATCGCACAACAACCCAAAATTTTGAGGTGTAACAATAGACTCTGCGACAAAGATGACAGCCATGGTTGATCGTGATTAAGGAAGTTGGGAAGGAGGGCAACGTTGCTAAAAATTGGAATTCTTTGAACAAAACTACTCAAATTTTCATACTATCTGTTAATAAATTTTTTATAACAATAACCAACGTAGTGTATTGGAACAAATAGCTAATATTTAATTAATTTGAAAGAACCTCTATCACTATAAATAGATATAAGCAAAGCAATAAAGTGCAAAATTAGGGGTAAGATATACTTCTAGACGGAAAAGGGCCTAAATTGCCCTTGAACTGTAGGATTTGGTACAAAAATGCCTTGCGTTTACCTTTTTGCTCTAAAATTCCCCCTCCGTCAACTTATTGTCACGCTCCGAACCTGGGCCTAGAAATGACACGACATTCGGTGCCTTGCTGCATATGGCCTAGCGAACCATGTGGCTTGTTGATCAATCAATATAGGACATGTACTAATGCAGATTATGAGTTAATACATGAAAAGTCTGAATACAACATGTAACAACATAATAAAACTGAAAATACTGTTTTCAAAACTTAAGTGTGGAAATAGTCAGAAAATATGATGGTGTAGCCCATAAGGCTGAACATGACTAAATACCCAACAAGATATGACTGAATACCCAACAAGATATGACTGATTAGTCTATGAAACCTCTGACACTATCTGAATACAAAACTATTACCGGGAAAATGCCTCCGGCATACCTAATTGCCTAACATGATGCGAATATGAAATCAAAATAACACTTCGAATGAAGTGGGGCTCACCAACAGCTGACATGTGGATCCTAATGTGCAGTCCTGTCGTCCTGCAAATCTGTACCTGCATTGTGAAATGTAGACCCCCAGGAAAAAGGGACGTAAGTACACTGAAATTGTACTTGTATGTAAAGCAAGTGAATGAAAGAAGAATAAGTGGGATTTTCGGGGAATGAGCAGCCCAATCAATAACATGGATATGTGAACTAATATGAAAGTGAAACTATAACTGAGGCTGTAAATTGTAAAATATAACTGAAACTTGGACATGATCATGATCTGGCATGATCAAGATGTAACATGAGTGAAACATTTTAAGTGGGAGAGCCTTAGTATAACCGACAACATGAAGTCACCACATGAGCACGTGGAGTCTGGTACCTGCCCCAACTAACAGAGCAATCCCATACCTTGCCGTATGAGACAGGAACATGATATGAAAAAATCCAATCAATATTCTGAAGGTATCGTCCTAACTGGGCGGAGAGATCTTACCCTAAGTTGGCATACGTAGTTTCAAGTAGTTTGCACATTCTCAGTAAACCTATGCTACTCCCAAAACATGAACATGAATATAGATGGCACCTGAGCTCATGATTTGTATGACATGACTTGTAAACATGACTTGTATATATAATCTAGCATGTATATAGATATATAATATGACTTGTATGAAACATGGAAACATCATAGAATGTAGTAATATTGGTTCGGGACTTGTATCTAAGAACTTATGGATTTCATAAACATGACTTGTATATAGTTTAACATGAATATATACCTATATATGAAATGTATTTTTCATGAGACATGGAAAGCATGTAAAATCATTGGAGTAGAGTAACATGGGTTGATGACTTGAAATTAAGAACTCATGGACTTCAAATCATAAGTTTACACAGATTATAGACAGATTCATGAAAATCAAATGACATTCGTGAATATAAATACTGAAACATGTTTGACCTAACATATACTGTATATAATTTCATAAGAACATATACCTAGGGTTTATCATGAATTGAGACCAAATACCCTAGAAATCTAAGGCAAAACGTAGTTCATGAATCAAACATAGTGTGGGGAAGAACAAAGATGTTACCACACATAGATTGAAGCCCTACATACCTTAAGTGCTCCAAAACACCCAAAGAAGAATCCCAAAAATCTGAACTTGAATCCCTGAGAAGGGTTTTCTTGAAAACCCTAGAATTGTAGAGTAGAATCTTGTTAATAATCCATGTAGAATCGTTAGAGTTATTTAGAAATACACGGGAGGGACTTACCTTGATGTGGGAGAATGAGGAGAGGAGAGAAAATTCGTGTTAGGGTTTGAAGAAGTGAAGAATGAAATGAAAAACTCACTTAAAAAGGTTGCAGGGGTCGCACGTCAATGAGAACACATTGCGTGCCCAACAACGGGCACTCCCTGCACGCGCTCTCGCGTTCATGCATGCAATGGGCCTCGCTTCACTGCCCTTCCCAGTGCGACATGGCCCTGGGACACCAGTTTGCTGGCGTTGCGTGCCCATGGACGAGCACCATTGATAGCTCTTTAGTAAAACATGCATAAATTTTTGTGCATAGCTCTGATTGACCTGATCCTTATATTGATGGAAACGTGTTTTAAAACACTTACTACACCCCCCCATATTGTCCCACATTACGGATCAAACCTTAGCCCAAAAATACGGGGTGTTGTATTATCTCCCCCGTGGGATTATTTGTCCTCGAATATGGTCATGGCTAGAAGTGGGACTAATTCTGGAATTCTACCGAATTTTCAGCAGAATTTTCTTTGTAGATAGGCAATCCCAACATTTCTCAAACACCTCCCAACTAACTAGAGTACAACACAAGTCTCACTGGGCATCATAATACGCATGACATGCCATAACCGGATAACTGAAACATGGACGTGAGTAACATGAATATTGAACTAACATGAATATGTGAATACTAATTATCATGAATACCGGTTTGACATGAACACATGGAACGTGAGAATATCGCAGATTTGACGGCAATGGTTGACGGTAACGGAGTATCTCCTCACATTACTGCTAAATATACCCGGCCAAAGCTTCCTTTACCAATGACTTTCACTCTCTTCCGGCATGAATTTGCCTCCATTACACTTGAGATATCTTTCTCTCCCTTCAACAATGAATCCGCCCCCATGTCCTTTACCCTTCTCTCTCTGTCTCACAGTACAAATTAAACCCCTTTGAGTTCTTCCTAAATCTCTCAAACACACGTGCTCGTACTTTTTTAAAATCCCACCTTTTAGGTTTAGGAAACACTTCCAAAAATATTTTATTAACACCAAAAAATATTGTATCATTGCATATATATCTAAAATGTCAAAAGTAGCCCTTAATAAACATAGATTATGAACATGTACTTTTGTGACTGATTAAAAGCTTTTAGCAATGTATTGTATGAAATTTTAAATTTTCACACCGCCGTTTTTTTCCTACCTCTTCTTTTTTATCTTCATAACCTTGTTTTGCTTCATGAGTTTTTTTTAGTTGAGCTTCAAATTTATTTTGACCCATCAAGGTACTTGTATTATTGCTAGTGTTGAAATTTTACTTCAACACACATTTATTTATTTTCTTGTCAATTTTACATAATTAAAGGTGTAATCATTACTTTTTTTTTGGGGGGGGGGGGGGGGGGGGGGGGGGAAGGGGGGAGAGGGAAGCAGGGGCGTTGCAAGTGGGGTGAGTGGTGTAAAAAACCAAAAAAACTTTAAAAAACGGTGGTAGGGGTGGGGACATCGGAGTTGTAGGGTTGTTGGGGTTTGGTTGGGTAGGTGTTTGGTGAAATGCTACTTGTGGGATTTGTTTTCCCTACTTTCATTGGGAAATCATTTTCTTCATTTTTAAGGAACTTGTTTTCCTGAAGAAAACATGTTGAATAATTTTTGACCAAACGAACATGAGAATTTTTTTGAACCATACTAAGCAAAAAGAGTGTCCACTTATCAAATCAAGAAAGAACTAACCCTTTTTTTAATTTTAATTTGCCCTTATTAAGTGTTAAGTGATCAAATCTCAAAATCTATTTAATTAGGGTAATATAGTCAAATTATTTTGCCTAAAAATCAATATTTTCTTAAGGGATTTATAAATGGCTCAGTGGATACTCTTTTTGAACGGGAGGGAGTAGCTTATTAAAAAATTATGGACTAAATATTGTCATATAAATTTCAAACTTAAAAGAACACAATAATTTAGCCATTTGATCTCAACAACAGCCACCATATTACAGGCATACTCATGCAAAAGCAAACAATCATAGATGTTATCTGTAGGCATCATATATTCTATATTAAATGCTCTATTTATTGTTTGTGAATCTTGTACTAATTTCAGGATATCTCAATTTTTTTAGTTCATCGCTTACAACTCAGGTGTTAAAAAGTGTATCTCCAACATACAACAGATTAGCTCTATACAAATGTAACCTTCCATCCAACCATGCGACTTCAACTATACAAAGTTAATCATTAAACCAGATTTCCTACTTGTTTATTTTGTTTATACTTCCGAAATAAGGAGGTGAGGAAGGAGAGAAGAGCATGGTTTTATACTTGCAACGCCTTTTAAAACTTTTTAAAACCAGGCGCGGAGCTAGAGAGTAACGTGAGGGTTCGGACAAACCCAATAACTTTGACGCAAACTTTGTATTTGTATTAAAATATCCAGTAAATTTTTATATAATTAGTTAAGTGCGAGCCCTCTTACAAAGTTAAGTTGATTGTTTAGTGGTAAGAAAAAGGGAAGAAAGGCCCCACGCGTCTAAGATGTGGGCATCCTTTACCTCTTTTGCTAAGGATACATTAATCCATAATCAACATCAGGGATAATCAATTTTTTCCCTTTGCTACACGTTTTTGCCCTTTCTATGTATGCAGATTTTTAAAAAAATAACTTCATTTGTAAAAACATAAGATTGACAATTAAAAAACGCAAAAGAAATGTTCCACTCTAAAACAAAAGAGGCTCTCCAGTACTTGTTCATTAGTTTGACGTTTGTTATACATTAACTTAACGTAATTGTTTTGTCTTAAAATTTTGAACTCCTAAACTTCAAATAATGGTTCTGCCTCTGTTGAAAACAAAAATAAAATTTAAATACCAACTCACAAATGAACATTCGATAACATTTTGGAGTTTCTTTGGTAACCACCACTGGCTGAGTGGGCTGGGCCACCAACCCACTTCCTGAAAAATCCTTGGGATTCCCAATAGTTTAAGAGCCTGTTTGGATGATTTTAAATAAGGTAAGCCAAACAGGCTCAATTATTTTTCTGAATTTATTTTAAGTACAAAATGATTTTAAGTTAATCAGTCAAACACTTAAAAAAATTAAAAACAGCTTATAAGCTGTTTTCAGCAACTTCTAAGTCAATCCAACGGGCTCTAAGTGTGCAAATATACATGCATTTGACTAATTAAATGCAATATCGTCGCAACAACTTGAGAGTTTGGAGCCCCACCTACCCCTTATCCAAACCATCATGTAAAACTTCCCCCTTTGTCAATACTTCCTTCACATTCTTTCAAAATTAAAGTCCAAGCGAATGCCAAGATAGTCATACCAATATCGAATTCCCTACCTCCCTCTGTGTCTACTTGCCTTTTTTTGACTTGATACCCTTTTTATAAACTACTCCTGTGTAATGCTTTGTTTTACTAAATTATTCTTACTAATTATGCTTTGAAAATTTAAATTTCATTGCTCTTTCATTATATAATTATTTAACGATAAAGTTAATATTGAAAGAACAATGAATTTTTCTTGATTTGCTAAATAGGCAAATAATCCCCCCAACCATCAAATTATTTGTCGCTTTTTATTTTGCATGCCCATAAGGCCATAAGAAATATTACTTAGGAGAGATATTTGATTAACTTTACCCCTATTTATGTTTAAGCTATATTCTCTTAATTAAATGTTTACTCTATTTATGTATCATCTCCATTAATGACAAAATCTATTAAGGATAAAAAAGAGAAAAATAATTAATTATGCATTGAACTTCTAAAACGATAATTAATTTGAGATAACTATTGTTAACCACGACAGATAATTTGAGACGGAAAGAGTAAAAAGAAAAATTTATATTTAATATAAGGCAAAGAAAAATCTATATTTAATATAAGGCCAAGTAAAATGAAATGGAGGGAGTAAATTACATATATCAATTCAAAGTGGTAAGAAGTACGCCCATGTGTTTAATTTCAAGATTCTTACCATATCTTCCTTTTCAAATAAAGAATGAAAGAAATAAATGCACCTTTTCACTTAATTTTCTTTTACTACATTTTTTTACCATATTTCTTTTTTTCTTTTAATACAGTGATGATTTATGCAAAATTCTGCATTTCCAAGAGAATTCTTACCAAAGTTAAAATATGTACCTTAGAGGGTAAGGAGTACGTAGAAAATATCAGTCAAATTAATTTCAATATTCTTCCATTTCTACATATACAAAGACAAAAATAAACCTTTTATTTTTTCCTTCTCTTTTGCATTTTCTTTTGTTGTATCTTGTATTGTTAGTACATAATGATCCACTTTATAGAGCACATTCAAAGATCAAAATTTACCAAGTATTTGGTCTCTAATGTCAAAAATCCAATCTTGGAGTGGAGATCTGTTTGGAAAACACCGTGAGAATGCCTCTCTATTTATAGCCACAGTTTGGAGTTCAATGGTGCGGCATCCACACCCAAAATTGAGTTGAGCGATAGCGGTGTGAGGGGAGACTCTGCTCTAAATTCCTTAAGAATTAGAAGAAGTACTTATTTATAGTGTGGGTTCCCGGGAACCCACACCCGAAACCCACACCCGACATTGTAACTTTTGTCCATACTAATCTTACTTTTCTTATCCAATAAGGGATAAAAGTTCCTTTGTAAAAGTGATTTTGTTCAAATTTTCACTTCCCTCTATTTTATTTTCCTCTATTTCCAATTTACACCGACTTAAACCCAAAAGGTAGGACAGTAATTCGAATGGACCATATTATCATATGTGTTTGTGTTAATATCAAAGGATTTTGTTTGCTCAAATATACTTTAAAATATCATATGGTTGATGTAACAAATCACAACATAGTACATATACTACTATTTTAGAGGGAAAAAATCTTAATAATTATTTATTGCAGTCATCAAATTAAATGCAAGCATTTATAAGTATTTTAATTTTAGTGAAAACCCAAAGCTCAATTGTTGATGATATTTTGTGATCATCATCTTACTTAAAATATTTGTTATTTTAGATTAACTTATTCTATCAAGGTCATTAATAATTAACTATACTGAAATTTCACTTGCTTTTCTTAGAGTATAAATTGAATAATATATTGTTTATAGTTTAGTACAATTAACTTCATTTGGATAATCATTCTAATATCGTTGTATCAATCACGTAGAATGCAAATTTATTACGTAATGGTAATTGGTAGAGCCCATGATAGATACAAATCAATTTAATACGCAGAAAATTAGTTTTCTTGCTAACCCATAAGAGAAAAAATGGAAAAGCAAAAATAAAGATAAATTGCTTTCTTGAGCTCTCATATGTCAAAATAAATCTATTAAGTCATTTTCCATCAACTCTATGAAAATGATGTACTAATTAAGTTAGGGAAGAATCATCTCCTTTTTTCATTTAAATATTTATTTTAGCAATTAAATAAGTTTAATGATTTAGAACAGGATAAATATATTCCCCTAGACAACAAAAGAACGAAAAATGGATTAGGCTTGTTTGGTGCGCAAAAAATGAATACTCGAAGAAGGACCAACATAAATTAGTCCTAATTATTATAATCCGATGACGTTTATGTGAATGTATATTGAATAATCATAGGATGAGATCAGCAAGAAAATACTTCTGCGAAAAAAGATTACATAAAAAGCTTTGAGTTTGGAAACAAACACAACTTTAAAACTTGAAAAAAAAATTGGCCAAATATTTTTACACATTGTTTTACAGGAATAGTAATTATACTTAAGTCTTCGATTTTAGATTGGATATGCGTACGAGTTCCAACGATCGAGGGCAACACTAGAGACGTTCCATTATTAAACTTCAACTATCGGCTCTCATAATTAATTTCATTAGGAAAAGTTAATTAATAGTATTTGGTTATCATTAGGGTTGCTTATTGGGCGAATTGGGCCGATAATTACACTTAACAACAGTTTGACTTATCGGTTATTAGTTTTTAAATGTACTAATCCGCTAGTCAACCAATAAGATATTGGTTGATTCGGTATCGAGTTAGTAATTATTGGGCCGTGATTAGATGGTTTAACCGTTAATCAACAAGATATACAAATTAAAGCTACTTCTAGCCTAAAATAAAACTTCTAAAACTGTAATCAAATTGACTCAAAAGATGCTGAGAAAAATAAAATAAAAGTGCAGCAATCATACACAATAGGGCCAAGCACTTGAAAGTTTAGCAAAAGCAACCAGTATTATGAAATGTAAAAAGATTGATGATTTCAGCTTTTCCAATCAAAGTTGGAACAAGAGTAGTCTTTTTTTTTTAATCCAACCTGCAGGAAGCCCACATTGACTTGTTCCCTCCTAATGGCATATCACAACTAGATAATACTATACTTAGTAGATAATTAGTGAACCAAAATTGTCGGCTTGGAGAAAACGATTGAACAGTAGTCTAGTGTGAGGAAACGACGACGGGTGAGGACTGAGGAGACTATTGAGAGAAGGAAAATTAGCAAATTGAGAATTGATAGCTTTTGGGTTTCTATGTACAAAAGGGTATAAATGTTTATTTATTAATTCTTAACGGGTTAACGGCTAAACCAATAAAGAAAATGAATAAACCGTACCCACTCTTAGAAACTGAGGTTTTTTCCACCGACATTCGCGGGAAATTTGTGCTATGAAATATGATTTACCCATTCCATTCCCACCGAACCAGCTCGCTGAGAAAACGCATGGTAAGAAACAAGTTCTTAATGAATTGCTGGGAAGCTTCCTTATTTTTCAGTATGAAAACGCTAATATTTAGGTTTTTCCCACCGACATTCAATGAAAATTAGTCACTGAACATTTTGCAGTGGGAAATTAAATAGATATTTTTTAGTATTAACCCCACACCGTTAAACCACTAACTATAAAATTCCAAACCGTTCTTCATTCGTTAATCCGATAACCCGATATCAATAGATCCAATAAACCTATTTCGTATTTGGATTAACGATTACGGTTCGATTTTGAACACACTAGTTATGTGTGTGAAATTTATTCTTCATAAAAGGATTAATAGAAAAAGTTGGCAACTGGAACCCATCTTCGAAATAGTAATAAACCTTAGTACCCTTGGGTAAGGGCCCCTCAAAATAACCAAGAAAAAAGCGGGGTATACCTATAATTTATTCAACGGATAAAGTATAAAATTGCTGAATCTGCCAACTAAACACCAACCAATACACGTGAAGGCCACTTTCTAAGCTTACGCCAAACTTTTGCAATTTATATAACGATCTCCCTAACTAATTCATTTTCTTAAAACTTATTTCTTACATTTATATGCCTCAAAGAGTTATTTGTATCAGCAATTTTTTTTTTTTTTTTGGCTTTGCTCAAATTCCAATTGTTTTGCTGTTGTAGTCAAAGTTAAGATTTTCATATAAACTTTTTCTCTATCACTGTTAGCATTATTTTGATATCAATTAAAGTTCACCTACGATAATTCTTGGTTCTGGGTAATAACGTTTGCTTTATGTTGAGTGTCACACCCCGACCTTACTAGGGTGTGATGGGCACCCGACCCCATACTTGGAGCCGAGCGAACCCGCTGACTCTTATTACATATATAAACTCTAGAATCAATTCAGAATAAAATATATAGTAAGCTCTCAATATTTTTTTTTTATATAAGTAAAGTCTATCATCATATAGGACACGTGACGTGAAACATAATACCATATCGACGGGCGAAGCCGTCTACAAAGCTGACACTCTATACCCACGACTCTGTCTGCAAAGTCTCTAACATAGAACAAAACATCATAGCATAGTACGCTGACTCGGCTACACTCCAGGGCCAAATGGAGCTCGCCAACTTCGCTGGAACATCTTCTATAATGGCTTCGGCTCATCTGGGTGTACCTGCGCGGCATGAAACGCAGCCCCCGAAGAAGAGGGGTCAGTACGAGCAATGTACTGAGTATGTAAGGCATGAACAACAATACAAGGAGAGGTACCAGTGGATATAATCACAAGGGAATCATATGGCATCTCGTAGGGAACATATCATGTCATATCATATCGTGTCATATCATATCATGTCATACCGTATCATATCATATCATATCATATCATAGCGTATCATGTCGTATCATATCATATCATGTCATATCATGTCCTGTCGTATCATATCATATCATGAGGAGTCATATAATGTATCATAGACTGATTGGAGTACATGTACGTATGAATGCCACTTAGGGCGGAAACCATGCATGCTTATCGGTCATATCATATCATAGCACCGAACAAGTCGGCTCACCCACATAGCGCCGAAATATGTCGGCTCGCCCATATATCCTGCGTCCGGGCATCCCGCGTCCGGGATGATAATGCCAGCTAACCAGGTGGCGATGAAACATGTTTCCCTTCCCCATATCCCCGTATACATGTATCCCTTCCCCCCTCCCATATACATATATAGCATGCATGAGAGCCCAAGGAAAGTCATGTGTCTATCGGAGTGACGTAAGGTCGGTAACCTCCGATTGTATTATGGAATCATCATGGTCGACATGTCACGCCTTGAAGGAACAATTATAAGGCGAGACTATCAATGAAGAACATTATCTTAGGAAAAACATAAAACGGGATCATAACATATTACCCCGTGTACTTTAAAACCTTTAAAATAGTCATTATCCAAAAGTAGCTTAGCATTTCATATCGTCGTATTCATGGTAAGAACATATCCTTGGCATATTCGTCATAGACACTTTCTCATGTCTGGCTTCATTATTGTCATCATAACTTCGTAGTCGTTGTTTTAGTTATAAAAACTTTCAAAATTGTAAAACTTGGATTTTGGAGAAAAATTGTATATTTTGGAAAACATTTATAATTTTTGGAAAGGAAATCATGTTTTGAATTCATAACTTCTAGCTTTTGAAAATAAGGACGTTATGGGGAACATATGAAGACTCAGAAACATATTTCGGGTCAATCGGAATTAGTATACGAAAGTTATGAGCGTTTGAAGTTCAAAACCTTTTATGAACATTTCAGAAGTCATTTTTGGAAAATCATTCTTATCATAATCATCATAGAACATTCTCAATCTTGACATCATCATTGTCATCGTGAAACATATCCATCGTCTTTGCCATAAGAGCTTACGACACCATAACCTTTATTTTGGAGAAATACGAACGTTTTGGAAAACATTGACGGGTTATCGGGGAAGTAAGCATACCTTAGAATCATAGACATCTAACTTTCAAAACACGGACGATATGGAAACAATTACAAAATTATAACATCGGGATCATGCCATAGAAAGAAAGGGACGAGCCTTAACATACCTGTTCCACGTCTTATTAGCTACGCTTATGTGTCCGAACTTGTAAGTCTACATTTAAGATAATTCACACTAATGTTAGCCTTTTCATCGTACACTTGTACCATAATTCAAATTATACTATTTTATATTTTGCCGAAAATCGGGCAGCATCTCCCCTGTTTATATGCCTAGCCCAAATTTTAATTCAGCAGCCAACAACAACAACAACAATACCAACATCAATTATACTGTTTCCAACTCCAAAATATCTCATAAAACAGCCCACACGCTGTTTTCCAACTTTCATAACTAATTAACTCAGTATACAATTATTTAATCGCGTATTCTTCGTAAATAAACTAGTATTAGCACAAATAGAAAGAGATTCATACCTTTCTCCCTTTAATATTGCTTAATCTCCACTTTTCCATGCTAAATTTAGGCCACCACACACTGTTATATGAATCTTCACCAATAATTATACGCTACCCGGACTGGAATTTGGAATTTTATACCTGGTTTGGGCAAAAATTTGGTGGAGAGTTGGGGAGAACTCTCCAGATTTTTGGAGAGTTTTTTTTGGGGGGGGGGGGGGGGGGGTTTCGTGGTTTTGGGTTGAAAATAAGGGGGTCTCCCCCTCTTTATAATTGTTTGGAAGCTGCCAGAAGCAGCTGGAAAAATGCTCTGTGCGTTCGCGCTTCCTTCTGGCGCGATCGCGTAGCGTTAAATAATTTCCTTCTGCGCGTTCGCGCCCCCTTTGGGCGCGTTCGCGCAGGGTTAAATTTTCTGACTGGACCTTCGTTCAGTAAAATGGTCATAACTCTTGATCCCGATATCGTATGAGGGCCCACGACCTATGGTTAGAAAGCTCTTTCAATTATCTATAACTTGTATTTGTGGGGGTTTTCCCAAATTCCAAACTTATAATGCCGTTTTTGCCCTTTCAAGTCAGATCATCCAAAAACGTTTCCTTAAATCGTCCTTTTGGAGAGGGCTTATGCCCATTTTTGGCTTATGGGTCCTTCTTAGGACTTGCTCAACTTTCCATATACTACTAGTATGTATCTTCATATGTCCTTTATAAAACTTTGACATGTGGGCCCCACTTAGCTTGCAGCAACGAGGGTTTTTCGTCAATTAACATATGACCTAATTTACACCATATGGTCTCCAAATGTCATATATATGCTATTATTTCCTTCTTATAACACAACCTTCATTCTGAAATTGATTTTCAGATTTTTGGTAACGCGAAATTTTTCCGGGGTGTAACATTGAGATTTAGGGTTAAGTTAAGATGTTTTATTCTCAGTATTTACAAAAGTAAAAAACATTAATCTCGACACTGTAATACAACAAACTTATTAATACTAAATTTTTTTAGGTGAAGTCAAGGAAATTGCAATGAAGTAATCAAACTTGGTTAATTAAGTTGAGTGTTTATGAAGCATAATCTTAAAATCTCTTGTCACTGCAAGAAAATGGGACCCCACTTTATGCCAAGACAAAAGGCGTGTCGTTCAAGCATAAGAACATGTGTGCACATAATAGCAACACCTAAACACAGCATTCCAACTTTAAAGAGAGTGTGATTTGAATGAAAAATCATATCATTATAAAATGAAAAAGAAAGGAATATGTGACGTGAAACTGAAAAGGAAAAAGAAAGAGGAAATGGAATACAAAACATATTGTCTATACAGTATATTGGGTCAACAACTCTTTATAGAATAAAATCCAACTCTAATATTTGTTGGGTCACCCATATCCTACTACTACCTACTTTATACTTAACCAACCCATGTTGCTGGTATAATATTCAATTATTCGGAGAGAAAGAATGAACTAATGATCGTGAGTTGGGTTTTCTTTCTAAAATAAATAATTTCATAGTAGTTGTTATTTTTCTGATGAAAAATTTGCCAACTTTCGCGAGGATAAAGTCCAAGTGACTTCAAACTTGAGATTACCATGGTCTTCATCCTTTTTCTCTTTTTGTTTAATCTTTCTGTAAAGAAAAAGTAAAAGAAATACCTTATCCTTGCTACCTTGTCAAATAATCATTTGTCCATGTACTATATAAAATATCTGACATTGTTCAATTTATTCCGTTATCTTTTGATTCATTAATTAGCAAATCGTCTTGAATTTATCTCTTTGTTAACGGAAGTCTTTAGTAAACTAAAAACTTATTAGTCTCTTCTTCTCTTTTCCGACCAGGTAGCAGACATTTTAGCTAAACATGCGTCACAGGCAGGGGTGTCAAATTTGGCTCAAAAGGTGATTGCCCACCTAACCCGTCCAAAATTTTATGAGTTGGGCTCAAGATAATTTTACATTGGGCTGATTTTAGCCCAACCCAACATAGTCCATTTTCAAGTGATCTTCAATTTAACCCAATACTAGCCCAATTCTAGCCCCTTTTTAAGATTTACTTAAATTTGGGTTTATTGCTGAGTTTACTCCTTTTTTTTTTTTCTTTATGTATACACTTTTCTTTTATCATGAATCTTATAAGTTTGTAGTGCGTTTGATATGAAGGGAAATATTTTTCACGAAAAATGTTTTGCTCGAAAATATTTACCACGGAAAAAGTTTTCCTCAAAAATATTTTCGAAAAATCCGCGAAAAATGTATTTCTAGAAAATATTTTCCACGAAAATATTTTTCTAGAAAATACACCCTTCAAAAAGATTGGGTCAAGTTGGGCGGGTCATGACCCAACCCATTTTTAGTCCATTTCAGCCTAAGTAACTTTTTGGTCAATGTTAGCCCAACCCATTTATCACCTCAGCCCATTTTGATTGGATCAATTTCAGCCTAACCCGCCCATTTGACACCCCTAATCACATGCATGTAGGATGAAACGCACGCACAACTAGTAGGAGTTATATAGTACTTCTTCCGGATAAAAAAAAAAGTTCACTTATTAAATCAAGAAACAATTAACCTTATCTTTTCAGATTTGCCCCTATTAAATGTTATGTGATCAAATCCCAATGTCTATTTAATTAGGGGTAGTTTAGTCAATTTACATATTTTTTTTCTTGAAGTAAATAGTTTCTTAAGAGGTATGCAAATGGCTAAGTGAACTCTTTTTTTTTTATCCGGAGAGAGTGTAATTTAGCAGCATGCATGATATTCATCATACTTTCGAAATCATAAAAGTTATAATCATTAATACTTTTACACTATCAATTAGCCAAAATATGTATAAGGTAATCTTCTATAAAAAAAGTAAAATTTGTGATGTTATAACAAATAAATACTTATTAGTTAAACTCATATCTTATGTTTTGAGTATTTCATGAGAGGCGAGTGGATTCAACTTTTCGGATAACTTTTCAAATGTATTGATAACAACAATAACATACCCAGTGTATCCCATAAGTGGGGTGTAGGGAGGCCGGAAGGATAGAGTGTCAGCAAACCTTACCCCTATCTCGATAGATAGAGAGTTTTTTTCCAATAAATTCCGGCTCAACTCTCGAGTAAAGCAAAGTTTAATTATAATTACAGTTTTTTCTTTTAGAAGGGGACCATATGGAATAAGGAAAGTGTAATAGTCTAATAGGCCGATAAGGAGCGGGAGGTTATGAATTGAACCTATTAACTCTTGAATGTCAACAAAATAATAATAGCGATTCTTATTTTGACACGTAAAGCTCTACGTTGAATTAAAAGCAGCTCCACTCTACTGAGTAGGACTTGAGGACAAGAGAATGTTGTTCCTTTAACTTATTTTCTCATTTTCATACATAGGCACTTATTTCCTCTCTTTTGAAGCTTCCTTTTTTTTGTTTGTCTTTTTGTTTTTAATTTATGGGGAGGAAGACACGAGGAATGTGAGAATAGGCCTTGCAAGATGTTTTTATATAATAATTTGGCATGTGATGTGTGTATTCATTGGTCCGACTAATTAAGGTTCACGACCCATAAAACTTATTAAAGGGACAGCGAGGAGCGTCCTTCAATAGCAGAATTCAAATTTTTGCTAGAAGGATTCAAAATATAAAGTAATAAAGACACAAAGAAGCCAAAGAAATTTTAACATCATTTATATATTTCTATGCATAAAAAAATTGACATTGCGTTTATAATACTATAATTTGTCAATGTAGGAAATTTGGATAAACATCTTACTCCCTAGTTCCCCTCAACTTTCAAGTGCTCTCCATAAGTGATTGTTCTATTCAAACAATTCGAACTCAAAACTCCCATTAAGGGTATTCAAATAATTCGAACTCTGAAATCTCTTATTGAGGGTATGCTTTTTTATCAGATTCAGAAACAGAAGGGAACACTATACTATTACTGATGTAATTTCCTAAACTTAGTTTTGATGTTTCTGTTGTGACATATTCGTATGTGATATCCTCTTGCAAACCTTCTCAGATTCACAAACTTAGCTTAGGGAAGAAGCCCTTAATCTTTTGCCCATCGATCCTTCTCTTATTGCTATTAGGTTGGACTTGATCAACGTAAATTATGATTTTGAAATATACAGATTGAAGTCGAGTCTAACTCCTCCCTCGATAGAAGTATGGAACCTTATAAATATAAAAGAAATAGGATATGATCTTTGACACAATTTGGAGTTTTGGTACACCACCATTGCTGGGCCACCACCCTACTTCCTAAAACCCCTTGGGATTCCAACTGGTTAATGCATTACATGCATTTGACTAATTAAATGCAACAACGTGGCAACAACTTGAAAGTTGGACCCCCCTTCTCCCACCAATTATCAGTTATCACCCAAACTATCAGACAAAACTCCCCCCTTTTTCATACTTTCCTTCAAAATCTTGCAAAATCAAACTCTAAGCAAATGCCAAGATGGTCATACTCACATTGAAATCCCTTTAATTTCTTAATTCAAACTGGTAAGAAGTACCCTTACTATTTAATTCAAGATTCTTATCATATCTTACTTTTAAAATAAGGAATGAAAGAAATAAATGCACCCTTTTGTTTCATTTTTTTTTTAACATTACATACTTCAGTTGAAACTGGTAAGAAGTACTCTTACTATTTAATTCAAGATTCTTACAATATTTTACCCTTTTAAATGGTGAATTAAAGAAGTAAAATTACCTTTATTTTCATTTATCTTTTTCTTTCTCTTGGAAGTGTAGGATTTATGCAAAATCCTACACTTCCAAGAGAATTTTTACCAAAGTTAGATTCTCCAACCTTAGAGAGTAAGGAGTAAGCAGAAAATCTCAGTTAAATTAATTTCAATATTCTTCCATTTCTACATATACAAAAACAAAAATAAACCTTTATTTATTTCCTTCTCTTTTGCATTTTCTAATGTTGTATCTTGTGATGGTTCATTCAAAGATCAAATGTTTACCAAGTATTTGGTTTCTAATGCTCAAAATCCAATCAAAACAATGTGATTCTACATGTGAGTATGTCAGGTAAAAGCATGCATAGTCAAAAAAATAGAAAAAAATCCAAAGACAGTCTGGGAATTCCATTTTTTATATTCTCTAGTATATTTTTTTTTCTTTTTCTCTGCTTCTTTCGTTGAGTAGTTTTTTGTTCAAAAACCAACCTTTTTCCAGAAACACTGAGTTGCTGTTACTTTATTTGAGCCTGTCACCATCTTGCTTGTATGTATATCTATCTGTATTTTCCCTTTATTTTATACGGATCTTTAAAATGTATTCTCTATTATATACTATGTAGAAAGAGTTGGTCTTCAATCTTTATTTTAGTGAGAGTGAAATGAGTCTTGAGTAGTCTGCTTTTTGTCTCCTTCTCCTTCTTTCACTCTCTATCAAATTCTTTTAATCTTTATTTCTTTATTTTTTTTACTGTCTACATTCCTCATTTTTGTCTCTCATTTAGAGGGTCCCTCATCCTTTTCTTCTCTTTTTATGAAGTCTGGATTTCTTATTGTGTGCAGCAAAATGCATCTTGTATACATTACTCTCAGATCAAATCAAACACTGAGAAGGAGATTTTGAAGCAATTCTTGATACAGTGTTATGTCTTTCTTTGCTGATTAGTTGAGGTATGTTTCTTTTTCAGCTCAAGTTACATTCTTTTTTAGCCCCCTTTTTGTGACCAATTCTGAAAGTTCCTATTTCTGTTTGTTTGTAGTTAAAAATTGAATCTTTGTGCATAAATCAGAGAGAGAAGAAAAGGGGCAGTTGTAGAAGAGATAAAGATTCTTTTTTTTGGTTACAACATGAGGGATTTTCCTTCTTGTTTTGGGGAAACTGGGGTTCAAGTAGCTGATTTTTCATCATCAGGTGCTAATAAGGCTGCTCAGAATTTGGTAACTTGTGTCTACCAGTGTAAATTGCGTGGGAAATCTTGTTTGCTTAATGTTACATGGAGTAAGAGTTTGATGGGTCCAGGTCTTACTGTTGGGATTGATGATAATACAAATCAGTGCCTCTGTAAGGTTGATATTAAGCCCTGGTTGTTCTCTAAGAAGAAAGGGTCAAAGACTTTAGAAGCTTATTCTAGGAAAATTGATGTATATTGGGACCTTTCTTCGGCGAAATTTGGATCTGGTCTGGAGCCATTGGAAGGATTCTATGTGTGTGTTGTTTCCGAAAGGCAAATGATTTTGCTCCTTGGTGATATGAGAAAAGAAGCTATCAAGAAAACAAGTGCCACTCCTGGTGCTTCTGGTGCTGTTTTTATTGCTAAGAAGGAGCATATATTTGGGAAGAAAGTGTTTGCCACTAAGGCTCAGTTTTGTGATAATGGTCGAGTCCATGATCTCGTGATTGAATGTGATACCAGTGGGACCAATGACCCATGCCTTGTCATCCGCGTGGACAGTAAGCCGATGATGCAGGTAAAGAGGCTAAGGTGGAAGTTCCGCGGTAATCATACCATGTTGGTTGATGGCCTTGGTGTAGAAGTATTTTGGGATGTCCATAACTGGCTTTTTAGTACGTCTGTTGGAAATGCCGTCTTCATGTTCAAGACCAACATTTCAGCTGAGAAATTATGGGCGGCCCAGCCCATCTGCGATCCCCAAACACTACATTGGTCTTGGTCACAGAGATTCAGGGAGGCCCAGTCACATAATCTTGGTTTCTCGCTCTTTTTATATGCTTGGAAAAATGAATAGTCAATTTGATTGGATTCAACCGTGAATTCTAACGTATACTTTAGCAAGCTGTGATTTATTGACTATGAAATTCAATTATACTTTCATTTTAAATAGTTAGTTTGTTCTTTTCGTATGTTCAGTTGCTCAAGCTGAGAGCCGAGACAAATAGACATTTTTGCCTGTTTGGTTGTAAATTGTTCCATTATAGTTCCTTTCATTTTCTTTTCCAATTTCCATGGAGAGGAATATGAAATCCATTTATTCTTGGTCAAAGGCTTCCTCTTGTTGACGTCTTTGTATGGCCGTGATTAATCGAAGAAACATTAACAAGCAATTAGTATCTACCTTGTTTCAGTAAACTCTTTACTTTTCCATCTTTTGATGCAGGCAGAACATACCTTATCGCAGTCCGAGACATATGGTCATAGCTCGCATACTAACGATATACACATATGTTGTTTTAACATGTTAACTTCGATATGACCAATTCTATGCAGGTGGTTCAATTGCTAATGACAGTTGATGGACTATGTTATATAAATGCATCATATGAGCAAATAGCTGCTTTGACCCTCCATATAATATAAGAATATTGGTATGTGCTGTATCTTGTTAGTCTTTTGTGTATTTCAAGCGTAGATGGATTGTGACAGTTGATATTTGCTGCATTGAGATTTAAGGGAGTTTGATGGGCCTGAATACTGCTAGCTGTCTACATAATGTTAAATTCATATTTCCACATTCCGAAATGAAAAAAGCTTAACATACCCTTCTCTTAGACACTGTATCTGTCGACTTATCCATGGAACTACCAAAATATTTTAACAGCTGCAATCTGCCCCTGGCCCCTGCCAGCTATTACACAAGCATTCCAGCTAGATTTTGTCTTCTTTTAAAAAAATAAAATAAATTGTTTGTCGTTTATCCCAAACTTTTGTTTTACTTATCTGTAGCTGAAGCCATAGGTTGTTTTTACCCATAAATCCCATTTTGTTCTTCAATGGTGTGGTTCTTCCTTTCCTGTCGTTCAATTTTATCATTACCCTCTCATGGCACAACAGTGTGGGATCGCTGCAACTGCTTTTCTCTGAGAAGTTAATATTTTGTTTTCTAATTCTCATGTTGGTAGTTAATGTTTTTTTTGATAATGGTTGACTTTCATATTTTGTGATGCTTACATGGTAGGAGTTACCAAAAACATTTTATGCCAAGTATGAAAAGATACTAATAGCTATATTTTGTACTCATATTTCATACATTCCACTTCTAAAAGTTTTTTTTTTTTCCTTAGATTGATTTTTTGATGACTCTGTGTCTAGTCAACTTTCATTCACCTCAACTGATCAGTCGCTCTAGACAATAAGGCTTATTCCCCATCGTCTCACTATCCAACATTTGAGCCCCTGTTAATTTGTTTTTCTTTATGACCGAGAAATCAGTCCACAACCTTCGAAAATCGACAATAATGGGCCCACCCCTCTACCCTTCTCCACTTAAGTACCAGGCTTAGTTCGCATGGCGCAAAGCTCTGACCTATGACTTAAGTCACAAGTCCCTCAACCTTTTCCTCTTGAACCAAGCCTTGGGTGTTTGACATGGACCCCTGTTATTTGGAGGTCACATCTAGTAGTTAGAGTTTTCTTTGATTTGGTACCAATCAGTCCGCTATAACCCACCAAGCAACTGTTGTAACTAGGACACAGACTGGGATCTCCAGATTGGTACTCTGTCTCAACCACACCACTCAGTCATTCCAACAGATACTCCACAAGGTCCCTTTGTGTTTCTATGTTATTGCTTATTAGACTTTAATCCTTCCCGGTGTAACCTGATTTCACTCTGTGATAGACAGGTGAAGCACAAACATTCAACATTGTTTCTTGTCATTGAACTTTTAGATTCAGGTCTCCAATATGCTCAAATGCTGGAAATATTGCAATTATGATATTCCCTTTAGCGTTTTTACTAGTCGTAGAATTTGATTTAATTCACTATCATCAACACCAATGTGATATTTCTCTTCATCTCTCAAGATGAATTATCCAGGGTATTCTGTTAATGTCTTTGACAGTCTTTTCATAAACATGGATTTATTTAACTCATAATGAGCTTGTTTAATGACCTCATAAGCTAATCTGCCGTTGCTTCATTGGCCCTATAAGGACAGCAGTTTTCAAACTTACGTACCAATTTGGAATTTCTAGCATCTTGCCTGTTTTGTATTTGTTTATACCAGGCAGGCAGCATCGAGCAGGCTTTGTTTTATGAGTCAATACCGCAATAAACCACTGTTGATCAAAAAGTGTAGGGAGTAGGGGCATGTCATTTGGGCACTCTTTGTCATTATATCCCAGTTATATGCCCCTGTTGATGAGTCAATAGATTAATGCACAAGTCAGTTTCATCTTTAGCTCATGCTTTAAATTTCTGAAGTAGTTGAAGGACTGCAAAAAATTTTAAACATAGAGGCCTAAAATCTTCTTATTGAGTCTCGTACCTGGAGCTCTGGAATGTTAAACTGAAATTTCTTCTTGCTGCTTGCATCAGTTAACATAACCTCACGGGTTCAAGCCGTGGAAGCAGCCACTAATGCTTGCATTAGGGCAGGCTGTCTACATCACACCCCTTGGGGTGCGACCTTTCCCCTTACCTTGATAACGCGGGATGCTTTGTGCACCGGGGTGCCCTTTTTATCAAGTAGTTAAGCTGTAATACTAGGATCCAAAGGAATAAATGTGTTCCTTTGCTATATTCAGAAAAACAAACACGCAATTCAAGAACAGACTTATTACAAAGTTCCTTGTCTAGGTTTGGTTGCACTTTGTATTTAATCTAATTAGGTTAAATACATCTGCTGGAACTCCACATGACTTCGTCCTCGTATGAATTGCAGTAAGCTCTGACTTGATTCAAATTAGAGTCTAAGCTGGTGATAATTTTATCTTTGGCTGATATGAAAAAGATATTTGTTATCGTATGCCTAACTGGACAATACTGATATACCCTGTATTAGTTTGATGTGTGATGGATAACTTTGTAAATGATTGCAGACATTTCTATGAAAGAAATTGTCTAAATGTAATTTGGATATAATGTGCCCATTTGACATGCCTTCATTGTGTGAGAGATGGCTGCTTGGCTTTGCTTATGTTTGGGATTCTTCTTGGGAGAACTTGGTACTGCTATATCGGTGCCTCTTCACGTTATCTAACTGATTCTGTCGTTCTGAAATGATTGTGCAAGTTGGTGTTTTATGAAGTGTTAATGAATTGCAGAATGACTTCATTCTCCTGGTGAATTTTCAGTCAGCTTTCTTGATATAGAGCCCGTTTGGATGGGCTTATTGTAGTGTTTGGCTACCAACTTAAAATGCTAAATTTAAGCCATAAAGTGCTTAAAGTCACTCAAAAATGAAAAGTTGGGAATCCTAACTTTTTTGTTTGGAGGGCTTAAAGCCATATTCGTTGACCATGTAAATTACTTTTATATCCCTTATATTTTATTTTAATTCCCAACATACCCTCTTAGCTAAAGCCATAAAATTCACATCTGTTCTCATTTGGTTGTTCAGATGTGGAAGAGTGATTTCCCAAATCAAGCTTGAAATTGTTCTTTCTCCTACGATCTCAACGGTATGTGCTCCTCCTTTTTGCATCTTTGTTTTTTTCGATTTTTCTCCTGTTTTCATTATTCCCCCCATCTTTGTACTGCTTGAGGCTTCCTTTACACTGTACAAGTTGTATTTCCTTGACTTTGCTGTGGTTATGGCACTAGTTGAGATTTGGTTTGCATCAGGAACTTGGATGGTCCCATTAAGTATTAGCGTTTATGCATACTTGTTTTTACTCGTGGAGTCGGCATGTGTTGTTCAACTGAACATCATAAATAGAGCTAAAGAGCTCGAGATGATCGGGAAGCAAATGAGCTTTATCTCCATTATCAATGGTCTTATAGGAAGAAGCTATCACTTGGAAGGAATATAAGAATGATATTTTCACCATGAAATCCTTTTAAACTTTACTACTAATTTCAGGAGGTGAGAACTAGATACACTTTCCATTTGGAAGATAATATCACCACTTAAGCTATTAATCTTCACATTGACAGTTGTTTCCTTAAGTGTGTAGTTAATAAATATGTTCTGCATTAGTTTATGGGTTGGCTTTCAATTTTTTGATTAGGGCTCTGAAATGGATGCTAATGAGGGTCACTACTCTCTCAAGAAAAATGAGGGCCTGACATTATTTTTCTATATATTCCAACAAGGATCTGGATAAACACTAATTCTGTTGTTGATTCCTCAAGCTCTCATTTTCTAAATCGGCCACAACTACTTATCGGTCTCTTCTTCAAAATTGTAGCTAAGATTTTGAACGACTATTCTTCTTCTTCCCTCTTTCTTAGTTCTTTTGGTTATCCAGATCCTTGTTGGAATACGATAGAGTTGTTGCGAGATATCATAGCACTTATCTGTAATCGACTACAAGGATAGTTATTATAGTGGAAAGTCATTAAAGTATTACATTGTCTTTTACGTATATTTGGTTTATCTGATTTTGCTGTTTGCTGCTTTTCTTGGGGTATCTATATTCTCGTTCTTTGTTTTTACTTTTCTATAAGCAGAAAAGCTAGTAGGGAGATGAAGTTGTTTTTGTTGAGAATCAACCATTATAGTAACGTATGATTAAATATCAAGTGGGTTGCTAGTTTTGCTGTTCTGTTATTTTTTTCTTTGGTCTTTACTCTTTTGTCTTTATGAGATTATGTCTTTAAGTTGATTTTTGAGCTTGAGAATTGACTGAATATATAGTATCAGTGGCATGTGAATGAATATGTTGATAACTTGTTTCTTCCTTCGACGAACAAAATTTTGAAAAAGTTGAATGGCTAGAAGATAGTCCTTGCAATATTGTGTTCCCATCTATGTAGTATTGTTGTGAAACCTGAAAGTTTGAGCATGAATGCGATTTGTATTCTTGTTTGTTTCATTTCTTTATCCATCATTTGAATTTCTATTATAAAAAGAGAGTAGTTTTAGATATCCTTTATGTTGTGCCTTCAAAGGGTGTCTTAACTATCAAATAGCACAAATGCAGAATTTGTATTTTTCCTACTGATTGGTGTTTGCATCATTGTTTGTACTTTTTATCAGGCTGCACACGTGCCTGCCTCAGAAGGTGCAACAGATACTAGTTACTTCACAAGTCGCTTCTCTTGGAATCCTTCCGATGAACATGTATATGCAGCCAGTGAATGTGAGTATTCTAGCGATGATGGTAGTGTTAGTGGTAGTCGCAGCTGTCTAGATAATCACCAAGATGAACAGAACACCAAATTTTCTAACTGCAGTCAAATGTTTAAATTGTGTATATAGGTTTATCAACCATCTGAAGAGGAGCTTAGGGGTTACCTTGATCCATATGAAGATGTCTTATGTACAGAGTGTCAGCAAGGTGGTGATGATGCTCTTATGCTACTTTGTGATCTCTGTGATTCACCTGTGCATACTTATTGTGTTGGTCTTGGACATGAAGTACCTGAAGGTAACTGGTATTGTGAAAGCTGTCGGCCAACTGTTCTTGCTTCTTCAAATCCACAGAATCTGAACCCTATGCCTGATAATAGAACAAGCAGCAATTTTTCTGTTGGGTCACCTCCTATTGCTAATGTAAGAGAAATGTTTGATCTTAATGAAATGTATATACCTGATACCCCTTTGGCTGAAGAGTCCGGTGAGTTTCAATCTCCCCGAGATGGTCAAGTTTCTCCTCTAGCTTCTGGGATTGGGGCATTCACAGACCGAGGTAGAATACAGCGGCAAATACATCAACTCCTTCATAATAGGAGCAGACAACTTGGTAATAGTCTCTTTGGCTCTCAAATTGCTCGAAGTAGGGAATTAGCAACTCAACCTGCTGTAGCACAAAGGGCAGTGCCTCATAATATGTTTTTCCAAGGAAGGCAACCAGAGAGTACCTCAAAACCGGAACCTTGTATCCGAAAGGTCGAGTAATTTGAGTAGGCAACTGAACTTGAATGGAGCCTCTACATCATCGCAAAGTTTTTTTGGTGAATTTTTTGAAAGTCAATTGCAAGGGACCGATGCAAGTTTCGGCTTTTGTTTGGCTCATCAGCAACTCCATCCCTGCAGTAGCAGATCTAATGTTGGCCTTGATACCAGCACTTCTCCTTGTCAATTTAGATAGGTGAGATCCTTTAATTAGAGAAGGAATTAGTGGAATCAATGGTTAGAAGTTATTTAAAATCTGATTCAGAGATTCAAAATTGAGGGAGTCTAGTTTAATGTTTCCTTTAACTGAATGTGCCAGCGGGGACTTTTGAGTATAGTAGTATGATTAGGTTGAACAGATGTGGAGAATATATCTAGCCTTGTTGCTGCTTACACTCCAATCTGTGTATGCAAGTAAAACATGACTCATGTCGTTTAACTTTTTCTCATTAGTCAAATTTATCAGAATTTAGAAGGGTCTTCATTGTGCTAGGAGAATGTATTTAGAGCAGTGTGCACTTTAACCTGGATGCCCACCCTTCCCTCTGCTATCGTTGATGAATAATGCCATATTATCTTTTCTTTTTTCTTTTTCTTTTTTCTTTTTTATAAAGAGGTTTGATTTTTGTACTGTATACAAACTTGAGCTCCTTTTCTCCTACCTATAGCTCATCTCAACATTTTAAGTTAGCTATCTCATTATGTGATTGGCCATGAATGTATTACTTCGATAGTTCTATGCAAGTTCATATTTTCTTTTGCATCTTTCTAGTATCCTGAATATATTACATGCTTTGATACAGCCTACAGTACCTGCAAGGACATTGCCCAGTACTCTTAGAAGACCATTTTAGCTGCATGATGCATTCCAAACAGCCGAGAATGAGAGCTATATTCCATTGGTTGATTATAATGATATTGGCACAACTTCAAGAGCTAACAATGTAGATGTCGAAGATGTAGGAGAACAAAATGATGTCTATTGGATGGGGTTTCGTGATATGATTGCTAGTGACATTTCTAATGCTTGATGCTTGTATTATATGAATATTTTTCACTTCTTGTATTTATAGTGGAGTGCTTTCGGTTGTATTAGCACTTTTATTAAGTACATCTTATGCCTGTTGCAGGCTTATAGAGGCAACCCCAACTGTTTAGAGTCTGAGAAATATATTATTATCGCACTGCTATTGCCAATGGTTCGACTCTTTTTGAATGGTAATAAATAGGAATGATCACAGAGGGCCTGTAACAACACCTTGGTTTAAGCAGTATGTTCAGATTTCCAGTATGTACCTCAACGTACAAGCAAATAATGAAATACCAACCACCCACATTTTCAACACTAACAATATGTGCTACTATTTTTTTTTGCAGTTGTTACTAATAAGAAAAATAAAGTTATCTTCTAAGCGAATAAAAAGGTCTAGTATATTGAACAATTACACAAATGACAGAAACTTCTTCCATAGACTAGCCATATATGAAAAACTACACCTGAATTCGTAAATTTGTTTGAGATGGAATTCTACATGTACAGGTAAAGTGGAAGTGATTTTAAAATATAAATTACTTTTGATTTGAATCAACTTTAGAGTTTAAAAATCTTTTAAATCAACTTATTATGGTGTTAACAGCTTTAAGGGTATTTCAGTCATTTTGACAGAAAATAAGTGCTTAACAGCACTTATTTACCAAACACATCAACAACTTATTTTCAGCATAAGCACTTTTATCCAAACACTCAACTGCTTATTTATAAAAATAACTTTCAGCACTTAAAAGTTCTAAAAACACTTTATACATAAAAATCACTTTTTTTAAGTCCATCCAAACGGGCTCATAGAAAAGAAGGTATTCTTGCTTCTCTGTCTAATGGTCTGCTCTTGTTTGGTGCGCGGGTTATCAGAGCCAGATCCAAGATTTTAGTTCTACGGGTTTGACCTTTACGGTTTTTGCATTGAACCTTTACGGTTTTTGCATTGAACCCATTATAAATTTAAAGTTTTGGGTTCATATCTACTGTTTATTGCAATGTATCATAAATTTAAACTCCGCATGTGAAGTACTGCATTTGCCCCGACAGGTTATAGTACCTTATTCTGCAGAGGAGTTATTATTGAATTTATGACTTGAATCATTGATATCATTGCTTAGCTGCTGCAACTAATTCATGCTTTATAGCAGTTGATTAGTTTTAAAGAAAGTGCAGGCAGTGGTGCATACTTTTGATCAATCCCATATTTCTTGAAACAAACATGGAGTACATGTTTAACTAATAACATCCCATTAAATTTTATAGGCAACGAAAAAGCCTAAAGACCCTAAAAAGCAACTAAACAAGTTATTGTGATAGTGCATTAATAACATGTTGATGAATGGTTTTCCCAGCAGTAGCAACAATCTTAAACCCACCTTCAGGCACTGGAGTATCAGCATTCCACTCAAGCTCACGTCCTTCCCAATCAGTAACAACACCACCAGCACCCTCAACGACCGGAACAAGTGCAAGAAAATCATAAGGATCAAGTGCACAATCAACCACAACATCAACAAAACCCGAAGCCAACTCACCAAAAACAACACAGTTCCCATTAAACAACTTCTTCCCCACCTTCTTCGATAGACAATCATACGCTCTCTTCGCGTCATCGTTATAATTCGGTACCTTTAAATGAACCCTAGCTTTACCAAGATCACAACAATCCAATGTGTAAACTCTCTCACCATTAATCGTAGTTCCTTTTCCCTTAACCCCAACCCACCTGAGTTTCAAGATTGGCTGATCAATACAACCAAGAATCGGCTTTCCATTATAAACCAACCCAATGAGAATACCAAAAGCACAATTATCTTTACCTACAAAACTTGAAGTCCCATCAATCGGGTCAAAAACCCATATGAACTGATTAGGAATAATGGTGTTATCGCGATTATGCCAACCAGTTTCCTCCCCATAAATAGAGTGTGAAGGAAAAGCTTCAAGAATGACACAACTTATAGCCTGTTCAGCTTTCACGTCAGCACAGGTGACTGGTCCGTCACCATCTTTTTCCCTGAACTGGAATCTTGCAGCGTTGGAGTAGTATTTACGTACTACTTCACCTGCAGCATCAGCAGCTTTGTTGGCTATTTGTGTAAGACTATTTAGTTCCATGTCGCTCAATTGTGTGCTTGAAATTGTAGCCATTGTGCTGATGATTTGCTTCAATGGCGTTGAAGAAACAATATTACTGTAAATAACTAACAGGATGTACAACAAAGAACGGCAGAATCCTTTTTCTATTTTTTCTGGTAAGCCCTATTCATAATCCTAAACAAACTCGGTAAAATAAATTTTGAGTCCAAGTTGCCTTATATTACTATTTACCTTAGGCGGTAGCCCAAATTTTGAGTCCAAGTTGCCATATATTACTATTTACCTTAGGCGGTAGCCCCTTAAACTTGATAGGATATTTTATTTAAACACTTGAACTATGCCATGTTCCAATTTAACACCCCAACTAGTGTTTTAATTAGTCACTTCGGTTCAAATTTTGGAATTTTTTTTGTGTGTGTTTTCATTCGTCTATTAGGTAGTTAAATTAACAAATAAAATATGTCATCTCTTTTAATTATACGCATTCGCCTCAATGAGCCATAAAACCCTAAACTTTTTTAGTTCAGGACTTCAGGTTGATGCATATAATTAAAGGAGATGACATATTTTATGTGATTAACTTATGCCTAATAGACGAATGAAAACATACGTAGAAAATTTTTACAAAATTTGAACTAAAAGTATCTAATTGAAATATTTTATAGGAGTTGAGGTGTTCAATTAAAATAGGGTTTTATTCGAGTGTCTAAATAGAATATCCTAACAAGTTTAATGGGCTAGTTATGTGTTAAGCCTTCTTTTAATTTCTCCAAAAGATGTGTTCAATTTTGAAAGATTTTCCAAAATAAGAACTTCTCTAGTCCAATTCCAATTATGTTTCTGAGCCCCCGAAACCTAGTCTCATTGCTTGAGGCTTTTCAGGGCCCAATAACAGTTCAAACAGTCTATCGGCCTAGTTGTGAAATCTTCTAAGTTTTAGCAGTAGGAGTACTTGAATGAGTTTCTAGCTTCATTTAATTTGGGGTAAAAAATATATTTGCTTTTCTTAATTAACATATAATATTCACATTACAATAAATTTAAATTCCGTGCACAAGTAATACCGTAATGTGTAAAAGATTGGTTTCATCATGATAAAAGAATTGTTTTTTTAATCTTTACTTATTAAAAGCAAGGGGTACATTTTATGAATGTTCACAAAAAATAAATCCTTAAATATACAATTGGATATTTCTTAGCTCGTAGACAAATTGTTCCACCGACTAGTTTTAAAGTAAAGGAAAGATGGTTTATACTTTATTCAGAGGCAGATTAAACTTTGAAGTTTATTATCTATTTATATTAAGTTCTCAACAAATATATAAGGTTTGAATCAAAATTAGTCAGTTCTGCCGAACCCGTACTTTCCATACTAGCTATGTCGTGACTGTATTTAACGTTATAGTAAATAAACTATTTCTTTGTCTTGAATCTGTACCCTACAATTCATTAATAGAACAATTTTTCTATTACACGAGCAATGGCCATTTGAAAAAAATCACATGATCAAATACCAAAATGAACGTAAACATTTGAAAGGGACATGTCGAGTGAATAATTGCAATGTCGAAAGACCAGTTTAACTCATCTGTAATTTTCTCGTCCTACTTCACGTAACAATTATTTTCATCTTTCTTGTGACATGTGCCATTGCTAAAAGAAAGGGTAACATAATCGGCAGTACACTGATGTCGTGTGTTGATTTTTTTAGGTTTTGGGGGGTTGGGGGGGTGTAGGGTGGAAGTCACTTTCACAATAATGGACCATAGGCTGGAAATGACACACATGAAATTAACTGGTGATGGGAAATTTATCCTCAAGCTATACCAGTAACCAGCTAGGCTCTCTGTGGCCTCATAAATATGTATATTTGTAGTTTACAATTTGTTATTACTCACGTCTTATTCAATATCAACGAAAGTTACTTTGATTCGACATAGTTTTTGGATAACCTACATATGGACCACAAACTGTTATAACAATTTTGTCCTCTATATTTTATTTCCTTTACTTCACGTTGTTTCAGTATTCTTCGAGAAATATAGATGACTTTAGTGTGAATTGTCAAAGCTGTGAGTGCCAACGTTAGGTGTTGACAAGGAGCCAGCAGGTTCAATTTAATTATGCTGTAAAAAGGCGCAATTTTAAATTATTTATTATATTTATAAACAGTTACGTTGAATTTTCTTGATATAGGAATTTTTTTTAGTATAGTAACAAAGTGGATTAAAAATTTACTCTAAGTCACATGCTCAAATCTATATCTATATTATTAAAAAAACATGAATATAAATGTTGATTGATCAAAATAGCCTTAACATATTGAACGACTTTTATGCCCTCACTATTACTACTAACATTTAATATTTAATAATCCTAATTCTATTAAACTACCAATCAGCCGTTACTATTAACTAACCCACTTTTTTCGAAAAACTAATTAGCAATCCTATTTCGACTGCCCAACCTTTTAGCATACTTACTTTTAGAACGTCTATGTACTAATAATCCCTTTTTATCACTAATTCTTTCAATCGATGATAGCCGACTTTTATACTAACGTCCTAATTCTATTTCGGTTGATCTCCTACTCATTTTCTATTTAATTGTACTCTCAATTTAATGATATGGGAGTCAAACACTTCTATTAAAAAACTCATTATTCCACACATTCTCCATCTAATTTTTGGTACAAACAAGATAACAAAATTTCGTCAAACTTCTTGAAAGGTATAATTTCATTCCATTATTATAATTTTACCGATTTGTCAATAGCTATTACCAACACGAGTTGCCTCTCCCCATTAGGAAATTATTAGATATTGTATTAGATAATAAAATTAATTTGTATTTAGAGTATATTGTTTGGCAACTTTTTCGTAGTTACTACAGGTGTCTTGAAAATGGCAATGGAATTAAATTTGGTGAAAGAATATGTGTTTATAAATCTATATATTTATAAAAGCACGAACATAAATGTCGGTTAGTATATCGATCGGTCCAGTACGGATTGAAATAGGAGTCGGTTCGACAGAAAGCTTTTGAAAACATCCTTCAAATGTTGAACTACTTTATACTCTTTAGTACCATATTTCTATTTTTAATTTTGATAAATAAAAAAAATGTAATAATTGAAAATAGAATTTAAATCAAATAGAGTACTACTTTTGAATTCCGATTCCGAATCTAGAGTCTGTTTGGATGGGCTTATGCCTATAAGCTGTTTGCAGCTTATAAGCTAAAAAAAATAAGTTGGGGTAGTCTAACTTATTTTTTTGACTTATAAGTTGTTTTCAGCTTATAAGCTGCTTTAGATAAGCTAAGTCAAATGGACCCAATTATTTTTTGAGCTTATTTAAGCACAAAATGACTTTAAGTTGGCCAGCCAAACACTCAAAAAAGCTGAAAACAGCTTATAAGCAACTTATAAGCCAATCCAAATGGGCTCCTAATCAATTAACGATTCTTTACCTATCACGTTCAAATAATTAGAGATATCCAACCAGTAGTCGTATTTGCCTAGGAGTATTATTAAATGTTGCTTTTGTCCGTATTAAAACTTAAAAAATCAACATGGACAATCACTATGTTATTATTAGATCATAATTTAATATGTTTATGTATCTTTAGATTACCTCATATGTTTGGTCTTAAAAAGCTAGAAGAAGAGTTCATTAAAGATAAGTAACGTATTTCTTTTAAGATAATGAGTATATACAGTTTTACTGTTAGATAAAATTATAATCTTGAAGATTAAATCACAGAAAAGTTATGTATTAGTTATTTGTTATATAAAGTTTCATCAAACTTAAAGCTTATCACATAAAAATGATTTTTTTTAATTTTTTGTTACATAAAAGTCATCCAATTTTGGTCAAGCTAACAAAGGACTAATCTCACTTGAACTTTTATATTTTATACTGAAAATATGACATGAAACTATAAGTTGGATGACTTTCACGTAACAAAAAATAGAAAAGTGTTTTGTGTGATAAACTTTAAGTTGGATGACTTTTATGTTAAAAAAAAAGTGACTTTTGCGTGATAAACTCAAAGTTGAATGAGGATTGGTTAGGATATTTTTGTGGGAATCAATACAGATATACTCCCTCCATCTCAAATTATTTGTTGTGGTTACTAAAAATAATTGTCTCAAATTATTTGTCGTTATAGAAGTTCAAGGCACAGTCAATTATTTTTTCTCCATTTTACCCATACTAGAATTTTATCATTAATGGATTATGTTAAAAAAAAGTGACTTTTGCGTGATAAACTCAAAGTTGAATGAGGATTGGTTAGGATATTTTTGTGGGAATCAATACAGATATACTCCCTCCATCTCAAATTATTTGTTGTGGTTACTAAAAATAATTGTCTCAAATTATTTGTCGTTATAGAAGTTCAAGGCACAGTCAATTATTTTTTCTCCATTTTACCCGTACTAGAATTTTATCATTAATGGAGATGACACATAAATAGAGTAAACATTTAATGGAGAGAGATTATAACTTAAACATAAATAAGGTTTTAGTTAATCAAGTACTACTCCTAATTAATATTTCTTAAGAGGCGTGTAAAATAAAAAAAACGATAAATAATTTGAGACTGATGGAGTACTTTAATAAAATAGGAGGATGGGAAAAAACAAGAATAGCTATCATAAAATTAATTGATTATCTTGCAAAGTTGGAATATATAAATTTTTATTTTTGAAAGAAAATAAAAGGTTGAAATTGTTTCTTTGTATAAGTGTTTCATCATGAAAACTACCATGACGTCAGAAAAATTTACGACAACAGAGGACTTGATTTTTTTCCCAACTTAAATTTATTTAAATAAATAACTAAATATTCTTAAAATTGAAAAATATTCTTATAATTTAATTTTGGTAACGATTTTCGGGGAATAACGTGCAAAGCAGTTCATAGAGACTAATAGATAAAAATATAATAATCTAGAGTCTCTTAAACCCCTTGTATGTATTCCTGACTCGTGCTTCACCGTCGCCAGCTTTGCTTCAACGAGCCAAATGCCCAGTTACATGGCGTTGTCTATGATCATTGAATGTTACTTAAGTTTCTCGGAATAAAGAAGAATAGAAGTGATCTTTTTACTTATTATATTCTTATATTTGATAAGTAACCAGAAAATATTATTTCAATAATATTTGTATATAGTCTACGTAAATACTACGAGGTGGGGGTAAGAGGTAGCATGGGTGGATCAAGGTAAAAGCAATGGTTCATCTTAATCTCATCGGTTGAAAAATTATATACTGTGTATATAGGGTCAATTTTTATTTTTTATTTTTTATATTTGTATATTAAATATTGAATCTCCTTGAAACAGGTCAAAAGCTTAACTCAATGGTAAAGGAGTTGAAATTCTCTTAGAGGACACAAGTGTAATTCCTGCTAACCACAGCTTCTAATCTTTATAGCTTTAAGCGTTCATTTTTTCTTTTTTTGAATCCCCTTGAGAAAAATCTGCCTCTATTAGGGGTGTGGGGATCAGGGGCAGAGGGAGGAAGGGCCAATGAGGTTCATCTGAATCCTCTTAGGCAAAATTACACTGTTTATATATGGTTAAAATTATTTTTTATGTATATATAGTAGACGTTGAACTCCCTTTGGCTTCTTCATGTGTGGCTCCGCCATTGGTGGGCCGGGGATAGTGCAAACGTGACTTGTTTTTCCTACTTTAATTTCACTAGGAAAATATTTTCTTCCTTTTAAATACTTGTTTTTTCAGAAGAAATATTTGAAAAATAGTTTCTAGAAATGTTACGTCCAGGACAAACAGGCAAACACACCCTGACCAAGGAGGGCACATGCAGACATGCTGGCGATATCTTCTACAAGCCACACAAATGGCATAAAGAGTAGTATTGCATGGACGATTATAATCACTTGACAAGTAGACCATTCATATACAGCAATTAGCAGTCAATTGCAGACCTACTCTCTTAATATGACTCCATCAAGGCATCACTGCAGGTGTCGAGCTGGTGCCTTATCAGCGTGGTCGTACCGGAACAAATCACTCTGTCAACATTTAATTAATAAATAGCAATTACGCATGCACTTGCATTATATGACTTGGCACATTCAAATTTAATTGTGAGAAAACGATGTTATATATTTCTTTGCCACGTAAATCCATGCTTTGTAATATCAATTAGTTACTAATCATTAATCTCAAGATGTCTTAGCTTGCAGGTTAAATCTCCTCTCTCTTCTTTTAACATAACATGGCCTAGCTGAGATGTAGATTTGATTTTTCACCAACTCTTCAAACATGATATTACAGGAACCACTACAAGAAATGTGATATTTAGCTACAAAATTCTTAGCTACAACATAAAATTCGTCACTAATTGTTCATTTTTTGTGACGAATTTTACATTTCGTGTTTAAATACACGGGTCATATACTTTTAGTGACGAAACAAGAATTCCGTAGCGAAAAATTTGTCCCCTAAAGTTTCCCACCAAAAAATGAGTTGGCGCAATTTATTGAGTAACATTAGCCACAAATTTTATATTACCAGTGACACATTATTTTGTAACTAATGATGTACCCAATTTGTGACAAATCATTTTTTGTCTTTAAATTAGTTAAGTTTTGGACACGAAAAGATTTTGTCACAAAAAATACGTTGTTACAATAGTGACAAATTAGCATTTGTAGTTAAATGTTGTAAGCTTTAGCCACAAAATTTTATATTTATTTGTGACCTTAATTTTCATCACTAATAATATAAACAATTAGTGACAATCACTTTATTGTCTCTAATCAAGCTGCGACTTAGTGACAATAAAGATTTGTCACAAAATATGCAATGTGATAAATAGTGACGACTTGAAATTTGTAGTTGAATAAATTCAACTATTTTGCTACGAAAAATATTCGTAGCTAAATACAAATGTTCTTTGGCAACAATTGTTAATGATTTGAAGCAGAGGAGGGCCCACATGGAAGAGTAGAGGTGCAAGTGCACCGATGCGCAAATGAGTGAGTTCAGATTCGAACCTGCGATTGTGCTTACATTTTGTACAACCTTAACCATTGAGCTATCTCTCACAGTTGCTTCACATGTGTTGAAGATTTATTTTTATAGCAGAAATCATACTTAGTATATACACGTGTCACTACTCAAACTATCAGTAACCAATCTGACATGGTTTATCCCACAGTCGTCATTGAAAATTTTGTTAAATTTATTTTAGGATAGTATTGTCCCAGTCGTTTTTAAATCATGGATCCGCCTCTGATTATGAGTGACAAGTGACAACTAACAAACATCTATTCAAGCGCTTTTAAGGGGAAACAACAAGACTAAATCATAGAATGATACTGTATCTTATGAAAAGGCAAGGGTCAATGCAAACACAAAATAGGGAGCGGGGGTTGTGATTCACTAGCTAGTAAAAATACTGCCTATTCCAAAGGCAAAATCCGAGCAACAACTTTCAAAAATAGTGGAGTTTCGATTAAAAATCAATTGATTTGTGATTGTCGAAAAGTAGCACATTGATATTACTAACCGTCCAAATCTTCAATAAAAACAAAATGAGTCTATTAGTTAATTGGGAGGAAAAAAACTAAAAATCTACGGATTCGATCGGTTTTATAATGCACTAACTGAAAATCTAATCGAGGTATGGACCATGGCAGGGTGTTATTCTACCCTAGACTACTTATGCTAGTTGGTCTAAGGTTTTTGTTTTTCTTACTTATACTATTCAACCCCATTTTTGTGCCAAAATAATCAATTATTCCATTGATTTTCTTTAAAAATACCTTTCAATATGCTAGTTTGAACAACTCTCATTGTTTACACTTCTTCCTGGCTACTATTAATTTACTGACCATGCCAATCAATTTTTCAATAGGTCATTTTTAATAAGTTAACATGAGTTTTGACCAAAAAGATCGACCGATGGTTCGATTTTATGAATATTATTTATTTGTTTATTTATTTTTAATACAAAAACGACTGATTTTGTCGTTTTATGAAATAAATGATTTTTTTTTTGTTCAATTTATCAATAGACTTAGTTGGAAAAATAATTCCCATCATTTCGACTCTATAAAACCGACGAATATCCGTTGGTTCCTTAAAAAAAAGTGATTTTCAAAATAAAGAGCAATTATATAGAGACTTATATATAATTAGTGATTCAGAACTAATTTAATTTTAATAGGAGTACCATAATAACTTTCAGACTTGGGACGTTGGGTGTTAATTACATCTTGACTTGTAGCCGTTTCCATCACCTACACCCAAGGCGATTTTTTTTTGTTTCATTATGTAAACTTAATATATAAAATATATTTGAAAAAATTATGCTGGGTGTACATCGGTTCGGTTAAATTTTTACTATTGACACCCTTACGTGTTGCCATAAATATGAGTAAAATAATAAATTTAAAATTAATTAAATTTGCAAGAATATATTTGCACCGTTGCAGTTTTTTTTTTTAATTGTTGGTGAAAATGAAATGTTTAATTTCTCAAAACTCTTTCGAAATTTTAAGCAAAAATAGAAGCGCCAATGTTTCCCTCCTATTTCTTTGCCTTCCCCCCAAATCTCATTATGTCTTTTATTTTCACTTTTGGCAGTTGCATCAGACCCTTTTATCGGTATTGTTCATCTTTGGCTTTCACTTTTCTTCCAATTCTTGGGTTAAGACTTGAGATGGTAAGATTCTTTCCCTCTAATTTCAGTTGTTTATATGTTCAAGGTTTTGGCACAAGTGAATAATAGAACTGATATAACTCTTTTTCTTTTGCGGTTTTGTGGGTCCTCTGTTGAGTTGAAGTTGCTTTGTAATTCAATCTACAGTTCATTTGTAATGTTCGGGTTGATAAATATAGAGAAGAGTTTAAATGATGTTTACTATTTTCTGAAAATTGATTTTGTGTTTTTGGAAGTTTGAAGTTGTACCTGTTCCATGCCCTATAGTGGCGTTGGGAAAGAAGTTGGTAGTGTGATATAGGCTTGCTACTATTGAGTTGTTTCCTCTATAGGTTTTTTTCCCAAGTTGGCTCAACTCCTTCCTCCCTTTTTATACATGTAGGACTTTCTAACATATTGCCTATGTCATTACAAAGGGAACAAGTGACATAGTGCTGGTTAAATTAACCAAGAAATGAAAAAAGAACTCAACTGAATGACTTAATTCCATTCTTGAAGCTTAAGAACTTGAAAAGTATTTCCACTGTCAGGATAATGGATGTTGATCTAGTTCCAACAAGAATCTGATGTTGATCTAGTTCTAACAAGAATCTGAAAAATATGATAACATAGCACTTGGATATCTATGTGATGGTAGAGTCGTTCTTTCGAGCCTAGGGTCTATCGGAAACAGCCTCCCTACCTTATAAAGATAGGGGTAAGGTCTGCGTACATCTTACCCTCCGTAGACCCACTTGTGGGACCACACAGGGTATGCTGTTGTTGTTTGAGAATCTGTCATAAAGGTTATTACCTCAATTCGTTCTCCATATCGTATTTGTGACTGTATGAGTTGTACTCTTCAAGTTGATTGCCATTTTTTGTTTTCTTCATTAAGTGCTTTGAATAGCATTTACTAATTTAGAAAGCATTATATAGATTTAGTGTGGTGGTTATTGATAAGAAATAACTCAGTTTCATCATTCTAAGAGATCTAGAGAACTGTTTAAGATAGTATAAGGAGGGGACTAAAAAAGGTTTTTTGTTTAAAAGTTAGCTTGCTCTATTAATGTTGGGTGATATATTCTGCTCTACAATAGTGCCACCTCTGGCTCTTAAGAAAGGAAAAGCACTAGAGAGATGGGAGACATGTGTGACTTGCCACTGTTGGTTGTTGTTTAGAGATATCGTTAGTGTTTCCCTTTAATTATTGTTTATTTTTTTCTTAAATTCAATTTCATTTTGAAGCCTTACTTTTTCTTTCTTCTCTCGAGTATATAGCTTAATGTCTCTTCATAATATTTGATGAATTATGTTGATGTCTTTATCTTTGGGTGATATCATTCATTGTAATATATGAGAAACTAAATCCTTCTAGTTTCAAGAGTTGGTGCATCTAGCATTTCTTGTTTTTGTTTCATGCTAGAATAAAAGTTAGGAAAATTGGAAGGTTAAAGACGTTAGCTTTCCCTTAAGCACAAAAAGGATTCAAATTGTGTTTGAAACTAGGGACTATTTGAGTATAAAGCATCATGTCAGAATTTTAGTGTTCTAACTAGTGCAGCTTATCATTAAGACAGAGTACATATTTCTAGTCAGGCTGCACATGCTGGTGTAACTTCAAATCAACACCCAGATAATTATATTCCTTATAGTTCTTTGGTTCTTTTTATTTTTTCTTTTAGTGTCTTTTCTCTTTGCTATAGTATGTATCATGAGACAGTTTCTGTAAATATATCTTGTTTTGCTGAGTGCTTTTGAGTAAAAATTAAAATGTCTCCTTCCTAGTTCACCTAGACATTTCATGATTCTTGGTTTTCTTGATGAATTGGAAAAATTACAGAAAAAAATGAAATGAAGCGAAATAGTTTGATATCTTTTGAGTATTCTACTTCTTTCAAATGCATTGGGCGTCTTTTATTGAAATCTTTGGCTTTTGGTGTATGACATAGCGATAGCAAGTGAGTGTATACCTGTACTCTTAAGTTTTGACCATCTTATATTCTTCAAAAGTGCCTCGGCAAAATTCTTGAGCATTGTCTGTTGCTAATCTGGTTCAAGTTTTCTTGAGCTTGTAACGTATATTCTTTTTAGTAGATAAACAGATGTAATCCTAATCACGTTGTTCGTCTTCTTTTCCTTTTATCAAAGTGTAATTGCATTTTTCTTCTTTTATAGGACGAATGTGTGAAAATCAACACAACTAGCAATCTGGTACAACAATGCACAAGCTGTTGGAAGATCTATCTTGGGTCACTCAACTTTTGGATTAGAATTTAGTTTGACAACTCTTTGGGTAAGCCGTGTTGTGTTAAGAATTCATAGGAAGCTGCTTTTTCTTACTGTGAGTCCATTGTTTTCTGACTTTTGTATCAATATTCCGTATTTGGGCTACATCTTGAACTTAGTTTGTTTCTTACTCTAGGATGCATCTCTTTCAGTGAATCTATTGTTACGACCTTGTAAGACGGTTGGAGGGTTGACGACTTTCTCTTTGTATCTTATATGTTGTTATCGTTATCTTACTTTTCTTATTGTTTGAAATTGTAGGACAAAATAGCATCTAGAATACAATGCAACAATGATGATTATGCTAATCAGGAGTTGTTTTCTCTAACTTCAATCGAGGTATCTTCCCACTTCACCTTGCTTAATCTTTTGCTTCAAAGTAAATGCTACCATTGTTCAGATAGAGAGCATTTTTTAAGTTGGTCCCGTTAGGAAGTTCAGCCATTGCCTAGTTGTGTACAAGAAAACGAAAACTACATGTCATGGTTAACATTCTATGGTCTGATTAGTTCCGGTAACTTTCATCTTTGGTATCCATGTCATAAATTCGGTATTATTTAAAATGTAACAAATTATTTTGAAAAATGTCCTTTAAAACTGAGCAACCACTTTATGTTAATGATGCTTGCTTGTTACACCATTGAGGATTTGTGTCTCTATATTCTGGTAAAGAGGATGTTGTTTGGATTATACATATACTGACCCTCTATTTTTTTTTTTTTAAAGTATAAGCACTGTCGTGATTTTTTTGGCATATTTCAATTATTACTAAATGGAGTTTCTTTTATGTAAGAGATATCTATCACTATTTCAAATAATTGGATGTTCTTGTGGTCAGATGCTTATAATTGGTACTATCAATATATTAGCGTTGAGTAACTCACTAAGTCGCCTTTTTAGCAGTAGCTCCAACGAACCTAATCTTTGATGGTTACTGGAATTTCTATGGTATTCGAGTCTTAATGCCTCGTTGAAATTCTTACCAATATCTAGTTTCCATTGTATGCACCGTCTTTTCCTCCGAATTTGATAATTTTGATAAATTCTAATTGGATTACTATCAAAATTTCCTAATTTCTTTCAATCTTTTGGTCCTGTGCTATTTTTGGATTTAATATAGGAAGGATAAGGTTCTTCAATAACGGGAAATGAAGTCAACCACAACTAGAAGTTTGAAGACAACAAAATAGTTTGGAGACATTTTATGTTATTTTTTTGGGTTATACATCTGTACAAAGAAAATGGGTTATAAATTTATAATGTATACATCTGTACAAAGAAAATGGGTTATAAATTTATAATATATACTTTATATACTTTATGTTTTATTATCAATGAAATATTCTTATATAACTGTATTTCTCAGAATCACCTCCTTATTGACTACGAATTAACCTCGTATGTTATGCCAATTGAAATGGTAATTAATTATGACAATTCGTAGTGGCAATTTTATTTTGTCAGTAAAAGCAATATTTTTAGTGACGACATAATAGTTTTACCTACAAAATTGTAAACCTTTTGAATAAAAGCAAAGTCGTCACTAATTTATACATTTAGGGACAAATTATTTTTTTGTACATAAAAGACTACCTTTAGTGATGAAATTATGTTTGTTCAACTACGAAATGCATATAACTTTGGAGACAATTGACGTCGTCACTAATTAAACTAAATAATTAGTGACAAGGTAATTTCGTCGGCATTTGTAACCTTTTTAGCGACAAAAATACACTATCAACTACAAATTTTCTATACTTTTCCAGACAAACAAGTTCGTCATAAATACTATGCATTTAGGGACGAAAATAAATGTCGTAGTTAATATAACTAGATTTAGCGACGAAACACTAAATTGTCTTTAAATACTTTTAGCGACCCACCTTTAAGGACGATTGATTGACGATAATTATTTCGTCAAGAAAGGTTTTTTGTAACGAAAAATGACTTTTAGGTGACAAAATAAAACGTCACTGATAATCAAATTTGTTGTAGTGAACTCAAAATTTAGCTTCTTTGTCTTGTAGGTACCCCTCATCTATGTTCTGTAGTGGTACACGAAAATTGTGTCCCCTTCCCCCAGCTTTGAATATATATTTGGAAGACTATTTTGCTCCAGTGATTACTGCAGTAAATTCTTTCTGTTAATTTCACGTATGATTATTGAAATTTACTAACAATAAGTATTCTTTGTCATATTAAAGTAACTCAACTTTACCCACTATAATTTGAAAGTCACATAATTATTTTTTATCACATTAAGGTAGTAAAACATTACTCAACCACTATAGCAATAAGTTTACGAAATTTTACTAACGATGAAAGTAGAGTCATTTTGATGGATCAAGCTTTGTCGTTATAGTGAATAAAGTTTGGTGACTTTATTGTAATAGTGAGTAAAGTTCAATTTCCCTTATTCTATTGTGACAAAAAATACTATTGTAATTTTATTGTTGTAATAAATAAAGTTCAACAATGAAACCTTGAATTAAGTCGTCAAAATTTAGATGATATTTTCACATTTGGCGGAGGACCCAAGAATTTAAAAACGGTACATGAACCAATTTACATTGTGAAATGGGGATTAATGAATTGATGCTGAAGTTCCAAAAATGCACCATAGCAAGGACCACAAATTGACTTCTCATTAAGTTGTTTTTCTTATAGCAATTGAAAAGATTAACGGCTACGGAAGGAAGTGAAATTACCTTCACGTCCTAGACGTATAGGGCTTTATGCATAACAAAAGTTTTTACATTTTGAATAGAAAAAATGAAGAGAAATATCTCTTCTTTTCCCAGATAGAAAAGAAATTCTACTGAGCCGCAACATTAATATTAACATAGTTATCACTATATAAATAAAGAAATTGTATTCGATAAGATTAAATTATTTGGTTTGATGCAAACACCAAATGCCAGTAAATATTCACGTTATTAATTCAATAGACACAAACAAAAAGTTTACTAATACCTGTGCTTGGATTAAATAAATCAATTTACTATTAAGAGTTCCGAATAAAGGTGTGAATATGTATCATTTAATTACAATTCATTAAGGAACAAAGTTTTAGAGCATAAGACACATATTTTATATTTATTAGTTTGGTGGAAACACTTCGGTAAAGCACGGTTTTTCTACCAAGCCAATCGATGCATTGCATGTGTTTGATATAGACTTTTAGCACTTAACTGAGGTTAATTAACATTCTTATTAAATCACTTTACTAAGTAGTATTTACCAAATATCTCCGAGACCATTAAGTCATAAGCCGCAGTGCATAAGAAATTGTAAGTCTATCCACTTCGAATTAATGATATGACAGAATTCAATCAATTTTGTTTGAAACTAATGCACATATGGTTAAGTCCAACCATTTTCTCCAGAACTTCAGGCAACGAGAAACCGCATACCAAAAAAATTTCCAAAATAGGTAGACAGGCAAAAATGTTATAAAATTGATAACATATTAAATGGCGGTGTCCAAATAAACTACTGCTCAAAATTTTTACATCTCATTTCCCTATTTCCTTCAATCGAGGACTTGAGTGCTTTCTACCCAAAGGGGAAAAGAAAAGTAGGGGAATTCAAAGTTGAAAGTAGAAAGGGCATGTTTGTCTTTGAGGGTTGTCAAGTTTTAACTACTAGCTGTTCTACTGGATATATCACAAAGAGAGCGCCAGAAGCGGTTATAAACGAGGATCACAAAAAGTCAAATACTCCCATTTTCGGTAAAAAAAAATGTTGCTACTACTACTACTAGAAATAGCGGTCACAAATTTGCGACATAGCACTCTTCCTTGTCCCTTTTTCTTCTGTGAACGTTATCTCCCCAATATCTGCTATTTCTGGTCCTTAGTTTCTTCCCTGTCACAATTACAACTACTTCAAACATTAGCTTATTCTCTACTTTCTGCATAATTAGTAAAATGTACCCTTTGTTCATCTAATCTCATCTCAATTCAGGTACTTATTACTATGAATTTAATACCCTTTTCATTGAATTGCCTACTGAGACTCTGTCTATTCAGGTTGTTTTCAATCTTTATTGAACACCCTTATGAGTGAATTGCCTAGTTTTTGCTTATTCAAGCATTATGCTTAGTTGGTTCCTTGTTTTAAGTTAGAAGAACTATACTGTTTCTTTTGTGGACATACATGATATATTGATATGCCACTGCAGAAACTGGCAGGGCAGTTTTTTTTTTTTTTTCATTTTCTTTATTTGGGGGGATCAATGATCACCAGTTTTTTGCAGTTGAAGGAAAAAGGCATTTGCATGTTCAGTGTGCTGCATGAATTTTTGTTGAGGAGTGTTTTATACTTTTGAGTTGTGTGTTGGTGTTGATATTTCAGTTATATTGTGTTTCTGGGTGTTAATCCTTTAGTTGTCTCTGCTTGCTGATTTCTAGTATAGCTAGAGGTTAATGATTTAGTTGAAAACTTTTGGCTGTTTTGGTGTTAGTAGGTTGTTGTGTTTTGAGTACTTTCTGTGCTTTGAGGAGCAGAAATGGACTCATCAAGTTCTGGTTATAAAGACCAAAGGCGATCACTTGATGTCTTCGAACCGGCATTGACTCGTGAAGGTGCAAAGCTGGCGAGTAGTATAAATGAGGGTATTGATGTAAAAGAACTTTCAATGAAAGGGAAGGAATCTGGAAGTACAACAGGAACAGACAAGCAAATGAACAAGTGGATGGCCTTTGACTCCAATGGAAATGGCCCAAGTGAAACTAGCATAACAGAGAGGGCTGCAGAGTGGGGATTGACTGTGAGGACAGATGTTGGAGAAGGTAGTTTCCATGCAATTAGCAGAAGTGGACAAAATTCATTTGAAAGAAGCAAAAGTTCAGTTGAATCAACAAGGACATCCGAGGAGTCAAATCCCAGACCTGAATTTCCTAGAGTGTCTCAGGAGTTGAAGGATGCCTTAGCTACACTGCAACAGACATTTGTTGTATCTGATGCCACAAAACCGGATTGCCCTATTGTTTATGCCAGTAGTGGCTTCTTTACTATGACTGGTTATTCTTCAAAAGAGATTGTTGGAAAGAATTGGTGAGAGTTTTTTGCTTATCCTTTTGATTTTGCATGTCTTCCCATGAACTTTGGCAATTTATGTAGTAAAACTAGGCACCATGAGTAGACTAGTGATAAGACCCAAATAACGTTCTTAAATTTGTCCAATATGTTCAAGGTAAAAGTTTTTGGCTGGGCCTGTTTGATCAATAAGTTAGAAATTTGAATTGGTAAATTTGCAGACCTTAACTGGAAAGTTCATACAAATGGTCCTTATTGTTGATCGGTAATTCATGTCTCCTGTCATTTAATATAAGAAGTAGCTAAATATCTGCTTCAAACTTTGAATAGGAGCCTTTTTCTAAGAGCGGAATTAAAGGTTTCAATTAACAGTTCAGTGTTTGCTGCATGAAGTTAAACAATTTGTTTCAATTTTGTCCTTGTAGCTCGCGACATCTTTTTCAAGTGCTGAATGGGAACAATGGTGCCCAGCCATTACTTTCTTGTTGCTTCTTTGTTGTTTTATTATTATTATTATTATTATTATTATAATATGCTTCTGAGTGCAAGAGAGTTAGGTTTTACTTGCAGCAGTATTCCCTGATTTATGCTTCTTTGATGATATGGATGCTGGAAAAGGAGTTTAAGGTGACCTTGACTTGTTTGATGCAGTCGCTTCCTACAGGGGAAAGATACAAACCAGGAAGAAGTAGAAAAAATCCGAGAAGCTGTGAAAACAGGGAAAAGCTACTGTGGAAGGCTTTTGAACTACAAGAAGAATGGCACTCCCTTTTGGAACCTGCTAACCATCACCCCCATAAAAGATGACAACGGAAAGACGATCAAGTTTATAGGGTAAAGATGCTTCTGTCCCTATTGTTGCTTAAGCAAATGCTTGGGTGACTATCTCAGCTTGAATTCATTCTAATTCTTGAGTCTATCTCCTTTCTAATCCTTTATTCGGACCAGTAGTTTAAGCATTTGCGCCTTCAGAATCTTCTTCTTGAGATTAGTATGGTGCGTCATTAGAGAACTTTTTTAAGCAGTTCAACTTGAAATCTAACACGACAAAGTTGACATATATGTTTTTGCCTCAGCTTCAAGTTGTAATCTACGAGAAGCATTTTCATCTAATTCAGATAATTCTCTTATGACAGAATGCAGGTGGAAGTCAGCAAATACACAGAAGGGATTAACGAGAAAGCACTGCGACCAAATGGATTGCCCAAGTCTTTAATCAGATATGACGGTAAGTAGAAGTGATTGCCTTTGCTTCCGAAAGTATTGATCCTTCATTTTGAAATCCTTCTTGTTCGTTTCTCAGCTCGTCAGAAGGAAAAGGCTTTAGGTTCCATTACAGAAGTGGTACAAACCGTGAAAGGTCCACGCTCTCATATAAAGTCTAGTCAGGATGCTAGTTCAGCAATTGATAAAGAGAAGCTACAATTAGATCTTGTGCTTCCTAAATCTTCTGATACTGAAAGCATGAGTACACCTGGCCGATATACACCTCAGTGGGACACGAGGAGTTCTATGTCTCAGGAGTCGGGTAAAAAGTCTAGTAAATCTGCACGTGTTTCCTTAAAGGGGTGAGTCCTTGGACTTTAACTTTTTCACTCTACAATGTCTTAAAATCAATTTTCATGTGAACAATGCTGCACTAGCTCTGCATTAAAAGAATATGAGCTGGATGTTTTGTTCAATTGCGAGCGTGTTCTAATGTTTATTCATGAAACTGGATCTTGAGAGAATGGAAAGTACTTAACACCTTGTTTGATTAATTCTCAAGCTATGCCAGAGATAAATACCGGCTTTTCACGTTTTGAAGAATGGCTGAAATTGTTTTCCCTCTAATAGTTGTAGGGTGTAATCCTCCTAATAAGTAAAACTCAATTGTGAAGTTAATTCAGCTTCTTTTTTTAAAAAAATATTTTTCCGTGTAAACTTGTATGATTCCATAGTGGCAAGACTTGATATGTAAAATATACCAAACAAGAGAAATTACTGTTTCTTGGTTTCGCAGAGAGAAGTAGACATATCTAAAATGTATTTTTGGTCATTTCCTATTCTTACCAATTTATTTGGAAAAGAGAATCCTGGTTAAGATATCCAAGAATACCGGTTACAAAAGTGGTGTACGATCTCCTTTCTGTTATGTGTAGAAAGTAGCATTTTTAGATGAACTGCATGGTTGGCTATATAAAATCACAAGTCACGATATAATATTTAATCAATAGCATATCAGATATCTCTGCATCCTTTTTCCTTTGTTTAATTTTACCTTATAAAGACGCCTGTGTTCTGGAAATGTAAGCAGGATTTTGTTTTTATACCTGCTTGTAGCATTCAGTCTTTCAGAACATGGTATTACCTCATGCAGGTTCAAAGGAAGGTCCTCAAGCATCTCTTCTCCGCTTGAAAATGAAGAGAATGTTGGGTCTGAAATACTAATGACGGAAGACATAGCACGTACTGACAGTTGGGAGCGTGCTGAAAGAGAAAGGGACATACGTCAAGGAATTGACCTCGCAACAACTTTGGAGCGTATTGAAAAGAATTTTGTGATTTCAGATCCCAGACTTCCTGATAATCCAATTGTAAGATCAAGAAAAAGCTAGTTTCTGCTAGATTCAGATTGTTACGCATCACATTTGACTTTTCCTTTTTAGAATATCAATTAGGGTATATACCCGTGTGTGTGTGTATATATATATATAGCCTTGGCGTAATTGGTAAAGTTGCTGCCATGTGACCAGGAGGTCACGGGTTCGAGCCGTGGAAACAGCCTCTTACAGAAATGCAAGGTAAGGCTGCGTACAATAGACCCTTGTGGTCCGGCCCTTCCCCGGACCCCGCGCATAGCGGGAGCTTAGTGCACCGGGCTGCCCTTTTTTTTATATATATATATTTGTGTGTGTGTGTGTGTGTGTAGCCAAACTAACAACTTATAAGCAAACTTAAATTTGAGACATACTGCTAGAGGACATTTAACATTCTCTCATCAGATTTGGTGTTGGGTTACAAGGCCTCAGCTTTTTGCCACTTGAGCAAGGCCTCCGCAGCTGCCATGACTTGACTGACAGAGATATTGCAACAATAAGGAGAACAAAGATAGATGATTATTTGTGCAATCAAGAAAATTTAGTGTAATCATTTGAAACTTTACATAGGCCATCATTTTGTGAAAATGGACCTAAGTTGTTTTTCTCCCCTATTTATTATAATATCTATTTCATAATTAGAAAATTTATAGTTTTAAAGAACCCTTAAACTGTCTTAAAGAACAAATTATTTGGTATTGGAGCAAAGTGTGCATTAATATCTGACTCCAACTAGTCTGAGAAAGGGTTAAGTCAAATTGGTAAATTTTATCTTAGATTCCTATTGTGCTGGAAACTGAGCAGAAGTGCTTGTTTTTTCAGATATTTGCTTCAGATAGCTTTCTTGAACTGACGGAGTACACACGTGAAGAGATCTTAGGAAGAAACTGCCGGTATGAGTTGAATATTTCGTTATATATCTGTAACTAAAACATATGGAGAGTATTGATACATCTCTTCAGTTTGATTGAAGAAGGTAGATATTTGGACTTGGAGCATAAGGCTTAAAACTACTCTTGTAATAATTGCAGAAATTAGAAAAATAAAATAAGCATTGCCTTTAATCTAGGTAGAGATTTAAATAGTTCCAGCCTATTGGAGGGCAGGCTTATGCCACTTGCCCAACCACATTTTTTTTTTTACGCTTTCCTTCTTTCTAATGACCGCTCCAGAGACACCACGCCTCCTTTTGATGATCATTTCTGTGGTACCGTGCCACTTGCATGATCATTGCAGCGACACCGTGCCTCTTTTCTGGCCAGAACTTTTCCTGCATGATTCCTTTGATCAAGAATTTTCCGGCAAGATTTGATGATTAGAACTTCTCTAACTATTTTCTGGAAAGCTTTTCCAGCAACCGCTACTACTTCGGCGGCTATTTACTTTTCTATGTTTGAGAAAAGAAAAGCTCAAGCTGGTTTCTCTACTTTGAATTTGAGGAGGTTTGTTGGAATGTTAAGTGTTAGTGTTAGATTGTTACTAGAATATTAGAATAGTTAAGGTTTTGTATAATGTTTCAGGTTGGACGAATATCATATGTGTCTTGTATTGATACCTATAAGTAGGTTTGTCTTGTATCCCTTGCATTGTCAAGTCTCCAAGAAATCTCTTCCTTTTGGTATATTTCTGAGACTAGTAAGTAATACACTGCCTATCTATGCAAAGAAACAACGAAATCTGATAATACGCTGTTTTATGGTTTGCTCTCTGATTTTCTCCCACCATGTGTATTTGATCTAATTAGATTTCCAATTCTTCAGATTTCTTCAGGGACCTGAAACAGATCAAGCAACAGTTCAAAAGATACGAGATGCCATAAAAGAACAAAAAGAAATTACTGTGCAATTAATTAATTATACAAAAAGCGGTAATAAAGTTCACTTTGTATTTTTCAGAAGTGAAATGCAATGGGACATGCTTTGTGTCTATTAACTAGAATTTACTTCACGTGCGTAAATATTTTCAGGGAAGAAGTTCTGGAATTTATTTCACTTGCAACCTATGCGTGATCAGAAGGTGATCTTTGCGTTTACTTTCGTTTAACATGCTGTAAAAAATTGACTATTTTCTTTTGTTTGGCTGATATATGCACTTTCCATTTGCAGGGAGAACTACAATATTTCATCGGTGTTCAGTTAGATGGAAGTGATCATCTGGAACCACTAAGAAACCGCCTCTCAGAACAAACTGAACAACAAAGTGCTAAGTTGGTAAATTTTCTATCACTTGTCTTTGGGGAATCTGTACCAATGATGTTATGGTCAACAACTAGTAATTAGCATATGATCTACCAAGGAAGGCTAGCCTCTTTTCTTTCTTTATTTTCTCTAATGTGATAGCCATTCCATTTCTAGTCAATGTAGTAATGAATAAGAAAATTGACCCCATTTAGTGAATATTTGTAAAGCGAATTGTGGAAAGAACACAAGTCTTTTGACTCGACAAAAATGCAAATTATTTCATTTTTCTTCCCTTTAATGAATCTGAATTATGCAAATGCATCCTCTCAAAGAACAGTAAAATTACACATTATCACATAATTAAATGCTAGAAATTTTAGAAGCTTGCATATGTAAGCAAAGCATAAACACATGACTTTTTCTTTTCTTTCCATCAAGACAAAATGAACTCGGATGTTCAATTGTGTCACATACTCCACCACACAAAATGGGCTCACCTATATGAATCCTTTGAACAAGGATGTTCCATTTAGAATTTCAGTTTTGCCTCTTGATCAGGAATGCATCCAATGCAATCTTAACATGCTACGTTTAGTGTTCTGTGAATACTCTTTTCATCCTGATTGAAGAGAACTACTTTCTTTCGTCAGTCTTAAGTCACTCCATTTTCCCCAATTGGCATAGTTTCTCTTCTCAAAAGAACCAAAATCTTTTAAAACAATGGAACTTGTTTCATTGAAGCTTTAGCTAAAAATCTTTGTCAGCAAAATGCTTTATTTTCTGATGTTCTAACAGTTAATCTTGATATATCCTGCCTCTAAATAAGGGAACATTCGAGAGTTGTCTTTCTTACCCTCATGTGCTAGCCAATTGGATTACCTGAACTGGACATGTGAAGATATGACCTTCTCGCCTAACTCAATTCCAAAAGTTAGCTCGTGAGGGTGTTTGGTATTAAGGAAATCATTTTCCAATTTTCTCATGTTTGGTTGGTCAAAATGTTATGGGAAACAATTTTTTTTTAAGAAAACAAGTTCCTTAAACCCACTCCCCACCCCTATAGTGTTTTGCTAGATTACATATAAATTCTCTTGGGATAACATTTTTTTGCTACCTTAACCAGCACTAGAAATTAAGTAAGAAATGCACTTATTTTCCAAGAAAATATTTTCTAGGAAAACATTTCCTTCATACCAAACACACCCCAAGGAGGAATTCCCAAGACCATATAAGGAAAACACAACTATTCCCTCAACCAATGTGGGACTTGACACTCCCCCACACGCCCAGGATTGGACCTTAGCGTGGATAATATAACAGGGGTGCCCAGCATTGCCAACCACAACAACAAACTGAAGGAGTAACTTAATAATATCTGAATAGTTAGCTAGGACTTGTCAAATTATTTTGTTTCTAATTGGAATCTTCTTTGTTACAGTTAGTAATCAACAGACTTCTCTTGCAGGTCAAAGCTACTGCAACAAATGTGGATGAAGCAGTTCGAGAACTTCCCGATGCCAATTCGGTAAGGTATTCCTTTCACTCCGAATTGGATCTAGATAATCTTTCTCATGGGATATTTTGTCTTATCCTGATTATTATGCATCATTATATTTTTCATGGTTAGTGCTATGTTAAAATTTTCATACATTTTAAATTGTCAATAGAAGTTATATCAATACTATCTTTTTAGCATTTAGCATTTCATCGAGACTTTCAAAAGTTTAGATAATTAAGCTGACATGAACCCTCTAATACTTTCAGAGACCTGACGACTTGTGGGCGTTGCATTCTCTACCTGTCTATCCACTGCCTCATAAGAGAGGGAGTGCTTTATGGACCGCAATACATAAGGTAAACAATATTTTGTGTTGTCCCTATCAAATCTACTGTTTTTCCGTTGCCTTGGGAGAACTGCTGATATTTCTTTGTTGATGATTCAAGACTATGGCTCTCACATGATATGATATTGAGTACTAGATCAAGTAGGAGACATTTTCTAACCAGTAATGCTTATAGACACCTATAAGTGTTGAGACACTTGAAACAAGGATGTCTTCTGTTTTTATGCTATTATCAAGTATGTGGCTCCACCTAGTAAAGCATGTAAGTCAGAAGAGACACAAGTACTCAACAGTAAAAACTATCCTTTAAGTATTTAGTTTGAACTTTCTACTCTTCTTTTTGACATATATTAATCTTTATTCTCGTTACGTTTTGCATTCCCTCTCTCTGTCTCTGACTCAAATTATAACCTTGCAGGTTACTGAAAATGGTGAAAGATTAGGGCTCAATAACTTTAAACCGGTCCGACCTTTGGGTTGTGGAGATACTGGAAGGTATGTCAATCTGTTCTTGTTATTTGTTCACATATTTCTCCAATCTTCATTGGCACTACGTCCAACCTACCTTTACCATATTTTAATGACATTCTACTGCTTTTCGAGGGTAAGTTGTAGAAATATTAAGGACTTATATCTTGACTGTAATGATGACATTGAATGCTTGGGAACTACAAGGAATCCACTCAAAGAAAGATAAGCTAAGACTGGAAAAAGGGTCACTTAAAATAACAGGGTCCTTCTGAACCTTTTATTATCTAAAAGGCTCTTTAGCTTCCTTCTCTACAAATTATAGTAAGTTTATTGGTTAGTGCTTGCAGAACTTTTAGTAGGCGCCCATTAATATAGTACCTTCCACTTACCTTGATGGCGCACCTCTTGTTTTGCGTATAGTAATTCTGTTTTGGTACTTTAATAAAAATGCTTCGCATGATATCCAAGTCATAAGAGATCTCAAAGCAGTGAGTATTTCCATATGTAAAAGATCCATTTTTTTTCGTCTGAGAGGTTTTATTCTGTTTGCAGTGTCCATTTGGTGGAACTGAAAGGTACAGGAGATCTTTTTGCTATGAAGGCGATGGACAAATCCATAATGCTCAACCGTAATAAGGTCTGGATGCCTGAGATTTTTTACGTCATGTATATTGAGCATTTAGTATTTCCTGGGAGGAATTGATTTAGAGAGCATGCTGTTGCATTTTAGTCCTTGATGACCTTTGGATTAGCATTCCAAACTCATGACTTCACATTTCCCTTCCTACATCAGGATATTCTATATCTTCTCTGAATCCTTATGTGAAGACAAATTCATGTTGCATAATGTATAGGTACATCGAGCATGTGTTGAAAGGGAAATCATAGCCCTCCTCGATCATCCTTTCCTTCCAACACTATATTCATCATTCCAGGTAACTACCTACTCGGACCATCATCCTAATGCAGGTGCAATTTTAGATTATCTGTAAATATGCATGTCAATCTTGTAGCAATGCCAAAATGAAAACACGGAAATATACGTTCATTTTCAGAAATACCACCCTGCTAACTAAGTCCTTTTCACAATAAATTCGGCATGTATAAGATTTAGTATCTATAGGCTAGGTCAATCAATTGAATGTCCTTTTTCTTTTCTTTCTTTTTTCTTTGGGAATGTTACATCCGAAAGTTGTGGTAACACGACCTTTTTATCTTAATGAGTTTCAGGTCATAATTTCTTTCAAAATTCATATTTGGTTATGGAAGTGACTCTATAACATTCTATATTTGTCCATCTACTGAGCCAAAAACCTTTTAGAGCCTGCTGAAAACACTTTCCTGTATCGCCTTTGAGTTTCTGACAAATACATTATTTTGTGTTGTTTAAAGATTGTTATACTGATTTATATGCTTTAAGAACTGAAATCTCCAGAGGAGCTAAAATGCACATCTTTTTTTTCCTAATCAGACAGAAACACATGTTTGCCTAATAACAGACTTCTGTCCTGGAGGAGAGTTATTTGCTTTGCTTGACAGACAGCCTATGAAAATATTCAAAGAAGAATCTGCAAGGTACTTCTCTTTTAAATACACTTACTCTACACTTGATTAGACTAAGCTATATAACATCTTACATGGTTCAAGATGTGTTTAAATTCGGTGTTCCGACCTGACAAAGCTTCGTCATATTCATTTGTTTTGCTAAGTGATGTTTCTAGTTATTTCCGTGTTGTTTATTTCCTCATTCTCCTAGAATGGACTCACCCACAAAAGAAGGTCGTGACTTATGAGTATTTCCTTTTTATTTGAGTTGTTATTTTGTAGGAACATTGCTATGCTTGAAAAGAGAAAGAGAATCTTTGATATATTTGCAGCTCTTTAAGGACTAAAAATTATACACATTAGATATCTGTGTAGACATTGTACTGGTATCTGTACACTGTACTATAAGCCAATCAGTTGCCTTTTATTCTTTTTATGCTCCAGCTGGTCAAAATTTGCATACGATATAGATTACCTCCCTTTATGAAGACTGAGATCAAATAGGTGAATTTGTTATACTCACAGAATGTGCCTTTCCTGGAAAGTTTGTATAAATAATCATTCAAAATATGCTTTTCGTTGGCAAAAAGCTGTAAAAAAAAAAAAAAAAAAAAAAAAAAAAAAAGAAATCACTGTTCTTCCATTGAACTTTTGAGTTAAGTTATAAAGAGCTGATTTTTTTATTTTTTTCGAGAGAGATTCTGTCAAATTTGCATCAAATAAGCGTGCAATCATGTTTGTCATCTCATGTATTACCAACAAATCTTTTCAGGTTTTATGCAGCAGAGGTCCTAATTGGCTTGGAGTATCTCCACTGTTTGGGTATTCCATCTACCTTTCGAGTCAAACCTTCTTAAGTAGTTGCATTTCCCTATTTGTTGTTTAGACTTCGAGGAATTTCAATACACTCGCTTCATCTGTATTGGATACACAGCTTAACGAAAAGCAGCATTGGACATTAGCTTTGACACATTTTGTGGTTGAACTTTTGTGGACCAGATTAGTAGAGATAGCATGACAAGCTTCAGTAGCCAATATTTCTGTAATCTTGTGATATAGTATATTAGTCCTCACTGAGGCTTGACTTATAAGCATGACCAGCAATGGCAAGCGTACAGGTAACAACATTAAGTTTTAAAACACTTAAAAATTTGACAGAGGAAAGACTGGTAAAGAACAACAGGTAAAAGAACGAAACTTTCTGAAAGTAAAAAAGGTATCACAAGTGAAGTCCTTAGGTATAGAGAGAAATAGCCATACTTAGAAATCTCTTTTCGTAGGACCGCAACATCAAGAATATTTGAATTTTCTATCAGGAAAAAGATAGAGGGTTCATCAAGGGAGACGTAGTACTAGGTGGTTCCATTTTTATCTTATATGATTAATGGTTGATGTTCATTCGTTTTGTCTATTCTCATGTTACAGGAATAATATACCGGGATCTGAAACCAGAAAATATCCTAATTCAGGCTGACGGGCATCTCATACTAACTGACTTTGATCTTTCTTTCAAGACATCCTGTAAACCTCAAGTACGCTTTAGTTCGACAGTTCTCTTATCTATTCATCTTAATTTCCCACTTAATGGACTTCTGCCGCTGAAGAATTTAAGATACCTCACCTAGTATGTTACTACATTTTTAGGTTAAACATATCTTCAAAGTATTGAATGATATTGAAAAGTAACAAATGGATGGTAAAGGGAAGAAAAGGAGAAAAACTGAAACCTATGAACTATCTATCAATTTGATTAAAGCAAATTGTTGTTTTTGATATCGTGTAATATTTCTTTCCAGTGTTTTCTCTTTAATCTTTTACATCTGATTGTTATTATCTATTCATAGTATTAAAGTGACAATTTTTCCAGGTTATAAAGCATCCTCGCTCAAAGAGAAGGTCTAGGAGTACTCCACCACCAACATTTGTAGCAGAACCAGTTTCACAGTCAAATTCATTTGTCGGTACTGAAGAATACATAGCACCGGTAAAGTAAACTATCATAGAAGCTGAATTTTGCGCGATACATACTCCATCCATGTACTTTATTTCATATCAGATGTAAAATATGGATCTTCCCCTAGAATTTGTCTTTTGGAGAACTAAACTTCACTTAATGAAGAATATGTACAAACAGTAATCTTTTTTCTGTTTCTAAATCACATACACCAATTGCAAATCCTACTAATGAAACCTATCAATTGCAAATCCTACTAATTAAACTGCTGAGCAATTTACTACACTTGGTTCCTAATTCTCAAATATCTTGTCCTTCAGGATATGTTAACACTTGCAGTTTCTTTCTTTGCTTATGTGAAATAAAATATCATCTACAACGAGAGAAAATTATAATTGTCTGATGTACTTCTAAATGGCTTGATCTCAGGAAATCATCACAGGAGCTGGCCACAGCAGTGCGATCGATTGGTGGGCTTTAGGTGTGCATGCAACAAATTCATGACTTTTAGTTCAGTCCATTATATTATTTTGTGCACTCTTGTTGTTAATAATGCTTTAGATATTCTTGCAACAATTATTAATCTGTTTGATTTGCTCTTATATATTAGAGGTGATTTACTTTGCTTCACGCACTTCTACTTCTGTAAACTCTTCTATTTGGAGTGCAGGTATCTTGCTTTATGAGATGCTCTATGGGCGTACACCGTTTAGAGGGAAGAATAGGCAGAAGACATTTTCCAACATCCTAAACAAGGACCTCACTTTCCCTAGTAGCATTCCGGTAAATTCACCTTTTTTTACCATCTATAATATGATGACGTCTTATGTCTTGTTTTCTGTACTATATGTTTTCTTATCTTTTTATATTTTATGGGGAATGTTTGATGAGCATACCAGTAATATTCAAGCGAGGTTATATGGTGCATGTTTTTCACAGATGATATTGTGTTATTTGACGAAACTAGCACGAGTCAAACAAAAACTTGAATTATGGAGAAGCACTTTAGAAAGTAAAGGTATATTAGGATAAGTAGAAGTAAGATACAGTATATCATGTCCGCTGTTTGGCAAGAGTCTTTTTAGATTGTGCAAAGATTTGTATGGTAGGAATATAGTGTATTATGTAGAGAACCTCTACTGTTAGAGAAATTCTAATTGACAAATTGTTGAGTATTGAAATGAAGCAGGTCAAAGAAAAGGGCGGAATGGATGTGTATGATTTATGTAACCAATTCCAACTTGTTTCAATAGAGTCATAGTTGTGTTGTTGTTGTCATAGCAGTCAATGGAATTTCACTCAAAAATTTAAAATAGCCAATGAGATTACTCATAAGTTTTTTTTTTTTTTCCTTTTTTGAAATAGAATTAAAGAGAACTCTGATTTTGTTTCTAAGTAAAACAAATGAAAGCATCTTTGTATCTATGCGTTGCAGGCAAGCCTTGCAGCTAGGCAGTTGATCCATTCATTGCTCAATAGAGATCCTGCCAGCCGTTTAGGATCAAATGGTGGTGCAACTGAGATCAAACAGCATCCTTTCTTTCGTGAAATAAATTGGCCGCTAATTCGGTGCATGGTATTTAAATCTTTACCTTCTACAAAAAAGACTGCAAATTTCAATTGGATTCGAGATTTTTCTCCAAGCCATTACACATTATCAGGACTTTATGTTTCTTAACAATGTCGTTGCATGCATTATATTTGTTGTTTGACTACAGACTCCTCCACCACTAGAAGCGCCGCTTCAGTTAATTGGAAAGGAATCAGGTACCAAGGATATTGACTGGAATGATGATGGGGTGCTTGATCATCCAATGGACTTATTCTAGAGGTTTGCTTCTAGCATTGACTAGATCTTAGTTTCAGACATCAGAATTCTGTTTTCTTAGATTCGTCTTTCAACTTATTGGCATTGCTATGTTTTAACATCAAAACTTTAACAGCCTAAATTTGTCTTCCCGCAATGCAATCTAATCTTCTTGTTTGTTGTCTATGTTCTCCTTCCAATTCACTGATTTGACATGAGTTTTGACTTGTTATTAAACAGAACTGTGTAGGCAAAATTGATATTCAAATCATTCATCATCCAAATTATGAAGTATATGCTTTATGTAACTTGTTATATCTGAGGTTAAAAACGCTATATGAGCAGAATTCGCATCAATCACGTATTCTCGAAGAGCAAATCACCCTTTTTCTTTCACATTAAGGGAGTATTAATCATTTTGCGCTCCTTTGTGTAATTTTGACCTTTCTTTTACACATGTAAATTGCAGGATTTTTTCAATCAACCATAAAGGACATGTATCTGGAACTAATTATGTGCAGTTCTAAAGAAGGGACTTTTATGATGAAGGAATTTTATATTGTATAGAAGCATGTTTTAGCCCCTCTTTTTGATATTTTGCTCTCATTTTGGCTTAAGGACCTTGTTCTTATTTAAGTTTGGAAGGCGATGAAGGCGATTTACATAGAATTTGTAGAATGGTGTGAGTAGTAGGAATTAAAACCTTCCTTCAAAATTAAGAACCAGCATTTGTAGGTTTTGTTGGTACATAAACTTGGCTACTCTTGTATCATAGGATAAAGATGTATTTGAGGTAAAATCATTAAGCTGCTCTCTTGTAAACTAATAAATCATATTTATTGTACTCTAAGCATCTTCGACCAATTATTACTGTGCAAAATAAGTTGATAAAATCGAGCTATGATCACTTATGCAAATTTCTTTGTTTCCAGAGATGCGATTGTAGCGAGTCCGAGCCTAAAGGGCACTATTTTGAAGTCAAGGGTTTTGAAATTTAGGATAAACCAAAACGGTTTATCTCATATCTCTCAACGATTTGCAACAACGTTAACGACTCAGGTCAAACGTCGTTTGGTCTGTGGGCCCCATAATTAAAAAAAAAACTATTATAAGTTGTGGACTAACCAACCATTTGCACTCTAAAATAAAAAATTTAGAGTGCAAGTCATTGGTTAGTCCACAACTTATAATAGATTTTTTTTAAAAATTACAGGAGCCACAGTGTCGTTAAGGATGCTGCAAGTCGTAGAGGTGCATGAGATAAACCCCTTTTGGTTTATCCCAAATTCCTCAACCCCCTTTGGCATTTTGGCTTCAAAATAGTGCCCTTTAGGCTCCGGACTCCGATTGTAGTTTCATTTATAGTCAACAATGCGTCAGACTAAACTAACAGAACATAATAATGTAGGTAATTTGAGACATTATCAAAGTTGATTCAGATAATTATATCTATCATTTACTCAAGGGTACATGTTTGGTTGTTCTGTATGCGTGCATATGCGTACACAGACATATATAATACTTCTTCCAACCCAACTGATGTAATATGTTGAGCTATTATGAGTTTGACAGAATTTTGTAACTTTAGTTCAGACGTTGTGTTTGTGTTTAAAAATTCACTTAATTTGTATAAATAATCTATCAAGAATTCAATAATTTTCTTCTTTTTTAAAAATAAAAATAAAAATCGAGAACCCGTAAATTCAAAATTGTAGCTCCGCCGTCTCTGACGTTCTCTATATATCTACCGACATAATAATGAGAACGTGTTTAGTCCATTATATTGACTTATTTATCATAGAATTTATACATTTGAAAGATAAATTTTATATATATATATATATATATATATATATATATATAGAGAGAGAGAGAGAGAGAGAGAGAGAGAGAGAGAGACACACACACACACACATCACAGTAAGATCTGTTATTTTATTGTCGTGTTATTTTACTAATCTCTCCAACGTTTTCCTGTCCAAGCTGGTTAGACTGCGGAGAGAGCTTAATTTGATGCGGATGACAAGAAATAACTTAACAAGAATTATCAGTTAAACTGTGGGATCAAAAAAGTATTATGTTATGGACTTACCTATCAAATAAATTAAAACTTATTTCCGACGTAAAAAAGTGAAAGTTATTATCAAACATACAAACTAATACATTGAACAACTACTGAAAGAATTAGAAGAATAAAAATAAATTGTTTGTATCAGTAATAGCAACCAGAACTCAAAAGATTTATGTAATACCAAAAAAAATAATATGTATACTTTAAATAGATTTTAAATTATAATTTAAAAGAAACTTTTAGTTAATTGTATCAAGACTCAAAAATCTATGTACTCAATAGAGAATAAAAGAGATAGTGAAATTTGACCATACACTTATTTAACTGACGTACTATTAAACTACAAATACATTTTATAACAAATTCATAAAAAAAAAAAATTATACTTTGAATTTACTTAACTACAATTTAAAATGAGATATAGTAACTTAATTGCGCTAGGTGAAATAATAAAACATGATTAAATGATTTTCAACTTTGAGAAAATAAATTACGCGTTTCAAAAGTTTCCATATTTGGTTCAAGAAACCTTTTCCCTGATAAAATTGGACAAGGTTAATACTTACGTATTGAAAAGAATTTTGTGATTACAGATCCCAGATTTCCTGATAATCAAATTGTAAGATCAAGAAAGAGCTAGTTTCTGCTAGATTCAGATTGTTACACATCACATTTGACTTTTCCTTTTTAGAATATCAATTAGGGTATATACCCGTGTGTGTGTATATATATATATATATATATATATATATATACCAAACTAACAACTTATAAGCAAACTTAAATTTGAGACAAACTGCTAGAGGACATTTAACATTCTCTCATCAGATTTGGTGCTGGGTTACAAGGCCTCAGCTTTTTGACGCTTGAGCAAGGCCTCCGCAGCTGCCATGACTTGACTGACAGAGATATTGCAACAATAAGGAGAACAAAGATCGATGATTATCTGTGCAATCAAGAAAACTTAGTGTAATCATTTGAAACTTTACATAGGCCATCGTTTTCTGAAAATGGACCTAAGTTGTTTTTCTCCCCTATTTATTATAATATCTATTTCATAATTAGAAAATTTATAGTTTTAAAGAACTTCTTAAACTGTCTTAAAGAACAAATTATTTGGTATTGGAGCAAAGTGTGCATTAATATCTGACTCCAACTAGTCTGAGAAAGGGTTAAGTCAAATTGGTAAATTTTATCTTAGATTCCTATTGTGCTGGAAATGAGCAGGAGTGCTTATTTTTTCAGATATTTGCTTCAGATAGCTTTTTTGAACTGACGGAATTCACAAGTGAAGAGATCTTCGGAAGAAAATGCCGGTATGAGTTGAATATTGCTTTATATATCTGTAACTAAAATATATGGAGAGCATTGATACATCTCTTCAGTTCGATCGAGGAAGGTAGATATTTGGACTTGGAGCATAAGGCTCAAAACTACTCTTGTAATAATTGCAGAAATTAGAAAAATAAAATAAGCATTGCCTTTAATCTAGGTAGAGACTTAAATAGTTCCAGCCTATTGGAGGGCAGGCTTATGCCACTTGCCCAACCACATTTTTTGTTTTTTGTTTTTACGCTTTCCTTCTTTCTAGTGACCGCTCCAGAGACACCACGCCTCCTTTTGATGATCATTTCAAAGGTACCGTTCCACTTGCATGATCATTGCAGCGACGCCATGCCTCTTTTCTGGCCAGAACTTTTCCTGCATGATTCCTTTGATCAAGAATTTTCTGGCAAGACTCCGATGATTAGAACTTCTCTGATTATTTCCTTGAAAGCTTTTTCAGCAACCGCTACTACTTCGGCGGCTAATTACTTTTCTATGTTTGAGAAAAGAAAATCTCAAGCTGGTTTCTCTACTTTGAATAGTGTTAGATTATTACTAGAATATTAGAATAGTTAAGTTCTAAGGTTTTGTATAATGTCCCAGGTTGGACAAATATCATATGTTCTTGTGTTGATGCCTATAAGTAGGTTTGTCTTGTATTGCTTGCATTGTCAAATCTCCAAGAAATCTCTTCCTTTTGGTTTATTTCTGAGACTAGTAAGTAATACACTGCCTATCTATGCAAAGAAACAATGAAATATGATAATACGCTGTTTTATGGTTTTGCTCTGTGATTTTCTCCCACCGTGTGCATTTGAGCTAATAAGATTTCCAATTCTTCAGATTTCTTCAGGGACCTGAAATAGATCAAGCAACAGTTCAAAAGATACAAGATGCCATAAAAGAACAAAAAGAAAATAGTGTGCAATTAATTAGTTATACAAAGAGCGGTAATCAAGTTCACTTTGTATTTTTCAGAAGTGAAATGCAATGGAACATGCATTTTGTCTATTAACTAGAATTTACTTCACGTTCTGGAATTTATTTTCAGGGAAGAAGTTCTGGAATTTATTTCACTTGCAACCTATATATGCGTGATCCGAAGGTGATCTTTGTGTTTACTTTCCTTTAACATGCTGTAAGAAATTGACAATTTTTTTTGTTTGCTGATATATGCACTTTACATTTGCAGGGAGAACTACAATATTTCATCGGTGTTCAGTTAGATGGAAGTGATCATCTGGAACCACTAAGAAACCGCCTCTCAGAACAAACTAAACAACGAAGTGCTAAGTTGGTAAATTTTCTATCACTTGTCTTTGAGGAATCCGTACCATGGATGCTATCGTCAACAACTAGTAATTAGCATATGTTCTACCTGGGATGGCTAGGCTCTTTTCTTTCTTTATTTTCTCTATTGTGATAGCCATTCCATTTCTAGTCAATGTAGTAATGAATAAGAAAATTGACCCCATTTAGTGAATATTTGTAAAGCGAATTGTGGAAAGAAGAACACAAGTCTTTTGACGCGACAAAAATGCAGATTATTTCATTTTTCTTCCCTTTAATGAATCTGAATTATGCAAATGCATCCTCTCAGAGAACAGTAAAATTACACATTATCACCTAATTAAATGCTAGAAATTTTAAAAGCTTGCATATGTAATGTTACGGGCTGCCTTCATTGTGCCTTGGCGCCCATAACCCCTGCGCGGCCCGAGCGGGCCAAGCGAGTGTCAGCCGCGCAGGCAGTGTCAGCCGCACAGGCAGCGTCCGCCCCACAAGCAGCGTCAGCCCCACATGCAGTGTTAGCCACGCAGGCAACGTGCGCTGACAAGGGGTTCCAACAGGCGGGGCTCAACAAGCATCTAGATATGCATCATTGCATATCCTAAGAGTGCCAGAGAAGTTTAGCAAGGATCTGGGATGAGCCCACGGTTCGTCAAAGGACGAGCGGCCCCGTGCGAGCTTGAGTGTCAGTCTCGGGCATTTTCGAGCTATGGATGGAATCTTGGGATTTCGGGTGAACACACCCTTCCTAGGATGTTATGGAATGTTCTTACCAAGTTTGGCATCATTTGAACATCATTTACCTAAGGGCTTTACTTAGCCATGAAGCAGTGTCAGTGTCAAAGCTTCTGAAGGTTATATCTCGTTCCACGAGCATAAGGATGGGATGAAACTTCATGGAGGAGTGAAGGAAGTCAAGATAAAGAGTTAGGAACAGACGGCGCTTCATTTGGAGTTCGAATAATTGAGAAAGGCCAAGTGTGATTCTCGGGCAGAATCATCTCTACTGGGGAAACTTGGGTGTTTCTTTTTAAAGCATATATAAGGGGGGCACAGGTGTCTCAGCTCAGCCAGCCTCCCCCGTCCGTGCCACCATCAAGTCGCACCAAGTGAGCGACCTTGAAAGGAAACCTTAAGGGCTTGCCTAGGTATCCCCATTGGATCTTAGGTACCCATACGAGTTACGCAACTCTATGGGCGGCGCTCGACCACAGGCCAACATAGGGCGCCCAACGAGGGCCGGAGGCTTGACGTATGGACCGATCATGCCCTGCGGGCTATCCTTAGGAATGATAAATCCCTCAGTGCCGATTGAATACTCGAGGCACCTCTCTTAAGAGTCTCGTGTGTTGACTTGTGAGCTTGGCTTAGGTTTAGCCTCACGAGCAAGGGTCCGTTGGCTTAGATGTGCAGTCGTAGGGCGACGCTGAACCATGCAGGATGGAAGTATGTCGCGAGGGCTATGTTTAGCAATGCCTCAACATAGACATACTACAAAGGACACACATGACAAAAGCCAAAGATTCAAGAGTTGCCCTACTCGGGCGCCGCACCGGCCACGTGTACAGGCACCAAGCCAGTGTCAAGCTTGAGAATTGGACTGTGCGCGCACCAACGACGCTCAGCGCCAGGCGAGGGACTGTCGTGTCCGTAGCTAACCCCAAGTGTGCGTGCAGACAAAGTCCCAACATATAAAACATGCCATAGGGGCATACTAGTAAGGCAAGGCCAAGGCCTTAACATCAACCCAGCGACACTGCTGAAGCTAAGCCTCCGAAGCCACAGCCACAAGGTCGTGCCATGAGTCCTAGGACTATCATTAGGCTGGCTCGTAGTCCGCCTGGACTACAGGCGCCGCACGGGCCATTAGTGTGCCATTGACACGAAGAAGGAGGCGGCCCGTGACAGTTGGTATCAGAGCACAGAGATCATATCATCAGTGCATTTTTGAATGTCAGTGCAGAGTTCGTATCAAGGCAGGAAGCGATGTTCTTAATGCCAATCAAGTCAGCTAACCAGATGCCACTGACTAAAGGGGATTGGTTGTATTCAATTTCCGTTAAAATTTTCTTCATCAACCATGAACTACATTTTTCAGAATCATGTCGTGCCACAACCGTTGTTTCCGCCATCGGTTGCATAAGATGATTTCATGTTGAAGCATCCGAATTTCATCGACGTACCTTCAAGGATGTCTTTCACACAATGAGCACTAATTTTAGAGGAATTCCATTGAGACACGTCTGGTCAGAAGGTAGCACTATTACGTTATGTTGTTGGGGATGTGTCCACATCCGTCAGTGTTACAAAAACTCTGTTGACAATCGGTTAGCAGCTTCGTTCAGCGAATCATGGACTCACTAAAACATGAGGTAGAGACGGTGAGTGCATCAAAACTTTCCCAATCAAGGTCTCTTTTCCATGTACGTGAGAGCTGCATTTTCTTCATGTGTCCTCCCGGAAGGGTGGACCTCAAGTATTGCCTGAGGGTGCATTATTGCATGTATTACTACCACAGATGCCTAGCCACCATAAAGGTCGCCAGAAATGGAAGGTGAGTCCATCAACATCCAGTGGGCTATACGCCTAGAGCAAGGGGGGCAAGCCGCAACATGTAATCGATCATCTGGGCTATGTGTTGCGAGAGGCGAGCTATCGCCAATAACCTATCATCATAGAAGGAGAGCAATCTCTAATGTTGAGCTCTAGACATTAGGTGATATTGTGCTAGAGCGGGGCGCGCCAATGAGCCACGACAACGTAAGGAAGGACCTGTGTGCAGGCTTATTTTCGGGGAGTTCATATGTCACAATCAGGTGGAACCAACCACCTCATCTGTAAAGGAATGCCAAACCAGTTAAATGGGGAGGCCGAATCAGGAAAGAGCCGAACTACACCATGTAGGGAGGCGATGCCATTGAAGAGCAGAACCACTGAGCTTGGGAAGGAACATGTCACATATTGTGTTGTTAAACCGGTACACAAAGAAACACCAAAATCAGGATGAACCACGACTCGTGGGGTTAGCGTTACATAATGCTGAATCACTGAGGTGAGGAGGCAAAGATCATTGACCAACATAAAAGTGGGGAATAACTAAGCTCTAAGTTTGAGAATGTGATCTACCCAAAGGATACCGAATAACTAGGACGGTCACACAGGTACTACACGGGAGAATCGGGTATCAAGCATGGAAGGACCAATTTGAGAACAAAGACCTATGGTCACGTATGTATTAAGCTATCTCCCTTCGATCAAAATTAAGTACTCACCAGGGCTGCGTCCCAAGAGTTCTTCTTAGTACCGTATGGTACCAAGCATACGAATCGCCGAAGAAGCCATGGTGCAGCATGGTTTTTCCAGAGGCCACATTATATGCAAATTGGGGATACAGTTGAACTTTAAACAGCCACCAGTGCTAGAGAACAAGCAAGTCGTTATGTAAACCGCAATTTGTCCACCAGAGCATTGGCTCAAATTGCAAGTTACTCTGAGTTATGATATAGGTATTTGACCTTGCTTATACACCCAACAAGGTGAGTTGCCTACAAGGAAGAAAGGGTCCCTAACAGCATGGTTGGCGGAAGCGCCACACCAAGGGATGCCCATATTGGCCATCAGGCCATCATAAAAACACAAGCCATCAGGCTATCATCACAGTATTTGGTGCCATACCAAGGGATGCTCACATGGGTCACCGTGTTGTCGTTCTCAATCTAGGTTGGCAACCGTCATCAGATCATCGGCAGACATACTGTCATTAAATAATCGACAGACATACTATCATCACATCATCGGCCAGCAGGTCGTTCTCACATCATCGCCCGCCAAGGGCTCAGCCATCATCCGTCGAGAGCTGCATCGCCTGCCAAGGGCTCAGCCATCACTCACCTAGAGCGCCATTGCTCGCCAAAGGCTCCATCGCTAGTGTGTCACCAAGAGATGAGGACATCTTGGAACATCGGCATCAGCACTTCAGTACTGCCACCACCCATGTGGAGGAGTATTCGCCCATTGCAACAACATTGGGCCCATGCATTTCCAATCGGATTTGCCATTTGCTACAATTACCATGTGGCTAGCAAGAGTGCCACCACTTAAAGTTAAGCTACCAGAGGATGCATCAGTTGCCGTGAGGATCATGGCATGGTTGACAACTAGTTCACGACGAAGTTAGCCACCAGAGGGTGCAAGCGCGGAGGCGCTTTCCAAGTGAACACCGGGAGGTGAAGTGGAGAGACACGCTTGGAAGAAACTTGAGGGAGAAATGCACGGGCACGACTCCATTTTCAAGAAGAACACACATGGGCTGCAGACCCATAGGATTTGGGGCCGCGATGTAAAACACCCCAAGAGGTCAGACTCTGGGTTGTCGTTGACGTTATGAGGCATCGAGGACGATGCCTAGCTTGAGTGGGGGAGAATGTTACGGGCTACCTTCATTGTGCCTTGGCGCCCATAACCCCTGCTCGCCCCGAGCGGGCCAAGCGAGTGTCAGCCGCGCAGGCAACGTCAGCCCCACAAGCAGTGTCAGCCGCGCAGGCAACGTGCGCTGACAAGGGGTTCCAACAGGTGGGGCTCAACAAGCATCTAGATATACATCATTGTATATCCTAATAGTGCCAAAATTTTTTAGCAAGGATCTGGATGAGCCCACGGGTCGTCAAAGGATGAGCGGCCCCGTGCGAGCTTGAGTGTCAGTCTCGGTCATTTTCGAGCTATGGATGGAATCTTGGGATTTCGGGTGACAACACCCTTCCTAGGATGTTATGGAATGTTCTTACCAAGTTTGGCGTCATTTGAACATCATTTACCTAAGGGCTTGACTTAGCCAAGAAGCAGTGTCAGTGTCAAAGCTTCTGAAGGCTATATCTCGTTCCACGAGCATAGGGATGGGATGAAACTTCATGGAGGAGTGAAGGAAGTCAAGAGAAAGAGTTAGGAATAGACGGCGCTTCATTTGGAGTTCGGATCATTGAGAAAGGCCAAGTGTGATTCTCAGGCTGAATCATGTCTACAGAGGAAACTTGGGTTTTTCTTTTTAAAGCATATATAAGAGGGGCACAGGTGTCTCAGCTCAGCCAGCCTCCCCCGTGCGTGCCACCATCAAGCCGCACCAAGTGAGCAACCTTGAGGGGCAACCTCAAGGTCCTGCCTAGGCATCCTCATTGGATCCTAGGTACCCATACGAGTTACGCAACTCTATGGGCGGCGCTCGGCCACAGGCCAGCGTTGGGTGCCCAACGAGGGACGGAGGCTTGACGTATGGACCGACCATGCCCTGCTGGCTACCCTTAGGAATAAGAAAGCCCCCCATGCCGATTTGACACTCGAGGCACCTCTCTTAAGAGTCTCGTGTGTTGACTTGTGAGCTTGTCTTAGGTTCAGCCTCGCGAGCAAGGGTCCGTTGGCCTAGACGTGCAGTCGTAGGGCGACATTGCACCATGCAGGATGGAAGTATGTCGCGAGGTCTATGTTTAGCAATGCTTCACCATAGACATACTACAAAGGACACACATGACAAACGCCAAGGATTCAGGAGTTGCCCTACTCGGGCGCCGCACCGGCCACGTGCACAGGCACCAGGCTAGTGTCAAGCTTGAGGATTGGACTATGCGCGCACCAGTGACGCTCAGCACCAGGCAAGGGACTTTCATGTCCGTAGCCAACCCCAGGTGTGCGTGCAGATAAAGACCCAACATATGAAACATGCGACAAGGGCATACTAGTAAGGCAAGGCCAAGGCCTTGACATAGACCCAGCGGCACCGCTGAAGCTAAGCCTCTGAAGCCATAGGTGCAAGGTCATGCCATGAGTCCTGGGACTATCATTAGGCTGGCTCGTAGTCTCCCTGGACTACGGGCGCCGCACAGGCCATTAGTGTGCCATTGACACGAAGAAGGAGGCGGCCCGTGACAGTAAGCATGACTTTTTCTTTTCTTTCCATCAAGACAAAATGAACTCGGATGTTCAATTGTGTCACATACTCCTCCACCACACAAATGGGCTCGCCTATATGAATCCTTTGAACAAGGATCTGCCATTTAGAATTTCAGTTTTGCCTCTTGATCAGGAATGCATCCAATGCAATCTTAAACATGCTACGTTTAGTGTTCTGTGAATACTCTTTTCATCCTGATTGAAGAGATATACTTTCTTTTGTTAATCTTAAGTCACTCCATTCCTTAATTGGCATAGTTTCTCTCCTCAAAACAACCAAAATCTTTTAAAACAATGAAACTTGTTTCATTGAAGCTTTAGCTAAAAATCTTTGTCAACAAAGTGCTTTATTTTCTGATGTTCTTACAGTTAATCTTGATATATCCTTCCTCTAAATAAGGGAACATTCTAGAGTTATTTTTCTTACCCTCATGTGCCAGCCAATTGGATTACCTCAACTGGACATGTGAATATATGACCTTCTAGCCTAACTCAATTTCAAAAGTTAGCTCATGAGGGTGAGGGTGTTTGGTATTAAGGAAAACATTTTCCAATTTTTTCATGTTTGGTTGGTCAAAATGTTTTGGGAAATAATTTTTTTTTTTTTTTTTTTTGAAAAACAAGTTCCTTAAACGTAAGGAAAATGACTTCCCGAATAGAAGTAGGGAAAACAAGTTCTATAAGTGACATTACCCCGCCTCCCCCACTCCCCACCCCTATAGTGTTTTGCTAGATTACATATAATTCTCTTGGGATAATATTTTTTGCTAACTTAACCAGCACTAGAAATTAAGTAAGAAATACACTTATTTTTTAAGAAAATATGTTCTAGGAAAACAATTTCCTTCATACCAAACACAGCCCAAGGGAGGAATTCCCAAGACCATATAAGGAGAACACAACTATTCCCTCAACAAATGTGGGACTTGACACTCCCCCACACGCCCGGGATTGAACCTTAGCGTGGATAATATAACGGGGGTGCCCAGCATTGCGAACCACAACAACAAACTGAAGGAGTAACTTAATAATATCTAAATAGTTAGCTAGGACTTGTCAAATTATTTTGTTTCTAATTGGAAAGTACAGATCTTTTTAGTTACAGTTAGTAATCAACAGACTTCTCTTGCAGGTCAAAGCTACTGCAACAAATGTGGATAAAGCAGTTCAAGAACTTCCCGATGTCAATTTGGTAAGGCATTCCTTTCACTCCGAATTGGATCTAAGATAATCTTTCTCATGGGGTATTTTGTCTAATCCTGATTATTATGCATCATTATATTTTTCATGGTTAGTGCTATGTTAAAATGTTCATACATTTTAAATTGTCAATAGAAGTTACTCCATATCAATACTATCTTTTTAGCATTTAGCATTTCATCGAGACTTTCAAAAGTTTAGATAATTAAGCTGACATGAACCCTTTAATACTTTCAGAGACCTGAGGACTTGTGGACTTTGCATTATCTACCTGTCTATCCACTGCCTCATAAGAAAGGAAGTGTTTTATGGACCGCAATACATAAGGTAAACAATCTTTTGTGTTGTCCCTATCAAATCTACTGTTTTTCCTTTGCCTTGGGAGAACTGCTGATATTTCTTTGTTGATGATTTAAGACTATATAAGCCACAAAAATGATATATTTCTTTATTTGGCAACAATTCAACTTTAAACTTGAGCTTTTACGCTTATCGAGATGATCATAACCATATTTTTTTTTTTGAAACTGGTAAATTTTTAATCCATACCACATATTATCTCCTAGCAAGTGTAAAAAGTCCAAATACTTCTCCATCCTATATATAATATTGCTATTACACCAAAAGTACAAATTTTTAATGCATTTGTTATGTACTCTAGAAATCTGTAACTTCTTCCCATCAAAGCATGCCTTGTTACTTTCCAGCCATAAGGCCCACATTATGCACTTGGGAATAGTTCTCCATATTGGTTTTAAGCTCTTTTTAACCTTCTGAGATTGTGATTACCATCAGCACACATATACCAATGATGAAGCATCAAGAACAGGAACGCAAAATGCAGCAATACGGGTAAAAAGAGAAGAAGGAACATACAATACAGATATCTCAATTCTTTTCGAGTTCTTCCGGAGTTAATTCCTTTTCGTCTGATGCTGTCACCACCTATCAGAAACTCATAGTTATTTTAAAATCAAAACACAATAAGGAAATAAAAGAAATTTTATCCTAATATGCCTCAGACAAAATACCTCGAGAGACTCTTATTTCTTTTTTACAATTTTTCGTTGTCTCATGTGATTTACCCTCCAGCTCAACCTACAACCGTTTTCATTCACATAAAAAGTATATGAATTTTGAATTTTCAAAAACAAAATCAATTAGTACATGAAAAAGCTAACTATAATCGGTTATAGAAGAATTGAAGATAGATGTACTAAAAAGAAAAATGCATAATATGGCAATAAATCTTATAACGGGGAAAAGGGCAGACCAAATAAGAAGAAAAAACTTTCCATGAAGAGATTTTATAATGAGAAGAGGAAAAGCGGGGGGTGGAATTAAAAGAGACTTTTGGATTATTTATTTAAGGATTTAGGACACAAGTTTTAAAAATTGGGTAAAAGGGACTCTATTATAATTAGGTATTAATGGGGTTATGCTCATTTTAAAAAGAAAATTTTTATACGCCCCAAAGTTTTTCTATTTACAAACAAGCCCAACATATAAAAGGTTTTATTTGGCCAAAAGGGCAACAAAAAATCCCATCTAATCAGCTCATTTCAGCGGGAGAACCAGCCCTCCCCACATTCATCTTCATCTTCTTCCATATCTTTTTCTTCTTTTTCAATCTCAACACATTCCAGCCTTCCAAATGCCTTGTTCTCTTCAAACTAGGGTTAGATTTATCTTCATTGAACAAAAATGAAATCTGCATTTGCCTTCTTCTTCATCACTAAACCAAAGATTTTTTAATTTGTGTTACTTCTCTGTTCTTGATAGTAATTTGTTAATACACTGTTTGGGAATTTGCTTCAAATGGGATAAACAGTTCATCTCAGTGATTTAAGGTAATAATTTAACGTTCTTCATCATTTTCTAAATTAAACATTCTGTTCTTCTAGATTGTTAATAAACAACGTGTAGTTCTTTATAAACAATTGCACGTTGTTTATAAACAATATGCAGTTGTTTATAAACAACTGCATGTTGTTTAAACAACTGGATGGTGTTTACACAAAGGACATGCATTGCACATGGTGTTTACATAAACATCATATATTTTTTAAAATTGTTGTGTTTACACTAAAAAACTGCACATCCTAATGTATTTAAATATGCATATGTAGTTTAAACAACCGCATGATATTTATACTAAGAGTTTGCACTGTACATGCAGGCTCCATGTAAGCAACCAAACTTTGTTTAAACAACCACATGTTGTTAACACTACGAGCCTGCATATAAATTCTCCATGTATAAATACCGAGTAGACTATAATATGGTCACAAATTCTAATATGTATCTTTGTAATATCCGCCAGGTGTTGTGACAATTAATGGGGGACAAAATACTATTAGCAGTTGATCTACATAGTGAATGGATAGAGACCAATGAGCATTATAGTTGGAAGTCGAAGGGTGGTCTTACAATACTGATACTAGTGAGGAGGGATGTTACGTATGATGAATTTGTTGATATCGTCATTACTAGGTGTAAGTTATGTTGTGCGCCGAAGGATCTCTCAATCACTTACATGCTCAGCATTGTTGCAATTGAAAAAACACATTTTTCTGAAATAAAGGATGGTGATGATTTGTTCACTTATTTAGCTGATGTTGACAAAGATGGTCGTCGTTGGGCCATTCTAAGGGTAAATGTGGTTGAAATTGGGCCAATAGAAGTTCCAGAATCTGGAGAAGCAGTTGGAGTGTTCCCTGGACTTGCTAGCAATGCAGTAGGGCATGAAGAAGCTGGAAATTTTTCTGGATTTGATTACAATACAACGGGGGTAAAAGCTACTTCAGAGTTTCTAGAATTTGATTACAATACCGTAGGGGTAGAAGGGGCAAAAGAAGATACAGATTCTCCTATTAATCTGAGCAATACACAGGGGGTTGAGGGCTCAACACAATGTAGCCACAGTCATGAAGATGGCGCAGGATTTTTCTCGGGTCTAACTTTCAAGAAGAAGCAAGAATTGAAAATCCCGTTGAACCTTGCTGCCGTGAAGAATACTTTTAGTTTTGAGCATGTAAAGAACAGAAAACAATTCTACAATGTCAAATGTGTAGATAAGAATTGCAAGTGGCCACTGCGAGCTATGAAGTTTGAGGGTACCGATAGGTTTCGTATTACCACAGACCATAATATGCACACATGTGGAGTACAACATCTTACAAGCCATCATTGACACGCAACCGCTGAAGTCGTTGCTAAACATATTGAAAATAATTTTATCGAGGGGAACAGCCTATCTACAAGAGAAATTAAGGAAACAATTCGTGTAGAATTGGGACGCAAGATTAGTTACTGGAGTGTCTGGCGGGTAGTTATATTGCAAAATCTTTGACAAGAGGAACACCAGAACACGGATATGAAGTTATAGATAAGTACCGTCATATGATTCATGCTACAAATGAAGGAAGCAAGACAGATTTGAAGATTGATTCTCGTGGTAGGTTCTTGTATTTTTTTGTATCCTATGAAGCTTGGATAAACGGATTTGCTTATACAAGAAAAGTTCTAGCTGTTGATGGAACACATTTGTTTGGAAAGTATGGCGGAGTGTTGTTGTCTGTTGTGGCGCTGGATACCGAAAATCACATATTCCCCTTGGCATTTTATGTAGTAAATTCTTAGTATGATGCCTCGTATCAGTACTTTTTTGAACAATTGCTCGAGATTGTCCCCAACACTAATGAGTTGTGCATAATTTCTGATAGACATCCATCTATAAAGAAAGAAGTTTCAAAGATTTATACTGAAGCTCATTAGGAGCTTGCATGAAGCACCTTGGTGAAAGCATCCATAAAAACTTTCACTGTGGAGATTGGATGCACCATTTTTATGATGCAGCGAAAGCATATCGGAGGGACGAGTTTAATGATCATTTTCAACAAATCAAAGATTTGGATATGAGCGTCGCCAAATATCTTGAGGATGTTGGTTTTCATAGATAGAGTAGAGCACACTTCCCAGGCAACAGGTACGTTATAAACAACCAGTTGTTATACCCTATTTTAACCGGAGTCAAAATAGTTTACAACATCCCGATAATTCCGAGGTTAATACACCTAAAGTTCATTAAAGTTATTTTTCTAAATTTAACTCCGTGTTAAGGTCTACTAACTTAAGATTCTAGGTAAGGGTTCATTTAGTCTAAAGAGAAGGTATTAAGCATCCTTTAAGACCCATTAACAATAATTAACCGATCGGACTTGTGTTAATTTAAAAAGGTTATGTGCGAGGCTGTAAAAGTTATGTCAAAGGGTGGACAATATTCAAAACTAATGCTCGGAAAATATTTTGGTTTAGATCCACTTTGGTAAGACGGACAGAAACTGAAAATGGTTTTTGTAAATACAAAGCTTCTGCATGATGAAACAAATACAACTTAGCATTAGTAATCTGAAGATCCATTTTAGATTAAAGGAAAGTATGAGTCGTTAGAAAAAGAAAACAAAGAAACAAATGGATAGTCTTTAATAGGACACTTGTATTAAACTACGACCGGCCAAATACGAATTTGGAAGACCAATTCTAAAATCAGTACAATGTGGTAAACTGTTCACTTATTCAATTCCATATGTCTAAATGTCGTGTTCAGCGTAAAAAAGGAAGTACTCTATTAATATCTAGAACAAAACCTTAAATGAAACTTAGCCTTAAATTATAGTAACTTAGGTCTTAGGAATTAGTCACGCAAATACAAATAGGGGTTAGTCACGCCAAACATATAAACAAGCATCGGAGAATGAAAATGAGATGATTAAAGCCATATTTGGCTTCCGTAGAAGAGTAAAGTTTTCAGTGATTCGCCATTTAGCTAGCCACTCTTTTTGTTTTCTGTTCAAATGAATGTCGTGAGAATGAGAGTCGAATAGGAAGACGCATGCAAAGTCCAAATGCCGCAGAATCTCAAAACGAGACTGTTCGGATCATGAGTCTTTGTGAAGACCCCATATCGCTCCGAAGTGTACATGTAAACAAAGAAAAGAAAATAAGAGGAATTAGCAAATGGAGATTTAATTCTTAACGAACTATGAAGAGTGAAATAGATGCATCCAAACAATTAATTCCAAGTTAATGTCCACCAAGTTCACCATGTTTGGTAGCACTATTACTAAACTATCACTGTAGAGGAAAAATAAGACTGAAATCATAAACGAGAATATTTCTGAGAGATCATTAATCACATCGACAACAAATGAACCTATATTCACAGTCAACAAAATTCTGAAAGAGCTACTGTATTTTTTCTTAATGCCGGTTAGTCTATGTTTTTTCTGATTGGATCCCTTCATTCATTTCCATTCCAGCCGTGGGCATATAGAAAAGGAAATTCCAGAACTGGCTATACCATGACCCAGTAAAAACTAATCCCAAAATCAGCTTCATGCCAACCATTGACAAAGCTACTCAAAACTAGAATCACGTTACCAACGTCTATATCGAACTAGTGCACAAACAACAATTTTGTTTTTCTTCTAATAAGCAAACTCAGTATTCTAACTTATCCTAATTCAGACAGCCAAGCAAATAAGTACTGAAACTCACTAGTCACATAAATTAGCGTGAACATCAATGAAGAATCCCAACAGAGATGAAACTAGTTAAGACTGCCTAAAAACCAAACCGTGAATCTGATAGAAAAGCGAAAACGAAGGAGAAGCGATATCACGTTTTATGAGTGCAATGAACTATGGAAAATATATTAAACTCGAATGGAATTAATCCTTATGCATACAAGCAAATAGTTTCCTTTATGCTAAAGATTTACCGTGAATGATTCCTGAACAAAACAGTCTTTTCTGTCCCTGACTTTAACTAATACTTCAAAGCAATTACGAAATAAAGGAGCAAGTTCATGATTTGCAAAAAAATAATTTGGAAATTCATGCAGAGTAATCCTTTTGTAAATCCTAATTTCCATACATGCAAGATAAAACCCCCATACAAGATTTCTGCAATCAGGAATTTATTTTTTCAGGACCTCATTAGTGGTTTAAAATTTGTTGTTTAACACTTAAAGAGGCGACATGTATGAGATTACCAGGGACAATAGAGTATAAGCAGCTATCGAATTAAAACCTCTCTTGGCACAGATCATTTCATGAAAACAAATTCAAGAGTCCAACTAGCTTTTAGCATATTCAAGTATTTCGTTTGTTGGCAAGTTATTTAGACAGAAGCACATCCACTGAGTCTGGCATGTTTCAAGCTCAAATTATGACTAAATCCCTTAAAGTAGACTGGATTTTAAGCTTAAACAAGACTCATGACAAGATTACACTACCACAATGAAATTTGGGCAAGGCATGTAGATTTCTTAATCATACGTCTTCTAAGCTTAAACATTTACCCTAAACATAACATGCTTGAATGCAATATACTTAAATATTAATCAAACCATGGACATTAAAGGGAAATGACGATCAGAGGCTTCAACAGGCCAACAGATAAGTAGGCAATATGTAATTTAAGCAGGTTTTGAAAAAAAAAAGATTAATCAGTTCATAAGACTGGCTGACCATTTAAAATACATACACTTAAACCTGAAGCAGATGATCCATGACTAACCTTTATTAATTAAAATCTAGAGAAACTATGCTAAGTTAAACCAATAACTATCCCAATCGGTGCGCGAGACTTTTATTTGTAGCTAAAACAGGACCAACATTATATGATTACAACTAACCTACGTCCACATTAGACGAATAAGCCATAAACATGCTAATCACTCATTAACCAACACTAATCACCCGCTAAAACACAATAATCACAAATAGTTAAAGAATTAAAGACTGAAATTAGAAGGAAAGAGGTTGGGGATTGCTGACCTTTTGCGAGTGCAGCGAAATGGGGCCTTGCTTAAAAACTCATGCGTTTGTATTTATAGGGTAGGATTAGGGTTCGCTAACATTTTTGCGGGATTTCACCATCTCCGATTATTTCAAAATCCCTTTCAAGGTCAGTCCAAATTAAGACAGAAAGCCGAATCTCTGTCACAATATTTGAACGTTAGGGACCATTCACGTGATTTGTACCCGAAATGGACCGATTTTCTCTGGTCTTTGAGGATCTGTTGTGTTTGAAGCGAGAAAAGGAATCCTTTGCCATTTCAACGACAGGACAAACGCGAGTGAGCAGACGTGAGGACAAATTTTGCGTGGAAATGGAAAGACAGGACTGTGCTCGGTTAAAGGAGACTAGGGTTTTGCTAGAAATGGAGAGGGAGAGAGAAAGTAGAGAGAGGGGTTGTGCGGCTAGGGTTTATTTTCCCTTAGTTTCAACTGATTAAAGATAAATGGGCCGGGTCAAATGAAATGGGTAATTGGCTGGTCTGATAAAATTTAAAACATGGGCTGAACGGATAGTGGGCTACGGATTGGACCGGATGAAATGAGCTGATAAAAATGGCCAAATGGTTAACTACAAAACCTTGCCAAATTGTAAATAAAATGTCCCACTCTTGTTTTGAAAATCCATTCTTTTCATATTTCTTTTGAGCTTCTAAATTAGATCAAATATATTATGTAGTAATAATGACAATAATAATAATAATAATAATAATAATAATAAAGCAGCATTAATATAATAATCTTATCATTAGTATATAAATTATAAGCAAAGTAATAATAGAGTAAAATATTACCCAAGTTATATCTTATGATCAATACATAATAAGTAAGTAACGATGTACGACGTATTAATACTTAACAATATAAATATAGTAGTAGAAATTATAGTAAAGTAAGGGCGAAAAATAACATATTTTATTTATTAATAACTTAGAAGCTCAAGAAAATGAATTGGAATAAAGGATGGACGAAATTGGGTGTCAACACCAGTGGTTGCTTAAACAAATTATATTTGATTACACTAAACAACAAGAAGTTGTTCAAGCACTTGCTGATTGTTTATAGTGCAGATTCTTAGTTAATATGTATGTATTTCTTGATGGTCTAGGTATGATGTAATGACCACCAACATTGCTGAGTCAATTAACTCAATGTTCTTGGTGGAAAGCGAATTCCCGATTACTACTCTATTCAATTCTATAAATAGGAGGTTTTCTCAAAAGTTTCACAAGAGGCGTATGGTGTTGGCCAACACATCAACCATATGTTTCCCTTCCGCTGAAAGAAAAATAAGAGAAAATGTGACGATAGGCAATACACTATTGGCCCATCAAATAAGCTTCCACACTTTTAGCATCATTGGTCACGGTGCAGTGGCTATGGTTGGTCTAAACAATAGAACATGTTCTTGTAGAGAGTTTGACTTGGACAAAATACCTTGTCCACATGTTATTGCAGCGATAAGAACCCAGTTCGGGGATGATTATGGATTAAGAGTTTATGATTTTGTTTCTCCATATTATTCAGTATGGTCATACAAACATGCATATGAAAGATCAATTCATCCAGTGTTATCTGAAGAATTTTGGGAGCTTCCTCCAGAGCTTTTGGAGAGTAAAATACCTTGTCCATATGTGGTGTGCAAGTCAGGAAGAAAGAAGAGAAAGCGGGCACCTTCATTCTTGGAGCGAGGTTCAAAGAAGAAGAAAAATAAATGTTCCATATGCAAAAGAGCTGGTCACAAAAGAACTACATGCAGTCTCAGAGAGAGACAAAATGAAGAAACAAGCAGTAGTGTAGCTTCTTAAATTCGTACTTGTAACTGAATCAATCTGTTTTGTACTTGCAACTGAATCAATGTACTATGTTGGCTGTTTTTGCTATTGGTCTTTACATGTGGATATTGTTTGTTTACAGTATAAGGTTTTTCCCTTAAAAAGTATGTAAACAACTAGTGGTTGCTTAAACAAACATTAGTTGTTTCAGAAAATATCTAATTATTTATACTGGAAAATTATTGCTCATAAAAAAAATTGGTAAGCAACTACTGATTGCTTAAACAAATAATTGTTGCTTACAATAAACAACATGATTATTCAGGAAACTCATATTTTACAATTAGAACTCCACTACGTGTGAAAAGTCAATAAACAATTGTTTAAACAAATAACGATTGCTTATAATGAACAACAAGAAGTTGTTCAAGCAACTCCTGATTGCTTATACAATAACCTTGTTGTTCAAGCAACTCCTGATTGCTTATACAATAACCTCGTATCTCGTAAAAAGTAGGTAAACAACTAGTGGTTGCTTAAACAAATAATTGTTGCTTACAATAAACAACAAGAAGTTATTCAAGCAACTTATGATTGCTTATACAATAACCTCATATCTCGTAAAAAGTAGGTAAACAACTAGGGGTTGCTTAAACAAATATTGATTGCTTATAATAAACAACTAGTGGTTGCTTAAACAAATACTGATTGCTTATAATAAGCAACAAGAAGTTGTTCAAACAACTCCTGATAGCTTATACAAGAATTTCAATTGGACATTACTTGATTGATCACAATTGAAAATTAGTTAATATAATAACTCTGTTTCTTGTAAAAACGAGTCGTTTGATAATTATTAAAACCAACTTAGTAATTTGATCACAATTGATCATCAACTGATTGACTTTACTAATAGTATAACTATAACTTATTGATCAAGTGATAATGGAATCAATGTTGTTTGATTATATGAATATCTGAACATCAACTTATTGACTTGACAACAATTCAACATCAAACGAGTCGTTCAATGAGTAATTAAACACAACTTAGTAATTTGATCACAATTGATCATCAACTGATTGACTCTACTAATAGTATAATTATAACTTATTGATCAAGTGATAATGGAATCAATGTTGTTTGATTATATGAATATTTGAACATCAACTTATTGACTTGAAACAGCTGAACATCCAACTTCCCGTTTGATGGGTTTTAAAGTAAACAACCAATAGTTGTTTGAACAACTTCTTGTTGTTTATTATAAACAATCAGTATTTGTTTAAGCAGCCACTAGTTGTTTATTATAAGAAATTAGTATTTGTTTAAGCAACCCCTAGTTATTTACCTACTTTTTACGAGATATGAGGTTATTGTATAAGCAATCGGGAGTTGCTTGAACAACTTCTTGTTGTTTATTGTAAGCAACAATTATTTGTTTAAGAAATCACTAGTTGCTTACCATTTTTTTATGAGCATATTTTCCAGTATAAATAATTAGATATTTTCTGAAACAACTAGTGTTTGTTTAAGCAACCACTAGTTGTTTACCTACTTTTTAAGGGAAAAACTTTATACTTTGTTTAAGCAATCACTGAATGTTTAAGCAACCACTGAAACTGTTAAACAACATCACGTTGTTTTAGTAAACAACCACATATAAACATCATAAAAAAGACTGAATGTTTAAGCAATCACTGAATGTTTAAGCAACCACTGAAATTGTTAAACAACATCACGTTGTTTCAGTAAACAACCATATATAAACATCATAAAAAAGACTGAATATTTAAGCAATCACTGAATGTTTAAGCAACCACTGAAACTATTAAATAACATCACGTTGTTTTAATAAACAACTATATATAAACATCATAAAAAAGACGGCCAATATAGCAAGAATTTTTTTGTATGTCCATAGCATATTCTACAAGTTATCCATAAATAGTCATCATACTTACACATCATGAAATAGTCCAACAAAAAGATCCACCACAAATTTTTCAACATACTTCCAAATCCCTAGTTTATGGTTTCATTCTTTCTAGACATCTCCACAGCACCTCTCTTGGAACTTTTTCGTAAGCCTTTTCTAGGTCGACAAACACCATGTGCAAGTCTTTCTTCTTATCCCTATACTGCTCCACCAACCTCCTCACAAGGTGAATGGCTTCCGTAGTCGAACGCCCAGGCATGAATCTGAACTGGTTCTCCGAAATAGACACTATCATCCTCATCCTTGCTTCCACCACTCTCTCCTAAACTTTCATTGTGTGACTCAACAGCTTGATACCCCTATAGTTGCAGTTTTGGATATCCCCCTTGTTCTTGTACAATGGGACCATGGTGCTCTATCTCCACTCTTCAGGCATCTTCGATGTCCTAAAAATAACATTCAACAACCGCGCAAGCCACTCCAAGCCTCCCTTGCCCACATTCTTCCAAAATTCTACCGGGATTTCATCAGGCCCGGTCGCTAAAACAAACACAAAAAATTAAGAAAAAAAGGCAGCCCGATGCACAAAGCATCCAGCGTTAGCAGGGTCCAGGGAAGGGCCGCACACCAAGATAGTCTAGCTACTATCTTTAAGTAACATGAAAAATAATTTTAGGGTATTTGATCACTATCATATGCTAGTTACTTTGTATAAGATGTTTGTAGGAGGCCATATGCATCTTAAAGATTTCTCATTTTGAGAAAGGCCTAAGATATATTCAAATATTACCTGACAGGCCTGGAACTCTAACATTTTCTGGTTCGCCATGCATGTTCTATCGAGAAAGCAATAATTTGCAAAGCTGTCGTTGAGAAATTCAAGAAAAGCATTTTTTTTCAGGTACTTGCAGCTCCCAATTGCTTAAACAACAAGTTTCTGCTTCCTAACAACAAAATATGGGTTTTACTGATGGTTCTTCTAATGCAAGAGAGGACAATTCTATGTGATTATGCGGAGACCTAAGGCACGGAGAGGAATTGTGTAAGGCAAAGGTCACAAATAAATGGCAACCAGTTGTTGGTGCTTAGGCTGCTTTTTTCTTCAAGCGACTAACTCAACATTGAGCAAGGAGTAAATTTCTTAGGATGCATGATCAAAAAGGGAGGAGGATCACTAGACACAATTGAGCAGTAGGAGTGTCTACTCACATTTGTTAGTGAAGATGAAATTTATAACACGCTGGCTAGCATAAAGCTCCATGCCCTGATGGTTTTACAGCATTTTACCAACACAACTGGCTCTTAGTGAAGGCAGAGACAAATTGTATCGTTCAACATTTTTTTGTAAACATTGGCAATGAGCTATCTCATGCTCTTGATTACACTACTCCCTCTGTGTAATTTGTTTGTCTTACTTTCCCTTTTAGTCCGTTTAAAAAAGAATGCCTCTTTCCTTTCTTGGAAACTCTTTAATTCTAACTTTCCACATGACATTTTTAAAACCACAAGATTAAAGAGCATTTTGGTAATTCAACATATATTTAGTTTAAGACCACAAGATTCAAAAGTCTTTTTTAATTTCTTAAACTCCGCATCAAGTCAAAACCAAACAAATGAATTGAAACAGAGGGAGTACTATTATTCAACTCCTAATGTGTAGACAAACTCCTGCATATGGTATTCATCGACCTAGAGAAGGCATACGACAAAGTCCCAAGGGAGGTTCTATGGAGATGCTTGGAGGCTAGAGAAGTACATGTGGCATACACTAGGGAAATGAAGGACATGTTTGATGGAGCCAAGACCAGAGTTAGTACAGTGGGAGGAGACTCGGAGCACTTCCCAGTGGTGATGGGGTTGCATCGGGATTAGCTCTTAGCCCATTTTTATTTGCCTTGGTGATGGATGAACTAACGCGACAAATTCAAGGTGAGGTGCCATGGTATATGTTATTCGCAGATGACATCGTTCTGATTGACGAGACTTGCAGCGGAGTTACCACTAAGCTGGAGGTTTGGAGATAGATCCTAGAGTGTAAAGGGTTCAGGTTTGTAGGACCAAGACATAATGCTTGGAGTGCAAGGTCGGTAACGTAACACATGACGCTGGCGGGGAAGTGAGGCTTGGTACTTAGGACATTCAAAAGAAAGGAAGTTTCAAGTATCTTGGGTCCATTCTCTAAGAAAATGGAGATATTGACGTAGATGTCACACATCGTAATGGGGCAGGGTGGATAAAATGGAGGCTCGCATCCGGAGTCTTAAAAAGGTGACACCAAAACTTAAAGACAAGTTCTACATAATGATGGTTAGACCAACTATATTGCATGGGGTGGAGTATTGACCAGTTAAGAACTCTCACGTTCAGAAGATGAAAGTTGCGGAAATGAGAATGTTACGATAGATGTGTGGGCATACTAAGAGATATAGGATCAGAAGAAATGAAGATATCCGGGACAAGGTGGGAGTGGATTTGGTGGAGGATAAGATAGGGGAAGTGAGGTTGAGATGGTTCCGGCATGCGCAGAGGAGATGCACGGATGCCCCAGTGCGGAGGTGTGAGAGGTTGGCTATGGACAGTTTCAAGAGAGGCAGAGGTAGGCCGAAGAAGTATGAGGAGAGGTGATTAGACAGGACATGGCGCAGGTCCAGCTTACCGCGGACATGACCTTAGATATGAGGTTATGGAGCACTCAGATTAGGGTAGAAGGTTAGTAAGTGGTTTATTGTTGTCCTATTTATCCTTCATACTAGTTAGTCGTAGTATTATTCTTGTAGTTCCTTGTCTTTCGATTTCTGTTAATATTATTGCTTCTTGTACTTCGATTATCTTATTATTTTGTGATAGTTACAACTTTTTTTTTTCCAGTCAGCTTTCTCATGCTTTCTATAGTATTTTTGCCATGACTTTTTATACTGCTTTGCATTGCTTGTTCTGGTGCCGAGGGTCTACGAAAACAGCATATCTACCTCTCAAGGTAGAGGTAAGGTATGCGTACACTCTACCCTTCCTAGACTCCACTGTGTGGATTTCACTGGGAATGTTATTGTTGTAAGGTGTAGACATTACAAAGTAGCACTTCCAGCCTGTAGCTCGAATGAACGTCAGTTACACACTGATTTTCAAGATTGTTACTAACAGATTGAAACCGCTCATGAAATCTTTGATCAGTAATTGTCAGAATGCTGTTGTGTAAAGAAGCAGCACAACAGATAATATGCAGAATTACCATTACAATCATGGGAAACATAGGTCCAATGAAGGTTGACATTGTGATAAGTTGGTATTTTATACTTTTTTAACTGAGACCTTTGTAGTGATTATCTAGAAAAATAGTGCATTTATTATGGTTTATTGCATTTTGCATGTTACATGTGTTTGAGAAGAGATTTGTAAGAAAAACAAATCAAAAGGAGCAAAAATGAACAAAAGGCATACATTCTGCACAATGATGGCTTTATGCAGTCATGGAGAAGACTCATGAGGTCCTGATGGTCAAAGAAATTGGTCTACGCGATAACAGACATTGGAGCACGAACACGTAGAATTGCTTGGCTGAGCGAAAGTATGGGTCGAGTGGAGAAGAAATTTTTGGTCATTTTTTTTTTTTTTTTTGACGCAACCTAACAATTTCTTCTTTTTCTTTTTCTTTTTCTTTTTACGCAACCTAACAATTTCTATTTCCTGCTGGAATTGAATCCTGGTCACCAAGGTTTGCACCCACATCATTGACCACTACACTAGACCAGCCCCTTCGGTGTTGATAAGTTTGTTTTGTTTGGTATTCACAAATATTGGTTTAGTCTATTTATATTGCCTAAGCAGGTGACCAGAGCTATCTCACAACTGTTGCAAGCCTCTCCATGGGAAGGAGTCGATCTAAAAGCTACAGGGGCAAAGTAAAATAGAAGGATGTAGGCATACCTTCAGAAGAGGGTAGCCTGGGAGTATCTAATATCCAACTCCCCAACAATACAGCTATTCCTAAACAGATTAGGAATATCTTCTAAAAATGATTCTTAGGGTATCTTTGTGAAGCCAGCTATGAAATGGATTACGGCGTAACTACAAATAATTAGACTATTTGGTCCATTTGTCTGGTCAAGTAATTAGTTGTTCAGTGTTGATTGGATGTAATTGAATGAACGCGATCACACTCCAATAGGATGGGTATGGTAATTGCATGGTATAATTACATTCAATGTGAGAGCATTTAATGGGTGCATTCAGTGTTAACTTAAGAAGTAAAAATATTTTTGGTAGTCTCAATTCCTCAAGTTGCTCGTGGCATTAAACCCTGTAATTTAGACTTCCGATTCAATATCATATTGGACATGATTGTGACGTTTTTTTATTTTGTAGTTCTTGGCATTCTTTAGGACCATTGCACTTGGTTTGCTCTCCTAATTGCTGTGATAGTCATATCTGTCTCTAAAATAGCTGATTTGACTAGGGAAGATGGATAGTATTGACCAACTAGAATCAGAGCAATGCACCACTTTAGTGGAGTTTCTAATGGTTCGTTTACCATCCATAATGACATAAAGCAGAGGCCTCAAGCATGGACTACAGTGCTTCGTTTTGTAAAATGTATTCCATGGATGGCTTCATTCTTTGGCTTGCTATTGTAGATAGACATCACAGACTTAGCACTTCGGCACGACCCAAAACATGGAATACTTTGGACACACATACTCAAAATTCAGTTAACAATGATTCAAGTAGGAAAAATTGAGCTATCTGCCTTGTGTAGCAGCATGTAAGAGTTTTTACCATGTCTAGAATTATATTAATGGCGGAATATTAAAAGAGCGTAAAGAAAGAATGGGCTATACAAGAAATGAGAGGAAGAGAAAGAGAAACATACAGTTGCTGAAAGCCCTGCAAGTACCTGAAGGAAATAGCTATGGACTCCTCCCTTATTTTGGTCGCCTCAAGTGAGGAGTTGAAGACCCAACCATGAAAAGTGCTTGGGAGAAATTAACAGTTGCTGAGGAAGTCATTAGGGACTGTGCACGTGGGGTCCCCGATATCATCCTCCAATATATGTTTCCTAAGGGGATCTGAATTACTATGATCCAATCCTTTCTCATGAAGACAAAACCAACCACCAAAGATGCTAAGAGAAAAAAATCATTTCTAAAAGTATATATGAAAATTCAAGAATTTTTATAAGGATATATGGGAATTAGATTTTTTTTTTTTTTTTACGACTATGCAAATTAAGAAATCAAACTTAAAATATTCCATAAATGAAAGTCAACTTTAGAAGTGTTGGATGCTAATTTATTGACTATTATAAACTTTTTCATGTCAAACACATCTAATTTCAAAGTTTATTTTAGAAATTCATTCGAATTATTTAAAATTAATATTTTTTACTGAAAAGCAAGTAATCAATTTTTGGACGGAATGACCATCTTATGTACTGTCCTGTTATTGTAAAAGAAACTGTCAAAAGAAAAGGGAAAAGAAGCATGTTAGAGCAATTCCCTTGGGAAACTCACTGTTGTTTGTTTAATAAGTCCCTCCCTCCTCCCCACCTGCCAAACGATAAGCAAAAACGAAACAGAATTCTCTAATGTGCTTAACGCAATTTCAACATGAATTAAAAAGAATTGGGTTCTTTTCACCAGACAGAAATTAGACCCAAATTTACCATTCCCTTCATCTGTAACACCCTGCCATGCTTGTATATATGACTATCTACTTCACGTAAAACTAAAGAAAGGAGAACTATTTCTTCAATTCTAACCGCCAAACTGGAGGCAAAATCTCTTTCTTTCAATCAGTAACTTTAAGGTCGAAGCCGCAGAGCACAAATACAATCAAAACTAAAATTTATAAAATTAAAATACAAGGAAAACTAACAACAACAACAAAAAAAAAAAAAAAAAATATATATATATATATATATATATATATATATAAGACAAAGTCTAACTATGGTGAAACAAAATTGATCTTTACGGAAATAAAGATTTTGTAATCATTTGGTACCATCATAAAAGATTGGTCGTACAGCAGCCTTAAAATCTTCATAAAACCTTTGCTCTGAAAACATGGAGGCTCGTTTCCTAGCAGCAGCAGCCATCTCCAGCCTCTCATTCTCTGTCATCTTAATGACTTCAATGATGGCTTCAGCATATTCCACTACACTCTGGGCAAGAAATCCAGTTTTCTTTCCATCTTCTGGTAACACAATGTCCATCCTTGGCCCAGCTGAATTATGTGCTGATGAGACCAACAAATTTGAAGTTAATGAATGAGTTCAGTGAATCAAATACAGAGCAAGAGAGAAACCACACAACATGACTAACCAATTGGTATAGCGCCAGCAGCCATGTATTCCACCACACTTATGCCGAAGTGCTCATCTGTCATGGAATGGATTCCAGCTACAGCACCACCCAGAAGTCTGATCAAATCACTACACCAACCATATATTAAAAATGAGAATGAAGCTTTTACTCCGAAAATCGATTATCTACTAAACCTTTCACATTCTCTTTCTAAAGCTAACAGCACTAACAAGATATCCAGCCAATTTCTTCATCCTTTTTTTTTTTTTTTTTTGTGGGGGGGACTCTTACCTTTACAAATAGCTTCAAGCAATAAAAGAAAAGGTCTGGTCCAGACAATGAGTAAAATCATGCCTTGGAGTTCAAGAATTTCAGAGTACCAAAATGGAGTTGCACTACTAACCTGTACAAGACATTCTTATGGAACTCAACATGATCATCCACATTCAGTTTAATTGCTAGGTCCTTCAAATTTTGCAACCTTTTCTCATCTGCTTCATTCCTACAACTACCCACTAGTTGGATTTTCGGCCTTGGCAGATCTTGGTCCAACTTTTTGAGGGCAACTGCAAACGCCTCAAGTTGGAGTGGGTGTGCCTAACACAGAAAAACAAGTTTTACAGGACATCAAGATTGCAATATACCTTGAAACGCCTGCATAACTATGGGTACCTTGATTCCATAAGGACCACATAAAAATGCCCACCTTCTCTGGACGGAACTGAGCCACAGATACTATCTTCGGAGGCTTCATTGACTTTTCCAGTGGAAGCGCCTGTCAGGAGCAACATCATTTTTGTAGCTTATATAGCCATGCAACTGCTTATAATCCAATCAGACTGAACACACTAACACAAAAATTAATAAGACCTTCAAAGATGGAATACAGTAATATCATTTCCCTAAATTTTCATAAAAGCAAGACCATGAAAGTCCAATAAGACTGAAAGGAGAAATTTGTCCAGAAATCACACTCATCCTACTCCTGTCATATACTTAATAAATTCCAAAACGCAGGACAGTACTTATAGTTTAAAAAATATTGAAAAGGCTAATAGTAAAAATATTAACTTCAACTTATTAAATTAAACAAACCTACAGAAAAGGGGGGAGCATTAACTTTAGGCATCAGGAGGAGGAAGAAGGGTTATATTAACACCAAACGAGTAAAAAAATACAGACCTGGAGCCTAGAAGTATCACAAGGAGGATACACACGCCTAATTCGAGCTCCTATTCCCCACAACTTCTCGATATGAGATTGAGTCCATGAAGAATTAACCATTGCAAGGTGTGCACAAGAACCAACGATGCTGTACAGCCAGCTAAACAATGTATAATAAATGACCTTGAACCGGGATAGTAGCGCACTGCAAGAAAAGCAGTTTCATCAGCTTCATGCAAGGATACAATACAAGCGGAAGAAAAGCAAAGAATTTAAAATCTTATCAAATTCAGTCCCTTGAATATATAATTTCACAAGACCCACTAATGCATCTAGATGTACACGTTCATGGAGAAGGGAGTAACATCTTTCCACGATATGCAACATATCTTCTTACCACTGTCAGTTAGTGTATGAACACATTGATTCGATAACAAGATATACATACATGTGACAAAGTCTAACTGACAAAATTGCTAATACTGGAAGGGGAAGATAAAATATACAAGCAGATCAGCAATTTCTCATAGCGGGCCTAGGCCCCACTTAGTTGACAGACAATAACAAAGGCTCCAAACTAATTAGGGTCTTTTCCTTTATGATTGAATAAACATTCTTATTGTCTTCAACAAGTTAGCTAAACCTTCAGGTGCTTAGTTCCACGTGATACCACCAAAAATTTCCATCCAAATGACATGGTCTTGGTCACTACCCAGTGTAATCCCACAATAGTGGGGTCTGGGGAGGGTAAGATGTACGCAGCCTTACCCCTACCCGGGTAGGGAGGCTGTTTCCGATTGACCCTCGGCAACCCTCCTCCTTTATCCGGGCTTGGGACCGGCAATGTGAGCGAGCTCACACAGGCGGAGTTCTCCATCCAAATGACATCTTATCACGAAATCCTATAGATGGCATATGCTGATATAAGGTGGTTGAACTTACCTCTTGGCAATCAAAGAATCATTGTTGTACATTGAGCTGCGCCCACGAACACGAGACAGCATGTCTAAACTGATAGTTGGATAATGAGTATAGCAAAAAACTTTGCATCCAAATACACGGGCAACTGGATAAGTAAAAGCATATCCACTGGTATCAAAGTAATATAAAGGTGTATATTTGCACAAAGCTTCCCAAGCAAGGTAAATCGATCCAAAGCTTTGACCAATCATTGTGAAACGAGGGTAAGTGGTTTCTTCGACCCACTTTCTCCTATGCAGATGGACCACCTGACGTAACTACAGGATATCAATAATCTTGAGCAAAAATGACACTAAATGTCAATACATCAAAGTTCGGGGCGAACTAAGACATTTTGTAGCACTTATTTGTACAGGGTATATATGTGATTGTGATTACCATCATTTTTTATTTTACTTTTTTGATACGTAAAGATTTCACTAAGAAAGAACCAAGTTGGTACAGGAAAAAGTACAGGACCTAGCAAACTCTTTAATCCATACCACATATTTTTTTTGAAACTGGTAACTTTTTAATCCATACCACATATTATCTCCTAGCAAGTGTAAAAAGTCCAAATACTTCTACGTCCTATATATGGTACTGCTATTACACCAAAAGTACAGATTTTTAATGCATTTGTTATGTACTCTAGAAATCTGTAACTTCTTCCCATCAAAGCATGCCTTGTTACTTTCCAGCCATAAGGCCCACATTATGCACTTGGGAATAGTTCTCCATATTAGTTTTAAGCTCTTTTTAACCTTCTGAGATTGTGATTACCATCACCAAACATATACCAGTGATGAAGCATCAAGAACAGGAACGCAAAATGCAGCAATACGGTAAAAGGAGATACAATACAGATATCTCAAAGTACAAACTAACATAAATAAATATCAAGTACAAATCAAAATAGATTGAGGAGGATTACAATGTGTTATTAAGGCTGTTGATTTGTGAATATCTGATTATGATCAGATCTGATTTTATCAGATCAATTGATTATGATCAGACCTGATTTTGTAAGATCTTAATTGATCTGATAAAATCAGATCTGATATGCTATTGGATGTTTTAGGAAATTAGATCAAATAAAATCATCCCTTGATTATCAAATATGCTAGAATCAAGGGATCAGATAGCTAGTTTGTTTGTTTGTTTCTACTATAAATTTGTACCCCTACAGATGAATAAAGTATGCAACTTGGGTACCAAAACTTTCATGGTATCAGAGCAGCTTTATTCTTGTGTTGTTCATGACTAAAACAGCATTTACTGTGCAACGTCACCCAGCAGCATCAACAGAAGCTGAGAATTCTGTTAACAAAAAACTATGAACCAAGGCGGAGATTCCTCTCATTTGTCTTTTCAGCTTACTTCTCACAAGCTGAATGGCAAGAATTATTTGGAATGGGCGCAGTCTGTTCGTTTGGCAATTGATGGTCGAGGAAAACTTGGGCACCTAACTGGAGAGACAAAAAAGCCTGAACCAGGAGACCCAAAAATGAATGCCTGGAGATCAGAAAACTCAATGGTAATTGCTTGGCTACTGAACTCCATGGAAGCTGCCATAGGTAAACCATATTTGTTTCTTCCCACTGCTAGGGATGTTTGGGAGGCTGTTAGAGAGACTTATTCTGACGTAGAAAATGCTTCTCAGATTTTTGAATTAAAAATTAAACTGTGGAAAGCTAGGCAGGGGGAGAGGGGTTTTACTATTTACTATAATGAGATGGTTTCCTTATGGCAAGAATTAGATCAATGCTATAATGATGAATGGGAGTGTCCTAAGGATAGTGTAAAAGCAATGAAAAAAGAAGAAAATGAGAGGGTATATCTATTTCTAGCAGGATTGAACCAAGAATTCGATGAACTTCGTTCAAGAATTCTTGGAAAAAACCCACTGCCAACTTTGAGGGAAACTTTTTCTGAGATTAGGCGAGAAGAAACAAGGAGGAATGTTATGCTAAAATTAGAGTCTAATCTGGAAGGAAAAAATATAGATTCCTCTGCTCTAGTTACTGCGAAAAATGAAAATGACAAGAAAAAGAAGTCGTGGTGTGATCTTTGCAAAAAATACTGGCACACTCGTGAGACCTGCTGGAAAATCCATGGGAAACCACCTAACTGGAAGAAAAAGGGGGCAGACAACCGTGGCAGCCAGGCCTTTCAGAGTTCCAGCGAAGAATCAGGGCTGCAACCTTCTCTAGAAGTGCCACCATTCACCAAGGAGCAATTAGAGCTACTGCACAAACTTCTCCAATCTCAGCTCCAAACCAGTAAACTCGATCCTTCCACTCCCACTTGTTCTTTTTCCCAAACAGGTACTGTACCAACTGTTTTTATGAGTACAAATTCAACAGGTGTGAGTTTTTGGATTATAGATTCAGGGGCTAGTGATCACATGACATGGAATTCCCATTTTTTCTCGACTTACACTCCTTCTGCAGGAAATAAAAAAGTCAGAGTTGCTGATGGTTCCTTCTCAGCAATTGCTGGAAAAGGGACAATCAAATTAACCCCTCATTTGACTCTTTTTGATGTCCTTCATGTTCCAAAATTGTCTTGCAATCTGGTGTCCATCAGCAAATTGACTCGAAACCTTAATTGTCGTGCTATATTTGACGATACTTCATGTGTATTTCTAGACAAGGTCTCGGGGAGGACGATTGGCAATGCTAGAGAGTCTGAAGGTCTCTATTTTCTTGAAGATGGTGACAAATCAGCAAATTTTAGTTCAACTTGTTTGAATTCGGTTCTAGTTGATAATAAAGTCATGTTATGGCACTATAGACTTGGTCATCCCAGTTTTCATTATTTGAAACTCTTATTACCTCAGTTATTTATGAATAAAAAGTCCATCTTCTTTCCAGTGTGAATTTTGTGAAATGGCTAAACACCGACGCTCATCTTTTTCTTCTCAAAAATACCATGCCACAAAACCCTTCAAGTTAATCCATAGCGATGTTTGCGGACCTTCTAGGGTAGCAACTGTAAATGGAAGAAGGTGGTTTGTGAGTTTCATAGATGATCACACTAGACTAAGTTGGGTGTACTTATTGAAAGACAAAAGGGAAGTAAAACATATGTTTGAGGCTTTTTATGTTATGGTTGAGACACAATTTAATGAGAAGATTCAAATATTTCGGAGTGATAATGGGAGAGAGTTTTTTAATGACCAGCTAGGCAATTTTTTCACTTCCAAGGGAATAGTACACCAAAGTTCTTGTCCTGATACACCCCAGCAAAATGGAATAGCCGAGAGAAAAAATAGGCATCTTATGGAAGTAACCAGAGCCTTATTATTCACAAGTGGAGTCCCTAAATTTCTTTGGGGAGAAGCTATTTTGACAGCCACCTATCTTATTAATAGGATGCCTTCCCGTGTTCTAGATTTTAAAACCCCTTTCAGTATGTTCAAGACATACTTTCCTGCTTCTAGATTGACTGCTGATCTAGCTTTGAGAGTTTTTGGGTGTAGTGCATTTGTTCATGTTCATGATCATAATCGGAATAAACTTGATCCACGTGCTAAAAAATGTGTTTTTGTTGGCTATGCTCCTAGTCAAAAGGGATACAAGTGTTATGACCCAAATTCTAAGAAGATCATTGTCACAATGGATGTCACTTTTTTTGAATCTCAATTGTTTTTTGGAACTCATCTTCCGGGGGAGAAACATAGTGAAGAATCGAGGGATAATAAGGAACCTCTTGACCTCATGTGTGACAAACAAAATGACCCAGGTTTTATCATAGACATTGGAAATAGTACTTTTGGTAATAACAACCATGAGAAGGTAAGAGATCACAGCTTAAATAATGAAAATGAAAAAACTGAGTCAATAGAGCCTTTTCATGATACAAGTAATGATAAGAACAGGGAACAAACAAGGGAATTACAAGTTTACTCGAGGAGAAACCGGAACCAAAAAAAAGAGATTAAAGACTCTCATCAGAACCAAACGTCCAGCCCGCAAGATCTCACTGAGATACAAGGTAATTCTCTAGAACCTAACTCTGATTTACCCCTTGTTACTTTAGACCTTGATCTTCCGATTGCCAAACGTAAAGGGGTAAGAAAAGCCACCAACCATCCCATGTCAAATTTTGTGTCATATAAAAACTTGTCCCCTTCCTATGTAGCTTTTCTTTCTCAATTATCTGGAATGGAGATACCAAGAAATGTGCAGGATGCTTTGAAAGTTCCCGAATGGAAGGAGGCAATTCTAGAGGAGATGAACGCTCTTGATAGAAATGAAACCTGGGAAATGGCGGAACTACCACGAGGAAAGAAAACAGTGGGCTGCAAGTGGGTGTTCACTATCAAGTTTAAATCAGATGGGTCCCTAGAGAGGTATAAGGCACGTCTGGTAGCAAAAGGGTTCACTCAAACCTACGGGATTGACTATCTCGAAACGTTTGCTCCAATTGCCAAGTTGAACTCAATCAGGGTTCTTCTAACCATTGCTGCCAACCTTGATTGGCCACTTCAACAACTAGATGTGAAGAATGCATTCTTGAATGGAAAAATCGAAGAAGAAGTCTACATGGATCCTCCCCCGGGTTTTGAAGAAAGGTATGGACCTAGAGTCTGCAAGCTAAAAAAATCTCTCTACGGGCTCAAACAATCTCCAAGAGCTTGGTTTGAGAGGTTTACTCAGTTTGTGAAAAAACAAGGATACACTCAAGGGCAAGCAGATCATACCATGTTCATTCGACATTCACTTGAGGGAAAGACAACTATCCTAATAGTGTATGTTGATGATATCATACTTACAGGAGATGACTTGTCAGAAATGAAAATTTTAAAAAATCAGTTGGCCACGGAGTTTGAGATCAAAGATTTGGGCCAATTGAAATATTTTCTTGGCATGGAAGTAGCGAGATCAAAAGAAGGCATTATGGTGTCACAAAGGAAGTATGTGCTAGATCTTTTGAACAAGACAGGGATGAGTGGTTGTCGTCCAGCTGAAACACCTATTGATCCGAATATAAAATTCGGATACAAAGAAGGAAATTTAATTGACCAAAGTCAATATCAGAGACTAGTGGGAAAGTTGATCTACTTGTCACACACTCGGCCGGATATAGCTTTTGCTGTAAGCTTAGTCAGTCAATTCATGCACTCTCCAAAGGAAGAGCACCAGGAAGCGGTCTATAGGATTCTAAGATATCTGAAAAGTTCACCGGGGAAAGGGTTGTTTTTCAAAAAAAAAAACAACAAAGGAGCATTGAAAGCTTTACAGATGCGGATTGGGCAGGTTCTACTACTGACAGAAGGTCTACGTCTGGATATTGTACATTTATCTGGGGAAATCTCGTGACTTGGAGGAGTAAAAAGCAGAATGTCGTAGCCCGTAGCAGTGCCGAAGCTGAATACCGATCTATGGCTCATGGGATCTGTGAGATGATTTGGCTCAAGAAGATGATGGAAGATCTAAAAAAAACATTTGCTCTACCAATGAAGTTGTACTGTGACAACAAAGCCGCCATAAGTATTGCTCACAATCCAGTTCAACATGATAGAACAAAGCATGTTGAAGTGGATATGCACTTCATAAAAGAGAAGATTGAAGAAGGAAGTGTGTGCATGCCTTTTGTCCCAACAAATAAGCAGATTGCGGATGTTTTCACAAAAGGACTCTTTAAACCAAAATTTGAAATTCTTGTAAGCAAGTTAGGCATGACAGATATTTACATGCCAACTTGAGGGGGAATGTTGATTTGTGAATATCTGATTATGATCAGATCTGATTTTATCAGATCAATTGATTATGATCAGACCTGATTTTGTAAGATCTTAATTGATCTGATAAAATCAGATCTGATATGCTATTGGATGTTTTAGGAAATTAGATCAAATAAAATCATCCCTTGATTATCAAATCTGCTAGAATCAAGGGATCAGATAGCTAGTTTGTTTGTTTGTTTCTACTATAAATTTGTACCCCTACAGATGAATAAACTATGCAACTTGGGTACCAAAACTTTCAAAGGCTAAATTCTCGAAAAAGCCAACATAGAGAATACGCAAAGCCTACATTATACTATTGAAATTCCTGCTAATAAAAAGCCAGTCACATAGCTAGGAGTTCCCCTGATCACTACAACACTTGATAATCTACTGTTGTAAAGAAATGGCGGGGTTTGAGACATGGGTGGGGGGAGGGGAAGAAGATGAAGAAAACAGGGGCAAAAGTGAAATAGGAAGTTGTTTGTTTAGCTAAACACAAAGGAATATAGACCCATCCTTTTCCTTCTTCTTCTTTTTTTTTTTTTTTTTGGAAAAAGGTAACAGGATGGTAAAAAAGGAATATTGACCCATCCTAATGCTGGATATTTGGAACAAAGCTGTCATCATCACACCTACACACTACATGCTATTGCAAAGTATGGCATGTGGATGAAACGGACACATACTTGAGGAAAACAAAAATTCGAGAGTGGACTAATTTGACTAAAATATCTTAAACCTCGAGGAAGTACTCCCTCCTCTCTGTTGCAATTTATGTGATGATCTTCTATTTGTGACTTCCAAAATTATACTACTTTCACAACTATTAAGAATTCAAATTAGACATTTCCAATCAAAATTAGCTTTTCAACCATTACTTAATATTCTTCCACCATCAGTGTTATCATACGCAAGTCAAATTAACATCTTAATTCATGTCAAGTAAAAAATTATCATACAAAATTGAGAAGAAGGAAATAATATTATGTAAGCAAAGAAAAACACACCAGATGTAAAGGAGTACCTTAGGAGGGTGTATTAATTTGACTCCAAATCGATCAAGGGCACGACCAGTAAGGCTGTCAGGAGAAGCATCATGATCTCCTGTATATATGACACAATCTAGATTTGGGTTTTCATCTTGGATTGCTTTCACGGCGCACCACAAGACTCGTTCTCCACCACCTCCATCGTTGGTGTATGGGTGGAAGACCCCAACAGCCTTCTTTCTGTTTCTCCACCCGTTGATTACCATTAACACTAATCTTACTGCTTGAGCAATTACCGTTGTTACGGTAATAACAGCACTGAGCACAAGCCAATTTGTCATATTGCAATTACACTATACGTTGCTGGAGTTACGGATTATTTTCGCTTTTTTATCCTCTAAAACGAAATCTAAGATCCCTGAAATTCACCTTCTGAAATAGAATTATATCAAAAGATCAACAATAGGGACCCCTAAACTGCAAAATAGATAGATAGGATCAACATTTTGCAGCTAAATGGGTGAAAAACAAATCCAAAATAAACTTCAAGATTTTTGCTTGCTAAAATTTTGGAAGAAAAAAAACAAAGAGAACTGGATCAAGTTATTGACGAGGGCATTAAGAAGCAAACAGTGTTTTCTAAAAAGTAATTTTTTCCAATTTCTTTCTTTTTATTTTAGTCAAATATTCTCTTTTTTTCCTCAAAGACAAATAACTAACCTCTCAGAGAACTCTAATTTGGAGATTTTCCTTTAACTTTTTAATAGTTTTACTCTTGAAAACGTTATCACTAAAAGTAGCAAAGCAAAAGGAAAATAAAATATTTATTACCTATGAAGCAAATTTTACCTAATTCATTGTAAGTTTGAACATGACAATTCGCAAATCAAAATTCAGTCGCATAGAGTTACAGGTATCCAATCATAGGAACAACCCATAAAAAGGAAAGAAACAAAAACAAAAACAAAAAAGATGATGCCTTTTTAAAGTCTGAATACGGTGACTGTCGTCGGTGAATTGCAATTAACAATTGCAGCAAAACAGAAATGAAGAAATAGCAGCAAAATACCCTTTTTCCCCCCTTTTTTTGTGATATAGTTTAACTCGGCAAGAGTTTAAGAAATAAATGAAACTTTTGAATTAAGTTGTCGAAAACAAGCAAAAGATATTTGTGTGGTTATGATCATCTCGATAAGCGTAAAAGGTAAAGTTTAAAGTTGAATTGTTGCCAAATAAAGAAATATATCATTTTTTTATGGACAAAAAAAACGTGTATCACATAAATGTGTTACACAAGAGATGCTAGATCCAATTGAGGGGAAAATTATTAGTTTTCTTCATGGAGAGCCAACCATCACTTACACAAAGAAAGAGTTTGAGAAACTTTCTATCAGACAAAACTTGCCATTTGCTGGTGTAGCGAAATTTTCTTATGTAAGGCCGTATCTGAATGAGTTGAGGAAGATATTGCCGATTCAATTAGAGATCAAAGGAACTTGCCCCATGGGCTACTTGGATGAGAGACGCATACTGCTTAGACTTTCATTATTGGAGGATTATGCAACTTTACTGTCGAAGGCATGTGAATTAAAGGTGCGGAACAGATACTTTCCTATTAGATTCTTGAAATGGGACCCATGGTTCAATCCCGAGGAGGAAACAACCATAGCCATTGCGTGGATTTCATTTCCAGGGCTGCCAACAAACTTATTCGACAAGGAGTCAATGTTTTCCCTTGCAAGTGCAGTTGGAACACCACTAATAATAGACAAAGGCACTCACAATCGAACAAGACCTAGTTGTGCGAGGGTTAAAGTTGAAGTTGATTTACTAAAGGAACTTCCTAAAAGGATTCAAATTAATTGTGTGGATGCAGAGACAGGAGAAGTGAAATCAAAGTGGCAAAAAATTCAATATGATTATCTGCCAAAATATTGCACACAATGCAAGTTGCAAGGTCATGATTTAAATGGATGTTGGGTATTACATCCGCAACATAGAACAAAAAAGGAGGAGCAAAGGGATGAAAAGAAAGAATTAGAGAAAGGAAAAGCAAAAGAAGAAAGCAGCAAACAAAATGGGAAGCAGGACAGCAAGGAGGCAACACATAATGGGGTATACAGAAATGGAAAATTGGTATATGAAAATTGGAATGTGGTTCAAAACAGGAAAAATAAGGGCAATGGCAAGGAAACAGAACAACAAAGAGGTAATAAGGCCAAGGAACCAACAACCACAAACAAGTTTGGCACACTGGTGGATTTAACTGAGGAAATGCAAGAAGAAACCAACATGGTCAATAAAAGTAATGGTGATCTAAAGGAGACTTCTAGGCCTTGGGTGGATAAAGTTTTTCGCAAGATGGATGACCAAGCCAATGATATAGAGAATAGTAGTAAAGAAGATGCAGTGAAAGTCAACCAAAGTAATGAAGGCAACAGCAAAGAGAAGAGTGACAGTGCAAACAGTGATGAACAACAAGGGAACACAAGCAAGGAACAGCAGACAAATTTAAAAGGAAAGTCACACAGCAACATAGAGGAACAGGAAGTAAATACGCAGAACAGTGAATGTCCAAGGGAAGCAGCAGAATGTCCAGTACAATTCAATAATCAGCAGCAGGTGCAAAAGTTCTCACCAATTGAGACTGAAGATTTTAGGCACTGTATTGATGCTTGTCAATTGATGGATCTTGGATTTACTGGGAGTATATTCACTTGGTGGAATGGAAGGTCAGATGAGGCTTGCATTTTTAAAAGATTGGATAGGTGTTTAGGGAATCAAGCTTTGCAAAACACATATCCAAATCTTCAAGTGGAGCACCTTATCAAGCAAGGATCAGATCATAACTCATTGTTGATAAGTTTGAAACAAGACAGTGGACCAATTCAAAAGGCTTTCAGGTTTTTAAATTTCTGGGTGGAGCATGCTAACTTTTTGGAAGTGGTGAAAAATAATTGGGACCCAAACTACAACTCAGACCCCTTTTATAACATTCATCAGAAGTTAAAAAAGGTGAGCAAGGCCCCGTCCATTTGGAGCAAGGAAGCTTATGGAGATATTTTCAGACAAATTGCTACTTTAGAAGAGGTGGTACGAATTCACGAGCAAGAGCTCGAACAACATCCCAGTGGTTTGAATAGGTAGAGATTGCAGAAAGTCCAAGCTGATCTGATAAAGTTTTATGCTATTGAAGAAAAGTTTTGGAAACAGAAGGCAGGGATGCAGTGGTTTAAAGATGGGGACAGAAATACCAAATTTTTTCATGCTCATGTTAATGGAAAAAGGAGAGATTACAACTTCAGAGAATTCAAGATAGTGTGGTGGAGCATGGCTGGAAACAGAGGAAGACATAGAAGGAGAGGCTATTAGATTTTTCACTAATCAATTTAGTGAAGAAAATATGCCTGATGATTTTGAGATGCTCAAGCACATACCTCAAATGATCACTGATGCTCAAAATGAAAAGATGCAGGAGTTACCAGAGGAAGAAGAGGTTAAAAAGGCTGTTTTTGGGTTGAATGCAGACAGTGCTGGTGGTCCGGATGGTTATACTGGAAGATTTTTACAGTCATGTTGGGACATCATTGGCAAGGATATGACAAAGATGGTGAGATCTTTCTTTTGTGGTCATGAACTTCCCAGGTACATTACATGTGCTAATTTGGTATTGATTCCAAAAAAGAAAGAGATCACTACTTTCTCAAACTTAAGGGCCATAAGTCTGAGTAACATTACTAGCAAGATGTTTTCCAGAATAATTCATGATAGAATGGTGGAGCTATTACCAGATCTTATTTCTCCATAACAATCTGGTTTTGTCAAGGGTAGGAGCATTGTAGAAAATATTTTGTTGGTGCGAGAGTTTATTCATGATATAAGGATCAGAGGCAAGCCTGCCAATGTGGTCATTAAGCTTGACATGACAAAAGCTTATGACAGAGTATCTTGGTTATTCTTGACCAAAGTGCTAAGGAAGATGGGATTTGGGGAAAGGCTGATTCATATGATATTCAGGATTATTTCTAATAATTGGTATTCCATTTTGATAAATGGACAACCACATGGCTTTTTCAGATCCACACGAGGGGTGAAACAGGGAGATCCATTATCTCCTACTCTGTTTATCTTGGCTGCTGAATGTTTAACTAGAGCTTTAAATGCATTACATGGGAAAGAGGGTTTCAAGGAGTTTGGTATGCCAAAGTGGAGTCCTTACATCAACCACTTGGCATATGCTGATGATACAATTATTTTCACTTCAGCAGATGAACTTTCAATGAGATTGATTATGGAGACTTTGACAGATTATGAGAAGATCAGTGGGCAGAAAATCAACAAAGGGAAAAGTGTTGTTTATATGCATCATTCTGTGTCACAACATGTTGATCTAGTGAATAATGTGACTCAGATTCCACGAAAAGAATTTCCTTTCATCTATTTGGGGGTTCCTATTTTTTACGCTAGAAGACAGTATGTGCATTACCAAGAGCTAGTGGAGAAAGTGCAAAACAGGCTTAGGCTTAGCTCTTGGACTGGAAAGCTACTATCAGTGGGAGGAGGAACTACCTTGATAAAGCATGTATTGCAAAGCATGCCGATTCACCTTCTATCTGCTAGTGATCCACCAGCTGGTGTTTTAGCTCAAATACACAGGTTGTTTGCTAAGTTTTTTTGGAGCAATTCTGTTGGGAACTCTAGCAGACACTGGTTACTTGGACAACTTTATGTCATCCACAAGAGGAAGGGGGAATGGGTTTCAGATGTCTACAAGATATTTCCAAGGCTTTATTTGCAAAATTATGGTGGAATATGAGGACCAAACGCTCATTGTGGAGAACTTTTATGAGTAATAAATATTTGAAGAAATTTCATGCAGTAATTGCACCTCAGAAGAATACTGGTACATATGTAAGGAAAAAAATGCTCAAAGCTAGAGAGGAGATTGAGCAGGAGATTTGGTAGAGAGTTCAGCAAGGAAACTCATACTTCTGGATGGACAATTGGACAGGACTGGGAGCTCTTTATCATATTATTCCCCCAGAGTTTGAGTGGGACCCAACAGTGATTCTAGTTAAAGAAGCAGCAGAGGATGGACAGTGGAAGGTGGATATGCTGAAGGAAATATTACCTGAAGATCTGGCAAATCACATTCTGGAAAATATTACACCTCTAGCTGAACACAAAGAGGTGGATAGAGCTTATTGGAAAATGGAAGCTAGAGGAAAATTCTCAGTGGGATCAGCATTTCAATTATTGAGACAAAGGAGGGATCCCAGTGCTTTGTATAAACAGATGTGGATTAAGGGGCTTCCTATCAAGATTTCATTTTTTATGTGGAGATTCTGGAAATTCAAGTTGCCTCTGGATGACAAGCTTAAAACCTGGGGAATTCAATTTCCTTCAAGGTGTTTTTGTTGTCAAAATCCAGAAATTGAAAATATATCACATGTTTTCCTGCATGCTACTGATGCACAGATTATTTGGAAGCATTTTTGTAGGCCAGTTGGGATAGACATTCAGAATTTACATATTACTTAGATCATACACAAATGGTGGGAGTTGCCAGTGAAATCTGAAGTCAAATATATTTTTCAGGTTGTCCCTGCAATTATACTTTGGGAGATTTGGTAGAGAAGAAATAGGCATGAGGGGAAAATGTCAAATACAAAGCTGATTTATCAGGTTATGCATACTCTGATATCTTTCATGAAGGTGAGGAGAAGAAATTTCAAATATGCACCATATAACTGGAATTCTGTAGTGGAATCTTTAAATAGGTATTCTCAACCTATTAAAGCCACAACAGTAGTATGGAGATTACCTGATAGAGGGTGGCTTAAGGTTAATACTGATGGTGCATCTAGAGGGAACCCTGGAAGAAGCCCTTGGGGATTTTGTGTGAGAAATGAAAGAGGTGATACACTGCAGGCACAGGCTCAGGAACTGGTGGATTCATGGAGTACTAATACTCAGGCTGAGGCTATGGCTATTCTTAAGGCTCTTAAGTATTTGGATGATAATCAGATGGATAACTTTGTGATAGAAACAAACTCCTTATTGCTTAAGAATACTAGTATTCGTACCCGCGCAATGCGCGGTCGGTATCAAAGGAAATTAGTACCACTTTGACATATTTAAAATTAGTTAATTTGTGATAGTAAATATAAATATTAATATACTATATTTTGTGGTTTTGTTGTACTAATATAAAGCGAATAATAACATCTTGACCCTCTATAATTTTTGTCAATGTGCCAATAAAACTTCTAAAAGTAATTCCCATGAATAAGTAGATTTAAAATAGAAAATCAATTGATTATTAATATTTGCACATCTTTATTCACATAGAGGGGATCTTTGCAGTAACGACATAGTTGTTTTTATCCCATTGCTGATGCGAGGGATATTCCTATTCAAATACAGATAATGAAATGAGTTATGATATACACTCACATTCAAGGATTATTACCACTTCGAAACAAACACACAATACCAAACTCACATTCAAGGTAAAGAAGATGTACTCACATCCAATGCATCTGTTTCCTTGTCACCAAAACACTAAACTACATGCTCCTACTCTTTCACCATCCTCATCACTATACATGTTAAGATATTATAACTCTTCAAGAATGGGAGTTGCATTCATATATTTCTTAGAAAATAAGTACTGTCATATTTCTTATTAGTGACTACTGCCAGTTCCTTAACCAACAAAAATACTAAACTACATGTTCCTACTCTTTCCAAATTATTTTGAGACTGTTCTAGTTTAAAAATAATAACTACAGTTCTAATACGACATTAGTTAGTACGTAGAAAATAATTATGAGAGTCTCATTGAAACCTGAGTCTTGTGGCTTTGCAAGTCGGTAAGCCTTCCAAAGATGAAGAGATGAAATATTCTTTGTCAATTTTGCTGCAAAGAAACTATAAATGCCTCTTTGATAGTGATGTTTCAAGGAAACTATCAAAGCAACTAAAGAATCATGATAGCCAGTTGCTTCTCCTACAACATATGAATACATACCCAAGTAAAGGACTCATACTGGAAGATGAGGAGATTCAGAAAAGAAGGAACAGAGAGACTTGGAGTGAAAACTACATGAAGAAGAATTGCTGGAAGAAGAATATAATGATTTGAGAGAGGAGTTGCAATATAAATGTAATTTGTGGCGTAACTGCTACATATGATTAAAACAGTTACAAACGGTTATAGTGACTTCTGCTTTTCTAATATGGAACAAAAATAGGGAAAATAGGGATAAAAAACAAAAAACTGTAAAAAAAGATAAACATGTATTCCTAAATTTTAGCAGATTTATCTTGAGCAGTTTTTCATCGGAACATGAATGGAATAGGTGAAATCATGGGTGAGATACTTTCAGATTTTTTTTAATTAATATTTTCAGCTCCAAATCTTTTGGAGCTTTGTCCTAAAAAGCGTCACTTGTCTTTTTGTGGTTATGCCACTTGGCTTAATGTGGTGCTTTTTTCCTCAGCTTTTAATAATATATATATAGATTATTCAGAGAACTTGGGAAGTACCTTGGCAAATTGTTACTACAATGGAAGAAATATGGAACCTTATGGAAGGAAAGACAGTGGTCGTGGAACATATTTTTAGGGAAGGCAATAAGGTAGCTGATCATCTAGCTAACCTTGCTTTGGACAAAGGTGATTTTGTAGCCACCAATTTCATGGAAATGGCTATCCAGGGAAGGAAGTTGGTGAACAGTGATAAGATGGAAATTCCATACATCAGAATCAGGAAATGCAGCAACACCTTATGATAGGAAGAGAAGGGAGAAGATTTAGAGGAGATCCATATATTCAAACCCTCTGGGGGAAGAATATAGAGGATCTATTCTTTGCTAACAGTGTGTTCTTTGATGCAGGTACAGCAGGTGACAAATCATTGAGGAAGCATAAATTCAGAAGGAAACTGGCTAATAAGTGTGGAAAACAGGTGACTTTTAGCAACATTATCAGCACAAGTTTCATACTAATCCATCTGGTTGTTGCATTTTGGGTGGTATTAGTACCATTTGGTTCTCATCCCCATGTGCAAAAATTAGAATGAAGCAACAAACATATGAATGTCGCTATAGTCACAAATCAGCAGAACATCAACAAGAAGGGCAAAATGGGAAACACAGCAAAAGGAAATGTGAATCTCATGAGTTCGATTTCAGAGGGTTATGGAATACATGCTTCAATACACAGAAATTAACTTTACACTTGGAAAAACAGAAGAATGACAAAGCAAACAACACCCACCAACATCAGCAACACCAGGAAATTAGATCGGGTATGCAGAGAATTGAAAACAAGATGACAACATCCAAGCACAGATTCAGCAACAAACCTGGGAACGGGAGTACAAATCGTAACATCAAGGGCAACATCAGCAAGATTAAGCTCACAAAGACAAGATCTAAGCTCACACCGACGTCTCCACACCAGCTCAAAGACAAGGAACACGTATGGAAATGGCGAGAATTGAACCCAACAACATCAGCAACCTTCGATTGCAAGCTCACACACCATAAGGACTCAAGAAATTATGGCCAATGTTTATCTCTATTGTTGTGGATTTTTAACTTTACTTTCAGCTTTTCCTTTGTGGAAAAAAAAGAAAAGAGGAAGTACAATTTACGGGAATGGGAACTTTTTTCCTTCTCTTATTATTTTTTCCTTTTGATAATTTATTGGGAAAAAAAATATTTGGAGAAGGGAATGGAAACACACATATTTGTTAGTCTAGCTTCTTGCAGCAAAGCCTGTTTGGGTTAGATGAATTTAAGTAGCTTTTAAGTGACTGAAACGTAATTTTAAGTGTTTTGGAGTTACATGTATATTTTTTTGAAAATGTAACATTGAAGAGTTACATATATATATGATTAAATAAGACAGCTCCTCTTATTCTAAGATAATCCAAGTTGCAGCGGCACCTCACAAACTTCTTACTGGAGCAGTACTATAATAGTTACACGTTTGGATTGAAGTGCTGGAGGTGAAAATAAAAAAGCTCTTTTTCTACTAAACTGATTGAAATAACAGTAAGACTGTTAAAAGTAAAAAATAAGCTTGTTATTTCAACTCTTTGAATTTTAAACTGAAAAACTTGCTTGCGCTTCGCGCAGTCATAAATAACATCACTTTATAAATGAACTAGTGAATTTGCTCGCAATTCGCGCGATCGTAAAAAATCAGTTATGACCAAATAATTATTATAATAAATATTTAATAGTTATTCTTTGATCAATTTTATCTTCCCTAATATAATTGCAGTCTCAAGATTGATTTTTTTTTTTTAAATCAAGCTTTACTTTTTCTATGTAATATGGAGGCATAGAACTTTCGACTTCATAATATACACTATATTCCTTTTCAAGAATATTAATATAAAATTTTAAATTATAATGCAAAATTCTTGATTTATGGAAATAAATTTAGATAATTAATTAATTAGATAATATATTTTAACAAAAAATAAAATATTATCTATTGTGTTGTTCCTTGTTATGCCACTTACGATAATTGGATGATATCTTGTATCATAGTAAACAAAAATGATATTAGCAGAATTGAATAATTCAATTTAGAAAATAAAAAAGCTATAAATATGTTATATTTCTTATGGTATAAGATACTGAACTTAAAAAATTAAATACAACATATAGTTTCTTATGCATTGTTATATTTATTTTTTGGAAAACTATGATATAATATTAATTTCAAGAGTAAATATAAAAATATCACCACAAGGCTTAGTTTTATCCTTTTCTTATTCGTTTTCATCCTTAGTATTATTTATTCATTCACTCTCTTCTTTAGTATTTTGGATTCAGAAAAAGTATAAGATGTAAGAAAATGAGAGAAGATATTGCTTTTAAAGTTCTAAATAGAAATTGTGGAGCATCACTTCTAAGATATTGAAAGCAAAAACGTAACACAAATGTAAAAAAAAATTTAGTGCATCTCTATTATATTTTGTGTATATGTGATCATTTTATTAATTTCAAGAATAATAAACAAAGTAACTTCCAAACAATCAAGGCAAAAACTTTAGAAGGCTCATTCTTTTTAATATATATTCCTACACGAAAGAAAATAATGAATAAGAAAATGAAAATTGCCAAGCACAACATGTATGAATGTCATACATTTTATTTAATCATGTAATTTTAGAATTGCAATGAATGTTTTAAAAAATTATAAGTACATCAAGATAAACAAAAATACATCATCCATTAATGTAATATTGGGCTAAACTTCACTAAAAGGTTTATGAATTTAACAAAAAATAGTTTTATATATGTGCACAAACACAAACACTGTGAGCACAACATTATGACGAAAAAGCAAGATACAATAGCTACTTGCGGATTTTGGATCTTTATAGGTGTTGCATCCTCTGTGTTTTCTTTTCCATAAGATTAAAATGAAATAATTCAGATCCGATAAATTCACACACCGACCAATTTGCAAAAAACAAAAAACCTAAAGTCAATAAATTTGAAATATAACAAAACAAAAAAAAAAGGAAAGAAGAAAAACCAGAAACTAACACTCTAAGCACATTTAAAATTCAATTACAATAATTCAATTGGAAAAGCCTGAAACAAAGATCAACAATACAACATCCCAACTAAAATTGATAAAAATAGGAAAAATAACCTAAAGGAGGGATAACAATTGATATTCTAATTGTAAGCACTCCTAGTTGGAAAAAGTATCAAATACATACCTGAACCACAAAATCCATCTAAAAAACGTCTCAGATACATATTTAAACACAAAATCTATCTAAAATCAAGTAAGTGGAAAAGAAAAAAAAAAGAAAAAAAGGTGCAGATAAAGAAGGCTGGAGATTTGGAAGAAAACGGAAGAAATAGTAGGAAGAGACGGGGATTTTAGCAAAAAGAATTAGATTCTTGTATTGCAATTAAAGATGCATTCATCCTACTCTTTATTACTCCATCATTTACTTTTCTTTATGGCATTCACAACCTCCAGGTAATGCTCATGCTACATTACTATTCTTCATTATTTCATTTAATATTTATATTTACTACAATTTTTATTGCCTTTACAATAACCAGCAAAGAAAATTGAACACTAAGTTAATTAAGAACAACGCTTACTGTTGGATCTTTTACTTGGTTTTTTGTTCTTAACATTCAAATCTTTTCTTGGTTCAGAGTTTTTCTAAGCCTGATCACCAGCCATCACCTTGAGGATTTAGCTCTTCAATGGTGATTTGCTTCCCATAACCTTATCCAGCAAACATGTCGTTCCAACCACAAAATGGTTTAGTAAAATTGAAAATGGATCATCAAAGAGGTCTTAAACTCCAAATAGTTTCGACATTCCACACTGTTAAAGAAGACGTTAATGTGAGCAAATTGCAAAATAAAGCAGTTTTTCAATTTTTTTTGTTAAAATAAATTTGTGTTTGTTGCCCAAAGTGAAATGGATTTCTTAAGCTAGGTTCTAAATGAAATTTAGAATAGCTATTAGCACCAATATTAAGAATTGCGAAAATGTAGAAGCAACCGAGGAAAAGATTAATTTCATAGTTAGAACAAACATGGATCTCTAACAAAAAAGAAAATAATACAGTGCATTGGTATTCAAAATGACAATAAGCAACATAATTCAAATGGCAGACCTGAGCATATTTTTTGGTCAATAGTATATAATACCTGACAGTGCTTATCAAGTGTTCAGCTTACTGCTCTGTATATAAACAACATGGGATAGAGTAACAATGGATGACTAATCAATGCAGAGGCAGATTGTAGACGATAATTCGGAACTTCAGTAGCATTAGTCTTGCAACAAACATGGTAAAGCATACTTCTTAGACTAATAAAGTTTTTCAAACACAGGCTTACCGCATAGATCCATCTTTGATTAAAAAAAAGTATGTGATCTAAATCAGGCACAACAAATGAAACAACTTGAAAACATCCTGCCACGCCAAAAATATAGTGTAACTGAATTTCAGAGTTAACGAACGGGTGGCTCTCGAAAGAAAGCTTTCGACCTTTGGAAACAGAGAAGTTAGAACGAATGTTTTAAAAGGGATGGTTAGACTTGTAGGGACGTGAAGGTAGAGTGTGATTAGTCATTAAAAAGGAGTTAACAACTCCGTATCCATAGCAATGTAAGGATATTTATCGATGATTTCTCGGATCAAAGCAAACTTTTCTTCCAGCAAATTTGAATCAAATTGTGCGGATCTACCCTAATGATAATTTTCTTCACCAAATCCCAGAATACAAAATTTCAAACCTCAAATTGGAAAACGTCTATTGGAAATCCTCAAAGATCTGGAACAAAAACTAAAAATCTCCATATCCGAATGAAAATAGAATGTCCACATAAAAACAAAGAGAAAATAGACCAATTGATCTCAAATCTTACCTTGTAACACATAAAGATTCTATCATCATCCAATCAGGGAAAAATAAGACGATTAGTAAGAGAGGGCAAATGAAGCCAAATCTCGTACCGGACCTGATCATGGAGAAAGAAGTAAGCTTTCCATAAAGAATTTTTTTTTTTCTTTTGGATGTCCCTTCACTCGAAGCATTCGATAAGGTGGCCGTTGGTAATTTCTTATAAAGAATTTTGATAGAGGGCATACGAAAATTCATGAAGGGCATAGTCCCCGCATTCGTCAAACTTTTTCTCTATTGATCACATTCAAAATTAATTAAATCTCACCAAACGGGCAACAAAATCACGGTAAGGTGAAAATTTATTTGGGACAACAAACTAAAATCAAGGAAGAAATCTGAATATATAGAACACATAAAAATATGAAACACCAATAAAAAATGGATGAGAACTACAAAAACTAAAAACACGAAAGAGCAGATTTACCGTGAGAAGAAGAGCAAGATAAATATTTTGCCGTGTAATGGAGGAGTAGATTGACCTATAGCGTGGCAGGAGTAAGGTGCCTTTCCAGTGAAAATGGTTCTGTGGGGAAACGTGTGGAAACCCCTTAAAAGAAAATCAAAATTATTAGGAGAAAATAGATAAACAGGGTTTATGGGATTTTTAGAGCGTCACATCAGCGGACCTATATCCTGTTTTTATATAAATATAGATTTTCTAACATTATTTTATTAAATTTCAATAAAATGTAGGCATATCTAAAAATAAAAATTTAGTAGCTTTTAAATTTTGAAAGTGTTTTATTAGTAGCATTTACATACCTAGATATTAATTATTCTTAAACCAAGATTAGAAACTGACATTCAAATTTACAATCTCATTCTTTCACTTTAATCCTAATACACTTGGATTATTTGTTGAAGGTAGCATTGGAGTTAATATATACACCACCTCTTAAATACACAACAACAACAATAACAATTAGAATCTCTAAAGAAGGAAAAAAATAAGAGTAAAATTTATCCAAAATAATAATAAAATCTAAATGAAAAACAAATATCATAACTTTAGTTTCCTATGTATACATATGTTTGATGTAAGAATATAATGATGCAGATTAGGATCATTAAAGGAATTTAATAACGATATTAATTAATAAGGTTATAATAAGGGATATGAAAAGTTGAAGCAATGTCAATTCTTTTTTAAAAGTAAAAATAATGAAGAAAATAACTAAAATCTAATGTAAATTTAGTACAATTACTCCTACAATTCAAAATAAGCATTTTACGCCTAACAAAAGGCAAAGTATTATATTTAAATTAGCACTGTAAATTACAAGCCAGCAACAAATTAAAAGAATAATAATATATACATCTATCGACTACCAAAAAAAAATACATATAACTTTTTTCTTTTCGAGTTCTTCCGGAGTTAATTTCTTTTCGTCTGATGTTGCCACCACCTATCAGAAACTCATAGTTATTTTAAAATCAAAACACAATAAGGAAATAAAAGAAATTCTATCATAATATGCCTCAGACAAAATACCTCGAGAGACTCTTATTTCCTTTTTATAATTTTCACTGTCTCATGTGATTTACCCTCCAGCTCAACCTACAACCATTTTCATTCACATAAAAAAGTACATAAATTTTGAATTTTCAAAAACGAAATCAATTAGTACATGAAAAAGCTAACTATAATCGGTTATAGAAGAATTGAAGATAGATGTACTAAAAAGAAAAAGGCATAATATGGCAATAAATCTAATAACGGGGAAAAGGGCAGACCAAATAAGAAGAAACAACTTTCTATGAAGAGATTTTATAATGAGGAGGAAAAGTGGGGGATAGAATTAAAAGGGACTTTTGGATTATTTATTTAAGGATTTATGACACAAGTTTTAAAAATTGGGTAAAAGGGACTCTGTTATAATTAGGTATTAATGGGGTTATGCTCATTTTAAAAAGAAAATTTTTATACACCCCAAAGTTTTTCTCTTTACAAACAAGCCCAACATATAAAAGGGTTTTTTTGGCCAAAAGGGCAACAAAAAATCCTATCTAATCAGCTCATTTGAGCGGGAGAACCAGCCCTCCCCACATTCATCTTCATCTTCTTCCACATCTTCTTCTTCTTTTTCAATCTCAGCACATTCCAGCCTTCTAAATGCCTTGCTCTCTTCAAACTAGGGTTAGATTTATCTTCATTGAACAAAAATGAAATCTGCATTTGTCTTCTTCTTCATCACTAAACCAAAGATTTTTTAATTTGTGTTACTTCTTTGTTCTTGATAGTAATTTGTTAATACACTGTTTGGGAATTTGCTTCAAATGGGATAAACAGTTCATCTCAGTGATTTAAGGTAATAATTTAACGCTCTTCATCATTTTCTAAATTAAACATTCTGTTCTTCTAGATTGTTATAAACAACTGCATAGTTGTTTATAAACAACTGCATGTTGTTTAAACAATTTGATGGTGTTTACACAAAGGACCTGCATTGCACATGGTGTTTGCATAAACATCATATATTTTTTAAAATATCCATGTAGTGTTTACACTAAAAACTGCAGATCCTAATGTATTTAAATATTCATATGTAGTTTAAACAACCGCATGATATTTATACTAAGAGTTTGCACCGCACATGCAGGCTCCATGTAAACAACCAAACTTTGTTGAAACAACCACATATTGTTTACACTATGAACCTGCAGATAAATTCTCTATGTATAAATACCGAGTAGACTATAATATGGTCACAAATTCTAATATGTATCTTTGTAATATCCGCCAGGTGTTGTGACAATTAATAGGGGACAAAATACTATTAGCAGTTAATCTACATGGTGAATGGATAGAGACCGATGAGCGTTATAGTTGGAAGTCAAAGGGTGGTCTTACAGTACCGATACTAGTGAGGAGGGATGTTACGTATGATGAGTTTGTTGATATCGTCATTACTAGGTGTAAGTTATGTTGTGCGCTGAAGGATCTCTCAATCACTTACATGCTCAGCATTGTTGCAATTGAAAAAACACATTTTTCTTAAATAAAGGATGATGATGATTTGTTCACTTATTTAGCTGATGTTGACAAAGATGGTCGTCGTTGGCCCATTCTAAGGGTAAATGTGGTTGAAATTGGGATAATAGAAGTTCCAGAATCTGGAGAAGCAGTTGGAGTGTTCCCTAGACTTGCTAGCAATGCAGTCGGATATGAAGAAGCTGGAAATTTTTCTTGATTTGATTACAATACAGCGGGGGTAGAAACTACTTCAGAGTTTCCAGAATTTGATTACAATACCGCAGGGGTAGAAGGGGCAAAAGAAGATACAGATTCTCCTATTAATCTGAGCAATACACAGGGGGTTGAGGGCTCAACATAATGTAGCCACAGTCGTGAAGACGGCACAGGATTTTTCTCGGGTCTAACTTTCAAGACGAAGCAAGAATTGAAAATCCCGTTGAACCTTGCTGCCGTGAATAATAATTTTAGTTTTGAGCATGTAAAGAACAAAAAAAAATCTACAATGTCAAATATGTAGATAAGAATTGCAAGTGGCAACTGCGAGCTATGAAGTTTGAGGGTACCGATAGGTTTCATATTACCACATACCATAATATGCACACATGTGGAGTACAACATCTTACAAGCCATCATCGACACGCAACCGCTGAAGTCGTTGCTAAAAACATTGAAAATAAGTTTATCAAGGGGAACAACCTATCTACAAGAGAAATTAAGGTTAAGCATGCTTGGGTGAGAGTAACATTAGGATGGGTGACCCCCTGGGAAGTGTACAGGAGTCCTACAAATTTAGACATAAGATACAAATGGGAAGCTAAGATAGCCAAAAGGGAAATTGGAGTATGTGAAATGGTCGGAAACCCTAAAAAGGTCGCGAAGGATGAGGTGGATTAGACCGGTAAAGAGAAAGAAGGTGCATCGTAGCTCTAGAAATAGGATAGGCTTGAATAATATTTGGAAATATTTTGTGAGCGAGGCATTAGTAAATGTATATATACATATATAACCTTCCGCAGGTGGCTACGTTAACCAGCATGTGTGCTCGGTAGATGATGTTGGGATATATTAAAGGTATTAATCGAACAGGGTAACGGAGATCAAGTGGCAAATGCTACAGGGTGAGTTGATGTTGTTTCCACTAAAGGTTAGAGTTGGAAAATCCTATTGTAATAACTTCAGGAAGAGGGAGAAAATGAGTAAATAGAGAAGGATTAGAACAATCCGAGAAAAGGGAGAAGTGTAGGGTACGAGCGCAAATGAAGCTTCCAAGAGAGATGATGGTCAAGGCAAAGGACTATTTGGATGAAACTCAAGGATAGATAAGTGAACAAGGATGAAGTAGAGTAGTAGGGAACAAGAGATGAATGTGCAAGGTCTGAAAACAGACTCCGACGAGTGGAACTAAAGGATAGCAACCACGAATAAGGGTGTGAATTAAGAAAGGATGATCAGGTCCAGCAACGATACTAGGGGACCCTCCCCCCCCCCCCCCCCCCCCTCCAGCTTTTAAGGGATAACTAGAGAGATAAGTCCGCAGTTATGCTAATATAATTACCTCGGAAGGGAGGAGCCTTCCTAAAAGATGATTTAGGAATATAACAGATTTGCACTTCTGAAGGAATATTTTACGAACACTATCAAATGACAAAGTAAAGAAGAGCGCTTCGAAGAAGAAGGAACTCGAGAAAGGTCCTAAGGATGAAGGCATGCGAAGTACACCAATGGACTGATTAAGGAAAATCGAGCAGTCATTAAGCATAAGAGAAAGGATAATGAGATAACAAGGCTAGCTAAGAGGTAGTACATCAATGACACGGGACAAGGATAAGGAGTACCGAGATTCACTTATAAAAGAAAAAAAGATAATGACGTGCGGGGAATATCTACGATTATGGACCAGTCTCGGCAGCAACAAGGTGGAGAAAGGAGAGGTATATTTGTAAGGATCTCACGATAGAAATAAGAAGTGACATGGTACTGGAGGAACTACAGCATATAACCGTGATGTAAATAAGTGGTTAAGGAAAATTACGGGTAAGTGAGCTAAGCGAGAAAAAAAAAAAGAGGATTGGTGATGGAAATGGAAAGGTGTAGCATATTAATTCTTAATGGTATATTATAGCCATAAAGCGGGATTGGGAATCCAGAGTAAGGAGAATTTCAGTGATAATAGTCACGGAGAAAGACAAGGGATAAGCGAGCAAAGTAGGATCGAACACTCCATAAAACGTGTTAGGGAATTCTAATGTCCTTATTAATTTGTCGATTCGGGAATTACTAGTAAGAAAGATAGAAGTGGAAAGATCTTAAAGAAGGTAGCAGAAATGGGTCTGGTATGCATAAATGTTTCGGTTAAATACAAAGCCCTTAACTAGCAGAAAGGAAATAAGTCAAATCATAGGACGAGGGGACTCCGATATTATGAGGAACAGAGAAGTCAAAGGATTTCTAGGGTTGGCTGATGATTGTTGACACTAGGATTTAGTAGAGTGTAAGAACACCCTTAAAAGGGGGGAAAAGTAGATTTAGTCCTAAAATGAGTTATGATAACGTCAAAATTTCGAAGAGAGGAATATGGGGCCAAAGTTCGAGGCGTAGTAACATATCAGGAATGTATCGGGAGGAAACAGAAGCGGATTGAGAATCTACATATTAGAAGGTGGGTATGGAAAGGAAGTGTGGTAGAAAAAGTAATAATAAGGAGATCACCGGATCAAAGAGGATGTTTCACGCGGACGTAAGATATAATAGTTCTAAACCAAGGAAATTTGCGCCGCACCTAAACATGCAGCAACACATTCAAAAGGGTAATAAAATGAATAAGAAAGGTCTTCAAGTTAATTACCAAATAGAAGGATGAGAAGGATGGTGACTACAAAGGACACTTTGAGTTACAACGAAAGAGAATCTTGACGCTAGAAGGGGAGACATTTTTTTATAAAAAGAATAAGGATAAGCGATTGTCAAAGAAAGGGAAAGCAATGCCCGCGCAAATAAAAAGATAGCATTACCACCAAATATTAGAGAATATCTTACGGGTTGTTAACCATACTGAGTGGAAGATAAGTATTATGGAACTAAATGAACTATTAACGTGAGGCTATGCCTAATAAAATTAAAAAAAAGGCAACGCCGGAAGATCAACGAAGAATAGCAGCTAATTAGGTGATCACTGGAATAAAGAAACCAAAGGTAAGTGTACCTAGGTTGAAAAGAAGCTGTGGTAAAGTAAAAAATTTGCCTTATCTTTATAATTATAAGTTACATTGCAAGATCCGAGGAAAAGGAATTAAAGGAGAAGTTTTGATAGGGCCTCGAAGGCATTGCGAGCTATGAATTAATTTGAACTATGATTATTGGTTTAACAAGCGTAACCCTGCTACGAGAAGTAATAAGAATGGTAAGGAAACATCATGTATGTGCATATTGAAGAAAGCGTGTTAAAAGTATTGGAAGGGGAATTAAAGAGGATGGCTTAAGGAACATAACTGCTAAGAGTAGGGATTTATTGGTGACAAAGTACAATTGAACAAACAATTGGATGTCGGTACAAGTAATATTACGAGAAGGTTGTAAAGAATCGGAGAGCCTGACTAATGAGTCACAAGGGTATAATATAGTGTGTATATAAGATCGACAAATATAAAAAGGGGTAGTCCATAGTAATACCGAAGGAGGCAACAAAGGAAAATGTTATATTCGGGCAAGGGAGTTATCCACCAATAATGAAACGGGGAGCGAAGAAGAAGAAGTGCTCGCATAACGGCTAGTAGCCGCGGCATGGCCAGTCAAAACTACGGTAATGGAGATAGAACAAAAAAGGATATTAATTGGTTCCTGAGTAGGTACATGAAAACAAAAAGTGGTGAAATGCACAAATGAGTCAATAGCAGTTATCGCATGAGGAAGTCCCTGTGGCCATATCAGATAGACAAGTTCGTCGACTACGCACTAAGGATGTAGCGTCTGTTAAAGTACTCTGGAGAAATAATAATGTCAAAGAAATTATTTGGGTTGCTGTATACAGGGCGGAATGATATAATTGCAGGAAAAACTCTGGCAAGATTTCTGCAGAATCCCTAAAAGTTCAACATTCGAGGACGAATGTTTCTAAGGGGGAAGGGATGTTACACCTCGTATTTTCAGACATAACGCTCGTTAAGTCTAAGTACAAGTAAGTGGAATTTGGAGCGAGAAAGTCAACTTTTGGATTTAAGAAATGACACAAGTATTAAGCATATGCATGGACAAAATGACATATGAGGTTATACGTGCCTATATTATGGTCATGAGGGTTTAAGATTATGTATGAGAGGTATCAGAAGGATTGGAAGTCGAACGGGTGAAGAACGAAAATATGGTCGAATTGGGCAGAATTGCCCTTCACGTTCGCGGGATGGCCTCGTGTTCGCGATGGCCGAGAAAATTCCAGACCATCGCGTTCACGAGGGTACCTCGCGTTCGCGAAGCCCAATTATTAAGTCGGTTTCCACCAACTTTGCCACCTATTACAGGGGTCCAAACCCCTCTTTTTCATCCAAAATATTTCAAAAAGGCTCAGCATACATACAAGGGCAAATATGTCATAATAAAGTTGAGGGTTTGAGTGATTTTCAAGTGATTTTGGTTAATCAAGGCTCGGGTAACGCATGGTTGTGGTCCTAATATCATTTTGCGGGGTGGAATTTGGCTTGGATTCAAGGTGAACATCGGAGATATCATCGTTTTGGTAAGAATAAGGTATGAATATCTTCCTATTTACGTTAATATCGGTTTATTCTCGGAGAAAAAGTCGTTAAATAATTGTATAGTAAGTTGGTTAGTTATGGAAATTGGAAAACAGCGTGTGGGATGTTTTATGACACATATTAGTGTTGGAAATGATGTTGTTGATGTTGGTATTATTGTGTTGTTGATATTACAATTTCGGGTTAGGCATATAAACAGGGGAGATGCTGCCCGAATTTTGGCAGAATTTAAAGAGAGATTATTTTAAGGGCTTAAGGTAAGAAGGTCCTAATAGTAATACTAATTTTCTTGAATATAGATTGACGAGCTTGGAAAGGCAAGCGTGCAGTAGCTAGAGTTAAGGCAACCAGAAAGGTATGTTAAGGCTAAACCCTTTCTTTCTAAAGGCATGATTCCTACGTTAGGATTCCATACATATTTTCCCTGACATTCTTACCTTCCAAAGTTAGTAACTCATGATTTGAAAAGCTCTTATGATGTTAAATGTAAAATGCTCTATAATGATTGTGACGATGATAATGATTCTATTCTAGAAATTCCGAAGCTATGATTCGAGGGCACTATGAGATTATTGAGCTATTCCATAAATCCCTTGATCTTACTTTATTGTTGATAGTCTCACCTCATGTTACTCGTTCCTTCGAGGTGAAATATAGCGAAGATAATGATTCTATTTCCAATGCTATCTAAGTTCCTGATTTTCGATACTCTCATGACATCGTCGACTTCACCTTACGATAGTTGATCCTGCAAGGAATGATATAGTGATAATGATAATGCTAATGATGATGTTGATGTCATTTATGTATTTTTATGTTTAGGTATGTGTGTGTGTATGTATGTATTGCACTCCACTGATCAGTTGGGAATACCATTGAGTCCCGCAAGGGCCGAGTAAGAATACTATCGAGTCCCGCAAGGGCCGAGTAAGAATACTATCGAGTCCCGCAAGGGCCGAGTACAGATATGATAGATGTATGTATAGTAAATGTATGTGAATGAAAATGTGCGTATATTGTGTATGGATGTGTATGAAATGTTTTTCCTATAGACAAGTAGTTTATATGAAAAAGATCGCAAGAGGAGTATGAGGTATAATTACTCACTTTATCTTATGTTATCTTCCTTCTTGTATCATACTACTATTCATGCCTTACATACTCAGTACATTGTTCGTACTGACGTCCCTTCTTGTGGACGCTGCGTTCATGCCCGCAGGTGTAGATAGACGAGACGAAGATCTTCCAGCGTAGGCTGTCCTCAGGTACCAGTTTGATTGGTGGGCTCCACTTCCTCCTGGAGCATTACCGAGTCGGAGTCTTTATATATATATATATATATATATATATATCTATGAATTATGTCGAGGGTACGTCGGGGGCCCTGTCCCGACTCGTATACGTCAGTCATGTTCATAGAGGCTTTGCAGACAGTTCCTGTGTACAGTCTAGTTATGTTGTGTCGGTAGTTATGTTGGCTTCATAGCCTATTTTACATATATTTATGCATGCCATTATGTTCATATATAGCCCCTTAGTCTGATTTCACCATTCGAGATATGAAGGACGAGAGTTATAAGTTGGCTCGCTCGGTTCATGTAAGGTGTCGGGTGCCAATCACGCCTTACCAAGGGTGGGGTGTGACAAGTTGGTATTAGAGCAGTTCGTCCTAGGGGTTTTCTGCACAATCGTGTCCAGTAGAGTCTTATTTATGGTGTGAAGCGCACTAAATTTATAAACAGGAGGCTACAGGGCATCTAGGGTGGTTACTCTTCTTTCTTATCTTAGATTGTGCGGTAGAGCTACGTCATAGGTTATGAAGCCCTTAGTTATAACCCCGGGTGTCTTGGTTATTTATAAGTGATTGCTTGCTTGGTTTAAGGTGATTGGTAAGGATTGATGTTCGTATCAGAAAGGTATGTTTTCCGTCTATTGGTGCTGATATATGAGAAGAATTTGATATAGCTGAGCTATGGATCGTTTGTATTTCTATGGTTGCCCTGTGAGACGCTGGATATATTTTCTGGGTTGTGTACAGGGTTGAGATAATGAGAATTATAGAGGAGACTCTGCAGAAATTTTTCAAAATCTGGCCATTCGAGTAGGTACATCTAACAAGAAGAAGTGTGAAAAGGAAATATAAGAGATGGACAAAAAGTGGGATGTGTTGCTTTAAAGGAGTAATGGATTTGGTATGGCCTGAAGAATGATCTATGAGGAAGATGACGAGGGCTAGACTAGCAGATGGTGGGTGGACGATGACGAGCATACTCCACTTTATAGCCCACCAGATCAGGTTCGGGAACGGTCAGCTACGGGTATATGAGTTTTCTATTGAAATTTCTTCTAAATATGTGAAGTTATTGCAGGATATTAGCTAGTAATGATGAACGGGATTCCGAAAGGGACCAATAGCCAAAGTATTTATAGGTAACTGTGATCCTAGGAACCTTGAGGGTTAGGAAAGAAAGGCAGTTGTGTGCGTTGATTGACAGTTATTGTTGGAAGTTCCAAAGGTTAGAATGGTATGTGCTCAGTCAGGAAAGTAAGGGATCCTTCCAATTCGGAGGGAGACCCACTACGGGAATTTTATTGGGATCCGTTGGAATTTCAAATTGTTTTAGGTCATGTGATAAAGGTCGTGTTGTAGGGTGGATGCGATCATACCAGCACTAACACACCGGATCCCATTAGGACTCTAAGGTTAAGCGTGCTTGGGTGAGAGTAACATTAGGATGGGTGACCCCCTGGGAAGTGTACAAGAGTCCTACAAATTTAGACATAAGAGACAGATGGGAAGCTAGGATATCCAAAAGGGAAATTGGAGTATGTGAAGTGGTCGGAAACCCTAAAAAGGTCGCGAAGGATGAGGTGGATTAGATCGGCAAAGAGAAAGAAAGTGCATCGTAGCTCTAGAAATAGGATAGGCTTGAATAGTATTTGGAAATATTTTGTGAGCGAGGCATTAGTAAATGTATGTATACGTATATGACCTTCCGTAGGTGGCTACGTTAACTAGCATGTGTGCTCGGTAGCTGATGTTGGGATGTATTAAAGGTATTAGTCGAACAGGATAACGGAGATCAAGTGGCAAATGCTACAGGGTGAAATGATGTCGTTTCCACTAAAGGTTAGAGTTGGAAAATCCTATTGTAATAACCTCAGGAAGAGGGAGAAAATGAGTAAATAGAGAAGGATTAGAACGATCCGAGAAAAGGGAGAAGTGTAGGTTACGAGCGAAAGTGAAGCCGAAGGATCTCTCAATCATCCTATTGATATCGTCATTACTAGGTGTAAGTTATGTTATGCGCCGAAGGATCTCTCAATCACTAACATGCTCAGCATTGTTACAATTGAAAAAACACATTTTTCTGAAATAAAAGATGATGATGATTTGTTCACTTATTTAGCTGATGTTGACAAAGATGTTCGTCGTTGGCCCATTCTATGGGTAAATGTGGTTGAAATTGGGCCAATAGAAGTTCCAGAATCTGGAGAAGCAGTTGGAGTGTTCCATGGACTTACTAGCAATGTTGTAGGGCATGAAGAAGCTGCAAATTTTTCTGGATTTGATTACAATACAACGGGGGTAAAAGCTACTTCAGAGTTTCCAGAATTTGATTACAATACCGCAGGGGTAGAAGGGGCAAAAGAAGATACAAATTCTCCTATTAATCTGAGCCATACATAGGGGGTTGAGGGCTCAACACAATGTAGCCACAGTCGTGAAGACGGCACAAGATTTTTCTCGGGTCTAACTTTCAAGACGAAGCAAGAATTTAAAATCCCGTTGAACCTTGTTGTTGTGAAGAATAATTTTGGTTTTGAGCATGTAAAGAACACACAAAAAAAATCTACAATGTCAAATGTGTAGATAAGAATTGAAAGTGGCGACTGCGAGCTATGAAGTTTGAGGGTAGCGATAGGCTTTGTATTACCACATACCATAATATGCACACATGTGGAATACAACATCTTACAAGCCATCATCGACACACAACCGCTGAAGTCGTTGCTAAACACATTGAAAATATGTTTATCGAGGGAACAACCTATCTACAAAAGAAATTAAGGAAACAATTCGTGTAGAATTGGGATGCAAGATTAGTTACAGGAAGTGTCAGGCGGGTAGTTATATTGCAAAATCTTTGACAAGAGGAACACCAGAACACAGATATGAAGTTATAGATAAGTACCGTCATATGATTCATGTTACAAATGAAGGAAGCAAGACAGATTTGAAGATTGATTCTCGTGGCAGGTTCTTGTATTTTTTTGTATCCTATGGAGGTTGGATAAACGAATTTGCTTATACAAGAAAAGTTCTAGCTGTTGATGGAACACATTTGTTTGGAAAGTATGGCGGAGTGTTGTTGTCTGTTGTGGCGCTGGATACCGAAAATCATATATTCCCCTTGGCATTTTGTGTAGTAAATTCTTAGTGTGATGCCTCGTATCAGTACTTTTTTGAACAATTGCTAGAGATTGTCCCCAACACTAATGAGTTGTGCATAATTTATGATAGACATCCATCTATAAAGAAAGCAGTTTCAAAGATTTATACTGAATCTCATTAGGAGCTTGCATGAGGCACCTTGGTGAAAGCATCCATAAAAACTTTCACTGTGGAGATTGGATGCACCATTTTTATGATGCAGCGAAAGCATATCGGAGGGACGAGTTTAATGATCATTTTCAACAAATCAAAGATTTGGATATGAGCGTCGCCAAATATCTTGAGGATGTTGGTTTTCATAGATGGAGTAGAGCACACTTCCTAGGCAACAGGTACATTATAAACAACCAGTGGTTGCTTAAACAAATTATATTTGATTACACTAAACAACAAGAAGTTGTTCAAGCACTTGCTGATTGTTTATAGTGCAGATTCTTAGTTAATATGTATGTATTTCTTGATGTTCTAGGTATGATGTAATGACCACCAACATTGCTGAGTCAATTAACTCAATGTTCTTGGTGGAAAGCGAATTCCCGAATACTGCTCCATTCAATTCTATAAATAGGACGTTTGCTCAAAAGTTTCACGAGAGGCGTATGGTGTTGGCTAACACATCAACCATATGTGTCCCTTCCGCTGAAAGAAAAATAAGAGAAAATGTGACGATAGGCAATACACTATTGGCCCATCAAATAAGCTTCCACACTTTTAGCATCATTGGTCACGGTGCAGTGGCTATGGTTGATCTAAACAATAGAACATGTTCTTGTAGAGAGTTTGACTTGGACAAAATACCTTGTCCACATGTTATTGCAGCGATAAGAACCCAGTTCGGGGATGATTATGGATTAAGAGTTTATGATTTTGTTTCTCCATATTCTTCAATATGGTCATACAAACATGCATATGAAAAATCAATTCATCCAGTGCTATCTGAAGAATTTTGGGAGCTTTCTCCAGAGCGTTTGGAGAGTAAAATACCTTGTCCATATGTGGTGCGCAAGTCAGGAAGAAAGAAGAGAAAGCGGGCACCTTCAGTCTTGGAGCGGGGTTCAAAGAAGAAGAAAAATAAATGCGCCATATGCAAAAGAGTTGCTTACCAATTTTTTTTTATGAGCATACTTTCTAGTATAAATAATTAGATATTTTCTTAAACAACCAGTGTTTGTTTAAGCAACCACTAGTTGTTTACCTACTTTTTAAGGGGAAAAATTTATACTTTGTTTAAGCAATCACCGAATGTTTAAGCAACCACTGAAACTGTTAAACAACATCATGTTGTTTTAGTAAACAACTATATATAAACATCATAAAAAAGACTGAATGTTTAAGCAATCACTGAATGTTTAAGCAATCACTGAATATTTAAGCAACCACTAAAACTGTTAAACAACATCACGTTGTTTTAGTAAACAACCATATATAAACATCATAACAAAGACTGAATGTTTAAGCAATCACTGAACGTTTAAGCAACCACTGAAACAGTTAAACAACATCAGGTTGTTTTAGTAAACAACCATATAGAAACATCATAAAAAAGACGGCCAATATAGCAAGAATTTTTTTGTATGTTCCATAGCATATTCTACAAGTTATCCATAAATAGTCATCATACTTACACATCATGAAATGGTCCAACAAAAAGATCCACCACAAATTTTTCGACATACTTCCAAATCCCTAGTTTATGGTTCCATTCTTTCTAGACATCTCCACATCACCTCCCTTGGAACTTTGTCGTAAGCCTTTTCCAGGTCGACAAACACCACGTGCAAGTTTTTCTTCTTATCCCTATACTGCTCCACCAACCTCCTCACAAGGTGAATGACTTCTGTAGTCGAACGCCCCAGCATGAATCCGAATTGGTTCTCCGAAATAGACACTATCTTCTTCATCCTTGCTTCCACCACTCTCTCCCAAACTTTCATCGTGTGACTCAACAGCTTGATACCCCTATAGTTGCAGTTTTGGATATCCCCCTTGTTCTTGTACAACGGGACCATGGTGCTCCATCTCCACTCTTCAGGCATCTTCGACGACTTAAAAATAACATTCAACAACCGCGGAAGCCACTCCAAGCCTCCCCTGCCTACATTCTTCCAAAATTCTACCGGGATTTCATCAGGCCCGGTCGCTAAAACAAAAAAAAAATTAAAAAAATGGCAGCCCGGTGCACAAAGCATCCCGCTTTAGCAGGGTCCAGGGAAGGGCCACACCCTAAGATAGCCTAGGTACTATCTTTAGTTAACATGAAAAATAATTTTAGGGTATTTGATCACTATCATATGCTAGTTACTTTGTATAAGATGTTTGTAGGAGGCCGTATGCATTTTAAAGATTTCTCATTTTGAGAAAGGCCTAAGATATATTCAAATATTACCTGACAGGCCCGGAACTCTAACATTTTCTGGTTCGCCATGCATGTTCTGTCGAGAAAGCAACAATTTGCAAAGCTGTCGTTGAGAAATTCAAGAAAAGCATTTTTTTTCCAGGTACTTGCAGGTCCCAATAGCTTAAACAACAAGTTTCTGCTTCCTAACAACAAAATATGGGTTTTACTGATGGTTCTTCTAATGCAAGAGAGGATAATTCTATGTGATTATGCGGAGACCTGAGGCACGAAGAGAAATTGTGCAAGGCAAAGGTCACAAATAAATGGCAACCAGTTGTTGGTGCTTAGGCTGCTTTTTTTCTTCAAGCGACTAACTCAACATTGAGCAAGGAGTAAATTTCTTAGGATGCATGATAAAAAAGGGAGGAGGATCACTAGACACAATTGAGCAGTAGGAGTGTCTACTCACATTTGTTAGTGAAGATGAAATTTATAACACGCTGGCTAGCATAAAGCTCCATGCCCTGATGGTTTTACAACATTTTACCAACACAACTGGCTCTTAGTGAAGGCAGAGACAAATTGTATCGTTCAACATTTTTTTGTAAACATTGGCAATGAGCTATCTCATGCTCTTGATTACACTACTCCCTCTGTGTAATTTGTTTGTCTTACTTTCCCTTTTAGTCCGTTTAAAAAAGAATGCCTCTTTCCTTTCTTGACAACTCTTTAATTCTAACTTTCCACGTGACATTTTTAAAACCACAAGATTAAAGAGCATTTTGGTAATTCAACATATCTTTAGTTTAAGACCACAAGATTCAAAAGTTTTTTTTTTAATTTCTTAAACTCCGCGTCAAGTCAAAGCCAAACAAATGAATTGAAACAGAGGGAGTACTATTATTCAGCTCCTAAGGTGTAGACAAACTCCTACATATGGTATTCATCGACCTAGAGAAGGCATACGACAAAGTCCCAAGGGAGGTTCTATGGAGATGCTTGGAGGCTAGAGGTGTACATGTGGCATACACTAGGGCAATGAAGGACATGTATGATGGAGCCAAGACCAGAGTTAGTACAGTGGGAAGAGACTCGGAGCACTTCCCAACGGTGATGGGGTTGCACCGGGATCAGCTCTTAGCCCATTTTTATTTGCCTTGGTGATGGATGAACTGACACGGAAAATTCAAGGTGAGGTGCCATGGTGTATGTTATTCGCAGATGACATCGTTCTGATTGACGAGACTTACAACGGAGTTAACACTAAGCTGGAGGTTTGGAGATAGATCCTAGAGTGTAAAGGGTTCAGGTTTGTAGGACCAAAACACAATGCTTGGAGTGCAAGGTCAGTAACGTAACACATAAGGCTGGTGGGGAAGTGAGACTTGGTACTTAGGTCATTCAAAAAAAAGGAAGTTTCAAGTATCTTGGGTCCATTCAACAAGAAAATGGAGATATTGACGTGGATGTCACACATCGTAATGGGACCGGGTGGATAAAATGGAGGCTCGCATCCGGAGTCTTAAGAAGGTGCCACCAAAACTTAAAGACAAGTTCTACATAATAATGGTTAGACCAACTATGTTGTATGGGGTGGAGTATTGGCCTGTCAAGAACTCTCACGTTTAGAAGATGAAAGTTGCGGAAATGAGGATGTTACAATAGATGTGTGGGCATGCTAAGAGATATAGGATCATAAGAAATGAAGATATCCGGGACAAGGTGGGAGTGGCTCTGGTGGAGGGTAAGATAGGGGAAGCGAGGTTGAGATGGTTCCGGCATGCGCAGAGGAGATGCACGGATGCTCCAGTGCGGAGGTGTGAGAGGTTGGCTATGGACAGTTTCAAGAGAGGCAAAGGTAGGCCGAAGAAGTATGAGGAGAGGTGATTAGACATGACGTGGCGCAGGTCCAGCTTACCGCGGACATGAGCTTAGATATGAGGTTATGGAGCACTCAGATTTGGGTAGAAGGTTAGTAAGTGGTTGATTGTTGTCCTATTTATCCTTCATACTAGTTAGTCGTAGTATTATTCTTTTAGTTCCTTGTCTTTCGATTTCTGTTACTATTCTTGCTTCTTGTACTTCGATTATCGTATTATTTTGTGATAGTTACAACCTTTTTTTTTCCAGTCAGCTTTCTCATGCTTTCTATAGTATTTTTGCCATGGCTTTTTATATTGGTTTGCATTTCTTGTTCTGGTGTGCCGAGGGTCTATGAAAACAACATATCTACCTCTCAAGGTAGAGGTAAGGTCTGCATACACTCTACCTTTCCCAGACTCCACTGTGTGGGATTTCATTGGGTATGTTGTTGTTGTAAGGTGTAAACATTACAAAGTAGCACTTCCAACCTGTAGCTCGAATGAGCATCAGTTATGCACTGATTTTCAAGATTGTTACTAACAGATTAAAACCGCTCATGAAATCTTTGATCTGTAATTGTTAGAATGCTATTGTGTAAAGAAGCAGCACAACAAATAATATGCAGAATTACCATTAAAACCATGGGAAGCCTAGGTTCAATGAAGGTTGACATTGTGATAAGTTGGTATTTTATACTTTTCTAACTGAGACCTTTGTAGCGATTATCTAGAAAAATAGTGCATTTATTATGGTTTATTGCATTTTGCATGTTACACGTGTTTGAGAAGAGATTTGTAAGAAAAACAAATCAAAAGGAGCAAAAATGAACAAAAGGCATACATTCTGCACAGTGATGGCTTTATGTAATCATGGAGAAGACTCATGAGATCGTGATGGTCAAAGAAATTGGTCTACGCGATAACAGACATTGGAGCACGAACATGTAGAATTGCTTGGCTGAGTGAAAGTATGGGTCGAGTGGAGAAGAAATTTTTGGTCATTTTTCTTTTTCTTTTTCTTTTCACGCAACCTAACAATTTCTTCTTTTTCTTTTTCTTTTTACGCAACCTAACAATTTCTATTTCTTGCTAGAATTGAATCCTGGTCACCAAGGTTTGCACCCACATCATTGACCACTAGACCACCCCTTCAGTGTTGATAAGTTTGTTTTGTTTGGTATTCACAAATATTGGTTTAGTCTCTTTATATTTCCTAAGCAGGTGACCAGAGCTATCTCACAATTGTTGCAAGCCTCTCCATGGGAAGGAGTCGATCTAAAAGCTACAGGGGCAAAGTAAAATAGAAGGATGTAGGCATACATCGAGCATGTGTTGAAAGGGAAATCATAGCTCTCCTCGATCATCCTTTCCTTCCAACACTATATTCATCATTCCAGGTAACTATCTAACTAAAACCATCATCCTAATGCAGGTGTAATTTTAGATTATCTGCATATATGCATGTCAATCTTGTAGCAATGCCACAATGAATGTTTGGATTTAAATCCCAAATCCGACCTTTGTAAGCAGGTTCCCAGGAAAGATTGGAGGGTCACAGCTGGACCACTTAAATACCAACCTCCTTAGACAGAACCTACTTACGCCGTGATGTAAGCGAAGAATAAATAGCACACACAGATTTATAGTGGTTCACCCTCAATGTGAGAGCTACGTCCACGTTGCTGCTGCAGATCTTATTAAAGAAGAAATATTACAAGTGTTTACAACAGTCAACCTCACAACCCCAATCCCAATTACACTCAAGAATTTTACCACAGAAAATTCTCTCAAAGAACTTCTCTTACTTAGGCCTTTCACTAAGAGTATTTCTCTTAGATTTCTCTCTCTCTTTGGGATGTGTTTAGCAAATGATCTTGATGATATCTTACAAATGAACCATAAGCTACCTATTTATAGGAATGAATTTCCTATGATGAGGTAAGCGCTTACATCACGACTATTATGAGGTAAGCGCTTACATCACGACTATGTGAACAAAAGAATTGACTTGTTTGGCCAATTCCACACCTAACAAATCTTCCACGAGGATCCATTTGACATCTTCAAATTAATGTCTCCCGTGCCAACAACGTCTAGCGGCTCTCCATCGGCTAAATAAACTTTGCCGAGATTCCCAGCCACGTAGTTTGTCATTATATCATGATGTGGGGTGGTATGAAAGGACGCTCCTGAGTCAAGCACCCAAGAGTCTATCGGGCTGTCAACCGATAGCAACAACGCATCGCCAATGTCTTCCGTAGCAGCGTTGATTCCAGCCCCCTTGTTGTCCTCCTTCTTTGGCGCCCTGCAGTTCTTCTTGAAGTGACCTGGTTTTCCACAGTTCCAACACTCAAATGTTCGTCCTGGTCTGGATTGACCCCTGCCATTCCTTGACTTCGATCTGCCCCTATTTCGGTTGTAGTTTCTGTCATAATTTCTGCTTCTGTTTTCAACATTAAAAGCAGAACTCGTCGATGCCTCTCCAGAATCTGTCCTGCGCACTTCCTCAGCAAGGATACGTTCCCTAACATCGTTGAACTTTAGTTTGTCACTGCCGACAGAATTACTAACCGCTGCTCTCATTGGCTCCCAGCTATTTGGTAGGGATGCCAACAAAATTAGAGCTTGCACTTCATCATCGAAGTCAATTTTTACCGATGACAATTGATTTACAATGGTATTGAATTCATTTACGTGTGCAGCAACATGAGCATTTTCCATCATCTTTAGATGAAATAGTTTCTTCATGAGAAATACCTTATTATTTGCCGAAGGTTTCTCATACATGTCAGACAATACCTTCATCATATCTGCGGTGGTCTTCTCCTTTGCCACGTTGTGAGCAACGTTCTTCGACAGCGTCAGCCGAATGACTCCCAGAACTTGTCTGTCGAGGAGATTCCAATCTGCTTGCTTCATCTCCTCTGGTTTCGGACTCAGAGGTTCATGAAGCTTTCTGCCATATAAATAATCTTCAATTTGCATTCTCCAGAACGCAAAATCTGTACCATCGAATTTACCGATGCCGTGCGTCGTACCATCTTCGCCTCCCATCGTTTCTAAATCACAACACAACCTGTTGCTCTGATACCAGTTGTTAGGATTTGAATCCCAAATCCGACCTTTGTAAGCAGGTTCCCAGGAAATATTGGAGGGTCACAGCTGGACCACTTAAATACCAACCTCCTTAGACAGAACCTACTTACGCCGTGATGTAAGCGAAAAATAAATAGCACACACAGATTTATAGTGGTTCACCCTCAATGTGAGAGCTACGTCCACGTTGCTGCTGCAGATCTTATTAAAGAAGAAATATTACAAGTGTTTACAACACTCAACCTCACAACCCCAATCTCAATTACACTCAAGAATTTTACCACAGAAAATTCTCTCAAAGACCTTCTCTTACTTAGGCCTTTCACTTAGAGTATTTCTCTTAGATTTCTATCTCTCTTTGGGATGTGTTTAGCAAATGATCTTGATGATATCTTACAAATGAACCATAAGCTACCTATTTATAGGAATGAATTTCCTATGATGAGGTAAGCGCTTACATCACAACTATTATGAGGTAAGCGCTTACATCACGACTATGTGAACAAAAGAATTGACTTGTTTGGCCAATTCCACACCTAACACCAGTAATATTCAAGCGAGGTTATATGGTGCATGTTATTCACGGATGGTATTGTGTTATTTGACAAAAAATATTCAAGCGAGGTTATATGGTGCATATTATTCACGGATGATATTGTGTTATTTGATGAAACTAGCACAAGTCGGCCAAAAACTTGAATTATGGAGAAGCACTTTAGAAAGTAAAGGTATATTAGGATAAGTGGAAGTAAGATACAGTATATCGTGTCCGCTGTTTGGCAAGAGTCTTTTTAGATTGTGCAAAGATTTGTATGGTAGGGATATAGTGTATTATGTAGAGAACCCAGGGGCGGATGTACCAAGAGCCCAGGGTGTTCACCCGAACACCCTGGACAAAAAATTACAGTGTATATCTAGGGTAAATTTTATGTGTTTATGTACATATATTAACTTTTGAACACCCTGAACATATATTACAGTGTATATTCAGGTTCAATTATTTTTTCGAACACCCTGAGTGAAAATCCTAAATCCGCCACTGAGAGAACCTCTACTATTAGAGAAATTCTGATTGACAAATTGTTGAGTATTGAAATGCAGTTCAAAGAAAAGAGCAGAATGGATATATATGATTTATGTAGCCAATTCCAACTAGTTTCAATAGAGTCATAGTTGTGTTGTTGTTGTCATAGCAGTCAATGGAATTTCACTCAAAAATTTAAAATAGCCAATGAGATTACTCTTAAGGTTTTTTTTTCTTCTTTTTTTTGAAATAGAAATAAAGGGAACTCTGATTTTGTTTCTAAGTAAAACAAATGAAAGCATCTTTGTATCTACGAGTTGCAGGCAAGCCTTGCAGCTAGGCAGTTGATCCATTCATTGCTAAATAGAGATCCTGCCAGCCGTTTAGGATCAAATGGTGGTGCAACTGAGATCAAACAGCATCCTTTCTTCCGTGAAATAAATTGGCCGCTAATTCGGTGCATGGTATTTAAATCTTTATCCTCTACCAAAAGACTGCAAATTTCAATTGGATTCGAGATTTTTCTGCAAGCCATTACACATTATCAGGACTTTATGTTTCCTAACAATGTCGTTGCATGCATTATATTTGTTCTTTGACTACAGACTCCTCCACCACTAGATGCGCCACTTCAGTTAATTGGAAAGGAATCAGGTACCAAGGATATTAACTGGAATGATGATGGAGTACTTGATCATCCAATGGACTTATTCTAGAGGTTTGCATCGAGCATTGACTAGATCTTAGTTTCAGACATCAGAATTCTGTTTACTTAAATTCGTCTTTCAACTTATTGGCATTGCTATGTTTTAACATCAAAACTTTAACAGCCTAAATTTTTCTTCCCGCAATGCAATCTAATCTTCTTTGTTTATTGTCTATGTTCTCCTTCCAATTCACTGATTTGACATGAGTTTTTGACTTATTTTGACGTAGGATCTTGACGTGTTATTAAACAGAACTGTGTAGGCAAAATTGATATTCAAATCATTCATCATCCAAATTATGAAGTATATGCTTTATGTAACTTGTTATATAGAGGTTAAAAACGCTATATGAGCAGAATTCGCATCAATCACGTATTCTCGAAGAGCAAATGACCCTTTTTCTTTCACATTAAGGGAGTATTAATCATTTTGCGTGCCTTTGTGTAATTTTGACCTTTCTTTTACACATGTAAATTGCAGGATTTTTTCAATCAACCATAAAGGACATGTATCTGGAACTAATTATGTGCAGTTCTAAAGAAGGGACCTTTCTGATGAAGGAATTTTATATTGTATAGAAGATGTTTTAGCCCCTCTTTTTGATATTTTGCTCTCATTTTGGCTTAAGGACCTTGTTCTTATTTAAGTTTGGAAGGCAATGAAGGCGATTTACATAGAATTTGTAGAATGGTGTGATTAGTAGGAATTAAAACCTTCCTTCAAAATTAGAATCAGTAGTTGTAGGTTTTGTTGGTACATAAACTTGGCTACTCTTGTATCATAGGGTAAAGATGTATTTGAGGCAAAATCAATAAGCTGCTCTCTTGTAAACTAATAAATCATATTTATTGTACTCTAAGCAGCTTCGACCAATTATTACTCTGCAAAATAAGTTGATAAAATCGAGCTATGATCACTTATGCAAATTTGTTTGTTTCCAGAGATGCTATTGTAGCGAGTCCGAGCCTAAAGGGCACTATTTTGAAGCCAAGGGTTGTGAAATTTAGGATCAACCAAAACGGTTTATCTCATATCCCTCAACGATTTGCAACAACGTTAACGACTCAGGTCAAACGTCGTTTGGTCTGTGGACCCCATAATTTAAAAAGAAAAAAACTATTATAAGTTGTGGACTAACCAACCATTTGCACTCTAAAATAAAAAATTTAGAGTACAAGTCGTTGGTCAGTCCACAAATTATAATAGATTTTTTTAGGGCGCACAGTCTAACGATGTTAGGCGTGGGTCGTCAAGGATGCTGCAAGTCGTAGAGGTGCATGAGATAAACCCCTTTTGGTTTATCCCAAATTCCTCAACCCCCTTTGGCCTTTTGGCTTCAAAATAGTACCCTTTAGGCTCCGGACTCTGATTGTAGTTTCATTTATAATCAACAATGTGTCAGACTAAACTAACAGAACATAGTAATGTAGGTAATTTGAGACATTATCAAAGTTGATTCAGATAATTATATCTATCATTTACTCTGGGATACATGTTTGGTTGTTTTGTATACGTGCATATGCGTACACAGACATATATAATACTTCTTCCAACCCAATTGACGTGATATGTTGAGCTAGCATTTTGATTATGAGTTTGGCAGAACTTAGTAGCTTTAGTTCAGACGTTATGTTTGTGTTTAAAGATTCAATTAATTTGTATAAATAATCTATCAAGAATCCAGTAATTTTATTCTTTTAAAAAAAAATCGAGAGCCCGTAAATTCAAATTGTAGCTCTGCCGTCTCTGACGTTCTCTATATATCTACCGACATAATAATGAGAACATGTCTAGTCCATTATATTGACTTATTTATCATAGAATTTATACATTTGAAAGATAAATTAAATAATCATATATATATATATATATATATATCACATTAAGATCTGTTATTTTATTGTCGTGTCATTTTAGTAATCTCTCCAACGTTTTCCTGTCCAAGCTGGTTAGATTGCGAAGAGAGCTTAATTTGATGTGGATGACAAGAAATAACTTAACAAGAATTATCAGTTAAACTGTGGGATAAAAAAGTATTATGTTATGGACTTACGTATAAAATAAATTAAAATTTATTTCCGACGTAAAAAAGTGAAAGTTATTATCAAAATCAAACATACAAATTAATACATTGAACAATTACTGGAAGAAATAGCAGAATAAAAATATTTTTTTTTGACCATACACTTATTTAATTCACGTAATACTAAACTACAAAATACATTTTATAACAAATTCATAAAAAAAAATTATACTTCGAATTTACTTAATTACAATTTAAAATAAGATATAGTAACTTAATTGCACTAAGGTGAACTAAAAAACCATGGTTAAATGTTTTTCAGCTTTGAGAAAATAAATTACACGTTTCAAAATTTCCATATTTGGTTCAAGAAACCTTTTCCGAGACAAAATCGGACAAGGTTAATATTTGCGAATAGTAATTTTGTTAGTTTTAGGGAACTTCCATACTGCACCTTTTCCTATACAAAGTTGGAAAAGATTAATGTGCCTATGTTAATGTATATATAATAGTGCACTTAGTTACTTTCTTTACTACTCTCTGATCACCTTTTCTTTCATCCACGTTAAAGCTTAGGGATCTTCTTGTATTGTGCAGTGTTACCATAATAGTACGTAGTTAGCTATGACGATGCTTTGTAGTTCTCAGTCAAAACAATTTGGGAGTGAGAATATTGCATGTTGTAGGAAGAGGAAGATCATCTCGACAGATGATTAACATATTGTTGATGTTAAGGAGTTCGAAAAAGATAACAAGATCCTTCGGGCAGCGATGTTGAAGAAACGCTACGCTAGTGTGATACTCAAATCTCAAAAAGTTCTTGGCAAAGCATTTGATGAAAAAGACATGAAGAATAAAACCAAGTTATGGGAGAAGCAATTCCTTGAAGAGAAAACAAAGTCGCAGCTACAAAGAGACAGAGAAGTGGCTAGGATGGCTATTGCAAGCATCAAAAGGACTGTTGATTTTGATGATCCTCTTCAAGCCAAAAGAGAATTGTTGGCCATGATCGGTAAGAAGCAATTGCTTAAAGAGAAAGTGAAGTCGCAGCGACAAAGAGATAGAGAAACGGCTAGGATGGCTATTGCAAGCATCAAAAGGACCGTTGATTTTGATGACAGTCTTCAAGCAGAAAGAGATATGTTGGCCATCATGGGCGCTCCAAGTCGTTGGTGAAAGGAGTTTACATGTTGTCTATGTATAGAATTGCTTCTTGGTTCCAATTATTACTATAATTTTTTTCCTCACGGATTTGTTACAGTACAATATCATTCTTTGCTTTTGTGAAACAAAATATCATATGTAAAAGTTTGAGTACCAAAGAGTTCTCGGTCACTTGTAGTTTACATTCCAAGCAGATATCTGGATTGATATTTGATACTAATATTATACAACAGTACGTACTATTTTAGTTTTTCCCGTTTGTTGGTGATCATGCATGAGAAGTCACTACTAAAAATTTTGTAGACAAACCAACAATTTGCACTCTAAAATAAAAAAAGTAGAGTGCAAGCAGAGGCGGAGTCAGGATTTTAGGTTTGGGGGTTCGGAATTTTAAGACAGGACAACGACCTCAAGCAAACGTATAACAACCAAGGGCGTCTCAATAAAATTAATGTCCTAAAGCTAAATTTTAAACCGAGACCTTAAATATATACTACACATACATAAAAAAATTCTAGTCTTGCATTTTTGTTTTTTTTTTTATAATTGTTGCATTTACTTCACATAGTAACATTATCATTAATGTTTATAATAGTGAGGATTAATTCAAGTTAATAAGATGTTTGTCATATGTTTTAAATACATTATCTTAGATGTTGTTGTAAAAACTTTATTTAATAATATGAAGATTTTGAGTAATTTAGTTCAAAGTTCTAAAATATTTCTCTTAAAAAGTAGATAGTTTGTTCCCTTCTTTTATTATATAAATTTTGTATTTCTTTTTACAATCTTCAGTATTGTCTAAGAAAAAATAAAATCATAAAATTCGACCATAAAAATTTTGGGGCCTCAAAAGTTTGGGGGGCTAAAGCAAAGGTTTTACTAGCTTCACCCTTGAGCCACCCCTGATAACAACCATCAAACTAACGAACAAGTTTCAGTATTTAATATATTTTAAAAATCTAATTTTGGGTTTGGCTTTGTGAAAGAAAATGATGAAAAAGAATGGTAGCAGCAAGTATTGGGAGAATTCGATTTGCTTATTGATTTGTCAATTTTATAATTTGTTTTTAAAATATAAAGTGTTAAAAGAAATTCTGTATAATATTATGTATGATAGCAATAAGGGAAAAAGTTACCCCCAAAGGAAAAGAAGTACAAGCTGCATTGGTGGGGTTTCTAACCCACATCTCTGGAAAGAGAGAGCTTCTCTAACCTCTGCATTACCACTGAACCATCCGCTTATTTGTGTGTGTGGGTTCGTAAGTAAACAATATCTACCTTTACTGTTTTTTTGTAGTAAAAATACAGGGTCTACGCAAAAGTTACTGGGTTCGGCCGAACCCCCCTTTAGTACTGTAGCTCCGCCCCTAAGTGCAAGTCGTTGGTTAATCCACAACTCATAATACATTTTTTCTAAAAATTACAGGGCCCACAGTCCAACGATGTTAGGCGTGGGTCGTTAAGGATGTTGCAAGTCATAGAGATGCATGAGATAAACCCCTCTTGGTTTATCTCGAATTCCTCAACCCCCTTTGGCCTTTTTGGCTTCAAAATATATAGTGCCCTTTAGGCTCCGGACTCCGATCGTAGTTTCATTTATAATCAATAATGTGTCAAACTAAACTAACAGGCCATAATTATGTAGCTAATTTGAGACATTATCAAAGTTGATTCAGATAATTATATCTATCATTTACTCAAGGATACATGTTTGGTTGTTGTGTATACGTGCATATGCGTACAGAGACATATATAATACTTCTTCCAACCCAATTGATGTGGTAAGTTGAGCTAGCATTCCAATTATGAGTTCGGCAGAACTTAGTGGCTTTAGTTCATCATTTTATTAATCTCTCCAACGTTTTCCTGTCCAAGCTGGTTAGACTGCGGAGAGAGCTTAATTTGATGTGGATGACAAGAAATAACTTAACAAGAATTATCAGTTAAACTGTGGGATCAAAAAAGCATTATGTTATGGACTTACCTATAAAATAAATTAAAATTTATTTCCAACGTAAAAAAGTGAAAGTTATTATCAAACATACAAATTAATACATTGAACAACTACCGAAAGAATTAGCAGAATAAAAATAAATTGTTTGTATCAGTAACTTCTTAGTATGGCAACCAGAACTCAAAAGATTTATGTAATTCCAAAAAAAAAATTAAAATTAAAAATATGTATACTTTAAATAGATTTTAAATTATAATTTTAAACAAGAAAATTAGTTAATGGTATCAAGACTCAAAAATCTATGTACTCAATCGAGAATAAAAGAGATAGTGAAATTTGACCATACACTTATTTAATTCACGTAATTATAATATTAAACTAAAATTACATTTTATAGTAAATTATACTTTGAATTTACTTAATTAAAATTTAAAATAAGATATAGTAACTTAATTGCACTGGGTGAAATAATAAAACATGGTTAAATGATTTTCAGCTTTGAGAAAATAAATTACGCGTTTCAAAAGTTTCCATATTTGGTTTAAGAAACCTTTCCGAGACAAAATTGGAGAAGGTTAATATTTACGAGTAGTAATACTGTTAGTTTTAGGAAACTTCCATAGTGCACCTTTTCCTATACAAAATCGGAAAAGATTAATGTGCGTCTGTTAATGTATATATAATAGTGCACTTAGCTAGTTTCTTTACTACTCTCATTGATCACCTTTCTTTCATCCACGTTAGAGCTTAGGGTTCTTACTTCTTGTATTGTGCAGCGTTACCATAATAGTACGTAGTTAGCTATGGCGATGCTTATTAGTTCTCAGCCAAAACAATTTCGCAGTGAGAATATTGCATGCTTTAGGAAGAGGAAGATCATCTCGCCAGATGATCAACATATTGTTGATGTTAAGGAGTTCGGAAAAGATAATATGATTCTTCGGACGGCGATGTTGAAGAAACGCTACGCTAGTGTGATACTCCAATCTCAAAAAGTTCTTGGCAAAGCGTTTGATGAAAAAGACATGAAGAATAAAACCAAGTTATGGGAGAAGCAATTCCTTGAAGAGAAAGCGAAGTCGCAGCTACAAAGAGATAGAGAAATGACTAGGATGGCTATTGCAAGCATCAAAAGGACCGTTGATTTTGATGGCTCTTCAAGCCGAACGAGAATTGTTGGCCATGATCGGTAAGAAGCAATTGGTTGAAGGGAAAGCAAAGTCACAATGACAAAGAGATAAGAGAAGCGGCTAGAATGGCTATTGCAAGCATCAAAAGGATCGTTGATTTTGATGACAGTCTTTAGGCCGAAAGAGATTTGTTGGCCATCATGGGTGCTCCAAGTCGTTGGTGAAAGGAGTTTACATGTTGTCTATGTATGGAATTGCTTCTTGGTTCCAAGTTCTCGATTATTACTGTAATATTTTTCCTTCGGGATTTGTTACAGTAAAATACCATTCTTTGCTTCTGTAAAACAAATATCATATGTGGAAGTTTGAGTATCAAAGAGTTCTCGATCACTTGTAGTTTACATTCCAAGCAGATATCTGGATTGATATGATACCAATAATATACAACAGTACTTACTATTTTAGTTTTTCCCATTTGTTGGTGATCAAGCATGAGAAGTCACTACTAAAAAATTTTGTAGAAGGGTGCGAGTAATAGGCAAACCATCCTTCAAAATTAAGAATCTTTATTTGTAGGTTTTGTTGGTATATACACTTATCTACTCTTGAATCATAGGATAAAGAGGCAAAATCAATGAGCTGCTATCTTGTGCACTAATGAATCATATTTATTGTACCGTAAGCAGCTTCACATAATTATTATTGTGCAAAATAAATTGACTGTATCGAGCTATGATTATTCAGCACTGTGAGATTTATTGATATATGCAAATATTTATTTTGTCGTGTAGCTATGCGAATTTCATTCTTTCCAGGGATGTCATGTTGAAAGGTAATTTAACATTAATATACTTATCTATTAATAGGTCTCTATTAATAGAATATTAGTCAAGCATACGTGTATACGTTGTATATATGTGAATGCGTACACGAACATATATAATACTTCCTCTGATTCATTTTATGTGACATTTGATTGAACAGAGTTCAAAAAAAGAAGAAGACATTCAAAATTTGTGGTTTAAAACACGTAGTAATAGGCATTTTTGTGACTATATATCATTTCATGAAAGGTAAATGAAATGTTTTTGCGGAAAAAAAAAAAGGTTCAGAAAGATCTTATAAAGTCAGATTCTCCAAGTTCTACAAATGATGCCTATCAGAGTATAAAAGTATACTCCCTATCCACAAACTTTTCAAATAGAAATTTATTCGACCCAACATGTAAGTTCAAGTATTCTATTCAGCATTAAACTTCCCCAAAATTGTCTAACAATAATAATCTTGCTAACGTCATTTGCTTCCCCTACTTAACAAGTGAAACAGCACTTCAACAAATAAGCAAAATAATGCAAAGAGTAGAAGAATGAGAACAAAAAAAAATATTTGCAAAAAGGTAAGCAGATTGACAGACTTGGAATCTTGAAGGGCACGCTGCGAACAGTATGGTGCTGCTAACTATATGCTAACGTGATTAGGTTAGATTTTCAAGCTTCTCAATGCTGAACTAAGCACGGAGAGCTTGCTGGGAGCTCTCTGCTTATAGTCTTTTTCCAATGCCATTGCGGACAGAGATTGCAGCTCCGAGCTCTCCTTGTCCTCCTTGTTTCGTCCTTGAGTCAGCTGCCCAATGGCAGACGTACACTGGAAACAACAATGCATTAAGTCAGATCTCCCAGGGTGACTGGTAAACAATACAAATCTAGTTTGTTTAGTAGTACGGCTTATTAACAGTATGAATTTTTAAAACCTCCAGTATTTGGAGAATTTAATCAATGTAAAGAAGTAGGGACATAAGACCGGGACCGCAAGTTCTGGACTCCAAGTTGGAAAAGAGTCTACATTCAGGGCAAAAACTTGTAAACGTGCAAAGTGCAATGAGTGCCTTATGTCTCCAATTTCTTGTGTTAGTTTATAAGCAATTTATTCTGTGTTTTTTAGAAACTTAGAGAACTTCAATGATAATTTTCTTTACCACTAGACCATTGACATATAAGAGAACTGGTAAATTCATCAAGGGTATAAGCAATTGACCAGTTCTGTTTGTTTATAAGAAATTTCTTCTGTATTTTTCAGAAACTTAGAGAACTTTTATGATAATTTTCTTTACCACTAGACCATTGACATATAGGAGAACTGGTAAATTAATCAAACCAAAAGAAATCTATGATAATTTTCTTTGCACTAGATCATTGACATATAAGAGAACTGGTAAATTAATCAAACCAAAAGAAATCATCAAGAATTATTTTATCAAAATTAAGAAACAGAGATAGAGACAGATTGACTGACCAAACATATGCCAAAAAGTGCTCTGGTACTCTTGCCACCAGTTAAGTCTATGGTAGAAGCATAATATTTCTTTGCCGTCTGAAGATTTTCTAGTCCACCAAGTGTATAGAGCACCTGTTAAAGTCGGGAAGAAATATGAGTGATTATTTTATGGCTATTATGAGAAAAATGCAAGTCATGTGTGGAACAGCAATGCCACTTGATATCTAGGGAAGCAAGTTCATAAAATCGAAAACTAACATGCAATCCAAAACATTGTTATTCTTTAACCGACACCCAATTGGTCCAGGGGATCACGGAAGTAATATGAACCAACATTTTTCTTAATCCAAAATATTGAAGCAGATGTCAGAAATGCTTTCCATTTTTCATCCGTAAGAACTTTTTTGAAGGCATTTCCATTTTTCATCAATAAGAACCATCTTTAAATGTATTTGCAAGCAAAAGTACTTCCTAGGTTCACCATTTACCCAAATATCAGCATTTTCATTACTGTGTTCCACAATCTATAAGAAATCTTTCCCCGGTCTCACTAAGATTCAGTACCTATTACCTCACTAGAGTTCTAACTTCTAGGCCAGACATAGATAAAGTTGCCGCAGGAGCTCAACTAATGTGGAAATCATCACGCAATAAGAACCACCTAATTTGCAATCAACAGACCACATTGAAGTTGAAGATAGATCACGCATCTCGATGAACCAGTCACCCCCAATTAAGGGAAAATAGAACACAAAGTAATAAGTTCGGGTGAAAGTAGAATGGTATCTTACTAGGTGACAAGGCATAGAACCCATTATAATATTTCAGTCCTTCATATTCCCACCTTATGCTCAGAAAGCTTGAAATCTTAATATCATTATATTCTTCTATGGTATCAGGCAGCTTCTTGCACTTGATGTAGGTGTAGATACTACAAGAACCGATTCATATAATCTTTTCTGGAAAGAATGCAGTACAGGTCAACATGAGAAGATTATCTCCCTTCCCCTGTTGGTAACTCTGCCCAATCAAATTCCCTTCTCGAAAGAAAAACTATAGGAACGAAGTATTTCAATTCTTTACCAATTCATTGAGCGAAATAGGACTAAAAGATACTATATAAGCCCGTTCAGTATTTATCCGACTAAAATTTTTTCACCTTCATTCCCCAAAAGAATATAGTTGAATTACTTTGACCTCCACCCTAGTCTATGTATGTCATTGCAAAGGATGTTGCATAGACTTTCTCATCCTCTCCTACACTAGAATCATTAAATGAAAATATCTATTAGCAAAACTTTAAAAATTTATTTCTCATTTTGCGTACTGATGTGAAGTATTTACATACCAAAAATGAGGAAGAAAAAGGAAAAGGAGGGGGTTGGTGGAGAAGGAAGCAATGGCTGTTCTCAAAATCCAACAATTGCCTGAACCGTTCATCAGTTGGGTCACTTCTCTTCAGCTCATAGTTGCTGCCATCCAAGCTTCCTTCACATCAGCCCCTCCTCTCCCTTACCAAACCGACATCACTCCCTCCTCTCCCTACCCAGACGGTGACAAGCCTACCTTTTCTATCCCAGCTGGCCACCACCTTCTTCCTCTCCCATCCCCTGCCCAGCTAGTCACTCCCATATCCCACCCCACCAACCCTTTCCCTAGAGCCCCATCATACCCCTCTTGCACTTCGTCCAGCACCTATTCTCCACCTCACTCCCCCACTCTATTCTGCCTCCTCTACTTGGTCCCAGGTCTCCCTCTTTCCTGTTACCAATCCTCCCTCCCCACTCTACAAGTTCCTACTCCTATCGTCCTTTCTATTTCCTCTTTTCTTTTCTTTTTTTCCCCCGGTTGTGTGTGTGTGTGTGTTGGGGGGGGGGGGGGGGGGGGGGGAGGGGGAGGGGATTGATTTCTTTTTTTCTCCTTTAGATTTCTCTGAAGGATTTGTGTGGATCCAACATTTTCCTTAACCATCACATCAAAAGACTTGTCGAGTTAGCTTCAAAAATTGACACCCTCAACTCTGCCATCAAATAGGTGGAGATCTTAGGCATTTCTCTAACTAGAAGAAAGATGTTCATTAAACTATGTCCAAGCAACTGTCCCAGAAAAGCCACTTCTTCTGAAATTATTGTGCCTAAGCAAGTTAAATGGAGGAAATTAGTCTTCTTTAGGTGGGGGCCCAAAAAGTTGGAATTAGAAGCTTATATTTGAAGTTTGAAATTAAAGTCAAGAACAAACCACTCCAGGAGCCCACAGTCAGCATAACGAGAAAATATCTTGAGAACCAGATTGAGTTCTATCAAATTCCTCCTCCCATCTTCTCCCTATTTCTGCACATTGGTATCTATTTTCAAATCTCCAGCTATCACTTCGATGTTGATTTCTAGTGAACTTCTGCATAAGCATAATAATGTGCTCTGACAACTTCACTAACGAGAGAGAGAGAGAGAGAGAGAGAGAGAGAGAGAGAGAGAGAGAGAGAGAAACTGGTCAAATGCAAACATAGATCCGTGAGCCTCTCTGTTGATAATAACATTTGCAGTTGGTAAAATAGCTGCTAGAAAACCAAGTATGAATCAACCAACTTCCTTTTTATCCAATGAACTAGGTGATAAATAAAGCCTCATAGAAACACCCAGAATAGCATCTTGACTAGAACAAGATCACATTATTAATAATAATACCTCTTAAAAAGATGCAGGCTCACAAAGATTGCAAGCTATAATCAATGCACCTCTGCTAATAATATAGCAGCAATATAATATGACTAGAGAAGTATCTTACATCAGCGTAGGCTAGGTGATATAAAGGAACTGTCGGTTGAGATAAGATCAGCTCCTCATAGCAAAAAGCTGCTTGCTTGTACCTAAATATGATATATTAGATAAACAATTTTGACTTGGCTAATTAGGACAGTGAATGGATGAGACAGTAGCTAAAGAAGGCATCAATGGAATAGAGTTGTCTCCAAGCCATTAGTCTTCCACTCTGAGCACGAGAATAAAAAATCTTACATTTGCAAGGAAACATATATTTCAGCAAGCTCTCTCCAAGCTTCATGATCAGCCATGAATCTACCGAAACAATAAAGAAGTCAAGAACAACTGTTAAAGTCGCGACATACTTATTAGTGTTAATATGTGATGCATTTCAGATTCTTCTTACAAGTCAAGATACTTGTTAAGCCAGTCAATTGCTGCTGACGTATTGCCTTGCGCCTTTGCCATGGCTGCCCTCCTCTTATGTACAACCTAAAGGATATCAATAAGATACACAAAAAAATCCTTGAGCTTTGGATTGTTCTTCTTTTTCTTAAATTACATGAGACAGAGCCTCTGCTATGAGCACAGATGTTTGGTCAACGTTCAATAATATGAGCATATGGGTTTATGCATGCACCAACTTTGTCAAAAGCGAACAATGTAAAAAGCAAAGGGCTTTAAGAACAAGGCTCAATTAAAACACACGATTTAGTGGGGAAAAAAAAGTCCAGATAAAGAGAATGTATACACACATAAATGTGTACACATGTCGTGTGTGTACATATATACATACTGTGTGTGTTGTGTGTGTAATACAAGAAAAAACTACTGTGAACACAACTAACAATTATATGGTTAAAGAATTGAAAAGCCTGAAATTACGAGTGATATAAATATTGTCAACAAAAAGTTTAAAAAACATTTAAACATTATGCTTCTGATGCGAAGATACACTTCTGAGTTTCTAATTCAGATTTAGTGGCTAGTTTTCTTATGCTAGATTTTAACTTTTTATTTCTATATGCTATGTTGCGGCACATTTCCATTAGGAATTATCTACTTTACATAGTTAATTGAGCCAAATTAACAATGTATGGTGAAATGTCCTTGTCTATCTCAGACCTGATCAAATGGATTTTCCTCCAAAAGGCTTGAGTAAGCATTTTCTGCCTCTGACCATAATCCCCTCGCCTCTAGCAACATAGCTTCTAGCCTGCCTGATAACAAATCAAAATAAAAACTCTTAGCCATTATTAGAAGGTCAAGCATACAAAGATGGCGCAGGAATCAGAAATACATAAAGTAGAAAAAATAAACAGTGGTGAAAAAAACGTTTCATCTATATTGCTAAATGGAAATTTTGGTATTCCCTGTAACAATAATTTAATGATTGAGAACAAAACTGACAATCACAGTGGCAAAGGATGACATATTGAGAAAGCTTTCTGGGGCCACATGACATTTCAATAACCTCTGAGCAGCTAGAAGATATGATATACATAATGAGATACAAAGATACAATTATCAAATTAAGGCAATGTTGTTGCAAAACGCTTTGACAAAACTAAACTAACGTACCCTCTGTTTTAAATGGATCATCCATAGTACTACCTGGACCATAACTACAATGAGAGTATAGAACCAGTACTTTCCAATATCAAATGGAAAGGGAGCTGCAGAATCTATTTGTTACATATTGCATGGAATCTCTACTTTCCGGTATACCTCTTGTATTCATAAGCTTTCACATTATCAATATTATTACACTTGATCCAAAAAGAAAAAAACTATTCACATATTGTGTGTTGATGGTGATAATATTTTGCATTTTAAGAAAGAAAGCATTAGTTTGAGACAACATAAAATATGAACAGGGGCAACCAGATCCATATATGCCGATTAATTCCGTCTCGGTCTTTGAAATATTTATCAGGCACATACCAAAAAAAAGCTATTAACATTTAGAGAAACTTCGTCGCACAAATTTTGTTATTGATGATATCTAAGTGAAGATATATCATCAGATGTTCTTACTAGAGGTTCAACTGCTTTAAAACGCTGTGAGAAGAGCTTCCTACAATTTACTTAGGAATGCCACTGGGAGCAAAGAGCAAGTTAATGGGGATATGGAATGGAGTCTTGAAGAAGTGTGAAAAGAAACTGTCAAACTGGAAAAGACAATACCTATCTATTGGTGGGAGACTGATCCTAATCAATAGTGAACTTGATGCTTTGCCTACATACGTGAAGACATTGTTTCCCATGCTTGTTGAAATTGCCAATAGAATAGATGCCTTGAATTCTGACAAGAAGAAATTCCATTTTGTGAAATGGAATATCTGTTGAATAGCAAGAAAGATGGAGGGCTAGGCATATGCAATCTTAAAGCTCAGAACCACAGCCTGCTCAGCAAGTGGAATTGGAGAATGGCATCAGGAGAGAGATCCCTATGGACAGAGGTGATCAAAGGAAAGCATGGAGAGCAAAACAGTTGGACTACAAACATGGTGACGATATGGAAAGTCAAGATTCCTCATGAAGTGGCTTGCTTTGTTTGGTTACTGGCAAAAAACAGAGTCCTTACTCAGGACAATTTAGCAAAGAAGGGTTTTCATTTATGCTCCAGATGTTTCTTACGTGGTGAGAAAGCAGAGACCAATCATCCCTTTTTACATTATAAATGGGCCGACCAACTATGGAGAATTTTTATCAACCTGAGGGGGATTAGTTTGGTGCTGCCACCAGTCTTAACTGATGTTTTAATTAGTTGGAACAGAGAAGGAAGGCTATCCAATCAGAAAGAGAGATGGAGAATTGACCCTGCATGTATCTGGTGGACTTTATGGAAGGAAAGGAATCAAAGATGCTTTGCAGACAAAGATAACCCTATCCAGAAGATAAAGATGAACTGTTTAGTGCTTTACTATTTTTGGTGTAAACAACAATGTCTAGAAAACACAGAATCTATCTTTGATGTCCTAGATTACATTTAGTAACCTTCTAGTCTTCCTATTGTAATCCCTTTTGTGTTCTGGATACAAACACAACTTGTGTAAGTATCCTTTATTATAAATAATATATACTGTTTACCATTGTCAAAATACCAACATTGCGCGTCGGTCAAAATACTGCTTTAGACAGATTCATCGAAAGAAATATGTTGCTTTAATCAGAAAAATAAAGATCACACAATGTCACAATCCTATAACACAATATGTCACCAATAACCCCAAAATTCCAGGACAGCTGTAATTCAAAGTAGAACTTTTCAAATGGAACCCGAAACAGCAAATCATCAGGGTCTTATAACATCAACTCTAGTACTTCTTATAAAGGTCATTATCATTCATTCAGTCTGGCAATTAGAATTTTAGGTTCCGTTATACAACGAGAGAGAGAAAGAGAGGCATCTTAAATTTCGTGATTTGCTTGTGACGTGATACCCTTCAGGAGTGACACATGAAACAAGAGCTAGAAGCTGTACCAACATAGTGATTCAAGGTCACTGGCCACACGTGAAGAAAATGAAAGCTACAAGAGCTCAAGACAACAAACATATATACTTATAGATCAAAGAGAACTCACCAACCCTTTTGCTCCCTGGAAACTTCTTTTGCAAAACCTTTATGCAGTCCTGCAGAAGTTCCCATAACATAAATTCAAATGGTTTTCCACAAAATTATAAAGTAGCAAGAGTTTCATAAGAGAATCTCCAGCATATATGAATGAAGAATGAACATGACTTGAAAAATAGCTAATGCATATTGGTGAATATGGCCAACTATATGGTCAGATCACTTCATTACTCGATATATTTAACCACATAGTCAGCCAATGTAACTCTACTAATTTAATTATGGTAAGCGTATCTCTGCAGCTTTATAGGAAATAACTGTCAAACAACTATCTTTCTAGATTTGGATAAAAATGACCATTTTGTTGTAGTCACATCCTTTATATATTAGATTGTACCATAATTTTTCTTTTCATATTACGTACAATCCGATCACAGCTATGACCTTGGGTAATGTATGATAAATTCTACATTATTGTACTGCAAAGATTGACTTTTGCCATCTTCTAGAAATCTTTTATTGAGGAAACGAGGTAAATAATCTGGGATCATTTGATTAAACTTTATCAGCATGGTTTCTGCAACTCTGAGAAGTCTAAAATAAAATAAAATGGAAAAATCATGCATGTCTTTAGTGTGAACCTCTACGAGGTAACTAAAATTCGACTTGGGGATTACAGGAAAGATGTTTTTACCTTAGCTACATCAATAGATTGACAATCCATAGCTGCAACAGCTACCTGCTCATATAGAGTCCATTCTGCAATATTTAGGTTGCAGCGAATAAAAGGTTAATCAGAAGTTACATCCAGTCAGATGATGCTCGAACGAAGTCTATGGACCAATCAATCAAAAAGAAAAGTTAAAAAGGGGGGGGGGGGGGGGGGGGGGGGAGAGATATACCAAATGTCCCAAAACCCAAAATCTCAACTTAGAAGACTCAATTCTTCAATTTTCCACTTTCATGGATCCTAGACTACCCAAATCAGTACAAAACCTCAGTTTTCTAGTCCCAAATATTACCCGATTGAAACTAAATAAATAGAGAAAGGAAAAAACAGAGATATGCCACATGTCCCAAAACCCAAAATCTCAACTTCTCCATGAACCAATTCTTCAATCTGCCACTTTTGTGGGTCCCAGACTACCCAAATCAGTACAAAATCTCACTTTTTCAGTACCAAATATTACCCGATTGCCACTGACTTAATCCTAGATAACCCAAATTAGTACAAGATCTCAAATTTTCTACTACTTAATTCTCACTTTCTTCAATCCTAAACTTACCCAAATCAGTGAAAAAACTCAGCTTTCCAGTCCCGAATCCTGGACAACCCAAATTAGTGCAAGATCTCAAATTTTCCACTACCCAATTGTAATTCTTGAATCCTAAACTAGCAAATCAGCAAACAAAGATCAAAAACAGGAATTTCCGCGTTATGACTCAATTGGATATGAATCAATAAGTACCTTGATGGCCAAGAGCAGATCTTTTTTTGGAATCATTAAGAATGGATAACCCATGCTTCAATACCATATCAGATCGACGAAGCTTGAGTTTATGAACAAGACAAAGATATTCCCAAACACCACCTCCACCATTCTCTACTTGATTCTCCAATCTGTTCACCTCTTCTTCCTCTGTTCTCGTCACCATCTTGGTTTCTCAGTTTGAGATTGTCTCCGACCACTTCAAAGTCTGCTTATGTTGTCGTGTTGTGCAGAATATCTTCTTGTTAGATGGACAACTAGGGAAAGCCAAAGCCAGTTTATTGGATCTACTTTTGTTTGACTCCTACTGCCACTGCCCACTCCCATGCTCTCAAATGACGATTATACCCCCCTTTTACTTTTGTTTTTCCATAACTTCACTTCGAATATTTTTTTTTCATTTTGTTGGAATAACAAAACAATTCTCAGGTTTGTTTTCGTAATACTAACTTCTTCGTTCGTTTACGAAATTACAACTATTTATGCTAATTAAATTACTATTTTTTGTGACTATATTTTTAAAATCATTTATCATTAATGTAAAATAATTTTACCACTGTTAATAAATAATTTTTTGTAATGAATTTATATGAATATATCCTTCTAAAAAATCCTTATGATTTGTCATTGTATATTCTGTGTATATCTTATACAGTTATTATTGGTGGGCAATTTGCAAATTTCCCTTCGTTGGGAAATTCTGCCTTAAGGCAGAATTGGCACACGGACAAAATTCGCATGGGCATAATTCTGCCGAATTTTACAATTTCTGCCTTGTGATTTTTTATTTTTTTTACTGAGTTGGGTTTCAAATCCATAATCTCAGGGTATTAGACGAAGGGTAAAACTTCAAGACCACCAATTTGAAGGGCAAAAATTAAAGACCACCCCAAATGAAAGGCAATCAGCGCAAAAAAAAGGACTAAAAACATATTTTTTTGCGCGGATTGTCCTTCAAAGGCATTGGTCTTTAATTTTTGTCTCTCAAATTGTTGGTCTTTAATTTTTTCCCTTCGCCTAAAAATCTATGGGTTTCGTGTTCGCACTCCCCCCCCCCCCCCCCCCCCCCCTTCCCTTGAGTCAAAAACTAAAAAAAATAAAAATCGCAAGGCACAATTTTGGATTCAAACTCTGCCTTGAGGTAGGTAGAGTTTGCTACGTTATAATGTAGCAAACTCTGCGTCTTGCAGGCAAATTCTGCCTTGTGAATTTTCTTTTAATGTTTGCATGAGCGGGGTTCGAACCCGGAACCTATAAATTTTTTAGAGAAGGGAAAAAATTAAAGATCAATAATTTGAGGGACAAAAATTAAAGACCACCCCCGAATAAAGGCAATCATGCAAATTGCCCGATTTAAAACTCAACATAAGGCATAATTCTAAGGGAAAACAACCAAATACCCCTAAAATATAAAATATTTACCTGCCCCATGTCCCTCCTAAAGCAATTTCACTTCTACCCCAACCGGTCGAAAATATTTTACCGATGTACCCCTCGCTCAAATCCCTTCCTCCATGATACCATCGTTATATATTTATATATCATAATGATATCATGGAGGAATAAGAAAAGGACTGAAATCGTCGTTCATGATATCATCTCAGTATATTTATATACCACGATGGTACCATGGTCCAGCAGTCCTCCATGATACCATTACAGTATTAATATGATCCTACTTAGCACACTTCATTTCAAGACATACATTCAAGGACGAGATATGAGACATCAAGCTCTACAAGCTACATAGAAGATGAGGAAGTCATTTGAGGCCTTTAGAGGCTCCTACAAGCCACACAAGATGGCTTACGACGTATGGAAAGTAGCTTGGGCAAGGCTTGGGCAAGAAAGAAGGCCAACACTCAAAAGTGGCTAGATGTGCAAAAGGTAGAAATGCAAAAGTGGCCAAACATGCAAAGAAGGGGCATAAATGCAAATGGTCGCAATTGCAAGCTTTGAGGATTGGATGAAGGCTATTTGTGCAAGGGAGAGACATTTCGAATTCCAAGCCAACATCCCAACTAGCCAAACAAGGTCCTTGCCTCATTAAGGGCAAATATGTAATAGCTAGCTTGTCTTCTTATTTCTAGATTATAAGTATTAGACTTAGCTCATTTTATTACTTAGATTAAGTTGAATGATGAATTGAGAAACTCCTTTGGATTTAGATTGTTTAGCTTAGTAGCTATAGGGTTAGTTATTATAATGGTAGATTCCATTGTTGGTCTTTGAACCTTTAATTCCATTGATTTCATGAAGAGTTGTTCATTTGTGGATTTTTTTGAATCACTCTTGCCTTGATTTCAAATAGTATAGGTCTTTTAGGATTGAATTAGATTGGGAGGTGTTGGATTTAATATATCCAAGGTTGCCCATAAATTCACCCTAATCGGGTCTTGCTTTTATCCTCTTTTCCCTTTTCTTCAATTCTCGTCCCAATTTCTTGTTATCCTTTAATTCCGCGTTTTAGTGTTGAATTGGTGTTATTCCCCAATTCGAATCGTATCATTTGGTATCAGAGCTTAGGCTAGAGTTTTGTTTCTACAATCCTCAATCCTAGGTTCAAAATTTGAAAATCTAAAAAAAAAAAAAAACGAAAATTCCAAAAAAAATCGAAAATTGGTTTTATGTTGTTTGTTTGTAATTTGAGGTTGAATCTGTATTGTTGCTATCAAAAACCTCTAGATTCGAAGTTTGAAGTGATTTGGTTGAGTTTGGAGTCATTCACCATTGATGAGCTTTGAAGCTTTGAAGAACTCAAGAACTTGGAAAGTGGGTCTTGTGATTCGATTGAAACTGAAGGCTAAATTCTAATGGGCTTTGTTCTCCATATCAAAGGGATCCTAGATCTGAATTAGAGCTAATTCAGAGTTGAATTGAAGGTAGATGAAATTTTGAATTGTTCCTGTGTTCTTGAGATTGTTCATATGTTCAAAGGAAGAAGGTGACCCAAGAAAGGTGTTTGATCTTCAAATTTTTAGTCAAAGGGTCAAAAGGTGTTTGTGGGGCCTAAGTAAGTATCCCAAAAAAAAATAGAAATACTTGGTCCAATTTTCTGATTTTTCAAAAAAAATAAAAATCCAAGCCATCTGCCACGTCAGCGCTGACATCAGCATTTGACGTGCCTCTGACGTGATCATGGGGTCCAAATTCACAAAGTTGAATGTTCTAACACTTAGAAAAAATAGTGTTGGCAGATTTTGGTCCAACTTGAGGGGGCTATATCTCCGTTTATATAAAGAGTTACGGGGTCCATAATATATCAAAATTAAAGTTCAGAGAGTCTACTTTCCGAATCAACAAGTCGTTCATCAATCCGAGGTCTGTAGAAAACGTTATGAGCGTTATAAAAACATGCTGCAAGCAGTTTTGAATTTTCTAAGTGTTAACCCAAAAACTTCCCAAATTCTTGCTAAGTGTTTGGCCAAAGGTTTGTTCACTTCTTCTTCTCATTTCTTTGATTCTCCTAACTAATTAACAACTAGTAATTGATCCTTACTTGGTTGTTAACTAGTTCTTGAGTTCGAATTTCATTTCGTGCTATTTTTTTTAAGCTTTTCTCGTTTGATATCGTCGAAACTTCTTTGGCTCAAGTCCTTTTTCTTTATCGAGTCGTTCGTCTTTCGATTAACAAGAATCTATTCCTCTACAAGGGTTAGCGATCTTGTGAATTGATTTGGATTAAAAGGGTTCTTGACCAACTTTGGGAGAAGCTATAGGTTGAGAGGTAAGCTTGAGTGTGAATACGAGTGACGTGAGGAACTTTACTACTAATCTTGTTTGCTCGTTTTGTAGGTACAAGAAGAGAAGTCATAAGGTGGAGAAGATATAAGGAAGTTATTGATAGTTTCGAAATCTTTTGGTGACGACATGGAGAGCCATGTTTGTGATGGAGGGTATGACTATAGGGATTCCAACGTAGAGTGGCCCATCTTATGTCCTAAATCTAAAGTAGAAAGTTACTTCGAATGGGAATGCAAGTTGGATGAGATCTTTAAACGTTACAACTATGTGGAAGAGGAGAAGGTGAAATTAGCTTCTTGCACTCTAAAGGGGGTCCTTATCAAACATTGGGAACATGAGAGAATGAAGGGGAACCCAATTGAAACTTGGAGTGCCTTGAAAGAATTTTGGAGGTGTCGCTTTTAGAATCCTTATGGCACTAAAAGGAATCCCAAACCCCATCCAAAAAGACAAGAAGGAAATACAAGTGTGCCACGCTTACGCAAGGAGAAGCAAATGATGAAGGGGAAGTCCAACCCTTGTGAAGTGAAAGAGAAGGAGCAAATGGACTCCAAAAGTGGAAACCATGGTAAAAAGGATGATGTGTGCGCATTTCAAGGTAAAATAGCTAATCTCAACTCTCCAATGAATGTGAATGATCATGTTATTAAATTGAGTTTGAGTAATATCTTGTCTTTATGTGAGCTTAATGATTCTTTACCATGTGATGAACGTAATGCTTTGGTGACAATTGACAATGTAGTTGATATGGGTGATCCAACACTAGTTGATCCTATTGATGACCATCTTGACTCTTCTTGTGAGTTCAATTTGTGTCCAACTAGTGTTGACCCTCTTGATTTACATGTTGGTACATTGTCTTGTGAATTGTTAGTGCACCCACTAGTTGATCCTAGCGATGACCGAATTGAATCTTCTAGTAAGGTCAATTTGTGTCCAACTAGTGTGGATGACGGTATTGGTCAACTTGCTTGTATTGATAGTCCACTAATTGAGAAATGTTGTGATGTGCTTAATGAATCTCAATTTAGTGATAAATTTGACCAAGTTGGTAGTGAGAAAGAAAGTGAATATGACACACTAGCGTTGTTTGATACATATGGATATGAGTCCCATGACCTTACTTTGTTGTCATTTGATGAGACTCAAGATTTTGATGGTGTTATGTGTCATGTGGATAGTCATGAAAATGAAAATGAAAATGCTTTGAAAGGTGACATTTGTCTTTTTGAGAATGAGATGGCCTGTTTTGATTCTTCATTGTTCATTGCTCCCTCTCTCTTTATAGATAATGCCTTATTTGATATTGATATGACTATTGGAAACGATGTACCTAGTGGGGTGTGTGGTGATGTTGAGCATTTTGTTTCCTTTGAAGGCTATAATGTGATTTGTAACCCATTATGGGATGATGATATAGAAAAAGAAGGTGATACTTGCATACAATGTGTTAATTCTTCCTTGCATGATCAAAATCTTAGTAGCCTAATGCATGATTGTGTTCTTGAACTTAGTAGTGAGGTTACAAGTGAGGATGACATAGTTGAGGAAGTTGTTTTACGCAATACCTTTCTTTACTACTTGTTTGCATTTGATGAAACTCATGTGTATGTTTTGGGTGCATCCTATGTTAAGGGAGACTCTTATAGGGTAAATGGTTGTGTCCTTGACCATACTAGGTGGGAAATCTACCCATTTGATCTGGGTGACACCTTGTGTGATTTGAGAGCACTATCTTGTGAGAGTCGTTGTTTGAAAAATGAGAGTGTCCTTTTTTGGACATTGTGCTATATGTCAAGTAGAACCAATGTCGAGTTGCATACTTTGTATTTTGAATCCATTGGTTTTATTACTCTATCTTTATATCATGAACCTTGGAAGAATCAACTTCTTGATACCTCATGTGTGCACTTGTTAGTCATGATTTCCATTGATGTGTGGTTGTACCACAAATTTGTCCATCCTTGGCATATATGTGTGGTTATTACTTTGTGTGCTAACCCTCAATCCTTGAGGAGTATGTTTTCGTATGTATTCCCTTGGGTTTTTCTAGGTTTGGATTCGAGGACGAATCCTTTTGAAGAAGGGGAGGATGATATGATCCCACTTAGCACACTTCATTTCAAGACATACATTCAAGGACGAGATATGAGACTTTAAGCTCTACAAGCTATATGGAAGATGAGGAAGTCGTTTGAGGCCTTCAGAGGCTCCTACAAGCCACACAAGATGGCTTACGACGTATGGAAGGTAGCTTGGGCAAGAAAGAAGGCCGACACTCAAAAGTGGCTAGATGTGCAAAAGGATAGAAACACAAAAGTGGCCAAACATGCAAAGAAGGGGCATAAATGCAAATGGTCGCAATTGAAAGCTTTGAGGATTGGATGAAGGCTATTTGTGCAAGGGAGAGACATTTCGAATTCCAAGCCAACATCCCAACTAGCCAAACAAGGCTCTTGCCTCATTAAGGGCAAATATGTAATATCTAGCTTGTCTTCTTATTTCTAGATTATAAGTATTAGACTTAGCTCATTTTATTACTTAGATTATGTTGAATGATGAATTGAGAAACTCCTTTGGAGATAGATTGTTTAGCTTAGTAGCTATAGGGTTAGTTATTATAATGGTAGATTCCATTGTTGGTCTTTGAATCTTTAATTCCATTGATTTCATGAAGAGTTGTTCATTTGTGGATTTATTTGAATCACTCTTGCCTTGATTTCAAATAGTATAGGTTCTTTTAGGATTGAATTAGATTGAGAGGTGTTGGATTTAATATATCCAAGGTTGCCGATAAATTCACCCTAATTGGGTCTTGCTTTTATCCTCTTTTCTCATCCCTTTTCTTCAATTTTCATTCCAATTTCTTGTTATCCTTTAATTCCGCGTTTTAGTGTTGAATTGGTGTTATTCCCCAATTCGAATCGTATCAAGTATATATATATATATATATATATATATATATATATAAGATGATGGTATCATAAAGTTTTTTTTAAGAAAAGTTTGTCTTTTTGAATAAATAAACATGAGCATCCATAATTTTATCTTAGTATATTTATATACCATGATGGTATCATGAAAGATTAAGAGAAGGATTGAGCAGTCTTCCATGATACCATCTCAGTATATTTATATACCATGTTCGTATCATAATTGGGGGTATCTCGGGTAAATACTTCTGATTTTTTTGGGAGTACAAAAGTAATGAGAGTATGAGCGGGTAATTATTTTGGTTTGAGGGACAAGCGCGTTCTTTTCCCTAATTCTAAAGCGAGCGACATAACGAGTTTCCTTGATCACATATCTGTGGTGATGTAAGGTGAGTGATAACAAGAAAATTAGAACGATTTAATCAAATAACCCAGTTGATAAATTAAACCGACGAATATAGAAGAATGAAGATTATCAGCAAGTTTAAGAGATTACATGGCCAACACAGCTGTGTCTTTTTTCTCATAAATCCTTTAACACTATCTTGAGCCCGTTTGGATTGGCTTACAGCTTAAAGCTGTTTGCAGCTTATAAGCTGAAAAAAATAAGTTGGGGTAGTCCAACTTATTTTTTTTGGCTTATAAGCTGTTTTCAGCTTATAAGCTGCTTTAGATAAACTAAGTCAAATTGGTCCAATTATTTTTTTGAGCTTATTTTAAGCATAAAATGACTTTAAGCTGGCCAGCCAAACACTCAAAAAAGCTGAAAACAGCTTATAAGCCAATCCAAACGGGCTCCTTCTAGTTAAGAATAAAATATGTCCTAAAATTAATTTCTAATTTGATTAGATGCAGGATATGGAATAAGGGGTACTCTGTTTTTGCTGTAATAATTATGCTTCAATCCTAAAATTTGCAATTACCACTCTGATTTTGTTTCAGGTGATAATTTGAGCTTTTAATCAATCTTTCCTCAAACTTATATTTCAGGCGATAATCATATTTGTCTCCGTCAAACAAATATAAGCAAAATTCAGATTCTAATTCAAAGGCTAGACAAAAAATTATTACATTAACCTCCCATTCATAAACAGCTTTTATTTCAGCTAGCTGATATACATTTTTTGGAAAGTCACTTAAGCGATTTAAGAAACCTTTTGTTTTACCATTAACCAACGATCAAATTAATATGTGCAGAACACTAGATTCAAATTCTGAACCTAGATATTTCAAAGAAATCTCATTAGTTAAAGCTTGTTTAACCAACCATCTTGATATACCCAGCTTGTAGCAATAGAATAAGTATTGAAGAAATTGACCACTTTCAGCATTTTGCATGAAGCCAAGAGTAGAAAGAATAGAGGTAGAAGTTGCGTAGATGTAAACAATGAATAGAAAGTAGATTTTTCAGGGGGTGCACGTGCTAGCTTCTTTACATATGTAGTAAACTACAACTAGCCGCTTATTTTTATACTCTACCAATTTTGAGGTGAACTGGTCAGAACAGAAAGAATACAACAAGAAAGTACATTTTGCCTTACCATGCTCCAGTCTTTCATAATCCTTCAACCAATCGACCAATATACAAAGACATGGCTACAACAGTCCACTTGATACACTCCAGGTGGGATCACGAATTAGTCCACTATACAACTCACATTGAGGACCTACCTTTAGATGAAGAAAATGGATTGGTGTTGCCAGGTAACCATCATCCAATTTACCTCTTGATCACACTACCTTTCTCGTCATTCATCTCTCCAGCATTGTTTCTAGTGTAACTCTTCAGCCTCTTGTATTTCAAGTGCTTTATTCTTTTTCTTTTTTACCTTTTGTCTTGATAATGATGGTGTTCAGGCCACCTTGTGCATCTTGACAGCTGGAGTATTCCACCAGCTACCTCCCGCCAGCAGAGGTACCGAATAATGCTGCCCTCCAAGGCTTAGACAGATGAGGAGAAGTCACGTAGAAGTTTTTTGTCACAGCTGGAATTTGAACACTGGTCTCTCATGGTTAGGTGATTATTTTTTCTCTTATCTAGAGCACTTCCCACTTCATCTGCAAAACACAACTTACTTTAATAACTATTGTACTACCAAAACTCACGGAATGCTCATTACAAGCTTATGAAGCAATTCCTAACACCAATAAAAGGAATTGACTGCTGGTATTAACAATAATGATAATGTGAAACCACTGGAACTTCCGAAGTGCCACTCACATCATACCTTATCTTTTCTCTTGACAGTTCAAAGCAGGGTATTGAAGAGACTAGTATTAAGTATTGCAATCATCGTATGTTCAGGCAAGAAGAGTGTACGTACCTAGTGTATGGAATAAGCAGGAGTATAGATGCTCTTGATGCTCAGAAGCGGCTGCTTGCAATCTGGAATCCATGGGATTTAGGGTAAAGAGTGGGCTATGTCTAACTGCTCGTGGCTTCGCTCTCTTTGCTTTATGTCAAAATCAGCTGCTGGATATACGAAAGGAAAGAAGAAGAAGAAGTGAGTTTGTGTCAATATTACGAAGTACTAAACATCTATACCCTGCCTAATATTGTGAAGTTTTACCTTATCCAGTGAGTCCTTATTGAACAATGCTTGCAGGCTATCTTCAACCATTCTTGTTCCTTGCCATGTCATCCAAAGAACCATCAACGGGTTCTACGAGCAAGAAACTTCAATTCAGCACCAAGCACGCAAGAAACGCTACCACTCAACTAGAATCATGTCCTCAAAGACGTATGTTGCAATAATGTCCGTGCCATGTTGCCTGTATTTTGGGTTGGTTAGTTATCTGTCCTTTATCAGTCTATGATCCTCACCACCAAAAGAATAGGAGAAAAGATATGTAAGATGCGACCTTTACCTGGATTAAGACGAGCACTTTAATGGTGACAGATGGCAGAAAAACAACAGGCGAATAAATTTTACAATCACATCCAGGAAAGTGCTCGTCTTAATCCAGATAAAGGTGGGAATGTGGGAGAATTGTATGCTATATAAAAGAATCAAAGCCTAATGTACTTGGCTTAATAAAGGGCCAAAAACACTGTTCAATGCACTTCATCCTAATTCATTGTCTCAATCTAAAGTTGGTGGGATCATCCTCTGGGAGACAATTATCAAAAGCGAACAGCTAGGTTAATGACGGAACCATATGCTAGAATTATCAAAGATGACAAAGTTCTTTCACCATGTAAAAGGCATATATGGGCAAAGAAGAAAGGAAAAGACAGATGGCAACTGGAGTAGATAGCACTCATGCACCAAGCCAAAGAGCATAGTCCACAATCTTGGTCCAACATGAAGCATGGAGAACCAAATTAAACAAGTAACCCAATATTGCACGAGTATTTGCATGTTCTGTGCTCTTTGATTCTAATAAGAACTGGTCTCAGTTATACGAGTATTTGCATGTTCTGTGCTCTTTGATTCTAATAAGAACTGGTCTCAGTTATACTTCTGGCATAGTTACTGGAAAGTTCATTTCACTAGTTTGAAACACATAATGCTGAATAAAAAGCTTGAAACACGTAATGACTCCCTCACATCAGAACAGAACTTTATTTTACATGAATAAGGGTTGAGAATTCTAGGAGCCCTGATATTAAAAACTTGAGAAATGGTTACAACAATAATAAGATGATGGTCTTTTTTTAATGATTAATTCAACAAGTGCGCTCATACTCATTGGTTGGAATGAGCAAAGCATTTTGTTTCATTAAACTTGCAAAAGGAAGCCAGATATTGGAATGACATCAAGTGATAACTCAATAAAGTTGGTATCTTTTCCCTATTTGCTTACTGATCCAAAAATTAAAAAAATAAAACAAATCTGGTACCTTTTCCTTTGATCGCTGCTTTTTGCAGCAGATGGTAGAGAGATGGACCTGCGAACTCGTGACACCAGTCAAATTGCAAGCACCAACAGCGGCAATATTACCTGGTTTTATGGTAAACTAATTCAACTTCAGAACATGGAGAAACACAGAACTAATGTATGATGTTGATAGCACTTAAACATAAAATGTGGTTTAGCCTGTACAGAATTCAGTCACTGTTACTTTGCCTATCAAACGGTCCATCCAATACATAATAGAACTCCATAGAAGTATCAAATTAACATTAGTTGGTAGAAGAATTAGATTTTCATTCTAACCAGCTTAGTTTTGCATTGGTTACCTCTTTAACATCTTCTATATCTTTTGAACTTTGGAACGAGATGGATATACTGCCCTTTATCCACCATATGTCTTATTACTTCATGAGCTTTGGACAGCTTTCCAGCATTTTTCAAGTAACTGACTAAAGTACTATACACCATAAAATTTGGATTACAACCCCTCGATTCCATTTCTTTCACCACCATGCATGCCTCGTCAAATTTCTCAGCCATACAGAGCCCACGAATCATGGCATTGTAAGTAAACACGTTTGGCAACTGCCCATTGGCGATCATGTCAGTAAATAATTCCTGAGCTTTATCAAGTTCCCCAGCCACAACATATCCTGTTACCATAACAGTGTAACACACAACATCAGGCACACAGCCCTGCCTAATTAGCTCATCAAAGAAGTATTTGCATGCATCCAAATTACCCGCCCGACTTAGCCCATCTATCAAAGTAGTAAAATGGAGAATGTTTGGTTCACAACCAACTTCTTTCATGTGGTTTAGAAGGTTGACTGCTGCTAGCGGTTTGTCTCCTTTACCAAGAACATGAAGCAGAATGTTAAATGTATGAAAATCGGGTGAAAATCCACTCCGACCCATTTCATCTAATAATCTATGAAACTGATCCAGCTTTCCCAGCCTATATTTCGAGCATAGCAGTATGTTATAAGTTAAAATATCAGGAAGATGACCTTCCACTAACATTTGCTGATACACCCACTCAATTAACCTGTACTGATGTACACCCAGAAGGGAATGTAAGATTGCATTAAATGAATGCCTGAATGGTCTATAATTGAATGTCTTTGACTTTATAAACCTCTCTACTACTTTTCTAGCCAAACCTGCCTCTCCGCAAGTACATATCAACAAATTAAATGTCCTAGCAGTTGTAGGGTATCCTTTCTCAATCATCTCATCTACTAATCTCCACATAGCCTTGAATTCCTCAGACTCTGCAAATATCTTCATTATCAGATGGTATGAATTTGCCGTATGCTGGTAATTTTCTTGTTGACCGGACCATACAAAAAACTTGTAACCCAGCTTCGCACACCTATTTTTAGTCGCATAATTTATTGTTCTCAAGATACCTAGAAGAACTTCTCTCACAAGCAGGCTTGAAACTGCAATATGTGAACTATCTAAAGCTTCTTTTGCATCAAATCCTGGACCATCTTGTTGAAGAATTTCAAGAATCATACTAGCCTCATTTCTCACTTTCTCAATAAAGCTGTGCCGACTTGAAAATTTTTGACGGAAATGGCTTTCATAGCAGCCGTTGATTCCAATAAAGTCAACTGACTCCTCAGACTTATCTTTCATATTATTATCGAAGTTCATACTCTTCCAGCTCTCATTCAAGTAATCTTCGATTCTTCCAAACCCATTTCCAGTGCCATCAGCGTCAGATTGTTGATTACATATAAACCGTGGAAAGCTGCTAAAATATGAGAATCTTTGAATAACTCTTTGACCAAAAAGAGCTACAGAATACATGCTAGTCCCTTGAATATAATATATCAAGAAACGATAGTGAGCAAGCCATCACTTTCTCTGCATACAATAAAGAAAAAAGACGCATGCATCAGTTAACATAAATCAAACATATTCCCTTCACAGATTCCACTAGATATTAATAACTCAATCAAATTCTCTAATTATCTCTACACAACCAGCCCATTCGTGTTCACTTAGTATTCCAATCCCATTATTCACAAGCATCTAGTAGTTCAGAAATCATATATAAGAATCTTTAACATCATTTTACGTTTATCTGCATGCCTACTGAACAATTACAAGCTCATGCTGCACTAGTACTTAAACAAAAATCATTTAATTATTCAATTAGCCAACGCATAACAAAGTAAGAAGGGTCCTTCTCGGAGAAAAAGCAAATTCCTATGGGTCTCTTTTAAGATTAGCATGTGAATTGCTTATTAGAAAAAAGATATTGCATATGCATTAGTGGCTACACCTTAGGATTATATTTTTCTTTTTCATGTACTCATGCAAGAGTACAAGTAATCACATCAGGTAGAATGTGCACACAACATGACAACTGAGTGCGTTAAGGAAGAATAAGGTAGACGAAAAATCATATGAAGGAAAGATGTCTTAAAGGATCTACAATCCCTTGGAATTCATACAAACTTAGCGAAGAACATAACACGAGCATAACATCCATATAGTAACCAAGCGCAAAACCCATTTCACACCTAGATCAATGCTTACATAACACAACTTGGTACACTTACATTAGGCTGGTGTTTGACGCGAGTCTTCTTAGTTTGAAGAGAGATTATATGACATAGTAGGGATAAGTATGAAAATTAGAGAATCCTTATTGGTGGAAAACCCTTCATTTTTCCTAAAAGACAAATTATTAAGTATTGGAATGAAAAATACCTATATGGAGCAGAATGATTAATGAGTGATGCATATGGTAGATTCCAACTAGTTGGGGATTGAACATAGTTGTTTGATGGAGAAAGGCAATGTAACCTAAATTCAGGGCCAGGGTATGCCACAGATCCTCAGAGAGGACTTATATTGGACAAACACATTGAAAACCTATGTTGCTCGGACTCTTTCGGAAATGTGCAAAGTAGTGCATTTTTGGAGAATCCGAGCAACATAGTTGAAAACTAAGGAAGAAAATGTATAAGTATTCCCAAATCACATCTCTTCAAACAGCAAGAAAATGCAAGAAACCCTTACCCCCCAACAACCCAAAATACTCAAAGCTGTTACCTTTACCCCTTTAGCAGTTCGATTACAAATCTGTACACTCTAGATGTACATATATCAACATTAACGTGCAAATGCAGGGGGAAAAAAAACAGATTTTGGAATAAGCTCGAAACCAAAGGAATGATTACAATTATTAAAATAGCTCAATAGATAGCTGGAAAAAAAGAAAGAACAAGGGAAAGAACCTACAAATAGAAAGAAACATAGGGGTAAGGAGGGAGTCATTGACGCAGCAAGAAAATATATAAGTATTAGAATCTTCAAAATCATATCACCTCAAACAGCAAGAAAATACAAGAAAACCTTGCACCCCACCCACCCACAACAACCCAAAATACTTAAAGCTGCTGTCTTTACCCCTGGATAACAAATCTGTACAGTCTAGATATACATATATCAACACTAAAGTGCAAATGCAGGAAAAGAAAACAGATCTTGTAATAAGCTCAAAAACAAACGAATGATTACAATCAATTACAGTATAGCTCAGTAAATTGCCGAAAGAGTAGAAAAAAGCAAAGAAAAGAACCTACAAATAGAAAGAAACATAGGGGTAAGGAAGTAGTCATTGACGAGGGAAGTTGTAGCTGTGGGTCTAGTGGTGCTGGGGCTCCTAAAGACTGCGCAGAGGGAAGAGCCAAATGGAGCAAAGGGTATAGTGATGGTTCCAAAGTGTTTTTATTTAAATGCTAGGGGTGTTTTTGCTTAATTTGGTAAATTTCCACTTTAAAAAAATACTAACTCCCAATAAAAAGTAAGTATTTTTAATTAAATACTACCTAATTAATATAATTTCTTAATTACATAAAAAATCTCACTTATCTAAATATGTAAATTTGAAAGAAATGAATTAAATCTATTATTAACTAAAACAAGAAGTTAAGTGAACACTTATCATGAACAGGAGAGAGTAATACTTAAATTTTATTTTCTTGAGATAATAATTCTAGTAAATTCTTGTATTTACTATGTTATTATTCTCTTACTGCTTATTATTATTATTATTATTATTATTTAGATGTTTTTTCATCTCTCCTTGCGTCGGGAGTCTGTCAGAAACAGTCTTTTTACTCGTCAAGATCGAGTAAGGTTTGGGTACACACCACCCTCATCTGTCCCCAGCTATAATGGGTATGTTGTTGTTATGCTCTTATTCTCATTTTTTTTTTTCTATTATACTGAATTCTACGTAAATAACACTACATATACTAGCAATATATGTACTCCTTCAGAGTATGTAAAAACTGTGGAGCTAAAGTAACTTATTATCTTAACAACCTTATGTCTTTTGACAAACCTAAAATTGAGGATTTAGATTAGAAGAGAAAAAGAATCTACATTCCAAAATATCTTCATTTCTTTCTTATTCTGTTTATATATTATGTAATTAATGGTATTTTCTCACTAGCTGATAAGTACAATTACCATCTCGAATACGATAGTAAGTCGAAGAAGAAACTTTATTGATGTCGATCCATGACCACCTCTTGCAACTTTCATCCATTTTTTATTTTATTTTTTGCTATTTTTTTTAAAGTAGATTATCAACCATTCTTGAGAAATTTCTCTGGAGACAATACACTAGGTGGTCTGTCTTCAATTAAAAGTTCGGAATAGATGTCCAGGAGGTATATTTATAGACCAAGAAAATCATTCAGCGGATAAGAAGAAATAGTAGCATTGGACAAGAGAAGATAGTAAACAAAGTAGAATTCTTGATAAATTACACCAAAAAAAAAAAAAAAGAATCTTGATACAATAACTCAAACTGATGGAGATCTCAATGATCTTACTTAAATCTCCAATGATAAATATTACGAATTATTAAAATAAAAGAACACATAATAAACAAAGCCGATCAGCAGTTTTGGGAACATACATAAAATTCTGGCAAAGGAAATGGAAAAACACCAAAGGAGGATAAAGGAGTTAATAGAGTCCGGAGCCAAAATGGCATATTTTTACAGCAATTAGACCAAAATAGGCTGTATTTTTTTTTTTATACCCAAATAGGTATTTCGTTGATCATTCAACGAAATACCCCAGTTACTGTTCATAGCAGCAACTCTTTTTTTTTTTTTTTTTTTTTTTTTTGCTATTTCGTGGATTGTTCCACGAAATAGCTTTTTTTTAATTTTTTTTTTGCATTTCGTGGAACAATCCACGAAATAGTTTTTTTTTTTTTTTTTTTTTTTTTTTAATTTCGTGAAAAAAATGATTTTTTTTTTTACATATCATGACACAATCCACGAAATAGATGTTTTTTTATTTTATTTCGTGAATAAAAAAAGAAATAGGAAATTATAATTTTTTTTTTTTTTTGCATTTCGTGTATTAAAAAACGAAATAGGATAAATTTTTTTCTAATTTCGTTCGTATAAAAAGGAAATTGGAAAATATATATATATATATATATATATATATATATATATATATATATATATTATTTCGTGTATTAATGAAGGAAATTGATTTGTTTTTTTATTTTTTTTGCATTTCGTAATCTAATGAACGAAATAGGTTTTTTTTTTTGTATTTAGTGAATAAAAAAACGAAATAGGAAATTATATACATATATATATATATTTTGCATTTCGTGTATTAAAAAACGAAATAGAAAAATAAAAAATAGGAATATATATATATATATATATATATATATATATATTTGTGTTTCATTTATAAAAACATTTATATATTCACGAAATAAAAAAAAATCTTATTTCGTTTTTTGATAAACGAAAAAAAAAATAGTTGTAAAGTCAAGACATAACTTTATTTTAAATATAAATATAATTCTAAAAAATATAGGGAGAAAAACTAGTTGTAAAGTCGTCAAACTTTAGATGGTCATAACTTTGCGCTCGGACGTCCGATTTACGCGATTTTTTTTTTGATTTTGGGTATTTTTTCGAGATCTATGCACACAAACTGCCGCAAAGCGGTTTGGCCGAGCCGATTTTTTAAAAAAACGCCTTTTATCACATTCAATTTCAATTTTCCCCAAATTGGCATGAAATTTTCAGTTTTATTTACTTATAAGATGATGATACGCAATAGATTTCAACGTAAAAATCCAGGGATAATGTATCTGTGAATGTCAATTTCACTTCTGCGGTTTCAATTTTTGAAAATAAAGCTGACTAATTTTCTCGATATATAAAGTTGACTAAAATAACCTTACAGTTAAACACTAAGTTTTTTGAAAAATATATTTTAAAAAAATTAAAAAATGGCTTTTAATCAATTTGGAATATATATATATATATAAGATCAATTTCAAAAATATATAAAAAAAACTGTTTTTTTTTTTATATTTCGTGGATTGTTCCACGAAATGCAAAATAAAAAAAAACAGTATATAATTTCATTGGTATATATATATTCCTATTTCATTTTTATATAAACGAAATGAAAATAAAATTATTTTCCTATTTCGTTTTTTAATACACGAAATGCAAAATATATATATATATATATATATATATATATATATATATATATATATATATATATATATATGTATATAATTTCCTATTTCGTTTTTTTATTCACTAAATACAAAAAAAAAAAAAAACCTATTTCGTTCATTAGATTACGAAATGCAAAAAAAATAAAAAAACAAATCAATTTCCTTCATTAATACACGAAATAATATATATATATATATATATATATATATATATATATATATATATATATATATTTTCCAATTTCCTTTTTATACGAACGAAATTAGAAAAAAATTTATCCTATTTCGTTTTTTAATACACGAAATGCAAAAAAAAATAATAATTATAATTTCCTATTTCTTTTTTTATTCACGATATAAAATAAAAAAACATCTATTTCGTGGATTGTGTCATGATATGTAAAAAAAAAATCATTTTTTTCACGAAATTAAAAAAAAAAAAAGCTATTTCGTGGATTGTTCCACGAAATGCAAAAAAAAAATTAAAAAAAAAGAGTTGCTGCTATGAACAGTAACTGGGGTATTTCGTTGAATGATCAACGAAATACCCATTTGGGTATAAAAAAAAAAAGACAGCCTATTTTGGTCTAATTGCTGTAAAAATATGTCATTTTGGCTCCGGACTCGGAGTTAATAAGTCATGGAGATTTGGAAAATGATTTAAGAGAATGGATTTGAATATTAGTAGTAGGTTGGTGGGGGAGATGGTGACGGGGGTGGAGGTGAAGCATAGGTGGCAGATTGCTCATACTTTGTAGGTGGTGGAGGAGATGGTGACGGGGATGGAGGTGAAGCATAGGTGGCAGATTGCTCGTACTTCTCCGGTGGTGGAGGAGATGCTGACAAGGGTGGAGGTAAAGCATAGGTGATAGATTGCTCGTACTTCTCGGGTGGTGGAGGTGAGGCATAGGTGGGTGTTTGCTTATAGTACGGTGGTGGTGGAGGTGAGTAGTATGATGTTGATTGTTCATAGGTCTTTTGAAGAGGAGGTGGTGATTTGTAGGTTACAGGTGATTGCTTGTAGGATTTTGGAGGAGGCGGAGGAGATTTATAGTAAGGTGTAGATTCTTGGTAGTATGGTGGAGGTGGAGACTTATAATTTGTTGGTGATTGCTCATAGTATTTTGGTGGGGGTGGCGGAGATTTATAAGAAGATGGTGATTGCTCATAGTATTTTGATGGAGGTGGAGATGACTTGTAGTAAAAAGGTGACTGCTCATAGTATTTTGGAGGAGGCGGAGGAGATTTGTAAGAAAATGGTGATTGCTCGTAGTATTTTGGTGGAGGTGGTGGTGACTTGTAATATGAAGGTGCTTTCACATAATATTTTGGAGGGGGTGGAGGTGACTTATAGTACGATTGTGATTTCTTATAATAAGGTGGTGGTGGTGGAGACTTGTAGTAAACTGGTGATTTGTAATATTTTGTTGGTGCAGGCGACTTGTAGTACTTAGATGGAGCGGGTGATTTGTAATACTTTGTTGGTGCAGGCGACTTGTAGTTTTTAGATGGAGCGGGTGATTTGTAATATTTTGTTGGTGAAGGTGACTTGTAATATTTAAATGGAGCGGGTGATTTGTAATATTTTGTTGGAGATGGTGACTTGTAGTACTTTGCTGGTGATGGAGACTTGTAGTATTTCTTTGAAGGAGTTGGTGCAGGCGACTTGTAGTACTTAGATGGAGCGGGTGATTTGTAATACTTTGTTGGTGCAGGCGACTTGTAGTTTTTAGATAGAGCGGGTGATTTGTAATATTTTGTTGGTGAAGGCGACTTGTAATATTTAAATGGAGCGGGCGATTTGTAATATTTAAATGGAGCGGGTGATTTGTAATATTTTGCTGGAGATGGTGACTTGTAGTACTTTGCTGGAGATGGTGACTTGTAGTACTTTGCTGGTGATGGAGACTTGTAGTATTTCTTTGAAGGAGTTGGGGACTTGTAGTATTTCTTTGAAGGAGTGGGTGACTTGTAATAATGCTTGGAGGGAATAGGTGACTTGTGATACTTGGTTGCAATTGGTGACTTATAGTAGTGCTTTGAGGGAGATGGAGACTTGTAATAATGCTTTGAAGGAACCGGCGATTTGTAGTAATGTTTTGAAGGAACATGCGACTTGTGATACTTCGTTACAACGGGCGACTTGTAGTAGTGTTTTGAAGGAACAGGTGACTTGTAATATTTTGATGGTAAGTGTGATTTGTAATATTTTACTGGTGATGGCGACTTGTAGTAGTTTTTCTTTGAAGGAGCTGGTGATTTGTAATAGTAGTGTGATGGAGAAGGTTTCTTGTAATAAGTAGTGGGCTCATGATATTTGGATGGAGATGGTGATTTGTAGTACTTGTTAGTGTTGTGAGAAGGTGAGGGAGAATACTCATAAGAGTAATCAGCAACAACAGTGCTAGCTACTAAGCAAATTGCCAAAGCAGCTGTTAGTAAGGGCCATTGGCCCAACTTCCCTAAGCTTTTCATTTCAATTTGAGAACACTTAGAGAAGGAAAAGATAGAACTAAGACTTGTGTTGCATGGTTGAATTGGGAGCTCTGGTTTTTATAGAGCAAAGTGAAACTCTTCTCAACAATATTAATGTATAGCTTCTTAGTTGCCCACTTGGCCACTAAGCTGAGAGCAAGGTCCTAATTAAGACTTGATCAGTACACCAAGTGGGAGGCATTATCTGGTGACAAATGATAATTTAAATAAAATATTAATAATAAAACCAAAGAGGATATATATACCAGAAAGTCGTTAAAGATTTGACTATTTCTTAACAATAAACAGAAAAAAGAAATGCGGCATTCTCTCTGTTGTTTTCTCAATGCCAGAATCAGTAAGTTGACTTATGATCTAGAGTTTACATTGCCCCTATCTCCAAAGAAAAGAAAAAGAAGAACAAAAATGCAACAGCTATCAGCAATGGGCTCCTATAACGAGCAAAAGCCTATATAAGATCACGTCAAAGCCATCCGAAACACAGAAATTTCGATTTTTGTTACCAAATGTTTATGTAATAAATGTCCTATATGTGTTAAAAATTAAGAAAGGCTAAACATATTGTCAGTTTGGTTCGGTTTTAGATCAACTTTTGTTTGGATTAATACAAAAAGAAACTTAGTTGGATGAGTACAAGAGATATCAGGAGATTAAACAAAAGCAGGAAAAAAACTTCAACAAAAATACATACCGACTTATTTTACTGTTATCTGATAAGGTTTGAGTGGCTCTTTGCTACCAATAAGCTCGATCTTTTTCGCTTCTGACTAGTATAATGAAATTTTCATATTTCTTGCTCAGATGTGTTAAAATTAACGAATGAGGCAGTAACTTTTAACTCTCTCTCTCGACCAGATAAAGGAAGTAGATCATAGTACAACGCCAAATGTCTTCCTTAAAAATCACATTCATCAAATGACTTATGGTACAATAAGTAGAAGGTGTTCTTTACAGAAATTCTTCAATGGTGCGCCCTATGATCATCCTCCAATTCCCTAGTTACTGAAATTTCCAACACTTTGCTTTTCTCATTACATAATACAAACTGGGGTGTACATAATACAACAGAAAGCTGAATGTGCATATCATATGGTTTCGTTGCATACTTCTCTATATGACTGCAAATACATGCTTTATAGCACTATCCCCATCGCTGCATACTAGAATGATCAGTACTATTCTAGTCATGTTTGCTACTTTGGTCTGGTCTTGCCAATAAGACCATAGTTAACAATAAGACTTTCACCAATAGTATTGCAGGAGCAGAGTCCATCTTTAATACTTAGTTTGATTTTCTTGAAATAATTCTCACGTTAAATTCTGTATTATTAGTTGAGTGTTCAACGTATTATATTACACTTGCATTAGTTACGATGTTATTATTATGTTTTTCTTTTATAATAATATTGAATGATTTTAATGTAAAATAACTCTACGTAATACACTGCTAACAATGCATGTATAAGAGTACAGAAAGCAAAAATATCCGTTATGCTTTCACTTAGATTTAGTTACTTAACTTCTTTTATTTCTTTATTTGTAGTATCGATTAAAAATTAAAAACTTGAGAAAACAATTTTCATAGTTAGAAGGTAATGCAACATTTGGTATTATTTATCTTATATTTTAGTTTAGTAAACTTTGTTTAACTTTATTGTAAAATTGTTCTTTATTTGAGATTATTAAAAGTATGTTTATTTTTTAACATACTTATTTATTATGAGGATGAAATAGAAAGTGGGAATACAAGTTACATTTGCTTATGAAAAGTGAAATATTTTAAGTGACATAGGGCTATTTCGTGGTGGAGTTATTTATTTTGTAGTTTTTATTTGGTAATTCCACCTTTTAAGATCAAAGACAGTATATCTTTTGACTAATTTCCCATTGCTAAATCTTTTTGGAAATATAAGTGGAAGAAGAGATGCATATGCCTAAATAAAAATTCTCTTTATTTCTTATACGCATGTTTGTTTTATATAATTTTTTTCTTAAAAGCTGATAAGTACAATTACAATCCAAAATACAGCAGTAGCCAGTTAGTCAAAGAAGAAATTTTCTTGATGCATAGATCCATGACCATATTTTAAAAAAAAAACAGTATTTTATTACATAGGGGTAGGGGAAGGGAAATGAGGGAGGGGATTACAACGTAGGGATTCAAACCCTCACCAACAAGGTGAAAGTTCAAGTTGTCAACCAACTAAGCTATTAGATCCCGAAGATCCATGACCATATGTTTCACCTTTCCTCATTTTTTTTCTTGTTAAAATTTTGTAGTAGAAATGTTATGAACCATAATTGAGAAGAAAATCCTCTAGATCCAATGCTTTGAGATGGGTTCTCAGATATGTGTCCTGGAGGTGTACTTATAGACCAATAAGAAAACTAAGCTGATTAGAACAAACAATCTTAGACAAAGAGAAAATTGTATTGAGCAAAGTAGAATTCTTGATAATTAATTATACCAAAAAAGAATCTTGATACAATAAGCCAAACTGATGGAGATGGAAATCTTGATACAATAAGCCAAACTGATGGAGATGGAGATCTCAAGGATCTTACTAAAATCTACAATGATAAATATTACGAATTATTAATACAAATAACACACAACAAGCAAAGCCTATCAATTTTGGGAACATACATAAAAATTTTGGCAAAAGAAATGGAAATATTACGATGGAGGATGAAAAGGGGTTAATAAGTCATGGAAATGGAGAAAAATGATTAAAGCGAAGGATTTGATTCGTAGTAGTAGGTTGGTGGGGGAGATGGTAATGGGGGTGGAGGTGAAGCATAGGTTGCAAATTGCTCATACTTTGCAGGTGGTGGAGGAGATGCTGACGGTGGTGGAGGTGAAGCATAAGTGGCAGATTGCTCGTACTTTGCAGGTGGTGGAGGAAATGCTAACGGGAGTAAAGGTGAAACATATGTGGAAGATTGCTCGTACTTTGCAGGTGGTGGAGGAGATGCTCACGGGGGTGGAGGTGAAGCATAGGTGGCAGATTGCTCGTACTTTGCAGGTGGTGGAGGAGATGCTGACGGGGGTGGAGGTGAAGCATAGGTAGTAGATTGCTCGTACTTCACAGGTGGTGGAGCTGAGGCATAGGTGGGTGTTTGCTTGTAGTACAGTGTTGGTGGAGGTGAGTAGTATGGTGGTGATTGCTCATAGGTCTTTGGAGGAGGTGGTGATTTGTAAATTTCAGGTGATTGCTCATAGGATTTTGGAGGGGATGGAGGAGATTTATAGGAAGGTGTAGATTCTTGGTACTATGGTGGAGGTGGAGACTTATAATTCATTGGTGATTGCTCGGAATATTTGGATGGCGTTGTTGGTGGAGATTTGTAGGAAGATGGTGATTATTCATAGTATGTTCGTGGAGGTGGTGGAGATTTGTAAGAAGATGGTGATTGTTCATAGTATTTTGGTGGAGGTGGGGGAGATTTGTAAGATGATGGTGATTGCTCGTAGTATTTTGGAGGAGGCGGTGGAGATTTGTAATAAGATGGCGATTGCTTGTAGTATTTTGGTGGAGGGGGTGGAGACTTGTAATATTTTGTTGGTGTTGGCGACTTGTAGTATTTAGATGGAGCGGGTGATTTGTTGTACTTTGTTGGCGACGGAGACTTGTAGTAAACTGGTGACTTGTAATATATTGTTGGTGTAGGTGACTTGTAGTATTTAGATGGAGCGGGCAATTTGTAGTACTTTGTTTGGGACGGGGACTTATAGTAAAATGGTGACTTACAGTTTCAATTTTAAGCTCCTCATTGTCGGGTTGGTGGGTTGGGATCCAGTCAAGTTAGATTAAATTTAATGAATTTAGTTAATTATATGGGGTAACCAATTAAATGATGCCACATATTTAATGAGATGAGACTGTTAAAAATAAGGGTATATTAAACCCAAAAGGTGGACGGCGGGGGTATGGGGGCTCAAAGGTGGATACCAATTCTAATAATTCGAGGGTATTTTAAGCCCTTTCCGTATAAAGAAATGATATACATATTGTCAGTTTGATTTGGTTTGGGATCAACTTTATTTTGGATTAATACCAAGAAACCCAATTGGATAAATGCCACTTTGAGTATAAGAGACCTCCGAAATTTGACGAATAGTAGAAAAATGCAAGGGCGAAGGGAGCAAAGGGTATTGTGATGGTTCCAAGGTGCGATTTAAATGGTGAGAGTGTTTTGGTTTAATTTGATATATTTCCAGTACAACTTGGTTCGATTTTCTTGAAATAATTCTCATGGTAAATTCTGTACTATTAGTTGGGTGTTTTTCTTGTATTTTTCTTTTATATCATTCTCAAGATATACGATGTAATTCTTGTGTTTTTCTTTTATATATTGAATGAATTTATAGTAACAAATAATAAATGTATAAGAGCATATAAAATTTGAGTAATATGCCGGACACTTGGTGAGAAACCTAAAAATATAAAAATACGTAAACAATAAAATATCTGCTATATGCTTTCATTTATTTAGTTATTTAACTTCTTATCTCTATTTTTTCCTACTAGGAAGCTCCCTCCTTTTGCTCCCTTGGGGACTCAAATTCCACAACTTTAAGATTGGTAATAGAGCGCGCTTACCACTTCAGCAACCCCTTTTGTCAACTTCTTTTCCCTCATTTATTTGTAATATCCATTTTAGAATTAAGAAACATCAGAAACAATTTTCATATTTAGAAGGTAACGCAGCATCTTTTTTTATACTTTATCTTATATTGTTGTAGTAAACTTTGTTTATTACACTTGATTATCAAAATTTAATATTTATTTTTTAACATACTTATTTATTGTAAGAAGGAACAAGAAAGTCTTATTACTAATGTTCAGAAACTCGACGGACATTCGTAGATTAGTTTGGCGCGAAATTGCAATTGAAGAGTATAAGAAAAAGGAAATCTTAGATCAACTAACACCAATGGTCTAGCAGTAGAATAGTCTCATGCCATGGTACAGACCTGAGTTTGACTCCCAATTGTTGCACATCAGAGTGCTTTGAATATTAGGTACTTTAAGAAAACTGAGGGAGTCCATCTGTTTAATTTTTGTTCTCCCGGCTGTTAGAAAATACCGTCTTCCTTTTAATTTTATTTAAACCGATCGAGGTTATGTAAAAATTCTGAGGGAGTCCGTCGATTTTCCTCACCTCGGTAATTATTTTTGGCAGCCCGGATCTTCATATATTGCTTTTGTCCCTCGAAAAAAAAAACGTGTATGTTTGGTAGTGTTTCGTCACTAAAAATATGTGATTAGTTCATTTAAATAGGATATGTAACTTTTATCACAAAAACTAAATAATTAGTGACGAATTTTCAATTATAGCTAATACTTTTGTGGGTAAAAATCACATTTAACATAGTGGTGGATGAAGTATCATGGTGATATGGAGACATCTTGCTTATTCACATAATTAAGCATATTCATGCTATGATTCCCACGTATAAAACCACTTATACATATGTATTACATTAAATGTTGTTCATACATGAACAACTTATTACATATCATATTTAAAAGTTTGAATATAGTTTGTTTAATTTGTATAGCCAATACATAGTCATAAAAAAAATATTCATTTACTAATCCATCTTCAACTCAGGCAATGATTTCCTTGTCATTTTCTCTTTGAATTTCACGGATTTGAATGCGTAACGCCTTCTTGAAGATTAAACCGGGTTGTCGTACAATATTTCCATCATTTGTCACATTCCAACTGAAAATTTGAAATGAAATTAAATAAGACCTTTATACTCATGTGCTGACATTTTCATGGAGATTTGGAAATGTATTCAGGGTAAAATTTTCCTATTAAACAGGATCAGTGAGAATACATACCTGTAATTTTCCAGCAAGTAATAGAGAAAAATGGATGTTTGCACCTTTGAAAGATCAGCTCCAGCACACAATCTGATTCCTCCGCCAAACGCCATGAATTTTTTTGATGCACTATGTAATTCCTCGTCCTTTTGAAGTCCAATTTTATAGAAATATATTATATATTTGAAAGTAGAGAACCACGAGAAAAATAAAAATAAATTTCTTTATTTTAAATGACCTTCCATCGCCATGGATTAAACGTAAGGGGACTCGCATACTTGGTTGGATCTAGATGAACTGATGATGGACATACCATAAAAATCCATCCTGCCGGAATTGTATATCCTATGATAATATGTTATTCTTGTTGTCAGTACATTTTAGACGAAATTGGAACAATTTAAAAGAAGAGATAGGGGTCAAAAACACACTTCAACTATCACTTTTTTTTTTTTTGGTGTTTCATACCTGAACTATCCGAAATGAAACTTTTCTACCTAAACTAACACAAGATAGTTACCAAAACACACCTCGACTTATATATGATGGTGTGTGTACTATACTCTCTTTTTTTTGTTTAAAAATCGTGCCACTTGGCACGCCACCGTGACAGAACTAATTGTTAGGTTAAAAGTTAATTCCACGTAGATAATCTGCCCACATTTGCAAAAAACATTCTTCCTCATTTTGAAAAAAAATATGACCAATGAAGAAGATGAAGGGGAACAAAATGAAGGAGAAAATCCGATTAGCTCTTACACAAGAAGAAAATGAAGAACAAGGCTGATAATGAAGAAGAAATAAATGAGAAAATTTGCACAAGAGAAGAAGAAATGAAGAAAAATGGTTGAGAAATGATGAAGAAGAAGGGGGAGAGTTAAGGTTTTCATAGAATTAATTGGAGATTAAAAAAAAAAAACAATAATGAGTCTGCTCATGTACAGCTGTTACACATGCCAAATGGACGAATTTTTTTGAGAAAATTATGCTCCACACGCATTTTGATGTTTGAGGTCAAACATTTAGTCTAGTCAGCATTCAAGTGTGTTTTGCTAACTATCTGGTGATAGTTTAAATAAGAAAGTCTCACTTTGGATAGTTCAGGTATGAAACAAAAAAAAAGTGATAGTTGAGGTGTGTTTTTGACCCTTATCTCTAAAAAGAATGAAGAAGCATAATAAACAACATGTAAACTTGAATTAACCAATGTATCACCTACACAGTGCAAGCGTGTCAATATGTTTAAATTGCACCACTGCAACAGTACTCTTATGTTGAGAAACTATCTTGTCAAATTAACCACAAAAAGAATAAGAACATTCCCTACAGTGTGACCGGACGTATAAGTACTATTGCAATTATAACATACTTTATTTATATTGATAAACTTTTGTCCCTTTAGAAATTTCAAGTGAACGTAGCTCCTGCTATAGCACTAAGTATTAAGTACTAACAGTTTAAAACGTATATAGAGGTTTACAATTATTTATTTATTTATTTTCTATTTATTTGGGACTTCACTTCATGTGCATTTTTTTATTTTCTGATCTTTTCTAGTAATTTTTCTCGGAAAAAATATGGAGAGGAAAATTGTTTTTATTAAAGTTTAACTGTTATATATATACATTAACTGTGACAAATACCTTTTAGCTATTGGGTCACCTAATAACCAATTTCCTGTAACTTTTTTATTTCCAAAATAAGCATGAATTTATAACATACAAAGATGGAAAGTGAATGTTTAAGTTGGTAAAAAAATGTAAATCATGTAAAGAAAAACAAGAAATAGTAACTTGATTGCAGCTATTATCATGAACTGAGCGCTGAATATTTGCTTCAATTTACTTCGCATGTGCTCCTTTTTATTAAATAAAATCCAGTTTTTTTCATTTTGAAAGAAGTAGACCTAACTATGATTACGGGAGTTTATCCAAAAAAAAAAAACTATGACTAAGGGAAGGAGCTATTTTGAATTGGTTGGCTTAATTGCGTTCTTCATGAAACCACTTCGTAGACAATTAAAGCAAATTGATGTGGAACATCGTTTTGTAATTTTCGTAATATATAGTAGCTCCCCTATATTTTATTCTTTTGTAAAGAGGGGAACCCTCTGAGAATATTGTTCAATAGCTAGCGATTCTTTTATCATGAGATGATATTAAGATCTGCATATAATAAAATATTACCTTTGATATCCACATCCTTTAGTACTATTCTAAAAATCCCTGGGACGATATTTGCAAGCCTTACTGTCTCATTTGTAACCTGTAATAGATATCAAGTATATATAGACACATAAAAAAAAATTAAAAAAAAAAACTAATCGACATCTATTTTGTAGTTAATAATTGGCAAAAAAAAAAAAACTATTTTGTAGTTAATATCTATTATTCCCGTTGGGTTCTAATATTAGTATTAATTTTCTGCGTATATTCATGCAAGTGTGAGATTTTATTGTTACACGTGTAACAGGAATTGATATAAGGGTTAATTAGAATTAAATTTCCTAAACAAGGACGTGAAAAAGCTTCATAACAAAATGGCAAGGAGAATCGTATTTTCTTGAAAATTTTAAACTAATATTAAAGTGCAACTAATTTAGCTTGATAAAAGCAAAAATTCACTAACTCCTAATAATAACAAATTCTCGAGCAGATAAGGAAAAAATTTACCATTTGCGTGAAGGTCATCGACTTGTATTCAACCCATGAAATTGGGGCGTCCTTGTCTACTCGATTTCTACGAATTTGCCCATGTTCTTCCTGCGAAATGTTATGGTAGTAAATTACTTGAAGGAACCTAATTATAAAAAAAAAAGATAAAAGATAGAATAAGGGAGCAGGGAGCACTCTATTATATTAATGTAGCTAGGATACAAACCATCAGTTGTCCTAAAACGTCAGGACGATCTTTCAGGTGTTTAAGGAGTAGCGTAATGGAGGAAGAAGTGGTTTCATAAGCAGCAAATATAAGTAAAAAGATTGCATCCACGGCAATTGCTTCAGTTAGAAGTGCTTCATCATTGTCCACTTCTTGAAATAGGTAATCTAAGAAATCTTTCTCATCTCTTTTCTCCTTGGATAGCTTCCTTTTCTTGAAAATGTCTTTGATCACCTTTACAGCATTTTTACGCCCCTGACTCACGAAATAAATTACACAGATATAAGTGCACCCGCCCCAAATAGTATTCATTTCGTCACTGAATTTGTTTCGATATAAATATTTAAAGTTTAAGAAAAACAACTAGTGTTTGTTATACTCTAATACTCCATTAATCGAATCCACCCTTATTGCTGCAATTAATGGATCGGAGTGTTAATTAAGTGAAATGCTTTTAAGAGAGATGAAGAACGGTTGTTTAAACAAATAATTAAGCTACAGTCAAACCTCTCTATAATGACAGTGTTTGTCTAAAAATTTCATGGCTGCTATAGTGAGGTGTTGTTATGTATATATGACACTTGATCTATAGATCTCATTTAGTTGTTATAAACAAAAATACGGAAACAATTATTTTTCTGTGCCTTTTATATATGTTATAAATGAAAACAATATACTTGTTAATTTTAAATTCTCAATTGATTTTCATAGCTTGAAAAGACTAATAAATCCATAACTAGTTGTACTATACAGATAAAAAATTAAAATCTAAGGAACATATGCATTTAAAATTAATTGAGAATTTAAATATTTCAAATTTGACATAAGAATTCTACAATTGTACGTTGTTTAGTAAATTCCAGTCTCTTAGTGATAATATAATGGTTGAATTGACGAAGAATTTTGTTCAAAATTTCAGCAAAAGAGAAGTCAATAGCTTCCCCTTAAAGGTTGTCCAAGAGCTTAACAGTCGACTCTTCTATCTCCAAGTAGCAGTAGGTTGAGGTTCTTTATCAACACTTTTGTTGTCACATAATATATTTCTTACAAAATATTATAACGGTTAAATAGAGGTAATTTACAAAGGGTGCACCACTATATATAATGAATGGCATTACTGTTATAGGTAGGATGTTGTCATAGAGAAGTAAAATATAACATGAAAAATCAGTTTCGGAGAAAATCAAACCGTTATAATGAAATGTTGTTATAACGAATGATAATTATAGAGAAGTTTGACTGTATAAACTTATAATTAAGGCTATTAACTTTTTTTGAAGGAGTTTACAAAAATCATTTAAAATATATTGTAATTGGATACAGTACCTGTAAACATGCATGGAAAGCTGTTCCTGGCACATTGACAGGGAATGAGAGAAAGCCATTGTAAAAAGCTTTGTAATGTTCTCTTAATTCCAACGCCTCTTGTTCATCGCAACCAAGGATCTTTCCCGCAAAAAATATGAATAGCATCTAAAATATAGTAAATATACCAACTTCAGCAGCAAATCAAATTGTCTTGATATACCGATATGCATGCCAATTAGTTTAGCCACTATACAGATTCAGGGGTGGAGTTGGCCTTGCGGGCGCAAGGAGTTCATCCGAATTTCTTTTGTTGGAAAATTTCATTATATATATAAAGTTAAAAATATTATTTATATATGTTTTTTTCCCAAAAACCATATTGGTGGGTTGGTTTTTTGGGTGGGGGTTGGCAGGGGGGGGGGTTTCTACTGTTCATTAAGTCAATAAAGTGTTGAATTCTTTTGGCTTATTGGTGTGTTAAAAGTCGTGCCTCTCCACTAGGGGTGGAGCCAAGAAGCGGGGTTCTGAACCCCCTTCAGTGAAAAAATTACATTGTTTATACATGACTCAATTATTTTTTATGTATATACAAATAGATTAGATGATGAATCCTCTATGGCTTCATCGTGTATTTACTTTTTCATATTTTGAACTCCTTAGTGAAAATTCTGGCTATGCCACCGTTACAGTGACAAATGAAATAAAAGGAAGATTAAAGAAAGGAGAAGATTGAGTTAATTAGAGAGAATCACAATTGCAGTTGCTTCTTTGACGTCAACCTCGCCACGCCTAGCCCAGCAATGCAAGTGTTTACGAGTTACGAGATCAATTTCAGATAATAAATCTCTCTTTAACCCTTCTGGGCCGATAAGAGAGAGAATAAAACTCCTGAGGTATTTATGGACAACCCCATCATTAGCAATCAATCCTTGCATGCCAGTGAGTTCAATAGCACTCTTTGTGTACCAGCACCGGAAGAGCTTTTCTTCTTGTTGGAAGACATAGTGATTGATTTCTGGATCAGTGGATATAACCACTGGCTGCCCAAGTAAACTTGTTTTAAACAGTGTCCCGTACCTGAAAAGGAAGTTGGCCGATTAATTACACTAACAGTTACGTACTATATAAGATGAAGAAAAAAGAGAGAAATTAAAGCCGTTTAATGAAAACTAATTAACCTTGCAGTCCTTTTGGCAATGAAGGGTGGAATTCCTTGATAGGAATGGGAAGAGAAATATTGAAAGGACTCTCCAATGATGGGAAGTCCCATGGAGCCAGGAGGCAGAATCCCTCTGCATTTGGGATTCTTCCATTTGTAAACCCAATGACTTATTCCTATAACTATTACTCCTACTGCCCATAAACTGATAATATTCCACATTTTTCCTTTTGTTTTCGGATCTCATTATACTCGAGAGGGGAACGCCCTACTTATAGGCGTGCATGTCTTTCTTTCTCCGGAAAATGGTAAAAATATCCTTTGAATGCCCTCCGTTTGATTTTTGCTCCAATGAAGTACAAGTCATTAATAGATTATATTTTAGTTTTCATAAAAAATAAAAAAAAAATAAAAAAGCCCGGTGCACTAAGCTTCTGCTACGCACAGGGCCTGGGGAAGGGCGGGACCACAAGTGTCTATTGTACGCAGTCTTACCCTGCATTTCTGCAAGAGGTTGTTTCCATGCTCGATAATAGATATTTTAGTAAGGCTGTCATGTGTAATGACGGATTATGATGTGTTGTTTTTTGTTTGTTTATGTAAGAAATATGTTATAGCTGAATTGTTTTTAAAAGTATATACTAAGATTAGATTTAGTAACAGTACAAGTTTAACATAAAAATGAATAATTAAATAGTGAAACTTGTGAATATTCATAAGGCATCAAAAATGTATATTTTATATAATTGAAGGTTAAATGTATTTAGTCAAATATTACCAGGACTAAATTTGAAATTTATCAATAAGTAAGCAAGGACTAATTTGAAATTTATCCATAACTAAGGGGCAAACGAGGCTTTCAACCCAATTAATTACTAAGATATTTAGGGCCTGTTTGGAAAGCCACCCAGGTAATTGGAATTGGGTGTAATTACACAGTTTGACCTGTTTGTTTGATCAAGTAATTACTTGGTTAGGTAGGAATTGGGTGTAATTGAGAGGGTGTAATTACACTCTCCAATTCTCAAGAGAGGGTTGAGAATTGAGTGTACTTACGCCCTGTAATTACAGGGTTACTTTTTAGTTTCTTTCTTTTTTGTTTTATTTTAATATTTTTTAAATTTATTTTTATTTCTATTATTTTAATTTCTTTTTTATTTTTAATTATTTTTATTTTTAAAATATATTTTTCTTTTTATATTATTTATCTTTCATTTCCTTTTTTTCTCATACCCAATATTTACTTCTTGTGATTCCGCGTAATTGCTCGTATTTTTATTTTATTTTATTCATTTAGCATGATTGTGTTATTATTCTAATTTTTTAAACTACCTATTGGTATTAGAAAGAATGAGTCCTTAACAAACTTGGCATATAATGAGTGATCTTATTAAATTTTAGACTTATATTTTCCATTTCTTTTAAATTATATTTACTTAAGTTATGTTGGAACTTACTTATGTAATGTTTGAATTTGACATGAGGGTATTAGTTAAACTTCTTCTTTTTTTTTTTTTGGATTTTGAATTTAGGTTATATTTTCGATTCTAATTTATTTGTTTGAGTACTATTGTCTTGTTCTTTCACATTGCATGTTGTTTATTTTTCACTTACAGTTGATAGATTTTTTTGTCAAATGTTTGAATAATGTTATGGCATTATATTTATAAATATTCATTTTTTGGTCAAACATTCAAGCCAAGATGTTCTCACAAAAAAGTCTGCTTTTAATTGTTATAATTAATTTAAATTAAAATATTATTAATTTGAATTATATATATCAATTATTTTTTACAATATTAGTTACAAATATATGGTTATTAATTAATATATTTTCAAGAAATAATGTGTTGTTAAATACATTATTTAATATCATTTATAAAGCACATATTTTTCAAGTATTAATTTTTAATTTTTGATAATTAAATTTTGTTTTTAAATTAAACTAACTGTGTAATTACACTTGTGCAATCAAACAATATGCTTGTAATTACGTGATGACAAATAAATAGGTAGTTGTAATTGCAATACTGTGTAATTAATAGGTTGTGTAATTACTACCCTAGTAGTTACACCAATTCCAATTACCATGTGGCATTCCAAACAGACCCTTATAGTTTTGTCATTGTAAAAGTGAATAAGAACACGTTAATTGAAATTATTTCGCATTCTAGACGAACACAATTCAAATAAACCAAGATGAATGTGTACGTACTTGATGGTGCGATTAAGATTGATTTTTTTTTTTTTTTGGCAAAAAATAGGTTAATCTTAAATATTGAATTTTTTTTAGCAACAAGTAGGTTAATCAATGTTTTATTTAGTTTACAAAAAAAAAAAAAAACTGATTAAATTAACACTAATCATTAAAGCTTCTTTTTGTTTAAATTTTTATTTTTCTTTAAAATATTTATAATGAAATGATATTTCTTTCAAATTTTCCTTATTTTAAGTGGATATTCCACTCAGATTGTGGGGCCCGTGCGGTTGCATCTAGTAAGTAAACACATACAAATCAAATGAAAGACACAATTTGGTTACCTTCAAACGTATTGTTTTCGACTTATAAGTAGTTTTATAAAAAATAATTATATTATTCCTAATATTTTTTTTTTGAGTTAATGGTATAAAATACACCTGAACTATTACTTTTTTGGGGTTTTCAACCTGAATTATCAAGTGTGCGGGTTTCTTCCCAAAACTATCACCAATTATTTGCCAAAACATACCTTAACTATCAGTTGTTCACTGTTCCTACAAGAACGATGGTAATATTAATTTTAACACTTTTTCATCTAAATAGATAATTATTTATAAATCACATTACTTGAAGATGATTTTAATCACTCGATACTTGTTAAATACTCAATAAGAAGTAAATAGGCTCTTGGTTTGGTTCTCCTATATGCTAGCCATGCCATGGTACCATGAACGACATCCCAAAAAACAAAAAGAAAAGAGTTGAAGTCAAGCAAATTGTATAAAGTCTCCTGTGAGATGGGATCTCGAGTCATCGCTAATTAACAAGTTGGTATAGGCTTGCCATCCTTGAATTAATAGCCGTCTGAATTTGACTTTTTTAGTGAAATGATAAAAGGAGTGTATATGTTCGGTTTATAGAAATGGAATTATTTTAATTTTCCTGCAAGCTGATCTTTTTATTTCTAGAAATATTCTCTCAATTTGAAAGCTTTGGTGAAATTCTTGTCCCACAATTTTTTATTTCATATTAACTGCCGGGCTATATTGCAATGAGATAATTAAATAGAGAAATATAATCGGCGAAAAGTCGTGTAGCGGATCCTAATTTATTTTGTTAGAGATGTAGGTAGTGTTGGTAATATATACCAGCTGGGCACTTGCAAGACACAACTTACTATTACTTTCCTAATTGTTAATGCCTCCCAATAAAAGCATATTTTTAAGGCTTAATTCATCGATAATTTGTCCATAAATTTTCTATTAAACACTTTTGGTTCAAATATTAATTTTGTTTTGTGCGTTTTCTCAAGCGTTTATTAAGTAATTAAGTTAACCACATGAAATATCTTACCTCCATTGTTACAAACACGAAGCTTTACCACTTATTGAGACTAATGCATATAATTAAAGAAGATGATATACAATGCACAAACTTTTTCATAATTTGAGTCATAAGTTATAATGGGAACATTTATCTTGTGTTCGGGTGCTCAATTGAAACATGTCGTAGTTCGAATGTCTAAAACTTAAGAATTTGTCGATACATTAAGCGTATTTGTTTGAATAAAATATGACCCATTAACTAATCAACAAAACAACTTCTTACAAATAAGATATTGTTGTTCAATCGAAAGAGATATATGGTGACTAAGCCTATTTGTAATAGTATGTACGAGACAGTACCCATAAAGCCATAACTTTAAAAGAAGCCATAGGGATGATTAGTCAATGATGTGAACATACAAGCAAAAGATTTGCCCATCACAAGTGATGGAAATTTTCCCGCGCCGCATGTGGACATCGTTTATTGGTTTTTATTATCTTGACTTAGTCAGGCTCTATAGCAAGGTCGGTAGTCATGAGAAATTAGGGTTCAAATGAGACAAAAATATAACATAATTTTTGTTATTTGTCTAAATTTGGTGGGTTACTCAATATAAATACTAATGAAAGATAAAAATTATGAAATAATCAAGTTGCGGGTGAGTTAAATTGTATATATCGTTATAGAAAAAAAATTCCAGGTCCATTCCAATTGGATTCATCATTCTACCCGATTCCTCCTCCTGCTCAAGGACTAGAAGTACTTTGTTTTCTTTTTTCTTCTTTTTTCAGAATGTAATTGTAATACAGAATTATGTTTGAACTGCATGCTTTTTTTTTTTTTTTTTTTTTTTTTTTTTTTTTTTTTAATAAAAGTCCACTAGGCTTTTGGCCTAGGGCTAATTTTATAAATTTTATCAAAAAATCCAGAGGTTTGTACAACTCTAGCCAAAAGGCTAATGAAAATACAAAATTTAAACTAATGATCAAATTAAGACTTATAACTTGTCTTAATTTGATATTACAAATTGTTAAAAAATTACTAATAGAATGAAATTTGAAATAATTGCTCCATAAAGAACTTTTGTTTCTATATCTCACATGCTCTATATTTGGCCCTCTATATGCACCAAGGCAGTACATTTTCTAACTAATGACCAGTTCTCAGTAGGATGAGCATCCCGGGGTGCTAATACCACCAACTAAGAAACAACCACTAAATAGAAACTGTATGCCCATGTGTACTCAAGAGGTCTGTTGTGTTCCATGTGCTCAATCATTAGGAGCAGTAATTCCACTTCATGTCATTTGTCAAAAGTGCCTCCAACCAGTTGCAATTTATGCTGGTAAAACTTCTCAACATCCTGATTACACTGTGTTTCGCTGCTTGTTGGTATTCCTTCAGTGTGGTTGTTCTGTGGTACCTGCTGAATTAAAATCCTCCATTTATGTTAGTTTGTGTACCTGCAACCATTAGCAAACAGTTAGTGTAAACCAAATCCTTCACATTCTCCTCCCAAAGGATTTGAGTGTGAGGACCTCATTTTCTCCCACCTTCCCCCTATATTCAGTCTCCTTAACATGATCTAATTCTTAGACAGGGCAGCTGTAATTTGTCACTGTTCACAATTCTTTTACAGTGGCTCTCCATGTCATGAAAGGAATTGAATTGTATGTCCCCTGTGTCCAAAGCTAAATTAGCCAAGTGATCTGCTAATTTGTTTCCTTCCCTATAAATATGCTCTATCACCACCACTTTTTCCTCACTTATTCTCCAAATTTCTTCCACCATAGTAATGATTTGCCAAGGAATTTCCCATGTCCTTTGAATAGAGTTCTTCAGCAAAAGTGAATCTGTCTCTATCCTTATTTGATCCCATTGACTGTCTTTTAAATACCTGAGAGCCTGTAAAATGGCTAGGGCCTCTGCCTCGGTGTTGGTGCTTTGAAGATCCTCTATTTCTCTGGCCTGTGCTTGTATCACATCTCCCCTTTCATCCCTTACACAAAAGGCCCATGAACTCCTACCTGGGTTTCCTCTTGAGGCTCCATCAGTATTGACTTTTATCCATCCAATATCTGGAGTTCTCCAAGTCACTGGTGTTACTCTTATCTTTGGAGAATATCTCTGTAATGCCTCAACAATCACACTCCAATTATATGGTGCATACCTAAAATTTCTCCTTCTCACCTTCATGAATTGAATCAAAGTATGCATCACCTGGTAAATGAGTTTTGTGATTGACACCTTCCCTTCATGTCTCATAGTGTTTCTCCTCTTCCAGAGTTCCCAAATAATAATAGCAGGGACAGCTTGGTTGATGCATTTGGCATGTAGTCTACTAGGCATATCCCACCATAAGTTAATTATTTGGGTAACTTGCAAATTCTCAGTATTTATTCCCACTGGTCCACAAAAATACTTCCAGATGGCTTGAGCTGTTGGTGAGTGTAAAAAGACATGGGAGGTATCTTCCACTTTTGGATGTTGACAACAATAGCATCTGGAAGGGAATTGGTGTCCCCATTTCTTCAACTTATCATCCAGTGGTAGCTTGAACTTCCAAAATCTCCACATAAAAAAAGATATCTTTATTGGTAGTCCTTTGATCCACATCTGCTTATACAAATTACTGGGGTCTTTTCTTTGTCTGAGCAATTGAAATGCAGACCCAACTGTGAATTTCCCCCTCGAATCTAATTTCCAGAAAGCCTTATCTGCTTGGCCATTTTCATTTGGTGGATTAATGTGCTGCACAATATGGTCTGCTAGATCCTCAGGAAGGATTCTTCTTAGCAACTGTTCATCCCATTGCCCCACTTCTGCAGTTTCTTTTACAAGGATGATTGTGGGATCACACTCAAAATCTGGTGGAGTAATATGGTATAGGGCTCCCAGTCCTGTCCAATTATCAAACCAAAAATAAGAATTACCTTGTTGAAGCTTCCACCATATCTCATGTTCCATCTCATCTCGGTATTTAATCATCTTCTTCCACACATAAGTACCTGATCCGCTAGGGGCTATCACAACATGAAACTTCTTTAAGTACTTATTACTCATGAAAGTTCTCCATAAGGATTGTTTGGTTCTCATGTTCCACCACAGTTTAGCAAAGAGGGCTTTAGATATATCTTGTAGGCTTCTAAACCCCAGGCCACCTTCTTCTTGTGGGTGACATAAGGTTGTCCAAGTTGCCCAGTGCTTACTTGAATTTCCCACAGAGTTGCTCCAAAAGAACTTAGCAAACAATCTATGAATCTGAGCAAGTATAGCACTAGGAGGGTCACAAGCGGATAGTAGGTGTATAGGCATGCTCTGTAAAACATGTTTAATCAGTGTTGTCCTTCCTCCAATAGATAACAACTTACCAGTCCATGAGCTCAGTCTATTCTGAATCTTTTCTATTATCTCCTTGTAGTGAATGTTCCTTCTTCTCCCATAGTAGATTGGTACACCTAAATATGTGAATGGAAAATCCTTTTTAGGAATCTGGGTGACAGAAAATACCAGCTCCTTAATGTTATGAGATGTCAAATGATGCATATAAACAGCACTTTTCTGCTTGTTGATCTTCTGACCACTCACCTTCTCATAATTACTCAAAGTCTTCATCACTAATCTCATAGACTGTTCATTAGCAGAGGTGAAAATGATAGTATCATCTGCATATGCCAAATGATTGACATATGGACTCCATTTTGGCATCCCATATTCCTTGTACTCATCCTCAGTATGCAGTGTATTGAGAGCCCTAGACAAACATTCTGCAGCCAAAATGAATAAAGTAGGGGACAATGGATCTCCTTGCTTTACTCCTCTAGATGATTTGAAGAATCCATGAGGTTGCCCATTAATCAGAATGGAATACCAATTATTTGAGATAACTCTAAACACCAGATCAATAGTAAATTCACCGAACCCCATTCTCCTCAGGACTTTAGTTAGAAATAACCATGATACTCTGTCATAAGCCTTTTCCATGTCAAGCTTAATGACAACATTTGCAGGCTTTCCTCTAATCCTAATATCATGTACAATTTCCTGAGCCAACAGAATGTTTTCTACAATACTCCTGCCTTTAACAAATCCTGATTGCTGAGGTGAAATGATCTCAGGCAGCAGATATATCAGTCTTTCATGAATGATTCTTGAAATAACTTTGCTAGTGATGTTACTCAAGCTGATTGGCCTCATATCAGAAAATGTATTAATTTCTTTCTTCTTTGGTATCAAAACCAAATTGGTACAAGTTACATACCTTGGGAGTTCATGCCCACAGAAGAATGATCTCACCATGGTCACTAAGTCATTTGCAATAATTTCCCAACCAGCTTGGAAAAATCTTCCTGTGAAACCATCAGGACCCCCTGCACTGTCTCCATTTAAACCAAAAACTGCTCTTTTCACCTCTGCTTCATCTGGCATTTCATAGAGTTGTTGATTTTGTTCTTCTGTAACCATTTTAGGAATCTTATCAAGCATAGAGAAATCTGTAGGGATATTTTCCTCTTTGAATTGGTCTGAGAAAAATCTGATTGCTTCCTGCGCAATCTCCTCTTCAGTGTCCAGCCATGTACCTGTATGATCTTGAATTCTCTGTAATTGTAGCTTTCTTCTCTTTCCATTGACATGAGCATGAAAGAATTTTGTGTTCCTATCTCCATCCTGAAACCACTGCATCCCTGCTTTTTGTCTCCAAAATTTTTCTTCAATAGCATAAAACCTGATCAGATCAGCTTGTACCCTTTGTAGCCTTTCCCTATTAAGCCCTGTAGGATTCTGTTCAAATTCTTGCTCATGCACCTGCACCACTTCCTCCAGAGTTGCAATTTGCTTGAAGATATCACCATAAGTGTCCCTACTCCACTTAGAGAGAGCTCTTCCCACCTTTTTTAACTTATTATGAAAGTTAAAGAAGCGGTCTGAGCCATAAGATTCCACCCAATTTTCTTTGATTACATCTAGAAAAGATTCATGCTCCACCCAAAAATTAAGAAACCTGAAAGATTTCCTAATTGGTCTACTATCTGCTCTCATATTTACCAGCAAGGGGGAGTGGTCAGAACCTTGTTTAATGAGATGCTCTACCTCCAAATTAGGAAAACAATTCTGCAGAGCCTGATTTCCCAAACATCTGTCCAGTCTTTTAAATATACAAGCCTCATCCGATCTCCCATTCCACCATGTGAACATACTTCCAGTAAAACCAAGATCCATCAGTTGGCAAATGTCTATACATTGTCTAAAATCCTCTGTTTCTGCAAACTGTACAGGAAGACCCCCAAATTTCTCAATGTCATCTGTAATGACATTAAAATCCCCACCCACAAGCCATGGGATGGTGATGTGTGAAGACATGTCATATAGATCCTCCCATAGAGCTATTCTCCCACTTCTATCAGTACTCGCATAAACAACTGTAAGCACCAACTCTTGCCCATCACCCAAATGAGTGAATCTACAAGATAACAGTTGTTCTGTATCTCTCATTATTTCTACTTGAATTTCTGCATCCACAAAAATCCAAATCTTCCCATTCACATTATGCCATGATGTCCCCATATTTAACCACAATTTGTACATGTCAATATGTCTAACATGCTGGAAAGGCTCTAGTAAGGCAACATAATTAAAATGTTTCTGTCTATGCAATAGTACTACCCTCTCAAAGGCCTGTTGAGTGTTTACAGACCTTATATTCCATATTAATGAGCTATTCATTGAGAAACTCCTTTAGAACATGCCATCCTTGTTTGTACTCCTCCCACTGTCTTGGGAGGAACACTTTTATCTCTTGTCTTGTGACCCTTTTTAGTTTTTGTCAAGTGTTTAGGGGAAATATCTCCTTTATTGTTGCCCTCCATTAAATCAGAACTAATAGTTTCACCTGCTTCCTCCTCTCCAATATCTATGTTATTCTGATTCACTTCTTCTTGTGTTGTGTTTTCATGATCTTTGGCTACCAGTTGATACTTATGATTTCCTGAAATTGCCTGCATTTCTATGGCTGTATCTTTGTTGTTTTGATCTCTCTGATCCCTTGCTTGTGTTTCCCTTTCATTATTTTGTTCCTTATTTGTAGATGATGCTGTATCTCCTTCACCCATATTGTTTGTATCAGGAGGCTCTTCCGGTAAGTCCTTCATTTGATCCACTTGTTGTCTAGCCGATTCCACTTGCTGATATGAGCTTGAATTAACACTGTCATGTACTTCTATGGGTTGAAGTACGTCTTGGCCTTCAGTAATCTGTTTGTTATCATCTTCTTTTTTGTTATCATTTTCCACGATATCTGTAATTGTTCTTTCTGAATCTTGTATGGCTATCTCCTCTGACTGATTATCCCCTACCCCTTTCTCCTTCTTATTATCTTGCTCTTGTCTGCTATCTATCTTTCCCTGCTCTTTCATAACTTTGTTATTTTCTGTTTGTTTCCCAAAGGCAGCATCCACCCATGGCCTAGCTGTCTGTTTAACAGGATTACTACTATGTGTGCTTCCTTCTTGTGTTTCATTTTGTTTTTCTTGTTCCTCCTCCAAGTCCAGCAAAGTGTTAAATTTGTTGTATGTAGCAGTGACTGTTGTCTCTTTCTGGTTGCTATGATTTGCACTTCCCTTCTCAGCATTGAAGTTTCTGTTGTCTTTGATGGGATTCCAATTTCCCGAATTTCCTAACACTCTTCCACCTGCCAACACTCTAGCAGAATAATTGTACAAATTATTGTATCCTCTATAATTGTATTTTCCATAATTCTTTTTCCCTTCATATCCTTGTTGGTTTCCATCCTCTTGCTTTTGTTTGCCTTTGTCATTAGTCTGCTTTTTATTATGTTGTTCCTCTGCTTGTAATCTCTTGGCCTTTTTTGCTTCAATTTCTTTATCCTCTTGGAGATCTTTATTGCTTTCCTTACTATTGTGCACTTCATCAGAGCTTTTATGAGGTTTTGTCTTGCCATTCTCCTTTGGCATTTCCTCCCTTTCATTGTCATACTGAACACGCTCTGGATTTATAATTCTACAATCATATTCATCATGTCCCTGTAATTTACATTCCTTGCAATACTTAGGAAGGTAATCATAATGAATCTGAACATTAACAGTCCTTATTGCTCCTGTTTTTTCATTTTCAATATCCATCCTCACCGTTTTGGGTAAATCCGTTACCAGATCTACTAAAACCTTGACCCTAGCACAACTAGGTCTAGTCTTGTTAATCGTAGCCATATCCAATTGTATAGGAATACCCACTGCAGATGCAATTGAAAAAAGAGTTTCCTTCACAAAGTATGTAGGCAATAACTTTGGGAAGGAAATCCATGCCATTGTCTTTGATGTTTCTTCATCAACCTTGAAATTCGAATCATAGATCAGTGTTCTCATTTGGTACGAGTATCCCTCTCTATCTTGAATGTAGTATACAGGCTTTGATGTGAAATTCACAAAGTCTTCAAAAAGACTTAATCTGATAAGCACATGGCGGTTTCTTAGAAAACCTGTTCTACACTCACCTTTTATTCCACATTGTGTAGGGATTATGAGACGAAGTTGTTCAATATCTGGTTGGCCATATGAGAACTTTCCTACCACAGCATACTGAAGATTTTCAATGATATTCATCTGATCAACTTCTACTTCAGTGTATTTAATGTATGGCACCCCATGTAGGTAAGTTACTGGTTTCATTGGAATTTGGGGCAGTGATTGGATCTGACTATGTAATGTATCATTCAAGGTTTTTGGTTTGAAGAAATCTGAATATTGTAATGGATTAGGATTGGTTTTTGGAATAGTCGTAGTTAGTGAGGGTTGGTCAGCCTCCATTGTGGACTGGCCACCGGCCATCACTTATTCCACAATTGAAGATGGAAAAGTGATGCAAAGTACCAATCTTTAAGGGTAAAATTGATTCAGATCTTGAGTAAATCTAAAAATAAAAATTGATTGCACAAGAGAAGTAGCTAAAGAATTGCACCACTAAACAGAGAAAGAGTCAGATCTGATAAATTTGCAAATAATCTAAAAGAAAGAAGGCAGGTATACCTTCAGATCTGTTTTTTCGGACAGTTTGAATTTTTAGTAATCCATTTTGCTTTGAATTTTCAACTTCATGAGCAGACTTCTTTTCCAAGACCTTAAGGATCTGAATTCGCCCCTGCAAACGGGCTGTTTTCAGTTCTGTTTTGGGTGTTGGAGATGGGTTTATGGTGTCGGGAAAACGTCTTAATCCGTCTCTATGAAAGATGATTAACCGATGGAATGTGCAGTAATGTTTGTTGGTACTTAGAAGTGATGAGAAATTAAAACAACAGCCCCCAATTTTACGCCGGATATCACCGCATCCGAAAATTCAAGAAATTGTTAGCTCAGTGTGATTAAAAAGAATGAAGATCTGGTGGAAATATGGGTTCGGATGGTGGAGCTATGGTGGAACGGGCTGTTTTCAGTTCTTCTCTGTGTTTCTGAAAATTTTCAGACACCGCTCTGGCCGGAACTTGTACTGAAAGATATCTAAATGAGTAGATGAGTTACTTATCTGGATTTGAATAGAAAGCAGAATATTTCAGTTCAGCTTCAATAGTCGGCACATTGGTGAATCAGCTTTTGGCACGGTCTGTTTCAATTTGATAGTAGGCGCCAGCTTTTCCGGTAAGAGTGTCTGACTTTTTCAAGTGACAGAAAGCTTCATCCAAGAAGATTACTGTTCATGAATGCAACGGTCCCTCTCTCTCTACTTTGCATGACTGATATTAATCCTATTTTGTCTTCAACAACCTCTATTTGTGAACTGCATGCTAAACTTTTAATCTACATGGTTTACTTGCATGTGGTGCAATGTTAGTTTACACTACAAACAAGAAAAGTGCTCCTAAGCACCAGTGTTTAGTCTAGTTAATGAGTCAAAATTGATTGATTAGATTTGATATCTTGTTTTTTCTTCTGGTGATTTCAATATTTAATTTACTACTAGTAGAATTCAATCCAAGACTCATCTAAAAGTCTTTTGCTGCCACCATTCATCCTTTTCTGCTGGGGGTAGAAGTTCTTTTCTTTTTTTTTTTTTTTTTGGTTGCTATAATTTGAATGATAAATGCAATAATTATTAGAAACAAGGGTGAATTTAAAAAAATTTCGCATACCATATTATATCCTATTCTAATGCAATGACTAGTAGATCTATACATTGTGTGCTTTTTAATTAGACATATGTGTTGCTGTATAATCACCACTAAATCAATACTGCATGTGGCTTAAAATAAATGTTCATTTAGCCACACCTTTTAAGAAAATATCAATTTCTAGATTTTTTTTTTTTAGATATTTTGACTAAACTACCCTTAATTAAAATTTACATATTACTATTAAGTATTAACTTGACACATAGAGATTTGATCACTTAGCACTTAATAAGGGCAACAACAACAATATACCCAATTGAATCCCACAATGTGGGGTCTGGGGAGGGTAAAGTATACGCAGACCTTACCCCCACCTTGAAAGGTAGGGAGGTTGTTTCCGAAAGACTTTAGCACTTAATAAGGATAAATATGAAAAAATAAAATTAATTCCTCGTTGATTATGTAAGTAGACATTATTATGAATTAAAATAAAAGACTAAGTATTCACTTATCATGAACCGGAGGAAGTACCTTTCTTTTTCTATTTTCGGAACAACTAGAGTTACCCCGAATTTGGATAATCAATTGAATTTGTGAGAGGGTATAGGATATGTGGTCAAGTCTCAATCTATTTAGTGGAACGAGGTTATATATATGAATATGATATGAAGGAAGCAATAAGGATTGGAGATTAGCTATAGACTGATATGTCTACTAATATACGAGCATCACTTGATCATACAAGTTAAGGGATGAACACCACGAATTCGGATCAAAATACGTTATAGAGAGAGATACGTTATAGAGAGAGATTTGTATATATTTTCTAGTACAAAATGTTCTTGATATGAATGAGCCAACCCCCCAAAAGTAGAGCAATGAGCCCTATTTATAGCATTGCCCCATGGGCTTCATG